>NC_137282.1:157349166-158640000 GCF_054371585.1 Giraffa tippelskirchi
CTTTGTAACACGCAGGTTCCAATGAAGAAAATCAGTCAAAAAGTATGTATTGATCAGAGGGTGAAAGGGAGTCCTGAAAAAAACTAGGCGGTGAGAGCTTTGACCTTAAATTGTTTATAATCTAATCGAGAATAGAAGAAAAATACACTAAATTCACAGTGTAAAAACTGAAAACTGAATATAATTAAGCACAGAAGAGCCTAATGCAAACCAAAAGAGCTGCGGGAAGGGCAGGGGAGAGTCCGAATCTCATGCAGAAGCAGAATCTGTCAGGGGTATGACACGCCTGTGACTTGGGCCCCAGAGGTGGCAGAAAGGGCTGGGTGCTCAGCTCCGAGAGGCAGGATGGTTTCTGTGGTGAGGCTGCTTATTTGTAATAAAGGAATGTCAGCACCACCACTGACTCTGAATTGCTGCAAGCCTTTAGATCTCTGCGTCATCAACAGCGTATAAACCTACACTCTAGGGGTCTAAACAGAGAATGAAACACTGGCTGTTGTCTGACTCACAGAGTGAAAGCAAACAAAGGCACTCGGGGCAGAGATGTTATTTCTGGAGTCCCTCTATCGCTCTGATCCTCAGAAGCCTCGGTAATTGTACAGTGTAATCGCCTTACTGGCAGAATCCCCTTCGAAGCATGTTTTATTATTTTGCTTCCAGATTGTATCATTTTAGGGTGCTGAGGCCTCTGAAGTGTTCTGCTATGGGGACTCTGGGGAGACCCGTGCACTGTTACTTCCATCGCTCAGTCAGTTCAGTTGCTCAGTCGTGTCCAAGTCTTTGTGGCCCCATGGGCGGCAGCACGCCAGGCTTCCCTGTCCATCACCAACTCCCAGAGCTTGCTCAAACTCGTGTCCTTCGTCAGTGATGCCATCCAGCCATCTCGTCCTCTGTTGTCCCCTTCTCCTCCCGCCTTCAATCTTACCCAGCATCAGGGTCTTTTCTAATGAGGCAGTTCTTCGCGTCGGGTGACCAAAGTAATGGAGTTTCAGCTTCAACATCAATCCTTCCAATGAATATTCAGGACTGATTTCCTTTAAGATGGACTGGTTGGATCTCCTTGCAGTCCAAGGGACTCTCAAAAATCTTCTTCAACACCACAGTTCAAAGGCATCAATTCTTCGGCGCTCAGCTTTCTGTACGGTCCAACTCTCACATCCACACATGGCTACTGGAAAACCATAGCTTTGACTAAATGTGCCTTTGTTGACAAAGTAATGTCTGTGCTTTTTAATATGCTGTCTAGGTTGGTCATAACTTTTCTTCCAAGGAACAAGCATCTTTTAATTTCATGGCTGCAGTCACCATCTGAAGTGATTTTGGAGCCCAAGAAAATAAAGTCTGTCACTGTTTCCATTGTTTCCCCATCTGTTTACCATGAAGTGATGCCATGAAGAGGCCATGATCTTGGTTTTCTGAATGTTGAGCTTTAAGCCAACTTTTTCACTCTCCTCTTTCACTTTCATCAAGAGGCTCTTTAGTTCCTCTTTGCAATAAAATGCAACAGAGAAAAGTTCTTTAAGGCCTAATTACTAGTGGAAAAGCTTAATTTCCCCTAGAAAAGGAACTGTGTACATTCTCTCTCTTTTCATTCTGGCTCCAGAATGGAACTGCTAAGTTTGAATCTCGACCACAACAGTCCAGCAAACCTCTGGCCGGCGCGTTCCTGTTTCAGTCTTCTCCTGGGTCCTCGTGACCTTTCACATCTTCTCATGTTAATGTGTGTGCTTTTGGTTGGGAGGCATCTCAAATGTGTGTGGGTCTGATTGAGAGGGAAGAATTGAGAAAAGAGTTAGGTAGATGAGAAGAGGGAGGAGTTCTAGAGAAGGAAACAGAATGGAACACAATACTGAGGAGCTGGGATTGAGTAGAAGCCTGTTGAGATACTGCGGGAAATTTGAGAGACAGATGAGATTAGAGGAGTGGACAGTGGGCTGAGGCAACAGGGAGCCACAGAAATAACGCGAAACTTGCATTAAGAGGCTTGGTCTAATTGCAATGTTGAGTATGTACCAAAATAGGAGAAAGTGAGCGAGGTGATGCTGGGGAAGATAAAAAGAATAGGCATCCATGGGAAGCATCTGAGGGGGAAAGTGAATTGAGTTTGGATTGAGAAGGAAAAGAAATGAGTCACTGATTACAGCTGGTGTCTGGGGTGTTATTATTGCTGCAAAGAGTCAACTTAGAAGAAGGGGTTTGGGTGCTTTGGAGAGGCAGGGACAGAGAGAAGGAGAACAGGAAAAGGCAGGTATATTCCTAACTGCAGGGTCTTAAGAGCCCAGATCTTTCTTTTATCTCACCCTTAACTGGATAGAATCTAAATGGGCACTTCTTCACCAGGCTGGGCACCATCAGAGCCAACTAGCTTCCTAGTGATAGAAGAATGCTGCTTTGAAATGTTGGCTAAGCTACTTATTAACCCAAAGGACAATAGCATAGTAAGTAAAAAATCACTTAGAAAGTTCAGAAGATTCAGAAAGGTATCATTTACCCACCTGCTCAAGTCACATACAAGTTCATAAATAATGGCATGCTTTTCTTCCTCAGCCCAGTGGAGCATTCATTTCTCTTTCCAGGTCAGTAAGACTATTCACATCTCTCCCAACATTTTATTAGGAATATTTTTAAACATAAAGCACAGCTGAAAGAATTTTATAGAGAACACCTGTAACCCGCCCATTAGGACCTGCTCTTAATAATTTACTGTATGTGCTTTGTCATAAATCTATGTATCTATCTATCCATCAACTCATCTTATTTTTGGTGCAAATCAGAGTAAATTACAAACATTATTACTCTTCTGCAATAAATAAAACTGTTGTTTTTTAACTTCTGTTCTCTGAATTTTTACCCAACTGGGCTGTATCAGCCCACCTAGGTAGACACTGGAGATCAAAGAGAAGCATTTAGCTCTTTCCGTGGGTGGCTTATCTTCCCAGTCCCTCATACCCAGGCATTGACTCTTTAATTACAGTAGTGTCTAATCTGTGCACTTGAGTTCCTAGAAAGTAGAAAAGGGAATTTTTACAAATCCAAGTATCTTTCATAAACTCTCATATTTGAGATGGAAAAGACTCCTGGTGGAAGAGTGAAAAAAAGTCCCTAAAATAAATAAGTAATATAACCTATGTCTACATCCCTAGATTACCATCTATGGAGCAAAACTGCACCTTTAGTAACATAAGGGCCTTAGAGAATACAGATGGTCTCTGCTTTTGGATACAAAATATTCCCAGAAAGACCATCACCCCTGTCCCAAACTGTGGGATTTAGAGACAGAAGCTGCAGTGAGGGAAGCTGGTGAGGAGTGAGGTCAAGTTTTTTAGCTGGCAAATGGATATTATCAAAACCAGAGATTGCTTTACTAAGATTTACAAAGCAACCATTTACTGCGTGTTTTTTACTGTGTGTAGTTTTCAAGCTTAAGGAACATGATCTGCCATTGTAATAACAAGCCTGGGTACAATGGTGTTCTATTAACATTTGTTTTGCCTCCATTTTCATGTCTATTGTTTTACTTATGTTTAAGTTTTAATTGATGTTTTGACCATGTATTTGCCCTGAGGAGATTTTGTGAAGGCTTCTATTTTGAAACACATTTTAAAAATAATATATTTAATATACAGTAAGAAAGATATTCTTGTGTATGTACCCAGAAGTAAAATCTTACTGGTGCACTAAAACTTCATTTTAAATGTCTATCCACTAGTATGATAAACAAACCAAAGACGTGATCTTAGAGACTCAAGAGAAAGAACCTCAGTTTGGGGAGAGCCAATAGAGGGAACTAATTCTCAGATCCAAGTGTTGCCGAACAGAGAGGAAGAAGGGAGAAGACTAAAGCAAATGTGAACTGGGCAGTGTTACATCAGCTCATGACTAGAAACAGCACATGGAGGAAAAAGCCTCTCAATGACCAGTCTGAGAAGGTAGAAGCTGATGTATTTATATTGGTCAACTCAACCTAAGAGCTGGTGTCATAAGGAAGTGAAATAGAGGAAAGAGGTAGAGAACTGACTTTAAAATATTATTGTCTGATTTTTAAAATGTCTCGGCTCTCTGAGTTCCTTTCGCTGAAAACAATTAAGTGCTCTTGGACCTCCAAGAATCTTGGGGCTAAGAGTGTGGCTATCCTAGCCTTCCAAAGGATGGAGAATTTTCATCTCCATGGGTTATATGAGTGATCGAGACTTGTGTCTTTCTCAATAGTCAGGCAAATGCATCCTGTTTTAATTTGAGCCTCAGACACAGGGAAGCTATTTAGAGCAGCTACTTGTCTACTGCTATGAAGTTAGTAAAAATAAGTGCTCATTACTTTCCGTGTTGCCATTCATAAAACCTTACAGGAATTCTCTATAGGCTGGTAAATTTTAGTACTTATCTGCAAGACTACTTTGCAACCAAGGAATCTGAAGTGCAATTATTATATGAATACTTAAATCAGTCTTTCATGCTTATAGTTCTGTCTCCAAGATGTTCAGATGGAAGTAGGTATCACACAAAGGATAGGAGGAAAGGTGTAACTTAGTAGAAAAAGATGAAAAAAAAAGAAAAACACTTGCCTTTTAACCAATACTCTTAGAACGGTGTATTTAAAGAAAAATCTACAGAAACGATGGCTCAGTTGACGAGGAAAGATAGCTTCCTCCCATCCCCTCTGTTTATGCATACTATTGTTTCAGCCTGTGATGTTTTGTTTACTTTGGAAGGAAATATTTTACCCCCTCTGAGATAATTAATTTTTGTCAGCTTCACTGTTTATAAGGGAAACTGAGAAACTGTTAATTGAAATACAGAATGAGTCACTGTTTTCAGTAATTTTTGGCAGCATTCTAATTTGTGTCAATCCCAGCCTAATTATTAGATTTTTTGGAAGCAGAAAGCATATTTGATTTTTCTTTTACTAAATTTTTCTCCCGTTTTTCAAAAATATGTGCTGCCTGACAAAGGTTATGTAATTTATGTCAACATGAGGTGAAATGCCAGTACCTCTGGAATACCAGGAGGTTTATGGCATCACGCCTGGCTCTTCACGAGAGCTCAATATTTAGAAAGCTCACAGAATACAATCTTCCTCTTTTCCTCATTCCTACCCCCCAGCCCTGACCAAACAATGTGATTCTTTTAAAGACCTTTTAGCTGGTATTAAGCCACAGTATATGGCCCATCACTAATGACATCACTGAAGTAAACTTCCCAGAAGCCATCAGGGAGAACTCATTTGGAAATCCAATTGAATGTCACTTGCAAAGGGCAGGCTTCTAGAAGAGGCGACCAGTCATGCATTCCTGAGTTATCTGTTGTAAAAGCATTAATCACTGTGAACTCATTTGCTTCCAATGCAAACGCACTACAGTGTGGCACAGGAATTCTGTTCCAAGCGATCATTAACGTAGAGAACAGAAGCTGCTGACTGTGGGCAGGGATAATAAACTCTGTCAGATCAGTGGCCAGTATAATGGGACTGTTAATGGTTCCTAACAGAAGTCTCGGACCTTCCTGACGGAGTGAAGGCGGGGCAGAGAGGCAGGCAGCTCTACTGGACCAACAGCCCCATCTGGCCTGCTGGAAGATGAAAGGGGCATCAGTGTCAGTCACAGAGTTTCTAGGGCTCTGAGGTGGCCATCACTGGGAGTGTGGGCACCAGCTATGGGTTGGGGAGGGACCCATGGAGACACAACCATACTCCAGCTGGTCGCTGGCCACAGGCAAGGTTGCCGTCAGATACCTGGTGCTGCGGACATCCCAGAACCTTGAACTCACCCCACTCCACACTGGGTCCCCTTGACAGGGAGGATGACAAACACAGGGATAATAGCATAGCCGGGCACAGGAGCATGTGACGTGGCTCTGTGACATTCCTAAGCCTCGACCACTGCTGTGAGTGAGGTGCTGATATGGCTGTCTCGGGGCTCAGGGCTCAGATAGGGCTGGCAGATGCACCTACGGATGCAAGAGGCTTCTAAAAGCTGAGGGAACTGGGGAGCAGGGATGGAAGAGGGATGATCGCTCCAAACGTAAGAAGTGTAAGATACTAACACTGCGAGATGCTTGCCAATAAGCACAGAGTACAACAGAGGAAATTAATAAATGTGTTTAATAAATGAAAGGATGTTGCCAACAGACTCCAGTCACCCTTCCCAGGTCAGTTCCCAGAAGCCAGAGCGGAGTGGGACACGCAGTCTTTGCGCCAGAAAATGCCACTCATCCTCGACTTTGTCGTTTAGTAAAACCTAGTGTTTAAGAGTTTGGAAGATGTGAGAAAACAGATGGTTGTAAAGAAGGGGGTGCAGCAGGGAAGGCGTGGGGAGAGGACAGTTTTCAGAGGAGCCTCTCCCGGCCCCCCCGCCCCGTCGGCAGGACGGTCCCAGGGAGCCAGGCGCCCCGCGGCGGGCAGAGACGGGCTGATGCCTTCTCGGCCTCTCCCTCACAGAGCTGACGAATGTGGGCCGAGAGTGCTAGACTCCACGGCACGGGGTATAAATGCAGCGGCACTGAGGGAGAGAAACCAACAAGAGGGAAATTCAGAGACAGCGGCGTGGAAGACTGCGCTGGCTGTGAATACCGTGGACGAGATGAACCCGGCGGGGGCGGGGGGGCGGGAAGACGCACTCCCCACAGTCGAGGCATGAACAGGAGTGTGAAGGGGGAGCAGGCACGCTGACTGCAAAGAGGGAAGGAAACAGCCCTTGGTCGGTGACAAGAGTGTTGCATATGCGTGTGTGTGTGTGTGTGTGTGTGTGTGTGTGTGTGTTAGGATAGTGGAGCGGCAGGCAATATGCAGGGCCAGAAGGGTGGTCACGTATTACAAGGAGCCTTGGTAGCCAGACAGAGGAGTCCGGATCAATGTGGTGGGCAGTAGAGACCCACTGTAAGCCCTTGGCCTCTGAGGAGCAGAGCCAAGCCAAGTTCTGGAAAGTTTCGTCTGGTGTCTGTGTAGGAGGGGAGGCTGGGGGGGAAGAGAGAATTGGGGGCGCTGGGAGCAGCCAGGGCGCCCTGACTTGACGAGCTCCCACCCTTTTGCCTGCAGCACACGTCCATTCTGCCGTTCTCACTAGTCGAGGTCATCCTCAGGCCACACTGCTATCCACTGAGGAAGAGAGGACTCACCCTGCTGGCTGCAGCGTGCCTCGCCTATGTCAGCAGGTAAGACTGGCAGAGAGAAAAATTGACTTGGACTGGTCATTCCAGACTCTGAGGAATATTCCAGAAGCAGCACACTGTTCTGTAAACGTGCCTTTATCTTGGGACAGCAGGGATTTCACCATCTTTTAACTTTCAGGAAAAAATTAATCTTATTGTTTGCTTTTGCTGCTCATGGAAGCATCACACGCCCAAGAATATGCAGGTATGCGTGCATGCACACATCGTTGTAAAGCTTTCCCTGGGGAAACATTAATCTTTGGTTCCATCTGTAATTACAATGTTTGAATGGCTGGATGATCGAGGGCATCTAAATATATTCCATCTAAGAAGTCATTTGACAGGTTGAGCAGCCCAGGTTTGGTCCATCCCTCTTGCCTGGATCACCGTGGGCTTCTTTGCATCAACATCTGGCACTCAAGCACCAAGAGGGCATTTGGGCAACTGCCCAGGGGCTTGCAGAACAGCCTAGCTGGAGGCCTGGGAGATAGTTTAAATAGCTGGCCTAGATTTCATCATTCAACCACCTGGCGACACTAATTCTCAGAAATTATGCCCAGTGTCTGTAATCAAGGGAAAGTGCTTGGCCATGCATACAGTAACTGGAAACCCCCCTTTCCATTCCACAGCCTTCTCACCCACGGCCAAGCTCTGGCTCTTATTAGGAGGGGCATGCCAAGCAAAATACCTGCAGATTGGATGTAAATCATGGTGTTCCTACTCTAGCCTCGCCTCACCTAAGCTTCTCACATCTGCCAATCTGGCTAACTCCCCAACCCCCATTGGGGGAAAGATTCACCCAGGGCAGTGCTCTAGTCGATACAAAAGTCTGGAAGAGAACACAGTCCACAGGACTTGTCTCCAGCAGCACCTGCTTCCCCAGCCTTTGTCTTAGAGCCATAACCTTTGTGCCCAGAACTCAGGTGCTGGTTTCTGGCTAGCCTTCCCTTCCCTTTTGCAAGATATGTTCCTCCCACACTTCTGCAGCATTCTTTCCCTGAGGGCAAAGTCCTTCAGATTTCTCCTGTCCCTAAGAAATCACTTGCTCAATAAATCCACCCCAACTCTCTATTGACCTACACTGTTCACTAGCCTGGGCCTCTGCCTTTTGACAAAGGACGGTTTGAGAGGATAAGGCATGAATTGGGGACCTGCTGGTAGCTGAGGTCTGGAGCACGGTGTCGAGGAGGATTCTGGGACCCTAAAAGAGTTGTGCTATCTTCTAGCAATATCTGCCAATAGCATGTGACTGGAGAGTGGTGGGACATGTGCCATGTATTTTCCAAGTCTGGCTTAACCAAAGAATTAAATCCCTAACTACAGAATATCTTGGACCTGGGGTGGGGTAAGCATGTGCATAAAAGATACATTTTTTTTTTTCCTCTTGTGTGTGTTGAGAAGAAGCAGGATGGTAGCTGGTTGATTATGCACATGAATTTCCATACTGTTTTTTGGTGGACTTTCAGCTGATTTTATTCTTTCTTGCCAAGGGTAAATTTTAGACTTTATATATAAGATAACATTTTTGGTCTATTAATTTTTTTCTGCCGAAGGACTTGGGAGTTGATCATCAATCCTCGTATCTACCCTCACTCTTTCTCCTCAGAAACCAAGGAGGTAAAAGAGCACCTAAGGCCACTGGTATTTGGAGAAAACTGTGATGCCCGTAAAGTTGAAAAGCAGTGGTCAAGAGGGTTTGGCTCGTAGCTGCCTGGGCATGTACTCTGACAATGCAGGGAACATGGGTGTTGGAGAAAGGAGGTGTAACAAGAAGGCACTTATTCCTCAGTGCCAGGCATTGAACAAAGATATGAGGACACAGAGATGTACAAGATACCAGGCTGCCTTCAGGGACTGCCCGAGACAGAAGAAAGAAAAGAGACAATGGTCAGACAGGGTGATGAGACTCTAACATGGATAAGCCCAGGGTGCTGGGGAATGTCGAGGACTGGCTTCTCAAGGGAGGCGATGTCTAAGCTGAGACTCGAAAGATAAGTAGAAGTCAAAAGAGATGTGGAAAAGAGCTTCAGGCAGAGGGAATAGCATGCCTGAAAGGCTAGAGAAGCTGAGGGCGTGGCTCAACTTTAAGACTGGGAGGAATTAGATCAAGAATTCACATCAGTGAGTTCAGACTTCTAAACTGAGGGAGGTTTCTCTGTTAAGTTTTTGCACACAGGTGAAATAACATGGCTTGTCGAAGAGAAAGATGCCTAGAAAGATGATTCTGGCTGAAAAGTGTGTAAATTAAAGAGGAACAAGACCGGGAAGCCAGTTTGTGGCATTTGCAGTAACTCAGGAGAGTTGATGTTGGCTTACAGATGGCGATATCAGTCAATCTGCAAATAGAATCAGAGAGGGTGGGTGGTGGAAGGCTCAGCGGGTTAACTGACATAACCAAGGTCACATGGCGAGGGAAAAATCAAAGCTGAAACTTAAATCAAGGACTTTCAAATCCAGTTCTCTTTTCAGTGTATTCAGATGGCCAGGTATTTGTTCACTCCCTATTTGGGGCTTCCCTGGTGGTTCAGATGGTAACGAATTTGCCTGCAATGTGGGACCCCCAGGTTTGATCCCTGAGTCTGGAAGATCCTCTGGAGAAGGGAATGGCAACCCACTCCAGTATTCTTGCCTGGAGAATCCTATGGACAGAGGAGCCCGGACTAACATTGTTTGTGTAAAACATACGCTACTAAATGCTAGAGGGGTGAGAATGCAACCAATCTTACCATCATCTCTAGAGTCTAAAAGCTTGCATGAAGTCATTCTCAGGTCTGTGCTCAAATTGTATGTTACAGTGAAATAATGGAGCAAATGAAGGGAAGGGATGAGCCCTATCACCAGCAGGAATGTAGGTGGGTGGACCCTGACAGGGAGCTGAAGTGATTTGGGATTTGGTTTTTCTTAACCTTAATGAGGGGCTTCCCAGGTGGCTCACTGGTAAGCAATCTGCCTGCCAATGCAGGAGACGCGGGTTCGACCCCTGGGTGGGGAAGATCCCCTGGAGAAGGAAATGGCAACCCGCTCCAGTATTCTTGCCGGGGAAATCCCACGGGCAGAGGAGCCTGGTGGGCTACAGTCCATGAGGTCATGAAAGAGTCGGACACAATTTAGTGATGAAGCAACAACAACAATAAATCCTTAAGGAAGTGCAAAATCAGCGTTCTGGACAGTAGGCCTCATTTTTGCTGGAATGGAGCAAAGACACCTGTGCGCTGGCTTTCTACGCTGCCCTCCTGTTTGACAGCTCCCCCACTCTGGCTGTTCCCTCGCCAGGGCGGCTCAGACTCATTGCTGCCAGCTGCCTCCACCCTTACGTAACACTCTGGGGGCACGTGGGCCCTCGTGCCCACAGATGGCCATCAACAAGTCCCACAAACTGTGGATATCCATGGAGAGATTTTAGGGTCATCTGTCAGGCGTGTCAGTTTGGATACTCAAATAGGGAAACCGCACAGCAGGAATGAGGTAAAGAATATGGTCCCGGCCAGAGAGAGCGTGGGAAACAAACATGAGTCAAAAAAATGGCAACAACCCTGACCCGGGGAAGCATTTCTCTGCTGAAACCACGTTACAATGACTTAAAAATAGCCCCCAAGATCAAGGGGACAGCCTCCTATGTGGCACTTGCTTTTTTGTTATTTTTCAGATTGCAAAATTGGAGGGCTGGCCCCAAAGAGGGAAAATAAAGCTTCACAAAATAGTAATAACTGTAAATCTTTCATTTCCTTTGGAAAGCATTAGTCATCTATAAATATGGCAGCTCACTCACTCCGCCCTTCTCTCTCACCCCGGAACACATCACCTAGCTCTCTCTGAGGCCGTGCTGAAGAGCAGGAAAACAGAAATGTTCCTACTACTGGCTTTTATTCACTCTTTTATTGAACAAATATTTCCCCTAACACAGGACTGGTCCTGCTGGGAAAAGCAAAGTTATATAAGGCCAAGCCCCAGTCTGGAGGGGGTTTGTACTTAACAAGTGGAGATGAGCCATGCATACAAATTATAAGAACACAAGATGGGAAGTGATAAGATGTCATAACAAGTGCAAGGAGCCAACAGGAACACAAGGAAGAGGCGGTTACGTCTGACTGGGCCGTGTGGGAAGGACTTCATCAAAGGTGTCGTTGGATCTGGGCCCTCAAGGAGACTGGCTGGGATGGAGCAGCAAAAAAAAAAAAAAAGGAGAAACTGAACAACAAAGCACAATCGCAAAGCCAAGAGGACACAGGTCACGTTAAAGCAATGGTTTCACTTTAGCTGGACCTACTAATGAAAGAAACTAACAGGAAATGACTCTGAAACTGCCCGTTCACAGTCTTGCAGATGGCAGGCTGGAGGGGGTTGAACACGGTAGAGACTATGTGAGACGTGGCTGTTGCTGCTGTTTGTTTGCTGCGGTGTTAGCAGTGAGAACTATACCTTGGCCCGAGAGTTATGCTTTACAAAGACCGTCTTGACAACAGTACCTATAATGGCTTGAAGCGGCAAGACATGGAAAGCAATACAGAATCAAGCAATATCCAAATAAAAAGTCATCCAGAATACTCTGAAGTCATCTAGGTCAATCGCAATGGTTTATTCCTCATCCGCGGACATTTAACAATTTCACTGTCACCCCACGTCTGGACGCTTGGACCATCCTTCTGCAGGGGGTCTAGTCCTCCGAGACCTCCATCTCTAAGGGATCTTAATAACTCAGTGAGTGTTCACACGTGGCCCTGTGTACACTGTCCCGAGCATTCCTCTCCCTCACAGACTGTAAAGTCACAGTACCCAACCTCCTGGATCCAACACCCCAACCGGGACCTGCCTTAAGGTCAGCTTACCGCGCCCCCCCGCCCATCAGTCTCCTCTGTTGGCAGAAGAAGAACAATGCTACCGGCTACTGCAACGGCCCCACCTGGTCTGCCGTGCACCAACAGCTTGCTCTTGATAGACCAGAAATCCGCTGATGCGGTAGGTGTCTCTGCCAGGGTGTAAGGTATTCCATGCCAGGTAAGTGTCACACAGATATGCAGCCATAACCCAGCCTGGGGAGAGAGATCTGTAAAGTCACCACTCAACTGCAGTTCTTATGGGGAAAGAGACATGATTCCTTTCTTCTGTTCTGTGCTCACTCGGGTGAGGGCCCAGAGCAAAGCTGTCTGGTCACTCCAAGTGTAATAACCCTCTAAGTTTCTGCACCCATTTACACACGCACAGGTACACACCTAGACATCTTATCCAGACAAGACATTAGAAACTGCCAGAAGGGCAAACTAAGCCGAGTTCCAGTATCAGCCTCCCTATTACACACGCACCAACAATCCTCTCCTACCCCCACTAGTGCACTGTGTGAATTCCCTCCCAGAGCCACTGCTACCCTTTCCTGAAACGTGACCTTAGTCCGGGACCATCTGCGTGGCACCATTGTTTTACAACCTACAAAGTGGGGGTCAGAATCCTAGCCTCATTTTCCACAGAAGGACTTCTTAGTCCTCATATAAATTAATGTAGGAAAATAAATATGAAGATGCCACACAGCTTCCGCTGTTATCAACATCTGGGGTCCAGGCCAGCCTGCATGCAAATTGAAAAGGAGTGGAAATGGAGGGCTAGGCATGGAAATGATTGTCTATACTTTTCATTCTTCCTGTGCAAATCTCAGTTCCTGCTCACCCAAAATGACTGTTACAAAAGTGAGAGATAAGAAGAGCCTGAAAAGGCTCTTATAGCTATATGATTAGGAAAGAGCGACATACCTGAGACACATTGTTGGTGGAACAGAATGGGGTTTTATGGATTGATTGGTGTGTAGTAGGCTAATGAAAAGGAAAAATCAAGGAGAATTCTCAGGATTTTCAGCTGGTGAACTGGGAAGGTGGTGATTCCATTAAAAGATATGGAGAAGTTAGAAAACAAATAGTTTTGGGGTATAACATTTAAAAGTCAGTTTAAAAGCCCATATCTGGGTCCCATTCCAGAAGATTCTGGTTTAATTTGTTTGGGATATGTCCTGGGCATCAGGATTTTTAGCACCCCCAAGACAACTCTGAACTCACCTGGTGGCTCAGATGGTAAAGAATCTGCCTGCAATGCAGAAGACGCAGATTTGTTCACTGGGTCGGGAAGAGCCCCTGGAGAAGGGAATGGCTACCCACTCCAATATTCTTGCCTGGAGAATTCCATGGACAGAGGAGACTGGTGGACCTCATTCAGTCCATGGGGTCACAAAGAGTCGGACATGGCTGAGTGGCTAATGCCCCAAAGACAACTCTAAATCTTCAGTCAAAGATGAGCCACTTGCCTAGAGGAACTTGTAAATTGGAAATGCAGACCTGACTGTCTCCAAGGAGGTGGGACTGTGGAGATGCAGGAAGTGGAGTCCCATGGTGGGATGAGGTTTCTCAAGAGAAGACAGAGGGAAGAGGAGAGAAGTGGGCTGCAAAGGCTGAGGAAACGCCCTCCTCTAAGGGGCAGGAGGGAGAGCAAAGTAGCCAAGAATGACCAGATGGTAGAAAACCAGGAACATGAACGAATCCCATGGCCCTGAGGGAAGAGGAATCTTTGAGCCAGAAGCGAGCCTTCCAGCAAGGGTGGATAACAGTTCTAAATCCTATGAAGAAGCTGCCAGCCCCAGAAACTCTCATTAATGGTAGTATTTTAAACACCCCCCCCCCAGGTAATCTATTTATCTAATACTCTAGCTTCACAGTTTCTTCTCACTCCTTTAAAAAAAAAGTATTTATTTATTTATTTATGTTTTTTTACTTCCCACCTATGATTTATTTGAAAGTAAATCATGCAGGAAATTTATTTTTAGGGCAACAGTAGAACTTCACGACTTAATGTTAAAAAAAAATTAACTCTTGTAGTTATTAAAGCTAAGAGAGTAGAAGTGTTAGTAGCTCAGTCATGTCTGACTTTTTGTGACCCCATGGACTATAGCCTGCCAGGCTCCTCTGTCCATGGGATTCTCCAGGCAAGAGTACTGGAGTGGGAAGCCATTTCCTTCTTCAGGGGATCTTCCTGACCCAGGGATCAAACCCGGGTCTCCTGCATGGCAGACGGATTCTTTACCGACCGAACCACCCAGGAAGCTATCATCCTTCATATTTCATTAGGAACAGAAACCCTGACAGATAGGGGAACTGAGGTAGGAGTTTCAAAGTCAGTACCAGCTCCACCCCGACACAGAGGAGTCACCAGGTAATAAGTTCTCAGGGGCATTTTCAGTGCAGGAAGTCTTCTGCTAACTTGTCCAATTTATTCACAAAATGTAAATGCAGACTGTGCTTGCTTTCTGGCATCAGATGTAACTGTGACCCTCTCACGGGGTTATTTATGAAAACATGGGACCAGAGGATCCTTTCATTCTATTTATTCTGCTGGTCTCGAAAGATATGACATGAGAATTAAAACGTTAAGAATTATGTGCCTGAAGCCGACCAAACCCCTAGTTATCTACTAACCTCTAACCCAACAGACTTCCACTATTGATAAGACACAGAAAATACAAATTTCATGATAATCATTTGATGCTGCAAGTTTTAGGATGAGGAGATTATAAAAGATTAATGTTTGGCTACCACTTTATGCCCTCCTAGCCTGACTCACATAGATTCACATGGCAGACAGCTCCACATACAATATTCATTGCCGAACTGAGGGTCAGAAGCACTGGCCTCTTCAAAGTATTAATAAAGTGAGCAGCCAATTAACTACTATTTGGAAGGCTACTGTTTACACTTCTGCGGTGTTCTTGATGCGTCAGCAGCCAAGGCCTGCCTGTAGAAGCCACAGTGAACAGCAGTTAAAAGGAAACACTGGTGCTCGTAGTACCACCTCAACAGCCATTTATTTAAAAATAAGGAGCTTGGGAAACAGATACACATATCAGATAAAATCCCCGTCCTCACAGAGCTCCCAGAAGCCCTGAAGAAAGACAGCCAAATATGCGACCAGGGTAAATTCACGGTCGGGGAAGCACATTGGCATGGCAACCTAATCGAATGGGGTTTGTGGGAAGAATGGGCAGGAAACTTTTTCTGGAGAAATGAACTGTTAAGTTGACATTCAAACATGAGGAAGATTCAGCTAGGGACAGAGTAAGAAGTATGTCCTAGGAAGGGTGAAGGTCAGAGTTGTTCCAAAGACAATAGTAGGGTGCAGAAGCTGCAGAGCTTGGTTCATTCAAGAAACAGAAATGGGTCCATAATGGTTGGGCTGCGGATCTGAGGACGGATGGGTGGAGGGTGGACAGGGCAGGGCCAGGTAGGCTGGGCGAGGAGTGTGGGCATTTTCCTAAAGCAACGTGGATCTCCTGGGAGGAGGGAGAGCGCCAGGAACAGGTATTTTTCTTTTAGAGACATTATTGAGTTGCTGCGGTGTGGAAAGTGGACGAAACGGCGGATCCTGGATTGAAATCATGAAATCAGTGCACTGCAGAAATACCTAAATAGGATTCCATGGGATCATATTGGCAGCTAGGGAGGACCTGGGGCTTCCCTCATAGCTCAGCTGGTAAAGAATCTGCCTGCAATGCTGGAGACCGGGTTCGATTCCTGGGTCAAGAAGATCCCCTGGAGAAGGAAATGGCAATCCATTGGAGTATTCTTGCCTGGAAAATCCCATGGACAGAGGAGCCTGGTGGGCTACAGTCCATGGGGTTGCTAGAGTCGGACATGACTTAGCGACTAAACCATCACCACCACCACCAGGGAGGACCTGACACTGAGGTGGAGGACCAAGACGATTCAGCCGCACACAGGCTGAATGCCTCCCCCCCCCCCCACGCCTTCCATCTTCCGCCATCTCCTTCCTTCTCTCCCTCCCTCTCTCTCTTCCCTTTTTACATAGATTTGGGCAAGCCATAAAGAGGTAATAGCACCTGAGCATGACTATCTCTGCACTCAAGCCTCTCTGCTGATCGCCCTGCATTAAATTGACTGCCATCTCCCCTGACATTCTATTTGTATTTACATTACTTTCCCCACCGTCAGTTATTACACTTATAACTTTCTCAGCACCTTCTCTGGGAAAGCACGGACTTCATTAGCTTACTTCAGGAACTTTCCTTTACAAACCGTACTCTGGAGGAAACAAAAAGTAAATAAACAGAAACTTTCCAGGCCTCTAGGGGAATGTCCTTATTTGTAGACTATCTTATATAAATGTGCACAGAAACTAGGAAGCCCTAAATTCAACACTAGGAAGTAAACAAAGCAAATGAATGAATGCAACCCGTTTGGAATCTATCTGGAGCTCCTCACCGACCTCAAACGCCTGGCCCTAGGTTACTTGAGGGTATTTACTTTCTGTCCCAAAAATGTTCCTTTCTGTCCCTTTCTCTGTCTTGTCATGCAATGCAGCCAGGCAGGAAAGAAGTGTCATGGGTGTCCTTCTAGAATGCATCCACAGGACACACATGTCACAGAATTCCAGCATTAGTCATAACACTAATAACTATTATTGTTTTCAATCCAGTCTGCTTTTGAGGACATGAAAGCAGCATCTAAATAAGTCCAGGGCAGCAGAGTGACACCAGCAGGGCCAGAAGGAGGGACACACACAACATGAAACGTACCATTTTAAGTACACAGTTTAGTGGCATTAAGACATTCTCATTGTTGTGCAGCCATCACCACTATTCTTTTCCAGAATGCTTTTCTTCCCAAACTGAAGTTTTGTACTCCTTACACAGAAACTCCCCATTCTCTCCTCCCCTCAGCCCCATTCTACTTGGTCTCTATGCGTTTGATGACCCTAAGTACTTGATATAAGTGGAGTCATACAGTATTTGTCCCTTTATGACTGGTTTATCTTACCTAGTATCCTCAAGTTCCATTCATGTTGTGGCATATGTCAGGATTTCCATCCTTTTGAGGGTTGCATAGGGCTTCCCAGGTGGCTCAGCAGTAAAGCATCTGCCTGCAATGCAGGAGACTTAAGAGATGTGGGTTTGATCCTTAGGTTAGGAAGATCCCCTGGAGGAGGGCATGGCAACCCACTCCAGTATTCTTGCCTGGAGAATACCATGGACAGAGGAGCTGGTGGGCTATGGTCCATAGGGTTGCAAAGAGTTGGTTATGACTGAAGCAACTTAGCGTGCACGCATGCAAGGTTGCATAATATTTCATTGCGTGTGTATACCTGTACTACATTTTATCTGTTCATCCTTAAATGGACACTTGGGTTGCTCCCATATTTTAATTATTGTGAGTAATGCTGCTATGAACATAGGAGTACAAATATCTCTTTGAGTCGTTGCTTTCAATTCTTTTGAGTCTGTGCCCAGAAGTGGAATTGCTGGATCATATGGTAATTCTAGGTTTAATTTTATGAGGAACTGCCATACTGATAGCAGTTACACCATTTTACATTCCCACCAACAACAGTGCACAGGGGTTCCAATTTCTGCACATTCTCTTCAACACTTGATGTTTTTTTTCTTTCTATTTTTTTTATAGAAGATAGTCTAATGAGTATGACGGACTAATAGTATCTGACTGCAGTTTTAATTCACATTTCCCTAATGATTAGTGACACCGAGTATCTTGTCTTGTATTTGTTGGCCATGTGTATATCTTCTTTATAGAAAGATCTATTCAAGTCCTTTCTCCATTTTTAATTGGATTTTTTATTTCCTGTTAAGTTCTAGGAGTTCTTTATATATTTACATATTTTAGATAATAATCTTGTATCAGATGCATGATTTGTGAATATTTTCCCCCTTCTGTAAGTTGCCTTTTATATTCTGTTGGTTGTGTCCTTTGATACATAGAGGTGAATTTAGGTCCACCTCCCTCACCTCACCCTAGTCCTGGCCCTGATATTAGCCCTTCTCTCTTCCAACAAAGCATTTGAAAAAGTATTTGAAACAACCAAGAACGCTTGGGTTCTAAAAGTTGAATTAAGCGTGTAATTTTCATTCCTCCATCTGAACTCCTGTGACAGCCTTGGATATCCAAATCTGAACATCTTTTCTGAAGCATAACCTAGGCTGTCCTAAGTTTTACAAGGGATGAATAGCCATAAAGATTGCTGAGGCATGCCCACTGTGCCATCCCTCGGAGAAAAGAAGCTTTTAAACTCTTACAAAATGATTACTATATGCCAGACAACTGTTGTGTGTAATTTGCATGTGTTACATTAACACCCTTAATCTTTACAATAGTTTTATAAGGTGTATGCTATGTGTACCCCCACTTTATACAGAGGTTGGGGGGAGAGGAAAGCTTAATAAATTAGTGAAGGCAGCATAGCTAGTAGGAAGCAGAACTAGGGTCTGAATCACAGAAGCCTGGTTCCACATTCTGTACTCTTAACCAACTATAAACTGTAGCTGATATATCATCTTCCCCATATTTAAAGAGTTATTTCAGACTCTGGCATCTTCTGGTGCAGTTTGTTTCCAGCAAACTGCATTTTTAGGCTTCACTTAGACATCACGGCTCCTCTCCTAGCATTTCTTTTCCTTCTCTTGGCTGACAGAAATGACTTATATTCTATCCTCACAAGAGCAAAATCTGAGCCTCCTGTAGATCCATCCATTCCTACTTAATACTCTACCCGTGGCTATTTCCCCGAGCTGAAATCTAGGCCAACAATTAAAGCCCAGGCCTATTGTATTAGAGCAGCAGTGCTCAGTCTTTGCCCCTCCTCCCCCAACGGGCTTGGGGGAGCTAATAGAAAAGCCATATTTAACTCTTAGGTACAGAAAAGCAGACCCTGCTTGTCTGGCTGAGAGTGAGCATATTGGGCACCATCTCAGCAAGTTCAATATCTCAGCAGGTCATATCTCTCAGGGGAAGAAATAATCCATGTTCTTATACATTTTGTTTAGCTAATGATGTGTACAATGTTTTCCCATATTCTTTTACAATTGTTGAATTTTAATGGATTGGGTAAAATAGCCCAGCCCAGCCCATAAAACAGAAGGTCTCAATGAAACAGTCTAGTTATCCAGGAAACACTCACTTCTGTAGCTTCAGAAAACACCTCAGCTGTTAAAAAATGTCCCCCATGGCTTCTTTTCCTCTGCTTGGATTCCAGGATCTCATCGGTCTTGAAGGAACTACGGCTTTCTTCCGGCTGCTGCCCTAACTGTGGTAATTTGTCTTTTTTTGCAGGGTCCTATGGATCTACTCTGAGACGGGTACATGGGTGTATCCTGTACTTGCCAAACTCAGCCCAGTGGGTCTAGCAGCCTTCTTCTCTGTCAGCTACATCTTAAATATCGGCATCTACCTATTTGGAGAGAAGCTCAACCACTGGAAATGGGGTCAGTTCATTTCTCTTTTACCTACAGAAACCTTTCTTTGTTATATGTCTTTACTCCTCCTGAAAATAGAAGGAGAAACTAGTAAAGTAGAAGGCAGTAATGTTTTATGCCTTTGTCCAAAGTAGGAAAGGGAAAGCCTGGGGGAAATTCACACTTTGTCAAAAGACCTCATCAAATTATCTCCCCCACCGCTCCTCCAAACAACACCTCGTTTAACTTTACAGCTAAACGTCATCTTGTTTAGAGAGCTTCAGATCCAAAGAGCACGGTGTCCCCATCCCCTCCACGAGAAAGTGGATTCAGAACCTCCCTCCCTTGAGTGGGGACGTGAGATTCACAAGCTCTTCAATGTCAAGATTTCTTCTTCGACTGAAGTGGGTCCAGATGACCTTCTGAGCTCCTTCCACCCTCCGCTGTGCCTTCCTTGAAGAGTTACCACCCCTTTCGCATTAGGTTGCTTCTCAGCCTTCAGTAAAGTGTTCATCAGGTAAAATCATACCCTGTACTTGAGATCAGAATTCTCGTTGGAGGTTTTAGGCAATGCGAGTATGTCAGAGAGCTGAGCTTTCTAATTATAGGTAGGCAGAACCACGTTGCTTCTTCATAGCAAAAAATAATCTTAACTTAGTTGGTTTTAAAGTGGAAGATTTGATTCTCCTCCCTGCTTCCCCTACTGCCCCCACGCCCAGAATATTTTCTTTTGGAAAAGTAACCACGGAAAAGTCAGGTTGCAAAATATCCGTGATTTGTTACCTACCCCAGGAGAAGTGCGGGAACTCCACTCTGATTTTGTACATAAGGAAGGCAAGAGTCACACACAGTCCCCCACACCACACACCCACGAGCCATTCTGTTCTATTAAAATAGAAGTGACATCTTCCACCCAATCTATGAACTGGTGTGAAAACATAAGCCTGTGTATGCAAAAAAAATTAAAAAGAAAAACCAACAGTTTCAGAAGGTTCAGTACAAGAGTGTGTATTTCTGAGAGGAGACTAAGATTCTGGAGAAACAAGCATACAACTTGGCTTTTTCACATATTTTCTACTCTTGTAGAATTTAACTGGTTAAGAAAGCCTCAAAGGCAATATTCTTCTTAAAAGCAAACACTTTAAAAGAAAAAAATGAAATACTAAAAATTACTCAAAAAATCAGTATTTCAAATCACAGGAAATTATCCAGAAAAAAAAAAAAAAACAGTGTTGACATTTCAGATATGCTTACTTCTGATTCTAACTAGTTTTGGCTTCCTGAAGTTCTGGGTAGACTTTTGATGCCTTCCCAAAATTTATATTAAAAAAAAAAAAGAAAGAAAGGAAGAAACTAATCCATTTAAAACTTGGCAGAAAATGTGCAGAGAAAAAAGTAATTACTCAGAGCTTAGAGAACAATAACTTCTTAAATCAATTGTATTGAGTTCAATAGGATTAATTTTAAAATTGACAGTCTACAGTGACTTTTAAACATTTTATTGAATTAAAAAAACAAAATTTTCACTGTATTCATATTATTGAAATTGCTGTTTTCATCACAAAGCCCTTTTAATAAACCTCATTGTTTAAGTACTATACCCAGTTTTCCACGAAAGCCCCAGTGAGCAAACGAGCTAGCATCCACATGCGGTTGCTCATTTGCATCACGCCTGTATGAATGTTCGTGTTAGTGACAGACACTACCATCAATGGCTGTGTGTCTCTCTTCTCTCCAGATTTTTAACTCCTTAAGAATAGAATGGGTATCATATATGAATTCTATGTAGCCTTGGAATAGGATGTGTTATATTCTGAACTGATCTTAATTATAAATGGTTAGATAAGAAATTAAAAGAGAAATTAGATCACATACAATTGCAATGGCAGTGAACACTGGCTTGCATATTCATTCACTCTGTCATGTCCGACTCTTTATGACTCTATGGACTGTGGCCCACCAGGCTCCTCTGTCCATGGGATTTTCCAGGCAAGAATACTGGAGGGGGTTGCCATTTCCTACTCCAAGGAATCTTCTCGACCCAGGGATCGAAACTGCGTTTCCTGAGTCTCCTGCATTAGTAGGCAGATTCTTTACCACTGAGCCACCTGGGAAGCTAGCCATGTCCCCAGTGAACACTTAAATCACCTACAACTAAACAGAGCTAAATATGTGAAAACGTTTCTCACTTCCTATTCTACTGAAAGCCCTATAAAGAAAGTGAAAGTCACTTAGTCATGTCCGACTCTTTGCAACCCCATGAGCTACACAGTCCATGGAATTTCCAGGCCAGAATACTGGAATGGGTAGCCTTTCCCTTCTCCAGGGGATCTTCACAAGCCAGGGACCGAACCCAGGTCTCCCACATTGCAGGTGGATTCTTTACCAGCTGAGCCACAAGGGAAGCCCAAGAATACTGGAGCCTATCCCTTCTGCAGTGGATCTTCCCAACACAGGGATGGAACTGGGGTCTCCTGCATTGCAGATGGATTCTTTACCAACAGAGCTATCAGGGTAGCCCTAAAGCTCTGCAAGGCTTCCTCAATTGACAGATGGAAATCTGAGTCTTCAGAAGGCTCACAAGGGTCTCTGTGAGCCAGGCCCTGCCTTGACTCTTGCTCACGTATCTGTGTTAATGCATTCAGGTCCTCAGTGATAAGATGACCTGTATGAAGGGCAATTGCACCTCTCAGTTTGCCCAGGACAGTCCTGGTTAATGCCTGCTGTGCCCATGTGAATAGAGCTTTACCCTGCCCAGGCTTGAACAACACATCCTTCTATCTCTGAGTCCCTCTCCGAACCCTCTGTTCTGGATCTATGGAAACATGTAAGTAGCCACCTACTCTGTCCAAATTGAGGGCTAACTCTACTTTCTGGCCTTTCCCACAGCCTGAGCTTCCTTGGATGAGAACAGAAATTCAAAAGAGTGCTTTGATGATGCGGTGGGAGGCAGTGGTTAAGAGAAAACTGTGCCTGAATGCCTGGGTTCCTCCCTTGGGCTTACCACTTATAGACCTGTGACCCTGGGCAAGGCACTCCATGTCCTTGCATTCTGGTTTTCTGTTATGCATTATGGAGACAATTTTAGTACCCTCCTCATGGGATTCTGGAGGATCAGAAATGACTTGGGAAGTGTCAACTGCCAAGAACAGGGTCTGGAACACAGGGTTAGTTACTACTACTGTAATAATTACATTATTACTATTGCTGTAATAATTTCATTCTCACCAGGGAAAAATCAGTAACCGTCTTTTCTGTGTGGATATTCCAATCATCTCCTTCAATGTCATGTATACATTATCAGTTTTCTCCAGCTGAAGGTGATTAAAAGTAGCAACCACCTAACAGAATGCAAATTGACAGAGGTAGTGTAGTTCCTAAAGAATTTACAGAGTGAAACGGGAGGTCAGGCTAATTGAGGCTAAAATTAATTGGAATCTGTGCTCCTGAAATTCTGAGCTACGCTGGTTGGGAGTCACCAGCCAACTACCAGGTGATTAAGAAGTATCAGTTAAGACCCAGGTCATACGCAGGTGTCTCTCTAGTAGTTGTGCTCAAATGTGTCTATAGATTTATGAAATCACTAGGGGAATTTTAAGAATACTAATTCCCAAGCCCACCCCAGACCAATTAAATCTATCCATGGAGATGGGGACTTAGCATGGGTATTTTTCAAAACTTCTCTGTTATTTTAATTTATAGTCATGGTCAAGAACCACTGTCATAGAACAGTGCCTCTCAAACTCGTATGCACCTGCAAATCTTGTTAAAATTAGGATCTTGTTAAGATGTAGACTCTCATTCAGTAGATCTGAAGAAAAGCTCGGCATGCTGTCCTTCCAGCGTGTGCCCCAGAGAGACTGACACTGCTGGTCTGAGAACAAAGCCCGATGTGCCACAGCACCCTGGACTCCTCCCAGTTGAGATCATTATATCTACTAGCTTCCTTGTGCGACGTGGTGTTTTCCCAAGTCAGCTGCTTGAACGAGAAGGGTGTTGGTAATGATGGTCATGTCTACCCACTTTCTGCCTCCTCATATGTCATGTCAGTAGGTGAAAATGAGCAGAAGCTTTAGAAGGGCAATAACCATGAGTGACACCAGGAATCAAATGTAAACTTGGAAGTGTGTGACATTCTCCAGGGGTATATAAACACAGAGAGCAAGCCCTGTGCACCAGGGAGACAACTGTGGTCAGGCCTGCAGGAAGGTACCACTGGCCTTCAAAAAGATGCTGTGGCTCAGAAAGCTCTCAAGAGGTTCCAGAGGACTGACCTGCTTGAGTTGTTACCATCTCATTCCCAGACCTGTACTAGCTTTTCTGTGTCATGGAACAGAGGGGTGGACAAGCACTGAGCCAGTTGTTGGGGCCAGAAACCCACTGGGTAAGAGTCATTTTCTACGTTGCAGGCAGAGTGAGGTGGAACATGGATTTCCATCACTGATGGAAGCCAACAGGGGAAGCAGTCTTTAGTAGATCACTGAAAGCTTGGCTCTCCGTGTCTGAGCACCTAGAGATGCTCTAGACAGATTACTTCCACTCTGAATGCTCAGAGAGAGGGGCTGTCATGGGGTCCCAACACAGGCCCCCTTCTCTGCCACTTAAGTATTTAATTTTGCTTTTTGCTTTTCCCCCTTCTTGATAAGACATTAAGATGCTGATGCCAGGAAACAAGTCCGTCAGGAAGAAAAACCCAACAACCCATAAGATACATCAGGCATGAAAGGGGCCAAGTGCCTCCAGGTCAAAATGGAGAGCCTCTTATATGTAGGTGTGGCTGGAGAGGCAGT
Source organism: Giraffa tippelskirchi (assembly GCF_054371585.1). Lineage (NCBI taxonomy): Eukaryota > Metazoa > Chordata > Mammalia > Artiodactyla > Giraffidae > Giraffa > Giraffa tippelskirchi. The sequence continues at coordinate 157,373,332 of NC_137282.1, forward strand.
CTTCTTACCTGTGGCCCATGGTCCACATGAGGGCTATGTGCCAGGCGTATCCTTTGTCAAGGCCCAAGACCACAGATTCTTTCCCTGCCAGGATAGTTTATAAGCTGAAAATTCCAGTCTAGCCAAGTAACCTTGTGATGGTGCCTTGGACGGAATGATATTAAAATCTTCCTTTAATATTATTTCCTATAGATCAGATTTATTTAAAGGAGATTTCATTGTTGAAAGCTGCTTAGAGGACATCGACTATATCCCCTCGGTTTTATCCATGACAAGATTTGTTATAAGGTCTGTCTATCTTACATATTGTCCCTGATCATTTCATAAAAAATAATCCTACCATGAGTTGACTCCACATGTATGTATAAAGCGTAACCCCACCGGGCACCATTTAGTCAAAAAGAAGAATACAGCTCCCTTTCGCATTTCTCGCCCTAACTTCATCTCTCTAAGCTCTAAGAGAGTCCACTCAGGATTATTACTTCTCCGTCTTCCTCAGCCTCTTCTCTCTTGAGGATTTCTCCAGCCAGCTCTCAATTCCATCTCCTCCCACTGCTTTCTGCACTGTGACTTGTACTGTTCGAATCTTGTATATGTTCGAATCTCATTCTTCTAACACTTCATATCCCCCCAACAATCTGCCTCCTCACCCTTATCCAAGCCAAGCCTCTGAAACTCAGCAAATGTTCTTCAGATTTTCAGTTCTAAGTCTGTCAGTAGCTTTTATGATTGTGGATACATAGGTGTCAATTTTTTTAAATAGTGTGATTTTATTTATCCCGTGTTCCAACTGGACGAATAATAGGGTATCTAATTACATATGTGTCCATAGTGATGTTGACTAAAGGAGTGGTTTCCCTTACCATGCCCGCAGAAAACATTTGAATCTTGCATGAGACGAACATTAAATGTGTGGCTTAAAATGTCTCTACTCCTTGGTACTAACGGAGGATAAAGAGAGGACCGAAATAATTCAGGAGGGGAGGAGATCAAATGGGGCAGTGGGAGGATGCTGGGCTCACCTTCCCTCACGAGCACATCAGAACCACAGCTACATATGGAGCGACTCTCCAACCCGGGGACCAGCAGAGCAGCTAGGCTCCAGCCCAGGCTGTAAGGAAAGATCCACGCAGAACTGAGGAGGGAGGGAGGAGAAGCAGTCTGCTCAGGACCGCCCCTCACTGGTGGGGGACACAGAGGAGGGGAAGATATCACGGGCGAAGGGGTCCTCCCTGAGGAACGAGGACGTTGAACCATATATCAGCCCCTGGGTCTGACATGGGATAGATGAGCCCGCTTGGCTGGCTTGAAAACCAGTGGAATTTACTAAGGGCTGTAAGAGACTGAGAGTCCACTCTTAAGGAGCGCACGCACAGGTCTGCTTACTCCCAACGACAGCACAGAGGCTACTGGCTGCAAAATACCTAGGGACTGCCTCGGGGTGCTCCTCGGCCCACACCAGGCTCCGGCTCCAGCCCCTCTTGCTCTGCCGGTGCTGGTCTCCACTAAGGCAGAGGCCACTGTTGCCAGCGAGAGCGTGCACACTCGAGGGCATGCAGCCAGCCTGGACCCTGGCCCTGCTCCGACCAAGGTGGAGGCAATCACTACCAGCTCATGAATCCCTGCCCACACTCCGGAGGGTGAGTGCCATCACAGCAGGACAGATCCCCTGTCCCCGCCCCTGGGGGGCGGGGGGGGTGTTCAGCTCAGTGGCATGGCATCAGCCTCTAACTGAGGGCACACATGGGGGAGAAAGTGAAACCAGCACTGAAGTGTGTCCCCAAGGCCTTAGGCACTGCCCTTGTCCCAAACCAAAATGGAGACTGCCATCACATCCAAGAGAAACCAGCTCCCTCAGGGGTCCTTGCTCCAGTCCCTCTGCCCCCAACCCCCCTCCAGCAGAGCAGTGACAGTCACTGAGCAGAGAAGCAGCGATGGTTTGCACCTGGTTCTGGCTCTTGCCCCTCCAACCCCAGTCCTTCTGCCCACCGAGGCCATGACCACCAGCACACCCTGAATGAAGACATGCTCACTTCAAATCCGGCTCTCCCACCAGAGCCAACGTGGCTCTCCCACCAGAGCTGATGGGCTCACGCAGACTACAGGGGAATGATCCAACACAAGGACTTGACGTCAAGACAGAGATGAGCATCTGTTTCACCTGAAACAAAACAGGTTTGTTTGTTTCACCTAAACAAAATGAGAAGACAAGAGGACTATGTTTCAAATGAAGCAACAAACAAACAACAAAAAGTGCTAATGAAACAGAAAATTTATCCGACAAAGAATTCAAAGAAATAGTAATAAGAATGATAAGCTGGAGAAAAGAATAGATGAACACAAGAAGAATTTCAACAAAGAACTAGAAACTACAGTAAAGAATCAGAGTTGAAAAATGCAATAACTGAAATGAAAAATACACTAGAACGCATGAGCAGATTACGTGATACAGAGCAATGCATAAGCAATCCGGAAGATAGAATAATGGAAATCACCCAGGCAGAACAGCAAAAAGGAAAACAAACTTAAAAAAAAATGAGAATAGTCTAAGAGACTTCTGGGATATTATCAATAGTACTAACATTTGTGTCATAGGGTTTCCCAGAAGAAGTGAGAGAAAAAAGGGTATAAAATGTATTTGATAAAATTATGGTTGGAAACTTCCCAAACCTGAAGAAGGAAACAGATGCCCAGGTACAGAAGCACAGAGAATTCCAAACAAGTTGAACTCAAAGGGACTTACTCCAAGACATATGATCTTTAAAACGGACAAGGTTAAAGACAAAAAGAGAAATCTAAAAGCAGCAAGAGAAAAACAGAGCGTCACATACAAGGGAACCCACCTAAGGCTATCAAGTGATTTTTAGCAGAAGGTTTGCAGGTCAGAAGGGAGTGGCATGATATAGGTAAAGTGCTTAAAGGAGAAAATTACAACCTAGGATACTCCTCCCAGGAAAGTTATCATTCAAAATTGAGGGAGAGATAAAGAGCTTCTCAGACAAGAAAACATCAAGAGCTCATCAGTACTAAACGAATCTTACTTCTCAGGTGGCTCAGTGGTAAAGAATCCACCTGCCAATGTAGTAGACGCAGGAGACGTGGTTTTGATCCCTGGGTTGGAAAGATCCTCTGGAGGAGGCAATGGCAACCCACTCCAGTATTCTTGCCTGGAAAATACCGTGGACAGAGGAGCCTGGCAGGCCATAGTCCATGGGGTCAAAGAGTCGGACACGACAGAGTGCACAGAGAGAGAGAGAAACCGATCTTACAAGAAGTGTTAAAGGGTGGTCTTCAAATAAAAACGAAAAGGCTATAACAAAAGATAAAATTATAAGAAGGGGAAAATCCTACTAGCACAGGCAAATATATAGTAAAGGCTGTGGATCAACCACTGACATAAGATAGCATGAAGCTTAAAAGATAAAAATGTAAAATAAACTATAACTACAATAAACAGGGAAGGGACAGACATGAAGATATAAAATGTGACATCAAAAACACAAAACATGGAGATGAGGGGGGGAAAATGTAGACCCTTTAGAATGTGAATATTCATTGGAAAGACTGATGCTGAAGCTGAAGTTCCAATGCTTTGGCCACCCTATGTGAAGAACTGACTCATTAGAAAAGACTCTGATGCTAGGAAAGATTGAAGGTAGGAGGAGAAGGGGATGACAGAGGATGAGATGGTTGGATGGCATCACCGACTCAATGGACATGAGTTTGAGCGAGCTCCAGGAGTTTCTGATGGACAGGGAAGCCTGGCGTGCTGCAGTCCATGGGGTCGCAAAGAGTCAGACACTACTGAGCAACTAAACTGAGCTGAACTTTAGAATGTGTTTGAACTTAAATGACTACCAGTTTAAAATAAATGGATATAGTTATAGATCAACATATATGAACTCCACAGTAACTACAAGTCGAAAAACTACAACGTATATACAGAAACCAGCTATACATTGTGAAAACATGGTCATAGATAAATTCTGAAGACTCAAAGAAATCTAGAGACTGTTGAGCCCCATGAGAATTCAGGACCAAGAACCCATCCCTACCTTCTAGAACCCAACAGAAAAATATGATTCAGGTGATATTCACAGAGTGTGAGTCCCCCCAGAGCTTCATGGTGTTGGCCATGGAGACTCTGATCCAATGGAAGGAGCCACCTACCTTCCTTCCCCTGAGGAACTTCCCACGATCACCTCCGCTCCTGCTCCTGCTGTTTCTCTCCAAGCCGTCATGTTCTGTTGTATCTCTTGACTCAAGAAGGAATCTCCAATCTTTGGCACCGGGGTTGAAGCAATGAGCTTTTGTGTAATCCAAAGTTAGACTCGAAATGCTGAGGGTTGGTAACAACATGGATAAACTAAGTTTTAGGTTCCCTCAGAGAGACCCTGGAAGGAACAGCTTTGAGAAGTTCACACTGAGCAAGCTCTTGAACACACGAGAACTAATGTGTTGTTTACCTGAAAACAGATGCATTAAAGGCCCTGAGTGTATACTTCAGAAAAGAGAAGATAATGTGTTTATGTCTACAGACCTAATGTAGAGAAGACCTAGCTGAGGAAAAGAGAATTCACATCAAAAATGTAAAACAAGTGGAAGCATCAATGAAAAGAACGTGAAACATGTAAAGCTAGATAAATCAGCAAGGCTTCACTTGAGTTCTTGGACATAGTATGGATTGATGAGGAATCGAAGAAAGGAGACTGTGGTTAAAAATGTTGAGAGACATGAATTCAAAGGTGGCTGTGGGGGCTGGGTGATTAGGAGCTAGCCACCCTAGAAAATCAGTGTGAGGAGGAGGACCTCTCTAACGCCTCTGAGAAGGGGAGTTCCAGCAAAATGCAATAAGCTACTTAAAGTTTATTGTTAAGGATATAACTGATGGAGGGGGCAGGGTTTGAAGAACAAAGCCTGGAATTGCAAGCTGAGACTGTTGTGGTAATATGAGCCAGGAGTAACAGGGCTCTAGAAAGACTGAGAAGAGGCTGAGCTGAAAAAAGACTGCGTTTGGCAACAGACAGGAAGGACAGTGAGTTAATGAAGTTTCTGAAGTTTATGCAAAAATCTGTGATCATTAAAGATGGAGGTACCAATTGATGCCTAAATGGGAGTCATTCTAGAAATCTAATGCTACAATTTCAGTAGAATAAACCCCTCTAATAAGCTTACTAAACACTAATCAATATGCCAGTACTTTTCTACCCATGCCAATAAACTGACTTGGTGAAAGGTCACAGAATGGCCCCTAGTTAGGTGAATAGCCACTCTTCTATTTCCTCTCTCATTTGCTTGATGTGGTCTCTTCATCTTCATCTGCAAAATCTCAAAATTTGTCGATGGACTGTGAGCAGCCTACAAACACATGCCAAAAGCAACAGCCAGCAGTGGTTCACAGGAAATGTTCAGAGCCACGTGATGCAAGCTGCTCCTTTGATCAGCTGGCCAGCTGTGAGCCAAGCCCCAAGCAGGACAGCAGAAATGTCCCCTCCTGTCCTTGCAGCGGTGCTGGTGGGTTTCAGAGCTCTTAAAGTACATCATCTCGCCTGTGGAAAAGTTTGCTCAACTCTCCACTGTCCCAAGTCAGGGTGGACATCTACCCACATGAGAATATCCATTAGGGAAGCCCTGAAGGCTAAGGTCTCTTTCTGTTCTCGTTTGTGCAGGTGACACAATGCAGCCCAGGAAGAAGATGAAGTGATCAGACACTGTTTTCCAAGAACTAAGAAGGAAGAAAACATGAGAATTTTTTCCCATCTTTTTTTTTTTTTTTTCCTGGTAGGGGAAGGTGGTAGAGCAACATAAGAAAGTAGAAAGGATAGGGAATGATATATAAATTTTAAAAGAGGGTTATGAAGGTAAGGGATTAATTTGAGGACTTTTGGCTTTTTGAAATATTTACCCCCAAAACAATTCCTGCTCTCTCAGAATTTGTTACCTCCGTCTGACCTCTGAGGAGGATGGTCTGTGGTCAACGCCTCACCAAAGGCCAAAGAAACTCATGTAAATGCAGTGTCAGAGAATGTTTAAAGAGAAAGGAACTTAGGGTCATCCACACTCTTCACAGAGAAGGAGCCTGAGGACCTAGACGGGAAGTTACCTCACGCGGCCAAAGCTTTAATGTTAGAACCAAGACAACAACTTTTATCTCCCAGACCTACCTGCCAACTCCCAGTCCTGGCCCATTTCTGAATAATCCCAATTTTCCTCAAAAGAAGCACTTTCATAAGCTAGTTATTTTCATGGATTTCTCATCTATTTTTTTTTTTCCTGTAAATGGAAATGTAGGAAGATGGCTGCTGTTAGCAAATTAACTGGGACAATGAGAATATAACTTATAAAAATATTGGGAAATCTGTCCCTTTGTGAGCAAGCATTTGGGGCAAGTAAACATGGAACACAGGGACATTGTTAGAATCTCTTACATGGGAATACTGGTTGATTCATCAAATAAATGTACATTTAACTTGGGGAATGATCTGGACGGGAAGTGATGTGATTGTGACTCTGGAGACTGCTTTGGCACGAAGCACTTTGCTGAGTTGTTGTTGTTGTTCAGTTGCTTAGTCATGTCCAACTCTTTGTTACCCCATGGACTGTAGCAAGCCAGGCCTCTCTGTCCTTCACCATCTCCAGGAATTTGCTCAAACTCATGTCCGTTGAGTCAGTGATGCCATCTAACTCATCTCATGGCTGAGTTAGGTTATGGTTTTAAAGAGCTGATTGTCAGGTGATTAATGAACATGTTCATAAACCTGCTTTAACTTTCCCAGAGAATTTTTCTGGGTCTTTATTTTCAGACACATTTTATAAAGAACACAAATGATTAGTGGTAGGTAAACATGTGACATGCCATGTGGGGCCACCCAAGATGGACTGGTCATGGTGGAGAGATCTGACAGAATGTGGTCCACTGGAGAAGGGAATGGCAAACCGCTTCAGTGTTTTGCCTTGAGAACCCCATGAACAGTATGAAAAGGCAAAATGATAGGATACTGAAAGAGGAACTCCCCAGGTCAGTAGGTGCCTAATATGCTACCGGGGATCAGTGGAGAAACAACTCTAGAAAGAATGAAGGGATGGAGCCAAAACAAAAACAATACCCAGTTGTGGATGTAACTGGTGATAGAAGAAAGGGCCGATGCTATAAAGAGTGATATTGCATAGGAACCTGGAATGTTAGTTTCATGAATCAAGGCAAGTTGGAAGCGGCAAACATGAGATGGCAAGAGTGAACGTCGACATACTAGGAATCAGGGAACTAAAATGGACTGAATGGGTGAATTTAACTCAGATGACCATTATATCTACTACTGTGGGCAGAAATCCCTTAGAGGAAATGGAGTAGCCATCATGGTCAACAAAAGAGTCTGAAATGCAGTAATTGGATGCAATCTCAAAAACAACAGAATAATCTCAGTTCATTTCCAAGTCAAACCATTCAATATCACGGTAATCCAAGCCTATGCCCCAACCAGTAACGTTGAAGAAGCTGAAGTTGAACAGTTCTATGAAGACCTACAAGACCTTTTAGAACTAACACCCAAAAAAGATGTCCTTTTCATTATAGGGGACTGGAATGCAAAAGTAGGAAGTCAAGAAACACCTGGTGTAACAGGAAAATTTGGCCTTGGAATACAGAATGAAGCAGGGCAAAGGCTAATAGAGTTTTGCCAAGAGAACACATTGGTCATAGCAAACAACCTCTTCCAACAACACAAGAGAAGACTCTACACATGGACATCACCAGATGGTCAACATCAAAATCAGATTGATTATATTCTTTGCAGCCAAAGATGGAGAAGCTCTATACAGTCAGCAAAAACAAGACCTGGAGCAGACTGTGGCTCAGATCATGAACTCCTTATTGACAAATTCAGACTTAAATCGAAGAAAGTAGGGAAAACCATTAGACCATTCAGGTATGACCTAAATCAAATCCCTTATGATTATACAGTGGAAGTGGGAAATTTAAGGGATTTAAGGGACTAGATCTGATACACAGGGTGCCTGATGAACTATGGACAGAGGTTTGTGATATTGTACAGGAGACAGGGATCAAGACCATCCCCATGGAAAAGAAATGCAAAAAAAGCAAAATGGCTGTCTGAGGAGGCCTTACAAGTAGCTGTGAAAAGAAGAGAAGCAAAAAGCAAAGGAGAAAAGGAAAGATATACCCATTTGGATGCAGAGTTCCAAAGAATAGCAAGGAGAGATAAGAAAGCCTTCCTCAGTGATCAGTGCAAAGAAATAGAGGAAAACAACAGATTGGGAAAGACTAGAGATCTCTTCAAGAAAATTAGAGATACCAAGGGAACATTTCATGCAAAGATGGGCTCGATAAAGGACAGAAATGGTATGGACCTAACAGAAGCAGAAGATATTAAGAAGAGGTGGCAAAAATACACAGAACTGTACAAAAAAGATCTTCATGACCCAGATAATCACGATGGTGTGATCACTCACCTAGAGCCAGACATCCTGGAATGTGAAGTCAAGTGGGCCTTGGAAAGCATCACTATGAACAAAGCTAGTGGAGGTGATGGAATTCCAGTTGAGCTGTTTCAAATCCTGAAAGATGATGCTGTGAAAGTGTTGCACTCAATATGCCAGCAAATTTGGAAAACTCAGCAGTGGCCACAGGATGGGAAAAGGTCAATTTTTGCCCCAATCCCAAAGAAAGGCAATGCCAAGGAATGCTCAAACTACCGCACAATTGCACTTATCTCACATGCTAGTAAAGTAATGCTCAAAACCCTCCAAGCCAGGCTTCAGCAATACGTGAACCATGAACTTCCAGATGTTCAATCTGGATTTAGAAAAGGCAGAGGAACCAGAGATCAAATTGCCAACATCCAATGGATCATCAAAAAAGCAAGAGAGTTCCAGAAAAACATCTGTTTCTGCTTTATTGACTATGCCAAAGCCTTTGACTGTGTGGATCACAATAAACTGTGGACAATTCTGAAAGAGATGGGAATACCAGACCATCTGACCTGCCTCTTGAGAAAAACCTATATGCAGGTCAGGAAGCAACAGTTAGAACTGGACATGGAACAACAGACTGGTTCCAAATAGGAAAAGGAGTACGTCAAGTCTGCATATTGTCACCCTGCTTATTTAACTTATATGTAGAGTACATCATGAGAAACGCTGGGCTGGAAGAAACACAAGCTGGAATCAAGATTTCCAGGAGAAATATCAATAACCTCAGATATGCAGATGACATCACCCTTATGGCAGAAAGTGAAGAAGAACTAAAGAGCCTCTTGATGAAAGTGAGAGAGGAGAGTGAAAAAGTTGGCTTAAAGCTCAACATTCAGAAAACTAAGATCATGGCATCTGGTCCCATCACTTCATGGCAAATAGATGGGGATACAATGGAAACAGTGGTTGACTTTATTTTCTTGGGCTCCAAAATCACTGCAGATGGTGATTGCAGCCATGAAATTAAAAGACGCTTACTCCTTGAAAGGATAGTTATGACCAACCTAGGCAGCATATTAAAAAGCAGAGACATTACTTTGCCAACAAAAGTCCATCTAGTCAAGGCTATGGTTTTTCCAGTAGTAATGCATGGATGTTGGATGGTGAAGAAAGCTGAGCACCGAAGAACTGATGCTTTTGAACTGTGGTGTTGGAGAAGACTCTTGAGAGTCCCTTGGACTGCAAGGAGATCCAACCAGTCCATCCTAAAGGAGATCAGCCCTGGGTGTTCATTGGAGGGACTGATGTTAAAGCTGAAACTCCAATAATTTGGCCACCTGATGCGAAGATTTGACTCATTGGAAGGGACCCTGATGCTGGGAAAGATTGAGGGCAGGAGGAGAAGGGGACAACAGAGGATGAGATGGCTGGATGGCATCATCGACTTGATGGACATGGGTTTGGGTAGACTCAGGGAGTTAGTGATGGACAGGGAGGCCGGGCGTGCTGCGATTCATGGGCTCGCAAAGAGTCAGACATGACTGAGCGACTGAACTGAACTGAACTGAAACATGTTCGAGTCCATCGATATGCCAACAGACTCATATGGGTTGGGTATATTGTACTTGGCCTTTCCAATCTAACATGATACAGGAGAAATATGGTTAAAATGAACACCAAGGGCGGTCTGATAGACTTAGGGAAGAGAGCAGAATATTCCAATAGGGCAGGGAGTCCAGGGGAAGACCAGGACAGTCACCACGAGACCCGCCGGATCTTCACTCCTCTTCAGTTATACAAATACGAGCCTCAAGTCTTGTTCTGAAGCTGGGAACACCACCTCCTTTCCCACACCAGCTGCTTCTTGACTGCTCCACACACCTGGTCTCAGCGGGAGTCCAGAATCAGTTGTCACAGTGGAAATTCTCCAAAGGTGAAGCCCACAGGGGATCACCCAAATTTTCCACACCCCCTCAAATGACTCAGGCTGCATATTTCTCAGAGTCATAGTAAGCTCCTGGCTGGGATGAGCCTGCAGATTTCTATTTGTGACTTCACTGTCCCCGGGACCAAATTAAACTCTGCTAGCTTCATGACTGGCCACCGCGCCGTAGCTATTCCAGCCCTAGAAATACCTCAGAACCATTCCCCACTGAGCACAGACATAATCACACAGTGCTTCCTTGGTGCTGCTGTAGCTTAAGAAAGGAGAAGAAACAGAACACCAGTCATGAACACTGATGAAACGTTCATTAAAAGGGAGATAATCAGCTGCCTACATAAAGCTGTGTTAGACCCTTAGTGGTTAGAGAACAATACAAACCAAATGATAACGATGAGAAAACTAGCAATAATATTTGTACAGTGTCATGAATTTAGAGCCACTCTCACCTCCAAGACCTCATTTTATCTTGGTTGTTGTTCAGTCGTTAGGTTGTGTCTGACTCTCTGTGACCATGGACTGCAGCACACCAGGCTTCCCTGTCCTTCACTATCTCCCAGAGTTGGCTCAAACTCAGGGACTGGTCCATACCTGTGCTTATATTCTGGAGTTGCTATCTCACATGTGACACCAATTTTGAGTTTGGGGAGAAGACTTACCTTGTTTGCCTAAACAATACATTAGCCCCATTCTCCCTGGGAATGGGTCATTCGTTTCTCAAGCTATTTTTGGCTCCTCTGAACCTACTTACTTGCAACACTTGTCATTACAGGAAGTCAGTTTCATATACTGTAATCCCCAAACACGTGGTGCCAGCATGTGGAGAGTGTGGGGTGTGGGGGAAGGGGGGTTGAGGAAAGAGTGAGGAGGCCAGTCTCCCCGAAGGCTGCCTGGCTGAGCACTGAGCCCATCCCAAGTCTGGGTACCCCCACCTCAAGGGCACAAGTGTCAGAAACCTGAATCCATATCCAAACTTTATTTTCCATTCTCATGTAGCTGATGGTTCCTTTTTCTTTTTTTTTTTAATAAGAGCGTTTCAGTAGGCAGCAAAGCCAGTCAGAACTGTTTATTTATAGCAGTGGATTTTCAATGCTGTATAAATTAGAAATCATTGCTGAATGAGGCCCGCGCCCACTCACACACGCAGGGCCGCTATCTGAGAGTCCTTTCACACAGTTTGACTGTACACAGTCTAAAACGGGAGAAAATGACATGCTCCGAGTCAAATGACGGAGTCACAGCTAAACTGCGAAGCAGAAAACCAGCAATTATTTTTCTCCAGCACAATATGGGGAGCGCGACAGGTGCAATTATCCAATATTATTTAACAGCACCGGTTTGTGGTGTAGGGAGAAAATAAAGGTTTCTGTGTCATGGAGAGAAAGAAAGAAAAAGGGAAAGAACTTGCCTCCAGCTCCTGTTTGTGGATTAAACTGTGTTATGTAAATTGAAACTGGCCTGGATTTCAGAAAAGTAAGGAAGAAGCACCTGGCTCCCACAGCCTGGCTCCCCAGAAGCTCCCCACTTGCGTCACCAGGGACTCTTCAGAAAGGCCCTTTCTTGGGGATCCTGAGCCTCCTTCTCAGAGGCAGTGGATCCAGGTAAGACTGCGTGGAAGTCTGAGCTTCCTGAACTCCTGTCCCTTAGAGGGAAAGCGTCTCTGGTGATGATGCCTCTACCCTCAACTGAATTAAGATGCAGTAAAAGAGAAGGCAGACCACAGGAGCAATTTTCATTCCCTTAATCAGATCTCCAGGATTTTGTCCTTTGGCACACTTTTATTTCCACTCCCAAGTCTTTCCTTTATTGGCCATCCTACTTGGATAAGTCGGATGGCATTGTCGACTCAATCGACATGCGTTTGAGCAAACTCTGGGAAACGGTGAAGGACAGGGAAGCCTGGCGTGCTGCAGTCCACGGGGTCGTAAAGAGTCGGGCACGACTGAGTGACTGAACAACAACAAACCTGGAAAGACCCCTCTTCTTCCAGCGACTATCAAATATGTTATCCTTCGTGGCTTCCAACTCTGTCTGAGTGTCACTTAATTCTAAACAGTTCTCTCTTGCCGGTCCAGGGCAGTGGGCTCTTCCTCTAAACTCCCACCGCAGGCCCACCCCGCCTTCTACCGCTCTCCTTCTCACCTCTCCCTCTTGGATTGTGTTTCCATAACACGGTGGAATGCTGAAAAGAACACAAGCATCAGAACCCGGTCAGACCTGAATTTCAATCCTGACTCCACCACTCAGTATTTATATAGAACCTGGGGAAAACAGTTTACTTTTCTGAGTCTTGGTCCCTTAAAATCATGTGATAATCCTGATCAAGTAAGATGACTTAAAGTGATGCATGCAAATGTTTGGCATCCAAGGTTCCCTCCCCATTCCACCTCGCTTAACTGCAAACTCCTGGAGCCCAGGTAGTTGTCTGTATCCCCCATAATGCCTAATTGCATACCATGAGAAAGTACTGAGGATTACTTACAACTTCCAAATTTTATAGGCCTAACCACCAAATAGCTTCCTCCTTTTCCAGAAGCTGAGAGTCCCAGCACGTGATTCACTGTTTCATTGAAGATACTCTCTCCATCTTAAGTCCTTAAATCCTGCTGACAATGATGATCAAATTTTCACGTGATACAGCAGTGGAAAGCATATGGATAGAATGGGACTTAGGATGAGTAAATTTTTATAAAGAAACAAAAAGAAAGAAGAGGGAAGGCCTGAAGAATAAGCATTGCATACAGGTGACTCTCCAGATTGCGCTATCAGAGTGACACAGATTAACCCAAGGAGAGCCCATAGGATGCTAGGATTCAGGTCAGGGAGACTGACCTTTAAAAGGTCGGGGGCAGGGCATCAAAAATTGATCTTGTTTAGCTCTGAATTTATTTTCCTTTAGGTGCCTGCCCACCTCTTCCTCACAGATGATACCTGCTGTCATTGAGGCTTGGTCTAATTTAACTCTTACTTCATCATAACTAAGACTTCTTCAGTCACTCCATGGTATGAGTCTTCAGGGACCCTGAAAAGGGAACTCTGCCACCCCGAATATCTTGCCAATGTACAAAAAACCTCCTTCACTAGAAATTAAAACCTTTCATTTTACATGGAGAGACATATTGAACATAAACACTTATGAGGCCTTCCCTGGTGGCTCAGATGGTAAGGAATCTGCCTGCAATGCAGAAGACCCATGTTCGATCCCTGGGTCAGGAAGATCCCCTGGTGAAGGAGATGGCAACTCACTCCAGTATTCTTGCCTAGAAAATTCCATGCACAGAGGAGCCTGGCAGGCTACAGGCCATGGGGTCACAAAGAGTCAGATACAACTGAGCAACTAACACTTTCACTTCTTAGGAGAGAGGTAACCTATTGACTTGTACTCATCCATGTCCCATTATCAATGAAAGATATTTGGTGATTTAAAAGTAAGTTGTAATATGGCAAGAGGCATGCTTAGAAGAATAAAGATGGGGATATTGTAAGAAAAGGAGCGGTACAGAAAGAGTCAGCTACAGACTCAGGAAAAACCTTACTAGTCCCCAATGTTATACCATGTGGCTGCCAAGAAATGACTGGCTACGTGTGCCATGATGCTCACTCCTCCTTCCAAGAGCTAATCTATGGTCGGAGTACCCCCAGATAGAGGAGACAGTGATCTTAGCCACTGATGGGTCAGAAAAACTCTGCATCCCTTTGAGGAAGCACGGCTGTGACCCACCACACTTGATGATTCCAATCTTGACCAACTGGCTGCACTACAAGCATTTAAACTTGCTTTCTGACTGGGGAGAGAAGTCACTGTCTTAAGAAGAGAGGGGACAGCAAATACAAAAAGAGATTCCACTGGCTCCTGAAGCAATTCTGATGCCTTCAGAAATGCATTTTACATCATGACCCAGTAGAAACACATACCACCCACAAAACACACTTTTAATATGTATGATAGACCAATTTATTTTCTATCCTATTATTTTCTATTATTTGAAAGATTTTATGATAATTAAATTGATTTCTTAATACAATAGCAATAGGGTTGCAACCAATAAGTTGAACAACACTGTACTCCATCATATTGTGGGATTCATTCATTCATTGAACAAGTAATTATAAAGTGCCTACTATGTGTATGAAAGTGAAAGTGTTAGTCTCTCAGTCGTGTCCAACTCTTTGCGACCCCATGGACTGTAGCCTGCCAGGCTACTCCGTCGATGGGATTCTCCAGGCACGATTACTGGAGTAGGTTGCCATTCCCTTCTCCAGGAGATCTTCCTGACCCAGGGATTGAACCCAGGTTGTCTGCATTGCAGGCAGATTCTTTACCATCTGAGCCACCAGGGATACTATGTGTATGGCCCTGGCCATGTACACGCCGTGGCCTGAGGACAGGAACGTGGTGGCCGTCACTGCATTAGGGTTTGGGGTGTGCAGCTTTTTATCTTGCTGCACCCCTGGGGATACAGAACCAAGCCTTGTTTTTCCAGCTCAGTCTGTTAGCAGCTGCTCCGCCAGGCGCAGCTCCTCTGAGATGCCGACAGGAAGAAGAGAAAAAACACTTCCACTGCGAGAGCTTACAAAACCTTCCGCTGAGGCTTAAGTCTGGCCTGAGCCAATATATTTGGTTACACTTTGGGGATTTGTTTTCACTCAACACTTAATTTTATTAAGATTCAAATGATGAAGTTAGATGACGCAGAGTTAGGAAAACAAATACTATACGACTTCTACCTTGCCAGGAATCTGGTACAGGATTCTGAGAACTCTCAATCTAGGCATGTTTTATTCCATTTGAAAAGTCTTCTAACTAAATTCTAAAATGCACTCATGTTGGACATTTTATGTACACGCAACTTTGCCAGTTTTTAAAATCATGGGGTTAAATAAAATTCTTTTTTCTGTGAAATAAATTGCGTTGGCACTGCCTGAATTTTCTTCTGTATACTTCCTGCCATCATGAACTTCCAGTGCCCTTATACCACCAAACCACAAGGAAGAGGCCAAGAGCTCTATCTGCACCCAATTCAGTCACAGCTGCCTTGCTCAGCAGTGTGGGTAAGCCTCACATTAAGGGAAAGAAAAGATGGGTGGAGAAATTTCTTCCCTGTTACAGATGAACCTCTCTCGGGCCCACCTGGGGGCCATATTAGACTGTAGACCTGGAATGAATATAGAGGTTACTTGTGTGACTGTATCAACAATGATGAAGGGAGACTTTGCTGTCTTTCTAGTGGGTTTAATGAAAAGGCTCTGTGCTCATGAATCTCCATTCTGTGGCTGCTCATTGGGACAGAGATTGAGATCACAACTCTAGGAGCGGATGTCCAAGGATGAAAGCCAGCGAAGTCTAAGCTGTTTGTGTGCTTGTGTTTACATGTGCATTACAAGAATTGTGCTTGTGCACCTGAGACTCAAGGGCAGCAAGCCCCTTTCCCCTGGTTGGTGGGTAGAGGTGCCCAGGGCAGGATTCGGCAACAGCAATTCGACATTTCCTTATTGCCTTCCTGCCCCCTCTATGCGCATCATTCATTATTTCACGCAGCTCTCACACAGTCACCCTTGAAAGACCCTCCCAGTGCTAGTGGTCTCGGCTCCTAGCATAGAATGTCATCAGATAGGTTGTTTATCCAGTATCTAAATAATCCTAATTAACATTTAGCTAAAACAAGAAGGGGACGACAGAGGATGAGATGGTTGGATGGCATCACCAACACAATGGACATGAGTTTCAGTAGCTCCGGGAGTTGGTGCTGGACAGGGAGGCCTGGCATGCTGCAGTCCATGGGGTTGCAAAGAGTCGGACATGACTGAGAGACTGAACTGAACTGAACTACCATTTCTAAATTTAATTATATTTACAATATAGATTCATTTATAGTTGCAATAACCCGGAAGTACTATATTACCTACTGAATTAGTTTCCTAGGGCTACCATAACAAAGGACCACAAAGCAGGCTGACTAAAAACAGCAGAAATTTATCTGCTCACAGTCCCAGAGGTAACAGTCTGAAATCAAGGTGTTAGCAGCACCATGCACCCTTGGAAGGCTCCAGGGAAGAATTCTCCCTTCTGAGGGCTTTCGATGATACTCGGCTTGTGGCCACATCACTCCAGTCTCTTCTTCCAGCTTCAAATGACATTCTACTTTGTATGTCTTTATGTCTCTTACCTTAGAGGAAATCTGGAATCTGTTCAAATTCCCCTCTTCTTTCTTGTGTAAAGACAGCAGTCATTGGTTTTAGGGCCCACCCTAAGTCCAGGATGATTCCATTTTGAGACACTTAACTGATCACATCTACAAAGACCCCATTTCCTAATAAGGTCACATTGTGAAGTTCCAAGTGCACATTAATACTGGGGGGATGCTATTCAACCCAACACATTATCCCTGTTTTACACATGAGAGAACCGAGGGGCACAAGTCATTGGACATCAAATTTTAGCTTTTAATTCCTCTCTCTTATCTGTCTTAAGCCAAGCAGTCACCAATAGTTTATACCATCTATTGAGTACTCACTACGAAAATGACCATTTTACTATACATTTACTATGTGTTATGCCATTCACTATGCATTATTTACTATGCGCCATTTTTTATGCGTTATCATCTAGTCTATTGATGCTTTTGAACTGTGGTGTTGGAGAAGACTCTTGAGAATCCCTTGGACTGCAAGGAGATCCAACAAGTCCATCCTAAAAGAAATCAGTCCTGAATATTCATAGGAAGGACTGATGCTGAAGCTGAAACTCCAATACTTTGGCCACCTGATGTGAAGAACTGACTCATTAGAAAAGACCCTGATGCTGGGAAAGATTGCAGGCAGGTAAGGGGGCGACAGAGGATGAGATGGTTGGATGGCATCACTGACACGATGGACATGAGTTTGAGTAGGCTCTGGGAGTTGGTGATGGACAGGGAAGCCTGGCATGCTGTAGTCCACGGGGTCACAAAGAGTTGAACATGACCAAGTGACTGAACTGAACTGATCTCTCTAGCCCTTCCTCGCCTGAAGGGCAGACATTATTATCCCAATATTAAAGATAAAGAAACAGGCTCAATGAGGTTGATGAATTTGACCAAGAAAGAAAGTTACCCCAGAAAAATGGAGCCCAAGCCCAGTCTGGTCAGCTCGAATGCCTCCTTTTCTTTACACCATGTAACTTCTACCAAATCTGGCTTCTGTTTCCTTCATGATGTCTTTCCTTCATGATCAGTCCTTCCTGCTGTCTCCTCAAGATCATTTTATACCCTCTGATATGACATGGGAAGGTACAGGCCCCAGGAAAATCACATTATTGTGGAAAACTCTCTTTCCAGAGCCCGAGCAGCTCAAATGGCCATGAAAATGGGTTACATGGACATTGTGGGGAGCCTCATACAATGTGGGAAGGTGGAGAAGAAAATACAGCTGACCCTTGAACAATGCAGGGGTTAAGAGTGACGACTCCGCACAGAGTGGAGAATCTGTGTATCTTGTATAGTCAGCCTTCTGTATCCGAGGTTCCTCTGTACTCACGATTGCACACCCATAGATTTAACCAACAGCAGATCATGCGGTACTGTAGCATTCACTACAGAAAAAAATCCAGGTAAAAGTGGACCTGTGCAGTTCAGATTTGTGTTACTCAAGGTCAATGGTAGTGCAAAGAGCTGCTGGAGCTGTATACAGAAGAGCTATTCAGTCTTGCCTGCATATTTGGAGTCACCTGGGAAGCTTATAAAAATACTTTTGCCCAGATCCCTCATCCAGAAATTCCAAATTGTTCTAGGCTTTGGATTAGGCATTGGGAGTTCTAAAAGCACTTCTAGGTCATTCCAATGGGCAGCCAAAGTTGGAAGGACTGATAAATGGGAATTCTGTTTGAATATTATTTGGAAGGGGCAGCAGATGAGGCATAATTGAATGTAGTAAGTTTGATTGCTTTAAACATTCACCTAGGAGAGCCACCGCCTTCTGTCCTCACTGCCTTCTGAGGCCCTGCCATCCTAGCACCCAGCAGATCAGGAGGCATCATTGACTGTCTGCTCCGTTCGGATGCAGTATCAGAGGTAACTCAGGGGCAGAGTGCGGGGCCAGCCTCTGAGGGTGGTTCACAGTCCTCTCGAGAGCTTTCTGCTGGGGTCTTCTCACAGCTGCCTGTGGATCTCAGTGCAGTTCCCTAGCAGAGACAAAGCCCGACAGCTAGAAGCCCGTGAAGGCTCCTGTCGGGAACTCTGCTGGCAATCAGCCTTTGGATCTGAACTGAGGCACTGGCTCGCCTGGATCTCCAGCCTGCCGGCCCACTCTGCAGATTTTGGACCTGCCAACCTCCACGACAGCTGAGCCAACCTCCATGAAACCTTTCTCTCTCTTTCTCTCTCCACCCACCCAGCCACCCAGACACACACCCAACACCCACCCAGACACACACCCACCAGCCACTCAGACACACACCCACACACCCAGACACACACCCACACACTCACCCAGTCACACACCCACACACCAAGACACACACACACACACTCACCCATTGGTTCTGCATCTCTGGAGAAAGCTGGCTAACACATTCCTCTCCCTTCCCCTCCCTGGCCTCACTTCCTCCCTCATTGTCTGCGCCCTCCCCTTCCCCGGCCCTGCTGCACGCCTGCCCCTCATTCATTCACCCCTCTCTGATGACGCCTGCAGCCCGTGACTCACAGGCCTATAATAAGCCCTCAGCTTCCGTTTGACAAATTCTCTCTCCTCTCTTCATTCAAGAGTCTCCCCAGATCCCACATCATCCAATCAAGGAAACAACAGTCTGTCCTTCCTCGGGTGAGTTCATTCAGTGGAAAAGATTTCAGAAAAAAATATAATGCATGAATGTTGCTTTGAACATTACATTCTGAGACTGTTCCACACACCACCGTAACAGGCCTTAGTGTTTCAAAGTTCTCTGCTTTAGGGGCCAGGCTGCAAGGGGCTGGGTGTGGACTGCAGAGACTCATCCTTGGCACATCTTCCCACATGCTAATGATGCTCACGAGGCCATAGCCTTGGGTGTGACTTCCTGACTGAGGTACTAAAGGCCACTGCCCTCCATGGCTACAGATTATACAACCAACCTCACACTACCTCTGTTCATGTGACACTGCTTACCAGGTGCACTGGGTCAGAAGGAGTAAAAGGGTCAGGACAAATCCATAAGCATATGTTCTCCTGCCTTCCTTCTGAGGGCAAAGCCTTTTCTTACACAGTTCAGTTCAGTCGCTCAGTTGTGTCTGACTCTTTGCGACCCCACAGACTGCAGCATGCCAGGCCTCCCTGTCCATCACCAACTCCCGGAGTTTACTCAAACTCATGTCCATTGAGTAAAGGAGTCAGGATTAAAGGAGTAAAAGGGTCAGGACAAATCCATAAGCATATGTTCTCCTGCCTTCCTTCTGGGGGCAAAGCCCATTCTTACACAAGTTCAACACAAATGATCAACATGTTACAATCACTCGTCAACCCCGCCTGAGCTTTACCTGCAGACCATTCCACAGTCAGAGGCCATTAGTATCTGAGATGAGAAGAATGAAGTGAAAGTTGCTCAGTCGTGTCTGACTCTTTGCAACTCCATTGGCTATACAGTCCATGGAATTCTCCAGGCCAGAATACCGGAGTGCGTAGCCTTTCCCTTCTCCAGGGGATCTTCCCAACCCAGGGATCAAATCCAGGTCTCCCGCATTGCAGGCAGATTCTTTACAAGCTGAGCCACAAGGGAAGCCTGAGATGAGAAGAATAGCTGTGGCCAAACCATGGCAGTTATTGCAGAGGCTCTGCAAGGGTCTCATCGCGGCCCCCTGCACAGTGGATGATAGAGGGCTGGGGGGCAGTATCCCTCCCTTTCCTACTTCACGTGCAGAGGGGCCTTGAGATGCTGCTGCAAATACCATCAGATCACATCAGCAGGCATTGCAGGGGCTCATTGCAGGGGCTACTGAACACGCTGCTCCACCAATGAGCTGCAATTTCAAAGACTCCTAAATGGCCTGGGGAGATGAATCCTTGGGTAGCCAGGGGATAAAGAAAAGACCAGTTAAGGGCATGGCAACCCACTCCAGTATTCTTGCCTGGAGAACCTTCTAGATGGAGGAGCCTGGTGAGCTACAGTCCATAGAATTGCAGAGTCGGACACAAACTGAAGTGACTTAGCACACACACACGCATGCAAGCTCATATTATTGAGGCTGATCTGAAAGACGATGAACTTCACAGGTAAGCAAAATTCACTTAGTCACAACATTTACCATCTTGGGTGACTCGTTCAACCTTTCAGATCTGGGTTTCCTCTGATATAAATTGAGAGAGCAATACTTACTTTGTGTTAGAGTTACTTTAGGAATGGACTTTAATAATGAAACTAGAACACAGCCCAGTGTGTGGCCCCTAATAAACTTGCATTTCCTTCTCTGCTCTCTTAACTCACAGGCTCTATTAATCCAATGAGGGTTAATAATGGGGGCACCAGAGACCAGAAAATTTTAATGGGAGGGACACTAACCTATTGCCTGCACAACTTCACAAAATCAACAAAAGGATCCCAATCATTCCCTGACTGAAATAAGAGACCATTACAAATGACCCAACAAAATAAAAATCAGAGAAGGCAATGAAAACTTGTAGATGCCAACCCAGCAATCCTAGTTTTAGATTCCTGTAAGTCTTGACAAAGCGCTGAAATTTCAGCGAACGTCACCACTTCAAGCCCCATTGTAACTCTCCTCTCCCTTCCACTCTACACATGGGAACACCTCCCAAGCGGTCCTTGCGTTATCATAGGGCATCAGAGATAAATTCGCTTTTCAACTAAGAAAAGACAAAGAGGCCCTCCTGGACATTCAGAGAGTGTTTAAAGCACATCGGCTAGTTTCAATTCTCTCATCTTCTAATAAGACGTGGCAGGATGTTCTTGCAATGGTCGCATATAGCTAGTGGAGTGGGAAAACGTACATCCTCCTCTGGTCTTCAGACACACTTTTGTCTAACTCATGAATAGTTCTGAGCCTACAATTAAATGGAATGATGAGAGCCCTCTGGTGGCTAAATTCACTCTTCTCTTTTCTTGGAGATACTCAATTCTTTTATGTTTTGAAAGTCCTATGAGTTATTCTCATTAGCAACTCGCTGCATGATCTTCATCGTTTCTCCACCTGTATCCACTCCCCCTCCGATAAAGAGATGATGAGGTATTTTATTTTCAATCTATTTGATGCTCTCACTCTGCAAATATCTGGGCAGATATTTAATCCTTCTGAAAAGATAAAATACATTTTAAAAAATTGATTTTCAGATATTTGTCTAACATATCTATTGAGCATCTATATCAAGTCAGACACAACATGATATACTATAAGAGATACACAGAAATTTAAAATACAATCTCTGACTTCAAAGAGCTTATTGAACAGTACAGAAAATAATAACAACCAAGGCTCTGGCTTAGTTGGTCCATAGAATGTGGGATCTTATTTTCTGGACCAGGAATCAAACCCATGTCCTCTGCATTGCAAGGTGGATTCTCAACCACTGGACCACCAGGGAAGTCCCTGAACATTTTTATCTTCTTAGGCCTAAAGGAGAAGAGGGCAGCAGAGGATAAGATGGTTGGACAGCCACACCGACTCAAAGGACATGTGTGTGAGCACAGGAGATGGTCAAGGACCGGGAAGTCTGGCTTGCTGCAGTCCATGGGGTCACAACGCATCAGATTTGATTGAGCCACTCAACAACATTGGCCTCAGATCAAGCAACAGGGAGGGAACATAGCCTGCCCAGCAACAGGAAACTGGATTAAAGATTTACTGAGCATGACCCCACCCATCAGAATAAGACCCAGTTTCCCCCTCAGTCAGTCTCTCCCATCAGGAAGTTTCCAGAGGCCTCTTATCCTTCTCCATCAGAGGGCAGACAGACTGAAAACCATAATCACAGAACACTAATCAAACTGATCACATGGACCACAGCCTTGTCTAACTCAATGAAACGATGAGCCATGCCATGTAGGGCCACCTGAGACGGACAGGTCACGGTAAAGAGTTCTGACAAAACGTGGTCCACTGGAGAAGGGCATGGCAAACCATGTCAGTATTCTTGCCTTGAGAACCCCATGAACAGTGTGAACAGGCAAAAAGATGGGACACTGAAAGATCAACTCTCCAGCTCGGTAGGTGCCCAATATGCTACTGGAGATCAGTGGAGAAACAATTCCAGAAAGAATGAAGAGATGGAACCAAAGCAAAAACAACACCCAGTTGTGGATGGGACTGGCGATGAAAGTGAAGTCCCCGTGCTGTAAAGAACAATATTGTATAGGAACCTGTAATGTTAGGTCCATGAATCAAGGCAAATTGAAAGTGGTCAAACAGGAGATGGCAAGAGTGAACATCAACATCTTAGGAATCAGTGAACTAAAATGGACTGGAATGGGTGAATTTAACTCAGATGACCATTGTATCTACTACTGTGGGCAAGAATCCCTTAGAAGAAATGGCGTAGCCATCATGGTCAACAAAAGAGTCTGAAAGGCAGTACTTGGATGCAGTCTCAAAAATGACAGAATGATCTCTGTTCATTTCCAAGGCAAACCATTCAACATCACAGTAACCCAAGTCTATGCCCCGACCAGTAATGTTGAAGAAGCTGAGGTTGAACGATTCTATGAACACCTACAAGACCTTCTAGAACTAACACCCAAAAAAGATGTCCTTTTCATTATATGGGACCGGAATGCAAAAGTGAGAAGTCAAGAGATACCCCGAGTAACAGGCAAATTTGGCTTTGGAGTACAAAATGAAGCAGGGCAAAGACTAACAGAGTTTTGCCATGAGAATGCACTGGTCATAGCAAACATCCTCTTCCAATAACACAAGAGAAGACTCTACACATGGACATCACCAGATGGTCAACACCAAAATCAGATTGATTATATTCTTTGCAGCCAAAGATGGAGAAGCTCTATACAGTCAGCAAAAACAAGACCGGGAGCTGACTGTAGCTCAGATCATGAACTCCTTATTGCCAAATTCAGACTTAAATTGAAGAAAGTAGGGAAAACCACTAGACCATTCAGGTATGACCTAAATCAAATCTCTTATGACTATACAGTGGAAGTGACAAGCAGATTCAAGGGACTAGATCTGATAGACAGAGTGCCTGAAGAACTATGGATGGAGGTTCGTGACATTTTACAGGAGACAATGATCAAGACCATCCCCAAGAAAAAGAAAGGCAAAATGGTTGTCTGAGGAGGCCTTACAAATAGCTGAGAAAAGAGAAGTGAAAGGCAAAGGAGAAAAGGATGGATATATCCATTTGAATTCAGAGTTCCAAAGAATAGAAAGGAGAGATAAGAAAGCCTTCGTCAATGATAAATGCAAAGAAATAGAGGAAAACAATAGAATGGGCAAGACTAGAGATCTCTTCAAGAAAATTAGAGATACCAAGGGAACGTTTCATGCAAAGATGGTCACAATAAAGGACAGAGACTGTATGTACAGAACAGAAGCAGAAGATGTTAAGAAGAGTTGGAAAGAATACACAGAATAATTGTACAAAAAAGATCTTCATGACCCAGATAACCATGATGGTGTGATCACTCACATAGAGCCAGACATCCTGGAATGTGAAGTCAAGTGGGCCTTAGGAAGCATCACTACGAACAAAGCTAGTGGAGGTGATGGAATTCCAGTTGAGCTATTTCAAATCCTCAAAGATGATGCTGTGAAAGTGCTGCACTCAATATGCCAGCAAATTTGGAAAACTCAGCAGTGGCCACAGGACTGGAAAAGGTCAGTTTTCATTCCAATACCAAAGAAAGGCAATGCCAAAGAATGTTCAAACTACTGCACAATTGTACCCATCTCACATGCTAGCAAAGTATGCTCAAAATTCTCCAAGTTAGGCTTCAACAGTGTGTGAACTGTGAACTTCCAGATGTTCAATCTGGATTTAGAAAAGGCAGAGGAACCAGAGATCAAATTGCCAACATCCGCTGGATCATCGAAAAAGCAAGAGAGTTCCAGAAAAACATCTACTTTTGCTTTATTGACTATGCCAAAGCCTTTGACTGTTTAGATCACAACAAACTGTGGAAAATTCTTTAAGAGATGGGATTATGAGACCATCTGACCTGCCTCCTGAGAAATCTGTATGCAGATTTAGTTAGAACTGGATGTGGAACAATAGACTGGTTCCAAATAGGGAAAGGAGTACGTCAAGGCTGTATATTGTCACCCTGCTTATTTAGTTTATATGCAGAGTACATCATGTGAAATGTCGGGCTGGATAAAGCACAAGCTGTAATCAAGATTGCTGGGAGAGATATCAATAACCTCAGATATGCAGATGACACACCCTTATGGCAGAAAGTGAAGAAAAACTAAAGAGCCTCTTGATGAAAGGGAAAGAGGAGAGTGAAAAAGTTGGCTTAAAGCTCAACATTCAGAAAACAAAGATCATGGCATCCGGTCCCATCACTTCATGGCAAATTGATGGGGAAACAATGGAAACAGTGAGAGACTTTATTTTGGGGGGCTCCAAAATCACTGCAGATGGTGACTATAGCCATGAAATTAAAAGACGCTTACTCCTTGGAAGAAAAGTTATGACCAACCTGGACAGCATATTGAAAAGAAGAGACATTACTTTGCCAACAAAGGGCCGTCTAGTCAAGGCTATGGTTTTTCCAGTAGTCATGTATGGATGTGAGAGTTGGACTATCAGGAAAGCTGAGTGCTGAAGAATTGATGCATTTGAGCTGTGGTGTTGGAGAAGACTCTTGAGAGTCCCTTGGACTGCAAGGAGATCCAACTAGTCCATCCTAAAGGAAATCAGTCCTGAATATTCATTGGAAGGACTGATGCTGTAGCTGAAGCTCCAGTCCTTTGGCCACCTAATCAGAAGAAGTGACTCATTTGAAAAGATCCTGATGTTGAGAAAGATTGAAGGCAGGAGGCGAAGGGGATGACAGAGGATGAGATGGTTGGATGGCATCACTGACTCAATGGACATGAGTTTGAGCAAGCTCCGGGCATTGGTGATGGACAGAGAGGCCTGGTGTGCTGCAGTCCGTGGGGTCGCAAGGAGTCAGACAGGATTGAGTGACTGAACTGAACTAACAGAAAATAATAGTTAGTTCAGAAAATAACAGTTAATTTTGTAAATTGTGATTTTTCCATAAAACTTAATCATCTTATCAAATACACATATTTTCCTCTACGAGATACACTCTTAGGTGCTCTATTTTTTTGCTCACTTGGGTGCCTGCAGCAGGAATCTGAGTACCATCCTGGACACTTCCTTCTTCCACTCGCCATTCCAGTTACTCACCATGTCCTGCCGATTCTACTTCTCTTTGTTTCTGTTGACACCAGCCTAGCTCAGGGCACCATGATTTCGTGTTATTCCAATACATATTTTTTAATATTTTAATTACTTTTGAGTGATTAAATCATGTACATATTATAAAGTTCAAAAAGTACAATGAGAATACATAAAAAGTAAGTCTCTTTCATACCCTTAGTTCCCTAACTACCCAGTTTCCCTCTATGAAAGCAAACTGCAATCCCAATCTCTTCCATGTGCTTCTAGAGATATTATATTCATGTACAAGCATATATATACATATATATATCTGTATATACATATTTTTTCACAAGTAGTGACATTGTGTTCTGCACCTTGCTTTCACATCTTCCACACATTTTGGAGAAAATCTTAAATATGTGTAAAGAGGGCTGCCTCGTTCTTTTTTAAGAGATTAATAGAATTCTCCTATATGTGTACTACCATAATTTATGTAATCAGTTCCCTATTGATGGAAATTCAGATGGTTTCCAATCTTTTGCTATTATAAGTTGATGCTGCAGTAAAGATCTTCATACAGACATCATTTTGCATATGTGCCAGGATATATTTAGGAAAAATTCCTAGAAGTGGAAGTGTTGAATTGAACAAAATGTGTTTTTTTTAAAACTACTGAGTTATTGCCAAATTACTCTTCAAAGACATTTTACCAATATCTACACTCACTGACTAGATATAAGACCCTTTTCCCCCAAATTCTCAACAATACAGTGGGTTATACAATCTTACGGGTAGAAATAGTATCTCAATATAGTTTTAATTTACATTATTCTTATTTTGAGTGAGGTTGAGCATCTTTTTATGTTTAAGATGTATTTTAGTTTGTGTAATATATATGTATTTCTATGAACAGACTTTTATATCTTTTCTCCATTTTTCTGTTTTGAGGGATTTTTCCTTACTGAACTGTAGGCACTTGTAGCAGGCAGCTTCAAGGGTGACCCCAGATGACCCCCACCTCCTGAGATTCACATCTTTGTGTAATCTTCTCTCATGTCTTACCAGGGTTGGTCTCAGGGAACCAATACGATATGGCAAGAGTGATGGTATGTATTTCAAGATCAGCTTGTAAAAGATGTTGTAATTCTCTCTTGGTGGTCCCCTCTTTCGAGTTCCTTACTCTGGCGGAAACCAGCTGCCCTCTCAGCCAACTGCTGATGGAGAAGGCGAATGTTGAGGAACCCAGGCCTCCAGCAGGCAGCCAGTGAGGAACCGGGGTTTCCTGACAAGAATCACATGAATGACCTTAAAGGTGGGTCCTCTAGGCCCAGCAGAGCTTTTAGATGAGGCTGTGGTCCCCACAGACAGCTTGACTGTAATCTCATCATGAGAAACACTGATCCAGAACCACCCAGAAAAGCTGCTCTCAGATTCCAGATCCTTAGGAACTGAGAGATAATAAATGTCTGTTCTAAGCTGTTAAGTTTTGAAGTAACTTATTACATATCAATCAATAATAATGTAGAACTCCAAGTATTTTAAGAAATCAGTCTTTTCCTTTGAGTCTAAGCTCTTTGTATGAGTTTCAAATACTTCTCTCCATTTGTTGAGTGTCTACTGGCCTTCTTTGTGTTTTTTTTTTTTAACTTCTTTTCTTTATTTCCATGCAGAATTTTAAAAATTCACTATGTAGACATAGTGAAATTTACCAATTTAGGGGAATGCTTCTATGCTCAGAAAACGGTGAAAAAGAGACTACTAAAAACATTTCAAATTTAATTTTCCTTCTTTTCTAAGAATAAAGAGATGGGCCATTTGCATCACCCCCCCTGATGAAAATTTATACAATAATTTTCCTAAAAGTTTGTAAAATTTTCCAGTCTCCTTTAAAAGCATCAAATGAATGATAAGATAATGAAGAATTACCAGATCAAGTTCTAAGAGAATCTAAAAACCCAGAAAGGCAAAAAAAACAACCAAAGCCTTTTGCCCTGAGGATATATGTGTGGGACTTGTGTTACTGTTTTGAAGTCCTGACAAATAAGAGAGACATGTCAAAGCTCAGGGTCCACCCCTGTTGAAAGGCCAATGTAGATACCACCTCTATTAGCCTAGAATCCCAAAGGAAGAACCCACCACAGGATAAAGGTAAATCAGAAGTAAAACTGTCCACTTCTTACTCCCAACTTCCAAAAAAAAAAAAAAAAACCCACCCCAAACCAACAATCCAAAGACAGAAATGTCTTAATAAAGCAAAGAAAGGAAACGTACACATACACACACATAACCTGTCCTCTGATAGTTCTACCCAGAGACCAGCCCCTGAGAATTTATAAACTCAAAACCCAGAAGTGGTTCAGAAAACTTGAAGGCATTACTTTAGTTTGAACTGGGTACAGGGAATAGCTGTTGTTTTCAGTCGCTAAGTTGTGTCCAACTTTGTGACCCCCATGGACGGCAGCACGCCAGGTTCCTCTGTCCTCACAATTTTCCAGAGTTTAGTAGTGCCCACAAATGCCTGGAAAGGCAAAGACAAGACTGTCTGGAGAGGGCTCCTTTCCCCAACTCACAGGAATCACCAAAAACTATGGAACACTGAAAAGTCAATGACAATCAAATCACAAGAAAAGAAGTTATGGTGAGAAAGAAACAGCAGCAAAAGAAAAGTACTAAACTATATAAACAGACCCTGAAAGACTTCAGATCCAGCAGTAATCAGAGGCAAGTTATGAAATCCCTATGTTTAAAAAAATAAAGATAAAATCTACAGTAAATAGGAACTTGAAAAAATGACCTAGCAGATTTGAAAAAGAACCAAGTAGGACATCTAGAAATGAAAAATACAAAAACATAAATGAAAAACTTAATTGATGAGGACTTCCCTGGTGGTCCAATGGTTGGGAATCTACCTTCCAGTGCAGGGGACATGGGTTTGATCCCTGGTCCGGGAATGAAGATCCCACATGCCCTTGGGGCAAGTAGACTCGTTTGCTGCAACTACTGACCCTGGACGCCTCACCTAGAGAGCCTGTGTGCTACAAACTACACAGAGCCTAGGCCCCACGGAGCTTGCACGCCACAATCAGAGAGAACCACATGCCGCAAGTAGGACCCAAGGCAGTCAAAATGTTTTTTTAAAAATTAAAAAACAGAAAAGCACTACCAAATTCCCTGGTGACTCTTTGCCTCCTCCCATGCTGGTGGTGTACCATTAATGTTAAGTCAACATAAGGAACCTCAGGGTAACAGGTTCCTTGGGGATAAACATGGCCAGGCCTGGGGCAGTTGCCACACTGACCCTCTAAGCCTGTCACCCACCTCAGTCAGAGTCTGATGCCATGGAGGTCAGAGGGCAGGCTTCCTGTTTTTGCTCTGCTTTTCCTGCAGCTGCTGCTTTTACCACCAATGCACTCTATCCCCACCCCTACCCAACCCCCTGCCACTGATTATCACTTGGCTGCTGGCTTTCTGGTACAATCAGCATTTCTGTTCCAAGGGTTACAGGTAAACTGCTACCCAAGGTTGCTATGTTTACTCACTTTTACAGCTTTCTCTATGAGGTCGTGTTGGTGGCTTTCTCTCTATTCAGGAACTTAAATGAAGTCCTCTGGTTGTTTTACAGGGGAAACTATTCAGCAAAGCATCATGCAACAGCCCAACTCCTCTTCTTCCTACCATGTTCTCTGTGCTCTAAAGAGAACTCGTTTTCTCTGATGGCCTCCAGCCCCTAGTAGGACTAGTAGTTCACCAGAGCTCTCTGGCCATCAGTCAGAGGCAAAAACCTCATTTCCCCTTGCTGATAACTAGATGCTAATGTCATGGGTGGAGAAAGTCAGGGTTATAGTATTTTCCCTTTAAATGCAGGGGACTTTCTGCATAAAAGCTTCCCGGAGCCCCAGTGGCCATATGTAAACTAACCCAATGGTCCTGGGTTTAGACAGTCAAAAGAAATAGATCAGCCATCAAGTTCTCTCAAACTTTTATAGCCTCAAAATCCTAACATGTTAATCTAAGAACATGGCTGCAAGGACTGTGTGTGATTAGCTGCCCAAACTCCTACCCCCTGAGGTAGCGCTCATAAATGCAGTAGTTATTTTTTTTTTTAAACCATGCTTTTTGATCATTTCTTTTCAAAGATGATATTTTCCATTGCATTTATTCCTCAGTCTGTACCTTTCAGTGGCAGGGATACAGGAAATCTGTGAGGATAGGTACAGATTTGTGGTTCATTGCAAGTGAAGATGTGATTTTGAATCAACCGGAACATATGCTCACTAGACTCAAATCCATTCAGAAAAATGGTCAAGGAAGCATCTTCCCTGAAGACACTCACAGTAGCAGACACTTGTTTTCTAAATGGTTCCAGGCAGGCAGTGATTGCTGTTTGATCTTTGAGTGTGACTGAAAGCGTGTCCTTAAACCTAAATTAAAGCTCTACAAATTCCCAGGAAACAGTCCCTCTTTATGATTTCCTAAATGTTCTGACTCAGTTTTTGTTTTTTTTTTTTGCTAATAATCTCATCTTCACACAGACTTACACATTACTTCTATTTTTTAAGAATAAATGTAACTTTGTTCATTGGAATGGCAGCATGAAGATTGGCACCAAGAATTATAGTAGCTGGGAGAGAGACAAAGGTCATACATATGAGCCTGAGGAAAGTGAAACCAGAGAAATAATTAAAATGATAGTTATGCTTATACAACTTGCCAAAGTTTTCTGGTGGCTCAGAGGTTAAAGCATCTGCCTGCAATGCAGGAGACCTGGGTTCAATCCCTGGGTCGGGAAGATCCCCTGGAGAAGGAAATGGCACCCCACTCCAGTATTCTTGCCTGGAAAATCACATGGACGGAGGAGCCTGGTGGGCTACAGTCCACAGGGTCGCAAAGAGTCAGACACGACTGAGCAACTTTACTTTCACCAAGCACTTCTACACATATGATCTATAATAATCTACAATAAACTTGAAGGCAAATAATAGACACGATTCCTAACTAATCGCAGTGGAAATTAGTCAGACTCTTCACCAGACTATGCCAACACTGGGATTCTGCCACCATTGCTGCCATTCTCTGGGGCTGACCTCTAAAAGCACCCGAGTCTTTGTATCCCTCCCTCCGGACTCAGAGTTCCAGGTGGGCACATCCAACTGGCCAAGCCTGGGCCCCAGCTGCTAGAGGGATAAGAAAGGCTGTCTCCACTTCCTTTACCCTCACTTCTTGGTGTTCAGTACTGAGTGTATCAGTTCCTACTGCTGCATAATAAATTACCACAGACTTAGCAGTGTGAAATGACACAAACTGGTTATCTCACAGTTTCTGTGGGCTGGGGATTCTCGCATCGCCTCAGCTGGACTTTCCATTCAGGGTCTCATAAGGGTGTAATCAAGGTGGCAGCCAGCTGCATTCTTATCTGGAGAGTCAACTGGGGATGAATCTGTTTCCAAGCCCCCACAGGTAGCACAGTTCAGTGTGTGTGTCTGAGGCACGCACCAGCGCAATTGCAGCTGTGTGTCTGGGGCCCCTGATTGCTTGCTAGCTGTCTGCTGGGAGCCATTCTCAGCTCTTAGAGGCCACACTCAAGTTCTTGCCACGTCCACAGGTCCATCCCTCATGGGAAGTTCACAGTCAGACTGCTTGCTCCTTCAGGACCATCAGGGTATCTCAGGCTTCATATTTTCCTTCAGGGAGGCCTTAGCACTCTTTTAAGAGTAAACTGGCTTAGGTTAAGTCCACCCAGGAAAATCTCCCTTTGCATTAACAACTCTACTTAAAGCGCTGTGGTGACCTGAATGGAAGCAAGTTTGAAAGGCAGATAGTATACGTATACGTATGTGTATGTGTATGTGTATATGTATATGTATGTGTATGTGTATGTGTATATGTATGTATATATGTATACGTATACGTATACGTATATGTATATGTATGGCTGATTTGTTTTCCTCCATGGTTGAAAATAACACAACAGCGTAAAGCATCTATGTGTGCTAAGTCACTTCAGTCATGTCTGACTCTTTCCAAGCTCATGGACTGTAGCCCACCAGGCTCCTCTGTCCATGGGAT
Source organism: Giraffa tippelskirchi (assembly GCF_054371585.1). Taxonomy (NCBI): domain Eukaryota; kingdom Metazoa; phylum Chordata; class Mammalia; order Artiodactyla; family Giraffidae; genus Giraffa; species Giraffa tippelskirchi. Next base: position 157,405,079 of record NC_137282.1, read on the forward strand.
TCTCTGGGCAAGAATACTAAAGTGGGTTGCCATGCCCTCCTCCAAGGGATCTTTCCCACCCAGGGACTGAACCACAGTCTCCTCTAGTTCCTGCATTGCAGGCAAATTCTTTACAGCTGAGCTACTGGGAAAGCCAAAGCAAATACACTACAACAAAAATTAATTTAAGAAATAAAAATATTTTTTAAAGGAAAAGAAACAACTTGGGAACAGGGAGAGAGACCCTCCATACTGGTTAGTATGAGGGCTAAAGTCTACGCTCTTACTGTAGCTGTTAAAAAGTCTTTACTCGTCACAAAGAGTGATTATTTTCTAATTGAAAAGAATAAAAAATAAAAGAATAAAAGAATTAAAAAAAAATTCACAGGGGTAAAACCTCGTCATATTCACAGGTGTCACCCACACTCTAGGAGAGAGGGTTACACAGGGTACGTATATCAGGGGTGGGAAGCTCAGGGTCTATCTCTGCATTCTGTTTATCATACTTAGCAAAAAATGACAGGAACCCTCCCACTTCACCTTATTGGAGCAGCAGATCAGGCATAACATTTCTAATTTTATAGAGGGAAAAAATAAGACACTGAGAAGTCGAGGGATTTGGCTATAGCCACAGAGTTAAGACACAGGAGATGCAGGTTCGACCCTTGGGTTGGGAAGATCCCATGGAGGAGGAAATGGCAACTCACTCTGGTATTCTTTGCCTGGAAAATCCCATGGACCGGGTAGCCTGGTGGGCTACATTCCAAAGGGTTGCTAAGAGTCGGACATGACTGAGCGACTTGAGCATAAGCACAGAGCTCAGAAGCAGCTCAACAGGTACAGGACATCCCAACTGTTGACAGTGCTTTTCTCAAAGACAAATGGAAAAAACAGTAGCAAATGTAAACATTCAGGAAAATAAACGATTTGACCATGGATGCTACAAGTTCTGATGGAAATAAAAAATGAAAAGTAAAGATGGAGAATTATGACTAATGAGCCCACGCCTGCTAAGGGAGGCTGTTCTTCAGCCACAGGGAACAACGCCAACGAAGAACATGAGCTGTCCGTTTGACGTCAGAGAGAATGACATGCATCTGCGACATCACCACTATTTTTTTTTTTTTCACCACTATTTTTATAAGCAGCAATTGAGAGCAGGTTTCAAAGGTGAATAGTCAAGGAGACAAGGTCTCCAGAAAAGACCACACAGGAGCCAGAGAGATCACTGCCAAAGCCCTGTAGCTTCACCAGCTCTCCTCCTCTGTGTGCTTTTTGCTTCCTGTTCACCCCTTCACAGTTCAGAGACCACCCTGTGTTCCAAGGAACCCTCCTTGGGCAGGATTATCAAAGAGAAATTGGGCTTATGTCAAGCTAACCAGGTTGTTCCCTTCATCATCATAGTGAAAGCTTACCGAAGAAGCCTTTGAAAGGCAGGATTTAGAAAGATAAAAGAGCTAAGATCCTCAAAAATTTAGTTTGATACTCTACAAATAACAAAATTTTGTTGTCTAAGGATATATAAGTAGAAGTTTAATAGGTCTTTGAATTCATGTCTGTGAATGAAAAAAAAACCCTAAATGTATAGAAGAGAACAGTTTTAAAAAATATATTCAAATGTGTCTGAACACATAATAACATATTTAACAACTTCCATTAAGGAGCAAGGAGATCAAACCAGCCAACCCTAAAGGAAATGAACCCTGAATATTCATTGGAAGGACTGCTGTTGAAGCTGAAGCTCTAGTACTTTGGCCACTGATGTGAACTGACTAATTGGAAAAGACCCTGATGCTGGGAAAGATTGAAAGTGGGAGAAGGGGATGACAGAGGGTGAGATGGTTGGATGGCATCACCGACTCGATGGACATGAGTTTGAGTAAGCTCTGGGAGATGGTGAAGGACAGGGAAGCCTGGCGTGCTGCAGTCCATGGGGTCGCAAAGAGTCCAACACGACTTAGGAGTTAAACAACAACAAAACAACAATTCACATGTATAGCACATGCAGTGAGTAACAATAAAGTTACTGGAAAACCTTTGTGCTAATTTAGACCCTGCCGCCATCTTGTTGGTGATTTAATTTATTGGATATATTGCATCCAATATATCCAATTTTGGATATCACCAATCCAATATTGAATATCACCATCCTATTGGAGATATGATTTAACCTAGAGAGGCCTCAATTTTCTACTGTGTAAAAATAAGTGAGAAAATGTGATATCTAAAAGCCCTTCCACCTTAAAATCTCAGTAATTCTTCAACTGACTAGATAGTGTGCAATAGTCAATATTTGGGGAAGACCATCTTTAGATGAAAGGATGTTACTTCACTTTGATCGTGGGTGACAATGTATTTACTTACATTTTGAATTACATTCAACTAAGAACATTATCCAGCCGCTTTTTGTCATTTGGGGATATTTGCCTACCGTAGAGCAACTTATCATAGCTATATATCTAGCTATCTAGAATCCTCCTACCAAAACCCACACCATAAATATAAAGACAACATAGTGACCAGGTTTCACAGAGCAGAAGAAAGGAGTAGCTGAGTTAGCAGAGATCTGCAGAAGGAGAAAAAAAAATAGAAGCAATAGTACACAGCTTTCACAAATTGACATTATCCATATGGATCACCATTAATTATAATAATCATCTCCTTTTACAACAAGTATATTGTTTGACCCTACACCCATGTTTTCTTTCTTTTTTTAGCATTTCTTTTCTCCTTTATTTTCTCCCTTAGGCTGTTAATTAACTGCAGCGAAACATTAAAGGTCTCCATCATATGATCTTTTCAGCCTGTCTCTGCTCTCTGCTATTTTTAAAGGCTCCCAGCGCTTTTACAAACAGCAGTCTGTTTCAGCATAACCAACAAGATAGCCAGATCTCTTCTGTTAACCCCTCATGTTCAATTTTAACTGCAGAAGAACAAAGCACAGGAATGCTAGACCAGAGTCCAGACTCTGAAACATAAGTGGAATATCTGGGACTTGTGCCCATTTTGTTTTTCCAATCTATGCAAGAGGAATGCATATTCTTGCTAGGACCTTCTTAAAAGCCAACTGTGTTCTCTCTAAAAGAGATACGGAAATATTTTTTAGGAAAAAAAAATATTTCCATTTTGTTGCCACTTGTGCTTCACATATTCCGTCAACCAACACAGACCTAACATCCTCTAAAGTCTTACTGAGGTAACTTCCTCACTTAACAAATGGTATTTCAATTTTACCTATAATTCGAATTTCAATGACTCCCTATTTGTCTGTCTTATGCTACTCTCTTTACAGCCAAAAGGAAAGGAAAAAGAAAGTGAAGTTGCTCAGTCATGTCCGGCTCTTTGCGACCCCGTGGACTGTAGCCTACCAGGCTCCTCCATCCATGGGATTCTCCAGGCAAGAATACTGAAGTGGGCTGCCATTTCCTTCTCCAGGGGATCTTCCCGACCCAAGGATCAAACCCAGGTCTCCCGCACTACAGGCAGATGCTTTACCCTCTGAGCCACCAGGGAAGCCTTTACAGCCAAAAATTACCTATGAATTGCCTTGCTCAGTGGGCATGGTGCTTTTACAACCCAACCTGAGGTCGAGTCACCACTAAGCCCTCTCCCCTCTTGGTGAAATTCCCTCCTCCTTGGTTCCTGAGCCTTCTGCTTCTCATCTGTCCCTTCTACCACTCCGACTACTCCTTTTCTGTCTTTTGGGGGCTTTCTTCCTCTGCCTGACCCCCAGATGTAGGCACTCTCCACGGTTCCATCCCATGGCCCTTTGCCCCTCTCATTTGGTATACTTTCCAGGATCACATTCAAGCTCACTGACCACCTGCTCAGTGACTGCCTCTATATCTATTTCTCCAACAAAGGCCTGAAATATGTACTAGAAAGTGTGAACAAAGTGTTCCCCAGACACCTCATACTCAACTGGGCTGTCTTAGTGTGTTCAGTTCAGTTCAGTCACTCAGTCATATCTGACTCTTTGCGACCCCATGAACCGCAATGCGCCAGGCCTCCCTGTCCATTGCCAACTCCTGGAGTTTACTCAAACTCATGTCCATTGAGTCAGTGATGCCATCCAGCCATCTCATCCTCTGTCATCCCCTTCTCCTCCCACCCTCAGTCTTTCCCAGCATCAGGGTCTTTTCAGATGAGTCAGCTCTTCACATCAGGTGGCCAAAGTATTGGAGTTTCAGCTTCAACATCAGTCCTTCTAGTGAACATCCAGGACTGATCTCCTTTAGGATGGACTGATTGGATCTTCTTGCAGTCCAAGGGAATCTCAAGAGTCTTCTCCAACACCACAGTTCAAAAGCATCAATTCTTCGGTGCTCAGCTTTCTTTATAGTACAACTCTCACATCCATACATGACCACTGGAAAAACCATAGCCTTGACTAGACGGACCTTTGTTGACAAAGTAATGCCTCTGCTTTTTAATATACTATCTAGGTTGGTCATAACTTTCCTTCCTAGGAGTAAGCGTCTTTTAACTTCATTGCTGCAATCACCATCTGCAGTGATTTTGGAGCCCAAAAAAATAAAGTCAGCCACCGTTTCCCCATCTATTTGCCATGAAGTGATGGGACCAGATGCCATGATCTTAGTTTTCTGAATGTTGAGCTTTAAGCCAATTTTTTCACTCTCCTCTTTCACTTTTACCAAGAGGCTCTTTAGTTCTTCTTCACTTTCTGCTCAGGCTGCCATAACAAAATATCACGGAATGGGTGGCATAAACAACAGGAATTTGTTTCTCACAGATCTACAGGCTGGAAAGTCTAAGATCCAAGTGCTACCTGTCTGAGTTCCTAGTAAGGGCCCTCCTCCTGGCTGGTTCAGTTCAGTTCAGTTCAGTTGCTCAGTTGCTCAGTCACATCCGACTCTTTGTGACCCCGTGGACTGCAGCACGCCAGGCCTCCCTGTCCATCACCAACTCCCAGAGTTTACTCAAACTCATGTCCATTGAGTTGGTGATGCCATCCAACCATCTCATCCTCTGAGGTCCCCTTCTCCTCCCGCCTTCAATCTTTCCCAGCATCAGGGTCTTTTCTAATGAGGCAGTTCTTCGCGTCAGGTGGCAAAAGTGTTGGAGTTTCAGCTTCAGCATCAGTCCTTCCAGTGAATATTCAGGTTTGATTTCCTTTAGGATTGACTAGTTTGATCTCCTTGCAGTCCAAGGGCCAAAACCAAACGCCTCGCCCTCCCACTTACATAGCTGCACCTCTGAGGTCCTCAGCTCATTGAGGACAGCACCACCCAGTCAGTTGCCTAACCGGGTAACTGGGAAGTCACCTTCTAGGTTCTCCACATGTTTTCTCATCTGTAAAATAAGGATACTAACAGTATCTATGAGATTAAAAAGTTAATACATGTAAAATGCTAATATAATGCAGGACACAAAGTAAGCTATTGGTAATATCACCTACCACATTTTTCCTTAAATGTCTTCTTTTTTATTAAACCCACAAAAATGCTTTAGAGCTTACCTTCTGTAATATCCTTGGACTTGCAAACTTCCCCCAGCTCCATCTCTAGTACCTTGACTTTGGGCAATTTACTGCACACATGGTACACTGGAATTGCTTCCTAACTAGTTTTTCTGCATTCTCTCAGCTATCTGTCTAATCTTTTCGGCACACAGTTATGTGAGTAATCTTTTCAAATTACAGTTATCATCATCACACTTCTCTGGTCCAAAGTCTTCAGTGGCTCCTCATGCTTTCGAAGTTCAAATTCCTTAGCATTGCCTAAAGTTCCCTTACTGGTATAGCCCCTGCTTAACTCTCTAGCTGCTGTTGGAAGAGACCGTCCAGCATGGGCACTAAGTGTCTCTCCCCTCTTGCTGAGGGTGCCAGACTACAAGAGCCTCCCGTCTCCTGTCCCAGAGCAGTCCCTGGAGCTAGTCACGTAAGGTGACCACAGCGTGACTGCTGTGTCACTGCTCACGCCCTTGACGAGGGGGACTGGATAGTTGACTGCTTGCATAAACAGTGCTGTGTCCTTGGCTTTGGCTTTCTCAGCCGCTATGCAAACCCACTGAATGGGTAGCATCCATCGAGGTTATCATATCAGCCTTGTGGGACACGGAGGGGAAGGGAAACCAGTGTAAATAGGCTGATGCTCGTGATGTTTGCTAAACCATTGACAGTGAAGTCCTTTGCCTCTGACCTAGGAGTTGTGTGTCACTGGCCAACATCCATGAAACAGTACCCAGTTAACTTATTAGCCTGCAAATAGGGGGAGATTCCATATCCTTCACTTTTTGACAGCCCCACCTTCTTCTCTTTCTTGTTCTGTCTCTTCTCCTATGCTCCAGTCGTACTGAACTAGTTTCTGCCCCTATGATTTAAAAGATGCTTGTGTCTCTACCCCAAATCTTCTTTCCTTTGTTTTCAACCAGCTAACGGCACCACTTCCTCCAGGAAGCTTTCCAGACTTCTAGTGAGATTTTGAACCCTTTCTCTCTTCTCCCACAGTGCCCGGTGCACGTCTCTACAGAGCTCTTGACATATTGCACTGTGGCTTATTTCACTCACGCAGCTTCTCTACTGGACAGAAAGCTTCTTGAGGGTAAGGGTCATGTTTTATTTGTCTTTGTATGCCTTGTTGTCTAGAGACTTTGTATCCTGCAATACCTGGCATGTAAATGTTCAGTAAATGGTAAATGCCTGAATGCGTGACTGGACCCTAATAGGTTGGACTCATTCTGAAAAGTGAGCTTAGAAACAAGTTACCCTCTATCTCCCTCTTTGTCCTCCGCGTATTTTTTCCTCTTTTTAACCTTCCCATCTCCTTTTTTCTATTCTAAGCTACACCCTATTCTGTGTGCTTAGCTAGACGCAAATAGACTCGAGGGAGGCAGAAAAGTATGACTGCAAAGCCATGAGGTGGATTCCATGCACCAGATGGGAAAACTAACCTCACCTTATATAATCAGGGCCTAAAGAGAGACTCAGACTTCCTTCCCTCTCTCCAATTTCCCGAGAGATTGCAAAAATGGATTAAGTAGCAGGGATGAGGTAGTGTTTCTATTTTTTAATATTTTTAAATCAATCTCCCCCCAGCCCCCTCCACACACACACATACCTTCTGATAATAGAGAATGGGCCATGGTCAAAACAAAACAAAACACTGCCAAGGCTTCAGATAAATTTGCTGCTACCGCGTGGAAAACTCAACTTTAAATGAGCCCCCTTTTCTGCAGACAGTCCCCAGGCAGCGACACCATAAACCTAGATGGTACATCTTGATGTGTGCTACATAAATGCATGAGCTGATGAATAATGTTCATGGTATAAATGACCAACCCCATGGACACTACTGCAGAAATAAACATTTTCATGGAGAAACGAATAATATTTTCCTTCCAAGGAAAAGTCTATGTCCTCCCCTGCTTGCCTTAATCTCCGTCCTGATTCTGACCATGCTTATAAGTGTATCCGTGATAAATGGCTCGGACTTCATCCTAGACTGCTCTGTCGCTGAGTCAGTTATTAAGCTACTCTCTCTACGTGAAATCCACCCTCCCACACTTGGCCCTGCTCTGCAAACTCTGTCCCTGCTTTGCCAGTCCCTCCATGTTTGCCTCTTCCCTTGGGCTTAATAGAGAAAAGAGGGACTTGCTCCTTGTTTGTTTACCATTGTGGTCAATGTCCCCCAGCCTCACTTCCTTGTGATTCAAAAGAACCCAGCTCTCCCATAAATGGCAAAGAACCCATCCCCACCCCTGGGGCAGCATCTTCACCGTTTGCTCTCCTGATCGCTCTGCTGGCTGAGAGCACTCATGGCTCCGAGCTCCTTTCAGTCATGCCTCTTCCCTTTCTCCTCTCCCTTTTCCAGCCCTCTGTGAGATCACAGCACTGTCCGTTTATAGGACAATTGCTAAAATAGCAACTGAGGTGAGACCAAAAACTAGCAGCCAAGAAATAAATATTTGTGCTTGTGTGCTTAAAAATAACCAATCTGGAATGACAGGATAGGAAGAATCCAGATAAAACAACGCTTGCCCTGCTATGAAATCACAAGTGGCTTTACCGCTGAATGCATTTTTTTTTCCTGATGGTACCACAAATATTTAAAAACGAAAATAATCTCCTGCATTCCTTAATCTTTCTTCTCTCCAAAACACATTAAGGAATTTTAAAATTTCATTTAGTGTCCAGCATCACTTTTTCCATTTGAAAGAGGGATAAATTGAGGTGCTGGCAGTTTTTGTGTAAATCTTGTCATTTTCAGCTCAACCAAAAACTTAAAGCTCCATTCTATTTGTTGAAGGGATGACACAGAATTGGGGGGGTGTGTAAAAACATAAAGGAAAAAGCAAAGCAGAAGCGGTGACCACATTGATGCCACCCCCACAACTGCTGCCCAGCTGCCTGTCAGGTGGGTCACCAACTTGCTCTGTCCTTCCCCCACCCCACAACCCTCTGTGTTCTAGAAGTGCATGGAACACTGGTGAACTGTCTTCTCCGTGCTGAGCAGTGGCCTGGTTGTTGTCCCCAGAGTTGTCTGAGAAACCTATCGTAGCACTCTCGTCAATTTTTCATGGGTAAATGACTTGAATAAGGATGTCAATAACATGCTAAGCAACTGTAAATGGCAATTGATGGAAACACTACCTAAAACTTTCCAAGGGCGAAGGAGAGTCCAAAAAGATCTCAACAAGCAGATAAACAAGCTTAATTAGGACATTCGGGTCCAAACTAATGTGTAAGATAAGGGAAGTTTGGCACACATGATAGAGATGAGGCAGTTTTATTGACTGAAGATTCAATATGAATCATTCATGTGTGTGTACTAAGTTGCTTCAGTGGTGTCCGACTCTTTGCAATTCTATTGACTATAGTCTGCCAGGATCCTCTGTCCATGGGATTCTCTAGGCAAGAATACTTGGAGTGACTTGCCATTTCCTTCTCCAGGGAATCTTCCCAATCCAGGGGTTCCAGGGATTGAACTCATGTCTTTTGCATTTCCTGCATTGACAGGTGGATTATTTACTGTTGAGCCACCGGGGAAGCCCCAAATCATTCATACAACTGGTTATTTACATGATCACACATGATTGCATGTTAGGGACCCCTGCTGTGAGTTCTGTCTGTGATTTTGGCTGAATCCTATTACAATGCTCATCACGCAGTACTGCAATTGTCTGTCTTCCCCACTGCACTATAAACTCTCAGAGGGTAGGACACTGTCTTTTTTCTTTCTTTACTTAATCCACAAGTCTAACATAGTATGTCACCCATTGTGGGAACTTCATGTCAACTCTCAAAATGAAGTGGACAACAGTTTTTAACGATGACACTCAAAAACACTTATACTATAACAAAATGAAGCTACTTGAAGATTGTAATACTATTGTAGAGACAGTATAGTGATTAAGCATGAGTGCTCAGAAAGAGACGGCCTTGGTGCTAATTCTGTCTCCGCCGCTTACTGGCTGAATGACCTTGGTCAATTTCCTTAGGCCTTTCTGTATCTCGGTTTTTGTGTCTATAAAGTGGGGTATATAATAACCATCAATTTCATAGGGCTGTTGTGAGAATTAAATTAGGTAATACCCTACAGTACTTAGGTAGACCTGGCACAAGATGTGTGTGTGAGTTAGTTGTTCAGTTGTGTCCAACTCTTTGTGACCCCATGGACTGTAGCCCGCCAGCTTCCTCTGTCCATGGGATTCTCCAGGCAAGAATATTGGAGTGGGTTGCCATGCCTTCCTCCAAGGTAAACACTCAATATACTTTAACTATATGGTTATTATTAACAGTATTGAAAAGGTGATGATAATGATGATGATGACAATTATCATCATCTAGTGACATACTAGAATACGATACTTGCAACATATGAAAAAAAGAGTAGCATATAGAACATATATACACATAAGGAACTTCAAAATTATATTTTAAAAAATAATATCAAAGAATGAGGAATAGTGGGATTTCCCTGGCAGTCCAGTGGTTAAGTGCTTCCAATGCAGGGGCGCAGGTTTGATCCCTGCTGGGGGAGCTAAGATTCCATATGCCACACAGTGCGACAGAAAGGAAAAAAATGCAGAAATGTAATAAAATGCAATTGGCTGAAGTAGAAACACAAATAGCCAACAAATATTTAAACCCAAGCTTATCAATAATTTGGAAAATGTGAATCAAAATCCATGAAATAACATTTATCACCTATCAAGTTGGCAAAATTTCAAAGTCTGATGATATCAAATGTTGACAAGCAGCTAGGGTGATGGGAATGCCTATACACAGGGGATGGAAGGAGAAATTAGCCAAAAATATCTTGCAGGGCAATTTGGCAGTATATATTAAAACTGAACATATCCAAGAATTTGGTGGTCTTCACACCAGCGCTATTCAAGGAGTTCACAAACGCAGAGCTTTACTGAACTGGCCTAAGGACCTGCCTGTGTCCACAAAAGCCCTTTCCACATCCATCCCAAGTCTTCCCTCAGTGTGTTGTTCCTGAGTTTAAAAACCTTTAGGTAAATCAATAAAAGAGAAGGTTCCTTTGATGATTACTTAGAGCCATGAAGCCCTTGTTATTCTAGTCTTTCCTATATTACACACATTTCTGTCAAGAGTGAAGTTTGGGGTTAAAATGGAACATTCAGTTATATAGTAGAGAGGGGTAGAAGAGATAACCTCTGTATTTTTACCTCATTATTTTGCCACTACTCAGTTCAGTTCAGTCGCTCAGTCGTGTCCGACTCTCCGCGACCCCATGAACCGCAGCACGCCAGGCCTCTCTGTCCATCACCAACTCCCGGAGTCTACCCAAACCCATGTTCATCGAGTCGGTGATGCCATCCAACCATCTCATCCTCTGTCGTCCCCTTCTCCTCCTGCCCCCAATCCTACCCAGCATTAGGGTCTTTTCCAATGAGTCAACCCTTCGCATGAGGTGGCCAAAGTATTGGAGCTTCAGCTTCAACATCAGACCTTCCAATGAACACCCAGGATTGATCTCTTTTAGGATGGATTGATTGGATCTCCTTGCAGTCCAAGGGACTCTCAAGAGTCTTCTCCAACACCACAGTTCAAAAGCATCAATTCTGCGGCGCTCAGCTTTCTTCACCGTCCAACTCTCACATCCATACATGACCACTGGAAAAACCATAGCCTTGACTAGATGGACTTTTGTTGGCAAAGTAATGTCTCTGCTTTTAAACATGCTATCTAGGTTGGCCATAACCTTCCTTCCAAGGAGTAAGCGTCTTTTAATTTCATGGCTGCAGTCACCATCAGCAGTGATTCTGGAGCCCAAAAAAGTAAAGTCTGACACTGTTTCCACTGTTTCCCCATCTATTTCCCATGGAGTGATGGGACCAGATGCCATGATCTTAGTTTTCTGAACGTTGAGCTTTAAGCCAACTTTTTCACTCTCCTCCTTCACCTTCATCAAGAGGCTCTTTAGTTCTTCTTCACTCTCCGCCATAAGGGTGGTGTCATCCGCATATCTGAGGTTATTGATATTTCTCCCGGCAATCTTGTTTCCAGCTTGTGTTTCTTCCAGCCCAGCGTTTCTCATGATGTACTCTGCATATAAGTTAAATAAGCAGGGTGACAATATACAGCCTTGACGTACTCCTTTTCCTATTTGGAACCAGTCTGTTGTTCCATGTCCAGTTCTAACTGTTGCTTCCTGACCTGCATACAGGTTTCTCAAGAGACAGGTCAGATGGTCTGGTATTCCCATCTCTTTCAGAATTTTCCAGTTTTATTGTGATCCACACAGTCAAAGGCTTTGGCATAGTCAATAAAGCAGAAATAGATGTTTTTCTGGAACTCTCTTGCTTTTTCGATGATCCAGCGGATATTGGCAATTTGATCTCTGGTTCCTCTGCCTTTTCTAAAACCAGCTTGAACATCTGGAAGTTCACGGTTCACGTATTGCTGAAGCCTGGCTTGGAGAATTTTGAGCATTACTGTGCTAGCATGTGAGATGAGTGCAATTGTGCGGTAGTTTGAGCATTCTTTGGCATTGCCTTTCTTTGGGATTGGAACGAAAACTGACCTTTTCCAGTCCTGTGGCCACTGCTGAGTTTTCCAAATTTGCTGGCATATCGAGTGCAGCACTTTCACAGCATCACCTTTGAGGATTTGAAATAGCTCAACTGGAATTCCATCACTTCCACTAGCTTTGTTTGTAGTGATGCTTTCTAAGGCCCACTTGACTTCACATTCCAGGATGTCTGGCTCTAGGTGAGTGATCACACCATCGTGATTATCTGGGTCGTGAAGATCTTTTTTGTACAGTTCTTCTGTGTATTCTTGCCACTACTATTCCTAGACTAATGCCAAAAATTGCAACTCTTTTGGCAGTGGTGGGGTAGGGGCAGTTTATGAGAACAAATCATGGGTAAAATATTTTTAATAGTCTATGACTTTTTCATGTATCGGCAATTTCAGGTGTAGGCCTTTCTTTTAGGCTGTCCTCAATATTTATGTTCAAAACATATCAGCCAGAAAGAAAAGTAGCTTTGAGTAACCAGAGGAATATAAGTTAGTGATTTGGATTTGTTTTAAATGCACTTGAAATATTTTCCTGGAACTACCAAACTGCAGAGTAAACTGGATAAAATCCACAAATGAAATATAATTCCTTTCTGACTTGGTGTGTGCACTTCAATAAAGCAGCTAAAATGCATGTGATAAAAGCTTATCATTAAACATGTATTACAGTTGAAGAAAATTCTCATATAATTTTATTTATAAAGCACTTAATGCTTTCTACTACTCTAACAAAAAAATAATAAAATTATGTTTGCTTGTAGATCAATGAGTTTCAGCGTAGGTACCTTTTCCTTCCTTTAAATACTAGGAAAGTCTTTATCTTAAGATCTAAAAATTAATGGTGCTATTTATGTATGATATTTATACTTGTTTCTAATTTAATTATTCCTCATAGCAGAATACCAAAAATCAATAGGTGCACACAAACATGTTTGCCAAAGAAACACCATGCTTTTTTTCACACACCTACTTCAGAATAATTTATGATTTTTGCTAATACTACATTATTGTAAATTAAATAATGAGAAACAACATCTCAATTCATTATCTTGTTTGTATAACTTCTTATACAGTAAATAAATTAATTATATTATATCTGCATTTCTTAAAATCTTTTTGCAATATGCATTCTGAAATTTATTTCTTAGTTGTAGTAGTATTTAATATTTACTCAATATTAAATTCAAGGAATACGTAATGAGATTTTTTAATCCAGTATTAACATTTGAATTAAAAATGAAGTTAAAACATTTCTGTCAGAAAATAAATCTTATCTTGCTGATAGGTTTAACAAAGGGTACTTGTTTTATTTATACTGGGAGAACTTTTTTTTAATAAATTAAATGAGATAAATCTGCCCCTTAAGTTTGATGAAAACACATTTTAAAACACGATAAGATAAATATTTTGATAAGTAACAACATTAATGTTTTTATTTTTCAGGTATTACAGAAATTATTGATATCACACTGAGTATCCTAGTGGCCTGGTGTCTTCCGTTGGTAAAGAATCCACCTGCAATGCAGGAGAGCCCAGTTTGACCCCTGGACTGGGAAGATACCCCACAGAAAGAAATGGCAACCCACTCCGGCATCCTTGCCTGGAGAATCCCGTGGACAGCAGAGCCTGACCAGCTAGAGTCCGTGGGGTCTCGAGAGTCAGACATGACTTATCAGCTGAACCGCCCCCACCCTAAGGCCCCGATCTGAGCTCGCTTCACCTGCCAGTGCAAGCGCCCTAGTCTTTCTGCTTCTCACTCGTTGCTGCTATAAAAGTGAGGCTGGGGCAGAAATAAAATCAATGTAGAAATCTGTACTGTCCTAGCACTATGCCACCCATCAGTGGATTTAAGAATTAACTAGAGAGACAAGCATTATTTCAGAGAAACATTTTCAATGATACTTCATTTTTTCTGTTTAACAAATTACAATATAAAAAATATTTTATGAAAAATATTTATCTTCATCAATTGTATTAACAATAATAATTGCAACAGCTCAATCTATAAGAAAATTTAAATACAGCCTTATGATCCCAGGAAATAAAACATGTTTTAAAGCTTCAATTTCCATTCACTATTTTGCTAAGAAGTATGATAGGGTGGTTCAAAAAGAGACTTTCTGACATGAAAATATATTACATGAAGATAAAATTCTGTGGGAGAATCGGAATGGAAAGAGAAAATGGAAAGAAATAAACTTTCCACAGGAAATTATGCATGCATTTTTCATAATGGATTATGGTTATTGAGTCAAATTGTTATGGTATTTAGACTCCTTTGGATACACTTAAAAGGGTAACCGTTTTATTTTCAAGTGTTAATATTTACAAAATGTCAGAAATTTTATTCTTTGGAACAACTTAAACCTATGATCTAAATCCTTAAATGCCAATGTTAAACTGTGTGAGGGACACATGGTTTTTCCAAATTCTTTAAGGGTTATGCAAAAAATAAACTTGAAGACTTACAGGTTGAATTGTGTCCCTCCACCAAATTCACATATTTGAGTCCCAACCCCAGTACTTCAGAATGTGACCTTATTTGAAGATAAGGCCTTCATGTCTGCATGCTCAGTCGCTTCAGTTATGTCTGACTCTTTGGGATCCTATGGACTGTTGCCCGTCAGGTTTCTCTGTCCATAGGACTCCCAGGCAAAAATACCAGAATGGGTTGCCATTCCCTCCTCCAGGGGCTCTTTCCAACCCAGGGATCGAACATGCGTCTCCTGCATTACAGGCAGATTCTTTACCACTGAGCCACCGGGGAAGCCGAAGGCCTTCATAGAGGCAATCAAGTTAAAATGAAGTCATCAGGGTGGGGCCTGATTCAGTATGATTGGTGTCCTTATAAAAAGGGAACTTTGAACACAGGTAGACAGAAAAGACAATGTGAAGAGACAAGGGATAAGATAGCCATCTACAAGCCAAGAAGAAAGGCCTAGAACAGGTTTTCCTTAACCACCCTCAGAAGAAACCACCCCTGTTAACACTCTGATTTTGACTTCTACCCTCTAAAGCTGTGAGAAATATATTTCTGTTGTGTAAGCCTTCTAGCCTGTACTCCTTTCTGACAGCAGCCCCGGCAAATCGTACATAGACCACTCTCCTGAAGAAACTCACGTGTAGTCAAGAGGAGATAGACATTACTCACTCCTGGCATTAGGGGGATGGATAATTAAAACGGTACCCCAGCATGCCCTGTGTAGTGCTGGGGATGGGTTCCTGGAAATGGGAATGCAAAGACTGGTCTCTCTGGCATTATCCCTTTGGATGGACAGGGAAGCCTGGCGTGCTGCAGTCCATGGAGTTGCAAAGAGTCGGACATAACTGGGCGACTGAACTGAACTGATCCCTTCGGAGTCATGCTCCTGGGTATCTAAAACTGGCAAATGCTCTTCCGTTCTTTTCAAATGTCTTAAAGGCATGCAGGCTTTGAACCAGTTTCCTGTAGCTTCTTTCCATGCAAATGTCTGGCAATCTTTGGGGTTCCGGTGAGCATCCTGACTCACTTCATCATGCCAAAGGACTTCTGCAGTTCTTAAATTGCAGGCTAATTTTTATCCTTCGCATTCTTCTAAATGTGCCCCTTCCCTCACATCTATAAAATTTCTATTTTAAAATCCAGCACAATTCTCTCCCTTGGTCTCTTTGCAACAAGGCCGGCTCTATTTTCTATTAGATTCAAGGGCAAAACTGGCAGTCTCTAAAACAAATGACAGGACTTGCCTGGTGGCCCAGTGGTTAAGAATCCGCCTGCCAACGCTGGGGACATGGATTCGCTCCCTGGTCTGGGAAGATTCCACGTGCTGAGGGGCAACTGAGCCCGCATGACACCACTATGGAAGCCTGCGAACGCCACAGTATGTGCTCTGCAACAAGGAAAACCACCGCAATGGGAGCCCGAGCACCGCAAGGAAGAGGAGCTCTCACTTCCCACGATGATAGAAAGCCCGGGCACGGCAACAAAGACCCAGTGCAGCTAACAGGAAATACAAATTTTAAAATAAATGACAGAATTTTTTAAAAGGTGGGTTGATGTGAAAAATAATAGAATGGATAGACAGCCAAGTATCTGATAGTGTGTATAGTAAATGTGTAAAGTGAGTGCAGTAAAAGACCAAGAGTATCATCTAAGTTGGAGGAATGTGTTTAAAAAAACCCATCATAAAAACTTAAACCTCCAACTTTTCTGTATGCTTTCAAATTCTCAAAATACTGGAAAACAAAAAATAAATGGCAGACTGGCTACAGCACAGAGTAAACAACACAAATGACAGTATACATTTATTAATAACTCTGGTGACCAAGGTTGATATCAACTGTCGTAATGCATATTAATGAAGTGTCCTTGATGCGATGTGATGAAAATGATACTTTACCTCTGTGATTTTCTTACCACAGAGAATCCCAGTGTAATCATGAGAAAAACATCAGACAAATCTCAGTTCAGAGACCATCTGCAAAATACCTGAGCAGTAAAACTTAAAACCTTAAGTTCATCAAAAACAAGGAAAATCTGACGAACTGTGGCAGCTTAGAGGAGCCTAAGGAGGTCTGTATGGCAACCCCCTCCAGTAAAAATCCCATGGAAAATCCCATGGAGGGAGGAGCATGGTAGGCTACAGTCCACGGGGTCACAAAGAGTCGGATACGACTGAGCAACTTCACTTTCACGTTCAAGGAGGTCTGAGGACAAAATGTAATGTGGCATCATGGATGGGACCTTGGAACAGAAAGAGACACTGGGTAAAACTTATGGAAATCTGAATGAAGCATGAACCTTAGTTAATAATAATGTATCAGTACTGGCTAGTCCTTTGATCAAATGCGCCATAGTGATGTGAGATGTCAACCCCAGGAGAGGCTCAGTATGGAGTAAACAGAAACTTCTGTTCTATCTTCACAATCTTTCTGTAATTCTAAAACTGTTCTAAAAGTTTTCTGTAAAAAACACATAAGAAGGACTTTCCTGGTGGCTCAGTGGTTAAGAAACTGCCTGCCAGTGCAGGAGGCACGGGTTCAATCCCTGATCCGAGAAGATCCCACACGCCACAGAGCAACAAAGCCCATGTGCCACAACTACTGAGCCTGTGCTCTAGAGCCTGGGAACTTCAAGTAATGAGTTCACGTGTGGCAACTAATGAAGCCCAAATACCCCAAAGTCCGCCCGTGCTCCACAATGAGAGCAGCCACCACAATGAGAAGCCTGCACTCTGCAACTAGAGAGTAGCTTGCTGCAACTAGAGAAAAACCTGAGCAGCAGCAAAGACCCAGCACAGCCAAAAAATAAATAAGTAAATAAATAAAAATTATATTTAAAAAACATAGCAAATAATTACCTAAAGTACTTAATGTTGGTTTGCAATTATACTATAGGTGTTGTTAGATATATAACTCTCTAAATGCAATTGTAAGATCTTTATTTGTGAGTCTCTACAGAATAAATGCTTTTATTTCCAATGCTGACCATTGTAGTGCAAGGTCAACATAGGAGTGACATGTGGAATTAAAGCCGTTCAATTGGTATCAACTTTGTGTGTGTGTTTGGTTTTTTTGTTTTTTTTTTAGGATGGTGAGATAGGGAGATGATATTGATCAAACAACTAAATTAAAATGGAAGTGATGGCATTTTCCCAGATTTGAACTGGTAATACGTGTTATACAAATACAAACACATTAATAGAAAAAGTATTTTATGAGAATGCCAAGAGTATTCTTTAACTTATTTATAATAGCCATGTACAAGATTTCAAAGTGCATAAGTGCTTCTATAATGCTTCTAAGACACCCATCTTTATTGCATTTTAAATCTACAGAAAAAACAGCTTTAGAAGTAATGTCCTTTAGGGAGTCAGCTTTCCCGTCACTGCCCTCCTTTGGGCCCTCTGCTGGCTGCTTCACAGCCTGCCATCTAGACACTGTTCTGTCTCCTGGAGTCTCCAGCTATCTGGGCACAGGGCTTTCTCCCTCAGCCACTTAACTCTTGCTTACTATTTTTTTTTTTTTTTAAGTCTTGAACCAAAAGGCTCAGTTCTAAATTTTTACGGGTTTTTAAAAAACTAACATTTCACATTATACTGAAAATTACAAAGCATTTCCACATATACAGTTTTATAAATGTTATTTATAAATTGCAAAATGTTATTTTTTAAAAAAAAATCCATAAAACTTTGGAACTGAACCTTTTGAGTTGGGAAGATTCCCTGGAGAAGGAAATGGCTACCTGTTCCAGTATTCTTGCCTGGAGAATTCCATGAACAGAGGAGCCTGGCAGTCTACAGTCCCTAGGGTCGAAAAGACTCGGACATGACTTAGGAACTAACACTTTCACTTTTACTTTTCACATATATGACCTTGTTTGATTGTCACAGAAATCTTAAGAAATACTCCTTTATTGTCTAGGGAAACTGGGACGCCGAAGGAAAGCTGAAGGTCATCCCTGACTCCCACCGTTGACCGTTCTTCCTCCCATCTACGCCACATCCGATTATCCTTGCAGCCTGTGGTGAATCCTCGGTCTTATAAGGTAAGCACACATGTTCTGAGCCTCTGTTTCAAAGTGTATGCTTTTGTCTGGCTTTTTTCACCCAGCATAATTATTTTGAGATTCAGCTTGTTGCATGTATCAATAATTAACTCCTTTTTATTGCTAAGTAGTGTTTCACTGCATGGGCTTTCTTAGTGGCACGAGTGGTAAATAACCTGCCTGCCGAGGCAGGAGACATAAGAGATTCAGATTTGATCCCTAGGTCAGGAAAATACCCTGGAGGAGGGCATGGCAACTCACTCTAGTCTTCTTGACTGGAGAATCCCAAGGACAGAGGAGCCTGGGGGGCTACAGTCCCTGGGGTCACAGTCGGACACGACTGAAGCAACCTAGCATGCAGGCACGCATTCCACTGTATAGAGAGACCATAAATCGTATATTCATCTACTGATAGGCATGGAGGTGTTTTTGTTTTGTTTTGTTTTGTTTGGCTTGTTAGTTTGTTTTTGTATTTATCTGTCTGCGTCCAGTCTTAGTTGCAGCATGCAAGTCTTTGTTGTGGTGCATGAGCTCTGTAGCTGTGGCCTGCAGGCTCATTCGTTTCTCTGTGGCATGTGGGACCTTAGTTTCCTGACTAGGGATTGAACCTGTGTCCCCTGCACTGCAAGGCAGATACTTAACCACTGGGCCACCAAGGAAGTCCCTGGTCGATTCTTTATCTGTTTTGATTCAGCATAAGACCCCCAGCACCTGGTACAGCATTGAGCACACAGAACTCCCTGTTTTCCAAAACTGGATGAATGAATGGCATAGGTTATGTTCCTCGATTAAGATGACACAGTGGTAAGTTGGGAAGCAGGAACTGGGTTTCTGATTCCTCGCTCAGTTATCAGTTTCATGTGGCAACTAAATTAAAAATTTGAAAGAACTTCTGAACTGCTGTCAGCCTCCCATATCTGTTCTGGAGATGCTGGTAATGATACCAGCCTGCAAATCTCTTAAAGGGTCAGTCCCTCCATGCCCCTTGATCAGTTGTTGGCGAATTTGGCCTAAAGAACTGTTATGCTCTGAGGTTATTTATGGGTGACTCAAGTCTTCAGGAATTTCAGTTGATCCAGTAATTGGCCTAAGGATTCATTTTTGATGATTTAGCTGTGCTCCTAGTGAATTAATGATGACTAATGATGGGGATTTCAAATGACACTCCCAGGTATTCAGCTGTTTTAAATAGCACATTAAATAATGTAACACTTAAAGTTCATGTGCCTTAAAAATATTTTATGAAAACCCAGGAGGTGAACTATTAAGTGTTGGATTAGTTGCACTAAGAACTGATTTTATAGCTTAGAGGTGGGGCCAGAAGCAGTTCTTTTTCCTTTAAATGAACGTGCCCTTCACTAAGAACACAGGCTCATAATGAGTGAATATGCATTCCAGCTCCCAAGCTTCCAAGATCCAGGGCCTAAAAGGGAGAAGCATGCAAAACTGAATTTAACCACGAGTAAAAATCAGATCAACTCAAATTGAGAGACAGGTCTCAAAAGTAGAAAGATCATGGAAGACAAAAAGACACCAATAAACTGTCCTACATTGAAGCCAGATGACAACTAAATGCAACTGTTGATGCTGTCTTAGATGCCAGATCCTAGAAAGAACATTAGTGCGACAACTGCTAAAGTCTGAAGAAGGTCTGTCAACTAATTAAAGGCATTGTGTTTACTGTTTTAACTGGTTTTGGTCACTATACTATGGTTACATTTGTGGAAGCTAGAAGAAGAGCATATGAAAACTTTTGGGACCATTTTTACACCTTTTACAAGACTAGAATTATTTCACGGTTCAGTGTTTAAAACATCCCTAAAATGAATGAATAAGCCAATAAGATGAATACATCCAAAGAAAGAGACACAATTTCTATGCAAAGAATATTATAAGTATTTAAAATTTCAGGCAGGTTTCAAAGCACAAAAAACAAGATGAAGGGAAAAACAGAATTGATCCTCTTGAGCCTACAGCTCCTCAAGAAAACTCAGTTTTCTTCACGTAATAGAAGGAAAACAGAGCCACCACTGCAGGTCTCAGCAGATGCGGTAGAATCAGCACAGAGCAGACACCCGAACTGTTGCCTCGGGCAGCCCTGCAGACGGTGGCCTAGAAGCCCTAATTCTTATAGGGCCTGTTGGGTACAGGCTTCTTTTTTTCTCTTTAGGGTTGTCTTACACGTTCTAGTTCCTTTGGCTTTCCGTGAACATTTTAGAATAATATTGTCTCTATCTACAAAAAAAATCTTGCTGTAATTTTGATAAGAACTATCTATATTAAATCTGTATATCAATTTTGGGAGAACTGACTTAACTACATTGAATCTTTCAGTTCATTAACTTGGAATATCTCTCCATTCATTTAGATTTCCTTTGATTTCTTTCATCACTGTCTGGTGGTTCTGAGCATATGAATCCTGTATACGTCTTGCTAGATTTACATCAAAATATTTTAATTTTTTTAAGAATTGTAAATAGTATTGTATTTTTAATTTCAAGTTCCACATGTTAACTGCTAGTGTATAGAAATACAACAGATTTTTTTATGTTGACCTTGTATCTATACTGAAGTCACTAAACATTTGTAGGAGCTATTTTGCAGTATTGGGTTGGCCAAAAAGTTCATTCAGATTTTTCCGTAAGTTCAGATGGTCTTAAATGGGAAAATCTGAATGAATTTTCTGACCAACCCAATATATTCCTTGTGATTTTTTTGTGGAACAATATGTAATCTGAAAACAGGAACACTTTTATTTCTTCCTTTCCAATGTAGACGCCATTTAGTTCCTTTTCTTTCTTACTGCACTGGCTAGAACTTCCAGTTCTATGTTGAGTAGTTGTAACAGTGGGTATCCTTGCTTGTTCCCCATCCTAAAAGGAAAGTATCCAACTTTCCATCATTACATCTGATGCCAGCTATAGGATCTTTTTATGAACATTCTTTTACTAGATTGTAGAGTTTTCCCTCTACCCCTGTTTTGCTGATTGTTTTATGATGAATGGCTGTTGGATTTAGTCAACTATTCATCCTCAATTGATTGATATGAGCATGTGACTTTTCTCCTTTGACCTGTTAACATGGTAGATTATGCTGACAAAATTCCACCTTGAACCAGGTTTTCATCACAGAACAAACCTGTGTTGGCCATGGTATATCATTCTTTTGTTCTAGTTCTGTGAAAATGCCATTGATAGTTTAATAGGGATTGCACTGAATCTGTAGATTGCCTTGGGTAGTATAGTCATTTTCAAAATAATGATTCTTCCAGTCCACAAACATGGCATATCTTTCCATCTGCTTATGTCTTCTTTGATTTCTTTCATTGGCATCTTATAGATTTCAGAGTACAAGTCTTTTGTTTCAGAGTACAAGCTTATTCCTAGATATTTTATTCTTTTTGATGCAATAGTAAATGGAATTGCTTCTAGAATTTCTCTTTCTGATATTTCATTGTTAGTGTATAGAAATGCAACAGATTTCTGTGTACTAATTTTGTTACCTGAAATTTCGCCAGATTCATTGATGAGCTTTAGTAGTTTTCTGGTAGTCTCTTTAGGATTGTCTATGTATAGTATCATGTCACCTGCAAACAGCAATAGTTGAACTTCTTTTCCAATTTCGATTCCTTTTACTTGCTGTAAAAGGATTGCTGTAGCTAGGACTTCCAAAACTATGTCGAATTAAAGTGACAAGAGCGAACATCTTTGTCTTATTCCTGATCTTAAAGGGAATGCTTTCAGCTTTTCACCATTGAGTACGATGCTAGCTGTAGGTTTGCTGTATATGGTCTTTAGTTTGTTGAGGTACGTACCCTTTAGGCACACTTTCTGGGAAGTTTTCATCATAAATGGGTGCTGAATTTTATCAAAAGCTTTTTATGCATCTATTGAGATGATCATATGGTCTTTATTCTTCAATTTGTTGATGTGGTGTATCACATTCATTGATTTGTGGATGCTGGAAAATTCTTGCATCCCTGGAATCAATCCCACTTGATCATGGTGTATGATCTTTTTAATGTATTGTTGGATACAGGTTGCTATTATTTTGTTGAGGATTTTTGCATCTATGCTCATCAGTGATCCTGGCCTGTAATTTTCTTTTCTTTTCTTTTCTTTTTTGAGGTAACTTTGTCTGGTTTGGATATCAGGGTGATGGTGATGGCTCCTTTTAAATTTCACTTACTGTTGTCATTATACAAAAATAATCTTATTCATGAATATTGCCCCAGAATGATCTTTTAAAGCATAAAAATGACTGTGTGGTTACTCCACTTCTATCTTTCAGTTACTTCCAGTCACTGCTGGGAAAAGATCAAAGCCTCGTTCTGGCCCAGGTCATGGCAGACCCTGGTCCCTGCCTTCCCCCCCTCTACCCTAGGCTGTTTTCTCCTCATCCTCTATGCCCCTTCACCTTCTTCTCTCTACCTCCAACACTTTCCCCACCTTTTACCAAAGTAATTACTACACACCCTTCAGATCTTGGCTTACGTTTCTGCTATACACCAAACTGAGCCCAGCTCTTTTTATTTAGCCATTATAGTTGTATATCAATTTCTTCTGCACACAACTTATATGTGATATTTAATGTCTTCTTCTCCCACAAGATGTCAAGCTTCACATGACCAGGGACCATGGCCATCTTAGTTGCCACAGTAGTCCCCTTACCTGGTAAACAGAAGGAATCTAAATATTTGTGGAAAAAATGTATCAAAGAAAGTCTAAGTGGAGGGGTAAGCAAAGGTACACAGGTGGGTTCAGGGGTCATTGTACTGGGAGACAAAGAGCAGAGTTTTGATTTTCAGACGGAAGAAGGAATGCTCTGGCTTCTAGACAAAGGGGAGCCACTGACTTCTGTACAGAGAAGGCTCCTGACTTTGCTTTTATAAGTTGTTATAAACTCTGCTGCTGCTAAGTCGCTTCAGTCGTGCCCGACTCTGTGCGACCCCATAGACAGCAGCCCACCAGACTCCGCCGTCCCTGGGATTCTCCAGGCAAGAACATGGGGTGGGTTGCCATTTCCTTCTCCAATGCACAAAAGTGAAAAGTGAAAGTGAAGTCGCTCAGTCGTGTCTGACTCGTAGCGACCTCATGGACTGCAGCCTACCAGGCTCCTCCGTCCATGGGATTTTCCAGGCAAGAGTACTGGAGTGAGGTGCCATTGCCTTCTCCGGTTATAAACTCACATATGCATTAATATTTAACATCTCTTCTCCCATGTTTTCCTCTGTAAGATGATCTTTAAGTAGCAAATATGCTTGTTACTCATTTATACGTATGTATACAAATTGATTTGATCTGCAAGGTCAGCTTTCAGAAACAAAAAAGGCAGCTAATGGGGCTCCCTTGGTGGCTCAGTGGTAAAGAATCCACCTACCAGTGCGGAAGACATGGGTTCAATCCCTGGTCCAGGGAGATCCCACATACCATGGAGCAACTAAGCCCGTGCTCCACAACTATTGAGCCTGTGCTCTAGAGCCCAAGAACCTCAGCTATATGCTACAACTCCAGAAGCCAGAGAACTCCAGAGCCCGTGCTCCGCAACAAGAGCAGCCATGGCAAGCAGAAGCCCCTGCACCACCACTAGGGAGATGCCCTTGCTCCCCACAGCTAGAGAAAAGCCACGGAGGATTGAAGACCCAGCTCAGCCAAATAAAAATAAATAAAATTATTTTTTTTAAAAGGCAGCTAACAAAACACCTTGGTGATCTCAGAAAGTTAAAATCAGAAATTATATTCCAAAATTTTGCTGATGACTTTGCAAAGCCAAATCTCAGATCTTTCTAAATCTGTTGTGTTATTTCGTGTAGCTGTATTCGATTCTGATGAAATCTCTCTTCCTCATCTTCTATGAGTCAACACTTTCTGAAACTGCTCTCATCCTCTGTTCCACTCCATCCTTTTGTCCTTCCCACACCCTATTCACAGGCCTTCCCCAGGGTCCCGCCCCCTGACCTTTGCCCCTCCTCACTCCTCCTGTCCCAGGCTGACCATCTCTTCACCTAGCATCCCCATGGGGGCAACTCCCTCCCTGGTGACTCTCAATGATCCTGACCTCCGGGATCCCTGGCCAGGGGCCAAGTTCTGCAGCTGCCTTCAGGCCCCCAGGATCTCCCAAGTCCTTTTATTCAGAACCCTCCGCAGTCCGCTCTGTTGTAATATAGGGTGGATAGAGAAATCCCTGAGTATGTCATATGTAGATGGTCAGATTTTATTGTTATTAATTCCCCATAAAATCTTTTCCTGAAGAAAAGGAGATGAGTCCCAATATACTGAGTACAATTCAGCTCTACCTCTGGGAATGAGCTGTTTTCTTCTGCTCCAAGAGCGAGAGTCCTGAGAAAATGATTCACATTTCCCTAAGAAAATAAATCTCAGTTCAAGCTCAGAAGCATTTAACCACAGGTTCATCATAAGCATTTAAACGATATTGATTACCTGGGTAACATCGACAACTGTTTCTCCCCAGTTACTGAGTACTGCACTGATTCAAGGGAGTGTGCACATTGTAATAATAACTGGCTTGTAACCGCAAAGGAACATTTCTCATTTTCTCCTTATTGCAAGATTAGCTAAAATAGGTGTGTGTGTGTAATGTAAGATTCAGAAGCTTTTTTTAAAGGTTCCAGCTGCTCTCGTTTGCTCTCTTAAATCTCTCCATTGTTTTTCTTTCTAGATGCGTAGGTTCCCGGTGCACATGTCAGCAACTCCAAAATTTACATTTCTAGCCTTGACTTCTCTGCAGAATTCTACCCCCCAAGTTCTGTCTGCTTGACAGAGCTTCCTGCTTGAAAATTAACTGAATTCCTTGAAAGCAAGAGCAATATCAGATTCCATTTTATATCCTCCATGCCTAGTACAAGGCCTACTACAGAGCAGACACTCACAGATGTTAAGAAAATGAATAGATGTTTTGTAAAGTTGCAAGACTGTGGAATAACACTGGTGGAAAGCACTAATAGTCAGATAGGTTGGCACAGGTAACTATTACTTTTTTAAGTAACAAAAACAACAGCTGACACTTGCATCACACTTGAAGATATGTTAAGATTGAAGTGATGGATCAATATCTTAAGCTTAATTTATCACTATCTTACTCAATGTGGCTGCAAACCTAGCTCCTACTCCTACAAACTAAGACATGTACTCTAGTCCCTCTCTCTGGGACACACGATCTTTATTTCTTTGCTTCTTTGTAATCCTTTTCTTCTAAAATTGTATTCCTATTTACTCTTATTTAAATTTTCTTCAAAGTGATCCATCTACACTCCCATTTTCTGTATAAAGCATTCCCTTAGCCTTCAAGCCAACATATCCCTCTTTATCTTCTCAATTCATAAAACCGATGGTCTAACCTACTAATGGAGAATCAAGATACAGTCATATGTCTAAATTCAAGCTCTAGCACATTCTATGGAAACCTTTCAGTTACTTAACTTTCCTGAACTTTGTTTCCTAATCTGTGGAGAAGAGATTCTAATATCTACCTTGAAAGATTCTCAAAGGTTACATGAAATAGTGTTTATAAAGAACTTAGCTAGCATGTCTTAAGTACTTAATGAAGAGCAGCTATAATGTTACTATATGGCTCATAATGTTTGTCACCTTATTTTGAGTGGACTTGCAATATATATGTCATAACTCTCTAGATTGGAGGTATTTCTTTGTAATTCTTTTATCATCAAGAGCTGTGCCTTACTGATGTGCTTGCTGATTTATTTAATCATGACAGTTATTGTTGCTGTTATTGTTATTGTAACAGGCTTGTATGATATTTTACAGTGTATAAAGCACACTTTGATGTACATTGTCCCAATTTATCTTTATAACCATCTAGTGAAACAGGCCAGGCAAATATTTTTAGAACCTATAATTTACTGGATAAAAAATATTTCAGAGGACTCTCACTTGCATTCAAATTGAATTATCTAGTACTACACTTGTTCTTCCACTGTAAACATGTATAAACCTAGACAAAATGTATGAAACAAGTGTTTTTAGTTACTGGAAAATAGGCGTACAAAACTGTAATCACTGAAAAAACAAGAGCAAGTAATATAAGCATGACAATTTGACCAGCTTTCTTCCTGTAGGCAATTTCTGGAGCTTGACACAGGACAAGGGAACCCAGGCAGAGCACAACAGTCTCAATGAATTGAGAATACTGACATCAGAACCCAGGGAGGCTAAAGCAATATAAAGAATATATCGGACAAAGTACAGGAGAAGACAGAGCTGCACAGAGAAAGTGTTTCAGAGATTTGAACAGGGCTACCCTTGAATTTTTGCTGAATATTAAGTATCCATAATAATATGGATATTGTTAGCATAATAGGTGGAGCAGGAAATGGTAACCCACTCCAGTGTTCTTGCCTGGAGAATCCCGCGGAGAGAGAGGCCTGATGGGCTGCTGTCCATGGGGTCGCACAGAGTTGGGCACAACTGAAGCGACTGAGCAGCAGCAGCAACAGCATAATAGGAAAATATTATGAATGATTTTATGCCAATATATTTAATGGCAGAGGTGACATAGACAAATTTCTTGAAAAACAAAAATTGTCAAAACTCAAGAATTAAATCATCTTTATAGCTTTATATCTAACAAAGAAGTTGAGGCTGATGGAGAAGTCATCGATCTTGATTATGACAAACATATCCATTTATCAAACCTTATGGGCTTCCCAGGTGGCACAGTGGTAAAGACTCTGCCTGCCAATGCAGGAGATGTGGGTTCAGTCCCTGGGTTGGGAAGATCCCCTGGAGGAGGAAATGGCAGCTCACTCCAGTATTCTTGCCTGGGAAGCCCCATGGGCAGGGGAGGCTGGTGGGCTACAGTCCATGGAGTCACAAAAGAGTCAGACACAATGGAGTGAGCACAGCTCAGCACACCGTATGAGTCGGACACGACTTAGTGACTAAACAACAAACGACATGAACTGTACACTTAAAATGGGTACATTTATTGTATGTAAATTATACTTCAGTAAAGGTGATTTAAAAGGGGGGAAGGGAGGACAGAAGCCCAGAGGATTTACTGAGGACCAGGCCCAAGGCAAGGGGTTCTGATTCCCAGTGGGCCGCTTTCCCCACCAGACCACCGTGCGTGAAATGTGGTCCTTACACTCTTTGAGATGAGAGAAAGCAATCACATCCGTTCAGAAATTGCCACTGGTCATCTGTTTCTAACCTAATTTCCCAAACTTTAATTCAATCTGCCTTCTGATCTCTGCTCAGGGCAACACACACATAAACTGGTGAAGGAGCTTAGGCCGGGGTAGACCTGATGGCTGCCCGTGGAGTGCAGGTACTTGGAACCTCTCCTTTGTCTCTTATTGCTCTTCACCTCACTCCTCCATATCCCCCCGGAGTCGGAGCTAGGACTCTGCTCTCCTAGTCGATGGTCCCGGCTCTTGCTGCTACACTAGAACCAACATCAGCTGTGAATTAGTGGTGTTCAGCCCTAAACTCACAGTTTAGATGGATGTATGCTTTAGAGATATTGGACTGAAATGGACATCTAATTCATTCCACAGCTTCAAGGCAGAAAGCCCTGCCTCTGCTTTATCATTCTCCCATTAACATATATATTAACCAGATTAGCAAGCTATCAGCCGCACTCAGTCCTGGGAGCCTGGTATAGTTCATTCGGAGCATTTCACAGTCTCCTGACTGTGCATTTCAGTGAGAGCGAGGGAAGCTGAAAAGAGAGAAGGCAAGAGGGTGAAGGTGAATGTAGGGCACCGGCAAGGACGCATGCGCCAGGACAAGATAGCACAGGATCTGAGGAACGTGGGGGATGCCGAGGCATCTAAGAGAGAGCACCCAAAACTGGGCGAAGGAAAAACGCCTCAAGCAAGCAGTTGCTGACTCTCATGTTTCCCTTAGAGCAGAGGACAGGGCGGTTTGGCGGAAAGTACAGGACTTTTGAAACCAGACGAATCTTGTTCAAGTGCTGCTTAGTTTCTGAGTAGACTTGAGCAGGTGACTTAGCCTCTCTGAACTTCCATTTCCTCACTATGCCATGAAAATAAAGTTTTCCTCATGTTATTAGAAGACTTAGAGGGCTATGACACACGAAAAAGCCACAATGCCTGTTTTCTCCTTCCCTTTCTTCTTTTTTCCTCCATCCCCTCTTCCTAGCTCCCTCAGTATATGAAAAGTAGAGATCGAAAAGACCCTAAAATCCTCTACAACAACACCCTCCTTTTACAGGTGAGAGAAGCAAAAGACTGCCTGTGATCCCACCGCTGGCCATTGGCGGTGCTGTGATCCCCTGAATATAGTGTGATCTTTCCACACCAGGGCTGGGCAGTGGGGTGGGGGAGCATGTAATTGACTTAGAAATTCTAAGTCCCAGTTTCCAAAATGTATATGTGCATGAGGAGAAGAAGGGGGCAACAGAGGATGAGATGGTTGGACAGCATCACTGACTCAATGGACATGAATTGGAGAAAACTCTGGGAGACGGTGAAGGACAAGGAAGCCCGACGTACTGCAGACCCTGGGGCTGCAAAGAGTCAGATACGACTGAGCGACTAACAGCAAGGGACACTGATTGGGAGAGAAGTGGAATGGGGATGCATGGGAGGACATAGAGACCTCCAGTTTTCCCAGCCCTCATTTCACTCTTGGCCCTTCTTGCCTCCCTTGCCAGCCTCTTCTTCCTTGTCTGATTAGGTTCTTCGTGTCTGGTCTGAGAACACTGCTGTCTGCTCCCGGAGGCCACTAGTAATCTTGGGAGAGGGGACCAGACTCTCACCATACTCTGTTCCCACCCCATACCCTGATTCTTCATATCCTGAGACCTGTCCCCGCCCCATACAGTCTCTTGATATCCTGAGACCTATACCTGAAGTCAGAGTGCAGCATTTTCCAAGAGAGGAGGGATATTTACAAGGTCAAATCCAGTAAGAGATTTCCCCACCAGAAGATTTGCAGGACTGTACTCAGTTATATTGCAAAGATCTGAATACGTGTGAAGAAAGGGATCATAAGGGCTTACTGATCAGGGAGGAAGGAACATCATTTTGATCAAGGTAAATGTGGATGCACCAAGCAGTGACTCTGGGTATAGTGATGCTAGCTTGAGCAACTGAGAATGGTTCTGTTAGTCCGCTTTGCTGGCTAAAGAAGACTTGAGATCAATTAGGAGTATAGCCTAGGGAAAGCTGAGATGCCGGAAATGGTGAGGTTCAATTACAGAAAAGAATTCAAAGATGTCAAGAGAGAGGAATGTGACTATAGATTTTGGCTTAAAGATGATCTCATCATCAAGGCCTGAGACAGACACTGGTAAAGGAAATGTCAGCATCTTCGAGAAGCAGTACAGTGGCTATTTTCAGAGGGTTTGGGATAGTGGTAGAACCAGGACCCTTTGATTATAATGAAAAGTCCCAAGGTGGCAAAGGGCAAGTAGTTACACTAGAACAGTCAGATACAAATGAATGTGGTTACTTTAACAGACATTAAGGCTCATGAGAATAGATGGACCTGGCGAGACTTTAGGGTGTGGTAGATTGGTCGTGGAGATTCTGGGCCAGCCTGATGTATACAACTGAAAAAAATTTCAAGTCTTTTGAATCAAGGCTACCACCATATCTGAAAGTTGGAGTCATTTCTTTTTTTTAATTTTTATTGGAGTATAGTTGATTTTCAATGTTGTGTTAGTTTCAGGTGTACATCAAAGTGAATCTATTATGCGTATACATATATCCACTCTTTTTTCAACTTTTTCCCATAAAGGCCATTACAGATTATTGAGCAGAGTTCCCTAGGCTCTACAGTAGGTCCCTGCTTGTATCTATTTTATATATAATAGTATGTAAATGGCAATCCCAATCTTTCAATTTATCCTTCTCCACTTCCCCCGCTGGTAGCCATAAGGTTGTGTTCTACATCTGTGACTCTAATCCTGTTTTGTAAATAAGTTCCTTTGTACTATTATTTTTAGATTCTGCATATAAATGATATCATACTATATTTGTCTTTCTCTGTCTGACTTACTTCACTCAGTATAACAACCTCTAGGTCCTCGGTTCTAGGTCCATCCATGTCACTGCAAATGGCACTATTTCATTCTTTTTTATGGCTGAGTAATATTCCATTGTCTATATGTATCACATCTTCTTTGTCCATTCCCCCATCAATGGACATTTAGGTTGTTTCCATGTCCTGGTATTGTAAATAGTACTGCAGTGAACATTGGGGTGCATGTACCTTTATGAATTATGGTTCTCTCTTGATATATGCCCAGGAGTAGGGTTGCTGGATCATATGGTATCTCTAAACTCCGATCAATTCAAAGAACCATATCCTCTATTGACAGGAAAAGGAAAATGCCTAAGGAGTCAAGTTCTACTAATGCTGCAAGTGTGTTCTGTAAATTTTCCTCCTTGCCTTCCCAAAGGTACTTGGGTCTATTTATGTGTCACTGTACTGGGGAAGGGTTTCCCTGGTGGCTCAGATGGTAAAGAATCTGCCTGCAATGTGGGAGACCTGGGTCAGATCACTGGGTTGGGAAGATCCCCTGGAGGAGGGCATGGCAACCTACTCTAGTATTCTTGCCTGGACAATCTCCATGGATAGAGGAGCCTGGCGGGCTACAGTCCATAGGGTTGCA
This sequence comes from Giraffa tippelskirchi, assembly GCF_054371585.1. Taxonomy (NCBI): domain Eukaryota; kingdom Metazoa; phylum Chordata; class Mammalia; order Artiodactyla; family Giraffidae; genus Giraffa; species Giraffa tippelskirchi. The sequence continues at coordinate 157,436,218 of NC_137282.1, forward strand.
AAGAGTTGGACACGACTGAGTGACTAAGAACAGCACAACACACCAGGTAAAGGAAAGTGCCCAAACTTTTCAGAAATATTTGGACATTGACTTCAATAATACTATGAAAGCAGGGGACGAGTGGGGATCAGGTAGTAACTGAATTTTGGAGAGTGTGTTTTGACCTTTTTTTTCGTTTTTTGATGGAGGGAAAATATAACAGAAATGGAAAAGTGCAAAAATCATGAGTTTTCACTCATGTAACAGCATCCACTCTCCCTTTCCATCGCTGAGTTCCTTCCTCACCTGCAGCTCTGCGTCTCAAAGTCTCTCTTCTCCCTCCCATCCCAGGGTCTTTGAAGTCACTACTCTCTGGTCTGAACATTCCTCTCAGCTCCTCCCACCCCTTCATCTAATTAATTCCACCTCATCCTTCATAACTCAGCTCCAGGCAGGGTCCCTCCCCTAAGAAACCTTGACTGCCCCTGAGTCTAGCTCGGCCTCCTTGCTTCAACAGTATCAGGCAATCGTGTTCCTTCCCTTCAGAGCACTTGCCTCAGCTGGTCTGTATACATTCATGTAGGTGACTTGATTAGTACCTGGTTCTTCCACCAGACGGTCAGCACCACAAGAGGAAGACCGTAAAAGCTGGCTTAGGAGTCTGAAAAAAAAATAAGATTGTGATAAAAAGATAAAAAGGGAAAATTGAAGCATCTCACTGCTCTTTGTTTTGGCATCCTGTGTACTCACAGGCCTAGAAGGGGCTGATGGAAGGGTTTGTAGGCTGAGACTGGACTTTAACTGGTCGGCAGAACTCTAATAAACCTTTGTTTCAAGTCTTTTATTTTGCCATACTTCCCTTTTAACAAACTTCAAGGAAATAACTCACCCTGAACTACAACAGTGTACTGCCAAAGAGCTATCAAATAAGAAAGGCACATGTTTCCTGAATTTGGGTGAATGAACCCCAGCACTCACTTAAAAGCCTTTTTTTTTTTTTTTTACTAGCAGGGAGGATGCAAAGGAGGTTTTCCTTCACAACCTTATTTTTCTTGTGAAAACATTTGGTGCCACCTGCTGGCAAAATCCGCACTGATTTCTGAGTGTTCAGAGAATATATTAATAAATATGTCTCTCAGATGAACTAGATATCAAAACCCTTGATATGGCTTATTTGGTACATTTCTAAGAATACAAGGAATTTACGTTTCTTACTGAAAAAATTCCCATCTGACATTCCCCACCAATTGGGGCAAAATCCGCACTGACTTCTGAGTGTTCACAGAATGTATGCCTGAATATAAGAAAAAAAAGAAGAGTGATATTTAATGTCTTAACAAACATATGCCAGGTTACCAGTTTTAACTAGCTGACATAATTAATGCAAATTATGTTTCAGGGAAATCCACCCCCTTATAAATCGACTGTGTTTTAAAATCTCCACATGCACAAGCCATGTGTGTGAATTACAGGGGGGAAACATAATTTTCCTGGAAATGTGTAGGTTGATTAGCAGAAACCTGCCCTGTCTGCCCGATACTCCAGAGGAATATTCATGGCAAAGGTATTAGTTAATATGCTGGCCATAGGAAATGTGATCCTAAGTATCAGCCAGTAGAGAAAAATGTCTATAGGAATTGAAGTCAATCCTTGAGAGAGAACAGCCCCCAGAAACAGCCCAGCAAGAGCCTGAATTCTCTGATCTTTTAGTTCAAGCCTTTGGCTTCCCTCGTGGCTCAGACCGTAAAGAATCTGTTTGCAATTCAGGAGACCGGGGTTCGATCCCTGGGTCAGTCAGGAAGATCACCTGGTAAAGGAAATGGCAACCACTCCAGTATCCATGCCTAGAGAATTCCATGGACAGAAGAGCCTGGCTGGCTACGGTCCATGGGGTCCCAAAGAGTTGGACACAACTGAGTGACTAACACTTTCTCTTTTTACAGACAAACAAATAGAGGTCCCAAGAGTTTAGGTGACTTTTCCACAGGCCTTTATCAAGTTAGAGAAGAGCCAAAGGTGGGTGCATGACCTCCTGTGCTTGCCGTTTCTCCCTCTCCATCACCCTGGCTCTAACCAGTGTCCTCTTTTTGGTGATGCAAAATGCAGAGGTGGTGGGAGAGGTGGCAAAAGCCACTCTGGAGTATATATAACATGCATCACTTAGACTGAATATCTTTCTCCTTCAAATAAATATAGCTCTTAATGTAAAATAAAGGGGGAAGGGAGAAAACCCCGTCCCAGTTAGGCAGAGGCTATGCGACAAAGTGAACACTGATGCCCATGTTATCAGGCATCAACTGTGGCCCAGGTACCTTTCACCCTTTGTCTTCAAGTCTCATAAACACTCTTCAGTATAGCGTGACTATACTGCATAAAGTCCTGCTTCAAGAACCTAAGGAGGTGCCGTTTCTAGTAAGTCAAATTAATACAGAGAGCTGCCCCAGGTAGCGTAATCTCAGTAGCTGTTGAGCTCAACATTTCCCTTTAAAATGAGAATTATTGACTCAGGCAGCCTAGCAGACCTGGTTTGTTTTTAGCCAAGTGTCGAGGAGGGGCTGTGCTCACCAGCAAAGCATGTCACAGAGGATGTAGACACACACACACACACACAAACACACACACACACTCATCTGCCTAGTACAGCTGGCCCAGGCGCCTCTCGCCTGACCGAGTAGGGGCTGTTTTCGACCCCTACACATCCTTAAGGAATGTCATTCTTGTAGAGTTCATGGACAGGAAGTGACCTTGAGGAAAGTCACTTAATGTCATTCTTTGAATATTCTGCTGTCAGCTCCCAAAACTGTCAGGAATGAGGTAGTGAGTGTCTCCTTCAGCTGTACAAACAGGAGCCACCAAAGAATTTCAGGAAAGAAAAAAGCTGGGAATCATCGAAATTCACACTTGGACCAAATATGGCAGTTCCAGTAGGCAGCTGATGGGCATTCTGAACAAGGCAAACTCACACGCAAACTCTAGAGCTGCCATTTTTCAGCTTAGGACATTGAAGATCATATATAACGCCTCAGTTTTCCCATCTGCTTGGGCTGGGGGGATCCTCAGAGCGTGATAAAACTAGTCAGTCTTTGATAAATGCCGTTTCTCACTCCATCTCTCCAACACCCTTGATGTGGTGAGAATTCACCGGTTTCTATCTGAACCAAAGACTATGGCCCATACAAAGGGGTTGCCAGCCCAGCTTCCCTGTCACTGAGGTCACACTGATGCTAAAAGGAGCAAATGAGCAAGTTTGACATTTAATACAAAAGTCGTACATCAGATTCTCAAAAGGCTTCATTTCCCCCCGAACATTTAAGAATCACTGCTATCATTTCTTCCTCGCAGCTCCCAGCACTGCTCCCTCTTCTCCTTGGTAACTGTCATCCCTTCTCCCCAAATACTGTCTCCCTGCCTTCAGCTGCCCCGCCACCCCACTCTCCCCTCTGCTGCCAGAGTGGGCTCCCTGACACGTCAGTCCTTGCAAACAGAGCATGGATTTTATTCAGGGGTCCACAACGCCCCTTACTGCTTGTGTGGAGGAAAGATGTCCTTCCCTCCCTCTCCTGAAGTGTGACTGATTGGTCCAAGAGTCAGACTATCTGCCTTAACAGCAACTGGTTTCGTGCTGACCTGCGTCGCAGTTCTGAGCATTGATCTGTGAGAGAAGGTTTTTGGCTTTTTCTCGAAACGTTCTTCATTTCTCTTATCTATAGGCCACGAAATATTCATAACTATCATGGTACAATCCCCCTGCCTTATTCATGGACGTTTGGTCCCCGCGAGACTGTAAGCTCATGAAGCAGACCTTTCCTTACACTACTTTTCAATCCATTCCTGTTATATTGTATGATAATAGATAAAGAGACAAAGATTCTAGTTCAAAATAAAAATAAAATCCACTTGGCTCCAAACTCTCATCTGTTGGAGTTGTTTTCCAGAATATGGTGTCAGGCTAGATTTCAGCCTTCTTCGCTAATTAGGAGATGGTTCCTAAGTGATATACACCAGGAGACCTCTCTACGGGATGCTATGCTATGCTATGCTATGCTAAGTCGCTTCAGTCGTGTCCGACTCTGTGCGACCCCATAGACGGCAGCTCACCAGGCTCCGCCGTCCCTAGGATTCTCCAGGCAAGAATACTGGAGTGGGTTGCCATTTCTTTCTCCAGTGCATGAAAGGGAAAAGTGAAAGTGAAGTCGCTCAGTCGTGTCTGACTCTCAGCGACCCCATGGACTGTAGCCTACCAGGCTTCTCCATCCATGGGATTTTCCAGGCAAGAGTACTGGAGTGGGGTGCCATTGCCTTCTCCGATGGGATGTTATAGTCACACCCAATCAAGGTTTTAGGACACCAAAGACAGAGAGACTTTCAACACCCTGTCTTCTCAGCAGAGACAAGGTCACATACTGGCCTGAGTCATCAAAATCAACAATACAGGGAGTCAGAAGGGATCCTGGCAACACCCGCAAGAAGATGAAGTGGACAAAAGATACAAGGTCTTCTCCCCTAATCACCCAAATCATTAAATTAAAAATCCCGCCTATCCCTACACAGTGCAGAGGACAAATTAGCCACCTTGTGTACAGACCATCTGCAATTAGGGGCAGTAGCATAGCTTCTGTTCCTGTAATTACAACGTCTCCTGTGTGGACAGACAGATTCCTCGTTGTGTCTGGAACAGTCACAGCATTCCAAACACTAAGCAAGCCAAAGAGGCAGACCCCAGGGCCGGCTCTTTCAACATTCTGCCGCTCAGCAGCTCTTCCCGCAGCCAGCCCAAGGACCCGGTTTCCTGCCATTGTTAGCGAGTTGAGCCTGGAATTCCATCCAAATGGATTTGACCCCTTTACTAAACAGCAGCGCATGTTTCCCTGATTAGTATATTCCTGTGTTTAGACGGGAAGCGGCAGGATCGGGGGAAGTGGAGGGAGAAAGACAAGAAAAATAACAAGGGGAAAAAAAAAAGCAACTTCATTCTATTCATGCTATAATGATAACAACTTGGAACTCTGGCTTCACCCACTAGTGTAATAAAAGTGCTCACCCATGCGTAAATACACAAATGTCTATCAAAAAGCCCGGGTTATACAGTAAAGTAACTGGACTGAGCATGAGCAAGCATACCTGGCCTCCTTAGTAAACAGTTATTGCTCACCAGGCTCTGAGCATGCTAAACAGGAGAATGCGGAAAATTATAAGCTACAGTCTCTTGTGATTGTCCTTTTCTAAGTGAGTTCTGTTCCCTAAGGATATTATTTCTTCTCATGATGATGCTAATTAGGGGACCTTTGATACTAGGCAGCTGGAGTGATTCCTAGTTGTACAAGATTGCAAGGGCCCTTCTCCACGACATGCCCTCAGGCACTGCACCCTACTTTTTTGTTTTTTTTTTTTCTATAATATGGAAGCATCTATCAGTTTATTGTCTTTTAGGGGATTCCCTGGTGGTCCAGCGGTTTGGACTCCTTGCTTTCACTGCCAAGGCTCTGGTTGATCCCTGGTCAGGGAACTAAGATTTTACAAGCTGCTCAATGCAGCCAAATTAAAAAAATATATATATATTGTCCTTTATATCTAGTTGAACCTGCTTCAGCTAGATCAACACACTATATGTTCTTTGGCAAATATTTAATTATCACATGTATAATAAGGTCTTGGGCTTTGCAGGTGGCTCAGTGGGAAAGAAACGACTTGCCAATGCAAGAGCCAAGGGTTCAATCCCTGGGTCTGGAGGATCCTCCTGGAGGTGGAAATGGCAACCCACTCCAGTATTCTTGCTGGGGAAATTCCAGGGACAGAGGAGCCTGGTTACAATCTATGGGACTGCAAAGAGTCAGATACAACTGACAGACTCGAACACACAAACACACACACACACATTTAATAAGGTCTATATGTAAATGACCCAAAGATAGAGAAAATGTAATTCACATTTAAAAGCCTATGAAGTTATAACATTTTAAAACTTAATGTTCCTTAAAGACACCATCAAGAGAGTGAAAAGACAACCACAGAATGGGAGAAAACTTTTGTACATCATATATCTGATAAGGAATTTGGGTCTAAAATATTTGAAGAGCTGTTATGACTCAAGACAAATCACATAGTTAAAAGTGGGAAAGAATTTGAATAGACGTTTCTCCAAAGAAGATACACAAATGGCCAATACTCACATAAAAGATGCTTAATATTGCTAGTTATCAGAGAAACACAAATCAAAACCACTGCACATCTGCTAAAAAGTGTGTGTTTGTTGCTCATTCGTGTCTGACTTTTCATGATCCCATGGACTATAGTCCAGCAGGCTCCTCTGCCATGGAATATTCCATGCGAGACTACTGGAATTCCCTTCTCTAGGGGATCTTCCCAACTCAGAGATTGAACGTGAGTCTCTTGTATTGCAGGCAGATTTTTCACCATCTGAGCTACTAGGGAAGCCCAAGAATACTGAAGCAAGTTGCCATTTCCTACTCCAGAGGATTTTCCCAACCAAGGGATCACACTTGCCTCTCCCGTGAGTCTCCTGCACTGCAGGCAGATTTTCTTTACTGCTGAGCCACCAGGAAGCACATCTGCTAAGATACTTATAATAAAGGTGACAGATAATCGTCACTGGTGAGAATGTGGAGAATTTGGAAGCTTCAGACATTGCTAATGGGGATGTAAAATGGTGAGACTTTGGAAGACAATCTGGTAGTTCCTTATACAGTTAAACCTACAGTTACCATATGATTCAGCAGTTCCACTCCCTCGCAGGTATACATCCAAGAGGAGTGAAAAAAATATCCGCACAAAAACTTGTATATTCATGTGTGCTATGCTGTTCTGTGCTGTTCTCAGTCATATCTGACTCTTTGTGACCCCATGGCCTGTAGCCCACCAGGTTCCTCTGTCCATGGGATTCTCCAGGCAAGAATACTGGAGTGGGTTGCCATTTCCTTCTCCAGGGGATCTTCCCATAGCATCATTATTCATAATAGCCCAAAAGTGGAAACAACCCAATGTCCAACAACTGTTGGATGGATAAATAAAATGAGATATAGCTATACAACAGAATATTATCCAGCAATAAAACAAACGGAGCACTGGTATATGCTACAACATAGGTGAACCTTGAAAAGATACTAAATAAAAGAAGCCAGATGCAAAACACCACATATATTATGATTTCATTTTATGAAATGTCCAGAACTGACAAACAGAGACAGAACAGAACTGACAAAGTAGAGACAGAAAGTAGACTAGTAGTTGCCCAGGGCTAAGCAGGGGCTTCCCAGGTGGTGCAAGGAGTGAGAACCAGAGGTCTCAGTGTCAGGAAGACCCCCTGGAGGAGGGCACAGCAACCCGCTCCAGTATTCTTGCCTGGACAATACCACAGACAGGAAAGCCTGGTGGGCTGCAGTCCATAGGGTCAAAAAGAGTTGGACACTACTGAGCGACTGGTTTTGCTAAACATAGAACCCAGGGAACCCCTACAAAGGTGTGGCCCAAGCTGATGTCGTGAGACAAGTAAAGTGCTCCCAGTTTACAGATTCCCAAAAATAGAAGCAGAAAGCTTCAAAGATATCACGGTCCTGCTCTACTCATTACCCAGTTAGAACCTTTCTCGGGGTACCTTTAAGAGTTTCTATAAACATCAAAGTCGGCCTTGTCTTTCTCTAGCTTTTCTGCCGGGGGTAGGACAGTGATGGTGCTTCTGTTCCTTGTTTCCTCTCATCCTGTCCAGAAGTGAGGTCTCCGCCCTCCATGCCCCCATCTCCGTTCCCAGTGGGCTCTAGAGCAGATCTTCGCCTAGACTCTGAAGCCCTCCGCTACGAGATCTTCCTGTGCTTACCTTTCTACGCCTTCTTCCTCATCGCTCTGAATCCTCTTCAGCAGTAGCCTTTTTGACTCACACTATTTTTGGAGTAATAAAAATGTTCCAAATCCATGTAGGTAAATTCTACATTTTATCTACCATTTGCAACCTTCTGATAAATAGACTCTATCCATGGAATAAATCCAGTCCATGGAATTCTCCAGACCAGAATACTGGAGTGGGTAGCCTTTCCCTTCTCCAGGGGATCTTCCCAACCCAGGGCTCAAACGCAGGTCTCCCGTATTGCAGGTGGATTCCTTACCAGCTGAGCCACAAGGGAAGCCTGACAAATAGAATTATTGAAAGCAACTTAATTCACCTTGGTCATGGACAACTTTTGCAGTTTGGTTTGGTTTTTGTTTGGTTTGGTAAATCTTAGTAGCTTTCAAAAACATTCCAATGGAAAATAGTTAACTTTCCTCTGCAACCTCATTAACAAGTCATAATGAGAGCAAGTCTCAGGCCAAATTTTTATACACAGACACCTATCTGATAAACATTCATTAACAAAACAGGCTTAGAACAATTCATCAACTGGGTTTCTAAACTTGACCAAATCCTAGCTGTCTGTTCCTTTAGATGTGCCAAACATGTCCTGTAACATGTTTGCTCACTGCAGATACAACAAAATTCCTAGGTAAGAGAGAAACAAGACTCTAGTTTCATCAATAAAAATCCATTGTTGATGATTATATGAACTAGCAAAGCAATGTAACTGAACGAGGAGACCTTATAAAAGATGTGAATGGCCTTTCTGATATAACCCTGGCTGGCCACCTGCTAACTAGGCCTTCTTAATTAGCACCTGAGATTGACCTAAAGTAACACACAGTGTCCCTCTCATTGTACCCAAGTATTTCTAAAGAGGGGCTTCCCTGGTGACTCAGCAGTGAAGAATCTGCCTGCCAAATACAGGAGATGCGGATTCAATCCCTGGGTGGGGAAGATCCCCTGGAGGAGTAAATGGCAACCCACTCCAGTATTCTTGCCTGGAAAATCCCATGGACAGATGAGCCTGGCGGGCTACAGTCCATGAGGTCACAGAGAATTGGACACGACTTTGTGACTAAACCACCATCACCATTTCAAAGAAACTTATAGGCATTATAACAAGCCTATAAATTGACATTTTATAGATTGAACCTCTGTTACATATGAACAAATGCTCTAGGATCAGTACCTGTGTGCTTTTGGAGGGTCTTCTGAATAAGTAATGAAGATGGAAGATGGATGTCTTCCTAGCCAGATTTTCTGCTGCCCGAGGAAGGGTCATTTAAGCAATGTTGGAAGCAGAGGGACAACCACTCCCAGCCTGGACTCCCTACTTCACTTATGGACCCCTAATCTCTTCTGGAAAGGGTTGTGTTTGGTGAGGTTTTTTTTTCCATACCACTCCAGTGACACATTGAAAAGCCTAAAGGTCTTAGTTTTGTGGTTCAAGGACTACTTTGAGAATGTAGTAAAACTCTCTTCAATAAAAGTGCACATATGCATGTGCAAAAAATAATATTTTTTAAGAAAATTTTTAAATATTACTTATCTATCTTTGGCTATGCTAGGTCTTCGTTGCTGCCCTGGGCTTTTTAGTTGTGGTGAGCAGGGGCTTCTCCTGTCGTGGAACATGGGCTTGAAACACTTGGGCTCAGTAGATGTGGCGTATGGGCTTACTTGCCCCCACGGCATTTGAGATCTTTCTGCACCAGGGAAGTGGCAATCCACTCCAGAATTCTTGCCTGGAGAATCCCATGGACAGAGGAACCTGGCTGGCCACAGTCCATGGGGTCGCAAAGAGTCAGACACGACTGAGCGACTAACACTACTATGACTAGGGACCAGAGATACAACTCACATCCCCTGCACTGGCAAGCAGATCTTTAACCACTAGACCCCAGGGAAGTTCTGCAAAAAATAAACTTTCAATTCCTTTTCAGAGTGTTTACAAACCCTAGCCCTAACCCCACTCACCACCGTCATCACCAGCTTCTTCCTCTAATTTTCCAGGAATCCACTGAGGTTTTTCAATAGATCACCTCTGACATTATGACATCAAGAAAACCAGTTTACCTCCCTGAGCGCCCAAGTTTCATCTTCCCTATAGACTACTCTCACAGTGCTTCCTCCTGCTCCATCACAGTACTCTGAAGAGGAAGTGAAATACCAATTATGGATGCACACCAGAAGTGTAGATCACTGTAAATACATCATGATTCTGTTAAGGAAAGTATAACCCACAGTGAGGAGAGGCTTTAGTCTTCTGTGCCTTTCCCTGGACATGTAGGATGTTATTAATTCCTAGCACCAAGTCTGCTCACATCTTCTGTGTTTCATCAGAAGCAGACAAGCAACAGTGTTTTCCAGGACAGCCCTCTGTGATATTGCTGTTGTTGTTTAGTCGCTAAGCTGTGTCCAATTCTTTCTGACCCCATGGGCTGTAGCCCACCAGGTTCCTCTGTCCATGGGATTTCCCAGGCAAGAATACTGGAGTGGGTTGCCATTCCCTTCTCCAGGGGATCTTGCCCACCAGGGGACGGAACCTATACCTCCTGCATTGGCAGGCGGATTCTTTACCACTGAGCCACCCAGGAAGCTCTCTGCAATAAGCAGACCTCACCTTGGATTTCTTCTCCCCTCTCTACACGTGGTCCTCGTTTTTACCTCTCAGCTTTCCTTCCCCTCCCATCCTCACTCAGAGCTGACACAGGACCCTGAACTACTGAGTAAATTCACACTGAAGCCACGTGCAGTGTTTATGTTGTAGCCATGTGTTCCAGGAAACAAACTCACTCAGAAGGACAATGCAGATAGTGGAGTGCAGTTTATTACACCGGCCGGCCCAAGGCAGAGTCTCCTCTTAGCCAAGGACCCAGACCAGTTTCTGTGAATACCTTATACACCCTAAATGTATATGCCCGAACCCACCTCCCCAAATTCCCTGAAACTAGTCTGAACAAAGGAAAAGAAAGATACAAAGTTAACTCGTGATTCATATGCCTTAAGCCTAGGTAGTTGACAGTGGACAATCATCAATAGGCCTGTGGTCGTACCTCAATAAGCATAATAGAATGTATGATTCTATTCAGTTACACAGATAATTAGGGTATTCTTTTAGGCTACGGAGAATCTAGGTACAAGCCCTGGGGCTCTTCCTTCCAGGGGCCTGGTTTTCCAGTTGGTATGTCATTCACATAGATACTGGGCATAGAGCTCACAGTCCAGCCCAAGATGGAGTCCTGCTTTCAAGATGGAGCCTGTTCTGTCTGTTTCCTCCTTCATTTACCCCAGCAGGGTTTCACATTTTAAAGGCAAGCTGCACTGTCAGTGTTACAGTCGACGCTAAAGAAAGGATCTCTAATGTTGAAATTCCAGGAACTGTTGCACTGGTCTGAGGAAGCCAGTTTTTCAGGAGGATCCTTCAGTCAGTCCTGTAGGCTATCACGTATTCCTTGTCGGGGGGGGGGGGGCTGGGCGTTAAGAGTGTCATTGGCTTTAGGGACAGAAGGTCCTCCTATATCTAGGCAGGAGTATTTCAAAAGAGATAGTGAAGAATTGCACCCATTTTTCTGTAAGAGCATAGCTTTTCCCTAACAAGAAGGGGAGAATCAGGTCTGTGCCAGTATTTGTGGTTGTTGTTGGTGTTTAGTCGCTAAGTTGTGTCCCACTCTTTGCGACCCCCATGGACTGCAGCACTCCAGGCTTCCCTCCAGTTCGGATAACGTTAGTTATCCCAAGGGCTTCCATTTCCACTTGTCCTGGCGTACCCTAGCACTCCTGGCCCACCTTGAACTCATGAGTAAATGTAGGAGGAGAATCAAGGAACCCACCTCCTTACTCCACCCTTTACCTCAAAAGCACTTGAAAACAAACACTGTTTGATTTTACTTATACGAGATATCTGGGCTTCCCAGGTGGCGCTACTGGTAAAGAAACCGCCTGCCAATGCAGGAGACATAAGAGATGCAGGTTTGATCGCTGGATTGGGAAGATCCCCCAGAGGAGGGCATGGCAACCCACTCCAGCATTCTTTCCTAGAGAATCCCAGGGACAGAGGAGCCTGGTGGGTTATGGTCCATGGGGTCGCAAAGAGTGGGACAAGAGTGAAGCAACTTAGCACACACGCATATGAGATATCTGCTGCTGCTGCTAAGTCACTTCAGTTGTGTCCGACTCTGTGCGACCCCATAGACAGCAGCCCACCAGGCTCCCCTGTCCCTGAGATTCTCCAGGCAAGAACGCTGGAGTGGGTTGCCATTTCCTTCTCCAATGCAGTAAAGTGAAAAGTGAAAGTGAAGTTGCTCAGTTGTGCCTGACTCGTAATGACCCCACGGACTGCAGCCCGCCAGGCTCCTCCATCCATGGGATTTTCCAGGCAAGATTACTGGAGTGGGTTGCCATTGCCTTCTCCTATGAGATATCTAGAATAGTCAAATTCTTAGAGTCAGAAAGTGCACTGGTAAATGTCAGGGGCCAGAGATGGGGGATGGGGATTTAGTGCTTAGTGGGAACAGAGTTTCAGTATGTTGTTTTTTAGTCTCTAAGTCGTGTCTGACTCTTTGCAAACTGATGGACTGTAGCCCATGAGGCTCCTCTGTCCCTGGGATTTCCCAGCACAAATACTGGATTGGGCTGCCATTTCCTTCCCTAGGGGATCTTCCCAACCCAGGGATGGAACCTGCGTCTCTTGCATTGGCAGGAAGATTCTTTACCACTGAGCCACCTTGGAAGCCCAAGTTTCAGTATTCAGTTCAGTTCAGTTCAGTCGCTCAGTCGTGTCCAAGATTGTTTGCGACCCCATGGACTGCAGCACGCCAGGCCTCCCTGTCTATCACCAACTCCCGGAGCTTGCTCAAACTCATGTCCATTGAGTCGGTGATGCCATCCAACCATCTCATCCTCTGTCATCCCCTTCTCCTCCTGCCTTCAATCTTTCCCAGCATCAGGGTCTTTTCCAATGGGTCAGTTCTTCGAATCAGGTGGCCAAAGGATTGGAGTTTCAGCTTCAGTGTCAGTCCTTCCAATGAATATTTGGGACTCATTTCCTTTAGGATGGACTGGTTGGATCTCCTTGCAGTCCAAGGGACTCTCAAGAGTCTTCCCCAACACCACAGTTCAAAAGCATCAATTCCTCGGCACTCAGCTTTCTTCACTGTCCAACTCTCACATCCATACATGACTACTGGAAAAACTATAGCTTTGACTATACAGACTTTTGTTGGCAAACTAGTGTCTCTGCTTTTTAATATGCTGTCTAGGTTGGTCATAGCTCTTCTTCCAAGGAGCAAGCATCTTTGAGTTTCAGTTTAGGAAGGTGAAAAATTCAGGAGATGGATGATGGTGAGAGTTCACTAACAATGTGAACGTACTTAGGGCCACTGAACTGTATAGTGAAGCGTGGTTAAAATAACATGTTTGACATTATGTGACTTTTATCACAATACAAATAGATAAGTAAATACAAATATTTTTAAAAAAGAACTTGAAGGTTCAAAGTCAAGACCTCACATTTACCTGCTCCCACTTGGCCTTCCCCTACCAGGAGCAAATCTAGGCCTGGATGCCTCCCTCCGTGACAGCTCTCACCTCACCCAATTACTTTGTCTTCCTTCAATCCAGTAGTCTGGCCCTTGCTCTTGGTCCTCCCGTACTGAATTTCCCCCACCCATGACCTCTCCCTGCCAGGGTCCTGCTTGCCTAATCAAGTCCCGGCTTGACTCTATTGGAGAGGCTCTACGTCCAACTCACGGCACTGACAATTCTAAGCCACCCCAGTCCTGCAGGGCAGAAACAAGGCTCTCCCTGGCTCAGGATGCCCAATCCTCTAAGCATACAGTCAGCTCTGCCAATTTTTAACCAGAGGTTTACATTCCAAAGGAGAAACTTATAAATTCATATGCATTCCTAGAAACCAGTGATGAGTCTTTTAATGCAGTCATATCATTTAAAGAAAACTCAAGCCTGCATTAATTTCATTTTTCATGTAATTCGTACAGGAAGCCTGGACTCTATTTCCTATCCACCTTCTATTTGCATTCTCTGTTGTTCCCCTGTCCAAGTTTTAATGGCTCAGCTGGAACTGAGACCATATTTGCTCCTCATGTTTGTTTGAACACTTAGGTTCTGTAAAAATATTTGCCTCCCAAATTCCCCATGACAGACAGATGTCCTAGCTCATTGCTGTTGTTAAGTATCTTGGCAGGGAGAGAATTGGCTTCATATTTCAAAGAATCCCCTTTTCTACTAAAAAGTTTTGGTATCACTACACAAAGGCAGTTATAACATGCACTCAGCGTGGAGCCACCAGGACCCTCTTAAAAAGAAAAGGCAAAGCTTCATTTTCTCTCAAGGCCCACTAATTAGCTCCATGACCTCAGGCTTAACCTCTTCAGGCCTTGATTTCCTCACTTGTAAATGGGAGATTTGTTTGATTTAAAAGATTTCATCCAGCCACAACCTTCTACTATTCTCTCAAGATAGATCATAGCAAAGGAAACCACAATTTCACTCTGGGCACAGGGATTTTTAGGAGAATATTACAAACCGACAAATAGAGTTTAAGATTGCATCAATCTCCCTGTGCTAACAGCGTGCATGTCCATTTTGTCCTGCTGTACTCTTTCACTGAGTAATTGGAAAAAGCCTTGAGGGGTAAAGACTTGATGAGCCTCCAGGACAGTGGGGTTCATTCACATTTAGATTCCGAAAGTCAAAAACCACCAAAGCCAATTCCTCTCACCAGGCAGGACCAGCAGCTGCTGCCTCAGTTGAATCCATCTCAGTGTCGCAAGAAATGAATACAAACACACGTTTTCATAAATGGACAAATGTGAGAAGGACCCCAGCTCTGCTCTTTCATCCCTTGTTTTTTTCACCGGTAAGACAAACTTTCCCCGTCTGTTGCAGCTGCCTTTGACCTGTGCACTCAGTTCCCCAGTCCTGACTCTTTGTGACCCCCTGGACTGTAGCTCGCCAGGCTTCTCTGTCCATGGGATTTCCTAGGCAAGAATCCTGGAGTGAGTTGCTATTTCCTGATCAAACCTGCATCTCCCTTGTCTCCTGCATTGGTGGGTGGATTCTTCACCACTGAGCCACCGGGAAAGCACCAACGCCTTTACTGTCACTACTACAGTTCTGGTCGTAGCAAAAACAAGCCCTTACCGAGTTCTCTGATTTGTACCAGTGAGCTCTCATCACTCACGTAATCTTACAAAGTAGGAGCTATTATTAACCCCTTGAACAGACTGGGAATGGAGGAGAAAATGGCAACTCACTCCAAGATTCTTGCCCAGGGAAATCCCATGGACAGAGGAGCCCGGTGGGCTACAGTCCATGGGTTCCCAAAGAGTCGGACATGGCTGAGTGACTGAGCACACACACACAGATTGAGAAACAGACTCCAATAGTATTTTTCTGACCGACAACAATCATAAAACACTACTGTGCAACTGGGGAAGAGAGACTCCAACTCCCCTGTTATATTCATGCTGCTTTATAATCATTCAACAGTGTCAAGAATTTAACAGATACTTAACATTTTTATAAATGCCTTAAACTCTGTAAAATCATAGTATAAGCATGAATAAAATATTTGCATGTGTAGAAAAGTTTGATGAAGAACTACCTACTTCAGTCCTTCAACATATACTGTTACCTTCACATTAACATGTTTTCTACCTTTGACGTGCAGCCACCCAATCACTTGTTCCTCGAGTCAGGGCTGCACTGGGCACCTTAGTTCTGGAGGAGAGGGTGTGGCCAAGTGGGGGAGACAGAGTTGACAGTCATCTGATGATCCCTCCTGAGCCAGGCTGGGAGCTGATTATCAGAGCTATGACTTGCATTACTTTGTTCTTCTAGCCCCTGACTTCCCCGCACAGCTCTGAAACGTCTCTGCCTAGGAAGGGGCAACTCCATGAAAAGGTCCCAGATCACTGTAACTACATCATGAGTCTAATAATGGCTGAGGGGTGAGCTATAAAGCAGTTTGCTGCAGAAGCTTGGCCTGTTTCCTGAAGGTCTTTTGGCCTTTTCTCTCCCCTAATTCCCTGGATGCTGTATCTGTCACTCCATTGCTCCTTTGGGCTCTTATTCAAACCCACAGGTTGTTTTTCTATGAACAAGCACTAAATTGAGGTCTAGGATGTCAGTTTCATGCACCGATCAAAGGAAACTGCCCATCTTAGCCCGTCCTCTTACAGAGTTCCAGTCACATAGGAAGATTTTGGGCTCACAATGCAGTCTTCAATCTCCACTCCTCCACATACCTCTCTTCTAATGAAAAACAGTCTGGGGAGGGAAAAAAAACACATACATGACTAGCTGTATCTTCATTTTGTTTATAGTTGTGTGCAAGGAGAATGGGTTGAAAGAAGCTATATTATGTCCAAGAGTTTCTGTTTCTTTAAAAATTTTTGCTGTTAGGACATAGAATCCTTTCTACCAACCATGGGTTCAGAGAGGTCACGAAAAACATTCACTGCCAATGATCCCATTTATAAAGGGCTAGGGAAACTTTCCATATGGGGAAAAATAAGGCCAAGCAAAGAGGAAAAAAGGAAGCTTCCCCAACCAAAATAGAAAAAGGGCCCTACAATAAACCAGGCAACAATATCTCAAAGAAAAGGCATTCCCAGGCAGTGAAGGCACACTGTATGCGTGCACACACTCGTGCGCATATGCACACATGCGTGCGCACACACACACACACGTATATGTTGTTGCTGTTCAGTCACTAAGCCATGTCCGACTCTTCGCAACCCCATGGACTGTAGCCAACCAGGCTTCTCTGCTCATGGAATTCTCCAGGCAAAAATACTGAAGTGGGTAACCATTTCCTTCTCCAGGGGATCTTCCCAACCCAGGGATCGAACTAGGGTCTCCTGAACTGCAGGCAGATTCTTTACCATCTGAGCCACCCAGGAAGCCAGGATGGTCACAGAAATAGAAAATTAGAATTAAAATGTTTGGGGCTTCCCTGGTGGTTCAGTGCTAAAATATCCACCTGCCAATCCAGGAGACATGGGTTCAATCCTTGGTCCAGAAAGATCCTACATGTCCCAGAGCAACTAAGCCGTGTACCACAACTACTGAGACTGTGCTCTACAGCCCAGGAGCCAAAGCTACTGACGCCCAAGCAGGCTACAGCCCATGTTCCACAACATAAGAAGCTATTGTAATGAGAAGCCTGTGCACCACAGCTAGAGAAAAAGCCCATGCACAGTGATGAAGACTCAGCTCAGCCAAAAAATAAATAAATCAAAAATTTTTTTAAAAAAGGAAATGTTTGGTATGAAGGAGGGTGTACATCACATGTGGAAACATAGATAAAGGAATAACTAATTTTGCTTTAAAGAAACATTTGTGCTGAGTCTTCACTGCTGTGCATGGGTGTTGCTGACCACCATGCTCAGAAATCTTAACTTGATAGTATAAGCAGTCTGGCAGCATCAAGGGATCCTCTTTCCCTCTCTTTCTGTCTGTCCCCCTCTCTCTCCATCTCTCTCTTCCACCCCTGACAACTCTCACTGCTAATTTAGGGCTTTGTTGAGATTTCGGCCCTGCTGAGTAACTTTGGCCATAGTGAGAGGGAAGGACAGGAGGAGGCTACTGCAGTCCTCCTTGTAAGAGCTGATGAAGGGAGCCTGGACCAGAGAAGTGAGAACCGAGATGCAGGCCAGGAACGACCCGGACCACCCTGTGCTCTTGGTCTCCTAGGTTCCTCTCTTCTCCTGGGGGCGCCTGTCCCCGTGGCGGCCCCGGGACCGCAGTGGGCTCCTGGCTCTGCTGGGAACAGCCGCCAAGCCTCACTGCAGAGCAGCGGAAGCGCCCAGCTCTTTCTTTCACTCTGGCCCCACGCAAGACCAGAACTCTTGCCAGGTCAGGGTGTGGGGGACACCAGCGTCCTTCTTGCAAACGACCTTCCATGTGGCACATTATGAGGATGAAGCTAGCGGTCTGACTCACCTTTGAAATCCGTTTTAAAAACAAAACAGTCTGTCTCCTGGGCTCTCAGAAGCAGCTTAGTGCTGAGGACGCAGGAGTGCAAGAGTGGTGAGCGCGAGAGCACTTTTTGTCGCAGCTCTGTGGTCACACACCAGGCACTCCCTTGCCTCGAACGCTAAGTGACTGGTCCCAGTTTCCAACAAGGCGGTGCAGTGATGGACAGATGAGAAGACACCCAGGCAGGCTGCCCCACAGTTAAGAGTGGGTCGGCGTGGGGACGACGGAGGGGGGCTTCTGCGAGAATGAACGTGAGGGAGGGCTCAGATTTCTCATACTCCGGAAGACAGATTCACCAAGGAAGGTGGATGGTGAAAATCACGTGCCCCCACTTCACCCACACGGGGCCCCCACCCTCCACAGCAACCTCCAAATAGGGAAGCACAGTGAAGTCAAGAAGGATGGCTGACCTCGCATATTCACTTTTTCTTTTAAGCCTCAAACATAGCACATCGTTGTTGTTGTTCAGTTGCTACGTCATGTCTGACTCTTTGTGACCCCATGGACTACAGCACACCAATCTACCCTGTCCTGCACTATCTCCTGGAGCTTGCCCAAACTCATGTCCATTGAATCAGTGATGGCATCCAACCATCTCACCCTCTGTCAGCCCCTTCTGCTCTTGCCCTCAATCTTTCCCAGCATCAGGGTCTTTTCCAATGAGTCAGCTCTTTCACATCAGGTGGCCAAAGTTTTGGAGCTTTAGCTTCAGCATCAATCCTTCCAGTGAATATTCAGGACTGATTGATTTCCTTAAGGATGGACTGGTTTGATCTCCTTGCAGTCCAAGGGACTCTCAAGAGTCTTCTCCAGCACCACAGTTCAAAAGCATCAGTTCTTCTTGGTGCTCAATAAATGCCTTTTGAGTGAATAAGAAGGTTCAACTACACAAGCGGGTTTTAAACTGGGCTTTCTTGAGGCCTCAGGTTTTCCCAGAGAAGTTACAGGAACTGCTGTAAGGAAATGTGTTCTGGGGCCCGGCAGAGCCACTCCATCTGTGTTCCTGTGACTGTCTGTATCTCCTCTGAATTCAAGCAAAGTCCCTTCAGTAAGACTGGGTGATTGCTGAACTCTGTGGATCCTCTGAGGCCACCAGATCTCAGTGAACTGACAGCCAGGGCACTCCAGCAAGTCGTGGTCACTGTGTTTTTAATTCAGTGATGACAAATAAAAACCAGCTCTCTTTCTTTACATCTGGGGAGAAAGGATTTCTAGAAATAGACCAGTTTAGGAGGGATGAGCCTGTCATGATGGGCTTTGCCCAGCTAGCTTTATAAATATTATTCTACCCCGGTCTCCAGTTCTTCAGACACTTGAGGATACAACTGTGGTTTAAGATGACCAGCTTTTGCCCACTCTCTGGCCCTCACTCTCCGCCCCCACAACCTCTCTAGGGGAGCTAGGCTTCCGACCCAGAATGATTTCATCACCGCCAGGCAATGGGACCCGGATTTTTCTCCTCTTAGGATATCTCGCTAACTCGTCATTCCCATAATTAGTTTTAATGACCCTCTTCTGCTTCTTTCCAAACAACACACATTCTCACTCTTTGTGGGGGTGGCAGACCTCCAAGCTTTTGGCAACGCTCCTGTTGACCGAGATCCCAGAGAAGAATTTCAGACGGTCAGCTGAGGGCATCTAAGACAGCTGTGTGAAGAATGAGGCTGAGATGAGGAGGAGGGGCTGGGGGAGGAGTACAGGGGGAAGAGAACTGTACAGTGGAAGAAGGACTCGGAGGACATTTCCTCCAAGCCCCATTTCACAGCTGGGAAAGCTGAGACCTAGACAGTTGAAGCAGCTCACAAGCTTGCCATGGGGAAGTCTTAGGGACATCAGATGATGAGAGCTGGTGCAGGATTGAAACTCAGACTGTCCTTTGTTGGCTTAGTGGTGAGCTGAGCATTTTGTACTTTTCCAAAGTGGCAGCAGCAGGGTCCAGATTTTTCTGGAAACTCCAGTTCATGTCTCAGCATCTAAGGCATTTAGCTGGCCAGGCCTCTTCTGTAGGTCTCCTAGCCACGTCTTCCTGCTGGCTGTTTCTCAGCCCTCTCTGCCATGGTCAAGGTCTCTATGACCCCGGGCCCATGGCAGAAGGGGCTGGGAACCCCGCAGTGCAGAGAAGGGGACTCTCCAGCACCCCAGACGGCTCCCCGTGTTTCTCCAAGGGTCTCCTCTCTCCCACGTGCCTGAGCCTACCACTCTTCACATGTGTGATTTTGAACACAACCTCTCATACTTGTGAATCTTAAATCACTGGGACATACAAGGACCATTCCCTGTGCACTGCCCAGGGGTCCTGAATCCCAACAGCCTCCAGCCGGGATGAGTGCCTGGCTGAGGGACTTCAGGGGAACACTCCCTCAGGATACAGGGACCGAAACTACAGCACCCGAAGGCCCCCAAGAGGAAGAGACAGAGAGAGGCAGGGCAGTGGGCGGAGAGGGTCCCGGGGAGGAGAAAGGAGGGCTTTGTCATGTGCTTGACACTGTCGCTAAGTTCATACTGAGTATTAAAGAGACACAAGCCAATGAGAGCCTCTAAGATTTTCCTGGAGAATAGAAAGGTGGCTTGAGGTCTGTAAATTTAGAAAGAATTTAGAAAGCATGACTCCAATAAACTAAAGAGGTGGGAAGAGAAGGAAAGAAGTAATTGGTCTGTGGGGAGCAAACAGCCGTGACAAGGGACAGTGAGACGCCTGTTGTCCAGGGAGCCAAGGAGTTCAGCACCAAGATGATGCCTCCAGTGGGGGTGACTGCCCAGGGCAGCCCAGACTCTGAAAGAAGTGGTCTTAATACCCTTTCCAGCAAACGTGGCCATCCTTTCCCCAGATCACACACTGGACTGCATATGACATAGAAGAAAGAATGACAAGGAGAGTTCACAGGACATCGGGCTTTGCATTCATCACAAAGTAATAATATAATACTAACAATGTGGTATAAAGTGATGAATACAGTATAAGCCCATTCTGTTAAAAGCAAACAGACACATACACAATGCCCACATTTCCCTAAATCACCTGGACCTCTAGGAAGAAACAGATTAATTCTGTTCTCAATCTATCACTTATCAAGGAAAGAAGGATACATTGAAGACACCAGTGAGATAAATCATGTAAATCCAACTCTGACATTAAAATATGATTACAGAAGATTTCTTAGCATCAGTTAATGATCAGAGTGGAACATTATCACCCCAAAGAAGTTTCCAGCTGAACCAAAGAATCCCCCAGGGCCCAAAGATAGTGGGGTTTAACTGTGTGACTGTTTAGGTAAGGAGGCTCAGCTCTTGTTTCCTCAGCAACACACCAGAACTGCCATCTCCAGATAAATGGCATCCTTCAGCGTAATCCCCAAGGAAAACTACACTCTCATTCTGACCATGCTGTCCTTGCTCAGATTATTTTGGGGGCTGTTCTTTTGCTTCCCTCTTTATAACCAGTTTATCAGCCACAGGGGAAAAGCGGTCACTTTTTCTGTGGTCTTCTTTAGAATTCATACTAAAAGAAAGGGGGATCAGGACACCCAAGATGCCAGATGTGATGGAGAAAACAGCCCAGACAGTGAGCTCTCCGAGGGCAACTGCAGGGCCTCCCCTGCTGCCTCGCAGAGTGCCTGGCAGACAGCTGGAAAGTCATAGATACAGCTGGAAAGAAAAAAAAACAATGAAGGCGGGAAAAAATGAGGCAACATTATGACAACATTATTGGCTCAAATGGTAAAGAATCTGCCTGCGATGCAGGAGCCTTGGGTTTGATCCCTGGGTCAGGAAGGAAATAGCAACCCACTCCAGTATTCTTGCCTAGAGAATCCCATGGACAGAGGAGCCTGGCGGGCTACAGTCCACAGGGTTGCAAAGAGTCAGACACGACTGAGCAGCTAAGCATACACATATGTGGTCAAATTGGTAATTGCAATACACCGTGCTCACCAGCTGTCTGGACCAGCCAGGGCACCTCCCAGCAGAGACCAGCCACCCCTATCGAAATTCAAAGGAAAATTCTCCTCTTTTCCTCCTCATTTCTAACGAAAGCACAGAGTCAGGCCTTAACTAAAAACATTCTCAGTCTCAATGTCCATAACCACATTTGGCACAAAGGCTGAGGGATGTGAGAACAGTCTTAATGGCCAAAGACAGGTAGGTTCAAAACCACACGTTGCACACACAGGTCAAAGCCCATAGGTTCAGACAGGCTCTCTCAGAGGCTGGACCACGCTGCGGCCTGTCTGTCACTCCTGTCCCCCACTCAGGTCCAGGGCTTTGGGGCAGCGTCAGGCAGGGACAGCCAGGTCACCACGCACCAGCTCTGCCTTCCTGGCAAAGCAGACATGGGTCTGCAGAGGCGCCCCCCCCCTGCTCCTCCCTGACAACCCATGCATTCAGCTCTCCAGGCTCGGGGCTACCAGCCAGGGCCAGCAGGGGCCAACAGCGCTCTCCGACTTTTTCTCTCAAAGAAAAGATGTTTCAGAAGCGAGCCCCTCCCTGGGGTGGACTCACGAGTGTTGGGAATGGAGAAGAGGCTGATCTTTGTCCAGACAATCAAGCCCTGCTGCTATCCTTCAGTGCCCCAGAACATGAAAGGAAAAAAAAAACCAAAAACCACTTTCTTCCTCCTCAATTCAAACACCTTAAAATACAACAGTGACCTGCAAGTGCATCCGCCAGAAAAGCCAGCATGGTGCACGCGGCCCAGGGGCTGACCTCTGCGGGCCTTTCCCACCCCCAGGCCTGATCGCAGGCATGCAGGACTGAGCCTGATCGCAGGCATGCAGGACTGAAGGCTTTTTTTGGCCAGGGTTGGAAGCTTTCGGGATATAAGCCTGCCACCCCACCCTCCAAAGCTGAGAGGCCGCTCAGGACTCGTCCTGGACGTTCACAGAGCAAGCATTTGTCTTTGCTGCTGCCTGCCTTCCACTTGGTTCCTCATCGTCTTGGTGTCCTGTGTCCCTTTCCTCTAAATATCCCACTAAAGCACTCGCTGGAAACTAAGGTAGAATATTTCCATTTGAAAAGTAGACTCATATTGGGCTTCCCAGGTGGCGCTAGTGGTAAAGAATCACCTGCCAACGCAGGAGATGTGGGTTCAATCCATGGGTCGGAAAGATCCCCTGGAGGAGGGCATGGCAGCTCACTCCAGTATTCTTGCCTGGAGAGTCCCACGGACAGAGGAGCCTGGCGGGCTACAGTCCATGGGGTCACACAGAGTCGGACACGACTGAGCACACACACATACACACACATACTGGAAAACTCTCATACTTAAAGGAAGACAGCTCTGATGAGGAGGTGATCAGTGTGGATGGGGTAGGTGAAGGCAGGAATCCTTCTTGCCTGATTTCTCTAAGAGTCACACACTGGTAGTCATCACTTAGAACAGCCACTCAAAAGGTTGGTGTTGCCTACACTCTACAAGGGTCTGTGTACCAAGAATTATACAGAATAACAGCCTCACCTGAGAGATAGCAGGGTGCATCAGCATCCTTTTTTATAAACCACCTGAGGAGAAGAGAGAGGGAGGAGGAATAAGAGATAGAGGGAGAATAAGAAAGAGAGAAGTGTTTAGCAAATAGTTTCAAGACCTTCTGTTTACCAGTCACTCTGCTGAGCCCTGATCCTGGGTGCAGAGAAGATAAAAGATGGATGCTGGCAAGCAGCTCATGAAACAGAAGCAGATACTGTCAACAACATGTACCAGCTCTTATAAAACCCATAGGATCGGGGACATATAGACAGAAAACCCGCTCCTAGCCTGGGATTTCAAGCAAGTTTCCCCTCGGGAACTTCTCTCACATTAAAAGTACACACTTGGCTTGGCTTCCAATAACTTAGTGCTGGAGATTTCTCCCACCTGGCTGTCCTCCATGGGCGCTCTTCATAGAGCAGCGGTCTGTGCATCAAGTCCCTCTAGGTGGAAACCACCGTTCACCCGTGCAGGACTGACTATCATGCCTGGCCTGCAAGCTTCCGGCCCATGAAGGAGCCTCATCCCTGTGTCAGGGCCAAAGTCACTAGGGGTAGAAACAGCAAAATTTTGCTGAATCTCACAAAATGCTTCACAACAATGTCATCCTATAGGCAAGGGCAGAAACCTAGGTTTTGTGGACCCTGAAGCTCAGACAATCTGGGGGACCTCTTTAAGAAAATGAATATGCAAAAATTCCTTCCATAAATTGTCAAAGGCTGATTACTTATGAACATATTGCCTGGGTCCTTTGCAGAAAGGAGTGCCTTTGCACATAGGGGTCCCCAGAGCTCAAGCTTCACGGACTTCATGGTAAACCCACCTTTGCTCAGGGGCCAAGAAATGGTCTTTCTTCGGAGGAAAGAATTAGGATCCATCCCACCTCTGGTAACTTAGCCATCTTTGAACTGCAAAGGCAGAGTGGCAGTTTGTCTCAGACAGAGAGACAGCTCCTTGGCCTGTTCCCTTGGGTCTCCAGAAAGATTCCATGCTATTTTTGGAGTACAAACTTTCTTCAGCCTTTTCAGTTCGGCCTCTTGAAGTTTTCACAGCCAAGAAAATTATAGTACTGGGTGGAAACAAAATAGCTATCCTGTTGGTTTTTGTTGTTGCCATTCTAATGAGCCAAGGTCAGAAGACATTGATTTTTAAGCAACATATCAAAAATACTTGCCCTTACTGCTCTTCTTTCTTTCTTTTTGGAGATTAAAAAGGTCAGAGGCTCAAACATCTCGCATTCATGGCAGCACTGCACTTACTTGGTCTCCTCTAACAGACAGTACCGCTTAAGATGCAGAAAAAGGAGTCTCTCACGCAGTTGGCCATTGATACCTGTTGTCTTCATCATTATTACAGTTCTTGTGCCTCTTACGAATACATATTAACAATAATAATAACCACTCTTTCCCTAAGATTTCACGAGGGAACAATGAATTGTTGTTTTTTGTTGTTCAGTCATTCAGTCGTGTCTGACTCCAGCGACCCCGTGGACTGTAGCCCGCCAGGCTCCTCTCTGTCCGTGGGATTTCCCAGACAAGAATACTGGAGGGGGTTGCCATTTCCTTCGCCAGGAAAATGAATGGATTCATCAAATAAGAGTCTAGGCAGTATTTAGGAAACCAATCGTACTGGTGATGCTGGCCTAGCTGAGTTTTTTACTCCAAATCCCCACCCACGTGGCCTCCCCTGGTTTTCCAGGCCATGAAGCACTTTCTCTTTTAAAACTCAGCCCGGGCCTTCCCAGGTGATGCAGTGGGGAAAAAAAAATCCACCTGTCAATGCAGGAGACCTGGGTTTGATCCTTAGGTGAGGAAGATCCCCTGGAAGAAGAATTGGCAACCCTCTCTAGTATTCTTGCCTAGAGAATCCCATGGACAGAGGAGCCTGGCGAGCTGCAGTCCGGGAAGTTGCAAAAGAGTCCGATACAACTGAAGCAACCAAACAACAAGACTAAGGAAAAATCTCAGCCTGCACTTAGCAGTCTAAAGTGCTCCATTAAGACTTTCTCATTTTTACAAGAAAATAACTTTTTTCCCCTTTTAAACAATCAAGTTACAAAATACTTTTGTAAAAATAGCATTAACATCAAGCCAGTTCTTATGTAGCAACCCGTACTGGCTTAGCAAGGGCCTGAAGTAACTTCTCAGCCTACCATGGCTCTTTTAACTTTTCAACACTTGGCTTAAACATTAACGACCTATTGTCTGATTTTTATGGACTTTTAAATACTGCTGCCAACTCTTCTGGAAGAGATGGGTTTTGTCAGCAATTCAGGCATGAAAATTAGAATTTGAAAACAAATAAAAAAGACCTAGTAAGCTCATGAGACTTCTACTCAAAATAGTTCCCACTCTCCCACAAAGCCGTGTGTTCTGTCCATCTGCGATCATGTGTATATTCACGACCAGATGCATTTTCTTTAGGTCTGGAGTAATCATGTATAATTTAGATAACATGACTTTGTGCCAATACTATCTGAGTCACAGGGCCATGAATTTGGATTCCATGCCACCAAGGTGGGATGGGAATTCTCAGTAGTCATAGGAAAGAATTGTAGAGATAATTAAGAATTTTACAAAGAGCTGTGGCTTGGGAAAAAAAAATGAGAAAACTTTTCGGGCTTCCCTTGTGGCTCAGCTGGTAAAGAATCTGCCTGCAATGTGGGAGAACGAGGTTCGATCCCTGGGATGGGAAGATCCTCTGGAGAAGGGAAAGGCTACCCACTCCAGTATTCTGGCCTGGAGAATTCCATGGACTGTATATGTATAGTCCATGGGGTTGCAGAGTCAGACGCGACTGAGCGACTTTCACTTTCTATATTGAGTTCAGTACAAAGGACTTGTTTAGTCAATCAGTCGTGTCCGACTCTTTGTGACCCCATGATCTGTAGCCCACCAGGCTCCTCTGTCCATGGGATTCTCCAAGCAAGAATCCTGGAGTGGGTTGCCATTTCCTACTCCAGGGGTGTGAGGTAAAATGAGGTCATAGGATGAGCAGTACTTCAATATGACTGGCATCCTCATAAGAAAAGGAGATGAGTACCCACACCCCTGCAAGATGGTGTGAGGATGTGGGGAGAAGACAGCCACCTACAGAACAAGGAGGGAGGCTCAAGGAGAAGCCAGTGATGCCGACACCTTGATCCTGGACTTCCAGCCTCCAGCACAGGGAAGAAATACATTTCTATCATTTAAGCCACCCCATCTGTGGTACTTTGCTATGGAGCTCAAGGAGACTAATTCACCTTCCATCAAGACCAACGTCTTAAGACATACCTGAGGATGCTCGTGGTGGCAGGACAATGCCTCTCTGGTTTACCCTGCATCGAGGTTCTGGCAGCCTCAGGTAAGCTCTCACTGCCCCATTGAAAATCCAGGGGAGAGGGTGTAAATCTGCCCCTGGGGCCATACCCATATCCATATCTGCATCAGGTCTCCAAGGTGAACAGCCTCTGGCACGTTGGAGCAATGTAGGTAAAGGATGGGCTTCCCAGCTGGCACTAGTGGTAAACAACCTGCCTGCCAATGCTGGAGACTCAAGAGCTGGTGGTTCAATCCTGGGGTAGGAAGATCCCCTGGAGAAGGAAATGGCAACCCACCCTAGTATTCTTGCCTGGAGAATCCCATGGACAGAGGAGCCTGGTGGGCCCCAGTCCATGGGGTTGCAAAGAGGCACAACTGAGTGGACACACACACACTCAGGGCCAAACTCAGTGCCTGCCCTGCAGGATACTCTGTTAGGTTTTGTGAAATAAGTGAATGACTCAGGATAAACTTTTCTGGAATTGAAACGTTCCAGGTGGTCTCACTTGGCGAGCGACTCTTGTCTGAGCGGCTGCCAGGAATCTTGCACTGTCTCAAGAGGCTATAAATGCCCAGCAGCAGGAGTAACCCGTCCAGGGGAACAGCCCTCTGGGGAGAGGAGGGGGCTGACCCTTTTCAGTTGGCTCTCTTCTACCCTCAGCGCAGCTGCCTTAGGCAAGTCAGTGCTTAATTAGTTAATTAGATAATTAATTAATATCTCTTTTGATAGTATTATCCCATGAGCTGGTACCACAGAATCCATGTTTAGTAATAATAGCAGTGCGGTCCAAGAATTTTTCCCTTATGTATTCACCGCTCCAGGACTGATTCCATTTAATTCTTCCCCATGTCTGTCAATGGTCTCCGCTTTCTCCCAAGGCTCAGACTCAGACCCTTGGAGTTAGAGCTGATTCTTCCTAATGCTGGAATCCCTAAATCCCATCAGGAACAAAATCTTTCCATCTGACCCTTCCCTTGCGTCTCCTATCTCTCCCTTTCCAGGCTCAACACCATCATAACCCAGCCCACACCTCATGGCAGGGGACTCCTCAATGAGCCCCCAGCCTCTACCTGTCCACGCCACTGTATGATGTGTTCTGCGGCCAGGCTTACCTGTGTCAAGCCTCAGAAACTCTTTCAAGGAGCCCTGGCTAGGCATTAAAGAAGGTTAGTCCTAGTTATTTTATGCCTGGCTGCAGTAACTAAGAAGTCTGCAAGAGCAGAGGAGTTCTAGGCTAGTAAAATTGCTGGAAAGAGCTGCTATGTTAACCTACAGTCATTGCTGTGGGGTCTTCTGGAATCATAAACTCCGTTTCCAGATGCTACTATATACAAAACAGGCTTCTTCGGTGACTCAGCGGTAAAGAATCTGCCTGCCGGTGCAGGAGACCCAGCTTCGATCCCTGGGTCAGGAAGATGCGCTGGAGAAGGGAATGGCGACTCACTCCAGGATTCTTGCCTGGGAAATCCCAGGGACAGAGAAGCCTGGCGGGCTACAGCCCACGGCGTCACAAGAGAGTTGGACACAACTTAGCAACTAAGCAACAACACTATGTAAAATACACACAGCCGGGTTCACCCTAGGTGGTTGAATACAAGAACTCAGCTTTTACAACATAGCAGAGTTCGTATGTAAACTGATTATACGATCTTTCCTGTTTGCCTAGTTTTACAAGGATTGTTATATGATGAGGTGGGGTTAGTGGGTGGGAGGCGATATGTGGAGGCCAGAGGATCACGGGGAGAGAAGACGGCTCCCAGGAACCCAGAGCAAGCGCCAAGAGCTACAGCGCTAACCTTCGCCCTACATGGTTCAGTGGCTTGTGGGGTGGAAGAAGGAGGGTGACATCTGTGATTGAGTCCATGTGAGATGCTTGACCTCCCCAGTTTCATGCTCCAACGGGCTCGGTGTGGGGCTGAGGCCAGCCAAGAGAACAGGGAGGGCAGAGCAGGGAATGTTGACAGAAGAAACATCCATATGTTCTTCGCCGGATGCTAATTATAGAAAGCCCCTGTTCCTACAGGCTGTTTCATGGTAAACTTTCTCCTTATGGAAATTTTTATAACAAATCAATCCATTTGGTTTGGTTAACTTTGGAAGGACGACTTCCTCAACACTGACACAGTAAAGACACCTGCCTCTGGCCTGAATTCTCCCTGAGCCCACGTACCTGCCTATATCATGGAAGTTTCTGCAGTTGAGAGTCCCGTAACGGCCTGGGGCTGACCCGGGCTCGGGCCCTAGGATCTCCGTGCTGGACATGCAGTGGGGGGTTAGAATTAATACAGGACTTGCGAAAAACAGGAATTGTTTATCTTGTTAATTGTTGCAAGTTTAGGCAGAGGCAAACCATCCCTGACGGGTCGACTCAAATCTCTGAATCCCGAGTTTATTCCCTCTCTCTGCCTTTCCCCGACCCTAGCGAAGCTTTGACTGCCATGTCCCTGTGGACACTCGTAACCTCTGAATCCTAATAGCTGAAACTTTGGGGAAACACACAAAAAGGCATTTCCAAGTGCAACTGGCTTACATCATCCAAAAAGAAGGATCAGAGCTCTTCTTATTGAGTCAATTCTGCCTCCTCCCCTGGCAAATGGAAAAATATCCTGACTGACGGAGAACCTCTTTCAGCACAGAGATCTATGATTTTAAAATATTGCTCTTTTAAACATTGTTCAACTACTACTGCTAACACGTATTAACATGTCTTCATATAATTACTCGATTGATTACCTATTTTAATTGACTCTGGTAAATACATAAAATGCATGTGCTGGTGACAGCGGTATGCTGGCAAACTAGGTCTTCAGGGGAGAAAAAAAAGGAGAGCTCTGATTTGTTGTATTTGCAGATTTTCATGGTATACATAGCTCTGTCATAGGCAGTTTCAAGCTGCATGCCTAACATTACCGAACAGCCAAGCCAGGGACAGGGGAGATGCGAGCACAGGCCCAGGCCAGCCCCAGCACACCACCTGTAGTGGGACCTCAGAAATGCCAAGATTGGCTGAAATCAGTTTAAATTTCTTATTATGGCTTTGTTTTCCATTTTTCTCCTTTTTTTGAGCTTAGCCACGTTCAGCCCTTTGCGACCCCATGGACTGTAGACCAGCAGGCTCCTCTGTCCATGGGATTCTCCAGGCAAGAATACTGGAGTGGGTTGCCATGCCCTCCTCCAGGGGATCGTCCCAACCCAGGAATCAAACCCAGATCTCCCGCATTGCAGGTGGATTGTTTACCATCTGAGGCATCAGGCAAGCCCATTTTTTTCCCTTAGGATACATAAAAACTCGTGGCAGTTGCTTTTAGGCAGACAATAGGCAGACACATATTTTGAAACAGAGCTTCCATGAGATTGGAGAATAAGAGGTGAAAATACTGAAGCCAGGTTGGGGTCCAGGCACCTGGCTCTTCCCCTGCAGGTCAGAGAGTAATGGAAGTAGTGAGACCATGACGTTCTCCTCATCACTTCAAGCCACTTAATCTCTTACTGACTGGAGCAGAACATGCTGGCGGCAGCTCCATTTCCATCAGACTCTTACTGAGCTTTGTGCCAGGAACTCAGCTCAACTCACGGCCCACGACAGACATTCAATAAAAGTAAGCCAAATATGAACGTATTTTGTATAACAGGGTCTTGAAATACAGCCATCAGAACACTCAAATAATTTCTGTTTTGAACAAAGTTAAGCAGGCACAACAGGCTGTTGGCCAATTAAGTGGGGGATGGAAGTACTCAGAGATACACCAGAAAGCAAGACAAACACTGACCTCCTTAATGGTGCCTGGATTCATTCTGCTGATGTGTTGAAGCCCTAGGTTAGACCAAGTTTACCAACAACAGAGAGTTTCTGGGAAATCTATAAATATACTTTCTTCAGGGAATGTAACTCTAGTTATTAAAAACCACATGCGGAAACAGCATCTCTACTAAGAAGTAGAGGTTCCTGAACACCAACATAAAATGGAAGCTGTGCTAATAGACCATAACACTTGTACAATTAAGCTTCCCTGGTGGCTCAGTGATAAAGAAAGCCCCTGCAATGCAGGAGATGTGGGTTCAATCCTGGGGTGGGGTCAATCCCCTGGAGGAGGAAATGGCAACCCACTCCAGTATTCTTGCCTGGAGAAGTCCATGGACAGAACAGCCTGGTGGGCTACAATCCATCATGGGGCTGCAAAGAGCTGGAAATGACTTAGCAACTGAACAACAACAAAGGCCTGTCAAAAGTATGGTTCTGCCTCTCCATTTCTGAGACATCTGGGGGAATTGTTAAGAGTTGATTCCAAGCAGCTCAAACCATAGGCAATACGTAAAATCCCACCTCAGCTGGTAGAGTACGCTGAAAGGTCAGTCTCAGTAGTTTTGTCTTCTAGGCTGCGGCAGACAGAATAAATGGCAACCCACTCCAGTGTTCTTGCCTGGAGAATCCCAGGGACGGGGGAGCCTGGTGGGCCGCCGTCTATGGTGTCACACAGAGTTGGACACGACTGAAGCGACTTAGCAGCAGCAGACAGAACAAAGTCCCCTAAAGATGTCCATGTCTTAATCCCTAGAGCTATGACTGTGCGATCTTACACAAGGCAAAGGGATTCTGGAGATGTGATTAAGTTAAGGCTATAATCACCAGGGCTCTTACGAGGGAGAGACAGGAGGGTCAGAATCAGAGATGTGATGATGGAAGCGAAGGTCAGATAGATTCAGCTGTGAGCCATTGAGTGCTGGCAACTTCGAGAAGCTGAAAGGGGCAAGGAATGGACCCTCCCCAGGACGTCCAGGAGGAACCCGTCCTGCAAACACTTGGGCGTCAGTCTAAATGAGACGGGTTTGGACTTCTGATCCCCAGAGCCATAAGATGACAAATTGCTGCTCTAAGTCACTGCATTTGTGTTAATTTGTTATAAAGACAGCAAGAAACCAATACACAAAGGGACATGGATCATGAGTCCCAGAAGGGGAGCAATCCTTTCTCTCCTAAACGCCACACGTAAGAAGAAAAGATACAGTCTCCTTGGCATATGACTGTGTCACTTCCTCAGATGAAATTTCTTCAGAGCAGGAAAATGAAAGTGAAACTGTTAGTTACTCAGTTGTGTCTGACTCTTTGTGATCCGATGTACTGTAACCCGCCACACCAGGCTCCTCTGTCCATGGGATTTTCCGGGGTCGAATACTAGAATGGATAACTATCGCTTTCTGCAGGGGATCTTCCTGACCCAGGGATCAAACTCGGGTCTCCTGAATTGCAGGCAGATTCTTTACTGTCTGAGCCACAAGAGAAGCCCTGAGCAGGGAAGTACTGGTCACAAGTGGGCCCTGAACCTTTCAAGAACACAAATAAAACTTAAATCAGGGAATATAAAAGGATGAAGGCAAGCAGCTGGAAGGTTAGCATGTAAAAATGCTGCAAGCCATCAGGATTGTTCAACTCAGGTGGTGTATGCACATATGTACTTCTTTTAGTTTTAGAAAGGTTCAGAACAATGGCATTTTAGGTGGATCAAGGAAGCTAAGTGAAGGATTTTCCAAACAAATGTTAGAGAAGAATTGGAAATTGATGACCTCAACTGGATTTTGGCCTAGTCCTCCAAGAAAGAATGAAAGCTCCAGCTTAGAACACTGTTACGGATGTTGTAAAGCAATTGGAAACTATTTGTTAAGAAACAATCCCCTTCTCACAGGAATCCTGGAGCTCTTTCACGACCTCATGGGGAGTGTTCCCTGGGTCCCCTGGCCCCACCCATGGACTGTGAGCCACCTTTGTAAACTCCAGAAGAACGCAGGTCATTGGAGAGTGTCTTACCTATTCTGTGGGGTTGGCAGGGAGACCTGAAGAAATCCGAAAGGAAAGCAGAGTGTTGTTGGCCATGTGGCTGACACCCTGTACTCACATTTGGTTTGGGGTGTCCTGTTTCGCAGAAGTTCCCTTGCTGTCTTCTCTCTCAGCAAAATGCTTTTCACACAGAGCTGCTACTTTAAATGGAAGGCCTCTCCGTGGGCTCCATCTAACATGTTTTCATTGTGCTAACTCAGAAAGCATATGGAAAAGTAATCATTAAGAATGGTTTTCATTTTATATCTACGTAAACGTATACGCCCCCTTGTGGCTCAGACGGGAGAGTCTGCCGGCAATGCAGGAGACCGGGGTTGGATCTCTGGGTTGGGAAGATCCCCTGGAGAAGGAAATGGCAACCCACTCCACTAATCTTGCCTGGAAAAGCCTATGGATGAAGGGGCGTGGCAGGTACAGTCCATGGGGTCGCGAAGAGTCGGACACGACTGAGCGACTTCACTTTCACTTTTTTTTCAAACCTATACGCGCAAGGATCGAATGCTTTTCATTTTATTTCTTAACAAGCATACTTGACCCAGGGATCGAATTCCCACCTCCTGCGCATCTTCTGCATTGCAGGCAGATTCTTCCCACCAGGGAAGCCCAGTGCGTCTCCACAATTCCAGCCAAAGAAAGGCACCTGCCCATCATGGGGGTTTCCCTCCTTGTTGAGCTGAAGGGGGCAAACCTCAACCGTGTACTCGCAGGAATATCTTGGGTAAGATATAAGTAGAATTGGTTACCAGTGTGTACTTTCATGGGCGGGATTAGAAATGCAGTCGGGAAACTTCCGTTTATTTGTTCATGGTAAGTGGGGTGATATGAAGGGTGCTTTCCCTTTTTTTGCTTCATTTGGGCTTTTTTCCCCAAATACATCCCTTTCAATAGAAAATAACATTTCCCTTTGGACTGAAAAGGTGGTAACATCACAGAGCAGAAAATGGGTCAAGTTCTGATAGTGCCCCCGGAGTTTCCTGAGTTCGGTCCACTCTTCTTACAACAGAACTGTCCTGGACTCTCACAGTGAAAGGAGGCTCTATCTCCCTGAAGTATAGGACATTGTGGCTCCATTTCAGGAATTCCAGCATAGAGCTTCTCAACCTGGAATGTGCTAATGAATCACTCCGGGGTCTTATTAAAGGGCAGGTCTCATTCGGTTGTTCCAGGGTGGGATTGAGATTCGGCGTTTCAAACCAGCCCCCCAGGGATGCTGCTGCTGTTCGCTGGTCCATGGACCAGCTGTGGGTAGCCGGGGCCCAGACCGCTGTCAGCCAGGCGATCTGATTTAGGGGTCAGAACATAGAGCAAACCAGCAAGTCAGAAGCTTCTCAAAGTTAGGACCAAGGAACACCCAAGATCCTTGGGCCAAGAGTGGATTCCAGGACAGGATCAATCACGAGTGGTCAAGGGCCCAGGGCCTCTGAGGCTGGAGGCAGTTGATTGATGCCTGATGATCTCATCACGGGAACACCTAGGAAGTGCTACCACCATAGAACTAAGTTTAAACATCAGCCCCCATTTCTTTACTGGCTTTTACCATAAATGGAAAGGCTTTCCCTGGGAAGTCCCCAGGGATTTTACACTGCAGTGTGGCCACTGCTGTTATCACTGATATTACAGTGAGGCCTGTGATGCCAGTAAGCTGGAATGTTTGTTCCAAACACCAGAATGTCCAGTTCTTTGTGATGATTCTTTAAGGAGAGCCTTTGGTATTTTGAAACTGACACACTTACGAAAAAAAAGTAAATACTAGGTGACCAGCCAGAATCCGAGGGAATTTCCCACCCTGAACTGCACATGCCAAAGCCAACCAGAACACTTGGTGGTGTCTTCCTCTTTCATTGCTGGCACTGAAACAATACAAGCATCGTAGTGTATGCAGGAGATAGGGTACAATTGCTAACCAAACAAAAGACCAAAACGGGCTTTGTTCTAGGACTCTCTGTTCTGTGGCTGAGGAGCTCCTGAAGGATTTCTACTTGCAAGTCCTTGGAGTGCAAATTGGATTCCTTTAAGCCCCCAGTGGGCTTTTTCCTATAATCAGGATTTAGTGAGGACATGACTGCCTGGCATTGTCTGTGTCGCTGTTGTTTTAGTTGTTTAGTTGCTAAGTCATGCCCAACTCTTCTGCAACCTCATGGACTGCAGCCCACCAGGCTCTTCTGTCCACGAGATTCTCCAGGCAAGAATACTGGAATGGGTTGCCATTCCCTTCTCCAGGGGATTTTCCTGACCCAGGGGTTGAGCCTGTGTCTCCTGTACTGCACATGGATTCTTTAGTGCTGAGTCACCAGGGAAGCCCATTGTGTGAGTGTGTGAGTGTGTGTGCATGCTAAGTCTTCAGTTGTGTCTGACTTTGTGACCCTATGGGCTGTAGTCCACCAGGCTTCTCTGTCCGTGGGATTCTCCAGGCAAGAATACCGGCGTGGGTTGCCATGGCCTCCTCCAGGAGATCTTCCTAACCCAGGGATTGAACTCAAGACTCGTAAGGTCTCCTGCCCTGGCAGGCGGGTTCTTTACTAAGAACACCACCCGGGACCTTACGAGGGTCTTATTTCTAAAATGGTATCATTCTACCAGAGTGAGAAAGCTCCTTAGATTTCTTTATCAAGTGCGAGCAGGTCTCACTGAAGAACTAGAAAGAATTTAAAGGACACACCTGCCCCTTTCTTTGGGATTCCCCTGCTCCAACTGGTGCCACTTAAAAAAAGTGAAAAAAGCCCCACAGCTTTAGAAAATATTTGGCAAGAGCAAAATTCCTTCTAGACATTAAGATAAATTCCATGCTTATTTTTCTCAAATGCTGAAGGTTTCACAGGCTTTCTATAGACTGAGTCTGAAGCCTGAGTGCAGACACGAATGGGACTTCCCAGGGGGCTGCCAATGCAGGAGACGTAAGAGACTCATGTTTGATCCCTGGGTGGGAAAGACCCCCTGGAGGAGGAAATGGCAACCCACTCCAGTATTCTTGCTGGCAAATCAGAGGAGCCTGGAGGACTAGGGTCATAGGGTTGCACAGTCAGACGTGACTGAAGTGACTTAGCACACGGCAGACATGCAGACACGGACG
Source organism: Giraffa tippelskirchi (assembly GCF_054371585.1). Lineage (NCBI taxonomy): Eukaryota > Metazoa > Chordata > Mammalia > Artiodactyla > Giraffidae > Giraffa > Giraffa tippelskirchi. The sequence continues at coordinate 157,471,712 of NC_137282.1, forward strand.
AACACGCCCTTGGCTGCGTCTCAGCACCCACGTCCGCACGGTGTGGTCACTAAGGCCGCTGTGCCCCTGGACAGGCGGCCCGCTGTGTTCACGGGCTTCCAGCTGTGTTCCCTGGGCCTGCCTTCACCTCTGCTCCGCACGTTCCTGGCACGTCTGCTGGTTTTTCCGTCTCAGGCCCTTGGAAGAACATAAACATTTCGTCTTTTCTGAACGAGACTTGCAGGGAGTGTGTGAGTATCTAACTTCCTAGAAACCAGGGCTGTTTTCTCTTGCCAGGCGCCACCGCCGGGCCTTCCTGTGCAGAAGGTCATTTCAATAAGGACTCGGAGCTTAGTCAACGGAGAAAAGAAGGTCATTCTCAGACAGGATGTAGGGAAGACGCCCTGAGTGAGCCTTGCTGGGCAAGAGACGCCAAGGGGACCAAGAATGTGGGCCAGTCCCCCAGGAAGTTATTCATGAGCCTGCACTGGATGATAAACAGCCAACCAAAGTCTTTTCTAAACAGCGAAAATCACAATGGTCCGAATTCCAGAAAATCCTCAAACAATGACTGCACATTCCTTTTCCTCTATTTGCTTATTTGTGCACCAAGTGCTTTCAGATAGACCAGCAACTGGGGTCCCGACTTGGGCTTCGGGGCAGGAATGAAGTGGCAGAAAAAGGCGCAGGATGGCCGAGCTTGCCGTCCCTCCTCTTGGAGCGTGTGGGTCTCGCTCCCCACGCCAGCCCAGGAGTCCGGAACCACTCCTGCTCCCACAAGCCCTCTTGGGCTGAAGGCCGGCACAAAGCCTCTTTAAGCCTGATCAGCTGGACAGGGGTCAAAGGCAGGGAGATGCTTCTGTGGTTCATGTCACCACAAGATGTAAATGGGTCAGTTTAGAAAGTTCTTCCTGAGGAAACCAAAAGATTATTTGGGGAACTAGAAATTTCCTGTATATCCACCTGACTTGAAAGAGTTAGCAAAACTCCTCTGATATATATTTTTTCAATTAAATTATAATGTACATTTGATTACATACATACATATACATAGATGCATATAATCATAAAATCATATCCTGAATATTATTTTGTTGCAGTTGTTCAGTCGCTAAGTCACGTCTGATTCTTTGCAACCCCATGGACTGCAGCATGCCAGGCATCCCTGTCCATCACTATCTCCCAGAGTTTGTTCAAACTCATGTCCATTGACTCAGTGATGCCATCCAATCATCTCATCTTCTGTCGTCCCCTTCTCTTCCCGCCTTCAATCTTTCCCAGCATCAGGGTCTTTTCTAATGAGTCAACTCTTTGCATCAGGTGGCCAAGGTATTGGAACTTCAGCTTCAGCAACAGTTCTTCCATTGAATATTCAGGAGACTGATCTCCTTTAGGATGGATTGATTGGATCTCCTTGCAGTCCAAGGGACTCTCAAGAGTCTTCTCCAACACCACAGTTCAAAAGCATCAATTCTTTAGCTCTCAGCCTTCTTTATGGTCCGGCTCTCACATCCATACATGACCACTGGAAAAACCATAGCTTTGACTAGATGAACCTTTGTCAGCAAAGTGATGTCTCTGCTTTTTAATTCGCTATCTATGTTGGTCATAGCTATTCTTCCAAGGAGCAAGTGTCTTTTACTTTCATGGCTGCAGTCACCGTTCACATTGATTTTGGAGCCCAAGAAAATGAAATCCAACTCTGTTTCCACATTTTCCCCATGTATTATCTTATAGATAAATAAAAATATTTGTAGAAAATAAACTGTGATGCTTCAGACCGTGATACATCATTATCCCAATATTTGTTTGTTGGCAACTATTTATTCTTCACAGGAAGGAATGGAAACACTCATTTGTCATTTTCCTTATTCAGTAAAGTTCACTTGGAAATTTTGTTAGCATCGTCCCTTCCCTGCTCCACCTGCACACCAGATGTCCCTTCACCTGCTCTATTTTTTCTACAGTATTTATAACTTCTAATGCACCATGTGATTTATTATTTCTTATTTACCATCTGTCTTCTGCACTCCCCTCCCACCCTTATAATGTAAGTTTTCAAGACAACAATTCTTGTTGTTGTTCCTTTATGTATCCCAATCACAGAACAGCAATTGGCATAACTGAGACCCTCAAAATTAATTCTTGAATGAATGAATGACTACTTCTGCCTCATCTCCCCTGATTCAAAAGCATGAGGTGTTTACAGAGAACCAACCAACACTTCTGGTCACTGAATCTAAATGGAAGGCTGGGTAGGTGTTGGAGTGGGAGGTACTTTCTGAAGGATGGATGACCAACTCACAGGCAATTAAGATTTGACAAAAGAGGCGTTGGGGTGGGTATGGAACAAACGGGATAGATTTTAATAGGCCCAAGGGAAGAAGCTGAGCCCCCCCCCCAGAACGAAGCACAGACAAAAGCCCCCCAGAAAGCCCGTGGGGCCTCCACTCTCAGGTATCTTTGAAGCCGGTCATCTGCAGGGGCCAGTTCCCAGAGTGCCTGCTTGTGCTTGCAGGACACGGGCTTCACAGAAAGACCCTTTATAAGCCTCCCTTGCTCTCTTTTTCTGAGATTTTGTGAATTTCTCAGTCTATCCCGGTGGCAGGAATTCACACCACATCAAACCTCCTGATGATGCTGGTAACATGACTGGTGTGAAAAGGACTCCAGACGTGGCTCCAAGAGAGACAGAAGAGGGTGAGGCTGAGCACTCTGGGGAAGGAGCCAGGGGAGGCTGGCTCTGCTCTGCTCACTTGCTCTGGTTTCTACCAGACACACATCAATCCTGCAGAGCTTTCAGCCAGCCTTTTCCTGGCAGCATTCAGATTATTCCTGAAATCAACACGATGCATTTTTCAGCTCCTTCCACAGACTGTGATATGGGGATAGAGGTCTTAAAGGAGACGAGGGGCTCAGTGCTGGGGCTCAGTCACAAGATTGGGTCCATGAGGAGTAAAACAGGGTGTCTTTGGGGCTGAGACCTTAATTCCATCCATGCCGTCCACCTGCCCAGCCAGTAACTGATGCAATTGTATTATCTAGTCTCTGCATTCCCTAGGTTCGCCCTCTGGTGGCGCTAGTTGTATAGAACCCACCTGCCAACCCACTTGTAGGAGACAGAAGAGATGCATGTTTGATCCCTGGGTCAGGAAGATCCCCTGGAGAAGCAATTGGCAACCCATTCCAGTATTCTTGCCTGGGAAATCCCATGGACAGAGGAGCCTGAAGGGCTACAGTCCATAGGGTCACAAAGAGTCGGACACGACTGAAGCAACTGAACACACACAGTGAGATCCTTAAACCACCTTTGGGTTCTCTAGATAAGAGGTACCTCTGTGATGTTGAAGATGGGGATTCATTTAGCATCACAAAGAAGCATGTAAGGGCCTCTTTCAGCATTTCTGGGCAGAGCAGAGCATGCTATATATTTCATGTCTTTAAGACAGCAATCTCATAAAGAATGAGGATCATTCTTAATTAAATCATAGATCACCATCCCAACAACAAAAGTCAGCACAAATTTATTTATAGGCAGAGATAGCTTGGAATCCCTGATAGCTCAGTTGGTAAAGAATCCTCCTGCAATGCAGAAGACCTGGGTTCGATCCCTGGGTTAGGAAGATCCCCTGGAGAAGGGAACGGCTACCCATTGCAGTATTGTGGCCTGGAGAATCCCATGGACTGTATGGTTTAAGACCCAGTTGGCCACTTGCAAAGAGTCGGACACGACTAAACAACATTCACTTTGAATTTGAGAAGGGTCACTCATGGCTTTCAAGGCAAACACAGAATGAGGCAGTCCTACTTCCTGTTGGGGCCACTTTCCACCTTGAAAGCCATCATTAAGTGGACTCAGGTAGATGACCGATGTTTACAACTTAAACTGTTTTGATCTTGTCATTCAATACCGGCCACTGAGACTCTGAGCTTGGGACTCTGATTTAGGGAGACTTTTGTTTTTAAATGCTAGCAGCAGCACAAAGACCCTCCTGCAGACCTGCTTACCTAAAGTAAGACCGTAATTCTTACTTTAACCAGAAGACCGGGGTTTCTTAAAAGGCCACTTCCTTTCCCTCATTTTTTTTTTTTTTTGATCCAGCTGGCTGCACTCACAGCGGATGGTTCTCAGTGCAGTTCAGGGGCTGCCTCTGTCTTGACAGGGCAAGTGGCCAACTGGGTCTTAAACCAGCCAGTAAACAAGATGTACTGGAATTGAAGGAGGGTGGGTGGAAGTGCCTGCCAGGGGGAGGAAGCTGACCACGGGTGCAGAGTCATTAACTCCAGGGTTAACTGCCCATTGAAATGCTGTCTAAACCGAGCCCTGCCCTTTCTTCAGCAGGTTCTCATAGCTACTGCTTGATCTGCACAGGAATGGAGATGCTGCACAAGATAAGAGCTGGGGACAGCCTGCCTTGGTTCACGGGGTTATAGCAAGCTTGCCAAACAGCTGAAAGGGGCGGGGAAAGCATCCTTTTTAAAAAGAGTCATAAATGTAAAATTAATATACCATATCCTGTTTTGGATGGCCTTCCCTCATGGCTCACTGGTAAAGAATGGGCCTGCTAACGCGGGAGATGCAGGTTCCATTCCTCGGGTGAGGAAGATCCCCTGGAGAAGGAAATGGCAACCCACTCCAGTATCCTTGCCTGGGAGATCCCATGGACAGAGGAGCCTGGTGGGCTACAGTCCATGGGGTTGCAAAAGAGCTGGACACGACTTAGCGACTAAGCCACAAAAACAATCTTGTTTCAGAAACAGACGTGCTGCAGCAGCTCTGCCATCTTTCTGTTTGAACTGTGAGCAGGGCTCGGGTCAAAGGTCTACCCCACCCTCCCACTGGCCCAGGCACACTGTGCTCAGCCAGGGCAGCGTCCCAATAAGCCCTTTGCTGGAGGCCAGGATGCCTTGCTCAGAGCAAAACCTCTAAAGCGGTGGCTTCTCGCCCCTCTAGCCGATGGCATCACTCACACGGATTCTTAAGTTTCACTTTCACACCGATTCTGCCCAGTTTGTTTTCCAGGGAGGCTGAGGATTTCTTTGCAAATGATGCCCCAGGAGGCCTCTGCTGTTTCCCCCAGTCCCAATAGCTTTACGTTCTATTTTTTTTTTTTAATAAATTTATTTATTTTAGTTGGGGGCTAATTACTTTACAATATTGTAATAGTTTTTGCCATACATTGACATGAATCAGCCATGGGTTTACATGTGTTCCCCTTCCTGGACCCCCCACCCACCTCCCTCCCCATCCCATCCCTCTGGGTCATCCCATTGCCCCGGCCCTGAGCCCTTGTCTCATGCATCGAACATGGAATGGTGTTCTGTTTCACATACGATAATATACATGTTTCAATGCTATTCTCCCAGAACGTCCCACCCTCACCTTCTCCCTCAGAGTCCATAAAATTGTTCCATGCATCTGTGTCTCTTATTCTGACTCGCATATAGGGTTATCGTTACCATCTTTCAAATTCCATATATATGCATTAGCATACTGTATTGTTGTTTTTCTTTCTGGCTTACTTCACTCTGTATAATGGGCTCCAGTTTCATCCATCTCAGTAGAACCGATTCAAATGTATTTTTTTTAATGGCTGAGTAATATTCCATTGTGTATATGTACCACAGCTTCCTTATCCATTCGTCTGCTGATGGACCTCTAGGTTGCTTCCATGTCCTGGCTATTGTAAACAGTGCTGCGATGAACATTGGGGTACACGCGTCTCTTTCAATTCTGGTTTCCTCGGTGTGTATGCCCAGCAGTGGGATTGCTGGGTCATATGGCAGTTCTATTCCCAGTTTTTTAAGGACTCTCCACACTATTCTCCATAGTGGCTGTACTAGTTTGCATTCCCACCAACAGTGTAAGAGGGTTCCCTTTTCTCCACACCCTCTCCAGCATTTATTGCTTGTAGACTTTACGTTCTATTTTCAGCCCCTGCACACGGTAGCCCTTTTGTTTCCTCTGGAGCGGTCAGGCTGACACGTCGTCCCTTCCCCTGTTATAATCCGTCTGTCCTTCTGTGTATGTATCTCTGCAGGGATGTAGTTCCAAAGAAAGAAGAGTCTGCTCGCATTGATTCCCCGCAGCCTGCTGGGCTGTTTATGTCTTTACAAAGCACTCACCCCAGAAAGGAACACGGATGGCGCTAGATATCCCAGAAAACAAACCGTCCCAACATCAGGTAACCCGGCAGGCACACAGGGAGCTCACAACACACCTATTTTTCCCTTTGTATGAGAACAAATGGTGCCCAGGAGTGCCCCCACTCGAGTGTTGGGGGAAACAAGGCTCGTGACGCCACAATCAGGATTTCTTCCTTTCCCAGGCCTGCTGTACCCACCCGTGGGAAGCCAAGCCAAGAACGGGAGTGGATTCTTGAGTGGAAGGCTCCAAATGAGTTTCTGGAAGGTCCTGGCCCCCAGGGATCTTGGAGGTAGCGGCTGGTGGGGATCTGAAAGTCCTACCTGGTTTCCGATGATTCCCTGGTATTGATGGTTACACTACGCATTCCAAGTTCCTGAAATATAGGTGCTTAGCAGATGATTTTTAAAAGGAAACTTCTAGAAACTGATAAAAATTGCTTTGGGCTTTGAGGAAGGATGGAGTTTTGTGCTGCTGTATGCCTCCACAGAGGGCTTCCGTGGTGGCTCAGTGGTAAAGAATCCGCTTGCCAGTGCAGGAGATGCAGAAGACGCAGGTTCGATCCCTGGGAAGGGAAGATCCCCTGGAGAAGGCAATGGCAACCCACTCCAGTATTCTTGCCTGAAAAATCCCATGGACAGAGGAGCCTGGCGGGCTGCAGTCCACAGGGTTGCAAAGAGTCAGACACGACTGAGAGACGAAAGCAACATTCTTTCACCGAGCCTTTGACATAGATACATGATGATATTTTTAAAGGCAAGGCACAGTCCAGGCAGCATAGTTGTGAAAGACTCCGCGGCTCTCCTGCCTTGAACCCTTCTAATCACAACAGAAATTGAGTGAAGAACTGAAGCCCCGGTGCTCGGCTCGCCTTCCTCTCCTCTCCCACCTCCTTCCCTTCTCTTCCCCACGTTCCCAGCCACCAGAAGTCACCCTGGTGTCATTGCTGTCTCCAGGGGCTAAGGTTTCTCTCACTCGGGGCTGCTGTTTGGGGTGGGTCTCAGCCTGTCCATGGAGATGCTATCAGCCAGGAACATCTGGGGGCGCTCCCCTGGGGCCCTGCTCCTGCAGGGAGCCCCCACGGACAGTCCCCCGCTGAAGCTACCTTGAGACTGGACCAGTCCTCGTGGTTCTCATGATGATCGCAGGTTGTCCCCACCTCCCCGACAACCATCCGGAAACTCAGAGAAACCAAAACACATAACTCACAAGTCCTGGGGGCCAACAGCGAGGGAGGGAGAGATAACACAGACCTGGGGTCCTGTCTTTATTGGGGTCCTGCCTTTATTGGGGTCCAGGGTGGGGTTCCTAGGACAAAGCATTGGTCTCAGAGAGGAAGAGGAAGGCAGGAAGGAGGGAAGAGCAGGTGAGGGCAGGTGGCAGGGGAGAGAGGTGGAAGTGCCCCTCGGATGAGCCGTGGTCGTTCGCTGAGCCAGGGGGTCAGGTAGGAGGCTCAGAGGGGGTGGTGGCAGGAGTGAAAATGGTTTGGAATTTCGTCTGGTTAACTGTGGTGTTGGAGAAGACTCTTGAGAGTCCCTTGGACTGCAACGAGATCCAACCAGTCCATCCTAAAGGAAATCAGTCCCGGATATTTATTCATTGGAAGGATTGATGTTGAAGCAGAAATTCCGGTACTTTGGCCACCTGATGTGAAGAACCGACTCATTTGAAAAGAGCCTGATACTGGGAAAGATTGAAGGCGGGAGGAGAAGGGGATGACAGAGGATGAGATGGTTGGATGGCATCACCGACTCGATGGACATGAGTTTGAGTAAACTCCGGGAGTTGGTGATGGACAGGGAGGCCTGGCGTGCTTCAGTCCATGGGGTCGCAAAGAGTCGGACATGACTGAGCGACTGAACTGAACTGAACTGAAAACAGGAGAGACTGTTGATCAGCAGGAGGACGAGGCTCCACAGAGCCCTTCGATAGCCGCTCCCAAGCCCCAGAGGCACGCTCCTCTCCAGCAGCCCGCGAGTGTCCTAGCGAGAGTAAGCTCAACAAGATTTTCCAAGAAAAGTAGAAGACTTTGCATCCATTCCAAGAATCATGTCAAGCAGTGAGGTCAGGCCAGGAGGATACCCAGGAAGGCGAGGTCGCTGCCTGCAAGGGTGGCCGGCTGCTCTGTCCCCTCCGCAGGGACCTGTCTAGCATCCACCCGTGCAGCCTGTTCCCTCGATCCAGCCGTGAGCATCCTGGGAGATGAGACCCTGGTCATACTGGGAGCCAGCCTTACGGAAGAAAGAGCAGGGAACTCCCTATTGGAAGGCACAACTGGGGGTGCCTTGGAAAGTCCTCACTACTTTGGAACTGCTGGCTTTTTCACTACTGGAAATGAGCCTTTGAAATCACAATGAGCAGAGAAGCACAGTAAGGGGAAGACCATTCATCACGGCATCTGTGGACTGCCTTAGGCTGACTCTTGAAAATAAGCCAATATCAGCTGTTTGTGGCTCAGCTGGTAAAGAATCTGCCTGCAATGCAGGGGACCTGAGTTCGATCCCTGGGATGGGAAGATCCCCTGGAGGAGGAAAAGGCTACCCACTCCAGTATTCTGGCCTGGAGAATTCCATGGACTGTATAGTTCATGGGGTCACAAAGAGTCGGGCATGAATGGGCGACTTTGACTTTCAGGTCACTTTCAGCTGTCCCAGGAGATGAGTGTGGTGCAAGGTCACCCTGATAGGCTGTTTTGGAAAACAAGGAAGAGCGTGGGAGTGGACAGGCAGTGGGGTGAAGACTTTAGACAGCAAGACCCCTTGGGATTCTAGGCTGACGGGGAGGAGATGGAGATGAGAAGCCTACAGACAGGAGGCAGAGCGCAGCAAGTCCAAAACGGTACCACAACAGAGACCTGTGTGCGCTGTGACTTTACTTGGAGTTGACGTTATTTGGGGAGCAGTGGAGAATTTTGAGGGAAAAGAAACCCTAGGATCAGTGAATTTTACAGAACTTAGAGTGGGATTAGGGACTTCCCTGGTGGCTCAGAGCTTAAAGCGTCTGCCTCCAATGCAGGAGACCCGGGTTTGATCCCTGGGTCGGGAAGATCCCCTGGAGAAGGAAATGGCAACCCACTCCAGTATTCTTGCCTGGAGAATCCCATGGACGGAGGAGCCTGGTAGGCTACAGTCCATGGGGTCGCAAAGAGTCGGACACGACTGAGCGACTTCACTCACTCAGAGTGGGATTAGCTCAGTTTCTTCTATCAAAACAATCCACCCAGGTACAACGGGATCAAGTCAGGATGCACTAGAGTGAAAACAGAAAGTAGGAAAATCAGAGGTCTGGATGGGGCATCCTCGCCTTCTGGCTTATCCTGCACTCGTGGCCCCCAGGCAGACAGTCTTACTACAAGTGCCTCCCTTTCTGCTGAGAACTCACTTCTATTGAGCAAGGTACATGTGCTTTCTTATTTTTCATCCCAACCACCCTGAGAAACAGGTACTATTTATTCTTCCCATTACACAGATGTGGAAACTGAGGCCCAGAGAAATTAAGAAACTTGTCTAAGGTCACTCATAGAGTAAGTGGCAGAGTCCAGACCCAGATTCAGGCCAGTAGGACTGAAGTCTGTGCTCTTAACCGGAAGCTTCATCACCTCCCAGGTGCTGTCTTTTCCTGGCTGCAGTAAGGAAAATAAGAAGGAAGAAAGGAGCGAGGAAGGAAGGAAGAAGAAGAAGGGAGGGAAGGAGGGGAAGGAGGGAACATTCTGAGAAATGGTTCTGCAGATACATTCCAGCAGGCGAGGGAGGCAGTTATACCAGATGCAGGAACAAAGCTCCAGTACCTATCAGTCCGGAAAGATGAGCCGGTGGGCACCCAAGCTCTCAAAGCATATACCGCAAACTTGGATATTTTTACCTCGCTCTCAAAGCATATACCGCAAACTTGGATATTTTTACCTCTGGCTTATCCCCCACCCTCCCACCTCCCTTCCAAGTATTAGTAGCACAACATTCTTTTGACAATTTTTCCTTTTAAAGGAGATACTACTCTTACTAAAAGGTCAACCAGCTAAAAATATTTTGCTCCGATTTTCCATGAGCTTTTCAGCATGATTTCGTTGCCTCAAGTTTTGCCTGGGAGAAACAACTGGAATATTTTCCACCCACAGAGAGCCCTTTTCCAAGCCCTGGCGCCAAAGTTTCTCTTCTCCTTGTTCCTTCCCTGTTTTACCCCCTTTGGTCTTATCAGTAATGTTCAGAAGAACCAAAAGAAAGGTTTTGTTTTCAAAGGGTGAAACATTGCTTTGACATTTAAAGACAAAGGCCCCACATTCCTTTTTAGCAAATCCCTGTACAAAAGCAAGGCCTTCCCTGGTAGCTCAGCTGGTAAACAATCCTGCTGGAGCAGGGATAGGCTACCCACTCCAGTATCCTTGGGCTTCCCTGGTGGCTCAGACAGTAAACAATCTGCCTGCAATGTGGGAGACCTGGGTTCGATCTCTGGGTTGGGAAGATCCCTTGGAGAAGGAAATGGCAACCTGCTCTAGTATTCTGGCCTGGTGAATTCCATGGACAGAGGCTACAATCCATGGTGTCGCAACCAGTCGAACAAGACTAAGCGACTTTCACTTCACTTAAAAAAGCAAAGGCAGGGTGCAGCTGCATGTGAGTGATTGAAATGAGAGTTTTCCTTGGGGCAGGGCCTCCGGGTGCCACGGAGCACCTAGCTGTGGACAGCTCAGCAGCTGTGCACCAGGCAGAGAGCTCAGAGAGGAGCAGGTTCCTCCATAATTTGCAGGCAGAGCGTTCTCCTGAAAACGTTCATAAGCTGAAATGGAGCAAAGGAGCAAGACCTAAAGACACAGCTTGTAATTGGATGCATAGAATAAATCGATGCTATTTTTGCCTTTTGCCTTTATTCTTAAAAGCAAAAATCCTCTTCAAATTTCTTTCAGTTTGTGAAAACAGGTACGGGCATATCTCAGAGACACTGTGGGCTTGGTATCAGACCATCACAATAAAGTAAGTCCCATGGTATTTTTCATTTCCCAGTGCAAATAAACATAACAATAAAAAAAAAAGTAATAAAAACTTTTACTGTAGTCTATGAAGTGTACAACAGCATTATGTCTAAACACAACATACGAACCTTAATTTAGAAATACTTTCTTGATAAAAAATAGTAACCATCATCTTATCCTTCAGTGAATCGTAGTAGTGACAACAAAGATCACTGATCACAGATCACTATGACAAATGTAATAATGATGAAAAAGTTTAGAATAGCGTGAGAATTGGCAAAATGTGACACAGAGACACGAAGTGAGCAGATGCTGTTGGAAACATGCTGACAACGGACTTGAGTCCCCACCGTGGTCATCCCTGCTGGGGTCCCAAAGAGTCGGACATGACTGAGTGACTAAGCACGCACGCATGCACACACACGCATGCACACACACGCATGCACACACACGCATGCACACACACGCACTACAACTATAGCAATGCTTCCCTATGAACAGAGTCAGCCGAAGGTTCTTTGACAAGCATTATGAATAACTTTTCATTAACACATTCTTTGACAAATCGAGGGCATTGACAAGGGGTTGCAGGTAGGGGGACCTGGCTGGGGTGCTCTCGCCAGGAAACCTGAGGCCATGGCCTCTGAGGGGAGGTGGGGTCCCAGCTAACCCTGGCACTGCTGCTGCTGTTGCTGAATCACTTCAGTTGTGTCTGACTCTTTGTAACCCCATGGGCTGTAGCCCACCAGGCTCCTCTGTCCATGGAATGCTCCAGGCAAGAATACTGGAGTGGGTTGCCACACCCTCCTCCAGGGAATCTTCCTGACCAAGGGATGAAGCCTGAGTCTCTTATGTCTCCTGCATTGGCAGGCAGGTTCTTTACCACTAGCCCCACCTGGGAAGTCCAACCCTTGCCCTCGAGATGTCAGATTCTCCTCATACCCAGTTACACTTTCAACCTGCTACTACTTCCTAAGCAAGGAGGGTTTTTGCTTTTGGTGGGCTTTTTGTGTGTGTGTGTGTTTTCCATTTAAAAATTTTCAGTTTAAACATGAAAAGTAGTCTGCCTTTTTTTGTTTCAACTTTCTTGATGTTTTGAGAGTATCTTTCAGGCCCAAAGCAGGCCTCATGGGAAATTCTTAGAAGACTCAGAAACTTAGCAGACCAGGAGCAACGAGTAGAAAGCACAGATGCCCAGGGGAGGGTAAAAGTAAAAGATGAGTTCTGTTGATGTATTGACTATTTCCCTCCATACCATGTCCTCCCATTAGGAGCTTTCTCTAAACATGATACTTTCCTCAGGGCTTTTAGAATTGGGTGAAGTTCATCCCAGTCATATCAATGCTTTACAAGCAAAAAGAAAAAAGACCACAGAGGCTGAGATAGAGGGGAAGGTGTTTGCTAGAAGTTCCAGACCTTCCAGGAACAGAATCAGCAGGGGAACCTCCACGTCTTAACTCTCAGCTCCCAGCAGAGCTCAGCAGAGCAGAGCAGAGCACTCCGACCTAGAAGAAGCCATTCACTTGTCCAAGGACCGTTTCTGGAGTTTCTTTATTTTACTTGTTTTGGTTTAACTTTTAAAAAGATGTTATTGCAGTATAATCGATTTACCAGTGTTGTGTTAGTTTCTGCTGTACAGCAAAGTGAATCAGTAATACATATACGTACATCCCCCACCTTTTTAGACTCATTTCCTATGTAGGCCATTATAGAGTACTGACCAGCTCCCTGAGGTATATAGCAGGTCCCTATTAGTTATTGCCTCTGAATATGGGAGCATGTATACATCAGTCCCAATCTCTCAGTTTATCATCCCCCTCCCCTTTCCTCCTTGGTAACCATAAATTTGTTTTCTCCATCTGTGACTCTATTTCTGCTTTGTGTTAAGATTTCAGTTTTTTTTTTTTTTAGGTTCTACATATCAGCAACATCATGTGGTATGTGTCTTTCTCTTACTTACTTCTCTTAGTAAGATAATCTCTATCCATGGTCTATCCATGCTGTTAAAAATGGCATCATTTCATTCTTTTTTACAGCTAATATTCCACTATATATATATATTCCACATCTTCTTTACCCATTCCTCTGTTGATGGACATTTAGGTTACTTCCATGTCTCGGCTATTGTAAATAGCGCTGCAATGAATACTGGGGTACATGTATCTTTTCAAATTATGGTTTTTTTCCAGATATAGGCCCAGGAGTAGGACCAATGGGTCATATGGTAGTTCTGGATCATATGGGTCATATGGTAGTTCTATGTTTGGTTTTTTAAGGAACCTCCATACCATCCTTCACAGTAGCCTTACCAATTCACATTCCCACCAAAAGTGTAGAATGGTTCTCTTTTCTCCACACCCTCTCCAGCATTTATTGTTTGTAGACTTTTTGATGATGGCCATTCTGACCGGTATGAAGTGATACCTCTCTGCAGTTTTGATTGGCATCCCATGGACGGAGGAGCCTGGTAGGCTGCAGTCCATGGGGTCGTGAAGAGTTGGACATGACTCAGTGACTTCACTTTCACTTTTCCCTTTCATGCACTGGAGAAGGAAACGGCAACCCACTCCAGTGTTCTTGCCTGGAGAATCCCAGGAACGGGGAGCCTGGTGGGCTGCCGTCTATGGGGTCACACAGAGGCGGACACGACTGAAGCGACTTAACAGTAAGTAATGATTAGTTATGTTTAGCATCTTTTCATGTGCTTTTTGGTCATCTGGATGCTAAGGACTTTTTAAAAAATTGCAGTGTAGTTGATTTATAATATTGTTTTAGTTTCAGATGTACAACATAGTGATTCAGCTATTTTTTTTCAGATAATATTCCTGTAATTGTGTAATAATAATGTATAATAATGTAATATTATACATTATTACAAGATGTTGAACACAGTGCCCTATGCTAAACAGTAAATCTATTATCTACAGTAGTTTTATCTGTCAATCCCAGGATTTTTTCGTTAGTTCACCTCATTTGAATCCTGAGGGCCTGGAGACTTGTTTACACAGGGATTTTTGTGTAGAAATAACCTAGTGGTTGTATTTGGCAATTTGCAAATAAGCCACTTAGCTGGCATTTTATAGCTGCTGGGAAAGAGCTCCTGCTACTCCTCTTTCTGTGATAACGAGGGAACACAGTGAGCCGGGGAAACCGACTGTCAGCTCACAACAGGAAACTCCGGGAACTCTCAGGGTTCCTGCACTTACGGGCATGCCTGGTGGGGAGGCCGCCTCCCAACGCAGCGTGAAGATTGCAAATACACCCTATACCCAAACCACCTGACACGGACAGATTATACATCCAGATACATACAGTTGGCCCCCTATGTCCTCGGGCTCTGCATCCTGGGATCCAACCAACAGTGGATCAGACAAATTCCAGAAAGTTCCAGAAAGCAAAACTTGAATTTGCTGCACTGGACAACTCTATACAACTATTTACATAGCATTTTCATTGTATTAGGTATTGTAAGCAATCTGGAGACGATTTAAAATATACAGAAGGATGTGCATAGGTTATATGCAAACATTGTGCTGTTTTACGGGCTTCCCTGCAAGCTCAGGGGTAGAACACACCTGACAAGGCAGGAGACCCGAGTTCCATCCCTGGGTCGGGAAGATGCCCTGGAGAAGGAAATGGTAACCCACTCTAGTATTCTTGCCTGGAGAATCCCATGGACGGAGGAGCCTGGAGGGCTACAGTCCACGGGGTCGCAGAGTCTGACACAACTGAACGACTGAGCACAAACATGCCATTGTATGTGAGGGACTTCATTCTCAGATTTTGGTATCCGTGGGAGTTCTGGAGCCAGACCCCAAGGATTCAAGGGACAACTGTATCTAATACATGACCATATATGTGTGCATATTATATATACATGCTGCTGCTGCTGCTAAGTCGCGTCAGTCGTGTTTGACTCTTGCGACCCCATAGACGGCAGCCCACCAGGCTCCGCCATCCCTGGGATTCTCCAGGCAAGAACACTGGAGTGGGTTGCCACATCCTTCTCCAAGGCATGAAAGTGAAAGTGAAGCTGCTCAGTCGTGTCCGACGCTTCGCGACCCCATGGACTGCAGCCCACCAGGCTCCTCCATCCATGGGATTCTCCAGGCAAAAGTACTGGAATGTGTTGCCATTGCCTTCTCTGATTATATATACATATATATATTTTAAACTTTTTATTTGAAATAATTTCAAAGTTACAGAAAAGTTGTTAAAATAATACAAAGAACCCTCATACTGTCTTCATCCAGATAAACCAGATTTTAACATTGATCCACATGTGCTTTATCATTCACGCTCTCTTTATACATAATTATTAACATAATGTATAAATATTAATATAATACGTAATGTTAGTATTGCTATGCTTAGTCGCTCGGTCGTGTCCAACTCTTTGCGATCCTGTGGACTGTAGCCCGCCAGGCTCCTTTGTCCTTGGGATTCTTCAGGCAAGAATTACTGAAGAAATTCTTCAGGAGCCTGTTGCCATGCCCTCCTCCAGGGCATCTTCCCAATCCAGGGATCGAACCCAGGTCTTCCTCATTGCAGGCGGATTCTTTGCTGTCTGAGCCACCAGGGAAGCCCAACATTAATATTAATATGAGTCAATTACAAACATTGTTCCTCTTTACCCCTGAACATACCAGTGTTTGCCCGAGAACAAAGATATCTTCTTACATGAACACAGTATAGTTCTCACATTCAAGAAATGTAACAGTGATGTGACACTGTTATCTAATCTACAGTTCATAAGTTATGGCAATAAGGCATTCCAAAAGTCTTACTGCAGCTATTTAATGTTTTAATAAAACAAAGGAAAATGTTTTACTCACTGCAGATATCATTCATGACAACCTTCCCACCAATTTACATTAAAAACAAATTATTAGCTCCATAAAATATTTACTGATCTATCTATTTTCAGCTTGTTTATCACCTAGCACTGAAAGCCTCTTAATACCTCTTTATAAATCCAGGAAGACATTCTGACAATCCTGCTGGTATCAAGTTGATTTGAAAGATGTGACATATTATTACAAATGCAATTAATGGTAGGAAATTTTAAATGGTAAAATATAAGCTTTAACGTTTTAGCAAGTTTTGGGCTTCTGAGGCATACAAAAATGAAAACACAGATGAGAAATAATTTTTATGAAAATTACCCCTGTCCCCATAAGATGAGGAAATGCACAGCTAAGAGCCACACGAGAAGCCGACAGCAAGAATCACCAACCCAAGTCCAGAACCGTCCTGTTCCAGTGTTCTTCCTTCTTAAAGGAAGGGGAGATGTGTGTGTATGTGTGTATAATCATTTCATAATAATGTAACATGGAATTGCATCAATACCCTCAGACACACAATCTTACCTCCTGTGTCATTGCAGAGACATCTTACCAGGTCAAGGCTCCCCCAGGAATCCATCAAGCTCTCTCTTTCCCGCCCTTCCTCCCCCACCATGCCCTCCTTCTCCTTTGGCTTTTTCCCGTAGGACCTCGACCCTACTCAAGTCTTGTCCAGAGAGCCAAGTCCAAGTACCCCTCGCCTGGAGCAGCTTGAGATGGTGGGGGTTGTGCGGGGTCAGAGACAAGGAACCAAATGGACCCGTGAGTAAAGAGCTACCACGTGAGTAGAAAGTAAGGCCTTCAGTCCAGAGGGAGTGCGCCTGGGTAGATGGGAAGAAGTTAAAATTAACTTGGTAAAATCCCAATGTGCAGAGACAGGGTAAGGAGGGAAACAATACATCTAAGGACTAAATACATGCCTGGCAAGTAATAACTATTCACTAAGTATCTTACGGTATAAAATAAACTCTCGCGCATACGAGTCGGCTTGAACTAATTTGCAGTGCCTTGAATCCAGGCAGTGTCCTGATAAGAGATGTTACAGAGAATTCCCATCAGGAGTTCCTTCCCTCAATTAACCAGCTTTAAAAGAAGAAAGGGAGAGGCCACAAAGGGAATTTGAGTTTTCCAGTTCTAGGCAAACCTGCCAGGTTGGGGTCAACAGGTTTCACCTCCCTCTGACCGTCTTCTTTGCTTGGGAGGCAGCAGGGCAGATTGGGTTTCAAGAAGTCACGCTCCCAGAGCCAGTCCAGGTGGCTGCTTCTGTCTGCTGACAGCAGATGCGAGTGCTAATGGGGAGAACGAGAGATAAGGGCCTCGACAGCAACCAAAATAACGCAACAACTCAGGTTAAGAAAGAAAAATACCAGCAGCAGCAAGGTTCTATCTGTCATGGGCAGTTAGGGCAATGTGGACTCGCATCCTGCGAGGTTCAAGCAGCTGATCCGGCAGCACGCCTGTTGTTTTGCTGGAAAATGCAGGTCAGAATGATCTCCACGTGCATGACTTTATGAAGCACGTCTGCAAGCCGGGGTTTATTCCAACAGCACCATCCCAGGTGGTGCTAGTGGTAAAGAACTCACCTTCCAGTGCAGGAGATGTAAGAGACATGGGTTCAATCCCTGGGTCAGGAAGATCCCCTGGAGGTGGGCACGGCAACCCACTCCAGTATTCCTGCCTGGACAATCCCATGGACAGAGGAGCCTGGTGGGCTACAGTCCATGGGGTTGCAAAGAGTCGGACACGACTGAAGTGACTTAGTCCACAGTATGTAGTACACACTGTTTAAGCCTCACAACACTCTGAGGTCGCTTCTTAAATAATTTCATACATGAGGAAACAGGTTCTGAGAGATTAAGTAACTTTCTCAAGCTTATACATGGCCATAATAGGTGGGAACCCATCAAGGATTCCTACTCAAAAGCCCCTGCTCTTTCCCACGAACACCAAGGAAGCAGGCACCCTGATGATATAAAAGCACTGACAGGGCTCCACACTCGCCTTCTGAAGCTCATTTCACGTGGAGAGCACTTTTCCTTCTGACCAAGTTTCAGTGGTTTTCCTCTGCCTGTAGGAGAAAATTCAAGTCCACGTGCCTGGTGCAGAGCGCTGATACCTGGCGTGTGGTTACCTTTTCATCTTACCTTCCACGGTCTCCCCCTTGAGCCTCAGCGGTCTGTGACTCACTTCACACGTCCCAGTCCCCCACCTGGCTTTCCCTCGTTGTCCCACCTGAACTGGCCATGTCCGCCACATTCCTCTTCACTGTGGGCACCACTTCCGCCTTTAGAAACACCCTTCAGGGTCTGCCCTCTCACCATGTATTCTGTGAAGCTGCCTTGACTTTCCCAGCCCCCAGGGTCTCCTCCTTGGAGGAAATGCTGAGACGTTTGGCCTGCACCCCTCACTGGACACTTGCCAGATGCAACCTTGGATTTCATAAGAGGGTCCTGTTTAATCTGACCAACGTGAGCCTGGACCATATGTAGCAAACGCTACCTAGGGAGCTTCGGCCCAGGAAATGCCTAAAGGACATGGAAGTGAGGAAGGCGCCTGGCAGAGGCCTGCCACACATGACAACACAGGGCTGGGGAGGTTCCAGAGTCCCAGGGCCGAGCAAAGTATGGGGACCACACATCAACAGACATTGGAGACAAGAGGAACAACACTGGAGATTAAAACTCAGATATGAAAACCCTGCTTCAGACTGAGTGTGATTGAGCCAGAGATCTGCCTGAGGACACCAGGCAGAACTTTTAAAAATGCTTGGGAATGCTTTCTAGAAGTCCAGAGAGTCAGCCAGCAAGATTTCTCTTACTGCGACAGACGTTTTTCAGAGAATTCATGGCAATGAAACAAAGCCAAATAGGGTTTCCTAACTCAAAACTTTTCAGTCTTTAAATATGTTTGTATGAATTGTGAATCTCTAAGACAGGGACATAGGAGATAAGTTTGATCAGACTTACTTGTCCAGTTGATTCTTTTCCTCAAAAGCCTCTCTGGGTGAGGACTCTTCAGCACATACTTAACACAGGCTGCTTACATTTAGTCTGACCCATGTTTCATCGTGGCTTAAAAAAGAGAGAAGCTGGGGAAGTTGTAAAGAGATTGGGCCTTATTTTACCAAATTTATCAGTGTATAAAAAGCCAGCATATTTATTTATCATCTTTGGACAAAAGGATGAGCCCAGACTGGATTAGTAACAGCCAAGATAACCATCAAATTTTTCAAGGTGTACATCATAAAACTGGAACCTCACCAAATGATTTGATACATTTCTCAGGTTGATATTTGATGTTCCAATATTAAAGACACTGCATGCATATTTAAGAGAAACAAATTTATTTTTAGCTAGATTGTCCTCATTTCAGTTTATGGAAAAAGCCCAGCTCTAGTGACAGAACCTTGAAGGGCTTGAAGGGCTTGAAGGGCTTATTTTGTTAACTTTGGAGACTTTTCTTTCAGAAAAAATCTTGTCTACTTGATCCATCTTAATTCTGCATCTACTCTGCGTGGAAAGAAACCCTCTGACTCTTGACCATGTCTGCCCCCTTCTGGAGATAGTGAGTGAAGACAAGGTTTATATTGGAGAAAGAAACACTTTAAAATATAAAGAGATATTTGCAAAGTGGGGCTTCCCTGGTGGCTCAGTGGCAAATAATCTGCCTGTAATGCAGGATACGTGGGTTCGATCCCTGGGTTGGGAAGATCCCCTGGAGAAGGAAATGGCAACCCACTCCAGTATTCTTGCCTGGGAGATCCCATGGACAGAGGAGTCTGTTGGGCTACAGTCCACGGGGTCACAAAGAGTCAGAAACAACTGAGTGACTCACAACAACAAAACCCTAAGGCTCATCAACAACAACGAATTCTTTTAGGGTTAGTTGTTGGTTTCTTATCTCTGCCTCTTGCCCTTCCATAATGCTGAGCTGAGCTTTATTTATGGGCACCGTTGTCATCTAAATTTCTGCTCAAGCTTTTCATGGTTTCCCCAGTGCATTTTCAAATACCACAAACAGATCTCTGAGGTCTCGGGTGGACGCGTTTTTTTCACTTGATCCTGATTCCGAGGTTAATCAGCACGCTGTTCATTTTTTCCATCTCAGCCAACAAACCTGCTGCTGACACCCTGCAGGCCCCCGCCGCCTGCGGACATCAGACCCTGCCTCCCATTCCTGCGATACCAAAACTACACTTTCTTCTTTCAGTCTGTTTTGGTTTCAGAATATTCAGGAAGACTTACACGTTTTGCCTCAATGTGGCAACTTTCCCTGCCCAGATAACTGGTGGTGGGCATAAACCAGCTGAGGTGACACAACGGTCTCTGAAGATCAAGAGGTTTGAACGATGAAAGAGATAATCTGCTTGGTTAAACGAAAACTTGGGAAACAATGAAATGGGGGGGGCACCTCCGCTGGTAACGGGTGTCTGTCAACATTGTGGTGCACACATTGCTGACTGAAGAGGTCTGTCCTAAGTAGGACACTTCTGATAGAAGACAGCAGGTTAACGCCCCAGGAAGATCTTGTGTGAACACACTGGGGTCTTGCTGCACCCTTTCTCAAGAAGTCTGAAGCCAAAGCCTTGTTGGAGGAGAGTGAGCCAGTCCTGGGTTACCCAGAAAGTGGTCAGTTTCCACCGGGATCCCTTCAGGCCCCTGAGTTGCTATGGCTACTTCAAGTCTGCTCCTGTATTGGCATTTGTCCAAACAGCTGCCCAGGTCTCATGAGAGACCTGTGGTTAACCAGGTAAATGGCTTTGATTTTTTTTTTTTTAAAGCACTTTTCCCTTTCCTCCAAATAAGAACAAACTGTGAGAGTAAAATGAGAGATGTGATAATGATTTAGAAGTTGAATATCAACATTATTACAAAGAGTAGCTTATCAATAATATAGGCCTGGCATAGCTCCTCTAAATACGTGTTAAAAAGTACAACAGAAGTTATACTTTAGATGTGAAATGTTCATCTCTTCTCACTCACCTTGCAAAAAGTCTCCAGTTTAGACAAGCTCCAAATACAGCTACAGATGCACTAAAGCTTAAAACTGTAGCAGGTATGGCAAATGTCAAGTTCAAGGTGTTAAACTGGTCCAGGTTTTAAAACATCTGAGAATAACAGACCTAAACTGATGGTGTCCCATTGAACGTTTCAACCTGCATTTAAGGGAAGACAAAAGAAGCTAATTTTCATGTTTACTGCAGAAGATGTGGTCATAGATTAAGTCTAACATGAGGCTTCCTGTGCACGAGAAGTCAGAACTAGGGAGGAGTCCCACGTCTGATAGCCTCCCACTCTGTCAACACACACAGGGCCTTCAACAGTCTGAAGTCTCTCAAAATTGGTGTTCTCTCAGCCCTACAATGGAGAAGGAAATGGCAACCCACTCCAGTATTCTTGCCTAAAGAATCCTGTGGCCAGAGGAGCCTGGTGGGTTGCTGTCCGTAGGGTCGCATAGAGTTGGACACGACTGAAGCGACTTAGTAGCAGCAGCAGCCCCACAATGTCTCCGACCCATCTCTCTATCTTCCCTTATTTTCCACATTAAAGACAACACATGTGGGACTTCCCTGGCGGTCCAGCGGTTAAGACTTTGCCTTCCAGTGCAGGGGGATACGGGTTTGATCCCTGGTCGAGGAGCTAACATCCCACGTGCCTCGAGGCCAAACAACCAAAACAAGGACATAAAACAGAAGCCATATTGTAACAAATTCAATAAAGACTTTAAAAATGGTTCATATTTAAAAAAAATCTTAACAACAACAACAACGACAATACAAGTGTCTTCTTGTAAGACATCCTAGAGACCTACCCATTGACACCAATTTCCACAAAAAAAAAAATAAAAAATAAGCAAACGGGACAGGAGATGTGTCATTTTATGAAAATCTGTTTGGTCCTTTCTCTGGTCTCTTAAGTGCAGTCCTGATTTCCTTCAAGACCTGGAGTGCACGTGTGTCTCCGAGGCTGCTACAGACCACGCTGTGTACTGAGACTTGTGCTTTTCAGGTCGGACTCTCTGGAGCTGAAGAGACCAACACCATCTCTGCAGAACAACAAGCAAAGCCGAGAAGCCTGCTTGCAGCAAGATTCACGGTGGTTGATGACTGCGCGCAGCCGAGAGGCAAGTCAGGAGCATCTTTCAGGGGTTTTATGCTGACTGCTTTGGCTTCCTCATCTTGTACATGTTTGGTTTTGAGAATGCAAGGAATTTGCTAGCTGAGCAAGTTTATCCACTCTGTTTTCTAAGCAGGCTCTTTTCCACTGAGATCTGTTTCTGAAAAATTCTCTTGGCAAACTTTGCTGCTGAAGCAGCGCGCGGTTCAGCGGGATGGTTTCACCTGAGACAAGTCCTCTCTAAAATCCCAGCGTGCACGGTATGGAAACAGACTGTGAAACAGAGGTACCTGGACTTACTATCAAAACTCACGGCAAAGGCGAGGAGGACATCAACATTCCTTGTGCACGGGATTCATGAGAGGAGGAAGCCCAAGGGACAGGGTGTTTGCTGAGAGCCCTCTACAATAGGAGATATTACCTCATTCACTGGTGAGAGAACTGAAGATCACAGAAGTGAACCAACCTGGCCAAGTTAAAATCCTAAATGGCAGAACAGGAATTCAAAACCAAGTTTCACAGTACAAGCCTGGTTGTGATACACAGGTATATTCTTTTTATCCTAACAGGTTGACCAACTCTGCAATTAAAAATCACATAAGTATAGACTTTTAAAGACCATTACGCAATGAGCTGGAACACGAATTTATGAAAAATAGATAAATCGAGGTCTAGATTAATGACTTGCCAAAATCATAAAGTTAATGTGGTTTTCTAATTTGTAAATGAACTCAGAACACTGTATCTTAACCTTCTTTGGAAAATGAGTGATAACATGGAAACTCTCGGTTTTTCTTGTATTTCATTTCCTCACATGTATCTTTATCAGAAAAACATACATTAATATATCTTGTGGAGATGAATCCAGAAGTATAGGCTGATTTAATTAGGGTTGGTTCACAGATAAGAATGGCCAAAAGCCAGGATAAAATGAAATAGAACTCTTACAAATAGAACTCTTACACCATCTAGTGATGAAACTCTCTCTTTGCAGGAAAACTAATTAATGTATTTCCATTTTACAAATCAATCCCCAAAACTCTGAGCCTAAAGAATATTCATAAAATTGGCCAAAAGAGAAATGATAACAATGAATTGTTGTTTAGTCACTAAGTCGTGTCCAACTCTTTTGTGACCTCATGGACTGTATCCTGCCAGGCTCCTCTGTTCATGGGATTCTCCAGGCAGGAATACTGGAGTGGGTTGCCATTTCCTTCTCCAGGGGATTTTCTAGACCCAGGGATCAAGCCAACATCTCCTGCATTGACAGGTGGATCCTTTACTACTTGAGCCATCAGGGAAACCCCAATAACAAAGAATAGAGAAAATTAAAAGTAGATAAACAGGAATAGTAAAATGGGACAGATTATTCTGTTAAGATTCTGCTAGAAGCTGGATGTGAACTCCAGTTCTGCTCCTCAAACGTGCCATAGGTCCTGTCTACCTGTTTCTTCACAGCCTAAAACTTTAGGTACTATTTTATGAATTAACAAAGGTTCAACTTCAAAGGTGGCTCTGGTAGTGTATATGCTCCGTCACTAAGTTGTGCCTGACTCTTTGCGACCCCATGGACTGTATAGCCTTGCCAGGCTCCTCTGTCCAGGGGATTTTCCAGGCAAGAATATTGGAGTGGGTTGCCATTTCCTCCTCCAGGGGAGCTTCCCGACCCAGGGATCAAACCTGTCGCCTGCATTGGCAGGTGATTCTTTACCACTTCAAAACATAGATGACCTAAGTATCCACTCGATAAGGCTGAGATATTCTTCCTCCACAAGAACTCATTTTCCATCAGAAAACAAGCTCAGGACTTCCCTGGTGGTCCAGTGGCTAAGATCCTGCCAGTTGGTAAAGAATCCTCCTCCAATGCAGGAGACCCCAGTTCAATCCCTGGGTTGGGAAGATCTCCTGGAGAAGGGAACAGCTATCCACTCCAGTATTCTGGCCTGGAGAATTCCATGGACTGTATAGTCCAAGGGGCTGCAAAGAGTCGGACACGACTGAGCAACTGACCAATCTCATTACAGGCTCCCTGATACTTCGTAGAAACCAGCACAGCACAGTGGGGGAACACGTGCTGACCCCCGGTTCGGGAAGATGCCACAAGCCACAGGGCAATTAAGCCCGTGTGCCACCACCACGGAGCAGGCCTGATGCCACTACCGCTCGCACTCCGTCTGCACGAGAAGCCGCCGCAGTGAGAGGCCCACGCGCCACAATGAGGAGTTGCCCTGACTCACCGCAACGAGAGAAGGCAAAGCCTGCGCGCAGCACCGAAGACCCGGCACAGCCAAAAATAAATAAGCTTTTTTTAAAAAGGAAGAAAGAAAACAAGCTCCGTCTAAGAACTGAGGATCTTTCTTCTACATCATCTTCCCCTCCGGTCTAGTTCTAAACAGGTGGCAACAGATACGAAATCCAACGCTTTCTTTCGATGCTCAGTGAATATCAAGATACCCAAAGACAAATTTCCTTTTACAAAAATACTATAAAAATATTACTTCAAGAGCCTGAAAGAATAAAATCAAAAGGGAAAATTTTAATCTCAAGATTTTTATTTTAAGAACTTTTTAAGACTCATGGTCAGGAAGGAAAATATATTTAATAATTTTATAAATCTTATGGTTGAATGAAGAAGTTACCTAGAAAAAAAGAAAATACATTTTAATGAAGCAATACATGAAACAAGTCAGTATATGTGAAAAAAAGAAAGTTTACTTCCACTTTCTTTGCACAATTTTTAAAGTTAATCAAGTTTTCATACCAGCAGGGTTTGTTAATAATTACAGTGAACGGCTTTGTTGGCCCCAATCTCTTCTTAGGCTGGAGATTAGTGGAACCTAACTGGGTAACTATTACCATGCCTTAGGAATCCCTAACAAAAATTCAAAATATGCCTAGATTTGGCAATACAAATCCTGAGGATGACTTTTCAAACCCCTGTAATGCCATCTGGTCTTTGTCTTATCTCATTACAGGGCTTCCCTGGTAGCTCAGTTGGTAAAGAATCCTCCTCCAATGCAGGAGACCCCAGTTCGATCCCTGGGTTGGGAAGATCCCCTGGAGAAGGGAACGGCTATCTACTCCAGTATTCTGGCCTGGAGAATTCCATGGACTGTATAGTCCAAGGGGCTGCAAAGAGTCGGACATGACTGAGCAACTGACCAATCTCATTACAGGCTCCCTGATACTTCGTAGAAACCAGCACAGCACAGTGGGGGAAAAATATAGGTACTAAAATAAGAAAAGCCCACCTCAGCATTATTAGCTGTGTGACCTTGAGAAGCTGCTCACCCTCTCTGAACCTCAAATGAGTCACTCATAAAGTGAAGGATTACCTTCAGAATTCTTAGTAATCCCCTTAACCTGAAAGGCTACGTAAGTATTAAAGAATGCCTATGAGGTGTCTAACAGACTAAGTACTCAGTAAAGGGTAGCCATCTATTAATAAAAGTGACAATGGACTCTTTAAAACAGGGATTCTTAGAAGCAGATGCTTATGTGGCCTAGCACTGGTCCTCTGTAAAACTGTGAATTAGGCCAGGTTTGTCTCTTAAATTTGATTAACTTGTCAGTGCTATCTTCCAAATCCAGTGTAAAACTCGCCCAGAAAACCTGACAAAAGGGTAAGACGAAACACTTAGCCTTGTGTCAGGTTTGAGTCTGCAATGAATGAGTTGAAAAGGTATGTCATAAAGAGTCACATACCCCATGAAGCTTTTAAAGACAGGTTTATTTATACATAAGTGCATGAAATTGAATACAGAAACTTTATTAAAATACTGTATATTACAAATTTTAACCCAATAAATTCTGTGTAATGACATTTAAGTGCTGGATTTGCTTTTAACAGTTGTTCTGTGTGTATCAGTAAAGAGTTCACCCTGTATATTACAAAGAGGAGAGACTAATATGGACCTCAGAAATGGTCCTGAGATTAGACAGTGTATGATGTTAATTGTGCATCTTTTCTTTAAAGCAATGAATTGGAACCTAGACCTTGTCTTTGCAGACCAACGTTCTGTAAATCAAAAATAACTTGCATATATTTATTGCTGCCCTTTGAAGAAAATGAGTGGTGGAAAGTAATTTAAAATAAAGATCAACATTTCTATGCTTACCACAATTAAACCTGATGCTTACTACAATTAAAATTCACTGCAAAGTTTGTGTTCTCCGGGAAAGTATACTATATACACCATGAGATTTGTACATGAATTGGAAATAAAAAATTGCTTATATAAAATTAAAAATCAATAGTATACAATATTTACAGCTTGTTAGGTATTATAAATAAACATACTTTTTAAATAACCCTTCAAAATTAAACTGTATTATGTAAACATGCAGTACACATACTCATACAGTGTAGTTTACAGTCTTAACAGAAGGGGGAAAATTGTGTTCACATAATGTAGGTTACTTCATCACATACACCTTTGTTTTTTGTGCATTACCCCTCAAAGGATTCTTCTTCCTGTCTTTAAGTTTCACAGTACATTAAGTATTTCTAGAGTAAAAAACAAGAAGTCCCTGATGGTAAACATATTCCTAAAAGTGACATGAAGTGTCTGCCCTTGAACTACAATATGAAGCTGACACTGTTCACACTAGCATCTCTAGTTCACAACAAAATCAAGTTTTAACATTCCACATTTAACTGTCTTGACTACATTTTCTCCCATTTCAAACTTACTTGGAAAGAGAAAAAAAAACAACCACCACACATCATGATAATGTAATGAAAGCAGTTGTCATCTGTCAAGGATGAAATAACTGACTTTTTACTAAACCACAAGGAGTTAATTCAATTACATCCTTCCTCAGCTCTGAATTCCCAGCAACAGGCATACCAATCCTGAATTCTGCTAAATTCACTTTGCGCAAGTATCTTAACTTCCAAGGCACTAAGGCATCATTTAGCTTTTAAAAACTGCACTGTGGTTTACTAAATGATTCATCAGTGGTCTGAGCGTTAACACAATTTGAAAGTGAGTTTGTAATACCTATCAGGCAAACTATATTTTTGCTATGTAAATAACAACATTTGAGCTGATTGAGATACAGTTGATCCCCTTGTTCTAGAATGACTAGAGTCAGGAGTTAATACTTCATGGTAGAATCCTATGAATTTTAACCTAGTTAAAAAATGACTAAAATGAAAAATACTGTGGATTTTATACTGTTTATCTGAATATGCAGAGCTCGTGTGTGTGTATGTGTGTGTTTGGGAGACAGCCAGAACTTTTAAAATTCCTCCACTGTAAATGCATGTGATATCACAAATACTAAGAAAGAGTCAACAATCAGACTATCAACTCATCCAGTACTGAAAGTACATCATTTTTGATTATAATTCAAACAAGTGCCTCTTTTTTACCTTCTATGGAGAAAACTTTAAAATGTTCCTACCCAAAGATACTTAGTGATGATGTATAAATACGTTAAAGACAAAGGAAACTTCTCACCACCAGTAGTACTATCAAGCTACCATTCATTTATACAGGGCTATAAAAAAGTGATGATTTTTAGAAATTACCAATATGTAATATGTTCAGAAGAGTGTTATAGTTATGGTGATTATACATTATAGTTCCTCTTCCTATGTATTTATGTTACAGTGCTTTCCAGTTTCAGTTACATACTTAAACGCAATCCCCAAAAGAGGACAGTCATGTCACCACTGAGCAGAGAAATATATTGTTACAGGACACAATCCTAAAAAAAAAAGAAAATACGTAGGAGGTCCATGCTCTCTTGACTTGCTTATAGTATTTAATTTTCAGCAAGATTACAGCTGCATAACTGTAAGGTGTTGAGAACATTCTCTTCTAAACCAGCACTTCTGATTCTATCAACAAACTGTACATATGTTGAAACTATCCCATATGACATCTGTATGGAAGAGGGAGGAATATTTTTTTAAAAAACTGCTAAATTAGTTCTCACAAGTCAAGACAGGGTTATTATGAAAGCTCAACATATGTGCAATGAACATAAAGAACGTGAAAACAAGTCCCCTGTGCTCAGGGGAGGAGATGGTTACAGCTCAGTGCACTGAGAAATTTGGGTGTTTCCACTAATCTAATAATGTATTAACCAGTTTATCTCCACGTTTATGGAAAATACTGTATATATTAAGCGTTACTTTCTCTAAACAAATTCACAGATAAATTTTTAGACAACAGCTTCAGCAGCTTCCTCAAAAACATTGTGTTGCCTTCACTGAACAGAGATCTTTGAGCGAGTAGGGCAAACCGACCACCACACACACAAAACTGTAAAACGATTTCTAATGCTTTGTGGTAAGTTTAGTCTCACACATAAAGAAACACCACATTTTGCAAACATGCAGTAAATGTACTCACACGGTGTCATCTGTAGTCTTAACAGAAGGGGAAACTGTGTTCACATAATGCAGGATGTTTCATCAAATGTGTCTGCGTTTCTGTGCATTATCCCTCCAACCTTTCTTCCCATCTTTAAACTTCCCCCTGCTATAAATACTACTACATGTTTGAAAAATTTTATTATTTTTTAATCAAATAATGTCCTTTTTATGCTGTAGAGTCTTCCTCCACAATGTTACAAAAAGGACAGGAAAAGGGAAATTGCTAGTCAATTTCAACCACTGAGATTCTCACTCTTGATTATTAAAAGGAACAACCATTTACCCAGTTACCCAAGTGTTGCCAAACTTCTCTGCAATCTAGGTCACTAGAATTTTTTCAGTAACTTTCCACATTATTCACATCTTACAAACAAATAGCGACTCTTTGAAGAATTCTAAGACTTTCTGAAAGAAACATTTGTTGCAAGAGTCAAGTGGCTTGAGGATATTTCAGAAAGTCCTCAACATCTTATTATTTCTTGAATTATAAAATGGACATAAATTTAAAATAAAAGTATTTCCTTTTAAGTTAAAAACAAACAAACAACAAGTAGGGCTTAAGCACCTTTGCTCCAGGGGAGGAGGGACGTGGTACCACTGCCCAGTTCTGTTCTCCTACAGGCCAGGGTGGCAGAAGAGAGGAGGATGCGGGGCGAGCGGGAGCCTCCCCACCCCTAAAACGAGCCGAGTAAGCTGCATGCAGTGGAGATGCAATGAATATTGGCTGAGTAAATCCGATAGACACAAGCGGGAGAAAATAAGGGGTAAGTCCTGGCCACTTCTCACTTTTCCTGTTTTAACTAGTAATACGCACAGCCTGATACTGATTCCTGCTTGCCCTGGCCATTTCTATCACCACCGGCCCCCAGAAGTGCTCTCGGAAAAATATCTGCTGATTTAAAAGAAAAAAATGGTGGAAAGTAGGTAAAGAACACAACATAGAATTTTTTTTAGTTTTCTTCTTAAAATAAATGTAGGGAAAATGTGGAAATGAAAGACAATAGATGAATCTTACAAAACAATGTATTTACTTGGTATTGTGGTTTAATTTTAAAAAATTAAAATGACTATCTATTAATCATTTCCTGTTAAATACTGAGTACTTTCTTAGTATCCACAGGGGATTGATTCCAGGACTCCCGTGGGTACCAAACTTTGAGGATGCTCAAGGTCCTTATGGAAAATGGTGCAGTACTTGCATTTAACCAAAACATACCCTCCCGTATACTTTAAGTCATCTCTTGATTACTTATACTACCTTACACAATGTAAATGCTGTGTAAATGGTGTAAACACTATGTAAATGTTCTGTGAACTGTTGCCTGTGTGGGGCATTTTGCTTTTTGGAACTTCCTTGAATTTCTTTCCAAATATTTCCATCCAAGGTTGGCTGAATCCCTGAATGTGGAACCACAGATACGGAGGGCAAACTGTACACTGCCACCATAAACAAAAGGTCAGCAAGTGAGAGGTCCTGGATTCAAATCTGTGTCACTGGATCCCAGTGTTCCCTTTGCTGCGCCACAGCGGTGAGATCTCAGTTTCTAAAGTTCCATTTGGTGACTGAGAAATGTCAGAACTGGGGGAGGGGGCGGGCTGGGGGAAAAGCACTTAAACTCTCAACTAGAAGCAGGATGTTCTCCCAACTGTTTTAGGCTTTAAATCATCTCAGTAGCTCTTGGTGGACTCAAGGGCAGGGATCCCATTTGGGGGCATCCTTGTGCTTACTACAGAAAATACTAGGCTCAGCACTTTGTATATACTAGATCCACCAAAAATGCTTACAAAATTGAATTAGTCGGTATGTAAGTGTCAGCCTGGGCACACTGACTTGGCAGCTCCATTCCCCCCATCTTTATTACAGGTTCTCTAAAGACATTTTCCAAGAACATTTCTTAAAACCTGTTCTTGTTCCTTATACAACAAATAGGATATACAGGGTAGCTCATTTCCTTATTTCTCACTTAAAGTACAAACAAAATCCTCACATTTTGTGAGGATGGTGGAAACACATGCTGCAAATACCAAGAAAGCACACTGGGTTACAAACTGTAACCCTGTTCAGTAAACACAAAGATTAAAGTAAGAATAATTAACCTGTGAACACTGAATATGGCCAAAATTTAGGACTCACGTTATTTTAGACAACCAGTGAAACTGTCCAGGGGAGACACCTGGCACCTTCTTCATTTAAAGGTTTTAAACATTACTTGTAGCTCAGATGAGGCCCCCTAATTCTGATCTATGGACATTTCTAACCAGTGTGTTAACTAATTAATGATTAGTTTGCACAGACAGGAGTCTCTTTCTCGAGAAACTGATTTCACTGTCAGCTGTATTTTATTAGCATTTCTTAAGATAAAGATGTATAAACTGCAGAGACTCTCACCCCCTTCCCCTCTTGCATTTACCACAAAAAGGAAAATTACTGCTAAATCACATACAAATGTTAAGAATAACCCAAATATATCAATAAGGGCTTTTGTTATATCACAAACAAGGATCTCTAGCACTAAGAAACCAAGAAAAATTTCGCCCAATTCAAAAATCTCAAACTTCTTCAAATCTGTTTAAAAGATCATTCAACTGAGCAAATACATCAAATTCTCCATTACATCAAAGTGTTCAGTGAACAAAAGCTTTCCAATTAGACTCTATTCATATACAGCAGCTTTACATATATATATATGTGTGTGTGTGTATAATGACATATATGTGTGTAGATATATATCATTAAATGTTTTCTTTGCCTCTATAAGAAAACCACTGACCTTTTAAAAAAATCTCATCATAGAAACAGCTATTAAAACATTTCATCCATTCACACTATCAGCTGCATTTCACAACATCAGAAGAATAACAGTTGCATAAAATCCCAATGAAAGTAACTAAAAACAATGGAAGAAACCAAAAATTCCCCCAAAAGTTAAAAGCACAGATGCAGGCACACACACACTCACAGCTCATAATATAAAGCAATTTGATAATGAGATAATTGCGGGACACTCTACAAACTGATCCACCTTCTTATACTTCTATCCGAGAGCAAAAACAGTTTAAATCTCTTTGGTCCATGCAGCCATACACTTAATGTGTCCAAGTTATTTTCTGGCTAATTTCAGATTCTGAACCATGTGCCCCAGTTACCTTACCATGACAACTTTTTGAAAACATAAACTAATCATGTGTTAAAATAAATATTCACTTCTGTATATCTCAATTTCAATACATTATTAATAATTTCTCCCCAAGAATATGAACACTTTAAATTACTGACAGAATAACCAAAGTAAAGGAAGAAAGTGATTCAAATCTAACAGAAAAGGAAAAGTCAAGTTGACTTGGGAGATTTAGACCTAAATTTAAGAAAACATCAGGAATATAAAGAACATGCGAAATTAATTTCAGGCTGAACATAATAAAAAGAATCCATTTTAAGATTTAAAGATCTCTAAGAATGCATAGTTGCTTCTTGGCTTCTTTTAAAACAGATTTGCAAACCACAGTGTTATTAAAACTACCCCGCCCCAAACTGGCTTCCATATTGGAAAAATACCCCCAACACATCATCGAGTTGTTGATATATTCTGCTTTTTGGTAGAGAAAAGGTGTCATGGGTAACAGAGGTCTTAAATTTTAATGGGACCTAGCAGAAACTTACTTGTTACCAAGTTAGATTATAAAAGAGTGAGGCTAGAGTGTGGAAATTATCTTTTGGATTGTCCATAACTTTATATTTTCTACAACTGGCTCTTCTTTTGTATTAACGTATATATAATCGTGGGCTTCTCTGGTGGCTCAGTGGTAAAGAATCTGCCTGCCAATGCAGGAGATGCGGGTTCAATCCCTGGGTCAGGAAGATCCCCTGGAGAAGGAAGTGGCAACCCACTGCAGTATTCTTGCCTGGAGAATCCCATGGACAGAGGAGCCTGAGAGGGGCTACAGTCTATGGGGTCCCAAAAGAGTCAGACATGATTAGCAACTAAACAACAATGTATAATTGTATCTAGTATTCAAAAAAAGTCTCAGTAGGAGACGAATTCAAGCAGTTTCTATGCTTCCCTTACTTCTTATACTCTTAAATACAATCACATATTGCCAAAACCTCTTAAAATGTTTTATACTAATGACTTTTTCATTCTAATAAATGTCATTGCAGATGCTAGTAAATTTAAATAATAGAATAAAACAAGAGTTGAAAAGCTGAAATGAATCACTCAAATCTATGTTCAACACTGTACTGATATGCTGAGAATAACTGCCAAATTTTAAGATTATTTACTATATTCCCCAGTTTTTACTTAGAGAAATTATTATGTTACCACACAGCCAAAATAAGATCGTTTATTATTCTTCCTATATGACTTGTTTCTTAACTACAAGTGAGGCTTCTTGTTTTCAAAGCCTAATTTAGGTCACTCTTTATATATATTTGATACTCCAGGATGAAAGACTGCTTACGTTCTGTCAAAAATCAAGATATATGCAACAAGTAATATAATCCCACTGAGATACTAGTTGTAAAGATGTTTTCTCCATGAGATACATGGCAGAAACTTTCTTCAGAAGGGTCAAGAATAAGATGTGCATTTCAGACTTCTCTTCTTACAAAATTTATAAGAAAATTTTCAAAGTAAATTTTCGTGAGACACAGACTACAATCAATATGTGTGACCAAAAAAGTTTTTAAATTCATAACAACAGAATGTTTATGTATGAGGGAAACTATTAAAGAATGTTATTTGAGTGAAAAGGATGCACCCTATAGATCTACTTTGAATCCTTAAAAGAGTCTAGCAGTTTTCCATTCAGTATTATTTTCCACGTAAAGTAAATAACAATAAATACCTAATTTACATGAAAGCCCTAAATCCCAGAAACGTTCAACATTAAAAATCAGATAATTTGTCTCATAATAAATGATTCGATATTCAGCACTCATACGGGATTTAGCATTACAAAACAAAATTTCTCACTACATCACCTGAATTCATGTCAAATATGTTCACAGCACTCATCTACAGCTACACTTGCAAATTTCACATGATCAATGTTCAAAAAAAAAAAAAGAAGAGTTTGGCACATGTATCAATTCTTCAAAACGTCCCTGTAACTTAACAACAACACTGTTAAGAATGATGATTCAACACCAGCGTTAACCTGATTGGCAGCTAAACAAGGTGCTTTTTCTTGTAGCTTCACGCAGCAATGCGCCTTGCCCGGGACGGAGGCACGTAAGGTGCGGTGCGGTAGTGCAATCATCGAACACCAGAGGGCGATCTTCCCACACGGCCCAAGGCCTTGTGTTTCGACCGGCTCCTTCCGCGTCCTTGTACGATCTCATGCCCACTCGCTAACGATGCCGTTTTCAGAGACTCTGTACGTCTGTTTCCTTATGTGAAGTAAAGACATTCCCACAGAAACCTCAGAGTGTGGCGAGGATCCTTGAGAAGGAGATGATGAGCGTCAGTACTGTCTGTCCAACGCCCCACACCAGGGCTTCCAAGGGCGCCATGTTCTTCCCGGCCACTCGGTAAATGCCGGCCACGGCTGCGCCTGGTGAGAGAGGAGACACAACACGTTCACTGCTTCTGAGGCGCGCGGCAGCTGCCCCTGGGCCCGCTTTCCACGTGAGCCAAACAGCAAGTCACCAGGCATCCGCATTTTCTAATTTTCTAGGAAAGAGTTTCCATGTGACTGGTTAAAAGTTATACTCGACCATACCATATTCACCCACAAAACCAAGTAACAGGCTTCAATTCGACTGAAAAATACATATTTATGGTATACGCTGCTTACTTGACACATGGTATGTTCATAAAAAAATGAATCATTCATTACTGTAATCTGTCAGCTGGCTGTTGACTCAGCCAGATCCCATCAGCACTTTTAAAAACATATGACACAATATATTGATAATTATAAAAAAGTAATACAGAAAAACCACACAATTTAATATAATTTCTAAATTATTCAAGAAAAAGTTAATATTAAAGAAATTTTCATTTCTTTCAGGAAAATGAATTCTTAAATGTCATAAAGAATATCAGAATTTTGAATAATGTACTTTACAATCTACCATATAAAACGCTTTAAGTATCTGAATAAAACATACAACTGTAAAGTTATCTGGATACTAGTATTTTGACATCTAATAAAAGTGGAAGATGAACCTGACATCTGTTCTAGGAAAATTTTTTAGATATCAGGCACTTCTGAGAATGAGAGAATCTCGGGTCCCTTAGAGCCCTGAGGCTCTGGTTCAACACTTTTATCTTATTGCTATATATATATATAAAATGGGATCTAAGAGGCTGCCTTTAAAAGTACACTCAGAAATCATAAAAGGAGGAAACATTTAAACTACAGTTATGGCATTTAACAGGCTGAGAAGGCCTTAAAACTTTTCTCTAGAAAAAACTGTCTATATATTCCTAGAATGGTCGAACAAAAGGAAGGAAAAACAGAAATGTTATTTGAAGCCATCTGAATTACAATTATTTGAGACAGAAATCTACTCATAAAAATTAGCTAAGAATTAATTCCATAGTTCACCTAAATTTTCCAAATAAAAATTATTATACTCCTCTATAGAAGATACAAATAGGAAAAGCAAATTATTAATTTAAGCCAAGGGCTTTCATATACATATTTTAAAGAAAGAAATTAAAATGTATAGTATATTTATAGCATATATGTAACTTGTTAGAAAATTTACAAATATCATCTTAAATAACATACCACTCCTGAGTATTATTACTTAATTTAAAGATGAAAAAAGAGAAGTTCAGAGAGTTTCAATTACTAGTCCAAGGAAATTCAGTAAGTACAGAGCTGGAATTTCAATCCAGATTAGTCTGGCTATAAATCTCCAAATCATTCTATCATTTTACATTTATACCAAGTGAAAAAACAGAATAAGAAATTCAGAAAATAATAAAGTAACTGATAATTACATCAATATTAAATAAAATTCCTAGTAGTAGAAAACTTCACTAGTATAATTGGTCATATCATTGAATTTTAATTTTTTTTTGGCTACACAATGCAGCATGCAGGAATTCAGTTCCCCAACCAGGGATCAAACTCAAACCCCCTGCAATGGAAGTGGGGAGTCTTAACCACTGGACCACCAAGGAAGCCCTATCCTCAAATTTTAGAATTGGATAACATCCTGAAAAAAATTTAAATATCTTAGGCTTCTTTGTTATCAGAAAATATGTTAAAATAAACCTGAGAAATACTGTTTTAATTTTGGATTTTCCCTATATTTCCATGACTATCTTCAACTTTATTTATTTATTTATCTTCAATTTTAAAAACCACAATTTGGCCTCTATTTCTCCAGCACTAAATTCCCCTGGTGGCTCAGATGGTAAAGAATCTGCCTGAAATGCAGGAGACCTGGGTTCCATCCCTAGGTTGGGAAGATCCCCTGGAGGAAGGAATGGTAACCCATTCCAATATTCTAGCTTGGAGAAGCCCCACGGACAGAGGAGCCTGGCGGGCTACAGTCCATGGGGTCGCAAAGAGTTGGACACGAGTGAGCAACTAAAAAAAAAAAATTTTCAAAAATTATCCAAGAAGTGAAAAACATAAGCAATTACTAGCTCAGGCTGCCTGGGAAGTACCAAATATGTTAATTCCAACATCTCATGCTTATATAAGGTTAAGAACATGGATTTTGGAATTAGACTTCTGGGTTAAAATCTGAGCTCACTTATTAGTAGCTATGTGACAATGAGCAATCACCTAACCTCTCTGTGCCTTATTTCCTCAAATGTAAAATGGGTGGGTTTGAAGATTAAGAGATAATATTTGGAAAGTACTTAGAATAGTGTCTGGTCCTACTAGGTACTCCAACTTTTGCTTAGTAGTTGTCTCAGTAATACATGATAAAGGAATTTCCAGTCAGTGATTTGTCATTCAGTAAGTTCAGTTCAGTTCAGTTCACTCACTTAGTCATGTCTGACTATTTGTGACCCCATGGACTGCAGCACGCCAGGCCTCCCTGTCCATCACCAACTCCCGGAGTTTACTCAAACTCATGTCCATTGAATCAGTGATGCCATCCAACCATCTCATCCTCTGTCATCCCCTTCTCCTCCTGCCTTCAATCTTCCCCAGCATCAGGGTCTTTTCCAATGAGTTAGTTCTTTGCATCAGGTGGCCAAAGTATTGGGGTTTCAGCTTCAGCATCAGTCCTTCCAGTGAATATTCAGGAATGATTTCCTTTAGGATGGACTGGTTTGATCTCCTTGCAGTCCAAGGGACTCTCAAGAGTCTCCTCCATCACCACAGTTCAAAACATTAATTTTTCGGCACTCAACTTTCTTTATAGTCCAACTCTCACATCCATACATGACTACTGGAAAAACCATAGCTTTGACTAGACAGACCTTTGTTGGTAAAGTAATGTCTCTGCTTTTTAATATGCTGTCTAGTTTGGTCATAGCTTTTCTTCCAAGGAGCAAGCATCTTTTAATTTCATGGCTGCTGTCACCATCTGCAGTGATTTTGGAGCCCAAAAATATAGTTTCTCACTGTTTCATTGTTTCCCCATCTATTTGCCATGAAGTGATGGGAATAGATGCCATGATCTTAAGATTTCTGAATGTTGAGTTTTAAGCCAACTTTTTCACTCTCCTCTTTCATCAAGAGGCTCTTTAGTTCTTCTTCACTTTCTGCCATAAGGGTGGTGTCATCTGCATATCTGAGGTTACTGATATTTCTTCCGGCAATCTTGATCCCAGCTTGTGCTTCATCCAGCCTGGCATTTCACATGATGTACTCTGCATATAAGTTAAATAATCAGTGACAATATACAGCCTTGACGTACTCCTTACCTGATTTGGAACCAGTCTGTTGTTCCATGTCCAGTTCTACCTATTGCTTCTTGACCTGCATACAGATTTCTCAGGAGGCAGGTCAGGTGGTCTGGTATTCCCATCTCTTGAAGAATTTTCCACAGTTTGTTGTGATCCACACAATCAAAGGTTTTGGCATAGTCAACAAAGCAAAAGTAGATGTTTTTCTGGAACTCTTGATTTTTTGATGATCCAGTGGATGTTGGCAATTTGATCTCTGGTTCCTCTGCCTTTTCTAAATCTAACTTGAACATCTGGAAGTTCATGGTACACATACTGTTGAAGTCTGGCTTGGAGAATTTTGAGCATTACTTTGCTAACATGTGAGATGAATGTGGTATGGAACAACTGATACCCATTTGGAAGAAATAAATTTAGGTCCCTATTTCACACCACTTCCGAAAGTAAATTTCAGATGGATTAAAAAACTAGATGTTAAAAACAAACAAATAAATAAAATGAATTTCCCTTTGGAAGGTTGTACTGTTCAAGGAAAAGCTTACACAACCATAAATAATCCACTTTTCTTTATACTCTTTTAAGAAACAGAGAGTACGATCTTCAAGCCTATGACATTAAGGTGAGGAAACCCAGTGTAAAATTCCAGTTTCTAAAATCAAGGGAGACATTGTAATGTTATACAGAAAATAAAATGCACTACTATCTTCCTCCTTGTGGATAATCAGGAACCAATGTGTAAGTCCCAGCTTCCCTCCAAAAGAAGCATTTCACAATAGCTCCTGCTGCACCGTATCATTGCACAACCCAGAAGCACTAGCCAGAGAGGACCGCTCCAGTGGAACTCTTCAGCAAAAAGATCAGAAAGAAGACAATTTTGTGTGCCTATTAAATGATTTGGAAACACTGCTATTAAATACTGAGCAGATAGGAAGCAATATTTATAAAATATATGTAGATTATAAAATTAAAACCAACAGATGCCCAAGTACCATCATCCAAATGTACACAAGAACATTACTGTTTTTTTTTTTTTTTGAACATTACTGTTTTATGTGAGGTTCCCGTGGACTCTCCTCAGTGACACCCCATTCCCTCCCAAGTTTGGTTTTCATCATTCCTTTGCTTTTCTTCAGCATTACCACCTGCCTATATCCTCAGATATCTGTAACTTAGTTTTTTAGGTAAGCGAATTTTATATAAATCGATACTGTAAGTATTTTGGAATTTTTGGCTGTTTGTGGCTCAGATGGTAAAGAACCCACCTGCAATGTGAGAGATCTAGGTTTGGTCCCTGGGTCGGGAAGATCCCCTGGAGGAGGGCACGGCAACTCACTCCAGTGTTCTTGCCTGGAGAATCCCATGGACAGAGCCTGTAGCCTGGCGGGCTACAGTCCATAGGGTCGCAAAGAGTTGGACACAACTGAGTGACTAGGCACAGCACAGATGTCAGGAAATTATCCAGGCTGTTGTATAATATGGAGCTGTAATTCATACATTCCCACTGTTGTACAGAATTCTAAGTATGGATATACCACAACCTATTTGTCCATTCTAATGCGGATGACACTGTTTCTGATCCTTAACAATGACAAACCCTGCTTCTGTGAACATCCTTGTAACACAACCCCCAGCACACACACTAAAACGAGTTTCCCTACAACATGTGGCTATGCCTGTTATGGCATTTTCAACTTTACTAGGTAATGCCAACTTGTTTCCAAAGTATCTGTACCAGTTTATATTCCAGTTCCTCCATATCCTCAGGAGCAGCTGATATCTTTAAAAACACTTTTTTTTTTTTTGTCAATCTGGGTAAGAGATGCTCTCTCTGCAATTAATTTGTGTTCCCCTGATATTTAATGCCACTGAGCTTTTCCTCACATATCATTCAAATTTGGCCATTAGGGTTTCTACTTTTATGAAATGCTTGCCAAATCTTTTGTGCATTTTTCTACTGGACTGTCACTTTCTTATTTGATTCATAGAGTTTTTAAAAACATAGTTTGGATATTAATCTATTGACATTAACATAAGCTAACAAATGTCTTACCCCAAATTGTGCTTTAGTTTTCATTCTCGTTAAGGTATATTTTGCTGAACAACAGCCAG
The DNA here is from genome assembly GCF_054371585.1 of Giraffa tippelskirchi. Lineage (NCBI taxonomy): Eukaryota > Metazoa > Chordata > Mammalia > Artiodactyla > Giraffidae > Giraffa > Giraffa tippelskirchi. The sequence continues at coordinate 157,511,087 of NC_137282.1, forward strand.
CTGAAAAAGTACAAATAATGTGATCCTTATTTTCTTGGTGAAATATATGCAAGAATGAAGAGGATAGAAGTGTAATAGGGTGCATGAAATAAATGAAACGTGTTTGGAACGGCCACTGTGAACAATGGCAGAAGGTATCAGCTAGAAATAAGTAAAGATCCCCAAAGTATTAAGGAGCTAGAGAAGACTGGCATAGCAAAGATGAAGGGGAGAAAACAATTCTGCTGAATTTTTTAAACAGTTTAAAAAATCAAAAGAAGAATATATTTCATGATACATGAAAATTACATGAAATGCAAATTTTAATGTCCATAAATAATGTTTTGTTGGCATATAGCCACAGTCATTTCTGATACTGAACTATCTTTGCATTTCTACCATAACATTCTTTTTTTTTTTTTCAAACTTTAAACTTCTTGTTTTGTACTGGAATATAGAGGATTAGCAATGTTGTGGTACTTTCAGGTGAACAGTGAAGGTACTGAGCAATACACATACATGTATCCATTCTTCCCCAAACTCCCCTCCCATCCAGGCTGGCACATAACATTGAGTAGAGATCCATGTGCTGTACAGTAGGTCCTGGTTGGTAGGATAATATTCTTGAAGAAAATGAACCTATACTTTTCCATTCTTCTGTAGTCTGCATCTTATTTAGCAACAAGTTTACACTGATTCAGCAAACATGCTGTGCACAGCTTTTAACCTTTCCATTTTCTGCAATAATCTGGATGAATAGGAACTGTTCCCGGAAAATTTGGTAGAACTCATCTGTAAACTTCATTCGAGCCTGGACTTCTTTCAGGGAGGAGGGGTCTTCAATATTTCAACTGTTTTAACAATATTTATTGTATTACTCATATTTTCTATTTCTTATTATGCCAATTTTGACAATTTATATTTAGGAATATATAGCTGTTTATAAAATGCTATTTTTATAATTTTTTATTTTACCTTTATTGTCAAGCCTGTAGTTATTTCTTCTATTTTATCCCATATTTTATTTCTCTGTCTTAACTATTTTAGAGCTAAGGCAGCAATATATTCGCATTATTGCTCTAAAAAATTAGTTTTTTGCTTTGTTATTAATCTTTCATGAACTTTACTTAAAAAACAGCAATTCTTTATGCTAATAAAACTAAACAACGTAATCTAAAAATAATGATACATGTAATACCATGTACAACAACCATAACGTAATAAGGGTTTAGGAATTAACTTAATCAAAATGTATAACTCTATTGGGAAAAAAAAAAAACTTTTAAACTCTAACAAAAGAAGCAGAAAATGATCTGAACAAATGGAGATACATTACATGTTCTTGGGTGGAATAATTTAATATGTCGATTCTTCCCAAATTAACCTCTACCTTGTATTAAATCCCCACAAAAATCACAGTTATACTATTTGAGGAATTCAGTAGACATGTTCTAAACTTTACATGAAAGAATAAAGGTCCACGAATAGTTACATGAACTCTGAGAAAGAAAAACATGAGGGACTAGCTCTACTAGATATTTAGAAACGGTACAAAACAGGAGAGACAAAAAATGAGGCCTTGCTGAAACAACAGCTAAAAAGACTAAAAAAATCAGAACAGAGTTCAGAGACAGATCCATGTACCTTGAGAACACAGTATACAAAAAAAGATGAATCAATGGATGGATTTTTTTTTAGGGTGTGGTAAAAATTGACTTACTATGTGGAAGGAAAAAAAAAAAACACCTGAAATCCTACCTAGTTCCAAAAATGAAGACAGACTCTAGACCAGAAGGCAGATTATGACCTGAATGTCCAACATCTGCCTTTGCAAATAAACTTTTATTGGAAGAAACCACGCCTATTCATTGACCAGTATCTGTGGCTGTTTTTAAGCCCTAATGGCAGAGCTGGAGAGTTGTGACAGAGACAATCTAGCTTGCAACGTTTAAAATAGGTATTATCTGGCCTTTCAAGAAAATTTCTGCTCAGTCCTGTTCTAGATAAAGACTTTACTACAAAGGTAGAACTATAAAATTAACAAAACAGAATATATCAGAATATCTTTTGACCTTAGTGTGGGGGAGAACATAAATAAAATTATAAATTATAAACCACAGGCAAAAAACTCTTTAAGTTGGTTACACGGAATAAGAATTTCTGCTCAATAAACAATATCATGGATGAAGGTACTGCTAAAAGACAGAGAAGTTATTTGCGAAGTACAAAACCAACAAGACACCAATATATCTAAGAAACATCTATCATTTAATAAAGAATAAGGACCCCAAGAGAAAAGCACAGAATTAAAAGTAGCAATTTTCAGGAAAAAAAACCCTAAATATATAATAAGAATAGAAAGAGATGTTAAATACATTAGTAATCAGAGAAATGCAAATCAAACCAACACACAGATATCACTGTAGCCCTCAGACTTGCTAAAATTAGACAGCAACACAATGCCAAGCAATGGCATTATATAGAAACCCATTCCCTCCCAATTCTGGTATTAATTATCAGTACCAATTAATGAAAAATCACCCTATTCTGGAAATAAAAATCTAAGAGGTAGTAAAATACAACAGTTATGTATCTATATTCAGTCAGTCATCATTTTGCTGAATTGAATATACAGCTGGGACTGTGCTGGCGCTCACAAAATGCATTTAAGAAAATAAATGCAGGTAAATATTCACATTGGATAGTTTTCTTAATTCAAGTGTTTGCAGGTCAGAAAATTAGCCAGAAAAAATTTGTATATTTTATTGTTAACCTGGATACAAGTTTTTACTTGAAATTGTGTCAGACATATTTGTGATAGTCACTCAATCATGTCTGACTCTTTGTGACCCCATGGACTGTGTAGCCCGCAGGCTCTTCTATCCATGGAATTCTCCAGGCAAAAATACTGGAGTGGGCTGCCATTCCCTTCTCCAGGGGCTCTTCCCAACCCAGGTCTCCTGCATTGCAGGCAAATTCTTTACGGTTTGAACCACCAAGGAAGCCCAGACATATTTGTAAGGAATTTTAAATATAACAGCTTCTGCAGTTTCTAAAATCATTAGTTTGTTTTATTCTTGACTGAGTTGAAAGTAATACATATACCCATCATTAGAAATAAATGGAAGTAGAATAATGTTCTCTTTAAACTTTCACAGTGATTTACACCAATAAACACACATGTAATACACACACTATTTTCAGCTTCTGAACAAGCTGTTCCTTCGTCCTTCTGCCTCTGCTCACGGTTCCACAGTTTACAGCAGCGGCCACATCAAAAACACTAGCCGTCCCTTTTCAGGTCTCCTTGTATGTCTCCACAGTGAGCAACAACTAATCTGGACTCTCCCCTTTGTGACAGTCCTTACAGCAACTCTTTTCCATCTCACTGGCATAGCCTAGTTCAGATCCAGCCTCAAATTCAGACCACAAAAATTAAAGCCTCAACTCCTCTTCTTTCTCCCTTTCTCCCCTCCACCACTTTCTTCTTCCTGTCCTCTGTGCTTCCTCCCTCACTACATCCATCTATCCATCCATCTATTTCCTGAGTATCTGTTACATTCCAGGTGCTGTTTTATTGCTGGAGATTCAGCAGTGATGAAGACAGGCAAGGTCCCTGCTCTTTCAGAGTTTCCTTTTGGTTCTTCCTTCACATATATTTATTCTACATTCAGCCACAAAACAAGTTTTCATAGTGAACTGCTTTGCCTGTTGCCAATCCCTTTCTAAAATATCTACTTGCTTTCCGTGGCCTGCAGAATAAAGTCCAAACTCTGGCTGACCTTCCAAGATCTTGGAGGATCTGGCTTCTCCCAGCTGAATTTCCCATTACTCCACTCTGTACACTTGGTGCTTCAGCTAAACCTGATTGCTTGTTTTAAACCCTATGGCAAAGGGAATGAAGTAGCATATGAGAAAGTTACAGGTGAATACAGCAACAACAACAACAAAAACCCTAACACAAGATGACACACAAGAACAGTAGCTGAAGAAAGGAAGAGACAATAGACTGCTCACCGCTTCCCGCAACTCAGGACTGTCTTATTTGTGCCCAGGACAGACCCAGAGCCCCGGGGACAGGGCTCTGTTCTCAGGCAAGGCATGCTGGTCACTCCGGGGAAAGGTGGCTGTGGGCACAAGAGGAGGGAGGCCACAGAGCTATGGCAGAAACAGATTTCCTCTCATCTCTGAGCTAAGGAGGGTCCTGCACACATCCAGAGGTGGCAGGCAGCTGTCCTGGCCTCACGGAAGCAGGCCAAGTGATCAGCAACAGAAGCGCTACTGTTTCCTGGCGGTGATGAGACCACAGCATCAGACAGCAGCACCCAGTGTCGAGCAGAACCACGCGAAGGAAGTGGCTGAGGCCCCTCCAGGCTCAACAGGACACATCGAAGTCCTGGCTTAACTAGCACAGCAGAACCTAAGGCTGGTGCTGGGGCCTCAATGCCCCAGGTCAGAGGGCATGAACCTGGGGTCTGCAGGACACACACGTGAGGCAGTGCAGTAGAAAACCTGCAGACAACTGGAGGACACCAAAGTGGCTAATAATTTCTAGTAGGCCAGGGGAGGCTTATGTGTTAACAACTTGTGTTTAAGAAGGAAGTGCACGATTATAGTCAGTTAATCTATGACAAAGGAGGCAAGAATATAAAATGGAGAAGAGACAGTCTCTTCAATAAGTGGTTCTGGGAAAATTGAGAAGCTACATATAAAAGAATAAAATTAGAACCTTCTCTAATATCACAAACAAAAATAAACTAAAAATGGATTGAAGACCTAAATGTAACACTGGATACTGTAAAATGCTTAGAGGAAAACATAGGCAGGACATTCTTTGAAATAAATCGCAGCAACCTTTTTTTTGATCCATCTCCCAGAGAAATGGAAGCAAAAGCAAAAATAAACAAATGGCACCTAATTAAACTTAAAAGCTTTTTGCATAGCAAAGGAAACATAAACAAAATGAAAGAGAACCTATGGATCAGGAGAAAATATCTGCGAACGATGGAGCCAATATTTGCTAACGATTTCCAAAATATACAAGCTGCTCATAAAGCTCAATATTAAAAAAAAAAAACAAAAACCCAACAACCCTATCAATAAATGGGCAAAAGACCTAAATGGATATTTTTCCAAAGACGACATACAGATAGCCAACAGGCACATGAAAAAATGCTCAACATCACTAATTATTAGAGAAATGCAAATCAAAACTATAATAAGATATCACTTCACACCAGTTAGAATGGTCATTATTACAAAGTCTATAAATAACAAATGCTTGAGAGAGTATGGAGAAAAGTAAACCCTTCTACACTGTTGGGAATATAAACTGGGACAGCCACTATGGAGAACAGCATGCTGCTGCTGCTGCTGCTGCTAAGTCGCTTCAGTCGTGTCCGACTCTGTGCGACCCCACAGACGGCAGCCCACCAGGCTCCGCCGTCCCTGGGATTCTCCAGGCAAGAATACTGGAGTGGGTTGCCGTTTCCTTCTCCAGTGCATGAAAGGGAAAAGTGAAAGTGAAGTCGCTCAGTCGTCCAACTCTTAGCGACCCCATGGACTGCAGCCCACCAGGCTCCTCCATCCATGGGATTTTCCAGGCAAGAGTACTGGAGTGGGGTGCCATTGCCTTCTCCCGGAGAACAGCATAGAGGTTCTTTAAAAAACTAAAAGTACAGTTATTGTGTGTGTGTGTTAATCGCTCAGCGGAGTCTGACTCTTTGCGACCCCATGGACTATAGTCTGCCAGGTTCCTCTGTCCACGGAATTCTCCAGTCAAGAATACTAGAGTGGGTTGCCATTCCCTTCCCCAGAGGATCTTCCTGACCCAGGAATCAAACCCAGGCCTCCCACATTGCAGACAGATTCTTAACCATCTGAGCCACCAGGGAGGCCTCACATGATTCAGCAATTCTACTCCTGGTTATATAACTGGAGAAAACTCTAATTTAAAAAAGATGCATGTACCTCAATGTTCATTGCAGCACTATTTAAAATAGCCAATACATGGAAGCAACCTAAATGTCCACTGATAAATGAATGGGTAAAGATATGGTATACATACACAGTGGAATATTATTCACCAATTAAAAAAGAATGAAATAATGCCATTTGCAGCAACATGGATGGAACCAGAGATCAATGTACTAAGTGAAGTCAGACAGAAAAAGACAAATATCATACATCATCACTTGGATATGGAATCTAAAATATGGTACAGATAAGCTTTCTTTACAAAACAGAAACAGACTCACAGACACAGAAAGCAAAGTGATGTTTACCAAAGCGGAAAGCAGGAGGAGGGATAAACCTGGAATTAACAGATACAAACTACTATAGAAAAAATAGGTAACAAGGACCTACTGTGTAGCACTAGGAACTACATTTAATATCTTGTAATAACCTACAAAAAAAAATCCCACACACAAAGGGGCCTGGCAGGCTACAGCCCATGGGGTCACCAAGAGTTGGACATGACTGAGCGACTAAGCACGCACACGCGCATGCGCACACACACACACACACACACACACACACAAATAACCTATAATGAAAAAGCCCCAAACTGTACATGCCTATAAAATGACATTCTTAAAACAGCATCCACTTACTAGTGATCATCGCTCCAGTCACGGAAGCCAGAAATCCGATGCTGATGGCGATGACAGAGATGACTCTCCCTTGCCGATGCCTCTGCAGCATCACAAACATCAGCACTCCAGCAGCACCATGGACGAACAGAGAGGAGAAGAGGGCCCAGAGGAAGATCCAGTACCACATCTCTGAAAGGGAAAGCAAGGTGTTGAAAACTGTGCTGGAAAATGTCTTGGAAAAATCCAATATAACAAAGTGTGAGCACACATGGTCTGGATGAAGGTCAAAAGAGATCTAGATACAAACATGCCCAGTACAACACTTGATACATAGTAGTACTAAATAAATTTTAACAATTATCATCATTACTACTGCTTGATGGGGAAATCAAGCCCTCCATGACTTCACCAGGTCAAAGCCACACTCCCATTTCCTCTAAATGTCCCCATCACACAGCTATGCTCTGTTATTTTCTCTGATACACCCTCTTGTTTGCAAATCTCCTGGAATAAAATATATGTTAATTAGTTGCTGTCTGATATATAATTTTCTACACTAAGTGTCCAGACCTTAAAAAAAAAAACTACCCCTTAATGCAGGTGAGGGTGGGACGTTCTGGGAGAATAGCATTGAAACATGTATATTATCATATGTGAAACAGAACACCATTCCATGTTCGATGCATGAGACAAGGGCTCAGGGCCAGGGCAATGGGATGACCCAGAGGGATGGGATGGGGAGGGAGGTGGGTGGGAGGTCCAGGAAGGGGAACACATGTAAACCCATGGCTGATTCATGTCAATGTATGGCAAAAACTATTACAATATTGTAAAGTAATTAGCCCCCAACTAAAATAAATAAATTTATAAAAAAAAAAAACAACTACCCCTTAATTCAAATAATTCCAGAAGTGAGTCAATGATTTTTGTCTTTTACAATTTTAAGAATTTCAGGTCCTTTCCCTCTTGGCTCTCGACTTTGTATGCTAAAGAATCAGTCAGAATTTTTTAAGTTCTTTGTCTCAGGTCATAATATACTAGTCCTCACGCAGAACTCATCAATGTAGTCTCAATTGCTTTCACTGAAGTCTCGGCTACAGACAACCGACGGGCATGCCCTTCAGTCTCTCTCTAGCACCCACTCCCTTTCTTTTTGGCCACCTGCCCCTCCATCAGTGCACACAGTTCCTGCAGAGACTGCCTGTCCTTGCGCTGACTCCATCCCCCTGACCGTGTCTGTGGGGAGGAACATCTGGACAGGCCACTGATCCAAACTGGGTCCATCAGCCCTTTCCCCTGGGAACTCGGTTTTGGTGGGGACCAAAACCGAGAACCTCAGTCTTTGGATGGCTGAACCTGAAGGGCTTAGGCTTTGTAAACAGTCATTTCATCATCACGTGATGAAACCCATGATAACAGGATAAAAGAAAAACAGAAGCATCAAAGGCAAGGGACAACCAAATCCCTTATTCCAGTGCTACATAAAATTTCCTTGTAATGAAATCCTTTTTAATTGGCCCATGTAAGGTTTCTGTTATTTGTAGCTGAAAGAACTGACTCCAAAATATTTAGATGCCACCTTGAAGATCAGCCTTGGTATGCAAACTTTCTTAGTGCAAAGTATCTCATCTGCTATTTGTGCTATTTGTTAACTCTCTATCAAGTGAAAAAGAAGGGCAATAAAAAAGTCATGAATAAAGAGGACAAAAATGGATTAATTAAAACTTATTTACTCAAACATCACTGGAGTACAGATATACACTGCTGATGGGAATGTAAAAGAGGGCATCAGCTATGGAAAACAGTGGAGTAGTTCCCCCCAAATTAAAAAAAAATGAACATTTGATCCAGCAATTCCACTTCTGCGTATATATCCAAAAGAATTAAAGCAAGATCATGGAGAGACAGTTACACAACCATGTTTACAGTAACATTATTTGCCACTGCCAAGAGGTGGAAGCAGCTCAAGTGTTCATCGATGGATGAATTAATAAACAATAAGGTTTATATATACAGTGGAATATTGTTCATTGGGAGAAAATTCTGTCACATGCTACAGCATGTATGAATGTTCTGGACATTATGCTAAGTAAAATAAACGAGTCACAAAAGGACAAATACTGGTAAATTCCACTTCTATGAGGTATCTAAAGCAGTCAAGTGAACAGAAACGGAAAATAGGGTGGTGGGTGCCAGGGACTTGGGGGAGAGGAAATGGGGGACTTCTTGTCTTAAAATAGGTACAAACACAGGGGATCTTTGCAGCGATGGAGTTGTTCTGTATTTTGATTGCGGTGGTATACACATAAACAAGTGTTAAAACTGTTAAAAACTGAATACAAACACACACATGAGTACAGGTGTACAAGTAACACCTGTGAAATCTGAAAAAGGTTGGTGGATTGTATCAAGGTCAGCATCCTTGTTTTGGTATTATACAGTGGTTTTCCCAAGATGTTCCCGTTGGATAACTGGGGTATAGCTCAGTTGGTAAAGGACCCGCCTGCAACGCAGGAGACCCCAGTTCAATTTCTGGGTTGGGAAGATCTACTGGAGAAGGGACAAGCTACCCACTCCACTATTCTTGGGCTGCCCCTGTGGCTCAGCTGGTAAAGAATCCACCTGCAATGCAGGAGACCTGGGCTTGATCTCTGGGTTGGGAAGATCCCCTGGAGAAGGGAATGGCAACCCACTCCAGTATTCTGACCTGGCGCATTCCATGGACTATATAGTCCATGGGGTCGCAAACAGTCAGACTCGACTGAGCGACTCTCATTTTCACTTTTCAACTGGGATAAAGGCCACTTGGGTTCTCTCTGTATCATTTCTCACAACTGCATGGGAATCTACAATTATCCCAAAATTAAAGGTTGAATTTTTAAAAGGGAGGATATATAGCAAACAGATTTTTAAAAAAAATCAGTTTCACTCTGCCAAATTCTTAAGAATTGACACTTAGAATGGCCTGATAATTTCAAGGAAGAGAAATCTGATAAATCTCTGTGTTAAAGTACCATACATGCTTCTCTATGGCAGAAGAGAGATGCTCATGATTAAGGAAAAATAGACAAAGCTTGCCTTTCAGAGGTTTCTCTCCCAGCTTTCAGGGAAACAATGCTTTCATGCTGTCATTCCCAAACAAATAACTTCAATTTATAATAAATGCATTAAAGGCAAAAACGCTTAACCTGCCCAGATATTTGTATTTCAAAAGATATAACTTTTCAGAGTGAATCTAACAAAGTGAGAATATAAGAGAACAAAAATAGGGGGTGGGGAGATTTTCATCAAGGGAGCTCTGAGACGAGGAAAGGCTCTGTAGCAGGCACCCACTCTTAATAAGACGAATTAGGCATCAGTCATTTGCCTGGATCCCCAAGCCTGCTTCTTACCAGAGTGAACCTCCAAAGGCAATTTTCTTCGTTGTCCTTGTCATGCAGGTGGGGTGAAAAATTTCTCAACTATGTGTAACACTACGAACAGGAATTATTTGACATTATTAAGTAATGTTGTCTGCCTACTGACTATATAGCTATTGACCTCAACAATAAATTTAGCTAGTAATTAGGAAAAGTAAATTTTTAAGTCTAATGTCTTATAAAATCCCCAGATATCAAAGAATGATATAACCAAAAGGCAGAATCTCAAACAGTCCTGTAAGAATCAGTCGAGGATTATCCCTCAAGCAGATTGAGGGCAAACTACCCAAACTCAAATTTATTTTTATGTTTCTTTTTTTTTAATCACACTATTTATCACAGAAAAAAAAAACCTGAATGCTGCTCAGAATATCTACAATTAATTTAGGTTGCATGTTGTTACTACTATTTTAAATTATCTGATAGCTCAATACCAACCACCCTGTCAGTGAACAGGGAGGGCCTCTGAAGACCTGGAGCTACTCCAGATAAACAAGTCTGTCTGAGGCCTTGTGCAAATGCAGGACACGTGGAGAACTAACTGCAGGCCCCTAAGAGTAGAGCACAGACAGACGCCCCAGAGCCCAGAGAAGGAACAGGCGCTGAGACCAGGAGAGGAGGGTGACCACCTTTCCTCAACCGATGTGCACTGCAAGGCTCACATGAACAACCCAGAGGCCCAGTCTGCTCTTCCCACTCATACCCCAGCTACCCGGCGCTTCCAGCAACTGAACAACAAGGAGAGGAGGAAGCCAGAGGGAGGCTTTTGCTGGTGCTAAACAAAATACAAAACAAAAAATTAAAAAACACACTCTACAAAACAGAAGTATGCCATCCATTCAATCACTGCCTTGATAAAGGCAATGAAAACAGCGTTGTTTAGGTCCCCCGTCTAGAGATAGCTGTAGTTGCTCTGTAGGTAATTCTTGTGAACAGCCTGGGTTGAGAAGCATTGGCCTCACAGAGCACCTTCTCCTTTGATGAATTGTAGAATGAAAAACTATTTTTAAAAGACAGTGTATCTGCAGTAAAACAAACAAACAGTGTGTGTGTGTGTGTGTGTGTGTGTGTGTGTGTGTGTGTGTGTGTGTGTGTGTGTGTGTGTGTGTGTGTGTGTGTGTGTGTGTGTGTGTGTGTGTGTGTGTGTGTGTTTACCTTCAGTGGGATCAGAGGCAGGGGAGCTGTGAGTGTGTGTGAGTGTGTGTGTGTCTGTGTGTGTGTGTGTGTGTGTTTACTTTCAGTGGGATCAGAGGCAGGGGAGCTGTGATCTGTTCTGGCCTCCAAGCAATACTAGAAATAGCCTTGCTCCCAGTCTGGATCTCTCATCAGCCCTGGTTGCCAAGTCACTAGAAATTATCTTCTGTGCTTTTGTTTTTAATCCTTGGACAAAATTATTTCTGGGAAATGAATTTCTCTAGAGTATATTTAACCAAGTAAAAACAATTCAAAGAATGGTACATTATTGTATGACCCCATATTTGTCAAAAATATTAGGTACAGAGAAATACAGAAAATAATGGCTTTCTTCTAAAAATAAGAGAGGATGTGTGTGATATTATTTTACTCTTCACTGATTATGTTTTAGCAACCAGCCTGAAGTTTTTTTTTGTTTTATTGCAGATACACTGTCTTTTAAAAACAGTTTTTCATTCTAGAATTCATCAAAGGAGAAGGTGCTCTGTGAGGCCAACGCCTCTCAACCCAGGCTGCTCAGAAGAATTACCCACGGAGCAACTAAAACTATCTCTAGACAGGGGACCTAAACAACTCTGTTTTCATTGCCTTTATCAATCATTACATGCAATAAAGACAGAAATCACTGCTCTAGGCTAAGGTTACACATGAGGTACCTATAAAGAAAAAATCCCAAAGGCATAAAAACAACAAAACATAACTCACTAGACAAACACTAAATATAATCTTTAACCCTCTATAGTGGGTCTAACCCTTCTAACAAAATCATACTGAACACTTATATGTACTCAACATACTCTAAGCCTCGAGGTGAATATAATATACCAGTAAGACTAAATTTGGGGGCTGCTCATAGTTTCTATCTTCTTAATAGAAATGGTCCTCATTGCATGTTTAACCAATCTGTGTTCAAACTGAGTTATCTCAAGCTTCCAGCAAATCTAAGGTGTGGCAATTGCCCCCTTAGTTTCTGACATGAGACCTCTCTGTCTTGGGATGTGTCCCACGCTGGCGGCTCATTAAATTTCAGGGAGATGATGCCTTTATAATCTGAGAAAAACGCCGACAGCAGGGATTGGCAGAGTATGATCCACGAGTCCTAGCTACCACCTGACTATGGGGCACATACACAGTGACACAGAACTAGAGGAAGAAATATCAAGAAAGACCCCAGGAGAATTTGTTACCACCTGAATTGTCAATAAACAGGACTGAATCACTGAACCGAATGATAAAACATACTGGAGACGGATGAGGGTGGCAGGTGGAGAATGGTTCACGGTTCTCAGGCCTGGCTGGTTCTCAGGCCCGGCAACCTCTGTCAAGAAATACTACTGCCGAGAAATACCGAGAAGATGCTGCGGATTACAAAGTGGGCTGGGGCCAGAGGGGCTTTTGTGGGGGAGGGGAGGCTGCTTATAGACCCTACAGATGCAGACTTCATCCCAAAGGCTGAAGGCGATAAGGAGCCAATGAAAGACTTTAAACAAGGAAGTGACACAATCACATTTATCCTTTAAAACAAATTAATTATCCTGGCAGATATGGGAAAAGGGGACTAGATGGAGATGAGACAATATCAGAACATTTCAAGAATCCAAAGAGAAACTGAGGTCTGGACTTAGGCAATGGCCAGAGGGTTGAAAAGAATATGAAATATCTGGACTGGCAGACAGCCTGGGTGATGGAGGAGAGGAGATGTGATATCTAGCTTCCCTGATTCCTGCTACGGACACAAATGAATAAAGCACAAGGCCGTCAGGTATGGAAACATGGGAAATACACTTGGTACATCTGCAATATATTCAAATGTTGGTGAGCAGCAAGCAGTAAAGAAGCTAAAGGAAAGAAAATGTCAAGTAGAAATATGTGAAGATCACCTATACATTTTTATTATGGGACATGTTTTAAAAAAAGAGTAGATCTCAAGTTTTTAGTATCTCTAATCTTCCTAACTGTGTGACTTGTAAATTTTAAATCTATGATTACTAAAACAATTCTGTGATTAGATACAAGTTTAAATCAAATTTAGAAAGCAGAAAACTATAAGGAATGTCATTGCTACCCTAACAATGAGAAGAAGATAAACTACAAAATCACAGCTTTTTTAAGCCCACCAGTCAGGTGACCCTGCAAGATAACGAAGTAACATGAATTCCAAAGAGGGACCCTCCAAGGAAAGGGTCTCCTGTGCCAAAGCACAGGAGCAACAAATGGGTACCATGTGAGTGGGAAAGAAGATCAGCTGAAATTTCAACTGAAAGTTGAAGTCCAGGTGTGCGGTTAACCTGTCAGCCTGGAGTAAGTGACACAGGAAAGTACAGGGTCACCTGCAAGCTCTTTTCCACAGGTCTCTACCGAGCATTCCCTAGAAATACAGGGTCTCGGGCAGGAGACTGAAGAGAACTTGACACCAAGTAATGAGCAACAAGGCTGTGATTGGGGGCAGGCAAGTGTGTGGAAAAATCTCTTCCAGGCAGGTTGCTGGCCTGCGGAGATAGCTAAAAGTTGACTAACACTGATAATGACCCTGCAGCACCAGCCCACACCCCAAGTACACACACCCCAAGTACAAGGTGCAACAGCATCACCTTCTAGAGAATTTGAAGCCTAACCATTAGTAAGAAAACTCAAACTCGGATCACTCCTGAGTAAATTAAATGAACCCGAACCCTACCTGTCTAGCAGAGGAGGCCCATTTCCAGGCACAAATATTATGTACCTCGGTCACTCCTGTTATACATGCAAAGGCCTGAATTCAATAAAAAGTATAAGACACTCTCAAAAACAAGAAAAACAATTCATCAGCAAAAAATAAAGTGATCAGACTCAGATGAGCCAGATTTTAAAACAAGCAGATAGGGACCTTTAACTATAACCAACGTGTCAAAGACGGTCATGGAAAAGATGAACAACTCACATGAACAGATGAGGATGTTCAGCAGAGACAGAAAGTCCAAGAAAAAGTCAAATGAAAATCCTCAAGAAAAAAAAAAAATCCTCAGCAAAACAAAAACACGTGATATCAAAGATGAAGACTTCCTTTAATGGGCTGGCTGAAAAGCTTAAAAATAATGAAAGATATCAAACCACAAATCTAACACTCCCAGAGAATCCCAAGCAAGATAAAGACCACCCAAAAGAAGTAAAAAACAATAAAGCAAAAATAAACCACGCATGCATCATACCTAGATACACCACCGTAACATAACCTAAAACCAAAGATAAAGGGAAATACTGAAGAAGAAATAGGGAAAAAAGAAAGAGAGGAAAAAGACGTATTACTGAGGGACAAAGATTAAAAAGTACCTCACGCTTCTCATCAGAAACCACCAAATCAGAAGACAAACTAGAGTAACACTTTAAAAGATTAAAAGGGAAAAAACCCTGCAAAGCCAGGACCTATATTCAAGAGAAACAGTTTTCAAAACTGAAGGTGAAATGAAGTTTTTATCCAGAAAAAAACAAAACAAAACTGGGAGAATTAACTGCCAGCAGATTTGCGCTACACGGCATATTAAAGGAAGCTCTTCAGACAGCAGGGTAACATGAAATGAGAACCTAACTCTCCACAAATTAATCAGCAACAAAGAAAGTTAAAATATACTGTTTATTATTTTTAATCGCTCTAATATTTTAACCAGATTTAAAAATAAGCTGCTGCATTTGTTCACTTGAAGCCTCACTTAACGCAGAAGTTAAAGCTATGATAGATATTTAATAGCTGTCTGCTTCTACTTCTTAAAAAGGAGCAACCACATTAGTTTGAAAATTTAATTGCGATACGTTCAAGAGCTACTTTAGTATACTGCCTCTCTCAGAGCTTATCACAATACTGTTTATTACCTACTTAAACTAAATTACCCTTTTATCGACTAATTATATAATTTTAAACTGTAATTACAGTACTCATCATTGAACCAAAAAAAGAAAATTCTTAGAAAAACAAATTTTTAATTTAAAACAGAATATCATTTGCTATTTTAAAAAAATCAGTTTAAGGCTATTTAAAACAGTTCCAAAATAGCACTATCTTCCTAAAAGATGCCATTCAATTTTCTCTTTTCACAACTAATTAGTTACACAGTTATAAATGTATAAGGATTAAATGTCAAAATCTGAGTCTATTATGAAATTAGAACAATATACAATAGTTTGCATTGTTATTATTTATACACTTTTAAGCATCTTAAATTACACATCCTACCAAAAAAAAAATTTCAGTAACAACGTATTTGTTTGAATCAGTCACTGAACTAAAAAAAACATCTTTTCAGGGATTGATAAAATGTTTTACAACTTCAAGATACAGTATTTCCAAGGAATATTTACACTGAAGACTGAAATAGGAATTCTTCACATAAATGAGCATAACTTATAATGAAACTCCCAATGTAACAAATTTCTAAAGTTAAATCTAAATAAGAGTCCAAATGAAAGACAGATCAGAAGATATTCATGAAAGCACAATGGGGAAAACAAATAATGCACAGGCCTGGTAAGAACAGTCATACCTTTGATAGGATGACGGTAATCCTGGAAGCAGTTATGCCCCACTGAGGTTAAAAAACAAACAAAAGCAGAGAATCTCAGAACTGGAAAGGATCTTCAGATACTGAATCCAGAGCTTCCTAAATCAAGTGTTAAGAAAGCCCAATTCTAAAAACTAATTATTTTTTTTAATTTATTTATTTTAGTTGATGGTGTTTACAGCACAGAGATTTTTCTAGGTCTTAAACCTCACAGGTAAAGAATTTGCCTGCAATGAAGGAGACGTGGGTCTGATCCCTGGGTCGGAATCCCCTGGAGAAGGAAATGAGAGCCCACTCCAGTATTCTTGCTGGAGAAATCCCATGGACAGAGGAGCCTGGGGGGCTACAGTCCATGGGGTTGCAAAAGAGTCAGACAGGACTGAGCAACTAAAACAAAAACAAACCTCACTCTACAAATTAGCATATTAAAGGTCTGAAGCCCCACTTTAAAAAGAAAGCTTAATTTTAAAGATTAAGAAAACAAATTTATATGCAAATGGATAAATGTTTTCCTTCACTCACAATTAAAATCTCTCAATTTTTTTCTTAACTCATTAATATTTTTAGATCATTTTTCCTTTAACATCAACATGAAAAGTGTTGTCATTGGATATTGTCTTATAAATGAGGAAACAGAGGCCTGGTTAAATATGTGGTTTTTCAAATATAAGAGCAAATTAATAGCACTGAAGGATAAAACTCAGTTTATTGACTCATAAACTCAAGGATCCTATCACTTCTTTGGACTCTTCATTTGCATACAAAAGTCTAGCAGAATCCAATTTATCCTAGTTGGGGGAAAGTTCTGATAACTGCACATTATGTAAATATTTACATAAACATTGTTAATGTTTTAGTTCTCCCATATATATAAACTTCAGATTAAATATAACTTCAGATTAAATATAACTAAAGCGTTTAGGATTTTTAAAAAAAAAATACCATTTAATAAGAATTTTTCTCTGTTGCTAACAGTTCATATATATAAAACATTTTTTTAAAGATAAATTCAAATATTATCCTCTGGGCTTTCCTGGTGGCTCAGATGGTAAAGAATCCACCTGCAATGTGGGAGACCTGAGTTCAACCCCTGGGTTAGGAAGATCCCCTGGAGGAGAGCATGGCAACTCACTCCAGTATTCTTGCCTGGAGAATCCCATGAACAGAGGAGCCTGGAAGGCTACAGTCCATGGTGTCGCAAAATGTCGGACACAACTGAGTGACTAAACACACAATATTATCCTCGAATGTTAAAAGGCAGTCATTTTTTTAAAAACTGGGTTATAGCATCCTCCTGGAAATGAGTCACTTATGTTGAAATTTTAATAAATCTTTAGCTATACTACACACTCCATATTTAGATTGCATTATATATCACAACACAGTTACAAATTGATCACAAAAAAAGCTTAATTTTTAAAAAGTTAGTGTTCCCAATCCTTGAGCTCTCAATACTGAAATCATCTTAAGAGCTAGTTAAAAATGTACCTTCCTAGACTGTGTTCTCAAGGATCCTAATTCCATAGCTATGGAATGAGGCTGTGGACTGTACCCTTAACCAGCCCCAAGTAACTATGACATGTAGCAAGATTTAGAAACCATGTTGGATTACAGTCATTCACGGAAGGGGACGGGACAGGGAGAGAATTTTAAAATGAAAACTTACTAGCTACACATAATACGCAAGAGCGATATTATACTTTTAAATTTACTCAAATCCTGGTAGTATCCTGAACCATCCTAAAAGCCGGTAACATCCTCTCCTCCATCCCTTAAACACGTTCTTCCTCTACTCTCTGCCTCTTCTGTTGTCTTCAAAGCACCATTTATTTGAAACAGAGCCTCATTAAAATTATTCATCTGATTCTAAGGTAAATTCAACGTTCTGTATTCTCTGGACTCTCCTCTTACATCTGACCATTCTTAATACCAGTTTCCTACCCTGATTCCAATTCCTCTTCCCCATCTCTGCCTCATCGTTCCTCTTCTGTTTAGGATTCTTTTCTACAGGAAAAGCATCTTCAGCTATTCCAAGTCCTCTTTGTGAATTATCTTACCTTTCTGGTCATTCCTTCCAATCACTAAGCAAGAGAAGAGAAATACATTTATATTCTGATAGTTAACTACTCAGGAATCAAACTTATAGCCTACACAGTCTCAAGACTTATCTGGAAATTGCTTTAAGAAATATCATCTGGTCCTTGGACATGGTATTGCCAGAAGATACAGATGCATGATTCAAAGATAATGAGGTGGGAATTAAGAAAGTAAAAACCTGAAGATGACAATTCTAAGTTTTGAAAAATGATAGTGGCTTCATTCTTGATAAGATATACAGCTAGATCTTCCAAATGACAAAATCCTATAAAGTAAAAATCACTTATTAATTGGCTCAGTAAGGGATTTTTCATGTTTTCAGAAAAAGTGAATTTGGGGATCGGGCACAAATATTGAAAAGTAGCACACTGTCTTTAAGACTACATTTACACTGAAACATGTATATTATCATATGTGAAATAGATCACCAGTGCAAGTTCAATGCATGAAACAGGGCACTCAAAGCCGGTGCACTGGGACAACCCTGAGGGATGGGGTGGGGAGGGAGGGGGTAGGGGGTTCAGGATCGGGGACATGTGTACACCCACGGCTGATTCATGCCATTCATGTATGGCAAAAACCACTACAATACTGTAATGTAATTAGCCTCCAATTAAAATAAATTAATTTTAAAAAAGACTACATTTACAAAACATATCTGTAAGTGGACGTCTGAAATAATTTTATCTACATAAACTCACTTCTAGGAATGGGACATTAGAATACAGGGTAACACTGAGAGAAGCAAACTTGTTTGGGAGCACCACCAAAGACAGGTTCTGGCTATCGGAGTACGAGGTGTTGCTGCTCTTTAGTCATTGAGTCCTGTCCAATTCTTTGTGACCGCCCGCCCCCTTCACCCCCCACCCCAAACTGTAGCGCCCACCAGGCTCCTCTGTTCATTGGATTTCCTAGGCAACAATACTGGAGTGGGTTGCCATGTCCCGCTCCAGGGGATTTTCTCGACTCAGGGATCGAACCCCTGGTCTCCCGCTTGGCAGGCAGATTACCACTGAGCTACCTGGGAAGCCCAGTATGAGATGTGAACAATTACAAATATATATAGCAGATACCAAGTTGTTTTCCCTTTTTTCTCTAATAATCCGATTAACACTAAAGTGGCTTAGCAACTACAAAGTCTAAAGGGGGACTATAATAGTGTGTATGTATACAGTAAAAATAAGCATATATATATTTTATAAACACACATACACACCTCTGACCTTCATTCCAGTTTGAATTCCCAGTTTCTCGGTGTTCGTATCAATAGAGGAGAGAGCCCCAGCTCCCCCATTTGCTGCTGTCACTGAGAGAGGGGTACAGCCTACCTTCGCTTTTTTTCCTGGGGACCAATTATTCCTTTCCCAACATCAGCTGGGCTGTGTTTATCCGGGGGTCTAAGAATCCTGCCTCCTTTTAAGTAAAAAAATTCTTCTCTAAATTCTTTGTAACCAAACTTGGGTGGGAACACAAGGTTGGGAGCCAGTGTAAGCTGAAGAAAATAAACATAAAGCAAAAGAATACATTTCACTGTAGATCATTTTTTAAAAGTCAGGTTAACCATAAAACTGAACGAGTATATACATACTAACTCTAATTTTAAGTTGTGGCAAGGAGGAGGGCTTTAGGATGTATTCAAGAGAAAGAAAAAATAGTTGAGAAGGAAGGAAACCACGTATCTCTCTACTTGAATGAGCTGAGTAAGCATATAACCTACATACAGTTAACAATTTGGAAATCCTGAGAATCACACACACTGGGAAGTGGCAAACACAGAGGAGAACCCTGGCAATAGTTGCTAAGTGACAAAGATGGTGTCTCCAGGGGTTAATCTCTATATGGAATCCTCATACTACTGTCTTCCAGAAAGGAGAAAAACACAGACAGAAACTGGTATAACTTCTAAATCTAGATATACAATACACATGGGTCACTAACTTTACAGAGACTATGGCAACTTAACATTTTAGAAAGATTATTACTATTATTATCACTAGTCAATATCTTACAATGTCCAGTATCTTTTATTTCTGGAAAAAATTAGTTCCATTTACCCATTCTTGGGCTCATTTGGGGTGAATACTTAGAGCTATTCTTACGTGCCTTAAGATATCATCTATCAGACCCGCCTGAGTTAAGAACTGATGTGGAATAAAAGCAAAAGGTACAGAATTGAGAGTCAGTGAACATCAGTTCTAGTCTTGTCTCTGTCATTAAATGACCATTTGATGCCAACAGTGTGTATTTCAGTAATTCTAAAATGAAGTAACCAAATTATATAACTTTCATCTCTAAAATGTTAAGCTAGTTCTAATTTCTAGTTCCTATCACTTTTTAAACATGTATTTCTATCAAGGCAATACACACACAAGACTAGTTTCTAAAAGTTGGTCTTTAGATCTAAAATCTACATCAGCCTGGTTCTACACTATGCTCCTTTCTAGTTTCATTTTCAAGTTTATGATGATGACAAAAATGCCTTCTGACTTAATATGAGTCATTACAATCTGAAAAAGTAGTAGTTTTCACTTATGAGCTACCTGATCCAAGCATGGTACTCTATGCTTCAATGTCTGAATCCATAAAATAAGGATAAACATTAATCTCTCTCAAAATGGTTGAAAAGATGAAATAAAACACATGAAAGAATGGCAACTAGCATCAAAAATAGCATTTGTATGTTTTAAAGGTATGACAATTATCTATATAAATTGCTTAAACACCTTATATCCTCCTTAAAAGCACATTCACTCCAACAGATGTAGCTGAAAAATAAGGCAACCAGAATGTTTTAATCATGCATCTGTGAAGTATTGTTTTAAAAGCTCAGAGCACATGCATTGAGCATATACTATGCACCAGATGTAACATGCTAGGGTTCCAGAATTCCATAATTACAACAAGGACCCAAACTTCAGAAAGCTCACAGTCTCGAAGACACGAACAAAACAGAAAATGTAACTGAAAAATTTAACAACAAAAGCATGTACAAGGAGCAGAAGCAGCAGGATGAAGCGAGTAATTCATCCTGTTGGAGGAGGACAGAGAAGTAGCTAAAGCAGCTTGGAAAGGAAGAAGGAGCGGTTGGCCTGGGGCTTCAGACCTGCTTAACCATTTCGAACTACAGGACGTGGGTCAACTTAACTTACCTCCCCTAGCTTCTTTGTAAATCTACTGTATTCTGATGATTAGAAGTAATTATTTGTAAAGTGCCTGATACACAGCAGGCATTCAAGAAACAGGAGTTATCTTGTTTCACAAGTCAGGTTTGTCTTTGGCTTCTTTTTAATAGACTGAGTTCTAAATGGCACTGCAGGTAGCATCTCTTAACTAATGTTCAAGCTGCATATGGGATCAGGAAGGTCACTAGCATGGATAAGGCCATAAGGAACCACATCAGAATGTTACCACCTGCAGAGTCCGTTTTTTAGCAGTGATGTCGTTCCTAACATGGTACATTCACCTGCTGGTGAAGCCTATTTCTAATCTGTTTTCTCCATTTTCACAGAATTTTGCATACTCAAGATTGTATTTATTTCCTAGAAGAGGTTCCCATGCTTCTCAGTCCCACCTGAGTTCTGGTTTTGGATATTCAGCATATCCCATATCCTTTATAAAATCGCAAAGTCCAATGAGAAACTGATGATTAATAAGATGACATAAGGAGATAATTAGAGCTAACCCTAGGTTGAGACTACTATTGTTAACCTAATGGTTGACCTATGGGAACTGTAAGCCACTATAATGATTCAGAATCCTAAAAGTAAGTATTTCAAAATATTGTTAACTCTGGCCAGGAGGTTAAGTTACATTTACTCTATGGTTCCCAAAGTTACTTTTCTCTAAATATCCACTGATGAGCTAAGACAGTCATTAACAGATATAAATACGTATACTCAAATCCTCGTTTTTCATTTTACATTTGAAATATTAACAGTGGATAAATACAAGGAAAGCCCTAAGTAAGATAAAGCGGTCTATCACAAAATTCAACTGAATTATAAAATGGTTTTTACGTCCATTTAGGTTTTTCAGAACTAAAAACATGTTCCTGACCTGCAACCATCATGTAGGATGGGGGTGCTCTGAGTTAACTACAGATTACAAGTCAGTGAATCAATCCAGAATTGATGTTAATTTTATAGTTTCCACATGCAAGACACCCTATGTCTTTAAAGTCAGCCCTCAATTTTTCTCTATGAATATCTGAATTTCATAAATGCCAGATTTTATAATATCTTGCATCCTATCAAGACAGGTTATATTTGTAAAATACTTGTCATCCTCTTAACCAGTTTAACATAATGCATTTTGAAATACTAATGCTCTATCAAAATTAGCTCTTATACAAGAATTAAATCCTGAGTATGTAAGATTTTTCACTGAGAAGCAGGCACTGAGGGGTAATCAAACCGCAACTGAAATTACTTTCTTGTAAACACTCGTCTTTAGAGGGTATGTTTTAAATTCAGGGTATAAGACAAGCATTTCTATAGTAACCAAGCCATAAGTTTCTTTACAAAGCAGACCTACAAATTCGATTTTTAAAGTCTGAGTATTATGGCTCACTTTTACAACCAGAAAATTGCTGTTATTATAACATGTTAAGTCTAATTCCCTCCTGATAGCCTTGTGAAGGGAAATACACAAAATTATCAAATGTCACGGGGCAGCAGCTTGAAGGCAGAGGGAAAGAGACAAAAGGAGATAGAAGAGGGAGAAGATATACGATAAAAGCAAAAAAGTGCTTAGAACGCGCTAGACCTTGGTCCAGCCCGTGATCTAATATAATCTACTTAACGAGTCATTTATATCGCAAAAAATAAATAAAAAAATAAAGCAAACTGATCAAAGCGAGCAGGCAATTTAAGTCCTGCATTCGACTTGAGATTTGCTGCTGCTGCTGAGATTTGCTAGAAAGAGCTAAATCATAAAAAGATCCGAAGAGCAAGAAGCGCGTGTGTGCATGCAGGTGGGGAAGTGTGTGTGTGTGTATGTATATGCAGGTGGAGGGGGGGCATAAATAAAGGCTAACTGTACTGAGACTCCGCGCTAAAGCAGTGCCGCGCGTACTACGGAGGCAGGGCGGGAGGGAGCGAGGCGGGGGTCGTGGACTGTCCCCAGCCACTCCGGAGCCCTGGAGGGCAGGGGGCGGCGCCCCCAGAACGGGCACGGACCAGGTCCCATTCCCATCCTCCAGGCCGGGACCGGGGACCGCGAGCTCCGGAGCCGGGGCGGCGCGGGGAGCCGGGAAGCGAGGGGCGGCGCCGCGTCCCGCTCCCCACCACCCGGCGCAACAATTACCCGTGAGGTTCCTCAGCACCGTCCCGTGGGCCCAGAGGCTCAGGACCTGCTGCACCGACAGGTTGATCATGGAGGCGTCGCCCCCCTCCGCCTTCATCTTCCCCGGGGGGCGCCCGCCGCCCTCTCCTCGGGCTCCGGGGGCGGCGGCGGGTGCGCGGCTCCTCCAGGCCGCCGCCAACGCCGCCAACGCCGCCGCCGCCGCCGGGGGAGGCTTCGGGGCGCCGGGCTGGTCGCTGCTGCCGCCGCCGGGCCTCCGCCGGGAGGCCGATCAGCGCGTCTCCCAGGCAGCCCCCTCCCCGCCGGGGAGACATTGAGGACGGCCGGCCGGCGAGGGGCGGGGGCCGGGCGCTCTCCCCGCGCGGCCCGCGAGCGAGGAGGACTCGGGGCGCTGTGGAGGCCGCGGCCTGTCAGGGGGCGCGCGTGAGGAGGCCGAGGTCACGCCGCGAGGGCCGGGGTGACGGGCAGCCGGCAGGTGCAGCCCCCGACGGGGCCCAGGCATCACCGCGCGAGGACGACGAGAGCCGCGACGCGGACGAGCCGGCGGCGGCGGCGGCAGCCGCGGCCCCTCCTGCCGCCCGCCTGCCCACCCTCCAGCCGCCGACACTCGAGGACCCGCCCCCTCCACCCGCGGCCGCCGGCGGGCCTCTCGTGAGCGCGCACACGGGCCCCCTCTCCGCCCGCTCGCCCCGCCCTCGCCGCAGCCGCCGCGCATGCTCACTCCCGCGACCCGCCGCCCTCCTCGTCCTCCTCCCCTCTCCCCCTTATAACGTCTCTCGCGCGCGAGCTAGCGTGGCTCGCGGGGCCGAGCGTCGGCCCCGCAGTGGGGCGGGGGGAAGCTCGGCCTACGTCACTAGCGCCACCGCCGGCTCTCGCTGCTGATTGGGCGCTCCGGGGGGAACCGCCTCTATGCCCTCCTCCCTCCTCCCTCGCCCCGCCCTCCGGCCGCGGGCGCGCGCCCTGGGAGAATCCCCCGCCCCGCGGTAACCGGAGCGGTAGGGCCCGGCTGCGGCCCGGACCCAAGGCGGCGGGGAGCGCAGTGTCCACCTCCCACAGGTGGGTTCAGTGACCGTTCACATCTTAGGCTTCGAATGAAACGCTTTGAATAAAAAGGTTTGAGTACAAGTTTTTTTTTTTTTTGAAGTGTAAATACCTCAAAAGATTTGAAATATGTGTCAGTTTGCGACTTGGGGTTTTTTGTGGTTTTTTTTTGAGAGCATCAGATGACCTGCAAGGAGTGCAGAATATATTTGAAGGCCATTGAAACAGACCCACTTTACGATTCATCCAGTGCATCCTTCCTACAGGAAGACCCTGGGCCCCGCTTCCCCCCATCTGAAATCACCCGCAGTGCCCGGGGCTGGGCATGTGTCCCACACCTCAAGGAGGGGGCTAGCTTTTTTTTTCGTGACAGTACTCTTTGTATCTAAATTGTAAACATCTCTATTATTTCCACCCTCTTCCCCACCGAGGACTTAAACTAGATCTCGCTTCCTATGGTTAGCTGCCTGTCTTCATGTCCATGGGAGGCCAAGGGACTATCTAAAGTTCAGCTACAACAGACTAAACTCCTCCTTTAAGTCTGAAACCTTTTATCTTGAAAACTATTAAGTCTGAGTAATAAAAACATATGCACTAGGCAGCCGCCCCTCCCCATCCTTTTGCAAAAGAAAATCTGCCAAGGACACCAAAGCTCTTGCTGTAGCTAAATCATCAAGTATGTGGAGCAAAACGCAAGAAGGGTGAATCACCTGTAAAAGGGTGTTCTTGGTGACCACTTTAAAATATATATATGTGTGTATATATATACACATACATATGTATAGTTATGTACGGATGTATTTGTGTGTATGTGGGGGAAAAAAATGTACAACCCGAGAATGGTGAGTTAAGTTTCATCTGGGGCAAAATGAAGACTGTAGTCTGGGAGACAGCCTCTCAGATAACTGTGAGGAACTGCTCTGAAGAGGTGGGGGCAGGTCATTGTATGTGACTTCCTTGAAGAGCATGCTTGCACTTAAGCACACATTTTGGCAGACAGTTGCTGCTAGTCACAAGGAACAGATGTCTCCATTAATGATTTTTGTGCTTTTCTAGATAAGAGAAGGAAATGGCAACCCACTCCTGTACTCTTGCCTGGAAAATCCCATGGACGGAGGAGCCTGGGGGGCTGCAGTCCATGGGGTCGTGAAGAGTCGGACACGACTGAGCGACTTCACTTTCACTTTTCACTTTCATGCATTGGAGAAGGAAATGGCAACCCACTCCAGTGTTCTTGCCTGGAGAATCCCAGGGATGGGGGAGCCTGGTAGGCTGCCGTCTTTGGGGTCGCACAGAGTCGGACACGACTGAAGCGACTTAGCAGCAGCAGCAGATAGAAGAAGATGCAAGAAACTGGGCTCATAAATTCTTCTGAAAATCTCTAACTATCTGAAGACCTGTTCTGCTAGTTTTTCCTGGAGATTCGAGTGCCTCATTCCTGATCTCCTCCCTTATCTCTTTTCAGGGCGTTGTCAGCTTTTTCTTTTATAGTATCTGAGTTTTCTGCTTTAAAATGTCTGTTCCCTGTCTCAGATTTGATTTTTTTTTTTTAAGTCTCATATCTTTTCTAAAAACTTTATGAGTGTCTTTGTTTGCACCTTTGGCTCACTTGGAATTGTTTTAATGTAAGATGTTTAGTACAGATCTAATTTTGTTTTTCCAGATGGCAACTGAGCTCTTCCAAACATTTATTGAAAAATCCATCCTTTTCCCACTGACCTAAAATACTAGCTTTATCATGTACAAAATTTCTCTATATACTTGGATTTATTTCTAGACTTTCATTTTTGTTCCATCTATCAGTTCATGTGTCAGCACCACACTATTTTTGTTTTCTTTAACTCTACAATATGCTTCAGGTTCTGCTAAGATAGGTCTTTGCTTTTTACTCATTTTCAGTTTTTTCCTGATTAATCCTGAATGTGTGTTATTCCAGAAGAACTTTAAAATCAGCTTCCTAATTCTAAAAGTATCACTGGTTCTGTTTTCATTGAAATCATGTTACATTTATAAACAAATTTAGGGGATATCGAGAGATTTTAATGTTTTCTTTTACTAAGAAATTTGACTTTGGAAAGATGTGTAATATGTCTTTTTTAGCATCTGTGGATATGCATGTGATTCCTTTGGTTCTAAATACATGAAGATTATATTCAAATATTTCCTAACACATTTTCTTTGACTTTCTGGAGTTAATGGCACTTAGTTATGATCTCTCATTTTTTTAATATGCTACTTAATTCCGTGTTTATTTTTTCGGGCTCCGGAATCACTGCAGATGGTGATTGCAGCCATGAAATTAAAAGATGCTTACTCCTTGGGAGGAAAGTTATGACCAACCTAGACAGCATATTAAAAAACAGAGACATTACTTTGCCAACAAAAGTCTGTCTAGTCAAGGCTATAGTTTTTCCAGTAGTCATGTATGGATGTGAGAGTTGGACTGTGAAGAAAGCTGAGCGCCGAAGAATTGAAGCTTTTGAATTGTGGTGTTGGAGAAGACTCTTGAGAGTCCCTTGGACTGCAAGAAGATCCAACCAGTCCATCCTAAAGGAGATCAGCCCTGGGTGTTCATTGGAAGGACTGATGTTGAAGCTGAAACTCCAATCCTTTGGCCACCTCATGCGAAGAGCTGACTCATTGGAAAAGACCCTGATGCTGGGAAGGATTGGGGACAGGAGGAGAAGGGGACGACAGAGGATGAGATGGCAGGATGGCATCATCGACTCGATGGACATGGGTTTGGGTAAACTCTGGGAGTTGGTGATGGACAAGGAGGCCTGGCATGCTGCGATTCATGGGATCACAAAGAGTCGGACACGACTGAGTGAACTGAACTGAACTGAATTCCATGTCTTAATCTTTTATTAGAATTATGTCATCAATATTGTGAGTAAAATTGATATGTGCTTTTCTCTTTAGAACTGTGTTTAACTTACTTTTGTGGGTTTTGTTTATTTTTTGCTAATTAACATTGTGTTGGCTTTATACAAAATATTTAGAAGCTATCTTATTTGGATTTTTCTTTTCTTTCAGCGTTTGGTGAAATTCAACTGTAAAACTGCTGTCAATGCTTTAGGGAAGCAGCTCTTTGTCCATTTTCTTCTATGCAGTGTGTTTTTTTCTATGGCAATTGGTCCCTTTAGATATTTTTTTCTCTTCCTAATTTTTTTCTGTAATTCTTTTATTTGGCTTGTTTTTATCTGGTACAATTTTTAAAAATAATTTGCAGTGTTAATAACACCTCTTTTGTAAATCTTTTAACTTCTCCAACACATTGCTTATTTTGTGAATTCACTTGTTTTATCTTAATTATAGTTGCTAATCATTCTATATTTTTCCCAGTTAACAAGCTGTTAGATGTATTTATCAGTTCCCTTTTTTTCTTTATATTAATTCACTTTTTTCTTTTATCATTATCAGTTATTTCTTCTGCTTTTCTTTGAGTTGTTTTGTTATTTTCTGTAAATTTTGTTCTAGCTCCTTGATTCATTCATTTGTATTTCTTCTTGTTTCTTCTGTATTGGCAGGTGATTTCTTTACCACTGAGGCACCTGGGAAGCCCTCTTCTTGTTTCTTAATGTAAGTATGTAACTTTGAATTTGTGGTGAGCACTGCTTAGATTGTACCCTGTAGCTTTTGATGAGTAATGTTCTATTAACATTTACTATTGTTATCATCTAGAAATTCTGCCAGTTTACTTTTGATTTCTACTTTGAAGTCATTTAAAAGAGATTCTTTTTATAACTTTCAAAGGGAGGCAGTTCTATATTTGTTAGCATTTCATAGTTTAATTACAGTGTAGTCAAAGATTATTATCTATACCATTTCCACTTTGAAGGATATACTGATGTTTTCTTTGTAGTCTAGTATATGGTTAATTTTGGAAAGTGAGTACACAGTAAAAGAAGGTGTATTCTCTGTTTTGGGGTTTCCCTGGTGACTCAGACAGTAAAGAATCTGCAATGCAAAGGAACTGGGTTTGACCCCTGAGTTGGGAAGATCCCCTGGAGAAGGGATTGGCTACCCACTCCAGTATTCCTACCTTGAGAATTCCATGGACAGGGGAGCCTGGCAGGCTGCAGTCCATGGAATCGCAAAGAGTCAGACACAACTGAGGGACTAACACTTTTACTTTTTTCACTTTTCTCTGTTTTTAGGGAATAGTGTGGTCTACATGAATAAGATCTAACATATTTATTACATTACTAAAGGTGATCTATAATCTGACATTTTTGTCCACAAGATCAGTTCAGCTCAGTTCAGTCACTCAGTCATGTCCAACTATTTTCAACCCCATGGACTGCAGCACACCAGGCTTTCCTGTCCATCACCAACTCTCCAAGCTTACTCAGATTCATGTCCATCAAGTCAGTGATGCCATCCAACCATATCATCCTCTGTCATCCCCTTCTCCTCCCGCCTTCAATCATTCCTAGCATCAGGGTCTTTTCCAATGAGTCAGTTCTTCACATCAGGTAGCCAAAGTATTGGAGTTTCAGCTTCAGCATCAGTCCTTCCAATGAATATTCAGGACTGATTTCCTATAGGATGGACTGGTTGGATCTCCTTACAGTCTAAGGGACTCTCAAGGGTCTTCTCCAACACCACAGTTCAAAAGCATCAATTCTTCAGCCCTCAGCTTTCTTTATACCCCAATTCTCACATCCATACATGACTACTGGAAAAACCATAGCTTTGACTAGATGGACCTTTGTTGGCAAAGTAATGTCTCTGCTTTCTAGTATGCTGTCTAGATTGGTCATAGTTTTTCTTCCAAGGAGCAAGTGTCTTTTAATTTCATGGCTGCAATAGCCATCTGCAGTGATTTTTGGAGTCCAGGAAAATAAAGTCTCTCACTGTTTCATTCTTTCCCCATCAATTTGCCATAAATTGATGGGACCAGATGCCATGATCTTAGATTTCTGAATGTTGAGTTTTAAGCCAACTTTTTCACTCTCTTTTTTCACTTTCATTAAGAAGCTCTTTAGTTCTTCTTCACTTTCTGCCATAAGGGTGGTGTCATCTGCATATCTGAGGTTATTGATGTTTCTCCCAGCAATCTTGATCCCAGCTTGTGCTTCATTCAGGCTGGCATTTCGCATGACGTACTCCGCATATAAGTTAAATATGCAGGATGACAATATACACCCTTGACATGCTCCTTTTCCTATTTGGAACCAGTCTGTTGTTCCATGCCCAGTTCTAACTGTTGCTTCCTGACCTGCATATAGGTTTCTCAGGAGGCAGGTCAGGTGGTCTGGTATTCCCATCTCTTGAAGAATTTTCCACAGTTTGTTGTGATCCACACAGTCAAAGGCTTTGGCGTAGCCAATAAAGCAGAAGTAGATGTTTTTCTGGAACTCTCTTGCTTTTTCGATGATCCAACAGATGTTGGCAATTTGATCTCTGGTTCCTCTGCCTTTTCTAAATCCAGCTTGAACATCTGGAAGTTCATGGTTCACATACTGTTGAAGCTTGTCTTGGAGAATTTTGAGCATTACTTTGCTAGCCTGTGAGATGAATGCAATTGTGCGGTAGTTTGAGCATTCTTTGACATTGCCTTTCTTTGGGACTGGAATGAAAGCTGACCTTTTCCAGTCCTGTGGAACCAGATCAGCCATAGGCTATACATTAGGTTTCACTAGACCATGCTGCATAACAAAGAAACTTCAAATCACATTGGTTTAAACAACACATCTTACTTCTTGCTGGTATTGCCTGAATGCTGCATCCCCATTGTGGTTCCCCTGGGATCTGCCTGGTTCAGCCCAGCCCAGCTCCACAGTCTTCTCACTCCAGATACAGGGCTGATCGAGTAGCTACTCTGGGTTCACGCTATCGTCATGTTTCAGGGTAGGAAGCAGGGCCACCAGCAGGAAACTTGCCTTGTGTACAAAATTTAAGAGGACTTAAAAAAAAAAACTCAGTGATCAGGATAAATGAATTTTCTAATGCAATATTTTTAAAAATCAAAATTAATACCGAAATCCATGATGAACAAATATCAAAGTTTTTTAATGAAAAGAGAATATGACGCTGCACTTGCATGACCATGCTTCCCCCACCCCACCCTCCCTCTGGTCCTGGTAGAACAAGAGTTGCAGGGTCAAACCATGCAAGTGCATTTAAAGTTTATGCTCCGATGGTCCATGAAACATGTATGTGTATGTGTGTTAGTCACTCAGTTGTGTCCGACTCTTTGCAACCTCAAGGACTGTAGCTCGCCAGGCTCATCTGTCCATGGCATTCTCCAGGCAAGAATACTGGAGTGGGTTGCCATTCTCCAGAGGATCTTCCCAACCCAGGGATCAAACCTGGGTCTACGGCATTGCAGGCAGATTCTTTACTGTCTGAGCTACGAGGGAAGCCCATGTCACATATACTCACATTCTTTTGAACAGAGGAGGTTGTGTGGTCAAAACAAAAGTGAACAGGATAAGAGGTAGTCTGCCTAAAGGAAAGAATGACAAAGGAAAGGTGGGTGGAGGCAACAGATGATATGAACACATAACGCAGTTCAGCACAGGTGGAGTGAGATCTGTCTCCTACTAGTGATATACTGCTGCTGCTAAGTCGCTTCAGTCGTGTCCGACTCTGTGCAACCCCATAGATGGCAGCCCACCAGGCTCCGCCGTCCCTGGGATTCTCCAGGCAAGAACACTGGAGTGGGTTGCCATTTCCTTCTCCAGCGCATGAAAGGAGTCCGACACGACTGAGCGACTAGTGATATATTTGTGCCTATTTCTCTCTCTTCTTTTTTTTTTTCAGTTTGGGCTTTATGAACTTTGATTCTGTATTTTTGATGAATAGATATTGAAATATATTGGATTTTAATTATGATTCTACTTTTTAATTTAAAATGTCTTAATATGTATTATTAAGTGATGGACAGGGAAGCCTGGCGTGCTGCAGTCCATGGGGTCACAAAGAGTCAGGCACAACTGAGCGACTGAACTGAACTGAACTGAATGTAAAGGTCATGACTTGACTAGTAGAAATACTAACTTTTTTGTTGTTTGTATTTGCCAAGTATATCTTGTGTGCATGCTAAGTCATGTCCTACTTTGTGACCCCATGGGCTATTGCCCACCAGGCTCCTCTGTTCATGGGATTTTCCAGGCAAGAATACTAGAGTGGGTTGCCATTTCTTCCTCCAGGGAATCTTCTCGACCCAGGGATCAAACCCGCGTCTCCTATGTCTCCCGCCTTGGCAGGTGGATTCTTAACCACTGTGTCACCTGGGAAGCCCCTTTAAGTATATCTTGGTTCTTTCTTTTCAACTTTTATGAATCATTTTGTTTTAGGGATTCTCTTGCTGAATTTAACTTTTTGATCCAATTTGAGATTCTTATTTTAATAGGGGAATTTAGACAATTTCTGTTTGTTGATTTAATAGGTATGTGGTAGCAGTTGTATTGAAGTTGTATTATTATTTATATTTTTGTTGCTTCTTTTAATATAGTAATTGGCATGGTTTGTTTCCTTTGTTTTTTTTATGTGTCCCATATACTTTGAAACAGTTGCTTCTGTTTTTATTTTTCATGATAATCTCTATCACCAACATTGCTAGACACTTCATCTGTTTACAATGTATCTATTGACCCACTCTAAGCAACCCTAATATTATATACGTTTACTTTCTCCCATCTCCTCTTTTCCATCAAATTCTTCCTCCTCTTCTCCATCAGGTTACAGTATATGATGTGTTTTCTACTCTTTACCCTCTAAACCCCAAAAGGATGGTATCTGGAGATTGGGCCTTTGGGAGGTAATTAGGTTGTGAGGGTGGAGACCTCATGAATGGAATTAGTGCCCTTATAAGAGGAGGCACAAGACAAACGATCTCCTTCAGCTGTGTGAGGATACAACTGGAAGGTGGCCATCTACAAACCATGAAGAAGCCCTTCAGCAGACATGGAATCTTGCTGCCACCTTGAACTTGGACTTCACAGTCTCCAAAACACTAAGAAATGCTGTCGTTTAAGATACGCAGTGTATGACACCGATCGTAGCAGCCCTCGCTGACTACAATTGACCGCCATCCAGATGCCAGGGTGACACCTGGCTGGTGTGTGTGCTGGAAAGGCTCCAAGAAGCACCACAAAGGACGTGAACTACAACCCTCAGAAGGATGATCTGAACTTTGTGCCCTGAGCTAGACCACAGGGATTGCTTACTTTAAAATAAAAAAGCCATCATTATCCATAAAATTTTAAACAAAACGCAGTTTTACAATACTTAAAATGCCCAGGAAATAATCCAATATTACTGGACATATGAAAAGCCAGGAAAATTTCAGTTTTCATGGGAAAAAAAGACAATCAACAGGTATCAACTCCAAGATGACACATATGTTGTAATTATCTGACAAAGGTTTTAAAGAAACTCTTATAAAAATGCTTAAGTAAGGAATTGAAGACAATCTCAACAAAGAAATGGAAACTGTAAAAAAGAGTTAAGTGGAAATTTCTAAACTGAAAAATACAATAGCATTCATTGGTTGCAACAAAGATTCCACTCTGGTATGAGATGCTGATAGTGGGGAAGTCTATGGTGTTGAGGGGAAGAAACATATAGGAACTCCATACTTAGTGCTTAATTTTGCTGTGAACTTAAAACTGCTCTAAAAAGATAAAATCTATTGAAAACACATATCCTCAGAGAAAAACGTGATCTGAAAGGATACATATACCCCAGTGTTCATGGTAGCACTACTTACAGTAGCCAAAGCATAGAAGCAACCTCAATGTCCATCAACAGAGGAATGGATAAAGAAAATGTGGTATATGTATATACAATGCAGTATTAGTCAGCCATTAAAAAGGATGAAACAGTGCCATTTGGAGCAACATGGATGGACCTATTTTCATATTGAGTGAAGTAAGTCAGAGAAGGAGAAATATTGTATGACATCCCTCATATGTGGAATCTAAAAAGAAATGATACAAATGAACTTACTTACAAAACAGAAAGATACTCACAGACTTAGAGAGCTGAACTTATGGTTGCCAGGGGAAGGATGGGGGAAAAAGATAGTTAGGGAGTTTGGGATGGACATGTACACACTACTATATTTAAAATGGGTAACCACCAGAGACCTATTGTATAGCACATAGAATTCTGTTCAATGTTATGTGGCAGACCAGAAGGGAGGGGTATTTGGGGGAGAATGGATACATGTATATATGTAGGTGAGTCCCTTTGCTGTTCACTGAAAACTATCACAGCATTGTTTGTTAATAGGCTACACCCCAATACAAAATAAAAAGTTCACAAAATACATATCCAAAAAGTATAATAATCAAAATTAAGAACTTACTGGATGGGTTCAATAGCAGAAAGTTTATAGCATATCTATCCATACGCACAGAAGATTGCCAGGAGAAATATCAACAACCTCATACAAATGTCCTTCAATGGGTGAATGGATGAATGAGTTGTACCACAAAGTATGTGCAAACTAAACAGTCAAATACTATTCAGTAATACAAAGTAATAACAAAACTACTGGTATACTCAAACAACTTGAATGAAGCTTAAAGGCATTGTGTGAGTTGGGGGGGAGGGGAGCCAGTCTCAAAAGTTTGCATATTGTATGGTTCCAGAGCTCCATGTTTTAGTCAGAACCCCAAAAAGGAGAGCCCCAGGAAACTGAAGACAAAAATATAGTGACTGAAAACTGATTTGTTCTCAGCAGTTGGGGTGAAGGGTAGCTTTGACTAAAAGAGGATAACACAGGGAATTGGGGGAGGTGATAGAATTATTCTGTATTTTCATTGTGGTGGTGCTCACATGAATTAAAATGCATAAATGCATTAAAATGTGTAAAAATGTGCATCAAAAAGTTCAATATGAGCACATCTTAAAATACAGGTTTTTTTTGACAAAATCAGTGAGCCACATTTTCTTCACTGAGGAGTTTCAGTTTTTTCTCTATTGTCCTGGAATGGACTGTGGCTAAGAAAAGCTAACTTTCTCGTTTTCATAGGTACCTAATATTTTTGCTTGGGTGCCCACAGAATTATTTTCTTATCTGTGAAGTCCAGTAATTTTACCAGAAAGCATCTCAGACGTCTAAGACAAGAAGCAACAGTTAGAACCAGGCTTGGAACAATAGACTGGTTCAAAATTGGGAAAGGAGTACGTCAGTTGTCAAAGGAGTACATATATTGTCACCCTGCTTATTTAATTTATATCCAGAGTGCATCATGCAAAATGCTGGGCTGGATAACTCACAAGCTGGAATCAAGATTGCCAGGAGAAATTTCAACAACCTCAGAGACACAGATGATAACACTTTAATGGCAGAAAGTGAAGAGCAACTAAAGAGTCTCTTGATGAGGGTGAAAGAGGAGAGTGAAAAGGCTGGCTTAAAACTCAACATTCAAAAAACTAAGATCATGGCATCCGGCCCCATTACTTCATGGCAAATAGATGGGGAAAAAGTGAAAACAGTGACAGATTTTATTTTCTTGGGCTCCAAAATCACTTTGAACAGTGACTTCAGCCATGAAATTAAAAGACACTTGCTCCTTGGAAGAAAAGCTATGACAAACTTAATGTATTCAAAAGCAGAGACATCACTTTGCCGACAAAGGTCTGTACAGTCAAAGCTATGGTTTTCCAGTAGTCGTGTACAGATGTGAGAGTTGGACCATAAAGAAGGCTGAGCACTGAAGAACTGATGCTTTTGAATTGTGGTGCCAGAGAAGACTCTTGAGAGTCCCTTGGACAGTGAGGAGATCAAACCAGTCAATCCTAAAAGAAATCAACCCTAAATATTTATTGGAAGGACTGATGCTGAAACTGAAGTTCCAATACATTGGCCACTTGATGCAAAGCCAACTCATTGAAAAAGACCCTGATGCTGGGAAAGATTGAGGGCAGGAGGAGAAGGGGGTGACAGAGGATGAGATGGTTGAATGGCATCACTGACTCAGTGGACATGTGTTTGAGCAAACTCCGGGAGATAGTGAGGAAAGCCTGCTGTGCTGCAGTTCGTGGGGTCACAGAGTCAGACACCACTTAGCGACTGAACAACAACAATCTCAGAGTTAATCATTTTGAATTAGTGTTTTCCTAAGACATATAGGTTTAAGTCTTTGCTTATTCCTCTGAAGTGCAGTTTCAAATTATCTTTTTTGAATATTTCTCCTCTCCCATTTGTTTTGGTCTCTTCTTGGAAGGTAAGTAATATATTGGATCATATTTGTCTGTCTTCCTTGGCTGTCATTTCTCTTTTGATACTTTTGGACTGTTCGTTTCACTTTCATTGTGCTCACTAATTAATTAAAGGACATTATTCTGCCCTTCACTGTGTCTGCAGAAGGGTTCATTATGTTTCATGCCACTTCCATTGTGCCTTCACTCTGGATTTCTCTTCTTCTTTCCAAGGTCTGCCAGTTCCTACGTCCTCTCGTTCTGTTGTCTTGACATATATTCTCCAAGCTCTTATTTCTCAACTTCAAGCTCTATGTTTCATCAGCTTTTTAGAGTCCAGTTCAATATTATTAAGGCCTGGAAGACCATATGTCAGCTGGTCACCCTTTTTCTCTCTCTCTGAACTCTCTGCCTTCTGCTCTTTATCTGCTGCATTTCAGCAACCCTGACCTTCTTGCTGTTCCTTCCACTCTCCAACACGCTCCATCTCAAGGTCCTTGTAGTCACTGACCTCTCTGCCTGGAACACCCCACCCCAGAGGTCTGCATAGCTTGCTTCTCAATAAACTGCCCTTAAAGAAATCTACCCAATGCCAACCCACAGTATAGATCTTCCATTATATCTTAATAGTGTTCCTACCATTGAAGACTTCAGCATTGGTTTAAGAGAATAATATGTACATTGGAAACAGTAAGAAGACAATTAACAACCTGTGACTGAGTATACACTAGCATTATATAATTGTGTATACATATATATGAGAAATCTGTATGCAGGTCAAGAAGCAACAGTTACAACCAGACACGAAACAACAGACTGGTTTCAAATCAGGAAAGGAGTACGTTAAGGTTCTATACTGTCACCCTGCTTGTTTAACTTATATGCAGAGTACATCATGAAAAATGCCAGGCTGGATAAAACATAAACTGGGATCAAGACTGCCAGGAGAAATATCAATAACCTCAGATATGCAGATGACACCACCCCTATGGCAGAAAGTGAAGAAGAGCTAAAGAGCCTCTTGATGAAAGTGAAAGAGGAGAGTGAAAAAGTTGGCATAAAGGCAACATTCAGAAAACTAAGATCATGGCATCCGGTCCCATCATTTCATGGCAAATTGATGGGGAAACAATGCAAACAGTGAGAGACTTTATTTTGGGGGGCTCCAAAATCACTGTAGACGGTGACTGCAGCCATGAAATTAAAAGACGCTTGCTCCTTAGAAGAAAAGCTATGACCAACCTACACAGCATATTAAAAAGCAGAGACATTACTTTGCCGACAAAGGTCTGTCTAGTCAAAGCTATGGTTTTTCCAGTAGTCATGTATGGATGTGAGAGTTGTACTACAAGGAAAGCTGAGCGCTGAAGAACTGATGCTTTTGAACTGTGGTGTTGAAGAAGAGTCTTGAGAGTCCCTTGGACTGCAAGGGGATCCAACCAGTCCATCCTATAGGAAATCAGTCCTGAATATTCATTGGAAGGACTGATGCTGAAGCTGAAACTCCAGCACTTTGGCCCCCTGATGTGAAGAACTGACTCATTGGAAAAGACCCTGATGCTGGGAAAGATTGAAGGCAGGAGGAGAAGGGGATGAAAGAGGATGATATGGTTGGATGGCATCACTGACGCGATGGATGTGAGTTTGAGTAAGCTCTGGGAGTTGGTGATGGACAGGGAGGCCTGGCGTGTTGCAGTCCATGGGGTCACGAATAGACAAGACTGAGTGAGTGAACTGATCGGATATATGTGAGTGTATTATGTGCACATATAAAATATGATACATAATATAATACATAATAATATATGTTATACATGTATATAATATCAATAGTATTTTAATATGTATTCTATGTAACATGTATATAATATATATGTATTATATATTATAGGAATAGTATATTGTATATATTTTATGTGTTACATAATGTTTGAGTATACTTAGGAAATGTATTACATATATATATATGCTCTTTTATATATGCATACAATGCAAGTGTGTACTCAGTTACAGACATATATATATATATACACCATACATATATATATTCCATAAATGCTGATGGTTTTATAAGAATAGGACAGGATGAATCAGAGCCTTCTTCAGAACCAAAGCCATGTGACCCAGTTGCAAGTTTGAGAGAAGGTCGTATTATGTAGGGCACTCTACTTCCTCTCTCAACTCCTCCATCTCTCCTGATGATCAAAGGAGTGGAAGACTGTGTCTTAAAATCAAGCTAACAGATACTGATTGAGAAAGGAGTGAATTGGGCAATGGGTGAACAGATGTCATCTTTCAGAATCAGGCCAAGAGTTCGGTGTAACCAGTGAGTTGCACAACCAAATGCAACTTCCTCTCTGCAACCAGGCAGGGCACATTTTTTTCTTCTCAGAGTCTGGGCTCTGGGGGAGCCTCCTCTTTTATTGCAACCTCCTTATATTTGTCCTGGATTTCCAAGCTCAAAGAAAGTGCAGGTTAGTGTTTCACTGTGAAATATGGTGCACAAAATGCAATAGAAGGATGAATAAAGAATTTAATTTATTCCACGATGAAGATTAAACAGCAAAAAAAATCCGTGGTTCTTATGTACTAAAAGGCCCATTTTAAAAGATCTCATTTTAAGCAAAGTGACTTTTTTGTTAATGATCTTTTTTTTTTGTTTGGATGGAAACTCCAGGAAAGTTAAAATGGGGACAAATTAAAGATGACCCTTTTCCC
The DNA here is from genome assembly GCF_054371585.1 of Giraffa tippelskirchi. Taxonomy (NCBI): domain Eukaryota; kingdom Metazoa; phylum Chordata; class Mammalia; order Artiodactyla; family Giraffidae; genus Giraffa; species Giraffa tippelskirchi. The sequence continues at coordinate 157,549,127 of NC_137282.1, forward strand.
CTTTGCTTGTCCTTCTTCCTCTCTGAAAATCTGAACATGATGTGAATAGTTTATTAAGCATTTTAAAATCATGTTTATTCCTTTCTGTTCTTTGTAAGCCTTTGGAAAACAAGGCCATTTCCTTCTCGTGTATACTGAGGTATGAGATAAAAGGAGGAAAAAAATAAAGCCATGTACTTAAATGGCTTAATTAGAAATAGCTGAGTGGACCTCAGTTGGAAATTCACCAGTAAAAATTCCATCATTGCTTTGATGAGTAGCCAGTTAGGCCTTAGGTGTTAACGTATCTGGGAAAAAATTGATATATAATATGTATTTTAAAAACTTTTGTCAAAACACATGTCTAGTTTGAAGTCATCAAGGCTTTATGCCAACAAGATTGATATTCTATTTGAAATCAAAATGTTTTCTTTCACATTTTGGTATTTAAGACTACTTTGATAAATATTTGGTACACCTTTTAAAAATGCCCTCAGTGGTGCTAATGTTTATAATTTCAGGGTGGACTTGGCATTTGGAAATAGTCAGAAGTTGCTTGGTGTCACATCAGTTGAGTGAACAGCCTGGGAAGATACATATTCTGATAAAGAATGAGGTGTGTCATACGTAAGTGATGAAAACTTTGTCTGTGTAGTTTGGAGCTACGTGGTTTGGAAGAAAATTAAATTGATTTGTGGTCGTGGCAGTACCATTAGAAAAACAGTCTACCCTCCAGAGCACCTTCTCTGAAGGATAATATCATCCTGGGACTATAAATGGTAGTAGGTCATTAAAGTATATTGTCTGTCACTTTATAGTCACATCTCTTGAAATCTCTCATTAGCACTGGATTTGGTCTTTGACGAAGATTATATTATCGCCAAATTCCTTAGTCTATCCGTCTCTCTGGAGACTATTTTCTGTGTTTCAATATGCACACATAAGTGCTGTTTAAAAAGAAACAATAACAACATTTACTTTACCACATGTATAATTTATGTAGGACCACTTTTTCCTTTCTTCCACACCAAATTGTTCAAAGAAAAATATGTGACAACACGTAACTGAGCTCTTGCAAGGGGGCAGACACTGAGCTAAGCATTTTTAATATTATATTTCCAACCTTCCCTATAGGAGAGTGTTAGTATCCTCACATTAAGGATAAGGTTACCAAGAATATTGGTTTACTGGAGCTGCCATAACAAAGTACCACAAAATGGGTGGCTTCAAGCAACAAAAATGTATTTTCTCACAGTTCAGGAGGCTAGAAGTCCAAAATCGAGAAGTCATCAGGGCTGTGTCCTCTCATGTTCCTGGGAGAGAATCTGTCCTGTGCCTTTCTCCTAACTTCCAGGGTTGCCAGCCAACCTCAGCTTTCCCTGGCTTGCAGCTGCAGGTTAAGTCCAGTCTCTGCCTTCATCCTCACGTGGTTGTCTTCCCTGTGTGTGTCTCTCTCTTTGTGCTTTCCTCTTCTTATGAGGCCAGCAGTCATACTGGATTAAGGGCCCACCTGCTGTGGAATAACCTCATCTTTACTAGTTATATCTGCAAGAACGCTGTTTCTGAATAAGGTCACATTCTGAGGTTCTGGGAGGGATGTGAATTTGGCAGGATGCCGTTCAGTCCCTGCACGGAGACTTAGGTCAGCGTCTGTGTGTTAAGTTGCCTGGTCTGGGTGGAGCCAGGATTCAGGTGGAGTTGCCCCCAGAGCCTGTCCTCCCAGCTGCTTTATAATTCCGCCCGTGTCCTCTGGCTCACTGTCTCAGCTCCTTCCCTCCCTTATCTGTGTGATCTGGCTTCCAGTTCCAGGTGGCTATTGGTTATTAACTTTTCTCCTAAGGTCCTCATCTCGCTCCTTCACCCCCTGCCAGCACCGGTGACACTGTCCTCCTCCTTAAGCACCCTGCTGCCTCCCTTCTCTGATAACACAGTCTTTTAGTCTCACCTCTGTCTCAGATCACGCGTTTCCGCTTTCCTTGGCTCATTTTACTTGTGCTATGCCCTCCGTGTGGGTGCCTGCCAGCTTTCGTTTCTCTGCTCTCTCCTTCACATTCCTTCCGTGATGAAGCCTCCCTCATGCTCTTGGCTTCAGCTGTAGCCTCTGTGTCACTGACGACTAAATCTGCGTCAGTCTACTTCTCCACACTGTGCTTCTCTGCTTCCCTAAGCTCCAGCCTCATATCTCCCAACTCCTTTCGACAAGAATTTCTACTGTCGTCTCTGACTCAGGTTGCTCAAGATCAGGTGGTTTTTCTTTCTTGGAAAGTGCTTATTGATCCTCCTTAACACTGCCATCATCACCTCGTGGAAGAATCGCTACGGCAATGCCCTAGTTACCGTGACAGACTCCAGTCTTCACCCTTCCCAAGCACCTTCCATGACCTTGCTCAGCTAATCCCCCCAAACCAGTTTTTATCCTGTTTCCCTCTTCTCAGCAATTCCCTATGTTCTTCATGTTTAAAATTCTTCTCTTTTTTCCACCATGCTCTCCTAGTACTCTTTCCTATGACTTCCAACGCTAGTAAGGTTAACTGCTCCTCTTCAAAACTAAATGCATTCTCATCTCCATACTTCGGCTTATGTTGTCTACTTGGCCATTTATCCTTTCAAATCCTGTCTCTTCCTTCAGGTCCCAAAGCTAATCCAACTCTCTAGGAAGTTCTCTCTGACTATTTCAGCTTCAGTTCATTTCAATGGAGCTCAAAGATGGGAATGACAAAAAAAGTTGTCAGAAATGCAAGATGCACACTCTTTCTTTGTATCCTCTGTTCTTAGCTGCTTTGTTTACTTTTTTTCCCCCCATTTCTCACCCCTGCATCTCAAGACTTCTAAAAATCAGCACTCACATCCCTGCACAGTGTCATGATTTGTTACTGTTGTTCTGGGTCTCTTCCTAACTACCTTACCAGGTAAAGGAGGGCAAAGGCCACGTCTCATCTTATGTTTCTATAACACCTATATCACCTAGCAACTGTTGACTGTTTCTTGAATAGGTTTTGTTTGATTCACCAATTTAATAAAGTTTCACAGTAGTTTGAGAATGTGAAGAAGCCAAGTTTCTAAAACCTAGTATGTTCTACAGATTGGTTTTCTAAACTAAAAATATTTCACCCAAGGTAGGACAGAGTCTGCAATATTAAAAGTAAAGACAGTTTTTAAGTTATGTGATGAAAAATTAATATTAGGACATTTTAAGTTTGTGTTACTTCTCTGTCTTTGGTTTTCTAGACATATCCTTCGAACTACACTAACCAATACAAATTACATTGGTAATACTGGAATTTTTTAATTTAGCAATGTGAGTGAATTTTGTCTTTAGTCACTAAAAATATGTCGTGTAAATTTATGACTCACCCAAGACAAATTTTTGAAAACAGAACTCATCGACATTCAGAGGCTAAAAAAACGGAAGTGCTTTATTCTCACAGTATTAAAATTAGTGACTACCTTGGGAATAATAGTAAGATAAATAATACTTGATTTCCTTTCTAAGAACAACACAAAGGGATTAGAGTTAAAAACTCATCTGAAGGAATCACTGAATATCAAATCCTATGCATTTTCTGACAATGTGCTCTCTCAGATCAAGAAAGTATACATGAAAGTTTGACACTGATATTTCAAAAGACCAGAGATGATCTAGGTAACAGTGCAGTCAGCCCCCTAGTGAGGAGCAGGGACACTACAAGTTTACAGCTAACATGGACCCTCAGAGGAGGGAATAGATGAGAGAAGGACTCCCGTCCTTGGGCAAAGCCAAAGGATACGCGGAACAGGAATGGGGTTTATGAACAGGGTTGGTTGTTTATAGGATAAAACTTCCCATTGTCCATATTCATTTCTGTGTTATTTGGGCTTCTTTTAACAAAAACTTGATTTGACAAGAAAAAAGTGAGAAGCTGGGTGTAGTGACTGAGGGGTTTCACAGAACCCAGAGGCAGGGCTGCACCTGGAGTTGTGAAAGGAAGTAAAACCAGCAGCTAACAGCTGGCAGAATCCAGGAAAAGCTCTTGGTTCACATCTGCTTCTCCTTTTTTTGCATTTCCTTCCATCTTCTTTCTCTCTGAAGACTCCATTTCTCTAGTCTTCAGTCCACAATGTGGGCTCGAGTTGCAGGCAAACTTCCTCTGGACTTAATTTTGGAATTCCTGATTGAGAGCATTATCGGCCCACTTTGTTCAGGTTGACAAAAGTTGAACAATCACTCGTGGCCTTGGAACAGATTTTCTACTGTAAATTTGGCTGCCTAGAGATGGCTTCTGTGGTTTTCCTTGTAACAGGATATTTAAAAATAATTTTGAAATGCTGTTTTGTGACCTGCCCTGAATTTCATCAGGGGCAAGAGAACAACTAAACACACAAAATAAATTTAAAGTAAGAGTTTAAAATAAAATGTTCCATGATTACTTCTCTGAGTCATGCTTGTTCAGTAGTACAGTTACATTTTGGATAGGGGAGGTTGGCATATACTCCAGAAATAGATGTCTGTTGGAAGTACAATCTGAATGTAGCTTACAATTAAAATTTATGTCTTCAGGAAATGCAATTACAAGTGTCATAAAAATATGTTTAAAGCTAATATTGTCATATTATAGGCAAACAATAATAATAATAAAATCTTGAAAAAATAAAATTACATGCAAAATAATATTAGGTTAAAAATACATCATACAATTTTCATGACACTAGATACAGAAGATTAGAAAGACCAACCCAAAAGGTTAATTTGGATGATTTCTGGGTTGTGTGATTGTGAGTAATTTTTGTTGACTTTATGATTTAACATGTGAGTTGTCATAAATGTAAAACTAGCTTTTGTAACTTAAAAGAGTCATTTTCTAAAAAGAAAAATTTGCAGTGGGAATATTATTTTAATAGTGGAAACAGTGCTTTGATTCTTTAGCCGCTGAGCCACAAGGGAAGCCCAATACTACGTTACTGATGTGTAAATAGAAAAGGAAAACATCAGATTAGTGTATTGAACAAGGGAAAAGCTGAAGAACATCCAGGTTCCTTTTGAATAAGCACTTCCCAGTTGAATATCTATTTATTCCAGTAACTTTCACTCTAGTATTCCTGTCGGGATAATCCTATGGACAGAGGAGCCTGGTGGGCTATGGTTCATGGGTTCGCAAAGAGCTGGACAAGACTGAGCATTCATTGAAGAGATTTTTGCTTGCCCCAGTGTATTGCTTTTCCAGTCCTGTGGCCACTGCTGAGTTTTCCAAATTTGCTGGCATATTGAGTACAGCACTTTCACAGCATTATCTTTCAGGATTTGAAATAGCTCAACTGGAATTCCATCACCTCCACTAGCTTTGTTCATAGTGATGCTTCCTAAGGCCTATTTGACTTCGCATTCCAGGATGTCTGCCTCTAGGTGAGTGATCACACCATCGTGCTTATCTGGGTTGTGAAGATCTTTTTTGTACAGTTCTTCTGTATATTCTTGCCACGTCTTCTTAATATTTTCTGCTTCTGTTAGGTCCATACCATTTCTGTCCTTTATTGAGCCCATCTTTGCATGAAATGTTCCCTTGGTATCTCTAATTTTCTTGAAGAGATCTCTAGAATTTCCCATTCTGTTGTTTTCCTCTATTTCTTTGCATTGATCACTGAGGAAGGCTTTCTTATCTCTCCTTGCTATTCTTTGGAACTCTGCATTCAAATGGATATATCTTTCCTTTTCTCCTTTGCTTTTCGTGTCTCTTCTTTTCACAGCTATTTGTAAGGCCTCCTCAGACAGCCATTTTGCTTTTTTGCATTTCTTTTTCTTGGGGATGGTCTTGATCCCTGTCTCCTGTACAATGTCATGAACCTCCATCCATAATTCATCAGGCACTCTGTCTATAAGATCTAGTCCCTTAAATCTATTTCTCACTTCCACTGTATAGTCATAAGGGATTTGATTTAGATCATACCTAAATGGCCTAGTGGTTTTCCCCACTTTCTTCAATATCAGTTTGAATTTGGCAATAAGGAGTTCGTGATCTGAGCCACAGTCAGCTCCCGTCTTCTTTTTGCTGACGTATAGAACTTCTCCATCTTTGGCTGCAAAGAATATAATCAATCTGATTTCGGTGTCGACCATCTGGTGATGTCCATGTGTAGAGTCTTCTCTTGTGTTGTGGAAGAGGGTGTTTGCTATGACCAGTGCATTCTCTTGGCAGAACTCTATTAACCTTTGCCCTGCTTCATTCTGCACTCCAAGGAAAAATTTGCCTGTTACTCCAGGTGTTTCTTGACTTCCTACTTTTGCTTTCCAATCCCCTATAATGAAAAGGACATCTTTTTTGGGTGTTAATTCTAGAAGGTCTTGTAGGTCTTCATAGAACTGTTCAACTTCAGCTTCTTTAGCGTTACTGGTCAGGGCATAGACTTGGATTACCATGATATTGAATGGTTTGCCTTGGAAATGAACAGAGATCATTCTGTCATTTTTGAGATTGCATCCAAGTACTGCATTTTGGACTCTTTTGTTGACTATGATGGCTACTCCACTTCTTCTAAGGGATTCCTGCCCACAGTAGTAGATATAATGGTCATCTGAGTTAAATTCACCGATTCCAGTGCATCTTAGTTCGCTGATTCCTAGAATGTCAATGTTCACTCGTCATCTCCTGTTTGACCACTTCCAGTTTGCCTTGAACATTCCAGGTTCCTATGCAATATTGCTCTTTACAGCATTGAACCTTGCTTCTATCACCAGTCCCATCCACAACTGGGTGTTGTTTTTACTTTGGCTCCATCCCTTCATTCTTTCTGGAGTTATTTCTCCACTGATCTCCAGTAGCATACTGAGCACCTACTGACCTGGGGAGCTCATCTTTCAGTGTCCTATCCTTTTGCCTTTTCATACTGTTCATGGGGTTCTCAAGGCAAGAATACTGAAGTGGTTTGCCATTCCCTTCTCCAGTGGACCACATTCTGTCAGACCTCTCCACCATAACCCGTCCATCTTGGGTGGCCCCACATGGCATGGTTTAATTTCATTGAGTTAGACAAGGCTGTGGTCCGTGTGATCAGATTGGCTAGTTGTCTGTGATTATGGTTTCAGTCTGTCTGCCCTCTGATGCCCTCTCTCAGTGCCTACCATCTTACTTGGGTTTCTCTTAACTTGGTCCTGGGGTATCTCTTCATGGCTGCTCCAGCAAAGCGCAGCCACCGCTCCTTACCTTGGACAAGGGGTATCTCCTCTTGGCCGCGCTTCCGTGCCGCTGTCACAGCTACCACACCGCCAAAGGTCAGTTTTCATTCCAATCCCAAAGAAAGGCAATGCCAAAGAATTGCACTCATCTCACGTGCTAGTAAAGTAATGCTTAAAATTCTCCAAGCCAGGCTTCAGCAATACGTGAACCATGAACTTCCAGATGTTCAAGCTAAATTTAGAAAAGGCAGAGGAATCAGAGATCAAATGCCAACATCTGATGGATCATCGAAAAAGCAAGAGAGTTCCAGAAAAATATCTATTTCTGCTTTATTGACGATGCCAAAGCCTTTGACTGTGTGGATCACAATAAACTGTGGAAAATTCTGAAACGGATGGGAACACCAGATGACCTGACCTGCACCTTGAGAAACCTGTATGCAGGTCAGGAAGCAACGGTTAGATCTGGACATGGAACAACAGACTGGTTCCAAATAGGAAAAGGAGTACGTCAAGGCTGTATATTGTCACCCTGCTTATTTAACTTACATGCAGAGTACATCATGAGAAATGCTGGGCCGGAGGAAGCACAAGCTGGAATCAAGATTGCTTGGAGAAATATCAATAACTTCAGATATGCAGACGACACCACCCTTATGGCAGAAGGTGAAGAAAAACTAAAGAGCCTCTTGATGAAAGTGAAAGAGGAAAGTGAAAAAGTTGGCTTAAAGCTCAACATTCAGAAAACTAAGATCATGGCATCTGGTCCCATCACTTTATGGCAAATAGATGAGGAAACAGTGGAAACAGTAGCTGACTTTATTTTTGGGGGCTCCAAAATCACTGCAGATGGTGATTGCAGCCATTAAATTAAAAGACGCTTACTCCTTGGAAGGAAAGTTATGACCAACCTAGACAGCATATTTAAAAGCAGAGACATTACTTTGTCAACAGAGGTCCGTCTAGTCAAGGCTATGGTTTTTCCAGTAGTCATGTATGGATGTGAGAGTTGGACTATAAAGAAAGCTGAGGGCTGAAGAATTGATGCTTTTGAACTATGGTGTTGGAGAAGACTCTTGAGATTCCCTTGGACTGCAAGGAGATCCAGCCAGTCCATCCTAAAGGAAATCAGTCCTGAATATTCATTTGAAGGACTGATGTTGAAGCTGAAACTCCAATACTTTGGCCACCTGATGCGAAGAACTGACTCATTGGAAAAGACCCTGATGCTGGGAAAGATTGAGGGCGGGAGAAGAAGGGGACAACAGAGGATGAGATGGTTGTATGGCATCACCGTCTCAATGGACATGGGTTTGGGTGGACTCTTGCAGTTAGTGATAGACAGGGAGGCCTGGCATGCTGCAGTTCATGGGGTCACAAAGAGTCAGACACGACTGAGCGACTAAACTGAACTGAACTGAAGTTGCTCTTAAGCTCCCTAGAATTCTCATGCAAACACCTTATGTTCTTTACTTCATTTTCTTGCCCTAGTCCACTGGCTGGGGCCTCCATCACAACATTAAAAGTAGACATCTTTGCCCTATGTCCAGTGTGAGAGGAAAAACACTTATTTTCTCACCAGTGAGCATTATATTAACTGTAAGATTTCCATAAATATCCTTCATCAGGTGGAGGAAGTTCCCTTCTATTTCTGGTTTACTTAGAATTTGTTTTAATACTATGAGAGTTTGTTTAATCTGTCAAGTGCTTTTTACACATCTATTGAGAATATCCTATGGTTTTGTTCCTTTAGTCTGTCACTATGAGTAATACTGATTGACTTTTGAATATGAAACCAACCTTGCATTCCTGGGATAAACTCTACTTTGTCATGGTATATCATTCTTTTAATATATTGCTGGATTCTACTTGTGAATATCTCATTAAGGAGTTTGCATCTATGGTCATAGAGGGTTTTTTTTTTTTGTAATTTGCTTTAAGAAAATAAAATTTACATTTTATTTAGAAAGATTAAAACACATTGTACAAAATTTTTCTCATCAAGATATCAGCAACAATTTCTGTATTATTCCTCTAAAAGAAAAAAGACCTCTGTTTTTCCCAGGTAACTTTTATAAATCAAGACAATGCAGTAGATATGGTCATGGAAAGAAAACTAATAGATGGTCAGTAACTTTGGCTACTGATTCTATCTTGACCATGAAACAAAAGTGTTCACTGTACACTTGCTAGGAAGACTATGACTCAGTTAAAGAATAAATTCAACAAATGATTATATTAATAAATAACATCCAGAAGTAGAACCACAGTAGATTGTTTTCTATTTGAACTTCAGTTTGCTTTTTTTCTTTACACTCACTTAATGGAGACAAAATCTACATTGCAGTCTGTCCTTGTTTGGTGAGCTCAAAGTTTCTTCTTGTTGGTAATTTTCTTAACTGCCCATTACAGATTTTTAATCACATACTGAAACACCTACTAGTCAGTGGTCAGTCCTGAGCTTTATTGCGGTATTTTATGAAATATATTCCTTCTCCCCACACCTCTGCAACATTTACTTCCTCAAAGAATTGACAGCTAATACCTCCTCATTTGATTTGTGGCAGTAGTAATGTTCTATTTTAAATGACTCAACTAAAATGTCCCCAGAGTATCACCAAGAGAAGTCACAGAGAAATGAAATGTTCTTTCAGTGCTGTCATCTGAAAGGAGAGGTCTGCAGAGAATAAAAGTTCAGAAAGTGGCCACTTAACAGGTAGTTTATCAACATTTAATGCATTCAGTGGAAGGGCCAGAAGCAAATATTCAGTGATTAAATGGCCTATATTCACCTTAGAGCTTTTCTTCCAAACATCAACTGTAAGGATAAAACCAATTTTTAAAACTTCTACTAGATATTTTCAGTGGTTTTTAAAAAGTACTTGGAGGAAACTCTGGCTTAACTGTATAGTTTGATATGTGTCTCTACCATTAAATTAAGATCATATTTTATATCAAGGATTATGTTAAGTTATTTGACCTTTGGTCTGTTGAAATATTTCTTATTCATGCTTAAGATGCTGTCATCTAATTTCACTGCTCTCATTCTCAAACTTCATCAAGGAAGAATATGTAGGATCTTCAGCCATGCATGCGTGTGTGTGTTAGTCACTCAGTGGTGTCCGACTCTTTGCAACCCCATGAACAGTAGCCCGCCAGGCTTCTCTGTCCATGGAATTCTACAGGCAAGAATACTGGAATGGATTGCCATTCCCTTCTCCAGAGGATCTTCCTGACCCAGGGATTGAACTCTGGTCTCCTGCATCTCAAGCAGATTCTTTATGATTTGAGCTACAGGGAAGTCCTTCAGCCATGCATAAATAATAAGAAAAAATTTGAAGTGAGACAGATAGGGGGCTTTTTACATGGTTAATGGTCGCCCTGTCTTTCCCTCTGTGTTTTGTTTGATCCTGCTTCCCAGGTGGCGCTAGTGGTAAAGAACCTGGCTGCCATTGCAGGAGACCTAAGAGGCCTGGGTTCGATCCTTGAGTCGGGAAGAGCCCCTGGAGGAGGGCATGGCAGCCCACTTCAGTATTCTTGCCTAGAGAATTCCATGGACAATGGAGCCTGGTGGGCTACAGTCCATAGGGTTGCAAAGAGTCAGACATGACTGAAGTGACTTAGCACAGAGCACCAACAGCAAAGGTTGGCAGAGAGTATGTTGGGAGTGGGTTAGTCACTTTGGTACATGTTGGGCACGGTGTTGGGTGTGAGCTCTTCTATGACTGAGGCTATAAGAGATAAGCATTTAAGAACAGAGAGGTGTTATTCTAAGAAAACATCTTTAAGGTCCTGAGTAATGTGCCTCATTGTTGGGACAACAAGTATTTGTTTACAGTAATTCTCAATGGTTAGTTGAGATTATCTTGCTGAGTCCCAAGAAGTTCTAGGAAATTCCACTTAAAATCAAGTCTGGTGCTGCATCATGGCTTTCTCAAATCAAAATTTATAATAAACATAGATATTTTCCATCCCTTCATATACTGCAACTCAGCAGTCAAGGTGCTGGCAGCAAAGAAATATCGGAAGTGTGGCCCTGGAAATTTTCCCAAAGGCTATTTTAAAAAATAGGACATTTTGATGAACAACAATGATAATTAAAATGAAAAATTGTCAGTGCACTACAGAGAACAAAAGCTCAATCAGCTATAAAGTTATCTAGCTAACATTTGTATCATTATTTATACCATCTAAAGATAAGTATTTGCAGGAGTTCTACAAAAATTCCATAAGCATTATACCCGCTACTCATTGAGAATGGCAAATTTGCTTTGGTTCGTTTGCCTTTTATCCCTCACTGTTCTAAAAGAGAACAGATATTACATTGTTGAGCTCTAAAGCAGTCGTGATCAACAGAAGAAAGAACAAACATCTTTAATTGTTCACCAAGCAACAGATATTCCCACAACAGACACTACTTTTGACAACTACACAACAGACCCTGCTTCTGACAGCTATACATTTAAGGTAGAGGAAAAACAGATTGTGTACATAGCATGGGATTATTCCCCAAAAGTCTAGTCACCATGACTTGCATTGGGGAGAAAGTCCACTGGACCTGATGTGAGCCAGACCGCAGCAGTGCTCCGTGTTTGTCCCCCGCTCTTCCATTATCACAGTGTGAAATTTCACAGCTAAAATGTCTGCATCAGCTTCCGAAGGAAGAGAGCCCGTGTTCCTCACTGTGACCTTGACTCACTGATGAACCTCACCAATACTGGTGATTGCTCTTCCCCTGCTATGTCCATCTTATTATCAGTGACAATGGAAGAGGTGGGTCTCTCGCTTTCCTATTTCTCTCCAGTAGCACTCTCGCCATCTCCAGCACCTATTTTTGCTGTGTTTTCAAAAAAATGGACGTGTCAACTTCCGTTGTCTCAAAGCACTTTCTCAGAGCTGCCTCACCAGAAAATCCTCTGCACGCCAGCAGGAGAAAAGAGACCTTTGGAGATTTTTGTCAGCTTCATCTTAATCTAGACATGTGCTTTATAAAAATTGAACTTCCAGTAAAGATTTTAGGTACTCTTTGACCTCATTCTCTGCATAATTTAAGGATAAAAAAACCTTATTCTTTACCATCTCCTTCTGCATCAGAGTTCTGGGGATTGCTATGGGTTTCTTCCTTTGTGTTTGTTCCAGTTCAGAAGTTTTACCGTTTCTTTTTTCTGTTTGTATTTCTGATTTCATGATCCCTCCATTATTTTATTCATCTTCAGTGTCTCCATGTGGGTTGTTCATATGACTGGTGACATCAATTACTGCTGTCGTAGCATAATCCCAAAGAACTCTCTTATATTAATAAGTACTGGTTCTACAAGCCAGCAGTTACTTAAGGCATTTGGCAACAATGTTTGCTTAGCAGATCAAGTGGTTTATCTTCTAAGTCCTGTATCTTACATTTCTTCACCGACTTCTGGCTTCTGTCTAGATCTTGCAGGAACCTGCAGAAAGTCAGATTGGGCTGCATCAACTTCCTTGTTCAGTTAGGGACTGTGCACAGTCTGATGATGTCGCCCACCAGCCAGCCTGTTCGTCCCTTCCCTCCCCACAGTACAGGGGAGTGTGTCTGCCTGTTGGGGGAGGCGAAAGGAAACCAGACTGGGTGGCCAGCTGGACATGACTGGTGCTTTAATTTTCTTTTTTTTTTTTTTAAATGACTTTGTCACAATTACTGCCAGGGTCTAGCTGACCTCATAGAACACCTTGCAAAGTGTTTCCTCATCTTCTATTTTGGAAAACATTTATATAAGTTTGATACCTTTTCTTACCTTAATATTTAGAAGAGTTCACCAGTAATACCATCTGACCCTGATGTATTTGAGGGAAGATTTCAATCACAAATTCAGTTTACTTAATAAATATATTTTCAGCAATATTTCCTATTTCTTCTTGTGTCTGTTCTGGTAAGTTGTATTGTTTAGGATTTCATCTAGCTGTTGAATTTATTAACATCAAATTGTTAATAGTGTATGTAGCATCTGTAGTATATTCACACATTTATTCCTGGTATTGGTGATTTTCCTTATTTTTTTCTTGATTAGCCTATGTAGAGCTTAAGTGTTAGTTGTTCAGTCGTGTCCAACTCTTTGTGACCCCATGAACTGTAGCCTCCAGGCTCCTCTTTCCATGGGATTTCCCAGGCAAGAATACTGGAGCTGGTTGCCATTTTCTTCTCCAGGGGATCTTCCTGACCCAGGAATCAAACCTGGGTCTCTTGCACTGCAGGCAGATTCCTTACCACCTGAGCCATCAGGGAAACCCATTTAGGGGTTATCAAATTTGTTGTTCTTTCAAAAAGAAAAAAAAATTTGTATGTGTTAATTTTCTCTGTCATTTATGTTTTATATTTCATTGGTTTCTTTTCTTTACTGTTTCCTTTGTTCTATATACTTTGTATTTACCTAACTTTCTCCACTTACAATGAGGTTATGTCCTGATAAACCCATCATGAGTTGAATGTGTCATAGAACTGTTCTGTGGTAATTTCTCACAGGAATTAAAAACATTTACTTAGTTAATTATATTCAAAAGAGTATATATTTTCTTTTGATTTTTTTTAATTAAGAAAAAGAATAGCAACTCCCGACATGACTCAGAAGCAACCGGGTAATCCGATTTCAATTCATGCAACCTATCCCTTGGTCAAAATAGTGATACCAAAGAAATATCTGTCTGTCAACACATTTGTTTACCCACTGCTTTTAGATAGTTGAAAACAGGAAATCTCAGGTGTCGGAATATCAAACAGGAACTACAAAAATGTTCTCCATTAGGTTTTGGATAGGTAACATTCACTTGCTTTTAAATATGTTATAAAAGCTGAAGGTTTTACTGTATAAATATTGTGGTAGCAATTTGTACCACCCAGCAGTTTTAGAGGCTCCATGAATGATTAAAAAGAGTTTCTGTCTTTGTAAAGAGTTTTAGGAACCTAATGATTTATTAGTGTTCCAACTGCTGTCTTTTTTCCCTTTCATGTCTTGACAATTCTTATCATACATTCCTTACTGGTGATTTAGTAGATGCAGTAAGCAGATCTTAACTTTAAAATTATACAGCTCCCTTATTTAAAGCTGCAGGCTATTTGTTCCAGTGTCATTTTGCTTCTTTAGCAAACTTTTATTGATACCTTGTTATATGCCAGATACTGTTTGGAACTGAGGGTCCCAAAATGAAGAAGCATTGTCCCTTTTTTTTTTCATGAGTTTATAGTCTAGTGAACATCAGAGAAATAATTGCAGTAAGTTTTATAATAGAGAAATGTTAAAGCTGCACATGGAGGGAACCCAGGCAGTCTTCAAAGGAAGAGGTGACATTTCAGTGTGATATTAGGAGTATGTAAAATTTTATAGCTCAGTAAATTGAACCCTTATGATTTTTGCACTTAAATGTATGTAAATTTTATCTGTAAAAACTAGTGAGTTATTGAGCTCTAGTTAATAAGAGTGGTTTTTGTGGGGTTTGGGTTGGCAATACCGAAAAGTCCTTCTGTGTATTATAGGCTTTATTTATATATATGAAATAAATATAGAAATATGTGCTTACTATTAAGCATATTGATTGTGATAAATATACTATTGTTTATAAGAAAAGTTTCTCACAAAAATAATCCATTCAAGTATTTAGGATAGAAGCTATAATAACTCCAGCCAGTTCTCAAATAATTCATAAAATATGAATATACAGATATAGATAGAGAAATATATATAAAGAGAAAGGCAGAGAGAGAATGATAAAGCAAGTGAGGCACATATAAATAATTGATGAATCTGAATGAAGATTATTTAGGAATTTCTCTTACTATTCTTACAACATTTATTTAAATGTTAAGTTATAGAAAAATTAAAAATTATGGTTTCTCTCATCTTAAGGATATAGAAAACTATATTTTAAAAAGAAAACATCACTTCCACCATGAAAACAAGAAAATGCAAGATAAACTGTAAAAGTATAGCTGTCTTTGAACCCATCAGAGAACTAAGTTTGCAAGATAGCCAAGAAGTCTGAAATTTAAAGAAGACAGGCCCTTCTGAGGATGTAGGCACTGTCTCACGTGGGTCCAGTACGAGAGTATGAGAAGTTAGATGCCATATAAGCGAAATAAAAGAGAAAGAATGGGACCGATAATATTTGAAGAGCTAACAAAACTAACATAAGGGAAGAACTCAAAATGCATACACAGTAAGAACAGGAAACCCCATGCAGCATAAATGTGAGGAGAATGACGTCCACCTGGACAAGTAACAGTTAAACTGCTGGAAACCAAAGGCAAAGAGAAAATCTTGGAGACAAATAAAATGACAGCAGATTTCTCATTAGAGTATATGCAGCCCAGGAGATAATGGAGTGACATCTTTAAAATACTGAGAGAAAATAGAAAACCTACCAGCTCAGGATTACACACCTTTCAGAAATTAAGTCAAATATTGACTAGCACAAACAAAAGCTGAGAGAATTCATTACCCAGCAGCTAAAAGAAAATTTAAAGTACTTTAGTGGAAAGACTACAATACTAGAAACTTACCTGTACACAAGAAATGAAGATCATAGAAGTGCTAAAGGGTAAGGTGTGATAGTTAATTGTTTATGTTAACTAGACTGAGCCAAATGGTGTTGGATTGTTTCTGGGTGTGCCTCTGAGGGTGCTTCTGGGTGACATTAGCATTTGAGTGGGTGGACTCAGTGATGCCCGACCTTGCCCTTCTCGGTGTGTCTGGTCATCATTCAATGACTGAGGGCCTGGAATAGAACAAGAATCTGAGGAAGAGAGTTTGCCCCTTTTGCTTTCTGCCTGCATGCTTGAGCTGGCGCATCAGTCTTCAGCCCTTGAGCTGGGGTTCATACCACTGACTCCCCCAGTTCTCTGGCCTTCAGACTCAAACTGGAATTACACTGGTGCCTTTCCTCGGTATCCAGCTTACAGACAGCAGATTGTGGAAATTCTCAGCCTCTATAATCAAGTGACACAGTTCCTCAGAATCTCTCTCTCTAGGTATAGAGACATCAGTCAGTTCAATCGCTCAGCCGTGTCTGACTCTTTGCGACCCCATGGACTGCAGCACGCCAGACCTCCCTGTCCATCACCAACTCCCGGAGCTTACTCAAACTCATGTCCAGCGAGTTGGTGATGCCATCCAACCATCTCATCCTCTGTCGTCCCCTTCTCCTCCTGCCTTCAATCTTTTCCAGCCTCAGGATCTTTTCCAATGAGGCAGTTCTTCACACCAGGTGGCCAGAGTACTGGAGCTTCAGCTTCAGCATCAGTCCTTCCAATGACTATTCAGGACTGATTTCCTTTAGGATGGACTGGTTGGATCTCCTTGCTGTCCAAGGGACTCTCAAGAGTCTTCTCCAACACCACAGTTCAAAAGCATCAATTCTTTGGCACTCAGCTTTCTTTATAGAGACATAGATAGATACAGATATGGAGATGTATCGATATAGATATCTAATGGTTCTGTTTCCTATGGAGATAAATAGATGTAGATGTTCTAATGATTCTATTTCCCTAGAGGAAGTACAGAAAGTAAATATAAAAGACATTATTTAATCGATAATTGCTATAAAAATAAATAAAACAGTAATCTTTTAGTGCGTGTTTATAGACTATATAAATTAAAATTACGAAAACTATAGTACAAAAGATGGGAAGGAGAACTTGGGAGTTTGTAGTTGTAGGTTGTGAGATCCTTAAACTACGTGTGAACTGCTCTATTATTTGGGGTATACTGTGAATAATTAAAGATATATACGTATGCATGCATGAGTGCTTGCTGAGTCGCTTCAGTCGTGTCCCACTCTTTGCAACTCTGTGAACTGTAGCCCTCCAGGCTCCTCTGTCCATGGGATTCTCCAAGCAAGAATACTGGGGTGGGCTGTTGTCCCTCCTCCAGGGGATCTTCACGACCCATGGACTGAAGCCATGTCTCCTGAGGCCCGTGCATTGCAGGCGGATTCTTTACCCCTGAGCCACCAGGGAAGCCTAAAGATATATATAATCAAACCAGAGAAAGTTATAAAAGAGATATAAAAAATAAGAAACAGAGAATGTAAAGTGAAATCACAAAAATACTCTATTAACACAAAAACAGGAAGAAAAAGAGGGGAAAGAGAAGCAAGACAGACCAGACAGAATAGATACAAAACAGTAGCAAGACTGTAGCTTTAAATCCAACCATATCAGTAATTACATTCAGTATAATGGGCTCATTCACTGGCTCCAGCCTGCCTAGGAAAAGCATGACCTCAGCTCAGTCACAGTGCTGGATCCCAGCAGAGGCACTTCAGTCAAGGCTGTCAGCCAGTTGTACCTCTCGCTGCTCATCTGCTAGTTCTTGCTTGAAGGGAGACCCAAGTAGCACCTTTCCATGATGGCCATACCTGCCCTTTGGAAAGAACTCTGTCTCTGCTTTCTACCAAGATGCTGATGTATGTGTCTGTGAGTGTGCCCACACAACTGGCAAATATTTATTTAACACATTAAAGTAGGAACTGGCATGATGACAATGATAGTATAAAGAAGGAGAGGAAGATCTATTATATCTAGTCAGCAGGTGAAAAGAATGCTGAAATGAGATTACATATTAGATTGAAACTGATCAATGCCCTGTAAAATCAGTCTGTAGGATTTCTTTTTTTTCTACTTGGCAGGAATAAATTGCAATATATAGATCTTCTATGAGTGGATGTTAACTTTACAGAGCCCTGTCTCTCTGTAGACCATCCGTTGACTCCCTGGAATAGCCAGACTTCTTTCAGGTTGGGTCCCAATGAAGACAGCCAGGAGGAAGCTGTATTGCTATTTATGACCTCATGGAGAGACAGGGAGCGATGCTGCATGTTCTAGCTCCAGTTCTTCCAGTCTTACAGCTCAGCCACCTGAAAGGTGAGCAAACAAATCAGAGATGCCCCAGTCACCATCTGACTGCAGTCTCATGAGGGACCTTCAGCCAGAAACGGCCAGCAGAGCTGCTCGGGAATTCCTGGCTCACAGAAACCGTGCAAGATAATAAACGATCGATGCTTTAAGTTACTGCATTAGGAGATGATTTGTCCCCCTGCAATGCTCAACCAGGGTAGAGCAGTGGTCAAGAATCCTCCTGACAACGCAGGAGATGCAAGAGATTTGGGATCCATCCCTGAGTCGGGAAGGTCCCCTGGAATAGGAAATGGTAACTCGCTCCAGTATTCTTGCCTGGAGAATCCCATGGACAGAGAAGCCTGATGGGCTACAGTCCGGGGGGGGGGGGTGTCTCAAAGAGTCAGGCAGAGCTGAGCGACTGAGCACACACAATGCACAGCAAAACTGCTGATACTCACCTGGTCCTTAGCACAGTGCTTGCCTCATAGTTGGGGCATAATTGGTCACTTTTTTCCTGTAGTGTTAGTATTTTGTAGTTTTAATATTTTTCATGAGTATTTAATTAGTAATTAGCATAAAGAAGACTGAGCACCAAAGAATTTATGCTTTCAAACTCTGGTGCTGGAGAAGACTCGTGAGAATCCCTTGGACTGCAAGAAGATCAAACCAGTCAAATCCTAAAGGAAATCAACCCTGAATATTCATTGGAAGGACTGATGCTGAAATTGAAGCTGCAATACTTTGGCCACCTGATGCCAAGAGCCAACTTATTGGAAAAGACCCTGGTGCTGGGAAAGACTGAGGGCAAGAGGAGAGAGGACAAAGAGGATGAGATGGTTGGATGGCATCATTGACTCCAATGGACATGTTTGTTGTTGTTCAGTCACTCAGTCGTGTCCAACTCTTTGCGACCCCATGAACCGCAGCACATCAGGCTTCCCTGTCCTTCACTATCTCCTGGCGTTTATTCAAACTCATGTCCATTGAGTCAGTGATGCCATCCAACCATCTCATCCTCTGTCGTCTCCTTCTCCCCCTGCCGTCAATCTTTCCCAGAATCAGGGTCTTTTCCAGAGAGTGGGATGGACATGAGTTTGAGCAAACTCCAGGAGATAGTGAAGGCTAGGGAACCCTGGGGTGCTGCAGGCCGTGGGGTCGCAAAGAGTCTATCAGGACTTAGCAAGTGAAAAACAAGTAGCATGTAATGTGTAGCTTGACTCTGTGTCTGGGCACTAGAGGGCACTCGTATCCGTTGATGCGAGGGTTTCAGACATGCAGGTGCAGTTCTCCAACCGAGGCACCAGGGGGAGCCCGCCTCTAATTTTTCATCATCCCTTTCAAAAGGTGAACTTGACAGAAGGGAACAAGGCTTCAGAACCAGGTAAGTGCTCAGGGTGGGTGCACTGGGATGACCCAGAGGGATGGGATGGGGAGGGAGGTGGGAGGGGGGTTCAGGATGGGGAACACATGTAAACCCATGGCTGATTCATGTCCGTGTATGGCAAAAACCACTACAATATTGTAAAGTAATTAGCCTCCAACTAAAATAAATAAATTAATTTTTTTTAAAAATTAGCATACATAAGGAAGACGTTTTAGAAAACTGTAGTAAGCACATTCTCAAAAAAACAAGAAAACATGAATGGCACCATCTCCTCGCTGGATGTGCAGACAAAGAACAAGAAAATACCCCATCCATGCTTTTTTTTTTTTTTCCGTTTTAAATGTAGTAGAGCAGGTTGTATTTTCTTTAATCCCTGAAAAGGAGAAGGGCTCTGCAAGCCTATTATTTCTAAACAACATTGTACTTAGTCTTTACCATAAACAACACTGTACCTAGTCTTTCCCATATCTAGAAACATAGCAAAAGCACAAAAGCTCTCTGTCACAGCTTCTGATGGCGAGAGGGTAATTCTGAATACTGGTTTCCAGTGTCCCAAGTAATATTTGTACCGCCACTTTTACAGATTTTAAAGGTCTTGTTTTTTCCTACTTCTTTATCTTATTTACACAGGATTGATAGTCTAGTGGCTGTGAAAATGGGCCATGATTATGATTGCAGGAAATTTGGGAAATGAGAGCATTGAAATGAATTGCCTGAACCAAACACATTGTAATTCTCCCCTCTTTCCAACTAATTCAAAGCAGACTTTACCCATAATCATTCATAGTAACCTGAGGAGGTTGGCAGCCTGAGTGATGATGACAGTCTGCCCATCTCCAAGTAAGTTTTGAAAGCTGGCCCTACCCCAGGGTGGCTCAAGTACTACTGGGGCTTGAATGGGACAGAGTCTTAAGAATAAAAAAGGGTGGGTTGTGGTGGGTTTATCTGATGAGAGCCTTGTGCTATGGGGTCAGGACTCTGCAACCCAGTAGAGTATAAGTCAAAGGGGGCCGGGGTGGGAGAGAACTGGACTCTGAAGAGCTGATTCTTTGACAGCTAAGCCACAAGGGGAGCCCCTGAAGAGCTGATTCTTTGAGGGCATCCAGAACTGACAACCCAAACTCTACCTGACGCACCATGCTGATGATCAAGCACAAGATTTGATCAACTCATATCCTGTTGTTTTATTTTAATCCCCACCACAGGGGGATTAAAAAGCAAAGACATTACTTTGCCAACAAAGGTCCATCTAGTCAAAGCTATGGTGTTTCCAGTAGTCATGTATGGATGTGAGAGTTGGACAATAAAGAAAGCTGAGCGCCAAAGAATTGATGCTTTTGAACTGTGGTGTTGGAGAAGACTCTTGAGAGCCCCTTGGACTGCAAGAAGATCCAACCAGTCCATCTTAAAGGAGATCAGTCCTGAATATTCAAAGGAAGGACTGATGCTGAAGCTGAAACTCTAATACTTTGGCCACCTGATGCAAAGAACTGCCTCATTGGAAAAGACCCTGATGCTGGGAAAGATTGAAGGCAGGAGGAGAAGGGGATGACAGAGGATGACATCACCGACTCGATGGACATGAATTTGAGCAAGCTCTGGGAGTTGGTGACGGACAGGGAAGTCTGGTGTGCTGCAGTCCATGGGGTCGCAAAGAGTCGTACATGACTGAGAGACTGAACTGAACTGATAGGGATTAAAACAAAGCCAATACAAACACAAATATATAGTGAAGGTAGTAGAATGATGTTTCTACTGAACACGTGTCTGTAAATAGTGATATTGCTTTTCAGGTACTACTTATGGCGAAGTCTTATCATTTGGTGCTCAGTGCTTGCTTTAATACATGTAACATACTTTCCTATAATACTCCAGTAATAGCAAACGCTGCCCTCTTTGACTTAACCACCAATTGTGGGCTATGGGAACCTTAGAGTATCTCCCTCCCAGCCAGTAATGGAAATTTCCAGAGAGTTTCATACACATGCTGCTAAGAAGCCCTAAGTGAAAGAAAGTGAAAGTGAAGTTACTCAGTCGTGTCCAACTCTTTTCGACCTCATGGACTGTAGCCTACCATGTTCCTCCATCCATGGGATTTTCCAGACAAGAATACTGGAGTGAGTTGCCATTTCCTTCTCCAGAGGATCTTCCCGACCCAGGGATTGAACCCGGGTCTCCCGCATTGTAGGCAGATGCTTTACCATCTGAGCCACCAGAGAAGTCCAAGAAACCCTAAGGCTCCCTCAAACCACTTTGTAAACTCGAAGTAGCGGGTGTGACACGCCCACTGCACTCATTAGAGGCTACATGGCTGGGTCCTCAGGTCACTGATTCTGACTGTGAAAAAATGGTGCTAGATGACATTAGGGCGCTTCATGTGAAATCCTGTGACAATTCACAAGACGAGGGAATGACCTTGAGTTAGGAACTCTAACGGGCTTCATGGAGGACAGCCCCCCCAGGTGGGGAATAGGGTTGGGCATCCAGGGATGGAGTAAAGGACGCGCTCTGGGCAGGGCTGGGTATGCTGAGGCATGGAGGCAGAAGTGAATACGTCTATCTGGGAACAGTTCAATCCGATTGGATCCTTACATGAAGGAAAACAGCAACAGAGGGACCTAGAAAGGGTACGTTCAAGTCCTAAATCAAATTCGAAAATTTTCCTCTAGTGAGCTAGGCCTGTTCTAGCCAACAGAAATGTGTGCAAAGATGAAGATGTTCCAAATACGAGCTGTGGAATATGGTGGCCAGTAGATACAGGTCACTATCAAGCACTTGAAATACACTAAGGCAACTAACGAACTGAATTTTTAATTTGGTTTCATTTATTTCTTCATGTGTTTTACATTAGGGTTTGTTCTCTTTTAAAACATTCTTTTTATTGAAGTGTAGTTGATTTACAATGCCGTGTTAGTTTCTGCTGTACAGCAAAATGAGTCAGTTATACATATACATATACCCACTCCTCTTTGGATTCATATATGCTTCTCAGGCATCACTGACTCGATGGACATGGGTTTGGGTAAACTCTGGGAGTTGGTGATGGACAGGGAGACCTGGCGTGCTGCAATTCATGGGGTCGCAAAGAGTCGGACACGACTGAGCGACTAAACTGAACTGATGCTTCTCAGGTGGTGCTAGTGGTAAAAAAAAACTTGCCTGTCAGTGCAGGAGACATGAGTCGCAGGTTCTGTCCCTGGGGTGGGAAGATCCCCTGGAGGAGGGCATGGCAATCCACTCCAGTATTCTTGCCTGGAGGATCCCGCGGACAGAGGAGCTTGGCAGGCTACAGTCCATAGGGTCACACAGAGTTGGACACGACTGAAGCAACTTAGCATGCATGCATGCATATAGCTAATGCCTGCCATATCTAGTAGTGCATTTCCAGACAATGGAAAAATGACATGATCAAAAGTGTGCTTCATTTTGAATAATCTGAAAGCTGACTATAAAGTGGATTTTAGGGTTGGTACTCTGAAGATAGGGTCTCATGGTGTGACAGAATCAATATGTGGGTTTCTCTTTTTTTAAGTAAAATATAAAATGCTTTCTCCAAAAACAAAACACAAAACTGATTCTGTTTCAATAAGGACACAGAAATGGACTCTTGTGAAGGGCACACCACTTTCTTGCCTTATCCCCTACAGAATGTCCTTGAGGAATCTCCCTGTGATTTCTAGAAACTGCTCAGAACTCAGTTTGTTAAATGCTAAGCCAGGTCAAAGGTAGTGGGGAATGCTACCAGTGAAAGTGAAAGTTGCTCTGTCATGTCTGACTCTTTGCGACCCCATGGACTACAGTTCATGGAATTCTCCAGGCCAGAATACTGGAGTGGGTAGCCATTCCCTTCTCCAGGGGATCTTCCTAACCCAGGGATCAATCCCAGCTCTCCCACATTGCAGGCAGATTCTTTACCAGCTGAGCCACCAGGGAAGCTCAATGCAACCAGGATAATGGTGATAAAGAAGAGGAATAAATGAGGGCAATAACCCCTGGTGGCTCAGATCGTGAAGAGTCCACCTGCAGTGCAGGAGAGCTAGGTTCAATCCCTGGTTTGGGAAGATCCCCTGGAGGAGGAAATGCCAACCCACTCTAGTATTCTTGCCTGGGAAATCCCTATAGTCCATGGAGTCACAAAGAGTCAGACACAACCGAGTGACTAACACACAACACTGTGGAGGTGGAATCAATAGATCTTAGTGTCCACTTGGGTACAAGAAGTAAGGTGTAAGTGTCTGCACATCTATTACATCATTCATCTAAGTCCAGACTCTGGTTTTATCTATCTGGAATTTCTCCCCATTACTCAGTCATCACTAATATAATAGGTACTCAAAAAGAAGTGTATTAAATGGAGTAGAATTAACACACACACAAGCTGCATGGATGTTGAGTAGTGGGAAGAACCTGGATGCATGTCTAGGTGCATTGACTCCAAGGCTGGCCCTGCAGCTTACAGCCCACCTTCCACCCCCTGAATAATGCAGTCACAGAAGCCAAGCCAAGAGGCTTTGCAAGTAGGGGCAGTCAATCAATGGTTTTAAGAGCAGCAGTAAGTTTGAGGAGAAAATGACAAATGGATGGTTAAAATTGAAAGGTAATTTCAGCTAGAGTTAAGGAAAGTGGGCTCAGAAGTCAGTGTGCAAGAACATCAAGGATTAGGATAGTAGAGGATGAAGGTGAGGGAGTAAAGACAATGGATATAAACTACTCTTTAGCTTCTTGGTAAATGGAAGGAAAGAGGTGAGATATACTGGAAATAGCGAGTTGACTGCTGGCTCTGTTCTCTACTTTTCTGAAATCTTGGAGCACCTGGAACACCTGATGTCTTCTCAGAGGGAATCCCGGGCCATTGGTCATCTTAGAGCCACGTGGTCTCATGATGAGGTTGGTCGGACCAGACATAGACAGCTGACAGGAGCCAGCCATCCCTAAGCTAACCAGTGGCGACTGGGGTGGTTTGGTAGAAGAGCTCTGTCCAGCAGAGGCCGTGTGTACTGACTGCCGACTGGTCAGCCTGCTCATCCTCTGTGTCAAGAAGGTACAACTCAGAGACATCGGGGAGACTCACTGAGCAGTAGAAGAGGAGACAGAAGGAGCGCCTGTTACCAGTATCACTTGAGGTGAAGAACAACGGATATCCTCCCTGAAGAAACAAGATGTCTAGAACCTGGGACCTTTGTAGTATTTTGAATGATGTGGCTTTGAACAATGTCTCGTTCTCCACAGAGCCTCCTGAGAGTCTGTCTACCTTACTTGTCATTGTATCCTTAAGGGACAATAAATGATTTCAGAGAACCCAAGCACAATTCTGTCTTTTACCATCTGAAAGAATGTAACCAGCACATGCTAAGCCTGAAAGGTGGAGTAAGGTGGAAGTGTTGGCATCCTTACAAAAAGAAATTCTAGAAAATTCTCACAATGCCAGATCCTTTAACAAGAGTCTCCAGTGGGCATAGGCTCAATGGTCCCATCTTGAGAAAAAGTGCAGAAACTTCTCACTGGGCCGCCTGCTTTCTGGAATGGTACCCTTGCCCTTTGGAGTAGCTTAAGACTACAGGCAGCCTGAAAGTGCAACCTCAGTTCCTTGCAGTCTATAAAGACAACAGGATGACTCTCTCCACGCTACAAAAGGGAAGATAAGTTAATGAAGATATTTGAGGGACAAAAGAAATCAGAGGACTCTGGAATCGAAAGGTACCTTGGGGACGGTTAGGAGCTCAATTGCCTTCCTGGAAAATTCTGACGTTCTAACTCCCAGTACCTCAGAACGGGACTGTATTTGGAGACAGGACTTTTAAAGAGGTGATTGTGAAGTCATGTGGGTGGGCCCTAGTCCAGTGTGGCTGGTGTCCTTGTGAGAAGAGATTAGGACGCAGACATGCAGACAGGGAGGACCACGGGAGGACCCAGGGAGAAGACAAGCTGAGGAGAGAGACTGCAGAAGAAACCAGCCAGCCAGCACCTACATCTGGAGCTTCCATCCTCTAGAACGCGGAGAGCATACATTCTGTTGTTTAAGCCACCCCCTGGCAAACCACGTGAGCCAACTCTTGGTCTTTCGTCCTGAAGAATCTGAGGTCTGGTGTCACACAGCTTGGATTGGTGGTAGGTCCAGGCCCCAGGGGTCCTCCTTCTTGTCCCAGAGGACTTACATCAACCACACCCCTGAATCTGACTTGGGTGCGTTTCCAGAAAGGAGACAGGAAAAGATGATGAAAAGAGCAATGAGCCGAGTTGGAATCTACTCCGTCGTGTGAAAGGAATGGATGGGCGGATGATTCGATGGTTTGATAGCTTCTTAGAAAATCCCGTGACTCTTGAGCTATCTTGCTGATGACGTGCTGTTTTGTATTCTTACTCCTACTCTTTGTTGCTAACTGGGAAGAACGATTGGTTGCAGGCATTCCAAAGTGACTTCTGCATGATTTTTAAATACGTGGAATCATGTTGGACTAATGGGTCCAAACGTAACCAAGGAGGTCTTACTCTTTCATTTAATGCTTGCATCTCTAATTTGTTGACTGTCTTCCAGAACATCCTTTGATGAAAAAAAAACCTGAGATGCCTGGGGGATTCGTGGTGGGAGAGTTTGATTTGTAATTCAATTTTATTTTAGCTTTAGTATCTGCTATTTTTTTTTATTTTAAGCACGGGTACATTTTTAGTTTTATTTTTTTTAATGTGAGGGCCTCAGAATGCTGACTGATTGCCTCTCTACACCCCGTGTTGGTTTCAGACGACAAGCCCAGCTCTGTGAGTTTTAGGGAAGCTCAAGACGCATTCATTGTCTTGTCGCCTTCCTGTCCCCAGCAACTCTGCTGTTGCCACGTCCCGAAGTGTTCTAAATCTCTGATTTCCCTCTTTGAGTGGCTGTCTCCCGTGTATTTTATTTACAGATAAGGCAAAGAAAGCTTTTGAATCTGAATTGAAGCATGGCTAACTGAGCTTAAGTTGTTGGAATCCCTGGATAATCCCCATGTTAAATGAGGGGGGAAATGCCTACAGGCTACTCCTCAGAAAGCCCATCGTTTTCCCCACACTTCTGTAGGTGAAATTCAAGCTTCCGCACCTGTTTCCACTGATTGGTGTGACCTGACACAGTGCGAGGCATTGTGCCATGAGCCTGGGGGCTGGTGGCCTGGCCTGCTGGTCCCTGACACTGACATGTGAAGCTGAGACTGCTGATCAAATCTGCCCTGACCGTCTGCGATTCTTCTTCTGCTCGTGAATATGCCCAGATCAGAAGCTGGGGCGGGAGTGGGGGGCATGGAAACGGTGCTTTACATTCATTTTCGTCACACGGAGAAGAAATAAAAACAGGCCTGATGCGTAAGGACCAGTACAGGACACAAATGTAGTGCTTCCTTAAAAACAGGATCCAAAATAAACATTCTGATCAAGGATTTGATGTTGGCATAAGACAGTTCAACTGCCGAAAAAGGTGTATTAGGAAACAGAGTTCTATTTTTAATCGGTGTTTTGTTTGTTCATTTGTTTTTAACAGACCTTAAGAGTACCTTTGAAGCTCTTGCCCCTGAAAAATTTTCTTAGTTGTGTGCTGTGTTCTGTGCTGTACTAAGTCACTTCAGTCGTGTCCAACTCTTTGAGACCCCATGGACTGTAGCCCACCAAGCTCCTCTGTCCATGGGATTCTCCAGGCAAGACTACTGGAGTGGGTTGCCATTTCCTTCTCTAGGGGGTCTTCCCAAACCAGGGATCGAACCCCTGTCTCTTAGGTCTCCTACACTGGCAGGCAGATTCTTTGCTACTAGTGCTACCTGTGTGGTTACCAGCAAATGATATGTGAATTAATTAATATTAAGCCTTTCAAATTAGCTTTTTAAAGTGATAGACAAAATGCATTTTGTTCTGACTGAAAATAAAAACTCTTCATACTGAAATGTCTTTTAGAGTAACTAGATCAGATGCAAAACCAATGTCTTCCACTTAATTCCTCCTTCATCTACCGCTTTCCCCAAAAGAAGGTGAAGTTATAAAGAAAGAAACTGTCTTCCTTGGATCTTGTTCGCCACAGGCCTTTCAGGGAAGATGAGAAGAGTCCTGGTTGCTTCTATCTGCAATCACTTAAACCTCCTTGGAGCTGTTTCATCACCGTGCGGCTCAACTATTTGGAACTCTGGAGAACTTTCAGGGAAAGGGAGCATAAGTGATAAATAGTTTGGAAATGAAGATCAAAAAGAAAGCATTGGGGAACTGGGGATGTTTAGTCTAGAGAAGAGAAGGAGGAGAAGTCGTGCCTTTCCTGACTGGTGAAAAGGACAAGGACCGTTCTTTTACCCCAGAGTTAGGAGGAGTAAGTGGATATAGGCAGATGCAAAGGATTTTACTTACGTAATTTCTTTTATTTTTATTTTTTAAATAATAATGGAATGCTTAGGGACTCCTGAAATTATCATATAATGGTTTCAGAATGCTATTCCACAGAGCAATCTGGAGATTAAGAGCGTTGCAATATCCACCAAGGGGAGTAGAGAATCTTATTCCCATAACAGAGTCAGAAATACTTTCCATTGATAATTGAAATAATAGTGATGTGTACTTCCAGCAGGAATTTAACATTCATCACACATTAGAATGGATTTTCCCTGGTGGCTCAGACAGTAAAGAGTCTCCCTACAATGCGGGAGACTTGGGTTCGATCCCTGGGTGGGGAAGATCCCCTGGAGAAGGGAATGGCAACCCCCTCCAATATTCTTGCCTGGAGAAACCAGTGGAGAGGGGAGCCTGACGGGCTAGTTCATAGGGTCACAGAGTCGGACACGACTGAAGCAACTTAGCACACACACGCACACATTTGAAACTGTCTTTAAAATTTGTATCTGTCTAGCCCACCACCCTAAAGACCTAAGCACTGGTCTTTAGGAACTGGTAGGAACATATATCTTAGATTACAGTTAAAGTGCCAAGTTTTAGACTCACTCTACTCATGCTGCACCAGCAATGTACACCCGCTGTGGTGGTTGTTGCTGGCGTTTAGTCACTAAGTCACGTCCTCCTCTTTGTGACCCCATGGACGGCAACACGCCAAGCTCCTCTGTCTTCCACTGTTTCCCAGAGTTTGCTCAAGCTCACGTTCATTGAGTCAGTGCCATCCAACCATCTCATCCTCTGCTGCCCCCTTCTTCTTTTGCCTTCAATCTTTCCCAGCATCAGGGTCTTTTCCAGTGAGTCGGCTCTTCGCATCAGGTGGCCAAGTATTGGAGCTTCAGCTTCAGCATCAGTCCTTCCAATGAATATTCAGAGTTGATTTCCTTTAGGATGGACTGGGTTCAACTCCTTGCAGCCCAAGAGACTCTCGGGGGTCTTTTCCAACACCACAATTCGAAAGCATCAGTCAGCCTTCTTTATGGTCCAGCTGTCACATCCATATATGACTACATGAAAAACCATAACTTTGACTATACAGATTTTGTCAGCAAAGTGATGTCTCTGCTTTTTAATATACTAAGTTTGTCCTACCCATCAGTCCGCATACAACACATTTCCTTTTGTTTATTGGCCTGATTGTATATTGTATATCAGGCTGATGATTCAGTGGGATTTTTCCAGATTCACATCCTGCTCTTACTTGTATGGTGGAAATCATGATTGGAGAGTATACTTTCCCCCTCGCTTCCTCTCTGCCAGCCTTGTTGGCTGTCTTCTTGTGCCTCCCGTATGCCAGGGTGCCTCCCTCCATCCGTTGGCTCAGCTGGCACCTTCATATTTGTCAGGTCTCCATTTGTACGTCACTGTTAGCCCCTGAGATCAAACCTTCCTGACGACTCTGTTCAAAGGATGTGCGCTCTCTCATCAGCACGCCCAGTTCATTCCCACCAAAGCCCTGACTACAGGCTGTAATTACAGGCCTGTTTGTCTCTCATTTGCTGTCACTCGTCTCCCACGAGAAGGGGAGCGCTCTAAGAGTAAGGACTTGCTCTGTCTTACTCATTCCTGCACCGCTGCTGTCTAGAAAAATGCCTATCCACGGTAGATGTTCAGTAAGCATTTGTTGAGTGAATGAATCAGTTTTTAAGATTATTCAAGCCATTTGTTTTTCCTGGATTGTCTGCCAGTCTACTCCTTGGTAAGGTATCTGACCATTAGAGGAAGAAACGTGTGTCATTTGCAGCTTCTGTTCAAAGAAGATGTGGAACTTTAATAATTAGAGGGAGGTCCTGGCTTTTAAGTCTTAGCTTTGCAGCTGTGTATCCCTTAATCAAAGATTAAGTTAGGAGAGCTGTCAGAGTTTCATCAGCAAATTTTAATTTTTCTATTTTCTGTCTACTTTGTGAGTTTTATTTTACCTGAATTTGGAATGTGGGTGTGCTGTGGAAGAGTTAGGGCTGCCCATATGTGATTTTCAATGATCAAAACTCTAAAAATGCTACAAAAATTAGCATTTTTGTTTATTTCAAGTACAGTGGTCTCAGGATTACATGACACTAACTCTTCTTAAGAATTACAAAATAAGGATGCTGATACGAAACTCATTGCAACCTTGGGGTATGAACTTGTGTCTATAAAACACTGATGTAATGCTATGAGCTCATAATATAAATGGATGCTGAACCATCTGTGTTTTGTGACACACTGTATCATAAAAAAAATTTTGTGTATAATTCTAAAGTAAAAAATAAAACAAATTTTCAACTAACAGGTGCGTTGCTTCAAACATACAACTCAGCAATTCTAAATTCTGACTTGAAACAATGCCTGCAAAAGCTAAGAGTCAGGGGGAGATACTACATTTAACACTCTTGAAAAATGTCAAAGAAGTACCTCTAAAATATATTAGAAAAATGGTAAATATAAGACGCTGCAGAGCAGGATAAAAGAGTCAATATAAAATACTTCTTTACTAGAAGAAAAGAAAAAGAAGGAAGAAGGAAGGACAAGGAGAGGAAGGCCGAGTTTGCTGAGGAGGGTCCACTCCTGAGCCGGTTGAAGCACTTGAGCTCAGGCTCTTGAGCTGCGTAGTCAAGAAAACGATGGTCAGAATTCACCTATAGCACGTCTTTATCCTTTTATCTGTTGATGGATATTTAGGCTGTTTCCATGACCTTGCTATTATAAATAGTGCTGCTATGAACACAGGGGTGCTTGTATCTTTTTCAAATTAGAGTTCTGTCTGAATATATGCCCAGGAGTGGGATTGCCAGATGGTATGGCCATTTTAATAGAGATGCAGGAGTAACTCCAAGAGGCAGTTTGAAGGGAACAGAAATAGACATTTATCAGAGTGTTCCATACTTAATGCTTCCCTGGTGGCTCAGATGGTAAAGTGTCTGCCTGCAATGCGGAAGACCCAGGTTTGATCCCTGGGTTGGGAAGATCCCCTGGAGAAGGCAATGGCAACCCACTCCAGTACCCTTGCCTGGAAAATCCCATGGACAGAGGAGCCTGGTAGGCTACAGTCCATGGGGTTGCAAAGAGTTGGACGCGACTGAGCGACTTCACTTTCACTTTTCACTTTCCATACTTTATATACGTTACTTAATTCTCATAACCCTTCCTAAGAGGTGTTACTAATCCAATTTAGAGATAATTGATCAAGAAGAATGGGTCCCATGTATACCTATGGCTGATTCGTGTTGATACTTGGCAGAAACCAACAAAATTCTGTAAAGCAACTACAGAATAAATTGAAAAATAGAGATAATTGAGTCTCAGTGACTTATTAAATATCTTACTCAAGGTCAGACAATGGAACTAGATCTGAGAACCAGCAGATTGGCTAGGTGGTGGACTAGGATGAGTCAAAGCATTTTCATTTGGCTTGTTTTATAAAGCTGTATTTGTACTTTTATTAATTTTTTTTTCTCCTAAATCTGGGAACCTAACATTCATTCGTGTTTGATTGCATATCAAAGACATGGGCTAAATAGTTTAGTGCCCAAACCAGAGTGATGGCCAGATTTGTTTTAGTTTTGTTTCTTCATCCTTAAAACTAGCATTTGGTTTTAGGTGAGGGAAAGGTGAGTTTCTGACAATAAACAGCAGTTTAATCAAGACTTATAATGAGGGCTCACCAGCTGGATAAGGCAAGCAGCCTTCACTAGATTTGCCTGCTCTCAGTGAGTCCCTCTGGGGAGCTGTGACTCTGGGCTGGAGGGGAGTCACAGGGCTGAAGTCCCTGCAAAGGGAAGCCAGTCTGCATGGATGCATTCCCAGGAGCGTCCTGATGCCGACTGGAGCCACAAGTCACCCACTTGGGGCATTTTGAAGCAGCCTCAAATAAGCTTGCAACATCAGGGTTAGAGAAGAAGGTGGGCTGAGAGTCAAGGACACAACACAAGTTTTATATTTAGGTTTTAAAACCTGGAAAACTCTTATTTTTCTTTTTTATAAAGAAAAACAGAAGTTCGCAATCTCCTTTCATTACCCACCGGTGCTTCTGAGCCATGAACTTTCCCCCACTTCGGAAACTTCTCTGGAAAATGCATTTCATGCTTGTCTACTTCAGTAAAAACCCTTGACTGAATTGTTACAAAACAGGAGACTTGGCCCAGGGAGTGTGAGAAATCTCCCGACGCGGCAAAGCCAGTTGGCATCCTTGAAGCCGTGTGTGCTCCCACCTCTGGTTTACCTGTCTTCTTGGACTGTGACCTTCTCCCAGCAGAGGGGGGATTCTGACTGTTCCCGTGCCAGGCGGCTGGGAGGAGGCGGTCACAGCACATACATCACTTTCTCAGATACACTAAAGGGTGTCTCTTAGGATAAGGGGGACTGACCTGACTTCAGGGCTCTGAGCTCACCAATGCATGAGACACAGTCTTCAGAGAATTCGGAGAGCAAATCTCTCTGAAAGCCTCAACTTGGATTTTTGCTCTTATAAGGCTGTGCCTGCATTATTGACAACCCACCCCAGTGTTCCTGCCTGGAGAATCCCACCGACAGAGGAGCCTGGTGGGCTACCGTCCAGAGAGTTGAGAGTCCTAGAGTCAGACACGACTGAAGAGACTTAGCACACACAAGGTTGTGCCTGCATTATTATTACCTTATCGTTGCTAATGCTGTTCTTACACAAACGTGATAAGCCTCCTCTGTCTCCGCTGGTACAGACTTTTACCCAACAATCCTTACATAGATCCTTCTCCAGCCAGTTTCCTGTTCTCCAGCACTGGAGAACCTCTTTTCTCTTTTCTCAAGTTCTCACCCTGTTCTTTACCCCTTCACTCTCAGAAGATGATCCAAATTCTTCTTTCCTTAAGAAAAGGGAGTGTTTTCAGTAAGAATTCATTGGGCATCTGCTATAAAGCAGGAATTATGCTGTTTTGGGAACATAAAGACTAATAAGTCATGACCTCTACCCTGGAGGGGCTTATCGCTGAATGAGTGAAAGTCACTCAGTCGTGTCCGACTCCTTGTGACGCAAAGAGTTGGACTTGACTGAGTAACTGAACTGAACTGATGTGGCATGTGGGATCGTAGTTTCCTGACCAGGGATCAAACCCAAGCCTCTTGCACTGGAAGCTTGGAATCTTAGCCCCTGAACCACCAGGGAAGTGCCTCGCTGCCACTTTTTAAAATCAGACCCTGGCTATTTGTTTTCTGGTCTGTTGGATAGCCCCACTAATGAAGACTCTGCTTTCCATTTCTTTTTATTTCACTTTTTCTTCAATGGCAGTTCACAGATTACATTTCTAGAATACAGATTCTTTTTTGAAAAAAAAAAAATCATTCCTTAAAGTAAAAATTGTTGATGATTTTGCACAGCCTGCACTAAAATCCCAATTTCTTACATAGCACTCAGGACAGTGTGTCCTTGGCCCCCAGTTTTCTCTTTGAAACTCGCTTCTTTCCTTCTCATTCCCCGTAGATTGTCTGATGTACCCCCCTGGGATCGCAGTGTGCTGCCCTGCCTCCCCAAACTTGCCTTGAATTCTTACACCTCCCAGGATCTACTGTGGTCTCTTCTCTCCCTAGAAATGGCTTGTGCACTTGTCGAAATCATATTCGTGCTTCTGAGCCCAGCTTAAGTGTCTCCTTCTCTGTGAAGTCTTCCCAGACCTTGTTTTCTCCTGGAACATCCATGGGTCTCCCCTCTGTGTTCTCATACCAGAAAAGTGAAAGTGAAGTCGCTCAGTCGTGTCCGACTCTTTGCGACCCCATGGACTGCAGCCTACCAGGCTCCTCTGTCCATAGGATTTTCCAGGCAAGGGTACTGGAGTGGGTTGCCGTTTCCTTCTCCAGGGGATCTTCCCAACCCAGGGATCGAACCCGGGTCTCCCACATTGCAGGCAGATGCTTTACATCTGAGCCACCGGAGAAGCCTCTTTCTCCTCTCTCTCTCTTATACCAGGGTGGTTCCCAAACCTGGGTGCGCACTAGAATAAATTGAGAAGCTTTAAAAAGATCCTGAAGCCTCAGCCTCACCTCATACCTTACACCAGAATATATGAGGGAAAGCTCTGTACATTCATAGTTTTTGAAATCCGATCTCAGGTGCTCAGAATTTGAAAAGTTCAATTATTTATTCAAGATTCGATAATGCACAGGTTACTTATGGTCATCAAGGAGAACAAGATTCACTTTATTCTAAGTTAGCCTGGTTCTAGGACAAGGAATTACTTTCCTCATCAGTTAGATTGTCTCCAGGATCTCTGTCCTTATCTCAGAAACTGAGGTTCTTTGAAAGACCAAAGAAGGCAATGGATGAAGTGGCCTGCTGTGATTTTCTCATCTTGGGAAAATTACAAAGGTACTTCAGAATAAAGTTGGGACGTCCCATTCTCTGTTCTGTGGTTGTAACATTTTAAATCTCCTCTCTCCCAGGCACACGTGTGTGTGTGTCAGAATCTCTCCAGTTCTGCCAAGTCCACCTGCCATCGTACCCATAGAAAGTGAAGTCGCTCAGTCATGTCCGACTCTTTGCAACCCCATGGACTGTAGCCTACCAGGTTCCTCCGTTCATGGGATTTTCCAGGCAAGCATACTGGAGTGGGTTGCCATTTCCTTCTCCAGGAGATCTTCCTGACCCAGGGATTGAACCCAAGTCTCCCGCATTGTAGGCAGATGTTTTACCATCTAAGCCACCAGGGAAGTCACATTGTACCCATAGACAAGACTAAATAAATTGAAATGAAGTGTTCCTTGCACCACTAAACTGGGGTCTGAAGGTAAGTCTGCTGAATAAATTTTAAAAGATACTATAGCATTTGTAAAAAAAATATTCTCAATACTCACAGTGAATTTTTTTGTAGTTCAGATGGGAAGTATCACAACAATGTGCAGTGTGTCTCAGAAAATCAAAAAGGTTCTCATTTGAGAACCAGAGCAATAAGTTTGCTGTTACAGGATGGACTGGAAAGCAGCAAAGTAATAGAACTGTTTTCTTGGAGGTTTAAATTTATTGAAACATTTAACTATGATCTGTAGGAGTTTAAAATTCTAAAACTCTTCCCTGTGTCACCAAGCCCAGCTATCGTTCTGATCCTTGGGGATGTGAAATGCTAACATATCTGCATGTTCGGTGATTGGGTAGACCAGAGCTCTGCACTCCTCCCCCTACACACCTGCCCTTTGCAAGGATGCGTATACTCCACACACGCGTGTACAGATATGTATGTCCACGCTGCCATAGCTGGTCTGTCCACAGCCCAGGTCTAGAAGAAACTCTGACTTTTAAGGTTGCTGTTTTCGTTGGCTTTTAAATCATGATCTTACTGTGGAATCCAAAACTCAGATAAATGTGGTGTCAGTGAAAGTCACAGCAGGATCATTTGCAGAGGTTAGATATCTTTAAATTAAGAAAAACTAAACTAAAAAACAGTGAGAGTGGGTCCTTAAAAATTAACATTTTATAACCTGAGTCATGTTCATGTTTTTGCTCCTTTGCTTGTAAAAAATATCTCAGAGCTGACCTAAAACCTGGCTAGTGGTGCACAGCACAGTAGGAGAGGGGCTGTGAACACCAAGGGGCATGAAGAAGGGTCCTCCTGCCCTTGGGGTCCGGGCGGAGGCTGAAGTCTTGAGGTTCTGGAGGACGAACCTTCTCCTCACTCTTACAGAAAACATGTCCATAAGACCAGTGTATCTAAAATGTTTTTATTTGAAACTTTAAGGTTCACTGTTCTGAACCCTAAAAATGAGCAAAAGTGTCTACCCCTGCTGCCAGCCCCCTACTGGCAAAGCTGCCTCTTAACTATAGA
Source organism: Giraffa tippelskirchi (assembly GCF_054371585.1). Taxonomy (NCBI): domain Eukaryota; kingdom Metazoa; phylum Chordata; class Mammalia; order Artiodactyla; family Giraffidae; genus Giraffa; species Giraffa tippelskirchi. The sequence goes on from NC_137282.1 coordinate 157,584,655, forward strand.
GGTTCAGTTGAATTCAGTGGTTCTCAACGCATGGTCCCCAGGCCAGCAGCAGCATCGCTACAGAACTTGTTAGAAAAACAAATTCTCTGGCCCCTCCCCAGACTTGGCGGCTCAGATGGTAAAGAATCTGCCTGCAATGCAGCAGACCTGGGTTCGATCCCTGGGTCAGGAAGATTCCCCTGGAGAAGGGAATGGCTGCCCACTCCAGTATTCTTGCCTGGAGAATCCCACGGACAGGGGAACTTGGCAGGCTACAGTGTATGGGGTCACAAAGTCAGACACGACTGAGGAACTAACACTTTCACTTTCATCCCAGATTGGCCGAATCAGAAACTCTGGAGTAGGACCCAGAAATGGGTGCTTTGACTGGGTTTCTAGGTGATGTTGAGTGAGGACCACAGGCTTCAAACAATTCACTCTATGAAGAACCAGTAGGTTCAATATAAGCCACTCATTCGGCATTGCTTACTGATAACAAAGAAAAACCAATAGGGTCTCTAGAGTAGTTGAGCCTTATTCCTAACATTTTTGTCATGTCAAAGGAAAGGGAGTAATGCAGGGATGGAGAAAAACATGTTTTTCAGCCAAGTCTCATTGATGTAAAAAGTGAAAAGTTGAGTGTCACATAACGGCACAAAAAATAAACCCACTTAGATTTTCCTTTTGTTCCTTCCAATAAGAGATAGAACATGTTCAATTTGCTTTTTTCCCCAGCTAACTATGAAGAACAAAAGATAAAGCCAGGGAAAATATCTGTTTTCTGTTGTGGTTAATTAAAGGAGAGATACCAGACTCTACAGGAGAGCTCATGGTCTTGAAGGGCAGAGGCTTTCTCTGTACTTCTTTATGTACCTAGTGTACTAGAGGATGAGACGGTTGGATGGCATCACCGATTCAATGGACAGGAGTCAGAGCAAACTCCAGGAGACAGTGAAGGACAGGGAAGGCTGGTGTGCTGCAGTCCATGGGGTCGCAAAGAGTTGGACACAATTTAGTGACTGAACAAAGCACATTCCTTAGTCTGAAATAAGTATCTAATAAATATTGATTAAAATTGAGGGGAAAGGCAAGTAGGAGAAAAGAAAAAGAAGTAAACAGATACAAATAGAAGAGCATCACAGGGAGAAATATGAAGTTGAGAGACAAAGAAACATCTACAGAGAAGAAAGATGCCAGGGAGAAACCAAAGAAAGTGACAGAGGTAAAAAGCAACGTGATGGTACCCTGAGAAACAGAGAACTAACCTGATTTATCAATTACATGAATCAGGCTTATGAACTGCAGAGGCAATGATCTAGCTGCTCAGGCATACAACATTTTCCCCCTTTAAAAATTGCTTCTAAAACTCTTTGTCCCAAAATGCTGGCCAAGTTTCAAGGACCAAGGAGCAGACTCTTAGGGACACAGCTTGTGTGCTAAGTCACTTCAGTCGTGTCTGACTCTTTGCAACCTCATGGACAGGCTCCTCTGTCCATGGGCTTCTCCAGGCAAGAATACTGGAGTGGGTTGCCCTGCCCTCCTCCAGGACCCTCCGACCCAGATCAAAAATGCAACTCCTGCGGCTTGTGCATTGGCAGGCGGGTTCTCTAGGTAGAATCCAGCACCACCTGGGATTTTTACCTAAAGAAGGAACACCTTCCATCAAGAAGAGATACTTGGATCTGAGACGAGTGGCTTATGAGGTAGTGATCTCCCTGTCATAAGGTATTCAAGCCAAGGAGTCCAGGTAGCTGCAAGGAATACTACAGATGCTGCATCAGAAGAAGCGGGGACTTCCCTGCTGGTCCAGTAGCTAAGACTCTGAGCTCCCCATGCCGGGGGCCCAGGTTTGATCCCCGATCAGGGAACTAGATCCCACATGCCGCAACTAAGAGTTTCACAGACTGCGACAAAGATCGGAGATTCCATGTGCTGCAGCTAAGGCCCTGTGCAGGCAAATAAAAAAAAATTTTTTTAAAGAAGAAGGGGAAGGGAGAGGTTGACTCTTTTAAAATCTTCAACTTTACCGAGCATATTTCTCAGAGTTCCACCTCACAGCTGCTGTTTCACAGATCGTAAGCATGGGAAATATAGCTCAGTGGACCAAAGCCTGTGAATTCTCAACTTGAACCAAAATTCACCTTCACTTCTTCACCAATCGCTACCCTGTTTCACACTTGGTTTCATCTCCACAATGAGAATATGCCCTCACAGCAGATAGTGCAGATAACTGAAAAAAGCAGTTCTGAGAACTTAAAAAATGCAAATGCTCAGTAATTACACTTTAAAATGTGAGAACAGTGCTTTAGAGCAGTAACTGAATAGTTCAGTCTTAAGCAGAGTTGGCTTCAGGGGAGAACATGATCTGACTTAAAGAGTTGGCAGGAGACCTTGTAGCCACTCCCAAGGAGGGACCTACTTCTTCAAGAAAAGACGTCAGAAATCCTGAGCTACCACACGAGAGCCGAGCTGGCGGCCACTTTTAAAAGTCAGAGGTGATGACCCAGCCCTGGAAAATGATAGTTTCTGCAGTTAGGTTTGCCCTTTAGGAAAGCACCAGTCTCTCCATACTGCTTATCTGGGTACTGGCCTTTTGACTTCCCATCACGGGAAATAAACGAGAGAACCAGGAGGAAAACCAACCTGTGCTTCCACTGTCATTAGACATCGCAGGTTTATGTCACTATGGTGGCGGTGGTTTAGTCACTCAGTTGTGTCCCACTCTTTGAGACTCTGTGGGCTGTGGCCCACCAGTCTCCTCTGTCCATGAGATTTCCAGGCAAGAGTACTGGAGTGGGTTGCCATTTCCTTCTCCGGGGGATCCTCCCTATCCAGGGATCGACCCAGCTACTCCTGCATTGGCAGACGGGTTCTTTACCAACTGAGCCATTTTACAGTTGTTCAAACCCATAGAATGTACGACAGCAAAGGTGAGCCCTAACACGAACCTTTGCCTTTGGGTGATAGCGATGTGTCCATGTAGGTTCATCAACCATAACAGACGTAGCACTCAGGTGGGGAGATTGACTGGGCGAGTCTGTGCACCTATAGCTTACGTGAGACGCTTCTGTATCTTCCTCTCAGTTTTGCTTTGAACCTTAAACTGCTCTAAAGTAAAGTGAGAAACCACATGAGGCATGTATTTGTTTCACATGTGTGTATAACGATGAAGTATGTCCACAAGGAGACCTACACTATCTTTCCACTCTATGAAGAAGCTCCTTCTCTGCTGTCTGGAGTCTTCTCTTGAGGCTGGCAGTCCTGGATATGTGTGCCCCTCACTGGTCCTCTTGGTGCCTCACTGAGTGTCTTCAAAGCAGAGAGTCTGGGGGCAATTTGAAGAAAGCTTTCTGGGTGCAGGACTAGCCCACCAAGTATGACCATTCTTGCATCAACAGAGCTCACTGAAGAAGCAATATCCTAGCTCCCATGCGAGTCTTGTTTTATCAGTAAAGTAGTGGATTTATAAACATTTTCGATTCATCAAATTATTGCCCCATTAAAAATTCAAATCAAGGAAACAGACAAGACTCCGATGATAAGGCTATCAAGACAGGATTACACAACGATGGCCTGGGGTGGGAGGCAGCACTTCCTGTGTCAGTGGTGCAGGCTGACTTAGGATGAGTGCGCAAAGTCATGGTGTTCTGGAGCAAAGGGGATGGGGGTACAGGCGCAGCCCATTAACATGCCCCTGAGCCTGGCATTTGGAGCCGCTTTCCCACTTGAAGAAATATGGGGTTTATAGACATTATTTCCTTAAAGACTGACAACTAAGTCAAGTAGATATTATACTGCTCCCATTTCCAGGAGGGAAAACTAAAATCAAGAGGATAAAGCACTTGGTCAGTGTTACCAGGGGATTTCCAGGTGGCTCAATGGTAAGGAATTTGCCTGCCAATGCAGGAGATGAGTGTTTGGTCAGGAAGATCCCCTGGAGAGGGAAATGGCAACCCAATCCTGTATTCTTACCTGGGAAACCCCATGGACAGAGGAGCATGGTGGGCTACAGTCCATGAGGTTGCAGAGTCAGACATGACTTAGTGACTAAACAATAACATTAACGTTACCGGACAGTTGATGGGAGAGCTAGGATTCAAAGTTGTGTTCAGTTATAAAATCAGAGTATTTTCTATCTTAAGTTGTTGCATCATTTTTTAGAAATATCAGTTTGGAGTTCTAATGTGCCTTAATTCGTTGTGTATGTGCTGCTGCTGCTAAGTCGCTTCAGTCGTGTCCGACTCTTTCTGACCCCATGGACTGCAGCACACCAGGCTTCCTGTCCATCACCAACTCCCAGAGCTTGCTCAAACTCATGTCCATCAAGTCGGTGATGCCATGCAACCATCTCATCCTCTGCCATCCCCTTTTGCTTCCGCCTTCAATCTTTCCCAGCATCAGAGTCTTTTCAGATGAGTCAGTTCTTCACATCAGGTGGCCAAAGGATTGGAGTTTCAGCTTCAGCCATCAGTCCTTCCAATGAATATTCAGGGCTGATCTCCTTTAGGATTGACTGGTTGGATCTCCTTGCAGTCCAAGGGAATCTCAAGAATCTTCTCCAACACCACAGTTCAAAAGCATCAATTCTTCAGTGCTCAGCCTTCTTTATAGTCCAACTCTCACGTCCATACATGACTACTGGGAAAACCATGGCTTTGGCTAGACAGACCTTTGTTGGCAAAGTAATGTCTCTGCTTTTTAATATGCTGTCTAGGTTGGTCATAGCTTTTCTTCCAGGGAGCAAGTGTCTTTTAATTTCATGGCTACAGTCACCATCTGATTTTGGAGCCCCCCAAAATAAAGTCTGTCACTGTTTCCCCATCTATTTGCCGTGAAGTGATGGGATGGGATGCCATGATCTTAGTTTTCTGAATGCTGAGTTTTAAGCCACCTTTTTCACTCTCCTCTTTCACTTTCATCAAGAGGCTCTTTAGTTCTTCTTCAGTTTCTGCCATAAGGGTGGTGTCATCTGCATATCTGAGGTTATGGATGTTTCTCCTGGCGATCTTGATTCCAGCTTATGCTTCATCCAGCCCAGCATTTTGCATGATGTACTCTGCATATAAGTTAAATAAGCAGGATTATTTAATTTGCTTCAGTCATGTCCAATTATTTGTGACCCAATGGACTGTAGCCCTCCAGACTCCTCTGTCCATGGGATTCTCCAGGCAAGAGTACTGGAGGGGGTTGCCATGCCATTCCCAACCTAGGGATCAAACCCATGTCTCTTATTTCTCCTGCATTGGCAGGGTGGTTCTTTACCACTAGTGCCACCTGGGAAGCCCTCCTTCTTTCATTGCTGGTGGTCAAAAAATATTTATTATAGGCATACACCTACACACACCTATTCATATATTGGAAAGAATGAGATTCATGTTGTGTGATGGTAAAATGCATGAATTCTAGAGTGAAACTGCTGGTGTTCAAATACCCTGACTAGCTGTGTACTCTGGGCCAGGTGCTTTGCCACTTTCTGACTCATTTCCTGGTTGTACAGCAGGTATACTCATAGTGTAATAGTTAAGAAAGTTGTTTGGAACATTTTAGGCACTTTGCAAAAATTAGCCAATACTGTTGTACCAATAAAAGTAGAACTCTTGAGTAATATTTCTCATTCAGTGCCTGTTGGCTGAAACAATGACCATTTAGTGCTAAGGAGACAGAGATTAAAACTGAGATAGATTTATAAACCAATTAACTTCTTTTCTGCTCCATGCCCATAGATTTCCCAATCCCCCCTCAGCCATATCAGTGAGGCTAGTGGGCCAAAAGGGCTTCCTGAAATGAACCAATTTTACACTCTCCACAAAACCGCTCTTCCTGAGGATCAGACATAACCCTCCATTTCATAAGCTCGTCAGGAAAGGGAATCTGAGCCTTTACTGTTGTAATTAGAAATACTGATTTTGTACACCCATGTTTATAGCAGCATTATTCACAACAGCCAAAAGAAGCAATCCAAGTGTTCATGGCAGTTCAGTAGATGATCAAAATGTGGTATATGCATAAACGGAATACCATTCGGCCTTTAAAAGGAAGGAAATTCTAACACGTGCTATATAACATAGACAGACCTTGAGGACGTGATGCTAAGTGCAATAAGCCATTCCCAAAAGGACAAATGCTGTATGAGTCCACTTATGTAAGATACGTAGAGGCATCACCTTCAGAGACAGAACGTAGAATGGTGGTTTCCACGGCTGGGGGAGACAGGAAATGGGAGTTATTCTTTAATGGGTACAGAGTTTCAGTTTTGCAAAATAACGAGAGTTCCAGGGACTGCTTGCACAGCATCGTGAGTGTACTTAAAACTACTGAACTGTGTACTTACAAGTGATTAAGACAGTGAATTTTATGTTACCCATGTTTTGCCACATTTAAAACATTTTTTTACAATACTGATTTCAATCAAACCACTACAGCTACTGTGGTGGCCACCAGCTGGGGAAGGGTGCTCTGTTGTTACTGATCTGTAAGACCCGAGGAAATCGTTAATGCTTTTTCCTGTCAGCAGCCAATCTCGGTGACAGGCTGCACCTGCTGTCTGTGCGCCCCAGTCCAAACAAGAGTCTGGGCCACCCCCTCCTGGCCTTTGATTCTTTCCTAGGGGAGCTACAAATATGACTCTTAAGTTAAAAGGTATGTGTAGGGAGCATGCATGCCTGTATCCCTAGGTGGTCACCCTGGTGAACCCCTACACATATGGGAGAGTAGGCCAGTACTAAAGTAGTCCATCCAGGTCAGCCATGTTGGACCACACGATTGTCAGATATAATGTCTGTGTTTCTGATGCCATCGTTGGAGCTCTAGGTAACACCCACATCTCACGGTCTCCGGGATTGCACTCTGGGCTTCCCGGCATCTCAGTTAGTAAAGAATCTGCCTGCAGTGCCAGAGATCTGGCGGGTTCGACCCCTGGGTCGGGAAGATCCCCTGGAGAAAGGAATGGCAACCCACTCCAGTATTCTTGCCTGGAGAATCCCATGGAGAGAGGAGCCTGGTGGGCTATAGTCCGCAAAGAGTTGGACACAACTGAATGACTCACACTTTTTACACTCGGCATGAATGTCAGGTCTGCACGGAGGCTGTTTCCCTGCAAGCAGGGAATGCTTGAGTCTCTTCGTGAATTAGGACCACTTAGATTTCTGTGACCAGTGGTTTCCATATGAGTCTTTTAGGTTAGATTTACTGCCTATCAATTCTTTTAAAATGTATTAGAATTTCACAAGTATGTGTGAATCACGTATCTTTTATTTTTCCCAATTGGAAAGGAGTAGGGCGAAGGACAAAGATTTCGTCACAAACAAGAACTACTTTCAGGTCCAGCATGCTTATTAACTAACAGATGATTATTCTTCACAACAGCAGAATGGTATAAAGAAGATTCCATTTATTTTATTCATAATTATAATATATTCTCTGTGCTTCCCTTTCTGATTGCTTACACACTTCCTCGTGTATGTTAGAGTGTGTGAGACAAAGTGTGTGTGTGGTATATTATGTGGCATCCTGAAATTTGAAACAAGGGCAGCTCACATGACTGAAAGAACAGAGACTTTGCTTCTGAGACCTCTGACACCTACTCCTGCAAGCTTCTGTCAAAAAGTCAGCTGTCAAATAGCTTATAGAAAATAGGCTTTACAGAACATAAAAAGCAATGTGACCCCGTTTTACCCTGAATGTCTCTTGATTCAAGCTCTCTTGAGAAATAGAGGCCAGGGGCCACCTGTTACTGGAAAGAGACCAGCTGACCTCTGAACAGACTGCTGCTGGGGAGGTCTGGCCACATCTGTGAGTTCCATCAGCGCCCGCCTTCCTTGGCCCATTAAGAGACTGGGGCAGAACTCAGTTAACGGGGAGAGGCTGCTTTCACAAGTCTGAGATGAAAGAGCTGCTGGGATCCAATGGTGATAACAAGCACTGATTCTCTTGTGCGCAATCCTAAGAGCTGACACGTCCTTGGCCTTCCAAAATGTTGTTTCCAGAATACCAACCCGTCAGGACCCTGGAGAGAAACCGCCACAAACAGTGAGACCACTGGCTGTGATCCGTGGGTCTTGGTGATAAAAGCAAAGTGACTCTTCTCTTTCAGCCCCCAGACTCTCAGGTACAGTAGGACACTGTCAAGACTGAGCCTGTGTCCTAAGAGAACTTGGATGGCCTGACTCGGAAGCCCAAGCTGACCTTGGCAGGAACTGTCTTTGCAGGGATCACAGACTTCTGAAAGAAGGGGGAACAAGAGCTTTAAACCAAGTTTGCCTTTTGCATTCCATCAGAAACAGGTGTTTGCTTTGCTGGAAGAGAGTTCACAGAGGGATTTCATGCATAGCTAAGAGTGATGGTGGGATTTTTCGGCTGTCATAGCTGGGATCGACTTAACATCATCGGGGCATTGTCACTCCAATGGCTTTCTACAAGCAAGATATTAAACATGTGCGTGTGTACCTGTGTGTCCACAATACCTGAATCTGGTCAAATCAGCACCATTTCCCCAGCATTCTTGGGTATATTTCCAATATAAGGGCAGTTCTCTTATCCTCTGGTTATAGTAACCCAAGTTACTTATTCACAACATCTCCTTTGATTTTCATCACAATGCTATGAGATAAACATTATGTCTCCATTATATAGAAGGGAAAACTGATGCTTAGAGAGGTTGCAGAACATGCTAAGGGGACATAGCCAGGAAGTGGCAGAGATGGGATTTGATTTTGATTTTGCCCTCAATCCTGCTCCCACAGATCCCACAAGATAAGTAGTACACGTTGCACGTTGTATTCGCTGCGCAGAGTCACTAAAGATTCCCGGGTGACCATCTGCAAAGCCCGTTCACTCATCTTCCTCTCCTCGGCCGAGCTGACCCACAAGTACCAAGTGTAGCAGGGCCTCCCTTGCCACCTTGCCGAGTGTCCCTCTGCTTCTGCTGCTTTCACTCTTCTCCAAGATTAACATCTGACCTCCCTTCTTTCCATGACCTGGATGATCAGCCCTCCCAACAGCATGTCCTGAGTGATAGAATCGGGTGAAATGTCCTCACCCATCTTTCCTAGTAGAATGGCGATCCTTCTCTGGACTTCTGAAGAGGCACCATTTATGCAGCCATAACTATCTGCCCAGTCTTCTGTTTAACCGGAGTTCCGAGACATCAGATCCTCTTGACAGTTGCAGAGAAGTAAGAAAAAGTCAGTTTAGCATTTGATCATCAACTTACTCTTTCTATTCTCTCCAGATTTCTTTATCCTTTCTCTTCTAGCTCTTCAGCTGTCTGGATTCTTTAAGAAACTGCACTCTGTTGCTCTGTTCAAATAATAGATAGATAGATGGGTGAGTGGATGGAAAGATAGGTAGATAAATGATCGATAGATAGAATATAGATAGGATCTAGATAGGTAGATCAGAGTATGGGTATGTACTGTATGTGTATGTATATTATTGATTTGGCTTCCCCAGAAGCAGACCCTGAGATAAATGTCCACGTGCAGGTAGGAAACACTAGTGTGAGAATGAAGACATGCGAAACAGGAAAGGGAAGAAAACTAAAGGAGAATAATCAGGCAACTTCCTATTGAAGGCAAGTGGCACTTGATTTCTCTGGGGACTTTGCGAGACTCTAAGACTTCCTACTCAAAGTAGATTGTCACCAGTCTCTCAAGCTCCACCCCAAATCTACCGAATCAGAACATGAATTTTTAACAATATCCCCTAGTGGTAGAGTTTATAGAGCACTGGAGCAGAATATGCCTCAAAATTAAACTAACAAAGGGGCATGGAAGTTGTGAGATTTATCCCTCCACTCTTCCATTTGACATGGGTTGTGGGCAATTTCTGAGGGTTTTCGTTCTCTGGCATTTCTGGCTTAACCTTTGTATTGTTGGAATGATCAGACTCCAGTGGCCAGAAAGAAAGTCCTCAGACAGAGAATTAAATGTATTAGCAGTAAGCAGTCCTTGGCACATATAGCTATTACTAGTTCAGCTATGATTCAGATGTATATAAATATGATATTAAAGTTGAGATTGAGTTGCAATAATAATAACTTCCACGACTGTAATACCGATTTGATGTTAACGATGCATTAGGTAGATTGAAGTCAGCAAGATTACATCTGGGCTTTTATTTGAAATAAAGCAGTTAATTTCCCTAGCAGAGAAATACCATTATCGCAATTAACTTTAGAAGCACTAAAATAAATCCATATTATTTTTTTCTCAGACTTATTTCAGGCTTTCTCAAGTAGGCCATGAGTGAGGTCAGAAAATGGGCTCCATATTTCATTGACTTATTATAATTCCTAATATTAACCCCCAGGAGGGGTTGGGAGGCAGGCAATCAGTGTTCTTCATTGCAGTATCAAACAGTCCACCACACATATTCTGGAATATCTTCAAGAGCTGAAATTATGGTGGAAAAAAAAAGACTTGACTCCTATTATAACGTTAAACATGGTAAAGACATTTGGATGACATCCAGAAAAATCCATCACTGCTCCCAGACACAATAAAGTAACTGCAATAAAGTGATTTCAAGGAAAATGTTAGTTCTCTTACCCATCACTAGCATTTTAAGGGGGTATTAGGGTATTTCATATCACACAAGGAAAAACTAAAAAAAAAAAAAATCAGGATGCATCAAAAGTTTCTAAATCAGCTTGGAAAAAATTAGAATAATAACGTCTTATTAATTCAAACTGTGGTGTTGGAGAAGACTCTTGAGAGTCTCTTGAACTGCAAGGAGGTCCAACCAGTCCATCCTAAAGAAAATCAGTCCTGAATATTCGTTGGAAGGACTAACACTGAAGCTGAAACTCCAATACTTTGGCCACCTGATGCAAAGAACTGACTCACTGAAAAAGACCCTGATGCTGGGAAAGGTTGAAGGCAGGACGAGAAGGGGACGACAGAGAGTGAGATGGTTGAATGGCGTCACCGACTCAGTGGACATGAGTTTGAACAAACTCCAGGAAATGGTGAAGGACAGGGAGACCTGGCATGCTTCTGTCCATGGGGTCACAAAGAGTCAGACACGACTGAGCAACTGAACAACAACAGTTAATAGAAACAACAGACTTAAACAAAAACCTTAAATAAGGTTTTTGTGTTTAAATAGTAGTTATAAAAAGGTGTGAATCCAAAATTCTGTATCTCATAGGATGTATTCATTATGAGCTCCAATTACAAGCTCAACATGAACCTAAATAAAATTTACAACAAAAATGAATGAGCAGCATATCCTGTTCTACATGTTTTTGCTCAATATGACACCAAATGAATTTTAATATGCTATAAAATTAAACTCATTATTTATTAACCAAGTATCAAAATAGAAAAAAACTTTCATTTAGAAAATAAAAAGTTGATGCACAGAGCACATTCTTAAGTAATGAAACCCTGAAGAATATATTCTTATACCTCCTTCTCTCCTCTCTGTCTCCCTTCTTTCTGCCCTTTATCCAGCAGCAAAACCAATTTTGTATCTAATAAGTCTCTCTTGAATCCACCGAGCACATAATTTTCTGTGCACTTCCTCGCACTACAAAAAAACTGCCTTTTTTAGAATAAAGTCTAGTGAAATTCTGCTTTTGCTGACGTCTTCTCTTTCTCTTTATGAGCAGTTCCTGCTCTGTCTGGCCAAGACACTGAGGAAAACATCAGTGGCTTTAAATCGTGTATTTATTTATAGTGTGGTTGACAGACTCATTGGTGTTAGAAAGAAATGTTCTGCCAAATTTGACAATTCGCTCCTTACTCTAATCCAAATTTCAGTTTAAAAAAACCCCACAGTGTGGAATGTCCATTTGGATTGAGGAGGATGGCATTTTCTTCAAAGAAATAAAATGATTTCCCTTTTCCCCAAAATCTGTATAAGAAACAGCTTGTAGAGGGGTTGAGATGAGTCTGCTGGGGGTAGACTGGGCTCGCTCACCAGCAAAGGACTCACTTCTGAGACTAAAGTTAAGAAGAGTGCCCACTGGCCTGGGTCTTTGGGGTGAGAACAGATGTGTGAACACCAAAGGTCCAAAGCTAAATGGGTATGTATCAAAAACTAACTGGGTTCTGAACCAGTCCTGTCTAATAGAGATGTAATGAGAGCTACAAAAGCGATTCTAAATGGTCTGTAGCCTCATTAAAATAGTAGAAAGAGGGACTTCCCTCATGGTCCAGTGATTAAGACTCCATGCTCCCAATTCAGGGAGCCCGGGTTTGATCCCTGGTTGAGCTTCTCTGGTGGCTCAGACAGTAAAGAATCTGCCTGCAATGCCAGAGACTTGGGTTGGGTGCCTGGGTTGGGAAGACCCCCTGGAGGAGGGCATGGCAACCCACTCCAGTAGTCTTGCCTGGAGAATCCCCAAGGACAGTGGAGCCTGGCGGGCTACAGTCCATGGGGTCACAAAGAGTCAGACATGACTGAGCGGCTAAGTACACAGGGAACTAGGTCCCCCATGCCAAAACTAAGAGTTGGCTGAAGATACTACAGACTGCAAACTAAGACCTAACAAATCTTAAAAAAAAAAAAAAAAATAGAAACCAAGTGCCTCTAAATAGTATATTTTAAACCCAATATGTTCAAAATGATATCATTCCTGAAATGGATGAGATGTGTTTTTTTCATACTAAGTCTTCAAAATCAAATGCAAGTGTTATCCTCACAGCACATTTCAAGGGTCCCAAAGCGCTTGTCACTAGTTGCCACTGTGCTGGGCAGCCCAAATCCAAACAATTCTAAAATACTTACAGAATCTCTGGGAGCCAGATCAGAAGGACTAGCTGAAATCATAAAGCCATTCTGCATTCTTATTATCATGCGGTCTGAACTCGTTCATTTATACTTAGAACTCCAGCAACCTAAGAGACTTTTCCTGCATTCCAGGCAGATTCTCTACCATCTGAGCCACCAGGAAAGCCCATTTTTTTGTCATCCAACTCGAGTTCACATAAACACATGTTATGAGCGGCATACCCTCCCCACACATATAACCCGGCAGTATCTTATCCTGTAACCCCTGGGAATCTCTTTAAATTAGGAAAGTACTTCAATTCTGACTGGCTTTTTACTACAAAAAGCAGTGTTGGTACATTTTGTTTAAAAATATGATCTGCCTAAGGTACAGAAAAACCCTTATGTCAAAGCTTCAACTAGGTTCTTGTGTGGCTAGAGCAAGGACTTCAAAAAGCAAATAGTTCTGTTACTTGAAAAAGTGATATATGTTAGGGCTCATTTTTAGTGTGCAATGGGCCTCCGGTCAAGCTGTGGAATAAAGAAGGAGACAAAGGCCAGCCTGCCACTTCAGTGCATCTTAATGTCTATCGCCATGGCCTTGGGGAGCAGTCTGAGCGCACTTTGCTGTAATTAGAAAAACGTTTCTCATCCTTAACATGGATCTTGATTGTGGTATTTCTGGCACTTAATGTCTCTCCTGAGACGAGAGTTACTTCTGAGATGACTCAGAAATAATAAGGCATGTTTGCACATTATACTACCAGGGAAATCTCAAAGAGCACTGAACTTGGAGAGCCAAAATTTATCCTGGACTGTCTTCAGGAAACCCCCCCACCTCTCAGTGAGAGTCTGGCTTAAGTTGAGAAATGTCTTGCTGCAAGGGTTGTCCTAGGAATCGCACTGCTTGAGTGTAGACATGCGTAGGGAGGGAATTCTAGGACATAACTGCTACCAGTGAGAAGGGACGGGTTTCTCCAAGGGTTGGTGAAGACTCACACCCTACTGGTTTGAAGAAAGAAGCCCATCTCACAGAGAGGTAAAACCCAAGGATCAGGAGCCAACACTGAGCATACTGTGTGTCTGGAAAAGGTTTAACTTTCTGAGTGATTTTCTCATGAACTATTGGGAGAGTTTTGTGAAGGACATGCTGTTAATTTCCGCTCCTCTATTCCTTTATAGTTTTTCTTTGTCTTTAATTTTAATTTTTTTTACTTTATTTATTTATTGACTGCACTGGGTCTTCGTTGCTTTGCACGGGCTTTTCTCTAGTTGCAGTGAGCAGGGGCTACTCTCTAGTTACGGTGTGTGGCCTTTTCATTGCAGTGACTTCTCTTGTTGTGGAGCATGGGCTCTAGGGCACTCAGCCTTTAGTAGTTGGCCACACAGGCTCAGTAGTTGTGGCTTGAAGGCTCTAGAGCATAGGCTCAGCAGTTGTGACACACAGGCTTAGTTGCTGTGTGACACGTGGAATCTTCCTGGACCAGGGTTCAAACTCTGCATAGGCAGGTGGATTCTTATCCACTGAGCCACTAGGGAAGTCCCTCTTTTACAGCTTTGCAATAAAAGTTTTGTATGATAGAATAAAAGCAGAACTAGCTATATAATTGCAGCACAAGTGCAAAATGAAAATGCAGGAACCCTTGTTCAAAAATTAACAAGAACTCCAACAGAATGTGGTATACACTTATAATGAAATATCATTCAGTCTTAAAAATGAAGGAAATTCTGACACATAGTCAGTAGCAAGCAGCAGAATACTAAAGACAAAAGAAAGTTTTTAAAACAATCATAATTAAAAAGTAAATTACTTACAAAGGATCAATAATTAGACTAACAAAACTCATATTAACATTAGTAAAGCCCCCAAAACAATAGCAAAATGACTTTATATATTGGGAGAATATAGTTGTCAACCTGAAAGGTTCTATATAGCTAAATTATTATCAAGATTAAAGGTGAAATAAAGACAAGTTCAAACAAACTGAGCCTGAGAAAGTGTATAACTCATGGTCTTGCCATCACTGAAAAAACTACAAAAGGATGTGCATCAATAGGAAGAAAAGCAAAGGCAGCAAGAAGGACTGACACACAAGTATTTTGTAGTTTCTCATTCTATCCCCATAACTTTTCATATTTTCTATTTCTCTTTTTCTCTGTGCTGCATACTGAATAACTTCTGCAAACTTTTCTAGTTTTCAAGACACTGATCCTGATGAGAAGCAAATAAGTCCTCTAGTTGCTCAAGCTTGCTGCTTTTCATTTGCAGCCTATGATGGGGAGAGGAAACGCACCTGGAGCCTGCTGGTCTCCTTGAGCTGAGAGTCTAAGAAGAGCAAGACAAATGGAGCTCACAGGACAGAACCCTGAAGAAAGCAGAGTCGTGCAGGAAGGAAACCCCAGAGACCTGCAGAAGGGTCTCCGTCAGGAATCCGCTGAGTGATCATCAGTGTATGCATGAGGAAACTATCTGAAATGAGAAAAAACCACCCAAAGTGATTAGAGGGAACAGTACCTGAACTTACACAGGAATAGCACCCATTCATTTGTTGCTGGACATGTAGGTGGTTTCCATATCTTATCTATTATAAACATTGCTACAATGAACATTCAGAAAACTAAAATCATGGCATCTGGTCACGTCACTTCATGGCAAATAGATGCAGAAACAATGGAAACAGTGACAGACTTTATTTTGAGGGGCTCCAAAATCACTGCAGATGGTGATTGCAGCCATGAAATTAAAAGATGCTTGCTCCTTGGAAGAAAAGCTATGACCAACCTAGATAGCATATTAAAAATCAGAGACATTCCTTTGCCAACAAAGGTCCATCCAGTAAAAGCTTTGGTTTTTCCAGTAGTCATGTATGGATGTGAGAGTTGGACTATAAAGAAGGCTGAGCACCGAAGAATTGATGCCTTTGAACTGTGGTTTTCGAGAAGATTCTTGAGAGTCCCTTGGACTGCAAGGAGATCCAACCAGTCCATCCTAAAGGAGATCAGTCCTAAATAGTCATTGGAAGGACTGATGCTGAAGCTGAAACTCCAATCTTTCGGCCACCTGATGGGAAGAATTGACTCATTGGAAAAGATTCTGATGCTCAGAAAGATTGAAGGCAGGAGGAGAAGGGGACAACAGAGGATGAGATGGTTGGATGGCATCACCGAGTCACTGGACATGAGTTTGAGTAAGTTCCAGGAGTTGGTGAGGGACAGAGAGGCCTGGCATGCTGCAGTCCATGGGGCACAAACAGCTGGACACAACTGAGTGACTGAACTGAACTGAACAATGAAAATGGGGGTATATATGGGCTTCCCTGGTGGCTCAGATGGTAAAGAATCTGCCTGCAATGTGGGAGACCTGGCTTCGATCCCTGAGTTGGGAAGATCCCCTGAAGGAGGAAATGGCAACCCACTCTAGTTTTCTTGCCTGGAGAATCCCATGGACAGAGGAGCCTGGAGGGCTCCAGTCCACGGAGTTGCAAAGAGTCAGATACGACTGAGTGACGAAGAACAGCACACGCATACCTTCTCAAATCAGTACCTTCATTTCCTGTGGATAAAGACCCGGAAGTGGAATCGCTGGATCATAGGTTCATTCCATTCTTAACTTTTTGAGGAACCCTCATACTGTTGTCTTAAGTGGCTGCACCAAGTTATGCCCCACACAGTGCACAAGGGTTGCCCTTCCCCTGTACCCTCACCAACCCCTGTTATTTCTTGTCTTTTTGATAATAGCCATTCTGTTAAGTATGAGATAATATCTCACTGTGGTTCTGATTTGTATTTACATAATGATTAGTGATGTTGATCACCTTTTCATGTACCTATTGGCCATCTGTATGCTTTCGTTGGGAAAATGTCTATTCAGATCCTCTGCCCATTTAAAAAACTAAATTTATTTCTGTATTTGGATGCATTGGGGTCTTAGCTGGTCTTGTGTGGGCTCCATAGCTCGCAGGCTCAGTAGTTGCAGTGCATGGGCTTAGTTGCCCCATGGCATGTGGGATCTTACTTCCCCAACCAGGGATTGAAACTCCTGGTTGAAACTGACTGAAACTTATCCCCTGCTTTGGAAGGCTGATTCTTAACCGCTGGACCACCAGGAAGGCCCTGCGCGGTTTTTAAATGGGTTGTTTTTTTGTTTGGGGTTTCTTTGCTACTGAATTGTATGAGTTCTTTATACATGTTGGATATTGGCTCCTTAGTAGATACATGATTTGCAAATATTTTCTCTCATTTAGCAGGTGGCCTTTTCACTTTGTTGTTGGTTTCCTTTTCTGTGTAGAAGCTTTTTAGTTTGATGTAGTCTCATTTGCTTATTTCTACTTTTATTTCCTTTGCTTTTCATGCCAAATCTAAAAAGCCATCACCAGGACTAATGCCGAAAAGCGTATCACCTATGTTTTCTTCTAGGAATTTTAGTTTCAGGTCTTACATTCATGTCTTTAATCCATTTTGAGTTAACTTCTGAGTATGGTGTAAGACAGGGGCCCACTTTCATTCTTTAGCTGTCCCGTGTTCCCAGCACCATTTATTGAATATCCAACTGCTTCTTCAAAAGACTTGAAGCAGCTAGGAATAACCTAGAAATATAGCCAAAGATTTATTACCTGACACATGTATTTTATACCCTTGTGTACGTTCCTAATTTTCCTTCAATCAGAGGGAGATTATTGAGTGACTTACACGCTACAGTACTAAATAATGAGGAAAGAAACCGTAGATCTTGTGTATGGTTTCCACTGTCTAGACTTGCTTATTTTAGATCCATCTAACGCATGAAGGATAATGGGACATTTTCCAAGACTGGGAAGAACAACACGTAAGTGGAGCTGACGTCATAGTCCTTCTCGTGTTAGGAAATTTCCCATCATTGTTCCAAGAAAGCAAACACTTGGGAGCCACACTGCAGGAAATGAATGGTCTCACATAAACGGTCATTTGCCCTGCCGTCTGCAGCGTCATAAAATGTTTTGTAGTGATGGCATCTCCTGCTCAGTCTCATCCCTTCTTGAGGAAAAGTTTTATTCTTTTTAGAGAATGAATTGGTGACTGGGGATTTACATTTTCTTTTGGAGAGAAATTTTTCTCCATGTTTGTGAAAAGTTATACTGACAATAACTGATGCTGAACGTTAGGCATTCGGTTGATGTTTGCAGTGCACTTACTGCTTTTGGTAGGAATCAAGAAGGTCTTTTATGTTCTTTCCATCCAACGAGGCTATAGGTGCTTCTGTTATCACCCAAAAGTATCCAAATAAGCTACCAGGAGCAGTGACATGTGGATCACTGACTCTGCATAGAACCGGATGCCCGGTTATAACACGTTTGAATTCCGCAGCCTCTCAGATGACCACCTGGATGCCCCAAAACAGCCAGGAATTCCTAACAGACCTGGAGTTTAGTGTCCTGGCCATGCCTGAGGATCAGGAATTCAGGATGTGGGGTTCCAACCCAGTGCATTGCACCATAGAGAACACAGCTGAGCGATCCAGTGGATGGCCTTAAGCCATCCATTGATTTATGGCCAAGAATGCATTTCTGTTTCTGGTGACAGAAAAGCAACTCTAAGATCCATTCTGGTTGACCACAGTAGCTGTTCTGATCAGAGCAGCCACTGTGAATTGAGTTGGTTTGGTTAATTCCCTGCTGTACCATACATATGGGACTTCCCTGGTGGTGCAGTACTAAAGAATCTGCCTGCAATGCAGGAAACGCGTGTTCAATCCTGGGTCAGGCAGATCCCCTGGAGAAGGAAATGGCAACCCACTCTAGTACTCTTGCCTGGAAAATTCCACGGACAGGGGATCCTGGCGAGCAACAGTCTACAGGCTCACAAAGAGTTAGATACGACTGAGCATGCACGCAGTACATATACAAGCTCTGTCTACTAAGGCAACACAGAATCAGTCATTTCTTCAAAGTTACAGTCAGTTATAAGAAAATGAAAGACTAGAATCAAGTGCCTGGGTTCTGTATCAAGTTACTCAAAGATTACAAGGAATTTCTCGGAATCCAAGGGAAGCTGCAGAGTCAAGTCTATTCCAATCGGCAGCAGCTACAGATTTGATTTTGATCAAGATTTTACTCATTTAGTTTGATTCAGTTTGACCTTTGAGGCCTTACTGTGAGCTAGACGTTAAGCTACAGAGCAGAAATAAATGGTTCTACATCCTGAGTTTCACTAGCTCACTACACCTAATGATTACAGAAAAGAAGTTAACATATTTCAACAGATTGCTTTGTCATTTGTACTCTTTGGTGGGTCAGAATAGAATTGCTGATAGCATAGGCATGCTGGTTTTTTGTTCTCGAAGTCAGAATATACGATAATTATAACATGACAACTTGTGTATAAGTTATGGTGCCAGTAAGTGGTATCTAGATCCTTCAGTTTTAATATACTTCACATGACCACTTTCTCCTACACTGGGGGGAAAAAGGCAGAGCTTTTCTCTACCAATCCTAATTTTTAGAATATGATTAAGAAGTTGAATTTTACCCTCAAACCTGCTTGGCTGAGCGGTATTTTTTCTCAGGATGGAAAACTCCAGACTTCCCAGTGGTGATGGTTACATTAACTCCAGAAGGAATAAGGGGGAAAGTTAGAGCAAGTGAGAAAGAAAGAAACCAAAGAAAACAAAACTTTAACTCCAGAAGAAAAGACAAAGGAAGTTTGGAAATTTAGTAAGAGAAAAGAAGGCAAAAGAAATGATAGACCAAACATTGTCAGGAAAAATATTTTTTTAGTCTCAATAGCAGGCTGATTTACTATAATCCTTCATTTCTTTGCTTATATATCCAAAATAGGATTCAACTTAGCTTCAAGTAAATGACATCAAACACCAAAAGCACCAATGACTCATAAGTTAGAAAATCAGTTGAATGAGCTATAAAAAATAGATCCAAGTTTATTTTTAGAATTTAATAGAGCAGTTTCATTTTCCTCTAATAACATGTCAGAATATATAATGACATTCTCTAAGGTCTAAAAATATATACTTAAATATATTTTATATGTAAAAATATGTTTTAGCATGGTGCTCTCCTCTTTTGATTTTTTTTTTAAGTTAAGTGCATAGAACATTACAAAACCACTCACAAAGCCATCTAACCATGATGCTTGAGAAAGACAAATAAGGAATGATTGTATCATATTAGGA
Source organism: Giraffa tippelskirchi (assembly GCF_054371585.1). Lineage (NCBI taxonomy): Eukaryota > Metazoa > Chordata > Mammalia > Artiodactyla > Giraffidae > Giraffa > Giraffa tippelskirchi. Next base: position 157,604,513 of record NC_137282.1, read on the forward strand.
TGAATTATACAGAATTGGAGTAGGAAAAATGGTATTAGAGATGGTGTTTCTCACCTTAGTATTTTCCCAGTCTTCAAAAGTTCATTGTCAACACCCCCAGTTGTGGTCCATTGTAATGGTGGTAACATTTTTTCATGGGCCCTATTTTGTTGAGTCTGTGTTGTATTTCTCCACCAGTGCCTTTCTCACTTGACTTTTAGCTTGTAGTCATTCACCACATAAAAATGCCAGAGCTAATAAGATGATTGGATGAAAATGCAGAATAATAACCATGTAATATGAAATATGCCATAAATGTGGTGTACACATATTATATATTATGGCAAAACCTTGGTAATTGCCTGTCTGGTTTAATTTTCAGCTGAGTAAAGGGAAAAAAATCTGAGGGTTGCGCTATCTTTTGCTCTATTATTATTATTACAAATACCTGAATTGGTCAGGGAACCACATAAATCCATCACTCCAGTTTTATAGCTTTCAAAGTTTTTGGAATTGGAGGCTAACCTAAGGTAAAACATTTACTCAAGCACAGCTCTCCAAAGTTTTGTAACTTTTCTCATCAGAAATGAATTTCAAGTTAACCTTTAAATAATAAGAAACAAGAGTTTCCTATGCAATTGTGGGGTAGCTAAACCCCAGGGTAGGAATGGGGGCAGGACCCCGGCGAGGACATCGTGTTCCCTCTCACCCTTGTCTGTGATGGCTATAAACACAAATGGACTTCTTGGATCTTGGAATTTTGCTGGGGGTCTCTATACAGAGAAAGAAGTATCATGATTTGGGAGTGGAGGGTGGGCGGTGATGGTAAAAGCTTGGGCAAAATTCCGATGTCTACCAATTCCAGCCTCTCTGTTCTCTGTCCTTTGTAGCCTCTGTCTTCCAGCTTAAAGCCTGAGCAAAGCTTGCCTTAGAGGGCACTTCAAGCCTCTATCCCAGGGAATTGATCCTCAGATTTCTGCAAACATCCAGTGAGGTTGCCAGGTAGCAGGGATCCCGGGATTAATAACTCCAAGTCCCTGTCTGCAGGTAATTCAAAGTCTGACAGAGAAGTTTGTAGTAGCTTCCCAAGGCTGTGGTTAACCAAGTACCACAAACAGGGTGACTTCGAGAACAGAAATTTCCTTCCTCACAGTTCTGCAGGCTGGAACACTGAGATCGAGGTGCCCGTGGGGTTGGTTCCTCCTGAGGACTGGCAGCGCTTCCCAGGTGGCACTAGTGGTAAAGAACCCCCCTGCCAATGCAGGAGACCTGAGAGACTCAGGTTCAGTCCCTGGGTCGGGAAGATCCCCTGGAGGATGACACAGCAAGTCACTCCAGTATTCTTGCCTGGAGAATCCCATGGACAGAGAAGCCTGGAGGGCTGCAGTCCATGGGGTCGCAACAAGTCAGACCCGACTGAGTGACTAACACACACACACACACACACACACGGGCTGGGAGGGAGACTCTGCTCCGTTATTTTCTCCTGCTTCCCGTAGCCGCAGGCATCCCTTGTCTTGTTGGGACTGTTCTCCCGTGTCTGCACATCGTCTCCCTTCATGTGTATCTGTCTCTGTGGCCAAGTTTCCCCTTTTTATAAGGACACCAGTCATATTGGATTAGGGCCCAACCTAATGACCGCATCTTTTTTTTTTTTCCTCCATCTTTTGGCCGCACCACAGGGCATGTGGGATCTTAGTTCCCCAGCCAGGGATCACCCCTACATTGGCAGCATGGAGTCTTTTGTCTCAATGATTCCAGCCACATTTGAGGTCCCAGTCTGACTTGGAGGTTCATGCTAAACACCAGGTGGCCCCCTAGTCTTTGCCCAGCAGATAACCTACCCTCACCCCCACCCCATGTCCTTCCCTGCACACCAACCCTACTTTGTGTCAACAACTTAACTCCCTGTTTCAAGGATTTCACTGAAAAACATCTTTCACTTAACAAGCATTTTCTATGCCTGTTGCTCTAGGCTCTACTCCTGGAGCTCAGCATATATCCTTGCCTTTAACGAGAAGCTCAGCCTAGTGAAGGACAGTGAAGAGTAAAACACAGAGGAATAGAGCTTCTGGTAGAAGCCACCATGGGGGGCTATTGGGGGGTGGTGTAGAATTAGCCCTGAATCCAGCTTCAGGGGAAGAGAGCAGGGAAGGCTTCGTGTAGGAGGGGACACCTGAGCTGACTCTTGACATACATGCAGTAAGATTTATCCAGGTGATTATGTAGAAGCAGAAAAGACAGGCAGTGAGGTGGAAAAGGGTATTGGGACAAATAAAAAGACAAAAGGAGAGTACATCAAAAGATGCTCAGTAAATGCTACAATTATTAGGTGAATAAAGAGAAAGAGGGACTTCCCTATAGGTCAAATGGTAAAGAATCTGCGTGCAATGCAGGACACCAGGGTTCGATCCCTGGATCAGGAAGATCCTCTGGAGAAGGGAACGGTAGTCCACCCCAGTATTCTTGCCTGGAGAATTCCATGGACAGAGAAGCCTGGCGGGCTACGGTTCATAGAGTTGCAAAGAATCAGATACGACTGAGCGACTAATACACAAAGAGAAAGAGAGTAGTGTGCTTGAAAGAGGTGGGTCTGAGCCATTTTCTTTTCAAGTACAGACAGTTTGCCCTGGTCAGCTTGGGTTACTATAACAAAATACCATCGCTTGGGCAACTTAAACAGCAGACGTTTATTTCTCATAGCTCTGCAGACTGGGAAGTTCAAGATCAAGTTGCTGGAGTATTTGGTGTCTAGTAGGGCTCTCTTCCTGGCTTGCAGAGGGCTGCCTTCTTGCTGCGTCCTCAGATGATGGAGAAGTAGTCTCTTCTCATAAGGGCGCTAATCCCACCATAGGGGTTCCACCCTCAGGACCTCATCTAAACCAAACCACCTCTTTAGATCCCACCTCCAAATACTGGGTAGGCCAACCCAATACTATCACCTTGGGGCTTAGGGGGTCAACATGCCAATTCAGAGACACACAAACATCTAGTCCGTAGCCCAGCTCTTGCTGATACTGGGAGGAGAAAGGAATGCGTGGTGCAGAAGAACTGACTGACAAGTTCTTCCAGCCAAGCCCCAACGCCCATGGACTTGAACACAGAAAACCATAAGATTCCTATGGTTTGACTCAGTCAAACCTATGATCGGTTAGCAGGGCTCTCATGGTGGTTCATTACTCAGTTTAAGTGTAGACCTGTCTAAGACAGTCTTTTATTATTAATATTTAGCCCTACACACTGAGGTTTCTCAGAAACCCGCAGATTTGCCCAGCTCAGGACTACAGAAAGGGGATACAGTTCTTCCGCAGCCTGGGCGTTAACAATCTCAGCTAGACGGGAGTATTGTTCAGTTCCCTCCCCAGCCATCATGGGTTTGTGACCGCTATTGCTCCAGCACTGTGGTCACCTGACGTCAAGGGGTCCCCCAGAAACCTATGACCTAATGCTAGTTTAAGACAGGAAGCCTGTTCCATGTAACTTCCTTCACCTCAGCACAGAACTCCTTATGCCCTGACACCTTAAAACGCACACCCAACCCTCAGGTAAGTGTGAAGGTTTGCCAGGTTGTCCAATAAATGACAAAGCTTAAGGAAGATTACAACCAGGGCTGAAATTTTTGAGTCTGTAATAAAGTATGGTGAGAATATAGGGCTCATCGGTTACCTAATCATCTAATCATCTGTGTATTTTTATAAACAAAACTTCGGTGTTCCTTTAAAGCCGTGTGGGTATCAGAAAGGAAGCAGCTGATGTCATTTGTTTTTCTTTTAAGGCATCAAGAGTGTTGACGAGGTCTTAAGGTGTAGAAAAACACTGGTATACGTGCCATTTGCCATCCTCTAGTATGAGCTGTACTGCTAGGAAGGAGGAGTTTGTTAGAAAAAGACGCAGTGTACACATGAGAATATATGTATCAAAGAACAAGGTCAATAATGAAGCAATGAATGTGTCTAACCATAATTAGGATTCTAGGATCCAGACGGTGGGTCACTGAGCAATTGTGTTCCCTCTCCTCTGAGTCGCATCTGTCTTTTTCCAACCTCCCTGCTCCTGGTTTGTAGGCTAAGTCCCTGTCCTGCACCAGTCATCACCCAGAGAGTCTAAACACAGATACCCTCAGGGCTCGGTAGCCATCCTGGGGTGGGAGAAGGGAACTGGCATTTCCCAGGTCAGGCTCTAAGATTCCACAGTCTCTGAGCAGGAAGGGGAGATGTTTACAACTGCTGTCTGGCTTGAGGGCTGGGGTGTTTCTCTGAGATGTGTTTGCTAAAACCAGGATTCTGCATTTGAGACAGAAAACAATCACATGTTGTTTTTCATAAGAATGAAATGTATTCCTCTTCTTTCCACATTCAGCTTTGGTTATTGAGAAGGGTCATTTATAGTGTTGACTCAAATTCTGTATGGCATTGCACGAAAGAAATAATGACTTCATTGGTTAATCAGTTCAGTAGATTGGACTGAATTCTTAGTACCTTCTGGGGGGTGGAAAGAAGGTAGTCTTCCCGTACAGAGAACCTCTGAGTGTCTGGGGACCAATAGCAGGGCAGAAAGCTCTGTCTCATCCATCACTGTGTCTCCCACACAGAGCGTAGTGTTTACTCAGTGCATACTAGCTGTTCAACAAATATTTGCCAAATAAATGAATGAGGTCAGGCCCACTTGAGGACAGAGAGGCCTCCCCAAGCTGAGAGGTGAGCCGTTCAGGCTCAGGTGACTAGGGCAGGCTTCATGAAGAAGGTGGAATTCCAGCAATGCTTTCAGGAAGGGGTTGGACTCCAGGCAGCAGGTGGAGGGGTGACCCAAAAGGGGTTACTCTTTCAGGTTAGGGGGCAAAGATGAGTCAAGCCAGGAGGGCGTTTTCAGGAGGTTAAAGAACAGAGTGCCAGAGGCCGGGCAGGGGGAGAACAGCCCAAGAAAGGTGGGCTCAGAGTGCGGGCGAGGAAACCACCTCCAAGCTGACTCACCACGTAGCTGAGGAAGGGGAGCCATGGAGAGACTGGGAAAGGTACACAGGCAACCCAGCCCAGTCCAGTGGACTGATGGTCGGCTCCTTGCTGCTGTAATTTTAACCTTTTAGGAAATGTAAATAAAAAAAAAAATACTGACTTCCTATGTACTTTCCAAGTGAATCATAAGGATCATTAGGTTCCTAGTCAACTTTGAAGTAAAGGTATGAAGAGGAATAAGAGCGGATCCCAGAAACCCCAGGAGCTGCTCTCAACCATCAACTGTCCCGGGGAGAAACAGCTGCCTGGTGTCCCCTGTCCCCGTGATCACGGGCTGGACCGCAGGCACCCAGGAAGCCCAGGCCACTGCCCTTCAGTAGTGTGGGGTGTGGGGTGCCCATGTGTGCAGGGTGAGGTGTGTGTGTGTGTGGGCATGTGATGTGGTATTTTGGGTGTGGGTGTGTGGTATGGCATGGGATGTGTGTGTGTGTGCGTGTGTGTGTGTGTATGTGTGTGGTATAGTATTTGGGGGATGTGTGTGGTGTGGTGTGTTTATATGGTATGTGTAGAGATGTGTGTAGGTCTGTGGTGTGTGTGTGTGTGTGCATGTGATATGGTATTTTGGGTGTGGTTGTGTGGTATGGCATGGGGCGTGTGTGTGTCTGTGGCGTAGTATTGGGGGAGTTTATGTGGCGTGGTACGTGTATATGGTATGTGTAGAGATGTGTGTCGGTCTGTGGTGTGTGTGTGTGTGGTGTGGTATTTGGGGGTGTGTGGGGTGTGGTGTGTGTGTATGGAATGTGTCAGGATGTGTGTGTGTGTGGTGGGATGTGTGTAGGGCTGTGGGGTTCTGTGTGTGTGTGGTGTGGTATTTGGTGGTGTGGGGGGTGTGGTGTGTGTATATGGTATGTGTCAGGATGTGTGTGTGTGTCGGGATGTGTGTAGGGCTGTGGGGTTGTGTCTGTGTGTGGTGTGGTATTTGGGGGTGTGTGGGGCATAGTGTGTGTGTATGGAATGTATCAGGATGTGTGTGTGTGTGTGGTGGAATGTGTGTCTGTGTGTCGGGATGTGTGTATGTGGTGTGGTATTTGGGGGTGTGGGGGGCATGGTGTGTATATATGGAATGTATTGGGACGTGTGTGTGTGTGTGTGTAGTGGGATGTGTGTGTGTGTGTGTCGGGATGTGTGTAGGGCTGTGGGGTGTGTGTGTGTGGTGTGGCATTTGGGGGTGTGTGGGGCATGGTGTGTATATGGGGAATGTATCAGGATGTGTGTGTGTGCATGGTGGGATGTGTGTAGGGCTGTGTGTGTGTGGTGTGGTGTGGCATTTGAACTGTGTGGTATAGTGTGTGTGTGTAGGGGTGTAGGGGTTTAGGGAAGTGTAGACTCAGGTCAGGCTATGCCAAGTTGCCCCTGAGCGGGCCCTGTATGTATGGCAACCTCAGAGACAGTTATACACACACACACACACATGCCAAACCCAGAAAAACAAATTAGTCAGAAAAGGGACCAAAAAAAACACTCATGAGATTAGATTTCTCAATAAAATAGTTACAGGAAATTGTTTATACTCCAGGAGAGAGGAATTTTTTTCTAGAATTAGCTTTTACATCAGTGTTGCAATCATGTTATTCATCTAAGTTGGAGCCATCAACCTCCCCCGCCGCACCCCCACCTCACTGGGCACCTCTGCCTTTGTCTCCCCTGCCTTCCTGGCAGGCTGTGACCTCCAGGGCAGTGAGAACTGGTTCGTTTACGTAGAACATGACTCGTACTAGGTGCTCAATGAATGTTTTGACTGCCTGGGACTTGGGAGAAGCTTTGAAGTACAGTCTCCTTGGGGGTCTGGAACGTGTGCCAGAGAAGGAGGGCTTGCTGATTGCACACACACAGTGTGCACATCACAACTTCCAGAAATGACCGTTGCTCTTTAAACCCATGGGATCTACTACAACATCCAGGAACAAACGTGTTTTCTGAGAACAGCATAACCATTCAACACGAACACAGGGACACTCTATCCTGTGGAGTTTGGGCATCAGTGCTGTGAACAGTGTCAGCGTCTTCACCCGTCCTCCGCATCCCCAACCCCACTCACTCTCAGGCTGCCCAGGACCCCTGGTCCAGAAACCCTGGATCTGTCAGGACCAGCTAATCCTAGCCGGCTGCAGCAAGCCCTGCAGAAGCTCTGAAATGCTGCTTTTCTGTCCCTGGGGTCCCGTCCCTGTCCTCGGGAGGCCTCTCAGAGACCTTCCATCAGGGGAAGAGGGAGCATGAGGATTTACGACCCTCTGGGCAAGGACCACACGACACAGCCCCTACCTTGTTGGGGTTGGTTTGCGGGGCAGGGAGCAGAGTGAAGGGACTGCTTTATCCCACTCTTCTAGTTACAGAAACAAATTGCCAATGATAAAAATGGGACAGCACAAACTGTCACAGACATTTAGAGGCCGTAGAATGTGAATCACCAAGAAGTGCCTAGGGAAGAATTCTCCAGGCCCTGGGATTGGAGCCCGTGATGCAGGTAGATGGGAGGGCATTCCTAGCATTCCAGCGCAGGGGTCAGCTGAGGGGAGCTGGGAGTGGGCAGAGTCTCTAGGGTCAGGGTTCCCTACGGCCACTCTCTGCAGGAGTCAGAGAGGATGAGAACCTTACACAGGCAGGGTATGTGCATGTGTGTGTGTGCACATGCATGCGTGTATGGGTACACGCACATCTGTGCATGCACGTACGCGTTTTAATAGGAATCTTTATTTGCACACCCTGCCTCTGAAATCCTTTTACCTCCCTTTTCTTAATCTGAAAAACAAAGCCTGAGCATCAGTCATGATAACAATAGCTCACACGCGGAACTACAAACAGCTCCAAAGTGGGCTTGTCACATCTTTGTCTCGTTTATTACATTATATCGTTAGCTGGTTTTGATGTGATCCCACATCTGCCTACTCCTGGAGCTTTCTGGAATGCTTATCGGTTTAATATTGCATTCTTGCAATGCCACTTATTTTAAATGAGCCTAAGAGTGTTCTCTCTGTGCTTGGAGAAGCAGGTAAGAGTATGCAGTTAACACTCACTTGCTTTCAGAGGTATGCCTCCTCCAGGAGGGTCCGGGAGGAGTAGGAGCAGGAATGCCCAGGTATCTCTCTTTCCAACGATGAGAGGTTGGGCTGTGAGTCGCTGTTGCCTCTCTAACTCTGGAATTTCAGCACTAGCTACCAGCTATGGGAGTATAGGAAGGACCCCGCCCCAGACTTTCTCTCTGCTGCCCACCCACCCACTTCTCACCCTGTTCAAATAAGGGCAAAGTGCCTTTAAGGAAAGCCAGCCAGGGGAAGCTGAATCAAATTTTTACCCTTCTGTCTGTTGAAAGCCACGTGCTGTTGGTTATCACATGCTCCCGCCCCTTCTCAGCAGCTAACCCCACTGGGCAAGGTACTACCCGGCCTATGGCCCCTGTATGTGGAACAAGGTTATTCTTGAAGACTGTGTTGATACGGGAAAATCCCTAAGTGTGTTCTGCTGCCCAAGAGACTGTAGGACCCATGACAGGCCCAGGTCTTTGCCCTGATCAGTGAAGGAGTGTGACTTAGCCCCAAGGCTTAAACTCTGTGGTTGAAGGGTGGGTTCTGAGTTCTAACAACTTTCCAGGTCAGGACCCACAGGAATAATAATGTGTTTTTTTTCCCAAAATAGCCACGTTTTGTTGAGTACTTACTGCAGGCCAAGTTTTGGGCTTGGTTGAGCATTTGACATCATCAAATCCTCTGTCAACCTATAAGGTACATATTGCTGCTCCGTTTCACACCTGAGATGCCTGACAGCCAGTTAGCATGCTCAGGCTCTCACAGCTCACAGACCACAGCGCTGTGATCTCAATCTAGCCTCCCCTAACCTCACATCACTATTTGAAAGAAGGCAGCATTCCAGCATGTCAATGCATCCTTTCATTCAATAAAGGCTTACTGAGCTCCTACTAAGTGCCTGGGCAGGAAACACACCTGTGAACAAAACAGACAAAACTCAGGATCTCATGGAGGTTACATACTCATGCATAGAGGCAGAAAATGAACAAGTATGTAACATGCTTCAGTCAGTTCAGTCTCTCAGTCATATCCGACTCTTTGCGACCCCATGGACTGCAGCACACCAGGCCTCCCTGTCCATCACCAACTCCCGGAGCTTACTCAGACTCATGTCCATAGAGTCAGTGATGCCATCCAACCATCTCATCCTCTGTTGTCCCCTTCTCCTCCCACCTTCAGTCCTTCCCAGCATCAGGGTCTCTTCCAATGAGTCATTTCTACGCATCAGGTGGCCAAAGTATTGGAGTTTCAACTTCAGCATCAGTCCTTCCCATGAATATTCAGGACTGATTTCCTTTAGGATGGACTGCCATATGGCATTCACTATTCCTTTAGGATATAGTAAATGCCACAGGGAGCAGTAGATCTTGGTAACTGAGAAGAGCTGGGGATGGGGCAGTACTGCTTCCTCCTAATGTGGGAGGTGGCACATTCCTGATGCTTGGACATAAAAATGCTTCCCATTCATGTTGAGAGCAGATTCTGGATTCCTGGAACCTGTCGTGTCCAGCTGTGATGACAGCACAATGGCTCCTCAGCCAGCATAAGAGGAATCTTTGCCAAATAGGTGCATTTCAGCTCAGTAAGACCTTCGGTCAGGACGAAAATGTTGTAGCACAGATGGACTGAGTGACTCGGGTAACGACTGAATCCTGTCTGGAGCCTCACTCCCCACTACCTCGATTGGAAACTAATTCCTTCCCCTTCTTTCTCCACAAGGAGCTTTTGAAAACCACCACCCCCCCAACCCCTACCAATCTGGAAACTATTAAGAGATTCCAGAGAGAAAAGAGCTGTGTACCAATGTAATTACTGGTATTGTGTTCATTAAATATGACATGCTTGGGAATTACTGGGGAAAACCACTCCCCATAAAGGAAGGAGTTTCAAAAGATACGACAAATGAGCGTGTCTAAAAATTGGCCATAAAATCAGGAAGTTGATGAACTATCGATGTTTCTAAGCTGTAAAAATACACAATTTTATAAAGTGTGATTTCGAGATCTTGAGAGAAGGTAGTCCCATGGTTTAGAAACCAACTGATCTAACAACGTAACCAAGTACTTTGAAAAGATTACTTTTCCCCGAGAAATAGCAAGGTTTGTGAATACCCACACTGGGGCAAGGAAGTCAGATCTACCTCGCTGCCTGAAATACCTGGGATGTCAGACTGTAAACAGCCTATCAGAAGCGTTGTTAGGGTACCCGTGTATGTGTGTGTGTGTACTCAGTCACTCAGTCCTGTCCAGCTCTTTGTGATCCCATGGACCGTAGCCCGCCAGGCTCCTCTGTCCATGGGATTTTCCAGGCAAGAATACTAGAGTGGGTTGCCATGCCCTCCTCCAGGGGATCTTCCCAATGCAGGGATAGAACTGAGGTCTCCTATGTCTCATGCACTGGCAGGTGGGTTCTTTACCACTAGAGATACCTCTCAGAAAAGCCAAATATCCTTTGCCTGGGGGGAATTGAAAATTAATCTTAACCAAAAAATCCATATAAACTCATAAAACTCCATCATACTTTACACTTCTGACTCTTACTAGCACCTTCCAGTGCTTTTGGGGAGTAAATGGAGTTTAACTTCTTAATTCATTAGGTAATCAATGTAACGATCATTTCAGAACCCTATATATTCTCATTTCCTGTCTCTCAGAAAAAAACAAAACTTCGATTTTTCAGAAGCCACTTTTTCAGGGTGGAAAGATGGTCTTATTTCTGTTGTAAATTTGTCCACACAAGACTTTTCACTGTCTTCCCTTGATTCAGAAAAAGCGAATAAGAGCAGTTCTCCAAAAATACTAGGCGCTGCGATGACAAGTGTGTTTGGAGGACCAGACGGCCTCCGAGGGCATCAAAGCCCGGCTGTGTTCTTAAATACTTGGTGAAATTCTTGGAATAAAAAAAAAACTTAAAAAGCCCAAAGGGGTAGTGGTGGTGATTAGATTCATTGTTATCTTATAAATACTATAAATTTGCACCATCCAGTGTGGCAGCCACTAGCCATATGTGGCTGTTGAGCATGTGAAACGTGGCTCCTCCAAATTGAGAGATGCTGTTAAGTATAAAATACACACTAGATTTCAAAGAATTAGTGTGAAAAGAATAAAGATCCTGTGTTAATAATTTTATGTTGATTTTATTTTAAAATGATAATATTGGGCTAAGTAAGATATATTATGAGATTTCATTTTACCTGTTTTTTTTAAACATATTTTTAGTGTAGTTGCTAGAAAATGTAAAAGCATATATGTGGCTTGCATTTTACTGCTATTGGACAAAACTGCTCCAGAGTTTAAGAAAGCATTAAGAAAGTGTTTATGGACTTCCCTGGTGGCACAGTGGATAAGAATCTGCCTGCCAACGCAGGGGATATGAGTTCAGTCCTAGTCCAGGACAGTTCCACATGCCAAGGGGCAACTAAGCCCCTGCACCGCAACTACTGAGCCTTTGCTTTAGAGCCTGTGAGATGCAACTACTGAAGCCCACTCGCCCTAGAACTACACATCACCATTAATAGTATAATAGTAAGTACATGCTTTCTATACTCAATCCCTTCCCCTTCAAATAAGTACAATGATAGGCAAAGTATAAATAAAAAAGTAAAACGATGTAACCAGGTCCAAAACACAATAGACACCTATGTGGACCAGGTACGCAGGCCAGAAAAGCAAGGTCGGCAGTAGCATGTGGCACAAAGATCTGGACCTGCTTCTGGGGCAGGAAACAAGCAAACATATCTGGGAGTTTTGCTCATCTGCAATTATGGTAATTAAAATTACTCTATACAAAGTGGCAACAGGACTGAAGCTAGAGACGAGGGTGGAACTTCCCTTTATTAAAAAAAACTATAGTAATAATAATAATAATAATAAAGGCTGAGAAAAGCTCTGCTAATTGTTGCCTGGGACTATTGCCTCTTTGAATTGGTAGGGCATAAAAACATTCTCATCTCCAGGAACTGGCCATAAACCTTAATACCATAATCCTTAAGGTATGTGAGCCCCGAACCTGTAGCATAAGACTTCTTTGGTCAGCAAGCCCCAAGAAGCCAAATGGAGGCAATTATAAAAACTAGAGAGAGAGGGATAAGCAGAGAAGGGAAAAAAATAAAAGAAAAAAATTCTGTCTCTAAATGAGCCCAGAAACTGTGATACCAAAACCAAAGAATAGAATGCTAAGACAGAGAGCCAATATAAATCAATATAAAGGACATACATTTAGCCAAGCAAAATTAAAGTACAAGAGTAGCCTGACAGAGACTTTCAGGATGATAAAGGAGATAAGTGAAAGAATATCATCCACTAAAAACAGAACATAGAATTGGCAAACAAAATCAGGAAGAAATGAAACAAAATGATAGATCTAAAAGAGACAGTGTAAAAAATTTAGACGTGAAGACGTTTTGTTTAACAACTAGACTGTACAGAACCAGGGAACTGGAAGATAGCCCTGAGGATTTTACTAGACTGCATCACAAAAAGGCAAAGAAAAATATGACAAAATAGTTAAATATCTTAGAGGATAAGTGGAAATGTCTAATTTATTTAGTAGAATTCCCCAGAAAGGTAGAAAAGCAATTTTTGAAGAGAGATTTGCTAGTGTTTTTCCAAAACTGAAGAAAGACTTGAGTCCTCAGATTAAAAATTAAGTCTAAGGACCCAGAGGGATAAATAAATATTAATTACTACAAAGTAACAAATGTAGTGAGAATACAAATCACTGAGAACAAAGGTGGGGGGGAATCTTACAATGACTAGTGTAAAAAGGTAGATTACTTACAAAGGACTGACAAATTGACAGCAACAGTAGATACCAGGAGATAAAAGAATAATATCCTTAAAATGCTAAGTGAAATGATCTCAGTCTAAACTTTCACACCCAGACAAGCTATCATTAAAAAAAAAAAAGAAGATAAATAAAGGTGGCTTTAGATTCATAAAGAAAGAACAAGAGAGTTTACCATCAATTCATGCTTACGAATACAAATATTAAAGAATGTATTTAAGTTTTAAAAAATGGACCCACAGGGAGGGCATGGGATTCAAGAAATGGTGGTAGACAAAATATTAACAAAATGGTTGATTAATTTAATGTAATATTAACTATCTTAAAAGCTATTTTAGCAATTTGGGGGCAAAGTTTAAAATCTCCAGGAAGTGGTTGTTTAATGAGTAGTTAAATATGCCCAGGAAGTTTGTAAGATTCCAGAATTTCTTGACTAAATTTAGACTTTGGTAAAAATATTATAATCAAAGATTGGAGATGGTAGTTAAAATAATAGAAGTAATAAAGTTAAAATAATATAAATACTTACAAACCAATATACTAGAGAAAAAAAGATGCATGGATAGTATTTAAGAGAATAATGGCAACAATAACAGTAACAAAAACACAACTTTATCCAAAAAGAACATGGAAGAATGAAGATATATATACAGATATTTAAATCCAATAAAAATAGTAAAAAAATAAAAGTGGTAGAAATAAGTTCAAATGTATCAGTGATTATAGCAATGAAAATGGAATAAATTTGTCTAATAAATGACAGAGATTAACAGACTGATTTTTTTTTTTCAGACTGATTTTTTTTTTAACCCAGCTACTTGCTGTTTGAAGAAACCCTGAACAAAATAAAAAACACAATCACACAGATGATCAAAAGTTATGGGAAAAGTGGTATCAGTCAATTGATAACGAAAGAAATTTTGAATAACAATATCAGTATAAGGGAAAACAGAATTTCAGGCTCAACAACACTAATAAAAATAAGTTTCGTTGCCATTTCCTTCTCCAGAGGATCTTCCCGACCTAGGGATCGAACCTGCGTCTCCCACATTATAGGCAGACGCTTTACCATCTGAGCCACCAAGGAAGTCCTATTGAGTACTACATAGTAGTAAAAATAAAAATCCATCAAAAGATAATAAACACAAACACATATTTAGAAAACTTTTACTTGTGCTCCTAAATAACTCGTGGGGAAAACCAGAAATCACAATAGACTTTGCAAAGTATTTATATATTTTGTGTATTTAGAAGTTGTAATTTTAGAGACATAGAAATATATGACAATTATAAAATATTTGCAACAGAATAAAAGTATTACTTTAAAAAAATGTTAAATGTAGCTAGAATGTTGTCAAAGGTTAATATATAACTTTAAGTAAACCAATTAAAAATGAGTGAATTATATTTACAACTTATGCTAGAAAAGAAGGACAAACCTAATGAAATTTAAAAGAAAGAAAAAAGCAGAAATTAATAATATACTGAAAACAGAAGCAGTAGAGATGATGAGCAGAATCAATACTTGTTTTTTAAACAGCTTTGCTAAAATATAATTCACATACCATAGAGTTCACTGACTCGAAGTGAACAGTTCAGTGTTTTCAGTGTATTCAGACAGTTGTGCAACCATTACCACAAGCTGATTTTAGCATATTTTTGTCCCCCTCAGCCCCTTAGCAGTTACTAGGCAATCAGCCACAAGCTGATGGTCATCAAACAACCACTGATCTACTTCCTTTTTCTCTACAATGTAGTTATCAAAAAACATTCCAGAAGGAGAAGCCCAGGTCCAGTGGTGTCACCAGTACATTCTACCAAATGTTTAAAAAAGAAGACCTATCCTTCATAAATTTTCCCGAAAAAGAAAACATAAGGGGACACTTTCCAACTACTGTACTAAAGCCAGCATTACCCTGATAGCAAAACCAGACAAAGACATCACAAGAAAAGAAAACTCTACACACAAACTCTATGAATTGACAGGAAGTTTTTGCATCACTCCTCCTCGAGAGTTAATTCTATAACCAGAAGCAAGAAAGTTAGCCATGAAGAATAAGTGATGGATGCAAAGACCTAAGATTTCTGAAAAGAAGTCATTTCAAGTTGCCCACACTGACATAAACTGGTGGTGCCCACAGATGGGGCCTCCAGAAGTGGGGGCTGGTCTTAGATTCTCTTCCTAGCTACAGCACAGTTTGGAAGCTCCTCCTTTTGATGGAATTGCACTATATTCATGACGGAGAGCAAGGCTATCCCATGCTCGACTGTTGAATTAAGCGAAGTCAGGATTGATTCAACGGACATGAGTTTGGGCAAACTCCGGCAGATAGTGAAAGACAGAGAAGCCTGGCGTGCTGCAGTCCATGGGGTTGTGAAGAGTCTGACACAACTTAGCAACTGAACAACAACAATAATAGGATTGATTCATTTCCACCCTCAGTGAATCTTTCCTCATTATTACCCCATAGCAACCCAGTAACCCCAGTTCACCTCTTTACTCTAGGTCACAATCTCTCAGAGTCTGTATTTGCATTAAAGTTGAAATGAATGATAGAAATATAAAGAATGTTTCAGTCAGACAATGTGCATTTTATCAGAGATTTGAGCTTACACCTCAAGACTGGAAACTGATTCTTCCTGTCATCAGACAATTCATTGTATAGGGAATAATTCAAAAGCCAGGATCATGTCAGTACAGAGGGCCTCTGGATTTTAGTGCAATCTGTATACTGAGAATCTTCTTTAACTCTGATGTCAAATTCTAAGTTTCCAGAAACATAAAGCAGGAAGCACTCTAAGTATGCCTGTTTGCATAGAGCTAATGAAATTTGTCTAGGATGAACATAGTAGAAGGGTTTCCCTGGTGGCTTAGCGGTAAAGAACTCGCCTGCCAGTGCAGGAGACACAGGCTCGATTCCTGGGTCAGGAAGATGCCCTTGAGAAGGAAATGACAACCCACTCCAGTATTCTTGCCTGGGAAATCCCATGGACATAGGAACCTGGAGGGTTATAGTCTGTGGGGTCACAAAAGAGTCTGGCATGACTTAGCAACTAAACAACAATAACAATACACAGTAGAATTTCTATAAGCAAAATAAACAGGACATTCTGTGTATATATGTATACGTGTGTGTGTATATATATATATATGTATATACACATGCTGTGCTTTCTAAAAAAAGTAAATTTGTCTTTCCTTTCAGTGATATATATAACCAAGATTATTGAAAACTTTTGTAGATGCAGCCTCAGAAGTATAATAAATGACTTTAAAACTCATTAGTTTCAACCCATGGGGCCATCAAGCGGACTTTAAATCTTTTAATGATTTAGAAGATGTTTCTAGTATCTGATAACCAGTCACTTTGAATCATGAGTATTTGGTACTATAATCACCACGGAATGTGTGGCCAGGCCTCAGAAAGCCCTATGTCCCTCATTTACCTCTGAGATTAAGAGCATCCATAAGACAGGCATTGTGTTTGCTCCAGGACCATGCAGCCCTTAATTCCCATTGGCACCATCTGGACTAATTCCACTCTAAGACCAAGTAGATGAAGTCTTCTAATCACTGGCCAGCCTCTTATCACAAAGTCAGATCTCTGTAACTACCAGAGACTTTAATCCCACCCTTGCAATGCCATGAAAAGTGTTGGTCCCCAATTTTTTCATTAGAAAAAGAGCAGAAGGCTAAAATGTAGGAAATCTGCTGAGTCATAAGGTTGAGCTCATGGGTTAAAAACGGGGACAACTAAAATACTAAATTGTTATTAATGTCTTCAGGTTACAAAAGTAGGGCATACCCCAAAAGAAAAAAGAGAAGGAAGGGAGCTCATATGAAGGTAAACATAAAGATGGAAGCAGAAAAAAGGCATTTCAGCTGAGGATTGTTTCCAAGAGACAGCCCTGGGAGACAGCTTTTTTATTTTATTATGTAATAAAAAGGAAAAATGGAGATTTTTTTTAAATAAGGATCAGGCCAAAGGAATTTTTAGCATGTGTTATGAACTCATTCACAGAGACATCAACATATTCTAGGACAAAACTGTCTAAAAATAACTTGCTCCATTGTCCTGGGACATTTTTCAGTCTTTTGCCAAGAATCCAATTAATGCATTTTTTTCAGGCAATTTTCTGTGGCTTTTATATCTCATACTCTTCTATAAAGAAAATTCATACGCCCAAGTGAATGTGAGCCCTGTCATCTTATGAGTAGCTAAGATGCTAAGGCTCATAATGGGATTACTTGTTTCCCTCTGGCTCAGGACATTTATAAAGATCAATTAACTCAGTTAAGCTACTCTTAAAGCTCCCTTCCTCTCTGTCCCCAAGTTCCACCATATTTCACTTATGTAGACAGCTGGCGCTCAGACTCTCTGCCTCTGTGAAGCAGGTAGTGAGTGGACAAGTGGAGGAAAGACTAGGAAATAGTGGGCAAGTTGAAAGTTCCAGCCAAGAGACTCTCAGCCTTGCTCGGAAGTTATGCACATAAGTATGTAGAAATATTTAAATCCAAAGGGTGAAGCTGGCTTGTCTTCCTTGAGGCATCAGTGAATAATACCACACATGAATGGTAGTCACGTCAGGGACTTCTTTGGTGGCCCAGTGGCTAAGGTTCCATGTTCCCAAAGCAGGGGCCCCAGGTTCGATCCCTGGTCAGGGGACTAGATCCCACCTATGGCCACTAAGTGTTCGCATGCCTCAACTAAAGATCCCACATGCTGCAACTAAGACCAAACAGTCAAAGAAATAAAGTAAATAAGTAAATATAAAATAAAATAAACGAACAAAACAGTACTCATTATGTTGTGACCTTGCACTTCTTCACATTATTTATCACAACTCTAATACTTATTGGTGCAAATTTTTAACTGTAAGCCTCAAAAGGCCAAGGACTGCATCTGTCTTCTTTGTCATATTAAGAGATATTCAGCACTTAGGAGATATTCAGTCAACATTTATTGAATAAATGATCATCCCACTTTATTACTGTCCTTTATATATCTGTCTTTTCAGCCAAAATATGAATTCATCGCTTTAGTCACAAGCATTTATTGAGTTCCAGAGTCATGAAGATAGATGGGGTCCTTGCCTTTGGACATTTATATATATTTTTTTAACTCTACAGAAACTGTGTTTTTGTTTTTTATATCTCAATTCCTGGCAGATAGCAACTATGCAATGCTTGCTGAATGAATAAGTGAATTAATTAATGGATACTCTAAACCTGATTATCAGGTGGTCTCTGTTCTTGACACTTTTCCTAATCTTGTGTGCTTGGAATGACCAAAAGGCTAATGGCAGAGGAAAAATGGGCCACAAGCCATGAAATTCCTGGCTGACAGTGAGCTGGACCAAACAATAATCACCCACTAGGCAGAAGTGAGATACAAAAGTCCAAGATGGGATACTGGCAAAAGGGTGGAAGGATGGTTCTAGATACATGGCATCTGGCAGCCTTGGAGCAAAAGGATGGGAGAAAAATTACAATGTCAGTAGAGCAAGGAAGGAAGGAAGGAAAAGGACCAATGAGAGATGAGATCTACCCACTTTTCACTGAAGTTTTTTATTTAATGTCTCTCTCCCACTTTGCATTGTGATCATCAAGACAGAACAATGTCTGTCTTGGTTGTTAGAGCACCCCTGGTGCCAATCAAGGCAGCCATGCTTTCTTGGTGAATGAATGAAAGCTCAGGCAGAGTAAGCTCAGAGTCTCAGAATCACCGCTCCTGGAGCTAATGAGGCCTGAACAGGACACCTGTTCTATAACTCACAGCACCCAGAGAACACACTTCCTGTGATTGGTTCTGGAGCACACCTTCTCCAGATAAGCAGGAAACCTTGAGAGGAAGTTCTTGACCTAGATATTCCAACCGGCACCAGTCCGAGACATCCCAAAACCAGAAAAAACAAAAAGGCAAAACAAAAAGGTGCTCTGTGATGACCTAGAGGGGTGGGATGGAGGCTCAAGAGGAAGGGGATATATGTAGTGTAGGGAGGTATGGAATATAGGAGAGCTGCGTGCACGCGTGCTCGCTCAGTCACTCAGTCATGTCCGTCTCTTTTGCGACCCCATGGACTGCAGCCTGCCAGGCTCCTCGGTCCATGGGATTCTCCAGGCAAGAATACTGGAGTGGGTTGCCATGCCCTCCTCCAGGGGATCTTCCTAACCCAGGGATCAAACCCGTGTCTCTCATGTTTGCCGCATTGACAGTCGGTTTCTTTACCACTAGTACCACCTGGGAAGCCCAAAAGAAGGGCTATAGGTACTTTAAGTGAAGAGAGAATGCCTTTAGGGAGAAAAAGGAAGCAAAAATTAAGGGACTTGAAGACCTCAAACATAAACGTAGGGGCAAGTTCTACTGAGAGCAGGTGTAATGTTATACCTCTCCTGTCTCAGTACAAAGTGATATCCCATAACAACTATTCATAAACATGTGATTTCAGGAACCTGGTGGCCTGAGTTTGAATCAAAGCACTGTTAATTTGGGACAAGTCAGCATCTCGAGGGTTCAATTGTTTTGTCTGGACACGAGCATATGAATGAGGAGCCTCTCCTAAGGTGCTGAGAGTACTAAATGAAGGAATCCCTGGGAAGCACCTGGCGGGCATTATGTGCTCAGTAAATATTAGTTGTCACTAATACTCATGTCAATGACTTGGCAGGAGGTGTGTTCACCATCTGGGCTCATCTTTAATACCAGAGATTTGGAGGAGAACTAGAGGAAATGAGGAGCCCCCAAGAGGATCTCCCTGAGACATGTCCACGCAGACCTGGGCACCCAGGTGGCACTCAGTAAGCGATGACTTTCCTTCCTTCCACTTTGGTCATCTCCCTGTTTCTGTGAAGTTGAGAGTCAAATGCACAATTCTCCCTGCCCTACCCTGTAGTTTCTCTGTGCCCATGAAACCTTTTCTGGTTTGGAGATGGCTGAACCCAGCCCAGCAACGACACCAAAGGAAAATGGTCAAAATGCAAATGGGAGTTTTCTTTTTAAAGAAATGCATATTTTAAGGTAACCATCCAGCTGCCCGGTTCGCATGAGAATCTAATCAAGCACAGATCATGCAAAGTTGTAAAACCAGATTATTACTTTTTTCTTCTTCATTGAACATTTTGAGAGCCCTGGGGCTCAGGAAGGCGAGGGGCGGTTGGTTGCCTCCTGGCTCTGCACACAGATCCCGGAAGGAAGTGAAGTCGAGCGCCCCTGGGCCACCTCCTTCCCCTTTCCCTTCCCCATTCTACTCCCCAAGCCTTTGCCCCCAGCTCCGGGCACAGAACCGTCCAGTTTCCCAGCCAAAATCTTCTCTCAAGAAGGACCTGAAACTCATCTACATTAAAACATAATTAAGGACCACAACTGAGTGGCCCGGTGTGTATCAGCTGAACTACTCACCACTCCCAGATGGCTCACAGATAATGTTCAGACTGAACTGAAAATGGTCCTTCCAACACACGATTCTCTTCCAATGTTCTCAACCTCAGGAAATAAGAGAGATTTGTCCTATGCTGGTTCATGAGCTATTCAAAAACTTTTATTATTCTGCTTTGGAAACTGGGGCTGTGCAGAGGAGTCCCTGAACTGGGGAGGACAGGAGGACTGGCTGGAGGTAGGCAGAGAGAGAATGGCTCTAATTTTCCCGTGAGAAAGCCAGGGAATAGTGATCAGTAGGTAGCTGGATTTATGAGTTTGGAGTTCACGACAGATGCATGCTAAGTCGCTTCAGTCGTGTCCAACACTTTTTTGACCCAGTGGACTGGAGTCCTCCAGGCTCCTCTGTCCATGGGGATTCTCCAGGCAAAAATGCTAGAGTGGGTTGGCATTTCCTTCTCCATTCAGTTGAGATCCCAGGGCTCAAAAATAGATATAGCAGTCAACATGCGGTAACCAGTGTGGATTCAGTTTCCCTAATCCATTCACTCTTTAAGATGACTAGCTCTCATCCTGTCCCGTCTCCTTAAACCTCCATCACCTCCTCCCCAGACGTCAGTCTTGGCTGATGACCTTATTTTCTATTTCACAGAAAAAATACAAGGGTCAGCAGAGGTCATGCACCCACTCACACCCCCATGCCTGTCACCTGCCCCTCCTTCTTCATGAGAGGCTGTTACCAACTTTGTTAACGTTAAGGGAAGCGCAGAGTGTAGGATGGTGACCGAGGTTCAACAAAAGACCGCAGGAAACAGTGAAGCTGGTTCATTACTGTGGATCCTGGAGGAAGCACAGGGCATGGCGCCAGGGGCCACAGGGGGAGGTCAAGGTCAAGGTCAAGGTGGAGTGTGGCCGAGAGAGTGACAGGACCTGGGGCACACACCTTTATGAGAGTCATGGTGGGAGGGCCGTGGGGTTCCCAGGTGAAGGCCAGATTGGTCAACTCAAGCCAAAATGAGTGTGGTTTTGGTGAGCACCACAGGGTCTTATCTACGGGGCGTGCAAGGGGAAGGCCGTGGGAGACAGGGGAGCCTACTGATCACAGGGTCACTGGGGAAGTCAGATCAGGAACTCATATTTGCTTGTGACTTTGCAGGCTGCCCTGGGGCATGGGCTTGTATGTGTCCGTTTAAGGCCCCTGCAGGCCACTTGGCCAAACAACATGAAGGCTGAGGCAGCGATGCCACAGAGAAGTTAAACACACTCTTGACAGAAGCCAGCCCCCACCCCCCCATTACTTCTTCGATCCCATCCCTTCGCCTTCTTCAAGATGTCCCTCCAACAAGTCACTCCTCTCTCCTCGTGTCATAAAATCTCCCTGTTAGCTTGGCAACTATTCAAGCACATTAGATCTCCTGCCTTAACAACAACCAAAAATAGCCTCCCTTGTCCCTCTACCCTCTTTGCACTCTCACCCCGTTCTTCTGATTTACAGCCAAGCTCTTGAAGAAGTTGTCTGCCCTGCAGCCTCCAATTTCTCTTCCCCTTCCCTCCCACCCATGGCTGAAACTGCTTTGTCAAGGCCATCGTGGGCCCCCGCATCCCTGACTCCAGTGGGCAGTTCCTGGCCCCTCTCGGACTTCCCTTTCAGCAAATGACCCCCTTCCCATCTCCCTGGGCGATCTTCACTGGTCTTTCAGGACACCGCATGCTAACAGAGGTCCTCCCTTTCACGTCAGCCATCCTCAGCCTCCCTTGCTGGGAACCCACCTCTCCGCTTCACACACCCAACGCTCATATGTCAGTTCGCTTCCCTTTTTGAGCACACACCCTTGGTGATCTCACCAGTGTTACTGCTTCAAATGTCACCCTCCATGCCTGTGACACCCAAAGGTCTATCTCCAGACCTCTCCCTGGCATCTGCCTTCGTATATCTTACTTGCTTCTCGGGGGCTACACTCAGGGTCTAAGAACCTTATAGAACTTAACCTGGGCTTCTCTAGTGGCTCAGTCAGTAAAGAATCCACTAGCAATGCAAGACATGGGTTCAATCCCTGGGTTGGGAAGATCTCCTGGAGAAGGAAATGGCAACCCGCTCCGGTATTCTTGCCTGGGAAATCCCATGGACAGAGGAGCCTGACGGGCTACTCCACCCCCATGGGATCGCAAAAGAGTCAGACACGACTTAGCAACTAAACCACCACCACCACCACCAGAACTTAACCTGCCCTAAATCTAACTCTCTGTCCCACCCCACCATATCCCCAACAGCCTTCCTCATCTTTTAAAAATGACCACTCTTTCTTCCACTTCCCAGAGTCCAAACGTTTTGGCTTAACCCGGTTCCTTTCATTCACTCCCCACATCCAACAGATGGATGATAGTAGCAATGCTATAGAAAGATAGAGTAATAGGGAGAAAAGCTGGAAAGAACCCACTGGATGTATCAAAAGGATTTTGGGGAAAGCTGAGTGCTGAAGAATTAATGCTTTTGAACTGTGGTGTTGGAGAAGACTCTTGAGAGTCCTTTGGACTGCAAGGAGATCGAACCAGTCCATCCTAAAGGAAATCAGTCCTGAATATTCATTGGAAAGACTGATGCTGAAGCTGAAACTCCAATACTTTGGCCACCTGGTGCGAAGAACTGACTCATTGGAAGAGACCCTGATGCTGGGAAAGACTGAAGGCAGGAGGAGAAGGGGACAACAGAGGATGAGATGGTTGGATGGCATCACTGACTCAATGGACATGAGTTAGAGTAAACTCCCAGAGTTGATGATGGACAAGGAGGCCTGGCGTGCTGCGGTCCATGGAGTCGCAAAGAGTCAAACACGATTGAGCGACTGAACTGAACTGAACTGAATGATTCCTAATAACTGTGATAGTAACGCTTTCCACCTGAAAGCCTCTGTAAATCCTCATATCCCAGTGCTTATCAATCAAAATACAAGCTGACTGACTTGTCAGTTACCCAGCCATTTAGATTTGAGCAGCCTAAGGGCTTTGGGGAAGGAAATGACATCCATTGGGCAATCCCTATGGGCCTGACAAAGTGTTAGGTATTTTGCAAATGCTAACGTATTTGATCCTCAGAGCAACCCAATGAGATAGGTACGATTTCCCATCTTACATCTGCAGAAACTGAGGTTAACCCAAGATCTTGTAACTGCTCAGTAGCAAGGTGGATACTGGAACTTCTGTCTTTTGGGCTCCCTACAAAAAACGTGTATGTAGAGGAGTGTTTCTCCTGTCCCTCGTGTGTCATCTAGAAGTTCCACACTGAGGCTGACTTTTTGGTTTCTTATCCAATAGCTAATCCTTTCTTGCTGCTAACAGAACGGAATTTTCTTTGTGTATGGGGCAACCCTGTGCTTCAGCAAAGAGTGAGTCCTCTCCTAATCCCCAGAGGCAGTATTTGACTAGTCTAAGCAAATGATGCCCATCTCGTTTGTCATGCTAGTTGATCAGCTCAGGAACAGGCTTGAGATGCAATTCTGTCTCCCAAGACTTGAAGGCACATCTGCTGGGGAGTGGGACCCAAAAGGGGGGCTGTTTTCATTTGGCTTTATTTATTTATATACTTATTTGCATTTGGATGTGGTTGAGAAGGTACTACCTAGAGCTATTGCAGCCACTTTGCAATTATGAGGGAACCAACCACCTGAGAATAAAACTGACATGAAGATATTTCTTGATCTATCCCCAGACTTCTTGCTTGGGGAGGTAACAAGTATTTATTGTTTCAAGCCAGTTTAAGTTCTATCTTTACATTATTTGTAGACAAAGCATCCAATATACACAATATATTGAGTATATATTTACTCACTGGTTTATTCTCAGGTCCTAACAAAGTGGTAATTGCTCAAAAAAAAAAAAATGTTTTGTTTGCCTGCGTGAAGAATGTTGTGTGCTTCAGAGTAAAGATGAATGAATGCAATGAATTATTATGGGGTACAGAAAATCGAGGTGACAACATGCCACTGGCATTCTCTCTCAAGCACAAGAGGAGAGAAAAAAGAGCAAACCACGTAGAAAAAGCCCTGTCTGTGTGTAACGTGGCGACATCCCAAGGCCTGTCACCAGGGGAAAATATTTATGCTAAGACCTCTATCAGATGGCCATTTCCTCACGTGTAATTCACTGAAATTTGAAATCAGTTTCTGTCCCTGGTTACCGAGGTCCAGACTAAAGGGCAGCCTAGATTGTGTTCTCCGTCAGGAGGTGGCTGTGCTGAGATTTGTATTGGCATCTCTGAGTTGTGACCACAGCACACATTTTTGTGGAAACCATCCGTTGAAACTTCCACGGCAGCATTCTTCCATGAGGAAAGAGGGTGGTGGTAGCAGGCTTCAGCATGCCCAAGAGAAGTTTTCTCCTTCTGAAACTTGTTTCGACTCATTCTTTCCAAATTAATGAGGTCACTTTCCCCTTTCAGAGCAAATGCAGATGGAGAAACAAAAGGGTGAAAATTTAGAAACTTCAGGGTCCCCTTTCCAAAGCCTTATTTCACAAGGCCCTATGTGGTTTGTGGGAGCAACTTGAGGTCCCGGTGACTGATAAATAGGATATAATTTTAGAACTTTCATAAGACTGTGTGGCCTCTTTGTTGAAGATCAGCAATTAGGACCTTAAAGAACTGAAAGCAATTACCCAAATCCTTTTTGAAATATCCATATTCAGTATTAGTTCTGGGCACCGTTCTCTTCCTCTTATTCAGCCCCTGCTTACACGCTTTCATTCAGCGAGATTCATCCCATGTACCCAGCATTCATTCAGTGTACCCAGGGGTCCATGGGGAAGACATTCCAGCTGTGGCTTTGGAGAAAAGTCTCTCTGGGACCACTTGCCCACAGCCCTGTTCTGAAAGAAGGGACCCGGGGTGATTCCTTACATACAGACAGATCATCACATTTGACCCTGTCATCCTGGCTGATGGAACTAGGAGGGGGCAGTTTTGAAGAAGGCCATTCATAAGCTGACCAGCAGCCGATGAGATAACCCAGTGGGAGCCCTCTATGGGACAGGGCTGTCCAGTGCCCTGTAGTGACCAGCGGACTCCATCAGATCCTTTCTCTTAGGAAGCGGGAAGGTGACACACAGAAATGCAAGAGACAGAAGGTTCAAAAACCAAGAGACTCATGGAGAGGAGGCAGGGGGCTAAAGCCATGGATCAGTAGAATTTAAGATTAAGAAGCTGAGTGGGGCATTGGGGGAAGCTCAACAGGGTGCAAGAAGTGTCAAGAGAGGCCCAGAAACAGGCAGTGGCCTCCTGCAGTGCTGTGGGTGGCTGTGACCGAGTGTCAGTGAGATCCTGGTGTCTGTAGGCTGAGGACAAAGTGCCAGTTCCTGGGAGGCTCGTCCCACGTTTATGCAGGCGCTTTGCTGTTCTTCCTTACGTGCCTTTATCATATATCTTCATTCACTGAAAATCTGATTGTGTCATGCTCTTACCATCTGAAAAAATTTAACTACTAGGTGTAATATTTACAAACTTTGTGATCTTGAGTAACCTCCTTGAACATTAGATGTTCATTCCCTATGTGTGAATGGCCCCCAACATGTCCCTGTCCTAATTCTAGGAACCTAAGAATATGTTCCTTTGTTGTTATTGTTTAATCACTAAGTAGTGTCCAATTCTTTGCAACCCTGTGGACTATAGCCCGCCAGGCTCCTCTGTCCATGGCATTGCCCAGGCAAGAATATCGGAGTGGGTTGCCATTTCCTCCTCCAAGGGATCTTCCTGACCCAGGGGTCAAACTCATGTATCCTGCTTTGGCAGGCAGATTCTTTACCACTGAGCCATCCAGGAAGCCCTATATTACTTTACATGGCAAAAGGGATTTAGTGAGTCTGATAAAGCTAAGGACCTTGAATCGGACTCCTGTGTTATCCATGAGAGTCCAAGCTAGTCACATGAGTCCTTAAAATCAAATTGGAGAACTTTTCCCAGCTGAGGTCAGGGGAGAGGTAACTATAGAACAGTTATAGAGATTCACCATTACTGGCCTTGAAGATGGAGGAAGGGGCCAGGAGTCAAGGAATATGGGCAACTTCTAGAAGCAGAAAAAGGCAAGGAAACAGACTCTCCCCTAAACCTTCCAAAACAATGCAGCCCTACCAATGTGATAACTAGCCCGGGAGACCCGTGTTGAACTTCTAACCTCCAGAACTACAAGATAATAAATGTATTTTTGTCTTAAGCAATTAATTTTGTGGTGATTTGTTACAGCAACAGTACTAAACTAATACACTATAATATTGCTCTACATATATATGGGAAAACATTTAAAAGAATCACACATTCCAGTGTAACACGGGTTATGTTACCTTTTTTAATTATTTACTTTTTCTGTGTTCAAAAATGAGTATATGTTCCTTGTGTTATAAAGAAATTATTTTGTATACTTTTAGTAAGATTTATTTGGTAAATAGTAAGTTCAGCAAACATTTGTTGAGGGTACTTTGTATACCACTCATTTAGATAATGCATATATTTTAGTCTTCGTTGGGCCTGGTATAGTGCATTGTGGCAGAGCTCAAGGTCGTGTTGATAGAGCTCAAAATCTACTGAAGAAATTTAAAAGGAGACTCTGACTTCACAACCCATCAGTTCAGTTCAGTTCAGTCGCTCAGTCGTGTCCGACTCTCTGCGACCCCATGAATTGCAGCACGCCAGGCCTCCCTGTCCATCACCAACTCCCGGAGTCTACCCAAACCCATGTTCATCGAGTCGGTGATGCCATCCAACCATCTCATCCTCTGTTGTCCCCTTCTCCTCCCACCCCCAATCCTACCCAGCATTAGGGTCTTTTCCAATGAGTCAACCCTTCGCATGAGGTGGCCAAAGTACTGGAGCTTCAGCTTCAACATCAAACCTTCCAGTGAACACCCAGGATTGATCTCTTTTAGGATGGATTGATTGGATCTCCTTCAGTCCAAGGGACTCTCAAGAGTCTTCTCCAACACCACAGTTCAAAAGCATCAATTCTGCGGCGCTCAGCTTTCTTCACCGTCCAACTCTCACATCCATACATGACCACTGGAAAAGCCATAGTCTTGACTAGACGGACTTTTGTTGGCAAAGTAATGTCTCTGCTTTTAAACATGCTATCTAGGTTGGCCATAACCTTCCTTCCAAGGAGTAAGCGTCTTTTAATTTCATGGCTGCAGTCACCATCAGCAGTGATTCTGGAGCCCAAAAAAGTAAAGTCTGACACTGTTTCCACTGTTTCCCCATCTATTTCCCATGGAGTGATGGGACCAGATGCCATGATCTTAGTTTTCTGAACGTTGAGCTTTAAGCCAACTTTTTCACTCTCCTCCTTCACCTTCATCAAGAGGCTTTTTAGTTCTTCTTCACTTTCTGCCATAAGGGTGGTGTCATCCGCATATCTGAGGTTATTGATATTTCTCCCGGCAATCTTGATTCCAGCTTGTGTTTCTTCCAGCCCAGCGTTTCTCATGATGTACTCTGCATATAAGTTAAATAAGCAGGGTGACAATATACAGCCTTGACGTACTCCTTTTCCTATTGGGAACCAGTCTGTTGTTCCATGTCCAGTTCTAACTGTTGCTTCCTAACCTGCATACAGGTTTCTCAAGAGACAGGTCAGATGGTCTGGTATTCCCATCTCTTTCAGAATTTTCCACAGTTTATTGTGATCCACACAGTCAAAGGCTTTGGCATAGTCAATAAAGCAGAAATAGATGTTTTTCTGGAACTCTCTTGCTTTTTCGATGATCCAGCGGATGTTTGCAATTTGATCTCTGGTTCCTCTGCCTTTTCTAAAACCAGCTTGAACATCTGGAAGTTCACGGTTCACGTATTGCTGAAGCCTGGCTTGGAGAATTTTGAGCATTACTTTGCTAGCATGTGAGATGAGTGCAATTGTGCGGTAGTTTGAGCATTCTTTGGCATTGCCTTTCTTTGGGATTGGAACGAAAACTGACCTTTTCCAGTCCTGTGGCCACTGCTGAGTTTTCCAAATTTGCTGGCATATTGAGTGCAGCACTTTCACAGCATCACCTTTGAGGATTTGAAATAGCTCAACTGGAATTCCATCACCTCCACTAGCTTTGTTCGTAGTGATGCTTTCTAAGGCCCACTTGACTTCACATTCCAGGATGTCTGGCTCTAGGTGAGTGATCACACCATCGTGATTATCTGGGTCGTGAAGATCTTTTTTGTACAGTTCTTCTGTGTATTCTTGCCACCTCTTCTTAATATCTTCTGCTTCTGTTAGGTCCATACCATTTCTGTCCTTTATCGAGCCTATCTTTGCATGAAATGTTCCTTTGGTATCTCTAATTTTCTTGGAGAGGTCTCTAGTCTTTCCCAATCTGTTGTTTTCCTCTATTTCTTTGCACTGATCGCTGAGGAAGGCTTTCTTATCTCTCCTTGCTATTCTTTGGAACTCTGCATTCAGATGGGAATATCTTTCCTTTTCTCCTTTGCTTTTCGCTTCTCTTCTCTTCCCAGCTATCTGTAAGGCCTCCTCAGACAGCCATTTTGCTTTTTTGCATTTCTTTTCCATGGGGATTTTCTTGATCCCTGTCTCCTGTACAATGTCACGAACCTCTGTCCATAGTTCATCAGGCACTCTGTCTATCAGGTCTAGTCCCTTAAATCTATTTGTCACTTCCACTGTATACTCATAAGGGATTTGATCTAGGTCATACCTGAATGGTCTAGTGGTTTTCCCTACTTTCTTCAATTTAAGTCTGAATTTGGCAATAAGCAGTTCATGATCTGAGCCACAGTCTGCTCCTGGTCTTGTTTTTGCTGACTGTATAGAGCTTCTCCATCTTTGGCTACAAAGAATATAATCAACCTGATTTCGGTGTTGACCATCTGGTGATGTCCACAACCCATCAGCCTCACCTAAAGTCTAAAAACTCTTAGGCTGATTCACAACCTACCCAATGTCTGCAAGGGAGGACTATTAACTGGTATTAGAGTTACCAATGCTGGTGATAAGTGCAGCAAATGAGACAGCAAGACTCCTTGGAAGGTACTTGTGACCCACTTAAGCAAAGGAACTTGGCTTTGGTGAGGTAAAAATGCAGAGCACACCCGCAATACCAGTACTCACTTGAGCAAGAATTTCTCAAGCCTTATCATGACCAACGATCTTCAGGGCTTTGAATGGCCCTAAACCTAATTTGGCATTTGGACAGGACAATAGGTGCTTTGCTTGGCCTGATTAGAAAATAATGCAAAGCTGTTCCCATTAGGTCACTTTGATCCGTGGCTGAGCCAAATTCCCTGGACATGCCTCCGGCCAAAATACACCCCAG
Organism: Giraffa tippelskirchi; assembly: GCF_054371585.1. Classification (NCBI taxonomy): domain Eukaryota; kingdom Metazoa; phylum Chordata; class Mammalia; order Artiodactyla; family Giraffidae; genus Giraffa; species Giraffa tippelskirchi. The sequence continues at coordinate 157,633,985 of NC_137282.1, forward strand.
AGGAATGACGGAAATAGAGCAGATTTCAGGAGTAGACATCTTAGCTCTTTTCATCACGTCTTTATTCATCAGATATTTGTTGGATATTGTAACCCTGTCCCCAAATGCCCGTGTGTGTAAGAATTACCTGGGAGGGTTCCACTCTCCAGAGAAACTGATTCAGCAATTCAAGGGCGGGGCCTGAGGATCTATATTTAACCACCTGGTGGGTGATTTTGATGCAAGACGTCTACAGACCACCTTGCAAAATGTTTGGTTTGGTCTCCAAAATGAATAAGCCACAGTTCCTCACCATCGGGAGCCTGGAAGTCCAAGGAGGCAGGCATGGTGATCCTATGTGATGAGCATAATAATAGTAGTTTTAGGGGCAGAGAATGGGGGAAAGATTCTCTGTCCAGGGGGGAGCAGTCCTGAAGGGTGTTGACGAAAAGAGAAGGAGGAAGAGCATTCTGGGTGGGGAGCAGGCTTTACAAGCCCCAAGTCATGAGGAGACATGAACTAGAGGGAGTAAGCCGTGAGCGTGACTCTGGGTGCGGATAACAGGAAAGAATCTGAGAAGAGCACGTGGGTCTCGACTCACCCACCAAGTCATTTCATTTGTAGGCAACGGGGAGTAGGTGGGAGGTATTTTTCCTTGTTTTTTTTTGTTTGTTGTGTTTTGGGTTTTTTGGCTGCACAGGGTTTCCATTGCAGCACGTGGATTTAGTCGCCCCACAACGTTCATGGAGAGTCAGGAGGCGAGGTTTGCCCCAGATCTACATGAGAATAGAGGAACCCATCCAGAGAGAAGCGCCGTGAAAACACGTGAGATCCGGTGGTGAGACGGCGGCGGCAATAAGCAGGGGAGGTGTGCTGAACCGTGAAGGAGGTGAACCGAGATGAGCAGGGTCCCCCCCGTTAGAGGGTCTCAGAGGAGAGAAGTGATGGGCCATTGTGAATGCAGCAGAGGCAAGTCGTTGTGATGGCTTTTGGTTTCGCCCTCTAGGACGCCATGGGTGACAGTCGCAGGGACTATTGCATGCAGAGGGCACAATGGCAGGAACGCAGTGAGGAAGAAGGGCTTGGACCATGCGGGAGTGAAGGCACACGGGGTAGACGACTCTTTCAGGAAAGCTGAGCGTCAAAGGAAGGAGGCCCCATAAGAAGGATAGTATCAGGAAGGCAGTAAGTATTAGGGTTCCTACGAGACTGCGGGCACGAGGCTTTTGCTGATATAACAGGAAAAGTGGTGGTAAAGATAGAGGAGGGAAGAGTTGGGTTTCTTCTCAGAATTTCTATTGTCTTAGAGTAAATAATTATGTAAAAACTAAAGGGGAAAACAAACAGACAAGCTAGTGTTTTAAGCACCAGGATTAAGTAAAAAATATTTCTAAGTCTTTAGAGTAGGATTCTCTCAGTATGGGATGGTGACATAGAGGCTGCTCTAAAGTCAGAAGAAGGAGATGTTCAAGGAAAAGGAAAGAAAAAGAACCAGCCATTGTAGAGAAAAAAAGGGTCCATAAATGATCCTAACACACGGCAGTCCCTCCCTGGGACTGGGTCATGATCAGGGCGGCAGACCTACCTCAGGAGTCACATGATTGTACTTGATCTTTTGGTTAAGTGATTGTGTAGGCAGGAAGGAAAATCCAGAAAAATCACTTTATCAAATGACTGACCAACCTTTGGTATCTGATCTGGGAATCTCTACTCAGGGGCAAACCAGCTGGAGGTAAACCCACCTCTCTGTGTATTTAGAAAACAAATGATCCAAAGTCAGATAGACAGAGCTGTCTAATCTCTTTAGGCATTGAAGACAGCAGGGTAATTTTATTCCGTACATTCTCATGAATAAGATGTTGTTTTCAAAGTCCTATTTCATGTGAAACCAGAACAGCAGTTTGTACAGTTCCTTCAGAAACTGAGCTTAATTGTGACGGTTTCAGTCTTGTGTTCTGTTTGTGTAGAAGAGCACGCTCAGGGTGAGGTTGCACATGTCCATATTGAAAACTGAGAGTGGTTACGTATATTCACACAAACGCCTGGCACATGTCGTGGAAGAACACATACTGAACAGATAGCAAGGGTTCCCTGTGGGCAAAGCCGAGGAGCGAACTGAAATGAGGGCTGATGGTCAGAAAGCATTTTAGTTTTACCTGCAGTGTTAGTTTTTTACAATATCAATGTATTAGCTGCATATTTTACATTGATTTATTAAAAAAAAAAAAACTAACATTGCTGGTAAAACTAAAATGCTTTCCAACCATCAGCCCTAATTTCAGTTAATTTTTTATTTTTGTTTGTTTTTTAAAAAAATTTTAGCTGCACTGTGTTTTCTTGGCTGGGGGCTTTCTCTAGTTGCAGAGTACAGGGGCCACTCCTTATTGCAGTCATGGACTTCTCTTTGCAGTATGCTGCCTTCTCATTGCTATGGCTTCTCTTGTTGCGGAGCACAGGCTCTAAGCACATGGGCTTCAGTAGTTGCAGCACATGGGCTCAGTAGTTGTGATGCATTGGGCTTAGTTGCTCCTCACCATGTGGAATCCTCCCAGACCAGCAACTAAGCCCTGCATTGCCAGGTAGATTCCTTCCGATAGGCTCCTCTGTTCATGAGGATTCTCCAGGCAAAAATACTAGAATGGGTTGCCAGGCCTTCCTCCAGGGGATCTTTCCAACCCAGGGATAAAACCCAGGTCTCCTGCACTGCAGGTGGATTCCTTACCATCTGAGCCACGAGGGAAGCCCGCTATCCACTGTACCAGCAGGGAAGTCCTAGTTGTATGTTTTTTAAATTAACTTAAAAATTATGGCAAAATCAGTACTAACAAGATTTTCCTAATTATTTTTTGGAAAGTCCAAGGTGGCTGTCATCTAGTGGAGTAGGTGACTAAGTTGTCAGTCATGGAGAAAGGTTGGTTTGCCAGATGCTTAAACACAGTGAATGCCTCCAATAAATCAGAATCTTTCATGTTTGTCATCAGTTCTCTCTTAGAAAGAATTCAGTCTTCCTTCCTTTTGCTCTTTGTGGGGCCTATGTTTCTTCAAACAACTGTTCTGTGAGCCGGAAGAATGGTCTCATCTCTGAAAATGTCATTTTCCTCCTAATGATAAACATTTTTATTAATCCAATGGGAATGCCTGAAAGCAGAACTCAAAGGATGGAAGAATGAGCAGAGGATGAGAAGCTGGATGGGTAAAGGAGTGAGGTTCTGCAGAGATCATGAGGGATAATGAGAGAGCTCGCCACGGCATCTCACCCCCACAAGGTGGACCTGAGGGCAGGGCCCAGAGCTCTGGAGAATGAGGAAAGCTTGGGAAGAAGACGTGACAGATAGTCAGGAGGAGACGAGTAGGAAGGTTCATGAGCTGTAGAAGGGCCTCGGTTGAGGTTATTGGGAGAGAATTTGCCAGAAACAATGTTGCCTTTGTTAACTTGCCCCAGCGAGTCTGGGTAGCTCTGAGGCATGAGAGAAAGTAAGTAGATTGAACTTCTACTTGGGGCTGGAAGTGAGTGAACACCCAGAAGAACAAAAACAAGGAAATCAACATTACCGGATTGCTGAAATGACATTAACGGATTGCTGAAGTAGCTTTCTGTGGGGTTCTGGTCACGTAACAGTGCCACACACCAGGGCTTGGCTGATGCACCAGCAGAGTAGAAGAGATGGAAGACAAGAATATCCTGTTACAGGACAGAGAAAAGGAGGGTTATAAGCAGCAAGAGAACAAAAGAGGAAGGTGAATAAGGTTCATTTTGTCATACCTAAAAGTGAAGGAAGGTGGCTCACTCTTTGTGACCGCATAGACTGTAGCCCACCAGGCTCCTCTGTCCATGGAGTCTTCCAGGCAAGAATACTGGAGTGAGTACATCATACCTACTAGACTATAATTTCTCTTAGGGAAGGAGTAGATTTTCATTCATTTTTTATTTATCATAGCACTTGTTCCATAAATGCTTTTAATATTGTGAGTGAACCAATTAATGGGAACAGTGATCTCACTAATATCCGCAGTCTGCTACGAGTTTTCTGAGGACAGGCCCTGTGTCTTGTGAACCGATGCTTCAACAAGGTGCAGGGGCACTCGGGGGAGTTTGCAGGACCACCATAGTTACTGAATGGATAAATGATCTGGATCCTTCTGAGGTCTGATTTCTTCATCTGAAAATGAAAACCACAAGACTAACCCTCAGTCCGAAGAAGGGAGGAGGCATACGTTCTAATACTAGACAACTCTGCTCATAAAACCTGCCAAACCAACTCCTGAGCATATTCATTTAAATTCCTCAGTGGGCAGCTGACTCCCCATGGCTAATACTGTGTTCAGTCATGGAGGGAAATGAGTCAAGCCAATGGAATCATAAATACACACAGACACAGACACACACACACACACACACACACACAGAGGCACGTCTTGACCATAGATTTTTTTAAAACTTTTCATCCTCCTTGGACAAGACATCCATGACAGATTCAAAACAGTTGCTTGGAGGTTGGCTACTGCCTAACAGGTAGTTATAAACCATTCTATGGCGCTGAGATTCCAGGCGAGATGGCACAAAGAAGCTAATTAAAGCAGCCAAGAAGACTGTTTACATAAAGAGGAAAATGTAAACACAGTCTTCACTGGATACAGTGATTAGAAATAACATTTGTTTGGTTTTTTTCACAGCCATCTGTGGTTTGTCAAAATTTTGACATGTGGCATAACCTGCCACTAATCAAAACAGAGGAAAACAAATGAAAAAAAGAAGACAGTCTCAGACTGTAAGTAGGAAAACAGACACAGAAAACTTCTATCTTTCCAAATAGGAAAAGTATTTAGCATGTTTTTCTAAAACAAAGCTGATCTGTCTTTGGACAAAGTCGGAGCTCCTTACTTTGCCTTGACAGATGTGACTTCTCTGTGTCCTGCAGAGCTCAGCAGTGGGGGTTCAGGCAGCTCAGAGTGGGAAGGGAAACCATGTGAATGCAAATGAAATGACAGAGTTAAGGATAGTCAAGTCGCCAAACTCAAGGACTTTATTTAAAAGAAGCCCAAGCTTAGATTTGTCTTAGTATATCTAAGGTGTCATTGACTTACAGAAACAACTCAATGGCATTAATCTTCAGGTTATATATTATATAACTGTAAAGCATGTTCCTAAGATTTAGCATTTGAATTTATATGGCATGGACATCTACTACAGAAATACTATTTTATTGATAAGGTATTTTAATGATATGGAAATGCATGAAGAAGCATTTTGAAAAAATTATTTGCTGTCTGTGCTTCTCCTCTTCCTCTACTGATTTGTTATGAAAACTCTTCACTTACAATAATAAGTAAGTGTAGAATAATTCTACCTCAGATCTGGAGCAGGTCCCAATATATAGCACATACTCAAGAATATTTTTTTAAGGAGAGAGAGAGACAAGGGGAAAAAATGGAGTAGCTTGATGATATTTGTACCACGAAGACCGCTAAAATGTATAAAAATTAATGCTGATGTGTACACGTATAAAGATTAATAAAGACCTTCTTGTTGCTGTATTTCTAAGTCCCAGTTGGCTAAGAGATTGAGCTGAGTATTTCTCTGTTTAAACATAGCATCTGCTTATGGGCAGAGGATTCCTTATTCTCATTCAGGCAAGCTAGATGTTTAAAAATAAACGACATGGATCTGAGTTTCAGAGAAGTAGTACAGGAAATTGAAACAAAACAACAACAAAACAGAAGTCACAAGAGTGTACCAGACAACAGGAGCAGACTGTGAAGATGAGGGGAAGGTCAAGGACAGCCCTATCCTTGCCTCAGAGATGGAGCAGGCAGGAGCAGAAACAACAGACACCGTGATCATTTCAGAGTTTTGATTATTCAAACCATCTTCCTCTCCCCTCTTAATCCTCTCTGCCAAGTCATCTGCTAGGCACTAGCAAGGGGTGGGAAGTGGGGCAAAAAAGGAGAAAAGTAAAGGACTGAACTTACATATAGTTTGCCACTAATTAATAATGGTAAGCACACATAACGCTGCTTACTTATTTATTATGCCAGGTGCTCCTTGAATACTCTGCGTATACTAACCCCTTCAATTCTCACTGCAGTCCTTTGATTATTTCCATTTTACAGATGAGGGAGTCAAGGCACAGAAAGATCAAAAGTGTTTGAAGAGTAAAGTCAAGATGCAAACCCAGGTGGTCAGTCTCAGAGCACGTCCCCTTGTCTATTACTCAGCTGCCCAGGTGGAAGAAGACACGGATTGGGGATGAAATACTTTCAGATTCCCTTTCACGTAATCAGATCTAGGTTTCTGTGTGCCCAATCAGTCAGTTGTGTCCGACTCTTGCCATTCCATGGACTGTAGCCCACCAGGCTCCTCTGTTCGTGGGATTTTCCAGGCAAGAATACTGGACTGGGTTGTCAGTTCCTTCTCCAGGGGAATCTTTCCAACCCAGGGATTGAACCTGCATCTCCTGCATTGGCAGGCAGATTCTTTACCACTGAGCCATCTGGGGGTTTCTGTATCACATTGTAAATAAGAATGGTCTGTTTGGGTACCTAGCCCCCAGCACAGAGAACAGGTTCAGTAAATATTTGTCAAATGAAAGGATGTTTCCTGTCGATTTATAGTAGAACTCTTGAGAACATATTGATGAATCGATGCTTTCAAACTGTGATGCTGGAGAAGACTCTTGAGAGTCTCTTGGACTGCAAGGAAATTAAACCAGTCCATCCTAAAGGTAATCAACCCTGAATATTCATTGGAAGAGCTGATGCTGAAGTGAAGCTCCAACACTTTGACCACCTGATGCAGAAAGTCAACTCATTGGAAAACACCCAGATTCTGGGAAAGACTGAAGGCGGAAGGAGAAGGGGGAGAGAGAGTATAAAATGGTTGGATAGCATCACCGGCTCGAAGGACGTGAGTTTGAGCAAACCTCAGAAGATAGTGAAGGACAGGGAAGCCTGGTGTGCTGCCATCCACAGGGTCGCAAATAGTTGGACACGACTTAGCAACTGAAAAACAGAATGTATTGAGCTGATAAAACCGCAAAATCCTAAATTGATAGTTCTTAAATAGCCTAATTTTTGCCTCAGTGCAGCCTAAAAAGGTGCTTGTGCCACTTAGAAAGGCTATTCCACAGAATTTCATGGCACCAATAACCTAAAGATCACCTCTCTTTCTCAAAACAGCAAACAGTGGAGATCAGAACTAGATGGCTCACCTGTTGCTATACGATCAACTCAGTGTATCAGGAGGTCTGACAGGAGAGAGAGAGAAAAAAAAAAAAAAAAAAAAGGCGCACAGAAAGGAAATGAACTGAGACAACATCACTTCTCAGCAACCGGAAGGAAAAACACAGAGGCTCGCCACTGGCCGTCTACGCGTGGGGTCGCTCGGTGGGGCCGTGCTCACAGCTGCCTTCAGGAGCGGGTCTGGCGGCCGCAGCCAGGGAGCAGCACGGCCATGAGGCAGGACTGAGCTGCCACCTCCAGCCTGCCTGCCCAAAGGGAGGGCGAGGACGCCAGGGGGCCCAGAGGGCCCCACCACCTTGGTTCCGCCCCGGGTGAGTTCCCCCGACTCTTGCTGTGGCCTGAGGGGAGGGACGGGCGGCAGGCTGGCTCAGACTCTGACTTCCTGAGCTGGTGTCACACAGCCGGTGCTGCTCCCCGCCGTGGGCACCCTCATCTGCTGCTGCTGGGAGGGACGCCACATGCCGAGGGGCAGTGAGTGGCTCCTGGTCTCCTGCAGGTTGACCTGGAGACGCTGGCTTATGGACAGCTTCAAATCGATGCGGTTCTACATTTCAAATCTTCCTGGGTGGGTGCTTCCTGCATGTAAAGGACGTGGCTCCTCCCCCTTCCTGCCATCAGAGCATTTCCCCTGCAATGACCATGAGCTTTTACTTTTCCTAAATTATTTCAGACCCTCTAAGTGTGGGCTGTCACTTACAACTGATGATGGATCCGAGTCATTTATAACGGGGTGTTCAGCCTCTGTGGGAATGACTGAGGGACGGGAAGTGGTGACTGAGAATCACTCAGTGTCTAGACTCTGCGCCGAACCGGCGGTTAGCATCCCCTCTAAGGGGTTTGGAGACAAAGGGCAGTGTTCTTCGTGTCCACACTGGGCCCCCCAACAGCTCCATCCTTGCTTTTCTCTGTTTACATTAATTCATTTAACGTGTTTGTTCGTTCAATTGCCTTTCTTCCTCAAAGAACTGGAGGCCACCTTTTTATCCTGCTGAATTTATTAATACTTCGAAATGAAAACACACACAACTCAAAAGGGGTAAAGCCCTTCTAAACGGGTCAGGTGCTGTCTAAAGCTGCCAGGAGGTTGGGGAGCAGGCTGATCCCCATGCTAGTGATCAGAAGTGAGGGCCGGGGGGCTCCAGTCCTTTCAACTCCTGCTTGGAGAGCCCTACCCTTCCCTCCAGAAACTGGTTTCCCATCCAGAAGTGAGTGTGAGGTAGGATCATCCATGACAGAGCCCTGGCAACCAGCCAAACGGTCTTCCTCCTAGGTTCTGTTTCCTCCCAGGTTTGCTTATGTTTTGGACATTCCTGTTCTAAGAATGGAGCAGAGGGGAGCGGTGGACAGGGCAGGGTGAGAGCCATTTCATGTGAGAGCGCCACTGTTTCTCGTGAACTAGTTCACTAAATTATCGAACAAGTGTCTAGTGAGTAGTCACGGTGTGGAAACCACTTTTAAGTCAAAACTTCAGTAAGATGGAGCAAAACTGACGTTGCCCTGCCCTCCCCCCTACAAAAGCTTGCAGTCCCGGGGAGAGGCAGACGTTGATTAATCATTACACAAACGTGATGAGGACCAGAGCACATAGCAGAGGAGCCTGATCTGCTGGGAGTCAGCGAGGTTTCCACTCCTGGGGACCAGGAGAACTGGAAAAGGATAGGCGGGCGCAAGGCAAAGCATTGGCTGGTGCCAGGTGGGAGACCTGAATTGTCTGGCTAAATTAAGGTGTGGCCAGAGGAAAGAGTGGAGTGGCTCAACAGGGGTCCAGACAAAGAGGCGGCACTGAAGATGCTGGTCATTCTAAAATTAGTGGAGAAACTTGGAGTGTTGTCGTCTGATGTGCGTTTTTAAGGAATCCCTTTTGCTTCCGTGTGGAGAATGGATGGGAGGGGCCACACCCACAGACAGGGAGACCGGTTAGAAGGCTGATGAAGTCATCCAAGCAAGGACATCAGTGGAAGTCAAGACAAGGGTGTCTAGTGAGGATTCACAGTGGAGACAAAATAGAGAGATGATAGACAAAATAGACAAATAGAGAGGCATCGAGAAAGGACAATCAGCAGGACTTGGGGGCAGACAGGAAAGGAGATACCAGGGTCAGGGTTGAAGGGGACCCCCGGTGTCCTGGTTGGGGCTTCCGAGTGGATGTTGATGCTGCTCACTGAGACTAGAAGGGTTGATGAACATCCAGGCCTGGATGAGTTCTCTTGGATTTTGGAGGGCCTTGGACACATCAGGGGCAGATGTCAGCCAGGCCGTTGACATGCTGGACTAGAGCTCAGAGCAAAGGTCTAGAGATCCTTAGTATATACATGCTAATTGGTGCCATGAGTTTGGATGAAATATTTTTGAGAGAGAACATCAAATGAGAAAAGAGGGGGTGGCTTAGGATGGAACCTTAAGAAATCCTAACATTTAAACAGCGAGAGGAGTGTGAGCTCTCTAAGAAGACTAGGTACTTTCTTGAAAAGCTAAACACAGAATGAGCACATATCCTAGCAATTCCATGCTTACCTACATTCCACTCCAAAGAACTAAAAACAGGGGCTCAAATCAGTACATGCACACCTGTTCATAACAGCAATATTCACAATTGCCAAAAAGTCAGTCAGTTCAGTTCAGTCGCTCAGTCGTATCCGACTCTTTGCAACCCATAAATTGCAGCATGCCAGACTTCTCTGTCCATCACCAACTCCTGGAGTCTACCCAAACCCATGTCCATCAAGTCAGTGATGCCATCCAACCATCTCATCCTCTGTCGTCCCCTTCTCCTCCTGCCCCCAATCCTACCCAGCATTAGGGTCTTTTCCAATGAGTCAACTCTTCGCATGAGGTGGCCAAAGTATTGGAGTTTCAGCTTCAACATCAGTCCTTCCAATGAACACCCAGGGTTGATCTCCTTTTGGATGGATTGATTGGATCTTCTTCAGTCCAAGGGACTCTCAAGAGTCTTCTCCAACACCACAGTTCAAAAGCATCAATTCTGCGGCACTCAGCTTTCTTCACTGTCCAACTCTCACATCCATACATGACCACTGGAAAAACCATAGCCTTGACTAGACGGACTTTTGTTGGCAAAGTAATGTCTCTGCTTTTAAATATGCTATCTAGGTTGGCCATAACCTTCCTTCCAAGGAGTAAGCGTCTTTTAATTTCATGGCTGCAATCACCATCAGCAGTGATTTTGGAGCCCCAAAAAATAAAGTCTGACCCTGTTTCCACTGTTTCGCCATCTATTTCCCATGAAGTGATGGGACCAGATGCCATGATCTTAGTTTTCTGAACGTTGAGCTTTAAGCCAACTTTTGCACTCTCCTCTTTCACTTTCATCAAGAGGCTCTTTAGTTCCCTTGGTATCTCTAATTTTCTTGAAGAGATCCCTATCTTTCCCATTCCATTGTTTTCCTCTATTTCTTTGCATTGATCACTGAGGAAGACGGGCTTACCTTTCCTCAAAGTTTCCTCCTGGACTTATGCCCCCGTTGCCCACAGTGGTAGCTGACTTGGTCATGTGCCCTTTCTGGCTTTCCTCTCTTCTCTTTTCACTCTTCCCTCCCCCCAGCACTCTTCCTACCCATTCAGGGGCCCTGGAGGGAGGGCCCTTCTCATCCCCTTGTGAGATTCCACTTGGAGAAAGGACCCAGGCCCCAGAACCGGGGAGGGTTAAACTCAGCACGTCCTGTACAAAACTGCACCACGTGAAGACACCTCCCACCTTGAATTGCCTCCACTCCCCCTCTGCCTCCTGGCCTCCCCATAACTCATTTGATCAAAATTTCCAAAGTGTGGGACACAATAAGTGGGTATGGTAACTGACACCAGATGTGGCATTTAATCACACTGAGTCACTCAACTTCGTCACTGTGTCATGGAGAAAGATCTTTTCCGTTTCACTCTTCATCCTTTGATGTAGGCCTGATCTGAAGACCCATCTAACTGTGGCCATTTACCTTTTCCACAAAGAGAAAGTAGACCTTACGCTGTGAGCCATCAGCAGGCAGTGGTAGCTAGCTAAAATTTAATAGCACAATTTTGTCTTCTAGTAACCACAATGGCACTGGCTTTTTATTTGCAGAAGTGGCATGAGGTGCCACTGAAATGAGGTTTTTTTAATTTACATATCTTTAAGTTTAAAAGAAGGCGTCTCTATTTATTTTCCTTTTTTTGTTTTTGTATTCTTCCAGTTTTTTTAGATATAGCTGACAGACAGCAACAAAAAAGTTAAGGTGTACAAGGTAATGATTTGACTTACATACATCATGAAGTGATTGTCATAACAGAACATCCATCATCTCATATAGAGACAACATTAAAGAAATTGAAAAAAATAATTTTTCCTTGTGACGAGAATTCTTAGGATTTATGCCCTTAAAAACTTCCATGTATAACGTAGAGCGGTGTTAATTATATTTGTCATATTGTATGTTATCTGGTGGTTCAGCGGTAAAGAATCTGCCTGCCAATGCAGGAGACGAGGGTTCAATGCCTGGGTCAGGAAGATCCCCTGGAGAAGGAACTGGCAACCCGCTCCAGTATTCTTGCCTGGGAAATCCCATGGACAGAGAAACCTGGCGGACAGCAGTCCATGGCGTCGCACAGAGTCAGACACGACTGAGAGACTACACCACATGACATCCCTAGTACTTACTTACAACTGGAAGTTCGTAATTTTTGACCACCTTCATCCAATTGGCCATCCTCCACCATAAAAGTGAGTCCTTTACTTAAAGTCCTTACTTAAGTCCTTTACTTAAAGTAAAGGACCGTGTCCCTCCTTGTACTGGCAGCACACTTGACGTGGGAACCCTGACAGGTGGGCCTCACGGAGGGAAGACTGGACAGAGCTCCGTGAAAGCAGGTGCTCCCCAGCGGCCTGGCTGCATCCCGTCCTCCCAGCTGCAGGGCCAGGAGGGATGGACGTTCTGGTCAGGGGCTGGCTGAGCCAGCCTCATGTGTGCCCCAGGCTTTTTTGGTCATTAAAATAAGCAACTCCGCTGTGCCTGTCATGGCTCCCACACGTCCAGGCCGTGAAGGGAAAGACTGCCGGAGGTGGACACAGTCCCAGGCTCCTTGTCGGGTAGTTCTGCCCTGAGGACAGAGGTGGCCGTTCAGGAGTAACTCAGCAGAGGTGCCAACGCACCCACTTTCCTTTGCACTTTCACTTTAGATTAGAAGCTGTGGTTGAAAGAGGTTTATAACTCACCTGTATTTAAGTTTGTTTTTTTTTTTTTGTTTGGCTGTGCTGAGTCTTCATGGCTGTGCAGGCTTTTCTCTAGTCATGGAGGGCAAGGTTATCTCTCTAGTTGCGGTGCACGGGTTTCTTACTCCGGTGGCTTCTCTTGTTTAGGGCTTGTGGGCTCAGTAGTTGCAGCTCCCGGGCTCTAGAGTACAGGCTCAGTAGTTGTGACGCGCGGGCTTAGCTACTCCGAAGCATGTGGGATCCTCCCCGACCAGGGATTGAACCTGTGTCTCCTGCATGGGCAGCCAGATTCTTTACCACTGAGCCACCCAGGAAACCCTTCTACTTAATTTCTATTGGCAGCTGTTCTTCCCCAAGTCGCTCCCTCCACTTTCCAAGGAAGATGGTAAATGAGGGCCACTAATCCAGATCCTTCCATGGACGGAGGAGCCTGGTAGGCTACAGTCCATGGGGTTGCTAAGAGTCGGACACGACTGAGCGACTTCACTTTCACTTTTCCCTTTCATGCACTGGAGAAGGAAACGGCAACCCACTCCAGTATTCTTGCCTGGAGAATCCTAGGGATGGCGGAGCCTGGTGAGCTGCTGTCTGTGGGGTCACACAGAGTCGGACACGACTGCAGCGACTTAGCAGCAGCAGCAGCAATCCAGATCCATTTCACTTGAGAAACATTTTAAAATACGTGAAACATTTCATGCTACAAAGAACTATATATGATGTGCACATACATTGTAAATAATAGTAGAAGTAAGAAAACAAATACGGGTGTACCCACTGCCCACCTTCCCAACACTTGAAGGGAAATGCTGTCTTAAATTGTGTATTAATTACACTCCATTATTTTTCTTTTTAGACTGGCCTCATGTGCCTATATGTATACATGTATAGGCAATTTATATGTAATTAATTTATATGCAGTTTATGTGTATATGCAGTTTATTTCTGCCTGTTTGGAAACTTAAACACATGTAATCATACCATATGCATTCCTCCATAACTGAGTCTGTGACTTGGTGTCGTTTTGGAGGGTTATCCATATGGATGCAAATAGATGCTGAATACTCGTTTTCATGGCTGTAGAGCATTCTACTGTGTAAACAAGTGACAGTCTACTTATCATCTCTATCAGTTGACAGTCCCAGGTCATTGCCAAAGATGAAGGCTCAAGAATGATTGCAGGAAGGCATAATGCCTCCTAAATTTCTTTCTCTCATGCACAAAATCATACCAGCCGAGATGTGAGGCAGCTTTGCCTTATGTTAGAAATCGGGTTTGACTGGGGGTAACAGGTGAACGAACTAGGCACCTAACAGCCAGAAGGAAAAAGACATCGAAGGAGCAAAGGGTCCTTACATGGAAGGAAAGGAGAAATAAAAATGACTGGCCGGGGCGTCACAAGGAGTCGGACACGACTGCGCGACTGCACACATGCATGGAGGGAAAGAGGAAATAGAACTGACTCCCGGAAGGAGACCCGTCCTGATTGTGGGGACGTTCAGGGAAGCTTTCACTCTCACTGTCCACTTCCCCTACCGCACAAACCCTTAGTGCAAGTATCTGTGTGATACTTAGTTTTCAAAAGCACCCTTTGCCAAAATCAGCAAATGGCCACGATGAGTCCTAACCACTCTGCTAGATCCTAAAGAGTCCACTTTTCATACGCAACTCCCCTGGAGCCTTCCCACTAGTGTATTTTTAGATTCATCTTTTCCTTAGAGTATATGGGACTGTTTAGCACATAGTCATCAAATGGTACTGTGTCCGTGAACCTCTCATAACCCTTTGGCTATTTCCATGACTCTGAAATTCCCCGCCCACAGCTTCACCCGTAAGGAGTGGAAACATTTAGAGGAAGTGATACTATCAGTGGCTGAGCATCACCATGGGAAGTATTTTCCCCTAGAAGCACGGTAGTGAGCCTGTGCCATCACAACGTGGCTTTAGCAAGCGCAGTGTTCTCTCAGCCCCTGTGTCTCTAGAGGGAAAACGTACAGGTGTGTTACATCCCAAGAGAAACAGAACACTGAGGAGGGAGTGCTCTCTGTCCGTCTGCAGAGTGGAGACGTTGAGGTCAATGGCTAGTGTCAGGGGCTGTGTTACTGGTCTGGCTGCAGTAACTGGTAGAGTGCTTAAGAGGGCAGCTCTGGAGCCAACCGCCTGGGCTAGAACCCCTCCTCTACCACCCAGCCGCTGTGTGCCGCTACTTTACCTTTCTGTTTCTCAGTTTCTCATCTGCAGAAAGGAGGTACTAACAGGCCTACCTCACTGGGTGGTTTTGAAAGTTATGAGTCAATACTTCGTTTTGAGTGTTCCGTAAATCAATATACACCAAATCCCTAAAGCAGTTATTTGACACATTTAATGCTTGATATTTATTAGCTGATAAGAGGAAGAGGAGGAGACAGAATAAGCTTTTTAAAAGAAGGAATCTAAAGAATGAGTGGGATTTGACAAGAAAAGAGCATTCCATAAGAGGAGAGTTCAGTTCAGTTCAGTTCAGTCACTCAGTCATGTCTGACTCTTTTCGACCCCATGAGTATGGAGATACATATTTAGAGAGAGAAGTCTCCTAGGATGAATGAGTCAATCCAATTAAATTCAGCTCAACCTCCGTAAGAAAGTCAAAATGGTATACATCTCATTACCTTGGTGATATACCGGATCACAGAGGTACAAGTATCAAAAGGAAATTTCGGAAGGATTTTTTAAAGTTAGCTTTCCTTTGTTACCATGTTGACCAACCTGTGTATCAGCAAGTATTAATGGAGTCCCTACAATGGTCCGCGCCAGCATGGATCTTTTTTCAAGTGGGTTTAAAGTCAGAAAATTATTGGGATATTTTGTTTCATCTGTGTTGGTTTGTAAGTTACCCAAGTATTAGAATAGTTTCCTTATAATTAATAAACAGAGAAAAAAAATAATTGTATTTCCCTTTTTTTTTTTTTTTTGGCCGTACGTTAGAGCTTGCAGGATCTTAGCTCCCTGACCAGGGATTGAACCTGTGTCCTCATCAGTGAAAGCTCAGAGTTCTAACCACTGGTCCACCAAGCAAGTCCCTGTATCACCTTTAAAGCATAGACAACTCTTGATTTTCTGTATTAATGAGGACTCACAGGAATAAATATAGTTGATAGATTACATTATGTTTATCTGTAAGTTAAATCATCGTTGTTTGCCTCTTAAGTTCAATGCCTTCCCCCCATCTGTCTGGGTTTCTGATTATCCTTCTCTCCTTCTCTCTCATTCTCAATTTGCAAACAGCCACCTGGGCCCAGGGGAGACGGGAGAAGCAGCTGTCTTATTCTCCCCGGTAAGTTCTCAGCAGCCTCTTGGTCACTGAACAAAGTGACCTTGGCAAACACCTTATCACCGTCTCCCAAGAAAGAAATGCAGTAGGTCTCTGAAACACTGGGGCTTCCCTGGTGGCTTAGTGGTAAAGAATCTGCCTGCAATGCAGGAGACCCAGGTTCAATCCCTGGGTGGAGAAGACCCCCTGGAGGAGGGCATGGCAACCCACTCCAGTATTCTTGCCTGGAGAATCCCACGGACAGAGGAGCCTGATGGGCTACAGTCCATGGGGTCGCACACAGTCAGACACAACTGAGGCAATTAAGCAGCAGCAGCCCTGAAACACTGAGGCCTGCGCTTATTACCCCTGACCACACAGCCCTGTGAGAGCCAAGATCCTGTCATGGATATCTCTGATTGTTCAGACAAGAAAGCCAGACATTTCATAGTTCGGCAGGATTAATTTGCAAGGGATGCTATTTGGAAGGTGCCAAAACAGCTCGTAGCTAAATGGAAGAAACTGTGGTAATTAGTTGGTCCCAAAGGGTATTATTCACCCTTAGAATCGCATTGCCAAGGACAGAGCCGAGGAGCTTGGTCTTCAGGGAATAGTTAAAAAAAAAAAAAGTCAGACAGGAACATTACAAAAATTCCACTGAAAAATAAGTTCCTTAGAAGAAACGCTGAGAGATTTGCTAATTTGCAGCTTTTTCTGAGCCTAATGACGGTCCTCAGCATTTGGGAAGAAAACAGAGGATGTTTGAATGATGGTGACGAGAGAGGAGACTGACTCCAGGCAGACAGATGGGAATACAGCAGGGCAGAATGAGTCCTTTAGAATAAGGATCCATTTTAGAGCGAACTGCACTGGGGGATGAGTCCAATCTGCTTCCTCCAAGATCCTTACCAACAGGAGAGATTGATAAAACATATTTGCACTGCTGTGTTTTTCAAAAGTTCAACCATCTAATAACTTTAGCAGGCACATCACACTAAGCTGCCTGAATTTCAAACATTTCCTTGCCTTAGGATGATCGCAGTAGAGAGGAATGTTGTTCTTATCCAGCCATTGGTAAGACTTTGTCTTCCTTAATCCCAGAACCTAAATCACTGGCTACTTCAGAGGCTCTGACCTAAATCTTAATTGATGCCATCGCCTGTTTAGACCACTGTGTGTGTGATTTCAGCCAGACAAACCCAGGAGGAGGGATTAAGGTGGCTGCAGTGGAGAACGGCTGACATTCTGACCAGTCACACCGTGAGTTTATTGCAACACCCCTTCCCTTTAGCTCTGTAAGTTTCTCCTCCTGAGGTAACCCTCCTGTCTTGCTTGACAGCCAACACGGTGAAAACTAGGTTTTTGTTTCACGTTTTTGATTTTCCTCTTTAATCTTGGTGCTAGTTAACATCACTGGATCAAAATGTTAGTAGCCAACATTTAGATGTGTGCCATCATGTCTGCAGCATCATGTCTGACTCTTTGCGACACCATGGACTGTAGCCCACCAAGCTCTGCTGTCCATAGAATTCTCCAGGCAAGAACACTGAAGCAGGTTGCCTTTTCCTTCTCCAAGGGATCTCCCCAACCCAGGGATTAATCCTGTGCCTTCTGCATTGGCAGGCGGATTCTTTACCACTGAGCCACCAGGGAAGCCAATATTAAGGCGCTAATTTACAATCCCGTCAGAACACTGTCCCACACCAACTTATTTGAAGTTCACAACAGTCCTGGGGAGTGTAATTATATCCTCCACTCTACAGCAAATGAAACTGAGGAAACTAAGGTGATATGAAGTGACTTATGTGAAGTCAGGCAAGTGATCGTATGACAGCTGCTAAAACTGAAACCTCAGTCTTTCAAATAAGGCATTTGCATAAAGATGTTCATCTAATGACTAAGCAGCTCCTTGCAGTGGATCCTTACAGCATAGATGCCTTTGGTGTGAAGACACTGATTTTTCTTAGACAAAAATGCATTTATTTAAAGATGGGAGGCTTTTCATTTTATTCCTATCTTTCCCTTGTTGCTAATAAAGTGCTAGCCTTGAAGAGCCAAGCTTTCCGGTAGAAAAATCTACCGTATTTATGAAGTGATCCTTGAGTACCACCAGTTTTTCTTCTTAAATTCCATTTCCTTTTTCTGGCGCTTGTTATGACCAAGTCCTCTTTCCATATGCCTAATATCCATGGGCTCCTTCCAATTTGACTTTTATCAAAATGTACTTGTTGGGAAAGATTTGATCTCATTGATTTTAATTGGTGGGATGTCAAGCCGTTACTCTCCTGCTAGTTACATCTTAAGTCATATTCCTTGCTATGAAATGAGAAACTTGCTTCTCTAGTAAGGGGGGTTTGGGGGAGTAGATGGAGAAGAGGTTTTAAAACAAGGACAGCTTCTTTTACTGTCTAAATTCCACTATATTTATGTACTCTGCTTACCCAACTCCATCTCTAACTAGAGCATCTTGATCCATCAACCAAAGCATCATAGCAACTTGCCACATGTTTGTTCTGACACATAGAAAACAGGCATTTTGAAGAAAGTTGTTTTTCTTTGGACTTCCCTGGTGGTCCCGTGGTTAAGACTTCACACTTCCAATGCAAGGGGCACGGGTTCGATCCCTGGGAGGGGAAGTTCTGTGTGGCATGGCCAGAAAAGCATGAAGGTTGTTTTCCTTTGAAAGCAGTAGTGCCAGAATATGTCTATGGAATGCTGGGGTCATTTAGTTTCCTCAGTGGAAAGAAACAGGATGTTTCTGCATTAATTAGAATGTTTGAAAAGTAGGAAGGAGTAAGGGTGATTGGGAAATAATTTCAGCAAACAGAATGTGAAGTATCCTGTTGTCAGACAATGTGATCCATTTAGAGAACAAGTAATAGAAACTATGGTCACCATAATGAAAGGGGGTAAAATCACCCCTTCCTGTCCAGCTTCTGCCGCAGTTCTTCTGAACACTCAGCCTGCTGTACTGACTCCATCACCGATCCCAGTGTCCGGTCCTCAGTGGACATCAGGAGACCATGAAAGAGGTGAAGAAAGAGGAAAGTATTGGGGCTCCAGTTAGCTATAAGGAAAAAATGTTATAATAAATATTGTTAAAAATAGTGGGATGAGTTCCGTATCATTCCCCTCCCTTTTTCCTCCTCCTAGATGTTTCAGCCTCTTGAAGACATTCTACTTGTCGCTGAACTGCAGGAAATGTATGGTAGATTTCCTGATGAGCACGTGGAAAGGATGGGTGGCTGATGCATAATAAAACAATAGTAGTTTTATTGAGCATTTAGTATATTCTGAGCAAACACTCCCCCCTTTAACTCACAATCTCCCAGGGAAAGAGGTATTATTGCTGTAATTCTGGAGCCTCCATAGGGGTTAGAAGCAAGGGCTCTGGAACCAGCCTGCCTGGCTCCAAATCCCAGCTGTGTCATGTGCCTGCTATGTGACCTTAGGGTAGTTACTTAACCTCTCCATGAATCAGCTTGTCGCCTTCAAAATTAGAGTAGTGATAATGTCACACACCTGTGTCAGGGTCCCCAAGGCCCCCGTGGGTTTGATTTCTCACTAGGAGGACTCATAGCACTCAGTATATAACCATACTAAGATCTGTTACATCTCTCCACGGGATTCTCCGGGCAAGAATACTGGAATGGGTTGCCGTGCCCTCATCCAGGGGATCTCCCCAACCCAGAGATCCAACCTGAGTCTCCTGCATTGGCAGGCAGGTTCTTTACCACTAGCACCACCTAGGAAGCTCAACTATTACATCAAATGCATACAAATCAAATTCAGCAAAAGGAAAACAAATGGGGCAAAGCCCAAAGGAAACCAGGCAGAAGCTACCAAGATTCATCTCCCAGTGGAGTCACATAGGACATGCTTAAATCTTTCTGCAGCAAGTTATGGGAGATGTGAAGTGGTGTCTACCAGGAAGCTCATTGGAGACCCAGGGCTAGAGCGTTGACTGAGCACTGGTTGGTTGGGCACCCTCTGTGACATACCAAAATTCAAGATTCCCAGGAGGGAGCAGCATAAACCCCATGTTTGTACAGTTAGGTGCAGTGAATAATTCTCCTCGGAATGATAGGAACCCTTTTGAAATCTAAGTTCCAAGATGCCTTGTAAGCAAGTCTTTTTAAGGATAGCAACCTCAGGCCTGCTGTGTTAACTCTTTTTTGTACATCACCTCATTGGATTATTGTGAAATTAGATGAAGTAACATATATCCACTCCAGTATTCGTCCCTGGAGAATCCCATGGACAGAGGAGCCTGGCAGGCTACCGTCTGTAGGGTTGCAAAGACTTGGACACCACCGAGGTAGCACAACATATACCTACTGCTTATAACAATGCTTTATACTAAGGAAGCCCTGAAAAAGTTTTTAGCCATAATCATTAAATGGAAAAAAAAAATACTAGGTTTAGAACCCTGGTGGTCCAGTGGTTAAAACTCTGCACTTCCAATGCAGGAAACATGGGTTCTATCCCTGGTCAGGGAACTTTGGTAAAGAATCTGCCTGCCAATGCAGGAGACACAGGTTTGATCCCTGGATTGGGATGATCCCCTGGAAAGGGAAATGGCAACCCTCTCCAGTATTCTTGCCATGGACAGAGGAGCGTGGTAGGCTACAGTCCATGGGGTCAAAAAAGAGTCAGACATGACTCAGCAACTAAACAACTCCAACTCCAGCTCAACTTTCACCGGGTTTGCATGTCTTTGGCTGTGTCCATGGAATGAGTGGTAGATGCATTCGTCAGCCAGATGCGAATAGACAACTGTGCTGTAGACAACTGTGGCCCAGTCTTATTAAGCTGAACCAAAGAAATCCTTATATTGAATTGTAGCCCTTGACTGCAATTGAGAGGGAATCCCATTAAGAGGGATCTTTTAATTTAAAGAAAAAAAAGATTTAGAAATGAGGCAGGGCTAACAGAATACTTTGAATATTGCCTCAATAGTTCGGTTCTAAAAGAGAAACTTTACAAGGAAAGAAATTTAAGTTAAAAGTATGCATTATCCATGGGGGTTGCAGTATGGCCATACAGTATGATGAAATGAAGAGTCTAGGAGCAATAATTTATTTTGACATTTAGCATAGTTCATTGTTACACATGTGCCTCTTCCAATAAATGAAATTTTTGTAAACTTCCTAGCCATTTTGTCCCCCAGAGAGCCACATGTAAAATTTCCACATGGCAGATGGTCAATAAACGTCTATTCCTTTAACATTCAGTTCCTAATATCAGTTCAGTTCAGTTGCTCAGTCGTGTCCAACTCTTTGTGACCCCAAGGACTGCAGCACGCCAGGCTTCCCTGTCCGTCACCAACTCCCAGAACTTGCTCAAACTCACGTTTTCTGATGTTGAGTTTTAAGCCAGCTTTTTCACTCTCTTCTTTCACTTTCATCAAGAGGCTCTTTAGTTCTTCTTCGCTTTCTGCCATAAGGGTGGTGTTATCTGCATATCTGAGGTTATTGATATTTCTCCTGGCAATCCTGATTTCAGCTTGTGCTGCATCCGGCCCATGTACTCTGCATAGAAGTTAAATAAGAAGGGTGAGAATATACAGCCTTGATGTACTCCTTTCCCAATTTGGAACCAGTCTGTGCTTGCTTCTTGACCTGCTTCTAACTGTTGCTTCTTGACCTGCATACAGATTTCTCAAGAGGCAGGTCAGGTGGTCTGGTATTCCTATCTCTCAAAGAATTTTCCACAGTTTGTTGTGATCTACACAGTCAAAGTCTTTGACATGATCAATAAAGCAGAAGTAGATATTTTTCTGGAATTCTCATGCTTTTTCAATGATCCAATGGATGTTGGCAATTTGATTTCTGGTTCCTGTGCCTTTTCTAAATCCAGCTTGAACATCTGGAAGTTCACATTTCACGTACTATTGAAATCTGGCTTGGAGAATTTTGAGCATTACTTTGCTAGTGTGTGAGATGAGTGCAATTGTGCGATAGTTCGAATGTTCTTTAGCATTGCCTTTCTTTGGGATTGGAAAGAAAGTTGACCTTTTCTAGTCCTGTGGCCACTGCTAAGTTTTCCAAATTTGCTGGCATATTGAATGCAGCACTTTCATAACATCATCTTTTAGGATTTGAAATAGCTCAACTGGAATTCCATCACCTCTACTAGCTTTGTTCGTAGTGATGCTTCCTAAGGCCCACTTGACTTCACATTCCAGGATGTCTGGCTCTAGGTGAGTAATCACACCATTGTGGTTATCTAGGTCCTGAAGATCTTTTTTGTATAGTTGTTCTGTGTATTCTTGCCACCTCTTCTTGATATCCTCTGCTTCTGTTAGGTCCATACCATTTCTGTCCTTTATTGAGCCCATTTTTGCATGAAATGTTCCCTTGGTATCTCTAATTTTCTTGAAGAGATCACTAGTCTTTCCCATTCTATTGTTTTCCTTGATTTCTTTGCATTGATCACTGAGGAAGGCTTTCTTATTTCTCCTTGCTATTCTTTGGAACTCTGCATTCAAATGGGTATACCTTTCTTTTTCTCCTTTGCCTTTCACTTCTCTTCTTTTCACAGCTATTTGTAAGGCCTCCTCAGACAACCATTTTGCCTTTTTGCATTTCTTTTTCATTCTTTAGCATTAGTTCCTAATATATTGCTGCCTAATAAGAGATTCACCTCTGGGCTTGGTGGCTTATGACTTATCCCACATGTGTAGGTGGGTATTTCCTGGATGACTATAGTCAACCCAGGGCCAGATTTTTACACCTACACAAATCCTATCCTCCAGTTAGAAGAGCAAGCTGAGAAGGGAACTAAAGTGAAAGAAAAATGTGACTGGGATTGTTTAATATTATAGTTTGAGGAATAAATAATGAAACCTCGAAAAAAAATAAGCGAAACTCATAGAATATGGAGGTCAAAATATTGACTGTGGCTCTGGTTGCTTGTAGCTGGGCCCAGGAGTGCTAGTGAAAGGCTTGACTTGCAGAGGAGAAGCACGAGGCAGAACACACAAAAGAGGGAGACAGAAAAAGAGAAAGATGAAAAGGGAAGAAAGGCAGCACAGCACCATTCATTCGGACTTTATTTCTTTCCTACGGAGTCTCCTTTAAATATTCCTTTAATAGATCCTCTGCTGTTGTTCAGAGTAACTTCTTCCTGCCATGTACCAGGATCACATTTAGATTTTATACACACACACACACACACACACACACACACACACACACACACACGCACACACACACACACACACACATCTACAAGAGAAATACCCATTTTCCTCCTAAAGTAACTTGATTCTCCAAATGGAGAGTCTTTCTCTTCTCTCTAACTTTGTTTGGGGGCATGTCTGGGTCTAGGTCAGCTTGCAGCCACGCATAGATCTCTGTAGTCCACGAAACAGTTCTTGTACTAATGAAGGTGTGTGGGAAGACAGTGCCAAGGTGCTCACCTGTATGCTGACACCAACAGAGAACCAACAGGCCAGCGGATGCGGGACGATTAGGGGCCCTGCATGGCCCCAGCAGGGACTGGATCGTTCATTCTGAGGCTTCCAGGTGGATAATGACAAGTTTACCCACAGAAATGAAAAGTTATAGAATTTGCTTGCCAGTGCAGGAGACGTGGGTTCGATCCCTGGGTCGGGAAGATCCCCTTGGAGAAGGAAATAGCAACCCATTCCAGCATTCTTGCCTGGGAAATCAATCCCATGGGCAGAGGAGCCTGATGGGCTACAGTCCATGGGGGTTGCAAAGAGTCGGACCTGACAGAGCGACTAAATAACATCTCAGCAACTCAATTTAAAAACCTAAGTATGAGGAGAAGGAGTTAATGGGTGAAAAATAAATCAACCAGCATCATAGAATGGAGTCTTTGAGAGTCCAGTGAGCGTGACTGGAGGCCCTGGGAGAGGCAGCACACTTTATTGTATTCAGCACAAAGCCCCTAAAGCTGAGAGCAGGAAATCCTGTCGTTCCGCCCCTGTCCTCAGGGGACAGGTCCCCAGATACCATCAGGATTCCTGAGCTAGCCAGCTGAGACCTCTCTGACACGCGGAGGGGTGTAGGACACGATATTCTTTGGAGAGTTAGTAGAAAGGTCACTGTTGTTGAGGCCAATACAACATTGATCCAAGGGTGCTGTCCTGGGGGAGATGAGAAAGTTATAATGATTACAAAGATGAAGGAGATCGGACTAGACCCTCAACTGAGCTTACAGTCTGCAAAGATGCTACGGAAGGTAGCTGATGGCAAACGCAGATTCCCTGTCCGCCCAGCCCCGCAGAAGCAGAAACCCTGAGGGTGAAACCCAGCAAGCTGTGTTTTCACAAGCCCTCCTGATGCCTGGAAAGTTTGTATACCTTAGCCCTTGGTGAGGTGTGCGGAAAGTTATTTATTATTAACGACATTTAACACACTGACATTTGTGAATAATTTACATGTCAGTTGCAAAGATTTTTTTAAACTACAGACCTCTGATCCACCCGACTCCATCTGAGTTGGAACCTTTGGGTGTGGCTTTGGGTGTCGTAGCCAAAAATATCGATGACAAGTTCCCCCAGGTGACTCTTATGATCAGCCAGTTGTGGGAACCACTGGTGTATAAGAGCCAATTTATCCTGTAACAAAAATAAATAAATCATGGAATTCTTGAGGGAGGTCCCTCGGAGAGCAGGTTTCCCTATCCCCCATGAATCTCCAACTTTTAAAACTTACAGAAGAGAAACTCTGATGCCTAAAGCAGAAGAGATCACTTGGCACCCTCCCACTCCCGCAGGACCTGCTATGACTATAAAAACCTAGAACTCCCCAAAACATGGCGCGACTGACCGTCCAAGGGCTAAGGAAGTCCTGAGAATGTAGGACTTCCAATTTTAAAACAGGGACAGTCCCGCTGGCCAGACCTGGGCAAGTAGCCTAGACCAGAGGCTGGACAAAACCCGTACTTCTTGCCTTTGGGATGGGATGGGGTGGTGGTAGTGATGATGCCATCTTACTGCAAGAATCCAGATTACCATGTTGTTGTTTTTTTAACTTTGTCTTTATTCCCTAATTCCAGATGGATGTAAAGAAATACTACCCTCATTTTGTGTTTTAAGATACTCTAAAATACTTTTTCAACCATTCCTTTGTTTACATCTGCTCTGTTTTTAACAAGCCCTCAGGTGCAATATGCCGCCTGGTGACAGAATCTTTGGTCTGGCTTCTGTGTAGTTTTGTAGTATTTGCTGTGGACCTATTGTGTCTTGCTGAGGTCCGTGTTTTAGCCAGAACTCTTCAGGTTGCCGGTAAAAGAAACCTAACCGCTCATGGCTGAGGAAAATAAAAGGATGGAAGAAAGTATTGGCTTTTGTCACAGAAAAGAGCTTTGGTGGCAGCTGGATATAAGGAGCTCAGTCTCGTCAGGACTGAGTCTCTCTCTCTCTCCTTGAACTCACTCAAGCTGGCCCTTCCAACATGGTAACAGGATGCACCTAGCCGTTCCAGACACACACTGTCTTCTCTCAACAACCCAGGTGACTGCATCTCATTGCCGATAGCTTGTGTAAAAGTCCCTGGACTGACTCTCCTCGGGCTGACGTGTGTCTTGTGCCCATTCCTAAGCCAGGACTGTAGCCAGGACAGTGGAGAGTTCTGACTGGCCAGTGGTAGGCATAGGCCCGCCCCCATCACACTTGATCACGCCTTCAGCAGTGTGCACCCTGTTTTCCTCCTCCACCCAACACAGCTGAGCTCTAAGTACTATTTTGCCCTGAAACACCAGGCTGCGGAGTCCAAGGCCATGACCATCCATTCTAATGTTTAAGACCTACACATATTTGGCTGAAGCTTGAAGCAACCTGAGAACCAAGGGCGGAGGCGGGGGTGGGGGGGTGGAAGGGAGGTGGTGCAGCCCACTGGACTCATGAAGAGCTTTTGCTGGGTTCAGAGGTCTGAAATGCAGAGCTCCTGAAAGTCGGGAGCTGGTGACTCACACCCCATCGGCTCCATCTGGCCCCACGTTTTCCAGCTGGGTCTGTGACATGCGACTCGATCTTTTCTTCAGTGTGTGCCATAGAAAAGGAATAAATAGCCTTAGAGCTCATTTTCTTCCTTCCTTTCTTCCTGTAATTCATACTCAGGCCAACTCGGTTTTGTTCAAACCACAGCCACTCAGGCTGGCCTGCAAGTTCAGACACAGCAGCTTGTTTTATTCTTTTAGTCTTCTGTTAAGCCAGAAGCAAAGTTGTACCTTGTGGCTGATTTTTAATCTGTAAACCTGAACTCTTAGATCAAATCAAATACCATCTCCCCAGAGACATCTGAATCGTGACCTCCTAGACCTCCTCCCACCCGGACATGCACCTAAGACCTTTCCAACTCTTACAGAAAGTTGCTTTCTTCTATCCATCAGTAAGGTAGTGTTTTGGACACGAATCTGAGCAAACTCCAGGAGATAGTGAAAGACAGGGAAAAGCCTGGCGTGCTGCAGTCCCTGGGGTCACAAAGAGTCTGACACAACTTAGCAACTGAACAACAACAAGGTAGTGTTTGGGGTCTTCTTAAGCAATTTTTTCTTTCCTCTTCTTGATCAGCCTAATCTTACTCCATTTGATCCACTTTATGTTATACATAATTGTATAATATATCCTTCATTTGGATAAAAAAACTAGTTTAAGGACTGATGTTGAAGTTAAAACTCCAATACTTTGGCCACCTGATGCGAATAGCTGACTCATTTGAAAGACCCTGACGCTGGGAAAGATTGAAGACAGGAAGAGAAGGGGATGACCAGAGGATGAGACGGTTGGAGGGCATCACGGACCCAGTGGACATGAGTTTGGGTAAACTCCGTGAGTTGGTGATGGACAGGGAGGCCTGGCGTGCTGCGATTCATGGGGTCGCAAAGAGTCAGACACGACTGAGCGACTGAACTGAACTGAACTGAAGGCTGTACAAGTGTTTGTTTCACAAATAAATGAACGTCTCAGTCGTGTGGACCCAAACTGGTAATGAGGCCAGTGTGTTAGTTTTCTAGAGCTGCATAACAAAGTACCAAACCCGTTGGCTTTAAATGACAAAACGTGTTCTCTCACGGTCCTGGAGTGAATGAGTGAGTGAAAGTCACTCAGTCATGTCCGACTCTTTGCGACCCCATGGTCTGTAGCCCACCAGGCTCCTCTGCCTGTGGAATTCTTCAGACAAGAATATTGGAGTGGGTTGCCATTTCCTTCTCCAGGGAATCCTCCCAACCCAGGGATCGAACCCAGGACTCCTGCATGGCAGGCAGATTCTTTACCATCTGAGTCACCAGGTCCCACGGTCCTGGAGACTGGACGTCTCAAGTCAAGGTGGTGAGGCTGTGAGGTCTCCAAAGCCTCTAGGGAGGAGCCCTGCTTGCCTCTCCCGGTTTCTGGCAGCCCCAGATGTTCCTTGGCTCTGGTGAGAAGACTCCAGTCTCCCTCCATCCTCACGCTGTTGCCTCCTCCCCACGGGTCTCTAGTTCCACACAACTTCTCTTCTCTGCTAATCCGGCCCAGTCATGTTGGACTAGAGCTCACTCTGACTCTGGTGACCTCGTTGCAACTTAAGTCTGCAAAGAACCTATTTCCAAATAAAGCCACACTCACAGGTGCTGGGCATTAGGACTGCAAGGTATCTTTTTTTGAGGAGAGCGTAGGGGACACAAGTCAACCAAAAACAGGCAAGAAAGAGAGAACAAGAGAGAAACAAGGGATCGGAAAAAATGACTCTTTGATCTTGGGCAACCCAAACGTGGAACCTCATCTCAGAGCCCATTTGCCAAGAAAG
The DNA here is from genome assembly GCF_054371585.1 of Giraffa tippelskirchi. Taxonomy (NCBI): domain Eukaryota; kingdom Metazoa; phylum Chordata; class Mammalia; order Artiodactyla; family Giraffidae; genus Giraffa; species Giraffa tippelskirchi. The sequence continues at coordinate 157,661,451 of NC_137282.1, forward strand.
TGCTTGAGACCCCTGCCAGGAGTGTCTCAAGACGGAGGGAGAGGGCTTAGCGATGGATGTGACAGCTGAAAGTGGAAGAGACACCCTGGAGGGCTAGGAGGCAGAGAAACACCCCCGTTCCAAAAGCCTACCATGGGTTCCACCCATTTTTATCACCTTGGATCCCCCAATCACTCTACCAACTAACTACTCTCATCCTCATTTAACAGGTGGGAAAATAGAGATTCTAAGTCAGGAGAGCCAGGGCTGTGCATGGAAGAACAGGATCATCATCATTAATACTACCATTGTTTTCATGATTAAGAGCTCTCAGTTCTCATGTGCCTACTGGGGGGTCTTCCCAACCCAGGGATCGAACCCGGGTCTCCTGCATTGCAGGCGGATTCTTTACCAACTGAGCTACCAGGGAAGCCCACCAAGGACATTACCTGTTAATAAATTAGCTAAACTCCGCACAGTTCTGAAGAATAGACAGCGTCAGCCTTACACAGGTGGGAAACTGAAGCTCAGACAGGTTAAGTCAACTTGCCTGAAGACATAGAGTTAATAATGCTGAGTGAGCATTCAAACTCCAACCATTGTGCCATGTCGCCCGGGAGGAGGGGTGGCATTAAGACACCCAAATTAACACTGACCTAGCTTCAGAGAAGGAAGCTGCCAGAAGAAGCTGAGCAGAATGAAACAAAGCAACACAAAAAAAGAGCGTGTTCCTGGGGAACAGGCGACAGTCAAGAAGAGGCAAGCTCCGTGGCAGCGTTAGTTAATCCACGAAACAAAGGCCAGACTGTGATTGTTACAAGGCACAGCAGGCTGGGCTCAGTGTAAACGTCTATGCTGCCTACCCGGAGAGGCTTTCTCTGCTCCATCTGCGCTTGGATGGCTGCGGTGTAGACGACTCACTTCTCTGGAGGAGAGATAAGAGGGGGAAGGCTGGGGTCCCCAAGCCCCAGACTTCTGGGGATAAGCTCTCCTGTGTCCAGTGAGAGGGAGCAGAAGGGCCCGGGTGTGTCAACACTGCAGGAGAGGAAACCCAGGACACGGCGGGATAAGGGAAAGGCTTGCCCTGTGGAGAGCCCTGCAGGTGGAGCGCGAGCCGGAGGGCAGGCTGGGCCGTGTGCTTGTAGATGCCAGCTTTGGACGTGGTGCCAACAAGCTGACCTGCCTCTGCCAGGGGCCCACCGAAGAAATCTAACAGTTTATCTACTGTTCCCTAACCACTGCGCCGTTTAAAACCTTCAGAGTCCCCCCTTGTTGTCTTTGGGGTGAAGCCCTGCCTCCTCTCAAGGTGGAGGCCCCTCCCGACCCGGCTTGGGCTTACGGCTCCCGCCTCGTCTCCCGTCGCCCTGACCCTGAGCTCAGCCACGTGCCCCGACCCTGGGCTTCCCTCAGCCCTTCCCTCCGCCCCCTCGGTCTCCCCGGCTCCCTTCCCACCTCTTTTCCTACCTGGCCTCTGAGCCCTGCACGTGCCGTCAGCTCCCCCCGGAACGTCTTTTCGCCCAGCTCTGTGATCATCTGCTGGCTCCCTCTCATCTTCCTTCAGAACTCCACCTCTCCCCCAAACCTTTTCTGATTCTCCCAGGCCTGGCTGACATCCCATCCTCTCCACGAGCTCCCAAGCGTACACCTCCATTCTATTGACCCGAGCATCCCAACCGCCTGTCTCCTCGCCCACCTCCCTCCCTCAGGGCTAGCGATCGAGAGGTCTTGCTCAACATCTTGGTCCTATGCCCCCCAGCCCCCACTACAGCCTCCTGCACAGAGTGGGTGCTCAGTAAGCCTGTTCGCTGGCTGGTGACATTGAGGCCGGGTGGGCCTGCCGACGTCTGACTTCCCATCTCTGAGAGTCGGTGAGTCTCTGTCTCTGCTCCCGCAATTAGTCGCAGAGGACAGGAAGTTGCCAAAACCAGATGATAAGACTTCTTCCGTTTGGGGCTGCCCACATCGGCCCGGTCTTCACAACTTGTAATCTGGGTATTTAAAAGAGAAACTGAACCAAGAGGAAAAAACATAGTTTTGATGAGGCAAGAGTTGCAAAAGAGCTAGTTGTATGTAACAGTGACTGTGGCGTCTCAACCAGCTGTGGCCTGTCCAGATTATATGAGCCTCTCATGGCTGTGGGGTTGGGGGTGGGGGGGTGGGGGACAGTAATGTCGGCTTTGTGTAGGAGTCAAAAGAACAACTGTCAAAACTGATCTGTTTCAAAGCCTCTTCTTCCTCAAGGCATTGCCTCTAGAGGTCAGCCTGACACCTGAAATCCTCACCTTAAATGCTTTCTTCTTGAGGCTGGATGTACCGGAAGAGACCAGACAGAAATGAAATATGTTACCCAGATGGTGTAACCCTTGAAGTCACGTTTGGCCATTAAATGTGTGTGTTAGTCGCTCAGTCATGTCCGACTCCTTGTGACCCCATGGACTGTAGCCCGCCAGGCCCCTCTGTCCATGGGATTCTCCAGGCAAGAATACTGGAGTGGGTTGCCATTCCCTTCTCCAGAGGAATATTCCCAGGGATCAAACCCGGGTCTCTTGCTTTGCAGGCAGATTCTTTACTGTCTGAGCTGCCGGGGATGCCCTTAATTGGCCATTAAGAGCCAATTGTAAATTAGTTTTTCATTGCCCAGACTAGCTCCTGAAGAATTGTGAACCGTGAACATCTCAGTTTAGGAGGTTGGGTAAGACTCTGTATACTGCCCATCAGCTCTTCTGAATGTAGACATACTCTGAGCTGGAGAGATTGAGGATTTTTCGCACAGATTTGCAAGGAAAGAATTTGAGCTGGGAGAGAAGTGACTTGCCCAAAGTTGCAGCTCATAAAGAGGGAAAGACATGGCTGGGCCTCCAGTCTTCACCGCCCCACCTCCCACAGCACGACCCCCCACCCCTCTGCCCCTCTTCACCCCACTTCACCTCCTGGTTCTGCTCTATCGGTGGAGAGATGGGTTGGGGGCTGGGCAGCACAGGTTGGCTCCCCTTTTCCTAAATGGGGAGCCAGGAAGGGCGGAGGGGAGGGCTGGGGCATGGAAAGGCTTGATGTGAGTGGAGGCAACAGGGAAGTCTGGCTGACCCTTCATAACTCAGCTTCCAGGCGGCCCTGACTCGGTAGCCCTGGACTGAAGCTGACTGCCCGGGCTCCACAGAGAGAAGTGGTTTTCACAGCCTCTCTGTGTGAGGCTCTGAGCACAGACTCAGGCTGCTGCTGCAGCAGTTACTGGTTGAGTGATCAAAGGCAGTCAGGGAGCCTTGAAAAGCTGAGGGGGGAGAGGGGGCGGCAGGACTGCTCAGTCAACAGCCAGCGCTAACCTCCCCTCCTCTCCCCAGCCCTAACCTCCCCTCCTCCCCAGCAAGAGTCCACACTGGTCTTGGAGGGAAACTCTTGAGATAAATCCAAGACAGAGCCAAGCCCTTCCTGCCTGCGAATTCTAGTGTGTGCCTCATAATAAGAATTATTCCACCCAGCAAACAGAGGGGGGCCTTTGAACTCACCTGGGGGCCTCTGAGCCTTCTCCTGACCACACAGCAAAACTGAACCACAGATATCTGCTTCCTCCTTAAAGAGCATTGCTCTTTGGGGTGGGTCTCTAACACCTAACACTGGTCTCTGATCTGGTAAGGACCATCCTCATCATTGTATTTGGCTTCCCCGGGTGGCTCAGACGGTAAAGAATCTGCCTGCAAAGCAGGAGACACTGGTTTGATCCCTAGGATAGGCAAGATCCTCCGGAGAAGGAAATGGCAGCCCACTCCAGTTCTCTTGCCTGGAGAATTCCATGGACAGAGGAGCCTGGTGGGCTACAGTCCATGGGGTCGCAAAGAGTTGGACAAGATTGAGCGACTAACACTTTCACTTTCTTTTCATCATTGTATAAAATGGTAGGGCTGGGAGAGACTGCTGAATCAGTATCGAGTACAGAAAATTGCCTTCTATGTAACATAAAAGATACAAACCCTACACCCATGGGCATGTTTATTCATTCGATGAGTGCTTACTGAGCACTTCTATGAGCCAGACTGTCCTCGGTGCAGAAGAGGATGGACAAGGTCTCTGTTCTCGTGGAGCTTATATTCCAGTGGTGGGGACATAAAGAAGCCAAGTAAGTAACTAGAGACCCTAAGCTGTAACCAGAGAGTGCCAAGTGCCATCAAGAAGTGAAAGTGGGTGGTGAGACCTCTCTGATAGAGAGGTCTCAGGAGCTGTGACCCGGGGGGTCAGGGGTCAGAGCCTTGGGGCAAAGAGAACGGACAAGGGGCAGAGTGGTGTTTAAGAACAGAGGAAGGCTGGTGCACTGCAGGGCTGGAGCAGGAGGTGGGCTTGGGAGTTGTTAACACTCTCTTCTGTCACACTGACCTGGCCTTTTGATCTCGGCCTAAGATACCTTTCACCAACACCGCTTTGCTGACTTCTAGATACTAGTATTTACAACCAGCTCATGACGTTGTGTACTTTGAACACTCTACAAGTTTTCATGGGGTTGAAAAGAAGATCCTCTCTCCTCCGGGAAGGCTGTTGGGAGACTTGGGGCAGAGCACGGGGACTAAGGACGCTCTCGGTGTGGTGGGGCAATCCGAGGTTCCCTGCAAATGAAGCCGTGATGGCAGGGGAGGAGGCAGCTCCGGTTCCTCGTGCAGAGCTAAAGTTGGTTCAAGGCAGTGCACACACACACTCACACACACAAACACACTCACACCTGCTACTTCGGGGTTCACTTTTCCATCTCCTCCACCTCTGTCCTATACACCGAGGTAACCAAGGTAACACCACAAGTATGACCTGAAACCCTAAAATTCCCTACACTGTCCCAGACTATAGACTGTTGAAATAAGTCATAAATGTCATGATATCTTGTTACCCCAGACGACTCTTCTCCACTTGGTTCAAAGCACCGGTCAGTACGTCTTCTGCATTTCCCATCCCCCACTCCCAGCAACTCCCTAGTAAATCTTAGATATTCCCTGGGCAGGGGGGGAGGATTTCTAGTCCGTCTTTCTTCTCTGAGAATCTTCAAGGTTATTTCACCCTCTCCCCCATCCCCTCTCCACCCTGCCTCACCCTGGTCCCTCTTTCCAGACCCCCTTTCCAACCACCCTGTCCCAGACAAGATCTTTCACACCATGTCTTCCTTTTTTGACGTCTTCTCTTCTTTTACTCAACGGACATGAGTTTGAGCAAACTCCAGGAGATGGTGAAGGACAGGGAAGCCTGGCATGTTGCAGTCCTTGGGGCTGCAAAGGGTCAGACATGACTGAGCGACTGAACAGCAAGTACTTTTACAAGAACCTCCCAGATTCCTTTTGTTTCCTTTGGAAGAGCTGACTCCTGGCATTTGTAACTCAGACAGTCAGAAGGTCATGGAATGAGAAGTATGAGTTCTCCCCGCCTCTCCCCCATCCCTGAGTCTTAATCTCCAGTTTCTTTAAATATTCTCTAATGGGGGTGGGGGACTGGCATCAGGGAAGAAAGAAGGATGGAAAGGAAGAGAAGATGGTTGTTGTTTAATGACAAGAATACCAAAGGTATCTGCTTTCTGAAATTCAGAGCTGGAGAAGCTATAGCCACGATGGCGGGTGGGAGGGGACCTCAGGGGACAGTACCCCTTAGAATGTGGTCCCTGCAGAAGAAGTCACCATGAGGCAGACATTTGCCTTGGAGGAGGTACCAACGAGGGTGCATACTTCAGACCATCCAGATGGTTCTTGGTGTTGGAATCTCATTTTATCAGCTGTGACCTCGAGTAAACATGCCCTTACCTGAAGCTTGGAATCCAGTTCGCTCTTTGCGTTGAACAGGTATGACCCTTAGGACAGGAACGTGAACGATGCTGTTGGATATTTCGCCCCACGCCCCTTCCAAATGTTCTTCTACCTTGAATGAGTCCCCTGTCTTCAATAGGGTGGACTTTCCCACGTGGTGGACCTGGTGGATTTTTCTCAATTGTCTGGAGTTTGATGCTAAATGAGGCGCCTACCTCTTGGGAACTGAGGCCACTCTCATATTCTAATATTATGCCCCCCACAAGTGCTTATCAGTAATTTTTATAACCAGAGATGTGCCAGGCCCAGGTGGCACAATGTCTACACTTTTAAGAGAGTTTATTCTTACTGATTTTTCTAAAAGAACAAAAAGGGGCTTCAGGTGGTAGGTCTCAGGAAGATCAATAGCAGCCCACTCACCTGTATCTATCCCTTGCCAACTCCAGCTCCACTTCCCTCTGTTATTTTCCTAACTCCCAAGTTACACCTCTATTTTCTAGTGGGTAAAGTACAAAAAACAAAGCTGAGGAAATATTTATTGTAAGCATCCACAGTTCACCTGAAAGCCTGAGTGAAGTGTCTCACGTGCTGTGCCAACTGTGTACATGTTTAGTCTGTGTTACTTTTTTACGCAGGTGTCTTGCCTTTTAACTTGGAGTTAGACTAAAATAGGACTTCCCTGGTGACTCAGAGGTTAAAGCGTCTGCCTCCAATGCGGGAGACCTGGGTTCGATCCCTGGGTCGGGAAGATCCCCTGGAGAAGGAAATGGCAAACCACTCCAGTATTCTTGCCTGGAGAATCCCATGGACGGAGGAGCCTGGTAGGCTACAGTCCACGGGGTCGCAAAGAGTCGGACACGACTGAGCGACTTCCCTTTTAGACTAAAATATAGCATCCTGAGTTTCCATAATATTTCAGTGTATCTTTACTTTAGCCTGTCTACTCAATTTTACATTTGATAATAGTAAAGGAAGTCAATTCATTCACTCATTTATCCTCCCATCGATCCATCCATCCATTCATTCAACATTTATTACATTGTGTATAATGTGAGATGGCTGGATGGCATCACCGATGGAATGGACATCAACTTGGGCAAACTTTGGGAGATGGTGAGGGAAGAGAGGGCTGGCTCTGCAGTCCAAGGGGTTGCAAAGAGTCAGACACAACTGGGCAACTGAACAACAACAACAAATGTGCTAAGTGGTGTTCTTAGCACTGTTCACAGAAGAGAAATAAATGGGCAAAAGTCTTTGCCCACATGGAAATTACGTTCTGGAAGAGAGGATAAAACAACACAAATAAAATATACAGTGTGTTAGATCATGATGTAAGTATGGGACCATGATATATATATGGGAGAAAACGAAAAATAAGTAGTAGTGGGCTGTAGCTTTAAATAGGGGGGAAAACCTCACTGAGAAGGTTGCTTAAAACTTTAACCAACCTTGTTCATTTGTCTGCTGTAAAATTCACATATTTCAGTGGATAGATTGATGACTTTGACCAACGTACACACCCACTACCCTAATTAAGCCATGGAGAATTCCCATCTCCCCAGAAAGTGTTGCCTCACTGTTGTACGTCATTCTCCTACGCCCCACCCCCAAGATACCATAGATGTTACTTGTATCTCTATAGATTAGTTTTTCCTGTTAGAATGTCATGTAAATGGAATCATAGCACCAAGTCTTTTGTCCATGGCTTCTTTTTGTCAACTTAATCCATGTTATTGTATTTGTCAATAGTTCTGCTTTTTATTACTAAGTATTAATCCACTGTATGAACATACCATAATTTATATATTCAATTATTTATCATTTCTCTTCCTTTTCATTCTTTCTGTGGTTTCCATCTGGTACTATTGCCCTTTGGACTGAAGGACATCCTTTACCATGGTCTGCTGGTGATGAATTTTCTCAGATTTTGTTTATCTAAGAATGTCTTTGTATTTTGAAGAATATTTTTGTTTCATATAGGATTCTGGGTGGGCAGGATTTTTCATCTGATACCTGAAAAATGTTGCCTTATGGTCTCCTAGCCTCTATTGTTTCTGATGAAAAATTAGCAGTCATTTTTAACTTAGCTCCCGTGTATATAATTTGTCTTTTTTTTTCTACCTGCTTTCAAAATTATGTCTTTCTGTTCAGTGTTGAGTAGTTCGACTTTGATGTTCCAATGTAGGATTTTCTTTATCTTTATTCTCGAGCTTTTTGGATTTGTAAGTCATTTTTTAAAAAATCTGGAATGCTTGGCCACTGTTACTTCATATATTTTTTTTTCCATCCTCACTCTCTACTCTTTCTGGGACACGAATCACACATGTGTTACACTGTTTGTTTGATACTCTTCTACAGGTCCCTGACCTTCTGTTCATTTTTCCTTAATCTGTTTTCTCTGATGATTTCCACTGACCTATTCCCAGCTTCACTGAGTCTTCTTCCATCTTCACTTTAAGCCCCTCCAGTGAGTGACTCATTTCAGGTATTGCACAGTTTTAGAATTTCCACATGACTCTTTTTCTGATACCTATTTCTCTACTAAGATCCTTACATATTCATTCATTAGGACATTTTTAAAAAATTAGTAAGTATATTTTTAATTTTAATTCTTTGAGTATATACTGTAAAACACATATGTTTTATAGTTTTTAGCTTCTAAGTTCAACACTTGGTCCACCTTAAAATCAGGTGGGTTTTTTTTTCTTACTTCTTTTATTGTCTACTGTGGATCACACAATCCTAGTTTGCTTATTTGTGTTTTTGCACATCTACTGATCTATGATTGACTACTGGACATTGTGAATTTTGCATCATAGAGACTCTAGATCAGCAATAAAACGTACTGCATCGAGGAAAATACTCTATGTCTGCACCACACAGTATAGTAGCCGCTGTTAACACTTGAACATGACTGAGGAACTGAATTTTAAATTTCATTTAATTTTTGTTAATTTAAGTTTAATATTCACATATTTACCTCCCAGAACTGCTCAACTTTTATTATATTTGTTTCAGTTTCACCCCCATGACACCAGATGTTTGGTAAGGCCTGGGTGGTTCTGCCTGACACGTATACAGTCCAGCTCTCAGCCATGAAATCATGAGCGACCATCCCACACACCTACACAGGCTTCAGTAGCAAGGCTCCCCTCAAGTTCCCTTCTCCCAGGCATTAAATTCTTGTGCTGGTTATTTTCTACTACCTAAAAAATCCCTTCTTGTTGTTTAGTTGCTAAGTTGTATCCGGCTCTTCGTGACCCCATGGACTGTATAGCCTGCCAGGGGCTATGAGGTCTAGGTCCTAGTCCCAGTCCATGGGGTTTTCCAGGCAAGAATATTGGAGTGGGTGGCCATTTCCTACTCCAGGGGATCTTCCCTACCCAGGATCGAACCCTTATCTCCTGCATTGGTAGGTAGATTCTTTACCACTGAGCCACCAGGGAAGCCCCCAAAATATCTTGCCATACTTATCTTATCTAGTTTCCTGATTATCTACATATGAAGTAGCATGTAGTTATAGCACAGCTGAATGGCTTTATTAACTTACTTTGGGAAATTAGATGATGAATGCAAACAGGATCTTGTTGAACCAGAAGCATTTACCGTTGTCTCTGTGAAAATGCAGGGAAGAGTCAAGATATGCAGCCAGAAAGGAGTCAGGTGAGTCCTGAAATCCCAGGGCAGTAGCATTTGGGAAGTGAATGATGGCCCCTGAGCCCCAGGAAGGTAATGGATACATTACTCACAGGTTTTGACTAATGCATGTGGTCTCACATTTCATCTGGCCCAACATGTAACTAATTGGTCATTACTATCAGAGCCCACTGGAGAAGAAAAACTTGTTGAAACAAGATCCAGTGAGCCAAGACGGGTCAGTCCTACCACAAATATAAGCTGCTGTGCTTTGGAGATACCTGTGTAAAACATAAGGAAAGCCAGCTTTAAACCATAGGGCTTAAAGCACGTCTAACAACCCCTGGTGACAAAGAAAGGATCCATCTCTTTAATGCATAAGAGCTGTGGGCAGGCTCAACCCAGTCCAGGCTGCAAAGAGAACTTTGGAAATGTTTTCTGCTTGTTTTGATTAAGAAAAGCTGGCTGAGAAGTTATTAAGGACAGGCAGAAAATATCCATCCAGGAAACAAAATGCAGTCCACAAAAAGAATGAGGGATGTGTGTGTATTCTAATAAAAAATCCTCTCCAACAATGAAAACTCAGCCATCAAATCAAGGTACAGCCAGAATGATGTTTATAGTATAAGATCATTAGTGTAAAAAGTGAAATATAAGTATTCACAGACGTAGAAGAGGCAGGCTCTGGGGAGGGGAGTTGAGTAGCTGAGAGTAAGCAGGGAATTTATTTTTAAGTCTATCCTTCAACTCTTGAATTTATTTCTACGTGTACTTAAATTCAGATAGGTTGTTTTTCTCAGTTGAAAATATTGAAAAGTTTAGGAAAGAAGAAAATAACATCCATAATGAAGTTTTCAAAAGAGCTGGAATAGGTCCTTCCCTTTTCCATTTGCAAAACAAGCCATAATCATGCCACACGCTGGGACCTAAATGAGCATTCGATAGAAGAGGTTTAGGATATAGTGCTTCTGTCTGACATTTCACTCAAGGGTCCCTGAGTGTATTCATTTGCTAGGATTGCTGTAAAAAAGTACCATAAACTGAGTTGCTTAAACAACAACAATTTATGAACTCACAATTCTGGAGACTTAAAGTCTGACATCAAGGTGTCAATGGGTTGGTTCTTTCTGAGATCTATGAAGAAAATCTGTGAGAGTGAGTAAACGTTGCTCAGTCATGTCTGACTCTTTGCAGACTGTAGCCTGCCAGGCTTCTCTGTCCATGGGATTCTCCAGGCAAGAATACTGGAGTGGGTAGCCATTTCCTTCTCCAGGGGATCTTCCCAACCCAGGGATTGAACTTGGGTCTCTTACATTTCATGCAGATTCTTTACCACCTGAGCCACAAAATCTGTGCCTCTCCTCTAACTTCTGGTGGTTTTCCGGTAATTGTTAGTATTTCTTGGTTTGTAGAAGCATCACCCCCGTGTCTGCCTTCATCTTCACCTGGTGTTCTCCCTGTGAGTGTGTGTCCAAATTCCCCCTTCTACAAGGACGTCAGGCATATTGGATTGGGATCCCACCCTAATGACTTCATGTTAACTTAACTAAGTACATCAGCAAAAATCTTATTTCCAAATAAGGTCACACTCTGAGGCACGGGGAGCTAGGACTTCAACATATAAATTCAAGGGGGACACAATTCAACCCATAGCCCCAGGTAACCTTCACTTATCCAGACTTACCTTGCTGCAGAGGGAAAGTGTATTGAAATGTGTCTATAAAGCACACCTCCTCACGCCCCAAGTGGATAAAGTGGATAAATGCTGGCACGGTTGATTACTTTAACATTTTCGAGTGCATTACTATCTTCTGAGGAAAGAGAAAGGCTAAACTTGGTTAATGAAGAGTTAATAGTTTCTACAGTCACAGGAGTAAATCAGTAGAACTGATTCCCTCACACTCACATCCCGTCCACACCAGCCAAGGGTGTAGTCTCTCTTTAATGTCTATTAAGCACCTACTAGTGCCTGACACTGCTCTGAGAGCTGAGTAGAGTTGAACAGAGGATCCTCCTTTCCTTCAGGTGCGGAAAAGAGACACCCAAAGTAATAATTATGAGATGTTGTAAGTGCTTGTATAGAGACATGAACAAAAAAAGAAAACCCCTAACTCCAGGTGAGAAGGCCTTCCTGTGAGAGGTGATGCTGGGTTTGACTTTTGAGGGTTGGCTCAGAGATAAAGGAGGTGGTGAGGGCAGGGAGATGTGAAAAGGAGGAGAAGGGGATGCTGTGTTCAAAGCAGGAGAGACTCAGCCTGCCTTCCAGTGACCGCTGACCAGGCTTGAAAACCCAGGAGTTGGCATTGAACCTCAGATGCTGCTGAGGTTCTGAAGCATTTCAACCATCAGCCTGAGGGTTTGAACTTCCTTATTCTATAGGAGGGCTTCCCTGATAGCTCAGTTAGTAAAGAACCCACCTGCAGTGCAGGAGACCCCAGTTCAATTCCTGGGCCTGGAAGATGCCCTGGAGAAGGGATAGGCCACCCCTTCCAGTATTCTCGGGCTTCCCGTGTGGCTCAGCTGGTAAAGAGTCTGCCTGCAGTGTGGGAGACCAGGTTCAATCCCTGGGTTGGGAAGATCCCCTGCAGAAGGGAAAGACTGCCCACTCCAGTATTCTGGCCTGGAGAATTCCATAGACTGTATAAGCCGTGGGGCTGCCAAGAGTCGGACAGGACTGAGCGACTTTCACTCACTCACTCATCCTGCAGGAAACCCTGGAGCATTTAGAGGAGTTACTTTGTCAGATTTCCTTTACAGAAAGACCTTTCTGAAAGAAAGTGATAAAGGTGGAAGATGAAAGAGAAGGTGACATGCAAAGAAATTTTTATTGATGAGGGAAACAATGAGCAATGAACCACGGTAGTGACGACAGGAAGAGAGGGGAGAAGGAAGACTTGTTTTCCCCTATTAGCACGCATACATTTCATTTTCTTAAAATTTTGTATTATTTTCCAGATTATACAAGTTAATGCAAGCTCATTGGAAAAAACTTTAAATGTGTATGAAATAAAACAAACTTCCAGAATTCCAAAACTCCTTAATTCCAGTCCAGGAATAAGCATTATTATTTTTGTGTGTGTATATGATTAGTTTTTTTTTCAAGATCATATATGTGAACATATGTAATCATTTGCTCAAACTATTTTTTGTAACCTGATTTTTCCACTCTATATATCTTATTTCCCTATTCAATTAAGTGAATTTGTATAACCTGATTTTTAACTGATGTGACATATTTATTTAGCCAAGCTAGGGGACAGATTTGAAAACTGTTAAAGGACTACAGATAGTATGCTGAGGTGACTGATGAGCTGTTAAGGCGTGAAAAAAAAGGGAGAAAACCAGAAAACCCCAACTTCCGGGCAGAAACTTTTCTCCCTGCAGTTGTCTTCCTGTTCAGGTCTGAACTGGAAGGATAGTCAGAGAAACAAAGACATCCAAAAGGATTCATGAATACATGTCCCAGTCAATCTCAACAGCGGTGAAAATAAACACTCCTCAGGGCATGCAGACACAGCCCCATGTTCAGAAACCGCCAGAGCATTCATTAAGAGAGATAAAAATGGCCTGCCCTGAAATCCTCAAAGGATGTGCGTAGATAAAACAAATGCACCCCTAAACACAGCTGCTGGCAGCCCCAAATCCAGCTGCACCTGATGAGCTGTCTCAGAGAGATGCAAGCAGAGACAGCCTTCTCCACCGCGTGGGCAAGCCTCCCCGGGCAGCGCGGCCCTGCCGGCCTCTGCACTGGTCACTCACCTGACGTCGTCCCGCATCCTGGGAGGGCGGCTTGTCATGGCACCTCCTTCTCTGCGGCGCTCTGTCTTTGCACAGCGAGAGGGGGAGGACAAGGAGCGGCCCTTTCCAAGAGGGGCCTCAGTCCCCGTGAGGCACAATAAGTCCAGTGGAGGCGAATAATACGGCTTATTCATTTCCGAGAAATGAAAAGGGGAGCTACTGGGCAACAGACTAATTAATCAGGCACTTCACGATAGGTGCAGCTTGGTTTCCATTGTCTAATGCAGCTCCTACCTACACTTCTGGGCTTCTTTAGAAAAGGTTTACGGTTGAAATATAACTTGTGTCTATTGACCAATGAGGAGCTGAAAGACATTCCCCTTTTAATCTTATGAATGGAAAGTAATAAATTTCAATCACTTTCTTCTTTATGTTCATGGATCAAGTCTCAGCAGAATATAAATAATCTCTTCTCTTGCACCTGAGGTAGACTTTCAGAAGCAAAGGCCCTTCCTACCTTCCTTTCTTCCTTGTTCTTTTCCCAAAGCGTATGAATGATTTCTTTTCTTACTTTTTTTTTTTGTTTGTCTTAAGGGAAACCATGGGGTTTAGGGCTATCCCTTATGTGGAGCTGATAGCAAGGCAGTCTCATAGTATTCTGCCAAAGAGAAAATGTGGGATGCACCTTTATCAAAAAGCTCTCCATCATGCACAGTTAATTGAAATCACTCGTTCCCTCATTGAGCATTTATGGACCTGCTACTCCTGGCATTGGATTAGGCATTGGGAAGGTATAGGGACCACGGCAACCTAGCCCCCAGCCCTGGCTTCAGGAAGCTCACAGTTGAGTTGGGAGGTAATTTCAATAAGACTCAATGGATGCTGTAATGAAATGTAGCACAGAGTGCAAAGGAGAAGCTAATTCAAGGGCTGTCGAGGTTTGTTTCACAGGGAAGGTGCATTTGACTGTGAGCTAATGGTGCATGCTAAGGGGTGGGATTACAAGAGAGCGTGAAGCATTTGAAGAACTGGAAGAAGCTCAGGGAGGTGGAAGCAAAGGCGAGAGTTGTAGATACTAACCAGGAGACCCCCACCCCCATCCTGCAGGTAATGGAGAGCCTCTGATGAGTCTTAAGGGTCTAAGAAGAAAGATGATACAGTCAACTGTGCACTCAGTCAGATGTCTCCTGAACCTTTGTTCAGTGCACCACCATATATGAGTGTCATCGTTTTGTTAAGCTAAAAGCTGCAAGTCCCATTGGAAACCTTACCCTACCGTTCCTGTAGTGGAAGCATGAAGGTAACTCAGGGTTTACAACCCTGAGCTGAGGAAAAGATCAAGGACATTTCATAGATCCTCTTGCTTTACTTTTTCTCTTAGGGCAAAACACACGTGAACAAAGACCCTCAAATGGTGCTCGCTGTGACCACGCTTTTCTGTTTTAATCTTAGATCTTTCATCCTAAATGCTCGCGAAAGACATGTTGCTTCTGGTTCAAACTTGGGCCAGTGACAAAGCTTTTCATGTTTGTTGACCCAATAATCAGCCATTGCACTCAAAGACTTAGAGTGGATCCGTGTAAAAACAGCTCTTAGTGCATCTGAACTCCGCCCCCACCCCATAGGCCTGGGCTTGCTGCTGCCACCGGGCCCCTACCACTTCTTCCCAGGGAGGTCTGTGTTTCTCAGCCTGTTTTAACACTAACGTGGAAAAGCTGCTTGTGTCAAACGTGGGTAAACAACGAACTCACTTAGGAGATTAGCTCACCTCTATTCCACAGCAAGAGTGGCTGAATGAGATAAACCCAAAGATTTGTGGCAAGACTGGGCTAGTGTTCCTCTTTGGAGAATGGCACAGGGGTCCTTACGGGGAGGAGGTGGAGCCCTTCTCTTTCTGCTTATCTCCAGAGATCAGCTTTAAACACCCTCATTTCCTCCAGTCAAGCATTCATTATGGAACTGTCATTTTCCATTTAAACATCTTTGAGCTCTTTATTTTTGCAGCCTTCGGCATGGAGATAAAAGGCTCTTAAATCATCCCGCCTCACTGCTACACTATTAAATAATGGCCATAGAATGAACGCTTTGTGCCCCCGCCATTCATATGTTGAAACCTAACCCTCAGTGTGATGGCTTTAGAAAGTGGGACCTTTGAGAGGTGATTGGGTCATGAAGGTGGGGTCCTCAGGAATGGGGTTAGTGCTCCTTTAAGGACAACATAAGGTTGTGCCTTATGCCACATGAGGACACAGCAAGAGGATGCCATCTATGAACCAGGAAGAGGGTTCCCACTAGACAACAAATCTGCTGATGCCCTGACCTTGGAATTACCAGCCTCCAGGGCTGTATGAAGTTCTTCCCTGGTGGTGCAAGAGGTAAAGAACCTGCCTACCAATGCAGGAAATGTGAGACGTGGGTTCGATCTCCGGGTCAGGGAGATCCTTTGGAGGAGGGCATGGCAACCCACTCCAGTATTCTTGTCTGGAAAATCCCACAAACAGAGGAGCCTTGCAGGCTACAGTCCACAGGATTGCGAAGAGTGGGATACAACTGAAGTGACTTAGCATGCATGTGGAGCCGTATGAAATAGATGTTTGCTTATAACCCACCCAACCTATGATATTTTTGTTATAGCAACCCGAACAGACTAAGACAGAAACTGCTACTGAGAAGTGGGATGCTGCTGTAGCAAATATTTTAAAATGTGGTGTGTGTATGTGTGAAAGTCGCTCAGTCGTGTCCGACCCTTTGACCCATGGACTGTAGTCTGCCAGGCTCCTCTGTCCATGGAATTCTCCAGGCCAGAATACTGGAGTTGGTAGCCATTTGCTTTTCCAAGGGATCTTCCCAACCCATGGATCGAACCCAGGTCTCCCATATTGTAGGTGGATTACCGTCTGAGCCACCAGGGAAGCCCAAGAATACTGGAGTTTAAGATGTGGAGGCATTGGGTAATGAGGATAATGGACAGGGGATGAGGTGCATGCTAGAAAAATCCTACATGGCGATAAATGGACCAGGTCCATGGGGTAGCAAAGAGTCAGACATGACTTAGCAACTAAAACAATAGCAAGGGTGATTCTGGTGAGAATTCTGAAAGAAAAGAGAACTGGAGAGACAGCCTTAGTCTTCTTAAATAATACCTAACTAATCATGAGCAGGATGTTGGTAGAAATGTGGACAGAAAAGATCATTCTGCGAGGTCTCAGATGAAAATGAGGAATATGTTACTGAAAACTGGAGGAACAGCCTTCCTTGTTATAAAGTGGCAAAGAACTTGGCCGAACTGTGTTTGGGTTTTAGTGTTTTGCAGAAAGTGTAACTAGTGAGTGATGAAATCAGATGCATAGCTGAAGCTATTCTAAGCCAAGTGTATAAGGTATAGCTTGTCTACTCCCTACTGCATATAGTAAAATTCGAGAGGAGAGAAAAAACTTAAAGATGGAATTGTTAAGCAAAAGGAAAGCAGAATTTCAAGATTTGGAAGATTCCCAGCCTGTCCATATGGCAAAAAATGAAGATGATGGCCAGGCGACTGTTTACTAGGAAATGAGTATGGATCTGCCATCTGAGGCCAACTGCTATTCCCCAAGACTATGGAAGAATGACCCTGAAGGCAATTCAGAGGTCATCAAACACACCACCCCTATCACAGGCCCAGAGTGCAAGGGCCTAGGGAGCAGAGTGATTTCAAAGCGGTGGGGCAGGAGTGGGGGGGACACCTTTCTGGGTCAGGTGAGGCAAAATGCCCATGCAGTACCTCTGGGTGTGGGGTCCCTGCAGAGTGATTCCCCCAGCTTGGGTTGCATCCAGTGGAACAGGATGGACAGGGCCTGCTGGGAGAGACAGAAGGTCCCCACACAGAGCCATCATGGGGCAGAGCCTGGCAGAGAACTATAGTCCAGACAGAGGTGGAGCCCTAGCAGAGAGCCACCAAGGGGCTGACCCACGGACACGTGGCAGGGGGGCGACACTGCCCCCTAGCGGGCCTGGAAGGGAGAGCGCTGAACCAAAGAAGAGTGTGCTCGAGCCTTAAGTTTCAGCGCTGTTCACCTCGTTGGGTTTTAGACATAGTTGGGACCTGACATCCCTTTCTCCTTCCCTGTTTCTCCATCAGAATGGGAGGTCTGGCCTATGCCTGTCCTACCTTTGTGTCTGAGAAGCAACACAGCTTGTCTGGTTTCAGAGATTCACAACTGGGGAGGAATTTGCCGCGGGATGACTCATACCTTGAGTCTCGCTCATTTCTGATTTAGGTGATAGTAAGATGAGACCTTGGACTGTAGACTTTTGAACTGTTGCTGAAATAAGACTTTGAGAGGTATCTGGGATGGAATGAAGGAATTTTGTATGCAGGAAGGATACAGATTTCAGAGGGTCAGGGGCAGAATGCTGTAGACTGAAGGTCTATGTACCCCCCAAATTTCATATATTAAAACCTAATTCCCAGTGTGATGATGTTTGGAGGTGAGGCCTTTGGAAGGCTGTTATGTCATGAGGGTAGAGTCTTCAAGGATGGGATTAACACCCTTATATGCAGAGTATACCATGCAAAATGCCAGGCTGGATGAAGCACAAGCTGGAGTCAAGATTGCTGGGAGAAGTATCAATAACCCCAGATACACAGATGACACCACCCTTATGGCAGAAAGGGAAGAAGAACTAAAGAGCCTCTTGATGAAAGTGAAAGAGGAGAGTGAAAAAGTTGGCTTAAAACTCAACATTCAGAAAACTAAGATCATGGCATCGAGTTCCATCACTTCATGGCAAATAGGTGGGGAAACAATGGAAACAGTGACAGACTTTATATTTTGGGCTCCAAAATCACTGCAGATGGTGACTGCAGCCATGCAATTAAAAGATGATTGCTGCTTGGAAAAAAAGTTATGACCAACCTAGACAACATATTAAAAAGCAGAGACGTTACATTGCCAACAAAGGTCCATCTAGTCAAAGCTATGGTTTTTCCAGTAGTCATGTATGGATGTGAGAGCTGGACCATAAAGAAAGCTAAGTGATGAAGAATTGATGCTTTTGCACTGTGGTTTTGGAGAATACTCTTGAGAGTCCCTTGGACAGCAAAGAGATCCAACCAGTCCATCCGAAAAGAAATCAGTCCTGAATATTCATTGGAAGGACTGATGCTGAAGCTGAAACTCCAATACTTTGGCCACATGATGCGAAGAGCTGACTCATTGGAAAAGACCCTGATGCTGGAAAAGATTGAAGGTGGGAGGAGAAGGGGACGACAGAGGATGAGATGGTTGGATGGCATCACTGACTCAGTGGACATGTGTTTGAGTAGGCTCTGGGAGTTGGTGATGGACAGGGAGGCCTGGCGTGCTGCAGTCCATGGGGTCACAAAGAGTCAGACCCAACTGAGTGACTGAACTGAATTGAACTCCAAATTTCATAATCAGATCAAAGGGGAAAACCATTTTATTTTCTGCGGTTTATTACTGCTTCTATTTGGGCTACATGGGGCTTCCCTGGTGGCTCAGTGGTAAAGAATCCACCTGCCAATGTAGGAGATGCGGGTTCAATCCCTGGGTCAAGAAGATCCCCCAGAGAAGAAAATGGCAAGCCACTCCAGTATTCTTGCCTGGGGAATCCTATGGACAGAGGAACCTGGCGGGCTACCAACCATGAGGTCACAAAGAGTGACCACTTAGCGAGTAAATCACCACCACCATTTGGGCTAGATAAGAGAGAGGGCACCCTAACATCTCAGTGGCTTGGAGCCTTGGCCTAAGAGCCAAAAGCAAACAAGGAACAGGAAACAGGCTTGGCTCTGTGACATACTTGGTCTTTTCTGCTTGCCTTTGGCTCTCGTTTTCACAGACGGTAAATATATCTGAATGGAAATTGTGAGTACAATGGTTCCACCTCTGGTTTTTGCTTCCATGGGTTCTGCTTCTGCGGGTTCCGCCCCCTCCACACCCCAGTTCCAGTTTCCCTGGCATCCTCCTCCGCCTTTCTACAGGCCAGCTGTAGTACATCACTTCATATAAGGGCCTTGAGCATCCGTGAATTTCGGTATTTGTGGAGGATCCTAGAACCAGGATCCCCTGTGGATGCTAAGGGATGACTGTATTTGACTTCTGTTCTCAGCAGAGTTCATGTGAGTAAAGCAGGCCCAGGTGGCCTCTGCTACCTCTAGCCTGTCACCACCCCCTCCCACTTCCTCTACAAAGTCCCACATCTCATGGTGCCCTCCTTCATTTCAGGGCCCCACCCCCCAACATCTTTTAGATCCATTAGTCATGTTAGCATCAGTGGTTGATAAGCTAAAGGTCATCTCCCTCCCAGAATAATATCATATCAATAGGAGTCAAAGTCTTAGCGAAAGAAGGAGAGTCTAACTGTGGAATTTTAATTATAAGCCAGTGGAGTAGAGAACCAGCCAAAGCAGGCTATTCCAGGGCTTCTAAACTCCCATGATGTAGACCTGCACTGTCCAAAATAGAAGTCATTTGCTGCATGGAATGACTAATATTTAATTAATTAAAAGTAAATATAAATAAAATTTTAAAAAATTTCCAAAGGGCTTCCCTGGTAGTTCAGTAGTAGAGAGTCCACCTGCTGATGCAGGAGACACAAGTCCAATCCCTGACCCAGGAAGATCCCACATCCCTCGAAGCAACTAAGCTATTGAGCCTGTGCTCTAGAGCCCACGAGCTGCAACTACTGAGCTCATGTGTTCCAACTACTGAAGCCCGCACGCCCTAGAGCCTATGCTCTGCAACAAGAGAAGCCACTGCAGTGAGAAGTCTGAGACCACGACTAGAGAGTAGTCCCCGCTGGTCACAACCAGAGAAAAGCCCATGCAGCAACAAAGACCCAGCACAGCCAAAACTTAATTAAAAAAAAAATTAAAGTAAAAATTCAGTTCAAGTGCTAAATAACCTCATGTGTCTCCCAACTAATATATTGGACAGCTCAAGTACTAAACCTTTCCATTATCACAGAAAGTTCCATCAGACAGTGCAAGTTTAGAGAATGACTTTCTTGACCTGTGCAGACGTGATCTACCCTTACCCCAGTGCTGGATTTCTCAGCCTTGGCACCACTGACATTTTGGACTGGATCTTTCTCTGTTTTGGGGTGGGTGGAGGGGTTGTCTTGTGCATTGTAGGGTGTTTAGAAGCATCTCTGGCATCTATCCCCTGTTGTTGTTGTTCAGTTGCTCAGTTGTGTCCAATTCTTTGCAACCCCATGGACTTCACACCAGGCCCTTCTATCGTCCACTATCTCCCTGAGTCTGCTCAACCTCATGTCCATTGAGTCTGTGATGCCATCCAACCATCTCATCCTCTGTCGTCCCTTTCTCCTCCTGCCCTCAGTCTTTTCCAGTGAGTTGGCTCTTTGCATCAGGCAGCCAAAATATGGGAGCTTCAGCTTCTGCATCGGTCCTTCAAATGAATATTCAGGGTTGATTTCCTTTAGGGTTGACTGGTTTGATCTCCTTACTGTTCAAGGGACTCTCAAGAGTCTTCTCCAGCATGACTGTTCAAAAGTATCAATTCTTGGGCGCTCTGCCTTCTTTATCGGCCAACTCTCACATCTATACGTGACTACTGGAAAGAACATAACTTTGACTATACAGACCTTTGTCAGCAAAGGGATGTCTCTGCTTTTTAATATGCTGTCTAGGTTTGTCATAGCTTTCCTTCCAAGGAACAAGCATCTTTTAATTTCATGGCTGCATGCTGGTAACCCTTCTCATCCAGTTGTCATCATCAAAAATATCTCTAGGGACTTGCCCATGGTCACATGGTTACAACTCCGAACCTCCATTGCAGGATGTGTAGGTTCGATCTCTGGTCAGGGAACTAAAATCCTACGTGCTGCTCGGTGTAGCCACAAAAAAAAAAAAGTCTCTAGACCTTACCAAACATCCCCCATGGGACAAAACTGCTCCCATCTGAGAAGCAATGCAGAAAAGCTGGCTGACGTTTGGGGATCAGAGAGGCCATCTATCAGCACACTTGTGCACAAGATGGGTTAAGGGAGTTGTGAGTGCGTGGAGGACGGGGGCTCTGCAGGGGGCAAGCTATGCATGTTCCAAGCACTCTTGGAACATTAGAGAGGAGAAGAATTTCAGAGTGACGTTTATAGCCAAGAAAGAGATTCTTCCCCTGGTCTCAGGAATTCCATTGATGCTGAATTGTCATGAGTGTCAGAGCTCTGCAGAACTGCAGGGAGGGCTGTAAATCAAAGGAAGGCAAAGAAAAGGCCCCGGGGGCAGGTTGTGGGGTGAGTAAGCTTATCCCAGGGAATGGGGGTTGCCCCCACTTCACTCTGAGATTCTCAGCCTGGTGTGCTAAGCCCCCTGTCCCGAGAGTGACCATTCATGCACTAAACGGCCATAAGTGCCTCATCAGCAGCTTGTCAGCTGTAAATTCTAATCCCGGCCGGGTCTCTCTTCCCAGGACCAAAGTCATAAAGATGTTTGCCCTTGCACAGGTCTTTGACAGGTGCTAGGCCGCATCTGTTTATTTGTCTTAGGGCCCTCTCAAGAGCTTAGCACTTCTCTCTGACCCAGGCGAGGCTTTCTGGGCTCTGCATTCCTCCTGACCATGACATCATGCTGTACCTTGCCATTGGAGATTGAATCCAAAGACCGAAGAGGACTTAAGAGTCTTAAACAAGCAAATGTTTTCCATTATTTAAGATGTTAAGGAAACCAAATTTTGAAATATTTATGGCCACAGCCTCCTCTGTGGGTTGTCAGTGACCTCTTCCCTTTCAGGAGGCATCTTAAAGAGGGGGAGCCCTGGCCGGCTCCCCCTGAGGCCACTGAGACTGCAGAGCTGAGTCAACCATTCCATGGGAAAACTGGTGAAAAGTGTATTTGCCACACACTCCTAGCTGAGATGACCGAAACCAAACCCAGGACAAGCCCAAGTTTACCATAGAAGGCAAAGCAGAGACCCAGGACCGCCCTGTGGGCTGCATACCTGCATTCTAGAGTTAGCTCACATTGTTTTTCTGTTTTGAAGGACGATGTCAATCATCTCATAAGTAAATGAACACCATCATTCAACAATTCTGTAAACATTGAGAGAAAGAAGAAACCGCCCCACAAAATGCTTTGTGTACTATAGACAGTGCTGGGGATGGGCTACTCAGTAACTTCTGGTGTCACCTTTGCTCTTCCTTTTATTCAGGGTCTATGAGACCTCAGTGGCTCCATGCAGAAGTTCCACATGATGCTCTGGCACCATAGGAAGCGGTGCAGCGTGGTCTGAGCCCTCTTGGGTGTGCCCAGTCATTCAGTCCTGTCCAGCTCTTTGTGGCCCCAGGGACTGTAGCCTCTGTCCATGGAACTTCCCAGGCAAGAATACTGGAGTGGGTTGCCATTTCCTCCTCTAGGGGATCTTCCCAACCCAGGGATGAAACCCATGTCTCTTACGTCTCCTGCATTGGCAGCTGGGTTCTTTACCACTAGTGCCACCTGGGAAGACCTCGAACCCTCTTAATAGGATCTCAATAATTCTTTACAGGTAATAATTGAAAGCCCATTCTTTTATGCAGTGTTTCTCGGTGGGGGTGCTTCTAATTTGTGGGATAGGATGACTCCTCATTACGCATGGCTCATAGCAGGGTATTTAGCCCTCCAACTTCTTGGCACAAAATGCTAGTGGTGTCTACCTTCCACTGAAGTTTAGACCGCTAGTTAGTATCCTAGAACTATGGTGACTACGCCACACCAGGGCATGCCTACAGTCCCAGCACAGTTATCAGCAGTAATATCTTTGCAACCCCATGGACTGTAGCTCACCAGGCTCCTCTGTCCATTGAATTCTCCAGGCCAGAATACTGGAGTGAGTAGCCATTTCCTTCTCCAGGGGATCTACCCAACCCAGGGATCAAACCCAGGTCTCCTGCATTGCAGGTGGATGCTTTACCATCTGAGCCACCAAATACGGCATCACCCCCAAAGGAGTCCCAATTTGGATAATAAATAAGATGATCAACCTACCTCATACCCAAATCCCTCTAACCATCAGTTTATCACTTTTACCTCTCCACAACCCTTCCCCTTTCTCTTTTTAATGACTCTCAAAACTTCTCCTCCTCTCTGAGTCCATTTCTCATGTTTTCATAACTTGGTCATCCTTGAAGTTTGGGTGGCTGTAAATGACACCCCAGCTCCAGACTGCCCGAACTATGGGGCCTTTGGCGCCTGAGTGGGCAAGGAAGCCAGACACCCCAGGAGAAGGATCAGTGGGGCCCAGGCAAGTCCTCGGCCTTGACCAAAGCCCTGGAAAGCCCCCATGTGCTCCGACAGCCGCAGTGAACAAGGCTGAAGGTGGATGGGGGGCAGGAAGTCTGGAGGACGTCTGTGATATTTTTTTTTTTTTAATGAATCCAAGATGAACTGAAAAGAAATACACTGTGAAACACCACCCATTAGGCTGTGAAAGTCCGGTATGTCCAGATGACTCAAGTGTGTGGTGCTCATACTCCATGGTAATGCTTTGGAATCCTTTGTGAACAATAAAAGTTAAGTATAAGCAAGAAAGTGTTTCTCATAACAAAATAAAATCCCCTTTCCTTGTCTGCCCCACGGGGCCAAAAATACCAGTGCCTGTAATTGGTATATCAGTACCACCCTCAAGAATGTCTTAAATGTCATAAACACACAGTGCCGTTTTGGTGGAGGCCCCCAGCAAGCTGTAATCGTGAGCTGTGAGGGGCCTGGTTCTGCAGCTGGACTTGCTTTCTGTATTGCTGTTAAATCTGCAACAGAACTAAATACCTGTGCAGCGAGACCTTCCCATACCAGAGCTCAAAGACTTGGGAAACGCTGGTTAAAATGAAAGCTGGTGCCATGGAGAGTTGGGAGATGAAAACGGCTTCTTTTTTAATGTAAGGAATTTTGCTCTTCCATTTAATTAAGAGGCCATTGTACAGACAAGTCTGCCTTCTAACGAGCTCTCTTCCTGACAACCTTGGAAAATACCTACTCACCAGCTTCGTTTACTCCGTGGCGAACAACATGGGCTCTGTTCTACAGCCCAGGGAGCTGTGCGATCTTAGGCAAGATCTTACCTAACCTTCCTTGGCCTCAGTTTCCCCAGTTGTGAAACAAGAATACCAGTGCCCGCCTTATAGATACCAATGTGCTGTCATGAAGAGGGAAGGCCATACTACGTGCAGAGTGCTCAGCATCCTGCTCAGTCAGTCAATCACACAGTTGTGTCCTACTTTTTGCGACCCATGGACTGTAGCCCGCCAGGCTTCTTTGTTCATGGGATTTTCCAGGTGAGAATACTGGAGTGGGTTGCCATACCCTCCTCCAGAGGATCTTCCCCTATCCAGGGATCGAACCGATGTCTCCTGCATAGGCAGGCAGGTTCTTTACCACTGAGCCACCTGGGAAGCCCGCAACTATAAATACACACAGTACTTACATGGACTGTGAAAGAGCCTGTAGACATTGTGCTGTGTTTTGAAGCATGGAGAAAAATTCTCCCAACAGAGAAGGTGAAAAGACTTCCCAAGATTACTCAGGATAGGTAACCACATACCTGGATGAATGGAAAAAGATGACAAAATTTTTGCTTTGGCACTAGCCTGATTTTTACAGAATAGATTATGACTAATTATTTTCTAAAAAATATTTATTTATGTCTAATTTTTGGTTGTGCTGGGTCTTTGTTGCTGAGCTGGCTTTTCTCTAGTTGTGGCAAGTGGGGGCTACCCTCTAGTTGTGGTGTGCAGGCTTCTCACTGCCACGGCTTCTCTTGCTGCAGAGCACAGGCTCCGGAGCGTGAGAGCTTCCGCAGTCACAGCTCCCCGGCTCCAGAACATGAGCTCAGCGGTTGCAGCCCACGGGCCTAGCTGCCCTGCGGCCTAGCACATTGGTGTCTATAAGGCGGGCACTAGTATCCTTGTTTCACAACTGGGAAAACTAGTTGCTTCCCAGACCAGGGATGGACCCTGAGTCTTCTGCATTGGCAGGTGGATTCGTTACCTCTGCGCCACCAGGGAGGCCCTGACTATGACTAATTTAGAAAGATAAAGCCTGCTATTTGTAAGGTTTTTTTCTCCTTTCCCTCAGCCAAGCAAGCAGAGCTGGGGACACTGTGACATGGAGTCTTGTTAGGTAAATAGAACACATTTCCCTGAGATCCAGGTCATTGGGTCTTCTCTCCCTTGGAGCTTAGCCCAGACTGCCGAGAACAGCACTGCTTACAGTAGAGTGACTCCCGATGGAGCCCCCTCTCCAAAGGCCTCTCCAGGTTCCCTCTGACCTGCACAGGAAGATTGCTGCTTAAAAAGTTTCAGTGTAAACCTTAAGTAAGACTCAGTGTTTCCGGAAGAGCGCTTTGGGAGGGTCCACAGTATTGGGGTCACAAAGAGGTGGACAAAACTCCATGACTGAACAACAATAGTGTTGGGCTTCCTACCCCACGCCCTAATTGCCAAAAACGCTGGCCTTGTCAGAGACAGATGCCAGAACTGAGAAGGACAGATGAGTTCATCCACAGACCCTCAGAAGCTTCAGCTGGCTGGGGCCTAGATTTTCAGAGATGTGGACATGGTGTTTTCGGTTGAATGAAAGTGATCATTGCAGAAATCTCCCCAGGAAAACTAGAAGGAGTGAGGAAGCGGGACCATGAAGGTGAAGGGCAAGAAAAGGTACACTGGTAGGAGCAAAGGCGAAGAGAGGGTGACGGGGATTAAATCCATGGGGGGCTGCTCCAGGCCAGGGTTGGAGGGGAACACAGGAGCTGCGGTGATTCTGTCTCCTCCATTGTCACTGGTTCAGTGCCGCTCCCGGGGGACTTCAGATCCTGGGCACTGCCTGTGTGCACAGACAGATGGATTCCTACAGCCAGAAGGCCGTCCACTGTCACTGTAGGAAGAAAAGTGTACAGGCAGGGCCTAGGGCAAAATGACAATGTGGGGGCCCTTTTTTAAAAAGAAGGGGCAGAGGTGTCGTTAGAGGTACTAAAATAAAAGCTTCTCCTTTCTTCCACAGTCTCTCTCTTCACTTGTCATGTTTTTATTTTTAAAATGCCGCTATTGAATGCCTCTCTGAGTAAAGGAAAATTTAAATTTTAAATTGTTAGCATAAATTCTACCCCTTTCATTTCACTATTGTGCAGTGCCTGTTTTAAATGCAAATAGAAGAGCATTTAACACGTATGCTAATCAACAAAATTACACAATTTGCATATTCCATTCTTACCGTAACAGGGGAAAGACCACACAAAACTAAGTCACCTGCTTTTATTTCATGTCGGCGCATGCTCATTGTACCAGCAGTGTCTGCCTTCTGCTTACTGATGAGTAAGGAGGGACTGAAAGGGAAGAGATGATGAACGGCCATCTTGCTGCCTTAGGCCATGATTTCTGGTGAGCTGTTGGGGAGGGGTGAAGAGGAAAGAGGAA
Organism: Giraffa tippelskirchi; assembly: GCF_054371585.1. Taxonomy (NCBI): domain Eukaryota; kingdom Metazoa; phylum Chordata; class Mammalia; order Artiodactyla; family Giraffidae; genus Giraffa; species Giraffa tippelskirchi. The sequence continues at coordinate 157,687,979 of NC_137282.1, forward strand.
GAGAGAGGAAAAGGGTTGAGAGAGATTAAAAGACTCTGGGGTCCCTCTCACATCCCTGGAGGCTTGGCCAGATGTCTGTTGTTGTTGTTGATTTTCAGTTGTTAACCCATATCCGATTCTTTTGCAACACCATGGACTGTAGCCCACCAGGCTCCTCTGTCCATGGGATTTCCCAGGCAAGAATATTGGAGTGGGTTGCCATCTCTTCCTCCAGAGTATCTACCCCACCCAGGGATCGAACCCGTATCTCCTGCATTGGCAGACAGATTCTTTACTATTGAACCACCTGGGAAGCCCCTGCCTGGCAATACTGTGTCCAAAAATCTAGTCCCCACTGGATGCCCATTGACTTCACGTGTTCTCTGCAGCAAGAGAGCATCTGAAGGGCTGGCAGATTCCCCCAATTCAGGCCTTAGGTGCCAGGACCCAGGCCACGGTCAGCCTACCTGCCAGTCATCCACCAAGTGCTTCCATCACTTTAGCTGAGTTATGGGAATTAGCCCAGTAATATTGCATCTGTTTGTCCACGGATCCTTTCAGAAATCTTTGGCCTCCCCAGGAGACTTTTCCTGGAATCTTTGCCTGCCCTGGCTTGATCATGAAAAACCTGGATCAGCCCGGAAGTTGGATGTCTGCTCACTTGAGCTTTCAAACAGTCTGGCAAAGGGAAGGGGTCCAAGCCGCCTTGGTATGATGTGTTTCCAGCAAAAAATATTAGCACAACAGAATAAGAATAATATCTGGAGGGCTCGGTTCCCATTAGAATTCAGCAAATAAAGCCAGAAGAGCTCCTAGGTTCAGGTCTAGTTTAAGGGAGCATATTGGCCGAGGCAGGTTTGAATTTCAGGCCTGGGTTTCTCCCAGCTCTCTCAAGACACCAAAGAGAAAACCTGCAGAGAAACACAAAAAGCTGCTTACTGTACCTGCTACTTGTTTGCAAGCAATTGTGTGTCTGCCCTAAAAACCCCACTGGGTTCACCACACTCTGAGATCAGCCTCTGTGATGTAACACACACAGCTCTTTGTCCACGCTGCCTGCAGGGATCGGCATCTCGTGAGTGCGGTGGTTGCCCTTCTCTGATCAAACTGTGGGTGCTGGTGGCTTTGGTTTTTGTTCAGTGAGCTGCAGCTTTAAGAAAGAGCCAGTCCTCTCCTGTGGCCCTGATCTCACATAGCTGTTGTCTCTTCTTGTTCTTCTGTGCACCCACCTTTTTCAGAAAGACAAACCCTATTCGTGGTGGTGCCACCGATCCTATGGACCGTTCAGAAGACTGTCGATTTCTTCCTTCCCTCCCTCCCTCCCTTCCTTCCTTCCTGTCTTCCTTCCTTCCCTTCTTCCTTTTTCTCACTCTCTTTTTTTAAGATAGTTGACAACACACAGTATATATATATATATGTGTGTGTGTGTGTGTGTGTATATATATAGAAAGTGAAAGTGAAGTTGCACAGTCGTGTCTGACTTTTTGCGACCCTATGGACCGTAGCCTACCAGGCTCCTCCGTCCATGGGATTTTCCAGGCAAGAATACTGGAATGGGTTGCCATTTCCTTCTCTAGGAGCTCTTCCCAACCCAGGGACTGAAGCCGGGTCTCTCGCATTGTAGGCAGACGCTTTCCCATCTGAGCCACCAGGGAAGCCCAGTATAACATTGTTTAAAACCTCATAAGAGGTACACAGGCACAGTCTCCTTCCTACTCCGATCTAAGCTCCCCATCCACAACTCCATGCCACATACACATTCATAGACACAAAAACTACTGGTATTAATTTATCTGTTTCACTTGCCGGAATTTTTTTCAGTGCATATATAAGCAAATTTGAATAGCTGTCCTTACCCCCAGTGATGGCCTACAAAGCCCACTGTCCTGCACCGTGCCCTCTTCACTTAGCAGGCTTTCCATACAGAAGGACCTTATTCGTTCCTTTTTACAGCACTGTAGTGCTCCAGTTGGGTGCAGATGTATAATTTATTTAACCAATTCTATATTAATAGAAATGTAGATTGTTTATGATATTTTGCTCTTACCAACAGTGCCTTACCAAGTGTCTTTCTACTATGTCTTTTTTGACCTGTGCAATTATATCTTTTTGCCTTTTCATACTGTTCATGGGGTTCTCAAGGCAAGAATGCATGGGATCGCAGAGTCAGACACAGTTTAGCGACTGAACAACAATTTTATCTGCGTACCATTTTTCCATGCACCTAAACAAGTTTATCTGTAACACAAATTCCTGCAAATGCTCTTTCTGGGTCAATAGGGATGTGCACGTGTAATCCTATCATACATACTGCACTGACCACACTTCCTCCAAGGGTGCGGCAGTGCTGGCTGTGGCTTGTCCCTGAGGCTTTCTTGGGATGAGAAAGGGGTTAGAGAGTATGGGTGGTTCTTTAACTGGAGAACTGGGCTCCCCCATTGCACTGTTCCCAGCTGTAACCGTTGAAATTCTTATTTCACTCAAGTAGGGAATATTTTTATGTTTTAAATTATAACTAAATAAATTAAGACTCCTTTGGCTGCAAGTAATAAAATACAGTTCAACTCAGCCCATGGGGGGTGGGGCAGTGAGAAAGGAAGGGAGGTGGTCATCCTCTTAAGGACAAGGATAGAGCTCATGACCCCAAAGCAGACAGGCAGCCATGCTTCCAAGCTCGCACTTGGAGAGGGACTGCATGAGTGACTCAGTGGGCGCGTGAAGGACTTTGAACTTGGGTCAGCCACCCACCCCAGGTCCAGGCAGCTGTGAACAATAAAGCATGTTGTTGTCCAAACTGAAATCTGGAACCTGCCACTCTGAGTGAGCAGAGCGACTGAGCAGATATTCCAAATGGCATCGGCTACAGCCACAAATGACATGATTTATCTTAGTCACTGGAATCGTATAACAAAAGAATTTACAAAAGCAGAGCAGACATGAAACGAGTTTTGGACGCCCAATAAATCTCTCATTTAAATCACCCTAGCAGTTTCTGAGGTTATCCTATCACTGTGGCAAAAATGAGTCAGGTGTAAAGAGGACAGATCCTCACCTCTGCTACTGTTTCTTTTCAGCAGGTAGTTTCCTAATAACTGGGTTATCAGAGAAGATTTTTAGAATAAAAAAATTTTTTTTTAATTTTTAAAAACAAAAGTTTCTCTTTCATGAGTTAAAAAAAGAATAAAGACCATAGATTTCAGGCTGGCCTATAGAGCATATTTATCTCAAAGTGACGTGTGATGTCACTTTAGGGAAGTGAGCTCTTTCTTTTTTTCAACCTAAACACCAAATGGCCAGGGAGAAAGCAGCCAAGACTCTGAGTAATCTTATTGAGGGTTCAATTTTCTAAGTATGACCTTATGCTAGCAACAGCTCCTAAGGAACAAGAAAACAAGCTGAGTGAGGAAGTCTCGCTTCTATGAGACAAGAGCCTCCAAGACAGCAAAGTCTGAAGGCGAATTCTAATTACATAACAGGAGTGAGTCATCAGTGTCATCAGAGATTACAGACAGCTAAATGGTCACCCGCCCTCTGCCTACAGCTCTGAAGCACGTAGGCTCTCATGGACCTCATCCATTCGACACCTGACATTCACTCTCCCTTCCTTCCTTATTTTCTTTTTTTCCCCTTTTATTTTCCATTTTATGTTGTGTTAGTCAGTGTTCTCCATGGAAACAGATGCAATAAGAAGAAGACATATATATATATATGTTTTATTATAAGGAAGTGGCTCATGTAATCATAGAGATGGGCAGGTCCTAAGAATCTGCAGGGTGGGTAGGCAAGCTGGAGACCCAGGAGAGCCAGAGATCTAGGTCCAGTCCAAGTCTGATGGCCTGAGAATTAGAAAGACCGAGGGTGGAGTCAGAAGCTTTTCCAAAAGCTGAGAGGCCCAGGAAGAGCCAGTGTCTTCAGTCAAAAAGCAGGAAAACACCAATATCCCAGTTGGAAGACATGCAGGCAGGAGGGATTCTCTCATCCTCGGGGAGAGTCAGTCTTTTTGCTCTACCCAGACCTTCATCTGATTGGATAGGGCCCACCCACATTAGGGAGAGCTATCTGTTTACTTATTTAAATCTTTTAAATTACTTTAAATACATTCCCCAATGTATGTTATTTGTGTTACAAATTATGCTGAAACTGAAACTCCAATACTTTGGCCACGTGATGTGAAGAACTGACTCACTGGAAAAGACCCTGATGCTGGGAAAGATTGAAGGCAGGAGGAGAAGGGGATGACAGAGGAGGAGATGGCTGGATGGCATCACTGACTCGATGGACATGAGTTTGAGCAAGCTACGGGAATTGGTGATGGACAGGGAAGCCTGGCTTGCTGCAGTCCATGGGGTCACAAAGAGTCGGACATGACTGAACGACTGAACTGAACTGATATTATATATCCATTAGTGTAGATTTATAATTACTTTTTCAGTTTTTGTCTTTTAAACCCTGTAAAAGAATCAAGAGAGGAGTTATGAACCAAAATCATAGTGATACTGGTTTTTAGACTTTTTTTTTGCATTGACCTTAGCTACAGAAGTTTATGGTTCATAGGGCTTTGAGCTAGGGTCCTATCTCTTTGTTTCAACCTGAAATATTCCCTTTATCAAAATAAATTACTTAAATGTTAATCTCATCCAAAAATATTCTTGCAGGAACACCTAGAATAGTGTTTGACTGAATATCTGGGCACTCCGTGGCCCAGTCAAGGTGACACATAAAATTCAGCATCACAGGTGCCTTTCTATTCTCTTATGCACAGGCCACTGCTACATGCTCCCCAAACAGTGATCTTGCATGTTGTCAGATTCTGTGTCCCATTTCTCCTTTTGTTTTTATGGTAAAGTTTCTAGAAAGGGAAATCTAGATTCACTGTCTGAAATGTCTCAACTCTCACTCACTGTTCAACCCAGATGTCATTTGTCATCTGTCCCCATCACTCTATTTTCTTAAGAACATCCATGGGGCTTTACGGTTAGTAAAGAATCCACCTGTAATGCAGGAGACTGCCTGCAATGCAGGAGACACTGGTTCAATCCCTGGGTAGAGAAGATCCTCTGGAGAAGGAAATAGCCATCTACTCCAGTATTCTTGCCTGGGAAATCCCATGGACAGAGGATCCTGGCAGGCTACAGTCCATGGGGTCGCAAGAGTCAGGCATGACTTAGCGGCTAAACTACCATCACCAAGAATGCCAATAATCTAACGTAAAATTCTTTGCTCTCTTGCTTTCTGAGTTTCCTCCTACCTTTCCAGCCCCTTCCCCTCAGTGGTGTTCCCCAGGGGCCCACCGTCTTCCTTTCTTACTTTATTATCTCTGTCCATTAGTGTTATACATTCGGTGACTTTATCAGCTCTAAGCCTAGACTCAAAGCCTATCTTCAACATTAACCTCTCTCTGAATCCCAGACTTGTATGTTACTGCTCATGGATTCTTTCTCCACATGACATTCCCCACATGAAACTGGAACTTAACACATCACCTTAAATTCATCATTTTCTCACATACTTAATTGCTTCTTTCTCATAATGACACTGTCATCCACCCAATCTCCTAAGCTTCTAGCAATACCATGGGAGACATTCATGACAAACACTCCTTCTCCTTCACCTTCCAGTTCCAATCCGTTACCATGCTCTATCCATTTGACATGCTAAATACCCGCCTCCTTGCCTCTCCTTGGGCTTAATCCGGGCCCTCCTAACTTCTCATCTAGACCCTAGCTGAGCTCTGTGATGGATTTCTCTGTCTCACCATTCCAGCTACCTTTCCAGTTCATCCACTAGTTCGGTGTGATTTTCCATGACAACAGAATGTGATCAAGTTACTTTCCAGTTAAAACTTCTCCAAGTCTTCCCCATGGTTTTGAGGTTGAAATGTGAAGACTGTCCAACAGTCCAGAAGAGACGCAATGAGCTAAGACAGTGGCAGCTGAGATGGAGAGCTGGAGGAGAGGAAGCCAGAGGGCCTAGGGAGTGCGGAGGATCCCATTACTGATTAGATGCGGGGAGTGGGAATCAAGGAAGTGCTAAGGAAAGCTTTCTACTTCTGACTTGGATAACTGAGTGATCATGCCCTGGCTTTCTGAGACTGGGGACCCAGCCCTTCCTTTCCTCGGGGACAGCAGCCAGCTGAGTTACCTGGGTGGAGCCCCACGTCTGGGGAAGCAAGGCCTCCAGGAAACCTGTCAGTCTGGGCGGAGATGAGTCAGAACCTAGAAAAGAAAAAAGAAATAAAAATTAATACCAGATGGGAGAAGGAGGCAGTTGAAAGTCCCTATAAATAGTGAGCAACTGGGAACTCTACAGGAATGGAAGGTGCAGCAAACTGTGTCTTCTCTTCTGCCAGGAGGTTCCTAAAAGTTTGCTGGCAAAGGCCAGGAAAAGAACCAGGGCCATGCCCTCAGCAAGACATTACCTAAGTGCAAAAAGGCTTAAAGGACTTAGAACTCTGACTTCCATCCTCATTTATTTCATGAGCATTGTCATTCCCTTTTTGTTGGTTGGGGTTTTGGCTGTAGTTTGGAGTATCTTGCTATTTGCAGAAAAATTTTAAACATGAATTATTTAGTTGCTATGCCTCCAGGGTGCACATTTAAATGTGCACACAGATGGACTAACAGCTCTTCTCATCTCACTCTCTTCACTGAGTCTTACCGAGTGAAAACAAAGGAAAGGCTAATTTCATAGACCTTTGAAATATACCTGAGCATTTCCAATTCACTTAATAGTCAGTCCCCTCCAGGGATGACTCTGAAAGAACCAAAGTCATCTGCAAATCTATATACTAACAATATGTAAACTGGCTAAATTGAGCCAAATCACCCAATTTGACTGTTTTGTCAAATTCAAGTATGTCCAATGCATTGGGGTATTAAATCCTCAACAAATTCTTCTTTGGCATGGGCAGACGAGATCAGTGGTACTTATTTCTTATTTTTACACAAATGGAAATATATATATGTGTGTGTATATATATAGCATATATATACCATACTTCTTGATGAAAGTGAAAGAGGAGAGTGAAAAAGTTGGCTTAAAGCTCAACGTTCAGAAAACCAAGATCATGGCATCTGGTCCCATCACTTCATGACAAATAGATGGGGAAACAGTGGAAACAGTGTCAGACTTTATTTTTTTGGGCTCCAAAATCACTGCTGATGGTGATTGCAGCCATGAAATTAAAAGACGCTTACTCCTTGGAAGGAAGGTTATGACCAACCTAGATAGCATATTTAAAAGCTGAGACATTACTTTGCCAACAAAGGTCCGTCTAGTCAAGGCTATGGTTTTTCCAGTGGTCATGTATGGATATGAGAGTTGGACGGTGAAGAAAGCTGAGCACCAAAGAATTGATGCTTTTGAACTGTGGTGTTGGAGAAGACTCTTGAGAGTCCCTTGGACTGCAAGGAGATCCAACCAGTCCATCCTAAAGGAGATCAATCCTGGGTGTTCATTGGAAGGACTGATCTTGAAGCTGAAACTCCAATACTTTGGCCACCTCATGCGAAGAGTTGACTCATTGGAAAAGACCCTAATGCTGGGAAGGATTGGGGGCAGGAGGAGAAGGAGACGACAGAGGATGAGATGGTTGGATGGCATCACCAACTCGATGGACATGGGTTTGGGTAAACTCCAGGAGTTGGTGATGGACAGGGAGGCCTGGCGTGCTGTGATTCATGGGGTTGCAAAGAGTCAGACACGACTGAGTGACTGAACTGAACTGAATATACCATACTTAGTAAGTTTTCATAGATAACCTGGTTAGAATCCCAAATGGGACTCAAGAGAAGACTGATCTTTCTGGCAAAGAACAGCAAAACATCTGACTTTGTGCTGCACGAGCAAGTGGCTGATGGACTGTTTCATGGAGGGTATAATTAATTCTGGCTTTCCGTCTTAGTTGCCAAAATAAACTGTGCAAATCCGTACATGATAGAAGGACTCTATCATCAGCTGACAAGACTCCACAGCCTAGGGACATGAAATTACTAAGGAAGACAAGTCAGGAAGTGTGTAGTTTCAAGAAGCCTCTGTTTCAGATACCGTCAGTGGTCAGGCAGTGAAGAGCCAGCATGCTCAGCTGGCTGATCAGTCAGGGCCCAGAGCTGTCCTCAGGCCATGAGAGGGACCCAGGTGGCTTCAACCCTTGGGCTCTGTTCCTCCCCCTCTTGGTGTCCTCCTCTACGGAACATTACCTGGCCCCCTGATGAGGGTCTTTCTGACACCTTTGCCCATACATCTGACTCAGACCAAGCCTCGTGCCCTCAGGACACTGCCCAGGTGATGAAAGGGGGACCAGATAAATGCCTCAACTTATGATGTCACTACTGATAACTGTTTGGGGCTTCCCAGGTGGCTCAGTGGTAAAGAATCCGCCTGCCAATGCAGGAGACGCCAGTTCAATCCCTGGGTCAGGAAGATCCCCTGGAGGAGGAAATGGCAACCCACTCCAGTATTCTTGCCTGGAGAATTCCATGGGCAGAGGAGCCTAGCGGGCTACAGTCTATGTGGTTGCAAAAGAGTTGGACACGACTTAGCAACTAAACAATAACAACAACTGATAAATGTTCGGCTTCTGTGCCTTTTAATTACATAGCACTGCATTTTCACCATCACCTTCAAGGTCTTATATCAAAAGCACAAGCAAAGTGGAAACATCGCACCGTGTGACAGGGTCAGAGACAGACAGAGAGTCAGAAACAGAAAGAGAGAGAAAGATACTGTGTTTGGTTAATAACACCTTTTCTGGTATCTCACCAGTTATATCCAAATGACATATATCCAGTCCTATATCTAACAAGACATAGAATTGAGGACACAGTTTTGTCTGCACCCTGCACCTCACACATAAGGAAACTAGGGCCTAGAAATGACTTAGCTGCCCCCAGTCACACACCTTGGACCGGAGGCCAGGTCTCCTGATTCGGGGCCACCGGTCTTCCCGCCACATTGCCAGTCATGGATGGCCAAATGGAAGAGGGAGAAAGCTGGAGAACCTGGCTTATCTTACTAGCTACCCAGGCCCCTTCCCATCAAGGACCTTAAATATAAGGGTCAGATAGCCGACTAGAGACACATCCAAGAAGAAACGGGAAAGATATAGACCCCGTGGTCCACCGGCCTCAGTGTGGGAAATGAAATAAGTTGCCAGGAAACCAGGAACTTAGACTGTCCTAGGGGAGCTATGAAGGCTGCCTTCCTCACCTGTGGATATCCCAGCCCACAGAAATGGCCATCCTGCATGCAGGAGTCCTGCATGTTCACCCAGGCCTGGGCCAGGAACACTGCCCCTCCTCTGGCTTCCAGTCCACCCACCCTTTCCTTTAGAAAGTTCTTCTTTCCTGTCTCCAAGAATTCTCACCAAGCTCCAGGGAAAGAGTCTACGTCATCATATGTTTTCATTCAACAAACATTTATTAAGCATCTACTGGGTACCAGATGGGGCTTCCCAGGTGGCGCAGTGGTAAAGATCCCAACTGCCAATGCAGGAGATGCAAGAGATGTGGATTCGATCCCTGGGTCAAGAAGATCCTCTAGAGTAGGAAATGGCAACCCACTTCAGTATTTTTGCCTAGAAAATTCCATGGTTAGAGGAGCCTGGTAGGCTACAGTCCACAGGGTTGCAAAGAGTGGGGCATGACTGAGCATGCATGCATGTAGCATGTAGTGTACTAGATACTAAGCTAGGCCCTGGGGAAATAAAGATGGAACAGACACAGTTATTCTTCTCAAGAGCTCATCATCTGAAGGTCCTATTCATGTACAAGTGCTTGTTCATGGGTCTAATAGCCTCATGTGGACAGTGGGCATATTTCTAAACCCCAAATCCCAACATATGGTCCAAAAAGTATTGCTTTTCTAGTTTGCGACTGTTCTATATGAATGTCTTCAAAAGACTTGAAAGTTAAATTGCTTTCATAAGTCCTTTAACAAATTTCCTTTACTGAAAATAAATAAAATATATTAAATCATGCTTTTTTGAGAAAAATCTGCGTTATATGTTCATCAAACCCATATATGTTAACTTGTAAAACCTTGTAATCATAGGCTATTGTAGTTGGAAAGGATCTGAAATAACACCTAAGCCAGTAGCTTTGAATTTTTTAATTTTATTCTTTAAACAATGAAACACATTTCAAGCCAAATATCACCCAAAGTTCCCAAACACAAAACAGTTAAAACTGGACCTGCTTTGGTCAGAGGAGAGATGGAGAGCTCAGTAGAATCTCCCCTTCTAAACTCCCTCACCCCTCCCACCACCTCTGTTCCTACAGATTTTGGAACTGCACCCCACAAAAAGGACTGTCCAACCACCCATTATGTCCCAAAATGGGGACACTGAGATCCAAAGAGAATATGACCTCATTCTGATGAATTATCTTTATGAAAGAGTCTTATCTAAAGAAAGAGTCCTGTTTCCCAATAAGGTAACATTCTGAGATACTAGGAGCTAGGACTTCAACATATGAACTGGGGAGTCAGGGCAGAAGGAACACAATTCAACCCACAGCGCTGCTTCCTGCCCTCTCTGGGTAAAGGTCTCGGTCAAGACAAGTAAGTCCCCGATACCAGGTCCTTAAGGGAGAGAGAGTCGTTGCACAGAGAGATGTCCGTGGGGAGGCTAGAGAGGGTGGCCCCAAGGCCGGAGAGAGGGATTAGCCTTAGTAGGAGGGGAGACACTTCCTGTATTGTCACAAGGAGGTAGAGGGGAGAAAGGGATGACTGTGCATGCAAAATGATATACAAATATGGAGGAGGGAAGTCAAGGGAGTGGCTTCAGACGGCCCTGCTTTCTTCATGAAGCAGGAGGAGAGACTGCCTGTGGAGGCCAACAGTGGAGGCTGGGGTTGAGGCTCAGTAGACGGACAGGAAGTGGAACCAGAGACTTGAGGAAGGCAGAGACAGTTTGAAAGAGCCTTGTGCATAATGGACAGTAGTCAGCTCTGTCTTGAGTAGGCACCCAGAACATCATTACAGAAGGTCTGGTATCATTGCATTAGGAAAACGGTAGACAGGGAGGTGAGCTGAGCAGGAGAAGAGAGAAGGGCTGCCTGACAGTAACCAGGGTCCAGAGGGCATCGATGACCAAAGTTTATAGAGGCTCCATCTGCAGGGTGTGAGGTTTTTCCAGCCATGCTTCAACAGCTGGGAGATTGATGTAGAGAAAGTAAACAACTGCGTTGATCCAGATCTAGGCTTTGCCCAGGAGGCTGCATTAACAGGACAAAGGGGCAAGGAGAATGAGGAGGTCTGCAAGAGGAGGGTGAAGTGAGGAGGCAGCTCAGAGGCCAGGTCGGTAGAGAAGCCAGGGGGCAGTGAGCGGGCTGTGCTATTTCTGCGCAAGAGCCTTGTATGTGGCCCTTGGTCTCTGTTGACCAGAGCACGTGGTCATGACTGCCTGCTGGAGGAGCAGACGCTGCCAGATGTGCCCGCTAACGAGCTGTAAGCTGACGGGCTCCTCAGCCGACCTTCGTCCTCCAAGGTGGTCCTGACTGGCCCCAGCTGGGTAATTCAGCCACTTGCACCCATCCGCAAGGGGTAGGGCGTGCTCTCGGGACAAACATATCCCTACGAAAGGATGAGCGGTCAACACCAGCTGGTGCATTGATTCAACCTCTACGTCAGTTTTCTAATCACGGTGTTATTTTTAAATGCTGTATGGGTCAATTCTGTTTATTGGGATTTTTATTACTGTCAATCTTCCAAGACCAGAGATCTTCTCTTAATGTACATCCACTGATATTATTCGCAGTCAACTCAGAACTCCAACTTACTACAATCACTTTAGTATCTTCAGATACAAAATAACCAGGGTGGGGCGTAGAGGGGGAGTGTCATACAAAAAATACTCCTAGTGCATCATGATTAAAACTGAAATACAAGTACCAAACTTTGTTAGAAGCAATGGAGACTCTCAAACCCTGCCAGTAAGAATATAAATTGGTACAACCACTTTGGAAAACAGGTTGATATTTTCCATTAAAATTGAAGATAGGCATATCCATCACCCAGCAGTTCCATTCCTGAGTATATACACAGAAGAAATAGATAAAGATCTATAGATATGCATATCTATCATCCAGCAGTTCCATTCCTGGGTATATGCACAGAAGAAATAGATAAAGATCTACATGGCATAAATTATTGATAATCATCTAACACTGGCGACAACTCAGTAGTCCATAAGCATTCAAATGGAAGGATACCCACGCGATGGAATACTATATAGCAATGAAATTGACGGGCTACAGCTATAGGCAGCAGCATCAATGAATTTTACATCCATAATGCTGAGTGGAAGAAGCCAACATAGATACATACTGTGTGATATATCCTGCCTTTAAAGGAAAAGAAAGTTGTATTAGGAAAGGCACTGAATGGTTTCTGGGGCCCTGGCAGTGTTCCATATCTTGACCCGGGTGCGGTTACGTTTATGATAATTTATTAAGCTCTACATTGTTTTATACAGTTTTCTGCATGTGTGTCATATTTCACAATAAAGAATAAATGGAATCTCTTTATATACATTCTGTCCATGGTGCTGCAGTTTATGGGATCCCCATAGACAGATCAGCTCTGAGTGGCTGCCTTTAAGCTCAGACACCTTGGGCAGTTGAAATGCCTTCGGGGGTGAAGACAGTGAGAAGTGGACCTCTCACGGCTGGTTCTCTCCACTGTCCAGACTGAGATCCTTGAGTGACACAGATGAGTGCAGGCAGAGCCCATGAGTTATGGGCCTGTGTCCTTCTGCCTGGCCACTGTGAGTGCCCCAGGGGGAAAGTCTTCTTCCTCTTAACTGAGATTGCAAATACCGTGTTTATCAAACAAACTACAGGGTGACATTCCCATCCTAAGAGAAGTGAGAGGCAGCCAGCTCCCTATCACCCTTAGGTTGGAAAGCACTTCTAAGAAGACTTCTCTGCCTCAAGGCAGCTGATAGGTTCGCTACACAGTTCACCAAGCTTCTACAATGTCTTAGACACAATCCTTATTTTTCTGCTCCACAGTTTAAAACATCCATTTAGTTTTTATTTTTCATTCTTGATGGGAAAAACACTTTCCTTTTACAAAGATGCAGACTCCTGATTCTCAAAAAGACTTCCAAGTGCCCCACATGGTTTAAGTATCAAGAGTTTTTCTAAAAATATATATTTCAACTACGGTCCATAAAGATACACACATACCTCATCCCAAAACTGAACCTTATGGCTGAGAGATGATGAACGGGAAGTGAAAAACTGGCCAGTACTAACCAACCAAAAGCCCAGGCAATTTTTTTTTTTTTTTTTTTTTTGCAAAAAAATCAAATTCCGGGCTTTGTATCTGAGCTGTTTAAAAGCCCCATTGCCAAAGGACCAGTTTTCCTCATTTGGGGGAAACAAGAAAAGCATATGGCTCCAGGGACCTTCACAAGTTGATGCCAAAAAGTGGGGCCAGGCACACTTAGTGGCTTCACGATCATCAAAGGAACAGCATGTTAGATAAGTTTAAAGGGGGATGGGCGTCTCAGTTGGCTCAGTGGTGAAGAATCCGCCTGCCAAGCAGAAGACACAGGTTCAAACCCTGGGTCGGGAAGATCCCCTGGAGAAGGAAATGGCAACCCAGTCCAGTATTCTTGCCTGGAGAATCCCATGGACAGAGGAGACTTGCGGGCTACAAAGGGTCAGACATGACTGAGCGACTGAACAGCAGCAGCAGCAAGTGAGGCAGTGAGGTCGAGGGGTAGAAAAACAAGGGAAATCAATGACAGATAAAGTTGTAGATTACAGACCATGAAGGATCACTCATTTCTACCATTTTACCCCAGTAAGAAACACCTGGCTAACATCTACCCATTGCACAAGACTCCAGCCAAAGTTTACCTTTTCCCTCCTTGGTGCCCTCACCAGGTCCACTTTGTATTGTGCCAGAATTGCTGTAACATTTTATAGGACCGGATTTTTTCATTTGCCCTCCTAGTCTGTGAGCTCTTTGAGAACAGGACCATATTTTATGCATCTTTAAGGTTTCAGCTAATGCATAATAAAAACTCCATAAATATTACCCTTGACTACATGAATGAATGATGTATTCTATTAATGAGACTACTCCATTAGCAAAACTATGGATTCTAGTAACAAGATTTCCAGCTCCTGTGATGCCACCCTTAAGTGATGAAAAGCATCTCGGCCTCTGCCAGAGTTTACCCACTCTTTTTAACTTCTCTTTTCAGGCCCAGGAAGCTGTGAGCTCCCTAATGTCATACACCGGCATGAGAACACCGTGTGTTCTTTAAGTAGAGCTATGAAAACGAAGAACCTGATCAGCCAACTAAAACACTGGGATCGTCCTTTTCAAGACCGAGAGCTCCAGCATTCTTTGGCTTAAGAGACAGAGAGACACCTGGGAAAATGTGGGCAAGGGTGAGTACTGCTGAAAAACCCACGCGTTATGTGTGGTCCAACTCAGATGAATGCATTTGAAACAGTAATAGAAATGGTATTCCATTCCCACCCAGGATTGCAACTAACACTTGAAATTGAAAGGTTGATGTTAGGCCCCCAGATTTGGCTCTGTTAGGTAAATGTTTTTACATGGATGTGCAGATGCCCACAGAAAATCGTCTTCCTTTCAGAAATCTCAGGGGAAGAATCTCTTGGGACAGAGGTAGAATATTCCACCTCTTGTACTAGTGCCCTAGCAAGTCTGGAGGTTGTACTTCTGAACTGATCAGAAGCTGATCACCTAGGTCATTGGTCTCCAACCTTTTTGGCACCAGGCACTGGTTTCATGGAAAACAGTTTTCCCATGGCCAGAGGTGGAGGATGGGGATGGTGTCAGGATGATTCGAGGACATTACATTTATCGTGCACTTTATTTCTATTATCATTAAATCAGCTCCACCTCAGATCATCAGGCATTAGATCCTGAAGGTTAGGGACCCCTGACCTAGGTTACCAATTAGCCAGTCCTCTGGTGTCCCCTCTCTCTGTCTGCCAGTCGTCTCTAAACCAATCCTTTTCCGTCTAGCCATTCCATAAGAAAACCTGTTGGCCTAGGGTGGAGGTTTGGGCTAAAACAACCCATCCTCTTATTGAACCAAGGCTTGCTAAGGTTTTATGGAAACTGAGGAAAAGAAGTGACGTGTAATTTCACCTATCAGTTGACTTCTAGTGGAGGCAGACAGCATGCTCTTGCATGATACCCTTGGAGGCAGACCTGGATTTAAGCCTCACTCCACTAAACGGCACCCCACTCCAGTACTCTTGCCTGGAAAATTCCATGGACAGAGGAGCCTGGTAGGTGACAGTCCGTGGAGTCACGAAGAGTCGGACATGACTGAGCGACTTCACTTTCACTTTCACCACTAACTTGAGACTTTTGAATCTGTTTTCAAGTTTATAAAACGGTGATAGAAGGACTGTCTTGAGGATGAAATGAGAACGTGTACATAAAGTAACTTGTGCTCAATGGAAAAAAAAGTTAATTCCTTTGTAGGTTGGGATCAGTTATCTGTTGTCTCTGTCACGTGAGAACTAACCACAAATAAGAAAACTCCAGGCAGCCATGGGAGTCCATATACAGGTAAAAGGCTGTCAGTTAAGCAAAATGACAAATGTGTTCTTAAAACATTTTAAGTAACAAAAGGATTTCTTTTATTCATCCAGCTAGGTTGTCATATCACAGTACTGTTTGAAAGCTAAAGGCCTATTAAAAGTCTCCCCTAGTCCTAGGGTTCTATGACAAAAATCTGTGACAGAATTGGACACTTGGAGGCCTCCACCCAAGTATGAATTCAAACTGGAGCAAATTACATTTGTGATTCCGCAAATCATTCAGTGTGAATTAATTTCTTAATGAAGAGTGAAATAAAAATCACCTCTTCTCATTTTTTTCTACCTACTCAGCCAGTGTTCCTAAAGGGGAGACAAAAGCAGAGGAAGGAAAGAAGAGAGAAAGAGAGAAAAAAAGAAAGGGAGAAGGAAAAGGAGGAGGGAAGAGGGGAGACGCCTTCTCTAGAGCAAGGCGGTATTTCATTTCATTTCAGTCCCTGCAGTGAGTGTTAGCTCTGGGGTATTTCAAATACAAGTTGCTTCTCAACTCTTGGTACCCTCAACTTGAACCAGACACTCCTACCACCTGAATCCTCAATTTGCTTTAGAACTATCTACATTTGAGTCCAAGGATCCTTTGAGATCATTAATTTCATCACTTTGGAGTGATTTGTTTTCTCATCACTGAAATTTAATTAAAATATTCCACACACACACACACACACACACACCTACACACACTTACATGACAGTAGACTACATAGGATGTAAATATTTGGCAATTCTCAGTGTCATTATTAAAAAGGAGCATTTATTCCCAGTTGTCAGGGCTTCCTAAGGATATATCTCTGCTGCTCTTTGGGGAGAAGGGGAGACAGTGTGCTGGCTACACAAACGGCTGTGAAGTCAGACTGCCCGATTTGAATCCCAGCCCTGCCACTGAAGAGTAGTAGGACTTTGAACAAGTTACTTAACCTTTCTTTGCGTCAGTTTATTCATCTATAAAATGGGGGTGAGAATAGAATCTACCTCAAGGCGGTCTCTTGATGATTACGTATATAAATTGCTTAGAATTGAATCTGGCAAGCCCACCAATTAGACCTGGCGAGGGGGTGGGGGCCACTTCCCAGGTAGCGCTAAGGGTAAAAAACCCACCTGCCAAAGCAGAAAACGCAAGAGACACGGGTTCCATCCCTGAGTTCGGAGAGCGCCTGGAGTAGGAAATGGCAACCCACTCCAGTCTTCTTGCCTGGAGAATCCCCGTGGATAGAGAAGCCTGGCGGGCTACAGTCCATGGGGTCGCACAGAGTCGGACACGACTGAGCGACTGAGCACACCCAACACCCAGGGAGACCTGGAGTCCTGTAGCACAGATGAAATAAAGTCTGTGCAGCTAAGCTCAACCACTAAAGGGGGAAGATGGGAGAAGCAGAGTGTGAGGACAGGTCGGAGGGACGATGAACCTTTGGGAGTCAGGCTTGTGCTGACGTGGCTGATCTCCTGAGACCCCTCAGGCTGCAGTTTTCCGGCTCCAAGAGCAACAGTGGAGACCCCTTGAGCGTGTGGCCCAAAAAGGTTGTTTGGGGAGACCTGTGCTAAATCCATAAACAGTCTTAAAAGGAAGCACTTACCAAAGAGCTCAGCAGACAGCACCAGGCCCTGAAGCAGCCCTGCAAATATCAGCGTGAGGAGAAAGTGGAGGGACTTCCCTGGTGGTCCAGTGGCTAAGACTCTGTGCGCCCAGTGCAGGGGGCCCGGGTTCTCTCCATGGTCAGGGAACCAGATCCGGCCTGCCGCAAGTAAGACCCGGCGTTTTCAAACAAATCAATATATATTTATTAAAACAAACAAAAAAAAGAAAGTGGAGAATGCAGCTCCCACCTGGAGGGCCACCTGAGTGCTGCAGAGAGGCCAGCGAGCAGCCTTCTTCTGCATCCAGCTGCAGTCAGAGTGTGTGGGGGCAGCTGGTCAGGCCCCCAGACCCACTTGGCCGTCTTCCCTAAGTCTCTCGATGTCAGCCATGGTGGGGTATTTACAGCACAGAAATTGGCAGAAACTGCTTCATGTTGTTTTGTGTTTAGTAAGCTGGGAGTTAGACATTCCCCAACACACTGCTAGAGGAGAGTCAAAGGCTGGCTCGGAAAAAACTGAAAGAAAAAACCCTTTAAACTGCAAAGCTTTTTCTCTGGCGTCCCTGACTCTTCCCCTTTGTGTGAAGGCAGGAAGCTGGCAGTTGGACATGGTCTGTTAAGGTTTCTCTAAAGAAGAAAGCCAGACTGAATCTTTGCTTCACAGAGGCCAGAAAAGCATTGCCTGACAGAACTTGAAAATGGTGTCCTTTTTTCCAATTAAATATAAGTTCACTCCCGGCCCTAACTAGTTGTCAGATGGTGGATTTATAGGCTTGTGATAAATGTCCTAAAAAGGAAAATACATTGAAGTGGGGGTAGTTCACATACTCTTTCTTCACCTCTTTAAAAATATGATTATTTTGACATATTTTAAAGAATATGAAAGCTGTCTACTGGGAATTATTACCTTACCTCCTCCCATCTAAAAAGACAATTTAAGTTGTTCAGATTTCTGAGTTGTTCCTTGAGAGTAAAGATGAAAGAAGAGGGACAGAAATGAAGTACCTGGAAATCTGCCTTTATTAGTCCTCAGGGGCTGTCATTATGACGTCCTCCAGGCCGGGTAACTTCACAGAAACGTATGTTCTCGCCGTTCTGGAGGCAGGAAGCCCACGTTCAAGTTGTCGGCAGGTCTGGTTTCTCCTGAGACCTCTCTCCCTGGCTCGTCGGTGGCCATCTTTTCCCTGTGTCCTACGGCGGTCTCCTCTCTGTGCCTGCCCGTGTTCTCATCTCTTCTTACAAGGACACCAGTCCTATTGGAGTAGCATCCACTCTGATGACCTCATTGACCCTTCATCACCTCTTCAAAGACCTTATCTCCAGGCCAAGTCACATTCTGAGATGTGGGGAGCTGGGACCTCAGCATATGAATGTGGAAAGGCGCATGAGCCCTTAACACTGACTAAACACAAGCATCATGAATCCACGGGGACAATTTGGTTTAGCAACCTCACAGGTCGAGTTCCCAGGGAAGCAAACTCTGGAAAGATGGAGAACGGCGTGCAGGGGGTGGTGGGGAGCCGTCAGGAATATGTACGAGCAGTGAAGGAAGCAGGATTAGGTGGAGAGAGGGCTGGACTGCAGCGCAGTCACAGTAAAGGCCACGGCTAAGCATACAGACCCTCTGGGGTGGCCCTTCAGAGTGTCCAAAACTGAAGCCAATGGGTGGACCAGCCACAGGGAGTGGACTGCCCCAGGGAGGAGGCATGACCTCCCTGAGACCAGCCTGAGACGCTGTCTTCGGTTGAGGACGATCTCAGGGGGACTTGGTCAGGAGCTGCCAGTGGCCAAGTCTCCAGGCGCTGACAAGAAGGTTGCTTGGTCTCAAGTGGGGGCCCTGGTCAGCGCTCTGCAGTGTCCACAGCAACACACGTGAATGGACTTCCCCTAAGCGGATGGAAGGATTCACCATCATCTTCTTAAGAAATTTCTCATCACAGCTCTCAGTAGGTTAAAAGGTGACTAATTCTGAACCCTGAAACATGGAACCCAATTCTGCACACATAGAGAAAGCCCAGCAGGATGGTCACAGAGTGGCTTAGTGGGGAAAGGATACTCTCTGGAGCCAAAAAGATAGGATTCAAATCTCTACCCCACTCTTAACTAACCTTTCTTACCCTCTCTCCACCTCCGATTTCTCCTCTGCAAAGTGAGGAGAATAATGCCAACTTACATTAGACTGTTGAAAGATTTAAATAAAAAATATGTACTTAGAGCATCTAGCACTATGTATCATGCAAAGAAACCCTCCAAAAAGAATCAGCTGCCTTCCCTTTCTTTCAGCAAATGGAAAAGAGACGATTGATCTCCTAACTTGAAGAAGGACGTTTCTCAGATTCTGGGGTGATCTAAAGATGTCTGGGGACATTTCTTTCCGCTGTCCTCACTGTCACTAGCTCTGTTGATGTGGAAATACATCTCCCATCACAAAGACCTCGCCCCCTTGCATAAATACCAAGTCTATTCCAAAACTAAAACACACATAAATTATGTCAGTGTACAATCAAACCAACTCTCCATTTCAATATGTAGTTTTATTGGGGTATAAATCACTACTATGGGGCAATTTAGTGCAGACAGAGATTGTATTGGGGGACACAGATCCCCTGAGCTTGTCTGGAAAATGGGAAGCATATTCCAGGATGAAGTGTCCCACATGGGTAGGAGTTACTGAGCCTGCAGAGAAACACGTCTGGACAGAGGTTGAACTCTCTCATCTAAATCAAGTCAGGTTGAGCTCCCCTGGGTGGGAACATTGAGGGCTGACTGTGTCCGATTGTGGATCACAAAGCCCCAAAGAAGTGACACTGTCAAAGAGACATCTGACCTAGGTCCAGTTTGACATGGAGCCACATGCTTTCCCAGCATCTTCTGTGGCTTTCTTTTCCCACGGAGAGGCCTCAATTATTCTAAAGTATGAAGCTTTGGGGGTTTCTTGAAAATGGTACTTTCACTCAGTAAAATTAAGTTGGGACGAAAATGCTTTCTTGTGGGAATCTGTTCTGGAAAAGGATTAAACTGAAAACATGGAAAGAGCAGCTCTTCCCCTCGAAATGATCAGTAGCCACCTAGACCTGATCACTTTCCATGTGACCAAAAAAAAAAAAAAACCTCTAGAAGCAGCACAACAAAAACATCACAACCACTGAGAAGGCAGAGGTGACTCTACACTCACCATCTCCCCACAAACATCACGAGTGCGGGAATCAGCGAGCTTTTTGGCCTTAGGCCTATTCTGAGTTATCTTATTGATGGAGGTTTCTGTTATAATTTTCCCGCAATTGTCCTGTATTCTCTTTTTGAAAGTATTTCTCTGGGCTTGACCAGGGCCCTGTAACACACACAGAGTCACAATTACACCATAAAGAATCACACATATGCAGCCCTTTAAATAGTGCCCACAGAACCCTCTGACTTTTCACCACCTCTTTGAGAGAAGCATCAGCTTCGTGCTTCGTGCTACTTAGATGTTTACATCCAAGTAAACAGCAGACTTACATCCAGCTTCCTTCCTCTATTCAAATCTCTTTCTGTCTCTGATCTGTACTTGCCATTTATTCAGTTCAGTTCAGTTGTTCAATTGTGTCCAACTCTGCAAACCCGTGGACTGCAGCACGCCAGGCTTCCTCGTCCGTCACCAACTCCCAGAGCCTGCTGAAATTCATGTCCATTCAGTTGGTGATTCCATCCAACCGCCTCATCCTCTGTCACCCCCTTCTCCTGCCTCCCAGCATCAGGGTCTTTTCCAACGAGTCAGTTCTTCGCATCAGTTGGCCAAAGTATTTGAGCTTCATCTTCAGCATCAGTCCTTCCAGTGAATATTCAGGACTGATCTCCTTTAGGATTGACTTGTTTGATCTCCTTGCAGTCTAAGGACCTCTCAAGAGTCTTCTCCAACACCACAGTTCAAAAGTATCAATTCTTCGGTGCTCAGCCTTCTTTATGGTCCAACTCTCACATCCATACATGACTACTCTTTATTAGATGCAGCATTTTAGAGCTGGAAGAACATGCTAGTCAGCATAGTCCTGCCATGAGCTGTAGTAACAAGTAAATCCTGTAATCTTGGGGGGTTAGCCCAGTACAGTTCAGTCCTCACTCCTGTGAGAGCCCATGGCTCTCTTGGGCAGGTGGCTACAGGAATCTGGGCTTTCCATCATGTGGCCCCACCATCCCAGGGTCCTCCCCTTACAGCAGTATGGCTAAGAAGAGAGAGAGGGTGGGGGACCTTCTAGGGAGCAGGCCAGGAACGTGGAGCAAATCACTTCCACCAGCAGGCTACTGGCTGAGAACTAAGAAGCGCGAAGATGATAATAGTGTTTGCCTCAGAGAGTCCTTAAATGCCCCTTGCTTTCCATCCCTTCAAGTTTTTTGTTACTTGGTTTGTTTCTTTTGTTTTCTTTTTCCGTTGAGGCAACAGAGACCCAAAGAGCATAAGTTACACACAGCTCATCACACAGCTAATCAGTGACAGTTCAGTTCAGTCTAGCCAAGAGGCTCCTGCCCATTCCTGTTGCTTCCAATTAGTGTATAAAAGGGCTCATAAAAATCTCAAGATACAGTTGGAGTATTGTTTCTAGAACTTTCTATCCAGGACTCCATGGCGAGAAGGACTATGACCACCCCGCTCTGAACCCACAATTCCGGCACAGTTCTCAGCCTGGGAGCTGGACAGATGAGTGTTTCAGGGAGCAAGTGCCAGTAGCTAACCCTAATTACAGGAAATGCCTCTTGGTTCCCAAGGGATATGAAATTACTTTTCGGAAAGTCAAGAAAAATAGAAACAGAATACCCTGTAATGCTTTATTCAGAGGCCAAAGTCACCTATTAGGGCTTGTGTTTTGTGCTTGATTCTACCAAGAGAGCCTAAAGGATGGAGACTGAGTTTATAGAGAGAGTCAGCCCCATTCCCAACCTTCACACTGTCCTGCGAAAAAGACGCCCAGATGTCCTCCTCACAGTTGAAATCAAATGTGAGGAAAAAAAACAGAGGTTTCCCAAAAATACCTGTTAAAGAATGAGGAAGTGGGCCAGGGAAGGCTGGTCTCCTTGTCAGGCTCTGAAAGTTGCCTGGAGAAACCTTGGCCACATCTTTGACTGTCTCCATCAATGTCTACTGAACATTCAGTTGTGTATCTGTTTTTTTAAACTTTGACTTGATCATCATGAAGCTTCTATATCTGAATTTTTTTGCCTGAATTTTAACTTTCTCATCTGGAGATATGACACTGAGTAAAGGCTGCACATTAGTTCTCTTAGGTTTAAGAATCTTTGTCAAACTAGTTAATATTCTGAGGTCTCCCCTCTGCCACCATAACAACAAGACAGGGAAAAGAAATAAAAATAATAACTGCTACTTGGCTGGAAATTAATGTGCTGATCTAAACATTATCACATAAAATCAAGTAACAGTAATAATAGATATATAGCAATGCCAAATTACATTTATCTAGCCAAAGGACAATCACATTTTCATGTTTACAGATCAGATATTAAAAATAGTACAGAATTTAATTACATGTGCCTTTATTATGCAGTCTTTCTACCTCATTCTCTTCTTTTCATGCTCACTGCGCCCTTTCTTTCTTCTTTTCTTTTTTTAGCTTCACCGCACAGGCATGGGAGATCTTAGCTCCCTGACCAGGGATCAAACCCTCTCCCCAGCAGTGGGAACAGGGAGCTCCAAGTCTTAATCACCAGGGAAATCCCTCCCCTTCTTCAAAAAATTTTTTTTCTTGTAAGTTGGGGAAATACAGTGACCAGCTTATTAAGACAGCTAGATGAATGGATTCATTGAACTCAAGTTAATGTATGGCAAAACTTGAACTCAAAACAAGGGTCAGTTAGGGGGAGTAGGAGAGATGGAGGCTGGCTGGTTAAGAGTCTTTAGAGAACTTGGAAATAAGATTGCTTTTGGAGTGGAACTAGTAGAATGCATAGATCAAATGCATACAAAATGGCAAAAGCAGAATGGATATAAGTAGCCCACTGTGGAAGTAAGCCAAATAGAAGTATATGGGAGCTTCGCAGGCTTCAGCCCCACAGATCTAGGGGTGCAGTAACAAGGAGGGTGTATATTTGATTTAGAGTTCATAGGTAGAAAACTGAATGGTTGTTTGGATGAAGACTATGTAAACAGGATCTGGGTAGCCAAGGAAGCAGTTAAAAGATTCAGAGGGTCACAGAAGCCCTCTGGATGACAGAGCCCATCATCATGAAACCACCTGGGGAAGACACACTCTTGGCAGTGTTCAACATAGCAGTATCGCTCTCTTGATGAGACCATCCCTACTGTGGGCAAAAGTGCCTCAAACCATTGTCAGTAACATTTATGACTCTTTGGACACCATGCAACCTGTTTCACAATTTGGCTCCTCGTGTAGCAAGCCTCCTGGCAGAGCTGTCTCACACCTTTCTGGTCTACTTGCCAGTTGTATTTACTTTAAACTACTCTAACTATATCTGATGCTGTGAGCTGGTTCCACCTTGAGCATGCCAACAAAGTGTTTTATAAAGCTAACAGACCTTAAACCGTGGTATATGCTTTGAGGTAAATATCGCTTTATGGGGTGCACCTGGGCAGGAAGTAATATTACTCAGCAACAGCTCAGGCTCATTCTATACTCTTCTCGAACTGCAGTTGACCAGCCTTATACAGTTTTGACTGAATCATATATATAAAGTCAAGATCAAGATGTTTTAATAATGTGACCGCCTTTCGTGATCTGACAAAACAATTGCCATACTATAAGCCAGAAGCAGTACACAGAATGAAGGAACATAAAGGACCTAAACCATTTTAACAGGCTGTAGGCTGATTTTCAATTACATCTGGGACCCTACCATAGACAGCTTCATCAAAGATACCATGGTCATTGACAAGTAATGTTTTCCAGGTTTTCTTCACACCTTATTCAATTGCAGTAATTGTTAGGTGATAAATACAGTGACAGCTCATTATAAAATTCAGCTTCCAGAAGCTAAAAGGTTAAGTGGCACCTCTCACCTGCCAGGTGATAGGTTAACATCTTAGCCCTGTCCCTTCTCCCTTCTGCTATACAGGTAGGTCCTTCTCCACTCTCCATCCCACAACTTTGTCTGGAATCTTGTACATTGAAGGCTTCAGTGTTCACACAATCCTTTTTAAGTGAAAATAAACTCAGAAGGTTCTACTACAGAACCTCAGGAGTTTATAAGACAGTACATAAAGGACAGTCAACTCTGAATATTCATTGGGAAGACTAATGCTGAAGCTGAAGCTCCAAGATGTTGGCCACCTGATGCAAAGAGTCGACTCATTGGAAAAGACCCTAATGCTGGAAAAAACACTGAAAGCAGGAGAAGGGGGCGACAGAGGGTGAGGTGGTTTGATGGCCTCACCCATTCTTTGGACATGAGTTGGAACAAACTCTGGGAGATAGTAAAGGACAGGGAAGCCTGACATGCTGCAGTCCATGGGGTCACAAAGAGTCAGACACAACTGAGTGACTGAACAGCAATAAAGGGCAGAGACAGAGGGGATAAAGAACATAGCCTGAAAACTCGAGGGTATAGTTTCTAGTCTCTAGGTATTCTTATTAATATGTGTACAGATTTGTGTCTATCTGCCTGTCTCTTTGTGTGTCTAGGGAAAGGGTTTGTATACTCTGTGACTTCATGCCAGCTTGTCACACACATATAAACCTATGTCAACAGATTTAACTACTTGGGTTTTTTTAAGCAGCTTTATTGAAGTATACTTGGAATACAATAAACTGCATGTATTTAAACTCAAATTTTGATAATGTTGCCATACATGTACACCTGTAAAACCATTACTATGACCAAGATAATGAACATATCCATCACCTGCTCCCCAATTTTCTCTTGTTCTTTTATAATCCCACCTTCTGCCCCTTTCTATGCCTGTCCCAGGAAACCATTGATCTCCTTTCTGCCATTGCATTTGCAATTCCTAGAAAGTAACATATCAATAAATGAAGCCTATAGTACATACCCTCTTTCTGACTTCTTCTACTGCGGAAAATTAAAAGTCTTTGCATGGATAGACATTCTCTTTTCTTTTGGTTAAATAAATACCTAGGAATGAATGAATACGTCATAGGCATCTAATGCCTAGCTTTCTAGGAAACTGACAAACTGGGTTCCAAAGCAGTTGTACCATTTTACATTCCCATCACCAGTATATGCAAGTTCCATTTCCTCCATATGCTTGCTGACAGTTGGTATGGTCAGATTTTTCTTTTAAATTTCAGTTCTGTTCAGTTCAGTTGCTTAGTCATGTCCGACTCTTTGCAACCCCATGGACTGCAGCACGCCAGGCCTCCCTGTCCATCACCAACTCCTGGAGTTTACCCAAACTCATGTCCATTGAGTCAGTGATGCCATCCAACCATCTCATCCTCTCTCGTCCCCTTCTCCTCCTGCCTTCAATCTTTCCCAGCATCAGGGTCTTTTCAAATGAATCAGCTCTTCACATCAGGTGGCCAAAGTATTGGAGTTTCAGCTTCAACATCAGCCCTTCCAGTGAACACTCAGGACTGATCTCCTTTAGGATGGACTGATTGGATCTCTTTGCAGTCCAAGGGGCTCTCAAGAGTCATCTCCAACACCACAGTTCAAAAGCATCAATTCTTTGATGCTCAGCTTTCTTTAGAATCCAACTCTCACATCCAAACATGACTACTGGAAAAACCATAGCCTTGACAGTTTTTCAAAAACCAACAAACCTTTGTTGGCAAAGTAATGTCTCTGCTTTTTAATATGCTAAGTTGGTCATAACTTTTCTCCCAAGGAGTAAGCCTCTTTTAATTCCATGGCTGCAGTCACCATCTGCAGTGATTTTGGAACCCCCAAAATAAAGTCTGCCACTGTTTCCACTGTTTCCCCATCTATCTGCCATGAAGTTGTGGGACTGGATGCCATGATCTTAATTTTCTGAATGTTGAGATTTGAGCCAACTTTTCACTCTCCTCTTTCACTTTCATCAAGAGGCTCTTTAGTTCTTCACTTTCTGCCATAAGGGTGGTGTCATCTGCATATCTGTGGTTATTAATATTTCTCCTGGCAATCTTGATTCCAGCTTGCAATTCATCCAACCCAGCATTTCTCATGATGTACTCTGCTTTTAATTTTAGCCATTCAGACAGTTGTAGTGGTATCTTACCATGGTTTTACTTAGCATTTCCCTAATAACTAATGATGCTGAACGTCGTTTGTGTGTTTACTCGTCATCTATATGTCTTCTTTAATAAAACGTCCATTCATATAGTTTGTCAATTTTTAAGGTTTTCTTATTATCGAGTTTTGAGAGTTTCTTATCAATTCTGGATATGATTATTTTCTGGATGTGAACATTTTCTTTCAGGCTCTGACTTGTCTTTACATTCTGTTAACAATGTCTTTGGAAGAGCAGACATTTTAAATTTTGATGAAATCTTATTTATTAATTTGTTCCCTTATGGATTGTGCTTTTGGTGTGATATCTAAGAAATCTTTACCTAGCCCAAGGCTACAAACCGTTTATCTTACATTACCTTCCAGAAGTTTATGTTTTCGGTTTTGCATTTTTATTTGATCCATTTTGAGTTAATATTTAATGATAGAAGTTATGGATTGAAGTTCATTATTTTATATGGCTATCCAATTGTACCAGTACCATTTGTTGGAAAGACTGTGTTTCCCCACTCAATTTTTTTTGCACTTTTATCAAAAATCAGTTGTCTATATATGAATTTGTTCCTTTAATCTGTCTACCTTTAAGCCAAAACCCACTGTCTTGATTAGTGTAGCTTATAAGTTTTGAAGTCAAGTAGCACTAATTCTTCAACTTTGTTCCTCTTTTATCATTTTTTCATTTTTAAACTACTGTTTGTTTTATTTTGCTTTTGCTGTTCTAGGTCCTTTGTACTTCTGTGTGAGGTTTATAATCAGTTTTTCAATTTCTAAAAAAAAAAAAAACACTGCTCTTTTGATTGATATGATGCTGAATGTATAAATCAATTTAGGGAGAACTGACATCTTACCACTGTTGAATGTTTTGATCCATGAACACATTATATGTCTCCTTTTCTTTAGGTCTTCTTTAATTTTCTCAGCGATGTTTTATAGTTTTCAGTGTTTAGAGAACTGTATTGTGATTTCTCAATCACAAACCATAAGGGAGTTAGTGTTGACCAATTTCTTCAAGACTAATATCTTAAAGGCACTCACTAGAGGCTTCAGCCCCTGTATCACTTTACAGCAATTCAAGACGAGAGCTATAAAGAGGAGGTGATAGTATCTCTTTCCTAGAGTTGTGATCATTAAATGAGAGCACAGCTATGCCGTTTAATACAGCACAGCCTGTAGGTCAAACTGCCTGTGTTCCAATCCTGGTTTGACCACTCACTGCTGAACAGTCCTCTAGAATTCAGTTTTCTAATTAGCAACATGCAGAAAATACTAGCACCTTCCTTATAAGTATTCTCACGAAGTTCAAGTGAACTTGTTAAACACTTAAAACTATGTCATCTCGTCACGTAATAAGCCACAAATGAATGTTGACAATGGATATTGATTTTATCATAAATAAACAGCATCTGGAACATAGCAAGCACTCAGTAAAGGGTAGATTTTATTATTAGCTGATCCAACTTAAACGAGGCTACTTGGTTAACACCTTCAGGTATGTTTCTCATATGATTTGAATGTCTCAGACTGAACTGAATTTTCTGGAAGGAGGTTTGGAATACAATAAACTGCATGTATTTAAACTCAAATTTTGATAATCCTGAACGCAGACTCTGCATCCTGCAATTTGGATGTTGCATTTCATTTTCTCTCATTGCTCTTAAAATCCATAGAAAGCTGACTCCTTCATTAAAAGATATCTACTTGCTATAGGGTAAACAACAGTCCAGGCTGCATTCTAGATTGGTTTTGTGGTGTGATATGATATCCAAGTCCAGGAAGACTCTTTGTACCCCTTGTCACCCAGCAAACACACACACACACACACACACACACACACACACACACACACACACACACACACACAGAGTCTTCCTCCTGGCTTGTTAACGCAAACTGCCCAACTGGAAACTCATTTCTGTGCTAGGTGACTTTGCTCCCTATAAAATCATAAATTACCTTTGAAGGAAAATAATCATTAACTTATTCAGGTAGGTGACAGTATAAAGTAATAGAAAGAGCCCTGGAACAAAAGAGTACAGGTTTGGGTCTGAAACCTAGCTGCCTTTTTTCCCTCTCTATAACCTGAGATCCCATGTAAGCTCCCCGCTATACAATAAAGCAATACTGAATCTGAGTCATTCATTCCAGCAAATCGTACACGGCCAGGTATTGTTTAAAGCACATGCAACACAGCATCAAACAAAACAAAATCCCTGGTCCCACAGAGCTTATATTCAAGTCAGGGAGACAGATAATAAGCAAATAAACACATATGCAATCTATTGTCAAGGAATGGGGCTTTATAAGGATAAAAACTAAAGTAGGGTAAAGAGAAGGAGAATGAAAAGAAATGCTAGTTTGGTAGAGGATTAAAGGAAGTTCTTTCTGAGACGGCTGGCAGTTCAGTGGAGACCTGAAGAAAGTGAAAAGTGTCTGTTACAGAGAATACACTAGTGGTTACAAATGGCAGAGGGGAGTGGGGAGAGGCGAGATAGGAGCGGGGGACTCAGAGGCACAAACTTCTAAAAAATAAATAAATATAAATAAGCTAAAGGATAAAATAAATAAGCTAAAAGGATATCTTGTACAGCACAGGGAAGACAGCCCATATTTTGTATATGAGTATAATCTGTAAAAACTGTTGAATCACTATGTTGTACACCTGAAACCAATATAATATTGTAAATCAACTCTACTTCAATAAAAAAAAAAATAGTTTTGTGGCATGAGGCTTGTTGGTAGAACATTCCAGACATGGGGAGTGGTCAGTGCAAAGGTCATAAGGTAGACTTGTGCTTGAGGAAAAGAAAACATGTTCAAGGAAACTGCATGAGGCCCATATGGTTGCAGTAAAGAGATCGCTGGAGGGGCTTCTAGAGACCAAACCCCGTGGGGCCTTGTAGGCCAGCATAGTGACTTTTGAGGGTATTCTAAGTGAGATGGGAAACCACGGGGGGGAGGGGGGGTTGAGCTGGGAAATAACAAGATCTGACTTATTCTAGAAAAAATCACTGAGGCTCATGTGCTGAGGGCAGATGGTAGGATGGCCAGAGAATCAGGAAGAACCAGAAGCTGCTGCTGTGGTGCAGGACAGAGAGATTCATGGCTCAGACTAGCAGTGGTGAAAGAGATAAGAAATAAATGGAACATTCGTTAAACAAGCAGATGTAGGGTGTGGGTTCCGTGGGCTTCTCAGGCGGCTCAGTGGCGAAGGATCGGCCTACCAATGCAGGAGATGCGGGTTTGATCCCTGGGTCGGGAGGACCCCTGGAGGAGGAAATGGCAACCCACTCCAGTATTTTTGCCTGGGAAATCCCATGGACAGAGGAGTCTGGCAGATCACAGTCCATGGGGTCGCAAAGGGACACAACTGAGCTACTGAGCACGCACGGATTCTATGTTGTGGAATAAGAAAGGGGTAAAGGATGACTCGGATATTTTGGCCTGTGCAAAAAGAGAATGCCATTGACTGAGATATAGAAGTCTGGAGAAGTTTGCGGGGGGTAGGGGGACACCCCAAGGATTTGTTTGGGACGTGTGAAGTTGGGGTGGTCTATCAGCTAGCCAAGGGGCAGGTCGAGTGGGCAGTTGCATACACAGGACTGAATGACGGGAGCAGTCGGGGCTGGAGATTTACTTGTGGAGCCCTCAGTGCCTGCGTGGTGATGAGATTTAGGGCACTGACTGAGGGCACCCAGGTGGTGACTATCGCTGGAAAAAAGAGTCCCCACGAGCAGAGGAGAATCCCAGAAAGAGGGAAATGGGGTAGCCAGTGGGGCTGAGGAAGAACCTGGAGAACACAAGAACGCGAAAGCCAGATTTTAAGATTTTCAAGGAGGGAGTAACGAATGCTGCTTCGAGGCTTAGCATGACATGTTTAATCCCTGCAGTTCATTACCGGATTAAATGAGGTGCACAGCTGACAGCTGCGTATTAGGGTACTGTACTGGAAATGACACGTAGAAGCAGTTTAAACAATAAGAACATTTCCCATGTCACGTGGTATAACTCTGGAAGAAGAGTAGTTCTAAGTTTGGTCAATTCATTGACTCAAAGATGACATCAAGGACCAAGATCCCTTCATCTTTGGGCTCCACTTTCCTCCTGGTGGCAAGAAGGCTGCTGCAGCTCTGGATATCACAGCCCTCACAGTGTCCAGAGGTGGGATAAAGGGAAGAGCCGTTACCTGTGTGTCTTTTTATGAATGAGGAAACTTTACTAGCAGCCCCTCTGAAGAACTCCCTTTCCGACTAATCCCGAATGCATCACACACCCATGCCAAAGCTCATCTTAGCAGGAAGAGTGAAGTAAATCAGTACTCACAGCCCGGGGCTGAGAAACAGCCCAGGGTCTCTTGAAGGACATGACCACTCCAAAGAGGGTGATAACAGCCTGGATTCTGTGCAAGAAAGAAGGGCTTCTTGGAGCAGTTCTTGATCCAATGACGGATACCATCTGCAACACTGGTGCTTGGCATTCTGAATATGCCCGTCTTTCCTCCATGGCGATGACACAAATATAGACACTTACAAATAAATATGCATTATCTGTCAGCCAAGATAAAAGAGTTTTTCTCCTCAAAGTAGTGTTCGAGCGAGTACTGAAATGCTCGCCTGTGCCTAACATAGCCTCCTAGATCTGGGGGCTAGAAGAGGCCTCGAAGATCCACGTACCCTCAATATAAAGTCCTTGTTGGTATATGGCAGAAGCTGTCACAATATTATAAAGTAATTATCCTCCAATTAAAAATAAAATTTAAAATATATACATATATAAAGTCCCCACAACTTTGTGTACTACACAAGGTCCCAGCAAGAAATATATGATAGACCTGGATTGTCCTGCTTTAACAGGAACTCAGAGGATTTGATGCTACGATCGGGGGCCAGGCAGCGCAAAACCACAGGTTGGTGCGGCCTCCGGGGCTGGTGCAGAGACTTCCCCCCCGACCATCCGTGGGCCTGAGGAGGCCGAGCATGCAGAAGGGAGCGCAGCCAGCCCTCAGTGACACTGCAGGGTGAGGGGACACGAGGAATCAACAGCCTGACCTCACCTGCTCCTTCCCTCCAACTAAAAGCCAGAGGGCAAGGAAGCCCATCCCTGCAGTCCCTGCAGGTGAGAGTCTGAGCCACAGAGAAAGGGGGAGAAGAGTGGAGATGTTTCTGGAAGAGCAAAGAGAAGATATCAGCCTACTCTAGAAGGGAAGACCAGGGTCTTCCTGGAAGCCAGCCGGAAGCCACACATTTTACTTTGGGACACCTCTGACTGCTGGAAAGTTCCCCATCGGCTGGGGGGTCCATAAGCAGCAGGAGTCACAGATCATTCCCATGATGAGGCTTTCGAGAGAGGACAGAAGCCCGCACATCTCACAGCTGGCGCAGAACTTGTCCAGACTGTAGTCCTTGACCCCCGTGTCCAGTGGAAGTTGAAATTTGGGGTCTACATATGTGGTTGTCAACCAGGGATGCCAGACAATGTCTGGGGACATTTTTCACCGTCACAGCCTGGAGGAAGCGATACCACTGGTATCTAGTGGGCAGAGGCCAGGGATATTAGCAAACACCCTACAGGGCACAGGACTGACCCCCAGGATGATGTGGCCCCAAATGTCACCAGCGCCCAGGATGAGACCTTCAGCAGGACCTGTCTGTGCAAGGCTGTCCCTGTAAGATAGTCCCCAGGAGCCACACCCTGAAGTTGCCCCAGTTTACTGGGCTGGATCTGTATTTTCATGGTAAGCTGATAAAAAAAGAGTACCAGGGCCCTTTGAGAGCAAGTGGGTGCCGGGGAGGCATTAGTGGGGGTAGAAGCACAGGGGTGAGGCAGGTGAAAGGAGAAGAGGGTCCTCTTTGCATGTGGAATGGCCATTGTCAAATCTCCCCTTGGTCAGTGGCTTGGCGGCGGGCAGCGTGGGGAGGGGGGAGAAGCGAGCAGTCGGGACGCAGCAAGTGGACCAGAGCCAGCCACTCAGCAGCATGCAAACCATCACCACATCCCACATCAGTTTTGTGCAGGCAAGCATGTAAACAAGAAGACCAGGCACGAGAAACATAAGAAAGGAATAAACATTGTTTGGTCTGCCGTCAGGAACAGACTGTTGGAATATTCCAACCCCAGTCCAAAAGGAACAACCAACAATAACAGCTAGGAGACCGCATCCGACATTTAGACACACGAAACCTGCATTTTCCCTGTGCCGACCATTTCCAGGAGGACCGGCCGCTGGCAGCATCCTCTGTTTTTACCAAGGCCAAACACCACGTTAGGACCAAAAAATGTAAAAATGTCAACTGTGACCATGAATCAAGAGCAGGTGAGCTAAGCTTCTGCTGAAGGTCAGCAAGTGTATTTTGATAAATGTTTGCTGTCCAATAGCAGTTCCTCCTTTATTTGGCATCTACAGATCAATCTGAAATATTGTATTTTAAGTGTATCTTCCAGATACTTTGTTTAGGAATAACTTCACTGATGTAATCTTTGGGGTTAAAAGTTTTCTGAAAGGTATGCCTGTCCCTTTGCTTCATTAAGCAAAGTATACGGACAATAACTCTACCTTTTAAAGTGACTCCAGACCATTACTAGAATGTAATAGCAAGAAAACAATGTCTTCAGACCTCGGAGCAGTTTGCACTGAATGAACCCAGATCTTGCTTTATTTTTTATTTGTCGCTGGTTCTTGTGCAAACTCTCCCTGGCTCCTCTCCATCCTCCACTTGGACCACTGCCAGCTGCTACTCCTTGTTTGTACCACTGGGCCTGCCCACTCATAACCTCCCTGCCTTCCAGTAACTGCTGCTGTGGGTTAGGATGGTGGTTCTCAGATTTTGGCGGCATGCTGAAATCTCCTGGGAGCTTAAGAAATTATCCATGCCTGGGTTCCATCTGCAGCATTGTGGAAGCATTCGGTCTAGGGCATGGCCTGGGCATAGGGACGGATTAAAACTCCCCAGATGATTCTCTTGTACGGCCGAGGCTGAGAACCACGGGAAATTTGATAGCCTGTCATAATTAGGCATAAAACAAGAGAGAGTTGTGATCTGAGAGATTTTCCTATGAGTAAGCTTTAGTATATGAATCTCTGGGGCATGTATTTTTAGAGGTCTTTGAGTCTCACACTCTCATTTTTTTAGCTATGCTCCAAGGAAGTGACTCAAGCTAGGGAAAGAGGTAGGATGAATCAGTGGTTAAGTACTTGGGAGCCTAGAGTTCAGATACCTGGGTCCAGACTTGACTCTGCCATTTACTGCGCAGCCTTGGGCAAACGTCTTGATCTTTCTGTGCCTTGGCCTCATGAATAAAGTTCAAAAGGCTGAAGTGGGTCAGTGCACACAGAGGCCTGAGAATAGAGCCTGGTACATAACAACACTCAGCAAAGTTGGTATTTGCAGTTCGGGGTTTGGTCAAGGTGTTGAGCCGGAGGTGTGGGCAGGGCTAAGCAAACAAACCAGGGGTGTCGTGGCTCCCAGAGACTGGCAACGGTGGGAAGGTGTTCCCAGTCTAGTCTGGAAGGGGAAGGGCAGCAGAGGTGATACCAGGATCCAGTGAAAGCTCAGGCTGGAAAGAGGCATGGGGCGGCTGCCAAAGATACAGAGCAGGGAGCGGGCAGGGCAGAAACACCGTGGTCTCTCTCTCTCCTTCCAACCTCTGAACCCGCTGAGACGCCAGCCACCGGAGGGGAGGCAGCCCGCGCGGTCAGCCTCCCAGGGCGCAGAGCTGGGCAGAAAAGGGGGGAGAGGCAACCTGAATGGGTGGGGAGGCCAGCGGAGGAGAACCAGCACACGTAGCTGTTATTCACGATTACATAAACTGCAGGCCGCTGGAGAAAGTCCCTGTTGCCCTGGCGTGGATTTAGTATCAGCTGTAGAATCAGAAAGAGAATTGCCCCTCAAAACCACTCTCATTCTGGGAGAAAGGTGCCAGTCCCCACAGGCTTTTCACAGCAAACTAAGATGATTACGCATGGCTATGAGCAAAAGAAAGAAAGAAAGTGAAGTCGCTCAGTCGTGTCCGACTCCTTGCGGCCCCAAGGACTGTAGCCCACCAGACTCCTCCATCCATGGGATTTCCCAGGCAAGAGGACTGGAGTGGATTGCCATTTCCTTCTCCAGGGATCTTCCTGACCCAGGGATCGAACCCAGGTCTCTCTCAAGGCAGACGCTTTACCATCTGAGCCACCAGGGAAGCTCTAAGCAAAAGTCCAGTTGTTTGTTTGTTTTTTTTCTGACTGTCCTAAGCTCCTTGGCTCCTTCAGGCCTCAGCAAAAAGCCCCTTGCCCCCGTGGACTAGTTCATGCTCCTGGCCGAGCCCGTCTCTCACTCTCTCACCTGGGTCTCTTTCCCAGTCCCTGGCCCTGGGCTTCAGAAAGCAAGCGATCCTGGCTTCCTTCCTATGCTAATTGAAACCCGTTCCTGAGCCTGACCAGGCAGCATACTTTGGAATGTCTTCCTCCATCACTTCCCCACCCCCAGACACCACCTCTTTCTTCTTACCCGTGAATGCTGACCTTTCATTCAATAAAGACTCCAGTCTTCCCTATCGCCCACTTTCTACTTAAGCGGCCTTTCTGGGGTGTGTGTACATTTGACCCACAAAACCGCCCTTGGAGTCTCACTCCCTGTGAGTTCTGAGCTGCTTAAGCAGAAGCCCCCGAGTGTAAGGGGTGAGAGCGGGAGCTCAGGGCAGCAGTGGCTTTCCCTGTAGACATCCACGCGGCGTGACATTTCCTCCCTGTGTTTTGCCAGCGCCCCACATTGCAAATGAAAATGATTAACTTGTAGCTTCACGCCCGGGCGGGTCTGGCCGTTCTCATAGGGTGCTGATACACAGGCTCGGTTGCACTGGAGACCCTGCCGTGACCCTGTCCTCATTTCCATCATCATCGGGGGTTTTTTTTTCCAGATCCTATAACTAGATATTCCTCGACTAGACTTAATGAAACTATTCATCCTCATTACTCCATTATGTTCATTTCAAATTCCTTTGGATTCATGCTTTCCATTACATACACACAGCACGCACACATTGTGCTATCATACTGCGTAGACCACTGTTTGGCTCCGTTCCCCCTCAGGAGCCTGGCAGATGTTACCACTCGGTTCTTCTGAGTAAAGAGAGACAGAAGACAAAACCCTTCCTGTTCCTCTCTCAGAACATAAGTGCCCTAAAGCAAAAGTATCACAGCAGTGGTGCCAATGCCTCTAAAAGGAGCTTGAAGTTAAAGGATGCCTGGTGAGGTGTGAGTTGGCAGGATTTTGATCACTGATTTGGGGTAAGTGGGCCAGAAGCATTAGTAGCAGAAATAGCAGCACTCACGGACACATAGGTCCCAGGGGGTGAATAAACCCTTACCCTTAAGGAGCTTCCAGGGCTTCCCTGGTGGCTCAGCTGTAAAGAATCTGCCTGCAATGGAGGAGACACGGGTTCGATCCCTGAGTCAGGAAGATCCCCTGGGGAAAGGAATGGCAAACCCACTCTAGTATTCTTGCCTGAAAAATGCAGGGATAGAGAAGCCTGGCAGGCCATAGTCCAAAGGGTTGTAAGGAGTCGGACACAATTTAGTGACTAAACAACAAGGAGCTTGCATCTTAGATAAGGAGGGAGGATACACACACACACACACACACACACACACTCCTAATAACGCAGGCTGGCATAGAATGAATGTCAATTAGTATATAAATAATAATAACTGAATTGCACTTTAAAAGTCTATAATTTAGACATTTCCCTCAGTCAAGGCTGGTTTTCTCTCCAGGTAATTTCCATTTCATTGGTATTGGTGGAGATGTTTTTTTTACTATACTTCTTAATCCATCTCTGTGTTTATTCACACAGCTCTGATGGCTGAAAGATGACTCCCATTTCCAAATCTAGTTCATTGATTAAAATTTTGAATTCATGTCACATCCACAAATATATTCACGATGCATCCATCAGTATCTGAAGACTTGTCTTGAGGTAATGTCAAGATAAGAATGTGCTGTGCTAGGCTGCTTCAGTCGTGTCTGACTCCTTGCGACCCCATGGACTATAGCCCGCCAGGCTCCTCTGTCCATGGGATTCTCCAGGCAGGAATACTGGAGTGGGTTGCCATTTCCTTCTCTAGGGGATCTTCCCGAGATGATGTCAAGATAAGAACACTTTAAAGTGAAAGTTATTATTACGCAGGGAGGAAGCACATTTGGATACGGAAGTGTCATTGACCATTAGTGCAGGCAAGGCCTCCTTTGGCCCCACTTGAGAAAATGCTACTAAAGAAGGACAAAGGGTCAGAGCCCTTGGATGCAGATTTCTAATCAGACATGGGAATCACATCCGTGAGGGGTCAGTTCATCCAAGAGGGACAGTCGTTTTCCAGGGAACAGCTCCACATTGAACTACGTGCTGAGAACCGCTGACAGGTACTCTACCGGCCACGGGGTGTTGATCCTGCCTGCAGCTGTAGCAACAAGCCCTAGAACCCTTCTGGCCTTGATAAAGTTGATGCGAATGATGTCATACTGAGTCACTGGCAGAATGGAATTTGCCAGCAGGAAAGGAGCCTCGCCAGCAGGGACCACGTCAAGGGCAGCCCAAGTGAGCAGACAGAGATGAGTATGCACGCCTCAGCCTCGGGGGCTCTGTGTGACATGTGGCACAATGCAGCCTGCCCTTGCTTTAATTCAACCTTTGAATTACTGGGCTTCCCTAGTAGCTCAGTTGGTGAAGAATCTGCCTGCAATACAGGAGACCCAGGTTAGATCCCTAGGTTGGGAAGATCCCCTGGAGAAGGAAATGGCAACCCACTCCAGCACTCTCGCCTGGAGAATCCCATGGACAGAGGAGCCTGGCAGGCTACAGTGCATGGAGTCACAAAGAGTCTGATACAGCTGTGTGACTAACTTTCACTTTTGATGTACTTATTTGTAGAGAAACTAAATGAAAGGAGAATTATTCACTTACTAACAACTTTTTCATTTCACCAGAGTCTTAAATAACACCTCTGCACTAGTAGTTATCATAATTTTTTTTTAAATTTCAACTTCATGTATACACTTTTGACACTATGTACACTACTGACATATGTACACTATTGATAGTGTGTATAAAACAGATAACTGATGAGAACCTACTCTATAGCTCAGGGAACTCTGCTCAGTTGTTTGTGGTGACCTAGATGGGAAGGAAATCCAGAAAAGAGGGCATATATGTAAACAGAGAGCTGATGCACTTTGCTATATAATATACCTATCACCATAGAAATGAACGCAACGTTACAAAACAACTAAACTCCAATAAAAAAAATTTTTTAAATAAGTAAAAATAAAATAAAATTTTAACATCAATACCTATTTTCAAGAGTATAGCTATTATAAAATACTCTCATGTAAGGAAAGGTAAATAGGTAATCATATGGCTGTTTGATTTACAACATCATCATCTCAGACACCCCTTTCAACAAAACTTCACCTTGTCAAGAAACCACATCCTTGACTGAGTTAAATTAGGCCACAATTAAGCAACAGGGCTATCTTTCCATACCCCAGCACAAGGCCAATCGTCCTTTTGATGATCTGTTAATAACGAAGACTGGAAAACAAAGAGCCCTGTGTGACTGATCCATTCATTCCCCAGGCCCCACGGCTGTGGGAGTCAGCCTGCTGGCTTGGACAGACCAACAACTTCAGGGTCAAGAGAGAAGCAATTAAGCAAACTGGGAGGGAAGAGAAATGAAAATCAAGCAGACAGTTATGAAGACCAGATAAGAAGCATAACAATCCAATATCTGTGTGGATCAATAGTGCTCTCCTTTGCACGCTGCAGAATGTGAAATGAAGCGGGAACAGGGTGAGGCTAGAAAGAAAGAAATAGTGCTTCCAACTGCAGCTCCCAAGCATAGCTTTTCTCTCCTTCACTTGGAGACCCCCCCCACCCCCCGCAAGGCCTCTTTCCTGGGCCTCTTACACCTAGATCACACATCTCCAGGGTCTGTGGGAGCCAAGGCCAGTGCAAGGAGGAGGCAAAGATCCAGCCTGGGGTTGCGAGGGAGGAAGGAAGCATGCCTTCTGCCATTGGTGAAAAACAGAATTTCCCCAGTTCATGACCTCGAAGTAAATTCATCAGATGATGGTGTTCTCGTTTTTCACCTGGTGCTCACACATCCTTGTCATTGATATTCAGTCTTCTAGTCTTATCCGACTCTTTGCAACCCCATGGACTGCAACACACCAGGCCTCCCTGTCCCTCACCATCTCCCGAAGTTTGCCCAAGTTCACATCTGTTGCGTCAGTGATGCCGTCCAGCCATCTCATCCTTCGACGCCCTCTTTTCCTTTTGCCCTCAATCTTGCCCAGCATCAGGGACTTTTCCAGTGAGTAGGCTGTTCGCATCAGGTGGCCAAAATACTGGAACCTCAGCTTCATCACACATCTTACTTTAATTTAAAACAGTGCAGGGACTTTCCTGGTGGTCCCCTGGTTAAGACTTCGTGCTTCCAATGCAGAGGACACAGGTTTGATTCCTGGTGGGGCACCTAAGATTCCACATGGTGTACAGTGCATCCAATAAAAATAAACATAAAACAGTACAAACCAAGGAGACAGATCTAGGTCAACCTGTATTCAAATGTACTTGTCACAAGAAATCTGAAAAGTAGAAGGTGATCATTTTGTTTCACTTATTGAAAAAACAATCACGGCTTTGGGAAATGCTGAATGTTAAAAGGTCATGTCTCATCAGCACCCCTGCTCCCAACTCCTTCCATGGGACTTCCTCCGTGGCTCAGGAGTAAAGAATCTGCCTGCGGTGCAGGAGATGTGAGTAGATGCATGTTCGATCCCTTGGAGGATCCCAAGGAAGATTCCTTGGAGGAGGAAATGGCAAACCACCCTAGTATTCTTGCCTGGAGAATTCCGTGGACAGAGAAGCCTGGATGGCCACAGTCCGTGGGGTTGCAGAGTCAGACACGACTGAGCGACTGAGCACGTGTTGAGAAAAGAATCACAGCTTTGAGACGTGCTGAGTGTTAAAAGGTCATCACATCAGCCGCCTCCTGCATTCCTTCCACCCACCACTTCCCCCTCTCCGCCCCCTCACCGTCCCCCTCTCCACTTCCTTCCACGGGGCTTGGGGAGGTGGGAGGGGTCACAGATTGTGAGCAGTATAGACAGAAGTGAGGATGGAGGCATGCCCAGATCTGGCTCGTTGCATTCACAGAAGGGGTGAACTGTGAGACGTGGGGAGGCCATGTCTTCAGCTTGGAGAGAGGGAGGTGAGATGAGCGTCCAGCTCAGGGCCAGTGGAGGAAGCAGGTGGGGAGGGGATCCTGACCTGGCTCTCCGGGTCTTCCCTGGGCCGCCCTTTGCTAGGACAGCTGCCTTCTGCGGTGGGGCCACCTAAGATGAGTGTGGTGAAATGTCTCAATACGAGAACCAGACGGAAACAGGCTTTAAGAGCAGGGATGTTCGTTGCGGTTTTACTATACATGAGCCTGGTTTACACAGCAGCGGCAGCCCAGACGCAGCTCTGTATGGTATTGTCATACTTGAGCTATGTGCTTGTTTATTATTTCCTTCCAAGGACAGCTGGAGAGACTGGCTCAGTGAGGTTGGGGAGGAGGGAAGGAAGATGGAGGGAAAATTAAAGCATTGGAACAGATGACCTACAACTTCCCTGATGAATGAAGCTACAGATCCAGTCGTAACATGACTGGTGTCAAAGTGTCCTGATTCTGCCTCTTTCCTTCCAAACGCAGAAGTACGGGTGGACATAAAACACGGCTGGAAATAAATCAGATGACTTTCTCCCGTGACCTCTTACAGTTCTAGGGTGTAATGACCCTCTCGCCGCCCTGGGCCCCTTTTTCTGCAGGCACCTATGGGCCCTTCTCTTGGGGGGCTAGTTTTCCCCCCAGAAGCCCAAGAGCTTGGATTTCATCTGCTGTTAGGATTCAGATCCAGCTCTGCCACCAAATCACACTGCAACCCCAGACGGGCCCACACGGCCCACGCAGGCCTTGCTGCCCTGCCGGTGACTCCACAGTGGGGAGAAGGCATCAGTCGAGGATTCTGCCGTCTTAGGAATATGTCAGCCGTGAGCACCACTCAGGTGCTGTTTGCTCAACAGCTTGTCTTGGCTTCTGCCATCACCTGGGCTCAGAAGGCTCTCTGCCACCCCCCCCCCACCCCCAACCGCCACCGCCACCCCACCCCCAACCGCCACCCCCACCCCACCCCCAACCGCCACCCCCAATTCCCTTCTGTCATCTAATTCATATTTTCTCTTTTCACCAATACTCAGCTAAGGTATTACATCCTCCTAAAAGCGTTCCCTAAATCCTCAAATGATTCTCTTAAATCAACTGCCTTTTTTGGATTCCTAAGTATGTCTTTGGGTTTGTCTGTCCAACTAGATGGAAAACCTTTTGGAGACAAGAGCGATGTTCTTTTCATCTTCGTGTTTCCAAAACCAATCACCATGGTGTGTGTGTGTTAGTCGCTCAGTCGTGTCCACCTCTTTGCAACCCCATGGACTGCAGCCCGCCAGGCTCCTCTATCCATGGAATTCTCCAGGCAAGAATACTGGAGTGGGTTGCCATTCCCCTCTCCAAAGGATCTTCCCCACCCAGGGATTGAACCTAGGTCTCTTGCATTGCTGCTGCTGCTAAGCCGCTTCAGTCGTGTCCAACTCTGTGCGACCCCATAGACGGCAGCCCATCAGGCTCCGTCGTCCCTGGGATTCTCCAGGCAAGAATACTGGAGTGGATTGCCATTTCCTTCTCCAGTGCATGAAAGGGAAAAGTGAAAGTGAAGTCGCTCAGTCGTGTCCGACTCTTAGCGACCCCATGGACTGTAGCCTACCAGGCTCCTCCGTCCATGGGATTTTCCAGGCAAGAATACTGGAGTGGGGTGCCATTGCCTTCTCTGTCTTGAATTGCAGGCAGATTCTTTACCATGTTCGCCACCAGGGAAGCCCAATCACCACGGTAGGCACTCAGCTTATGAATAAATGAGTAGCACTAATATATATCTGTAGCCACTTAACCTCCAGGAGTTTCAGCTTGTGAAACACAGACTTGACACTGCAAAGCCTGCTGCAGCTCAGGATGAAGTGAAGTGCTCAAGACTTTCCTGCGGGCTGATAAACTGGCCAAGACGGATCAAGGTCTCCAACTGTCCTAAAAGTGTCTGCTTGCTTATTTTAGGGAGAAAAGTTGTTGCTATTATTCCTGGGAGGGTAGGAAATGCCGGGGGATGGAGAGATCACTGGAGACTTTTTTAATTGGAACAACGTGAAGATATGTTGGCCTTCCTGGCACATTCGAAGAGCGAGGGGGAGAGAGCCCGTACTCTGCATTTGGTGATGCTGTAATTATGGCTTCCCCTGAAGAGCAGCTAAATAACTACCTACTAGGTTGTAACCCCAGGGTAACGAGCACTGGAGCTTTGCTTGTTAATTGAAGTTGACAGAAGACTAGAAGGAGCCCCACGGCTCACCTCTTCCCTCTTACCTCATTTTCTCCTTGTTTATCAATAGGGTGTGTTTGTTTATTTTTTACGGCTTACTCCAGGCTTGCAGCTGAGGGAGTAACGAGATTATTCTCAGGAACATCCTTAGAGGGGAAAGTCTAGTTATTTGTCCTGAGTATCACCTCCATATTTGGCCTGGCACAAACCAGTGATAAGTGATCCATTTTGTCATCATCATATGAATGTATCCCTGGGAATAAAAACAAACCCAAACAAGCAGGACAGTCTCTCAAGCTTCTTCCCGAAGCTCTCACCAGCCCTCTAAATAGCCTAAGACTTCAGAGAAGGTCAGAAATCAGTTGTTGAAGTTGTTCCCAGCGAGAATGCCCCATGGCCTGACCAAATGGAGCACAGAACAGAACTCTGGGGGCAGGGCTTCTAGAAAGCGTATCCTGCAAAGCTATCACCAAACTTCTCCCCCAGCCCAAAAGCCTCATCAGATACCAGTTTGTGAATCTGCCCAGCATGGGTTAGATTCACTGACTACAGTTAAATTCAGACTCTTGGGCTTGCATTAAGTAGTTTAGAACTAAAAGAGAACAGCACTTTTGCACGATAAGGGATCTTAAGAATTTGGGCCCTTTCTTTAAGTTCACAAATTCTAACTTCAATGTTCAACCTTACTGAACTTCCTTATAAATAAGTAAAATTCCTCCTCCTAATTTCAGTCACACTTAAATATCTCTGAAACTAGGTAAGGAACTAAGATGAAATAAAAATAAATGTAATCCTTTATTTCCAAACGCTGGAAAATTCTTTATTATCATTAAAAGTCCACAACGCTAACTCAGTCTTATTTTATATAGCTGCTCTTTTATTCCTCTTGTGTTAACAAATGAATGCCTTTTATAAGTATATTGACTTTATTGTTTACCTTTATTGATAGACATCCAATATTAAAATCACTACCTTATGGTTTCTAAATCAGAAATTAATTTGATGTAAATTAATTGAAGATCAGTGTTCATCTTCTACCTTGTTACAGCAAACAGAATAGCAACTAATTCTACTGTTATGAATTTTCCAGAAAATATGAATACCTTCTTTTGTATTTTTTCATTAGAAGTCTGTTTCAGCTAGAGGTCAAGGAAACAGAGCTGCTAATAAGGGGAAAACAGTCAGGCAGGTAAACCACTTGCCTCATATCACCACCTTCCAAGATTTGCTCCTAGAAGTCAAAATACATAAATAAATTTTCTCTTTGTCCCAGAACTAATGAGACTTTCAGGAACTGATTCAGCTCAATCAGATAGAAGAGACTGATGTACAACCTGTAGAAATCAGGTGAAGACAAGGTGGGAAAGTCAGTGGAGCAGGGCTAGGCGGCATCCCACGGGTTGGTCCTTCTAGGAGCTTCATGCTCTGCTTTGGGATCCCAGCAACATCTTATCTGACATCAACCAAAACGCTGATGTGCTTAGGGTCTCCCCTGGAATCCCTAATCTACTCAAAATGCAATGGACCAGAGTAAGCAGTCGTGTGGCTGTGATACCCACCTCGTTCTCAAGGCTTGTGGGAAACTCTGTCCTTGTGGGAGCCACTCTGTTGGTTCATCTTGAGGAACTGTTCTCCTTAGAAACAGAATGCTGGCATTTCATGCCATCCCTCCCAGAAAACTTGTGGAGAAAACCAAATAATAACCAGAAGGGACACCGGAAGGGTGATTGTCAACTCGGGATTTTGCATCAAATTTTTGGAAGGCTAAGGCCAAATATCTCTCCAAACATGAATTCAAGTTCATTTTCTC
Source organism: Giraffa tippelskirchi (assembly GCF_054371585.1). Taxonomy (NCBI): domain Eukaryota; kingdom Metazoa; phylum Chordata; class Mammalia; order Artiodactyla; family Giraffidae; genus Giraffa; species Giraffa tippelskirchi. The sequence continues at coordinate 157,731,552 of NC_137282.1, forward strand.
TAATATTGCACTTACTCCTGACACACACATGTCCTGCTCTGAAAAGGGGGTGTCCTAGACAGCAGACAAGTCACAGGGAAAGAATAAATGCATCGTAAATTGACATTAGGAAACTGACATATCAGCTCATGTCTTGAGTATGCGGGAGCTCCTGAAAGCTGCCCTGGAACAATTGGGAAATTGGAAAAATAAGCTTTTCAGTTGAGAGTTAAACTGTAAGATCAATATATAGAATACTTCAAAGTATGCTTACTTCTGTGTCCTCTGGAGACTCACAAGGATGGTTCAAAGATGTCGTGTAAGACCGCCTTTCTCCCTAGTGGCCAGGGAAGGGGCTAGAATAAGGGTGAGGGTGTGACTGCCTGATCCCAGGACAGGCGTGTGAGCTGGGCACACACACCAGAGCTGATGGAGACAATGAGTATTGTTCTACCTCCTCCCCTGAGTCCTTGTACCCGATAGAAAATCGAATGGCAAAATAGTCTGCCTATGAAAATGATTCATACACAGTACGGTGCTATTCAAATGTTTTGGGTTGGCCAAAAATTTCATTTGGGTTTTTCCATAATGAATATTTATAGCCAACCCAATAATATGATAACTGAAATCTCTGTTATTGGTAATATAAAATACCTAAGGTTCCAGACATTACAAATGCTCCAAAGGATTGGAGCTTCAGCTTCAACGTCAGCCCTTCTAATGATTATTCAGGACTGATTTCCTTTAAGATTGACTGGTTTGACCTTTAGTGTTAAATTAACACTTCTTGGAGAGTCAGGCCATAGAAGATGATGATAAATGAATCCAAATTAAGAATAAAACCAGGAACATTGATCCCTTAGAAAATCTAGTGGAAAGCAGCACAAATTGCACAGATTTATCCACGGCCAGAAATAACAATCTTTGAAGTGCTTTTGAAATGTGTCCTGAGAGACATAGGAAATACATAAGTCCCTGTCAAGGAAGTATCATTTTGCAATAATTTGCAATTACATTGCAGCTTTCATGGAGAAAGTCTGGGCTGCAAAAGACTGGTAGATCACGTGGGGTCTGTCTAGATAAACATGCTAAAGAATGTGTCCACACAGGGACAAGGGACATACACTGAGCCCTAAGGATTCTTCTTAAGCTTTTTCTCTGAAATATGACTAGAGAACACTATCCTAGTGGTTTTCATACTTTCTAAGTATGGGAGAAACTGTCACGGGAGGAAGGGCTTCATTTTGGAACTAGGTAAGCTCTAAGAGTCTCCCACACGTAATATAACTTGTTCCTAAAAATTGTATGCAAAATTTCCAACCTCAGACCTGCTGAGACCACCTGCTCTGGTCAAAGGCATTGTTGGGATAAAGCTCAGGGGTCAATCAGTTCCCTTTTTACACCTCTCTACTTAAATCCAATCTATTGTTATGGCATGTGCTTAGAAATAAATCTCATTATAAACCTTAGATATAGTATTCAAATATAGTTAGTTTATGGAATATAGAAGAAAGGCAATTCTTCTCCCCCAGATAAGATCCATATCTCAATAAACACTATAATAGCTTTATTTTTTCACACCAGTTCATTAGTGTTACATCTACACACCCCCATACTCTCCCCATCCCAAGATCTCTGTTGTAAATTAATAATATACGCAGCAATCAGCATACTGCCCTGAAAGCCAGTACCTCTAACAGCCCTCGATCCCCAACTTGCTCTCCAGTACCAAAAGATTCTCTGCTACCATAAAGCCATAAAGGGTTTTCCCTGGTGGCTCAGATGGTAAAGAATCTGCCCGCAATGCAGGAGAACCAGGTTGGATCCCTGAGTCGGGAAGATCCCCTGGAGAAGGGAATGGCAACCCACTCCAGTATTCTTGCCTGGAGAATCCCATGGGCAGAGGAGCCTGGCGGGCTACAGTGCAGGGGGTCGCGAAGAGTAGAACACGACTGAAGTGACTGAGCACGCATGCACATTAAGCCAGCTCTACATTTTAAAAATACATACATTAGAGTCAAGTCAAAGGACAAGTATCAAGGCATTATTACTAATAAAAGGTATTGGGAAACTACACACCTGCCACCAAGGAAGTGGTAGCTTCTTATTTTTGCAGAGGCGTCAGACCTCATCAAAGCTTCAGCCCAAGAATTCAGCTCATCGGCTCATCTGGCATCTAATAAACCCGAGAGTCATTTGTTCTTGGCCTGATAAAGTCAGATGGCATGTCACAAGCCATTTCCAGCTTTAGTTTTCTTGAAAAGACACGTATTCAGGAAGCACTGCCAGAGAAATGACTGTGCCTGAAACAAAATAATTGACATCAAGGGATACTGACTTCAGAAAGAGCCGCTGCAGGCAGCAGCTACAGATGCTGAGATTTTCATAGGAGGGCTGTTTATAATTATAAGACAGACAGGTAATGCCTGCACGTGCAGATTTTCTTTGGTGTAAGTGCTGTAGTAACTGCTGGGCTGAGAGCAAAATCACTCCTCCATGGAAGCCATTTCCAGTCCCATTTGTTGATGCTCTTGATCCACAGTGACGGACGGTCCTTACGGTAAGTGAGGGGAAGGTAGTTCATTCCATACATGCTTATATACCATGATGGTCCAATCTTCCTGCACTAACTTCCTGCTTAATGCAGCTGATCTGGGCCATCACCTGGCTTCTCAGAGACGGCAGATGGTCTGGTTGAGCTTGTAGGAATGAGATCAGAGGCTAGCTCAGTCAAGGTTGTTCAGTCACTAAGTTGTGTTCAACTCTTTGTGACCCTATAGACTGCAGCACGCCAGGCTCCTCTGTCCCCTACTATCTCCCAGAGTTTGTTTACATTCGTGTCCATTAAGTCAGTGATGTTCTCTAACCATCTCATTCTCTGTTGCCCCTTTATTTTGCCTTCAATCTTTTCCAGCATCAGGGTCTTTTCCAATGAGTCAGTTCTTCGCATCTGGTGGCCAAAATATTGGAGCTTCAGTTTCAGCATCAGTCCTTCCAATGAATATTCAAGGTTGATTTCCTTTAGAATTGACTCGTTTGATCTCCCTGCAGTCCAAGGAGCTCTCAAGAGTCTTCTCCAGAACCATAGTTAGAAAACATCAATTCTTCAGTGCTCAGCCTTCTTTACGGTCCAACTCTCACATCTGTACATGACTACTGGAAGAACCATAGCTTTGACTATATGGACCTTTGTTGGCAAAATGATGCCTCTGCTTTTTAATATGCTTGTCACAGCTTTCCTTCCAAGGAGCAAGCGTCTTTCAATTTCATGGCTGCAGTCACTGTCTGCAGTCATTCTGGAGCCCAAGAAAATAAAGTCTGTCACTGCTTTCACTTTTTCCCTTCTATTTCCCGTGAAACGATGGGACTGGATGACACTATCTTGGGTTTTTAATGTTGAGTTTCAAGCCAGTTTTTTCACTCTCCTGTTTCACCCTCATCAAGAGTACCACTGTACTCAGTCAAGGTACTGCTGGAAACTACATCTGCCCTTGGTTAGACTGCTGATTTCACTGGCAATTTTTCATTCCTCAGTGACAAATGAATCAATCCCATAGCTGAAGACTAATTAGAGACCAATAAAAAGCAGAAACTTTGTTTTTAAAGGCGTATTTGGCTAAAAGCCCTAGTGGCCAGAGAGAGTATACTCAACTTCTTTTATCTCCAAAGTAGAATCCTCTGCTCCAGGCTCAATCTTGTGAGTGAATTAGTTGTCTCTATAGTAGTTACTTTTCTAAGACTTTAGGGCAGGGTTTCTCAACATTGGCACTATTAACATTTGGGGCCAGATAGTTCTTTATTGTTGGTGCTGTCCGTGGGTTTAATATGTTAAGCAACATCCTTGGACCCCACCCACTAGATGCCAGTAGCACTTTCCCCACACTAGTTGTGACAAAAATATCCCCAGAAAACATGATCAATTTCCCCTGAGGCAGGGGTGGGGGGTGGGGGGTGCACCATCACCTCCAGTTGAAAACTGCTATTTTAGGCCATTATTTAATAAACACATTTCATCTGTACCCAGGAGACCTCTCCCCCAACTCCTCACTCCCAAGCCCTACACAAGAATTGCATCTTGTTCTGTAAAAAATGACCAACTTTTGTTTCTAGGACTTTCCCACCAGTGTTACTGGTTAAGAATAATGCATGCATCTGTTCAATTGTTATCCCAGGATAGAGTTCTTAGAGAAAAGTGTTTCCATTCACACATCCTGGAAAACTAAAATTGAAAACTCTAAATGTAGATTCATCGAAAGAATAGGTTAAAAAGCCCAGCATGTACTCTCCAAAAATTCAAGTGATAGGGACATTTTTAAGAGAATAATTCTTACATTTATTGTTGGCTGCGCCGGGTCTCACTGCTGTATGGGCTTTTCTCTAGGTGCGGCGAGCAGGGGCTACTCTCTAGATGTGGTGCGTGGGCTTTTCGTTGCAGAGGGGTCTTTTGTTGCGGAGCACGAGCTCTAGGGCACACGAGCTTCAGTAGCTGTGGCATGGCAAACAGCCTCAATAGATTCGCTGCACGGGCTTACTTGTTCCATGGCATGTGAGATCTTCCTAGACCAGGAAGCAAACCCGCATCTCCTGCATTGGCAGGTGTAGTCTTTACCACTGAGCCACTAGGGAAGCCCTTAAGCTAACATTTAAAAATCACCCCAAACCTCACCATGCGTAAATAACTATTACTGATCTTTGGTGAGTGTTCGTCCAGACACTTTTCGTGGGCACAAGCCAGATATAAAGCCTGACTCTGTACTGAAGTTCTTTTACAAAAGAGCCCAAGATGAATGAATCCCATGATTCCCTGCTGAAATTTACACACAAAAAAAGATTACGCCCATGCAATTTTAAATGACAAGAATTATGTTTAACTTTCCCATGAGAAAGACTAAAAACTGAAGAAACAGATGCATTTCAAATAAATGTTTCTTCGCCGCTAGAGAGATTGGTTCTTAAAAGATCTCCCTAAATTAAGAAAATCTTTAGGCAAAATTTTAAGAGCTGGAATTATTGTTATTTTTAAACTGTCTCTTTCAACATTAAATGGCATGCACTGACTCCCTAAGATGAGGAAGTTGGTTAACTTATAGTTTTCTCCTACCCCTGTTCTTACCATTCCCAATTTGATTAACTGTAATATTTACATATGACCTTTAAGTTCTCTTCCTCAGCCATACTTCCTATAGTTATTTGCTCTCAGTTCCATTTTAAATGAATCCACAGTCTCTCAGTTCCTGAATTCTTTAACTCATTTTTTAAAAAATTTGACTTTTTCGATCAAAGTGTAGTTGATTTACAACGTTGTGTTAATTTCTGCTGTACAGCTAAGTGATTCAGTTTTTCATATATATTATTTTTCATATCCTTTTCCATTATAGTTTATCACAGAATATTGAATACGGTTCCCTGTGCTATGCAGTAGGACCTTGTTATTTATCCATCCTGTATATACTAGTTTGCGTCTGCTAATTCCCTCACCCACCACCATACCTGCCTTTGCAGCCACAAGTCTGTTCTCTATGTCTGTGAGTCTGTTTTTGGTTGATAGATATGTTCATTTGTGTCGTATTTTAGATTCCACATATAAGCGGTATCATATGGCATTTGCTTCCCTGATAGCTCAGTTGGTAAAGAATCCACCTGCAATGCAGGAGACCCCGGTTCAATTCCTGGTTGGGAAGATCTGCTGGAGAAGGGATAGGCTACCCACTTCAGTATTCTTGGGCTTCCCTTGTGGCTCAGCTCTTAAACAATCCGCCTGTAATGCAAGAGACCTGGGTTCAATCCCTGGGTTGGGAAGATCCCCTGGAGAAGGTAAAGGCTACCCACTCCAGTATTCTGGCCTAGAGAATTCCATGGACAAATGGGGTCGTAAAGAGTCGGATGCGACTTTCACTTTCATATGGCATTTGTCTTTCTTTTTCTGACTTACTTAGTATGATCTCTAGATCTATCCATGTAGCTGCAAATGGCATTATTCCATTCTTTTTACGGCTGAGTAATATTCCATTGTGCATCTATGTGTGTGTGTATACATATATATGAGATGTATGTATCTCACTTATTCTTTGTGGCTGGATTGTTTTTCAAGGCAGTTTTTATTTGCCAAAAGGACCCACTGAGACTATTTCTTGAGCTTTTGAATCCTTGATGACAGCTGTCTGCTGTTTTCATACTCTGAGGACAACTTGGCTGGAGATTCAATTTTCAGGCGACCGTTTCTTCCCCTTGAGCTCATAGGCTCCACTCCAGGATTGTTGCTCGAGTTGACAGCTGGCTCCCACAGCAGAGACCTCTGAGCCCACTGGACCCTGGGCACTGTGGCTCCATGGAGCTTCCTGGTTTCTCATCTCTGGGGCATCCCTTAGTGAGGCCGCATTTTGCTGTTCCAATCACCTGAAGGCCTTTGCTGCCCATCAGAGGGTGGAGGTGGTGGACTACCAGCTCAGGCGAGTCTCTTCCCCCTTCTGTGGCCCATGCTGGGCTCAGAGTACCCCACCCCCCGCCCTATCACAAGGCTTGGAGCAGACCCTCCTTCATCTCCACTGCCCACCGTCCACGTGCAGGGAACTCTGCTGGCTCCTGTCACTTCTTCCAGTTCTCCTCCCATTGGGTCCAGAATGCACAGAGCCATCACTCCCTGCCCTCTCCCTGAATAAACTACCATTTCTCTCTCCTCCTCTCTTCTTTCTGCTTAATTTTCCCACTTAAGTTCTGCCCTCTGGGCACACCTTGTTCTTCTAGTACTTTGTTGTTATTGCTCTTCATTGCTAAGTCGTGTCCAACTCTTTGCGACCCCATGGACTGCAGCACGCCAGGCTTCCCTGTCCTTCACCATCTCCCAGAGTTTGCTCAAACTCATGTCCATCGAGTCAGTGATGCCATCCAACCATCTCATCCTCCGTCATCCCCTTCTCCTCCTGCCCTTACTCTTTCCCAGGATCAGGGTCAATGATTCAGCTCTTTGCATGAGGTGGCCAAAGTATTGTAGCTTCAGCTTCAACATCAGTCTCTAGTGGACACCAAAGAGGTCTTCTGTATACTCTTAATATCTCTACTCATTTCAAACTCATACCTATGAAATACCCAAGGTTAACTGTCCTTGATCCCGTGATGACACTCTGGGGTTGAGTGCGTCCCTGTCTTTCAGCTTCTTCAGGTGTCACTCAGCTTACTCTCACCCACTGTCTCCCCGCTGAGTTTTGACTGCATTTTTCATCTTCGCACATGGAAAGTCCAGACTGTATGAATAGTCACCCTCTTAGATTCTGTCAAAAAACCTCTCAAAGCAGATACCCTACCCATAGAGGTATTCAGTGAACAACTGTTGGTAAAGGGGATGTCTTGAGCACACACACATTTCTAAGCAATGCATTAAATACTGTGAATACCAAAAAAAAAAACCAATAAAAAACTGCGGGGAAATAAGCCTCACAGTGTTCCAGTTTAAAAACAACTGAGACCTAGAAGAGGTAAGCAATTTGCTCAGGTCCTACAGCTAGTAAGTGAGTAAGTCTGAACCTGAGCCCCGAGAGACTGGGAGATGCTCTACAGGAGTTACTGTGAGGGGAACAAAACCATCCACCATCTTGACTTAAGACGGCAAAGATTTAGGCTTAATGAACCATGAATTAAAATTTTGGTTAGGACTCATGAACTTTCTTTCTGTATAAATGATGGGACTCCATCCCTCAGGAGGTTATACACTCCCTGGGCCGGTGTCCCAGACAAAAATGACACCTATCCACGTGTGACCTTAACACACAGGCTTCCATTCCAACCAAACAATGACCTCATGCCATCCAAGGCCAGGAATGTGAGCTGAGGAGGAGAAAATAACAACTTGCTTTCACTTTCCGAGCACAGGCCCTGCCAGCCAGAGACAGCTCTCCTTGTCCTGCATTCTCTACAACTCAAGAGGGCCCTCGGCGTGCCAGACAGATTAAACACGTGGTGAATTTGATACAGTCATTCCTGGGAGGGGGTTTTTCCACTGCTCTCTAAAGCAATGAAGTCTGGGCTGGCAGAGACAGTTGAACTGAGAGAGTGACTACATAAGCAGAGTCCTTGGAGGTTAGAATACAGTCTGTCTACGAGGGGAAGGCATTTTGCCTTTAGTCTGTCTGGATTTCTAATATCTGCTGCAGACTATTAATCGTGCAGGCCAGACTCTTGAACTTCTTTGAACTGTTTTACATTTAATCAGAATCACCCCCATCCACCCCAGCTCACCCCCAGAAAGCTACAAAATCCCACCTGGTTATTTGATCTAGATGATTTTAAACTTTTAAATGATAGTTTACCCAGAATACATACACCCAACATGGAAAATATGCGTAATAGGTTTGAAATGGACTCAAACAAAACCAAAAATGCAATTGCTACGCATATCATGAAATCGTAAGAATTAAAAATCAACCACTGACTTTAGATTCCCTTTAGATTTTCTGCTAACACGTTGGCTATCCTAGATTTCATAGAAATACTATGGAAAAAAATGGAACAACTTATTTTCTATAGGACCATTTCAATCTAATTTTAGAGGCCCACAGTTTACACATTAATGTATAAATTATTTATGTGAAATAAATAAATTATGTGTAACATAATTCTGTCTGTTAAAATGTCACTTGATTTTATCTGTGACCTTCACATAAAGCAGATGTCATGACTTAAGAAACCACACCTGTCTGAAGTCCAGGACCATCTCTCTACTCTGCTCCTCCACAAACATATTTTCTGGGCTTTCACTTATTTTAGCCTTTCAGCAAATGTATGTTATGTTTTTAACTCAGAGTTTTCTATTTCAGTTTTCTGGGCTCTCTGGATGGAAATGCTTTTCTCTAACAGCCCTATGCTGGGATAACAGTTGAAGCCAAATTGGAAATGTGAGGTGGTATGCAGGTTCCAGAATCGTCAAAGCTCCCCATTCCAACCACACATAAATTCCTAAACTTGTTTCAAGCAGAGAATCTGGGAAGCAAATAGAGTCCCTGTGTTCCTTCTTCTACCCTCAGAGGGCAGGTGGCATATTTCCACCTCGGGGCAGGGAGGGAATTGAGACCCATAATTGCACAATCTGGAAGGGAAAAAAAAGAGCAAACATTTACCTAGGCCAGGAGAATGTTGCCACAAACCTGTCACCAAGAGAGCCGCCAGAATTTTTCAAAGTGCCAAAGAAAGTAAATCTTGAAAGCAAAGCCTCTTTGGCGCTTTCAGTTTGAAAGTTACTTATTAATTTCCTCTTGCCCTTTTCGGGCCGTCTGAAAGTAGGAGCTTCTCTACCAGTCACTCACAGCAAATAGAACCCAGGCCAGGGAACTGCAAGACAAAAGGCCTCGGCAAACCACAGCCCTGTGTAAATCTAGTCTGTACACATGTCCAGCACCAAACTTCCACACTGGGGAATATTCCAGAATAACTTGAGGCTTTTGATTTCTCTATTTCTTTAAAAAGATGATGCTTCAAAGTCAGATGAAGTTGAGAAATTTGGGAGGTGGTTAAGGTGGAAGATTCTTCCAAGGAGATCAGTTCCAAATTAGACATCCTCAGGATAAGACAACAGTCTAACATATCCCAGCAACGACTGTGTGGTGGTCTGCAAGCGTCACCACTGGGCCAGCATGATCTTTCACTGCCCAGGCTTCACCCCTTTGGGGTTTTAGTGGAGCAAGAATAAGGGGAAGCAGAGAAAATGAGGTAAAAACAAGGTGTAGGTTATCAACAACTACCATACATCCTGGATTTCCTATCACCTGTGTACTTGTCACCTCTCCAGTTGTTCCCACAAAGATAGTCATACCTGACAGGTAGTATGTCTCTATTTTTAACTAGGAAAATTAAAATTATAAACTGGGCACAGTTTGTAAAAGACAGGATGCAGTTTAACTGTTCCTTGAGGGCAATGACTGCAATGGAGTCATCTTTGGATTTCTAATGCCTTATCTGACACAAATAAAAAGGACTGTGTAAAAGTTGAATGAATGAATAAACTGAAAAATTACTAAGTTGATGAAAATCAAGATAAATATGGTGTGTGTGTGTGGGTGTGTGTGTGGGTGTGGGGGTGTGTGGGTGTGTGGGTGTGGGTGTGGGTGTGTGTGTGTGCTGTAAAGCAGTAGTCACTGAACTGCTAACACCATACCGTTCAGTCCACCATCTGCTCTGACCCCTCGTAGTTCCAATCTTATTCATGTGACTCTCAATGCCTTTGCTGCTGCTGCTGCTAAGTCGCGTCAGTCATGTCCGACTCTGTGCGACCCCATAGATGGCAGCCCACCAGGCTCCCCCGTCCCTGGGATTCTCCAGGCAAGAGTACTGGAGTGGGTTGCCATTTCCTTCTCCAGGGCATGAAAGTGAAAAGTGAAAGTGGAGTTGCTCAGTCGTGTCCGACTCAGTGACCCCATGGACTGCAGCCCGCCAGGCTCCTCCGTTCATGGGATTTTCCAGGCAAGAGTACTGGAGTGGGGTGCCATTGCCTTCTCCACTCAATGCCTTTATCCTTGATGTAAAAATGGCTAGTTGCTGACATTAATATTTCATCGTGCATGCTCAGTTGCTCAGTCATATCCAACTCTCTGAGATCCCACAGACTATAGCCCTCCAGGTTCCTCTGTCCATGGGATTTCCCAGGCAAGGATACTGGAGTGGGTTGCCATTTCCTCCTGCAGAGGATCTTTCTGATCCAGGGATTGAACCTGTGTCTCCTGCGTCTCCTGCATTGGCCGGCAGATTCGGATTCTTTACCCCTGAGCCACCTGGGAATCCCTAATAGTTGATCAGTCTATCTTAAAACAATAGTCTAAAGATCTGACTTATTTTTCTAACTCCAGTGAAGGGGAGAGAGTATGTTTCAGACTGCACATGCTTGTGCATTATTTTTGCAAGGTGTCATTTTTTTGCTTTGAAGAAGAGCACACAAACAGAACTCCACTGTATAAGCCGTCAATTTTGCTAATAATACCGCATGCCTAGAGCTCTAAGATTGGATGATTATACATGCTCATAAAATCATTCACGGAGACACCCCTTTGGTGCGTGGCTTCAGGGAAGAGGACTAATACTCACTTTCAAATATCCCCTTTTACATCAAGTTTCTTAGGGTCCTGCTCTTTTCATGGATACGATCACATAATTAATAGAAATCTAAGCAATGACTTGCCTTTTAAAATAAAACTTGGAATTCACCATTTTTGTCCCTTTTTCAAGGTGGCCTTTGAAAGCAGAAGGTCTTGAAGCTTAGATTAACTGGAAAATGCTTCTGAATACCCAGATTCTAGGCAGGGAGTGCCGCCCGGGGACACCTTCGCTGACAGACACAGTTCTCCCTGTAAGGCAAGGGGAGACGCCTTCATCCTGCCACAGGGCCTTATTTTATAAGCCTTCTCAGCTGACCTGGGGTCACTGGGTGAAGAGAGGCAGGGACACCCACTTGGAGGAGCACAAAGGCCACACATGTGTCCCTTTTAACCTAGAAGCCACATCCGGGTCCCTCGCATGAACTGCCCAGAGCTGGGTCATGTTTCCAGGTCCCCTGCAATCCTGCACAAAGAGACTCCCGGGACCCCCAAGAAAAACAGCAGCAGCACCGGGGTGCCAACAGGGAGACATGATGGGTGTGTTTTCTGGTTTCACATTGCAGCTCCTCTTATGACAGAGGAACATCTGCAATGCCAGAAGCCTATGAAGTAATAAATAACCTTTTCCCCAGACACTCAGCAGCCTTATTGTGCTTTGAGACACAATCAACCCTGATCAATTGATGACTTTGTGCCCTTCCACCCAGATCGACATCACTCCTATAGAGGGTGTCATGACCTCACTCAGCTTCCCACGCTCTCCAGAGGGGAAGCGTGGACACCATCACCCATGGGATGCCACCACTTACGTGGCTTTGGATGGTTCAGAACCTGCGACTTTTGGTCCAGATGCCAAGAAAAGGGTGTAGATGGCAAGCTGGCTTTCACAGCTGGTCAAATAGCAAAAAAAAAAAAAAAAATGGGGCTTTAGACCAATGAACGAGTGACCCAAAAGTTAAATGTAAAAAATGTATTCAAACCCACAAAACCACTTCCCTTCAAATTCTTGATAGCAAACGTGTTAAATCATTAAGTAAGCAAAGTTCAGAGAAGAGCATTCACACCTTCTACAGCAAAACTCATCAGGGTGCTGGAGCTCCACTGTCTTCTTGTTCTCCTGTGAGAAAATGCTGATGTGCAAGCCATGGGGGCTGAACGAAGCCCCCGAGCCTCGCTGGCGGGCACGTGCTGGCCTCGGAGCATTTCACAGCTGAATGGTCCCAGTCTTGTAAACATGCAGCTATGCCAGGAAATTGCTGTGTGTGCTACAAGATGCTGGGGTGAAGTTTGAGTTCAACTGCACTCACTGTGGACTTTGGTTTTCGATGATTCATGTAGAAAAAGGCCCATTCTTAGGTACGACAGAAGTGCTGCCACAGAGCCTCTTCCAGATGGGCTTTGTCTCTTTCAGAATATGCCAGCTCTGCGGAAACTTCTCATTTGTGGTTATCAGTTATTCATATCTCAGTGTGAATAGAGGCTGTAAGATTCCATTTTTAAAGCAACAGATGGACATAGGACACTTGTCTGTGTTGTTGTTCAGTCACTCAGTCGTGTCTGACTCTTTGCAACCTCATGGACTGCAGCACGCCAGGCTTCCCTGTCCTTCACTATCTCCCAGAGCTTGCTCAAACTCATGTCCACTGAGTTGGTGATGCCATCCAACCATCTCATCCTCTGTCATCTCCTTCTCCTCCTGCCTTCAGAGACTAATTACTGAACACTAGACAAGGGATTGAGAAGATAACCTTTATGCTCCTCAATGAAAACACACACCCACCAAGCATCTACATTGTGCCTGGTGCTCTGTGCACTGGGGGAAGGCAGAAATGAAAAGCCTCAGTTTTCATCCTGTTGAGAGTCGCACCTGACACCAGCTCTTCTGTTGGCTTGGAATTTGACCTTGCAAATCTCTTAGTGCTTCCTGGCAGACCTCAAGGGCAAGAGGACCCCCAAAAAAGGAGAAATTAGAATAGAAGGGAAGCATAAAGAGCAGCATCTAGAGGAGGGAGAGTGACAGAAAACAGTATAGTTCAGAAAATTGTTCTGTTTTGGAGACAGAGCCAGATTGGGAGTCCAGAGACCCTAGGGCTATTCCACGTCATCCCCTAGAATCGTGGACCTTCAGGAGGCATTCTTCCCTCCCCAGGTCCTGCTTTATTAGATAAATGAGGAGCATGGACTCCACCGGAGATTCTCTACCAGGGTCACTCTGCCCCCTCAGTGGGTACTTGTCAATGTCTAGAGACATTTTTGGTTGTCAGAACTGGAGAGAGGGGTGTTTCTGATATCCAATGTGTAGAGCCCAGAGATGCCACTCAACATCCTGTAATACACAGGACAGCCACCACAGAGGGCCATTCCACCCAGAATGTCCACAGTGGTAGTGGGGAAAAACTCTGGACTGCCTCGTCTGCAGGGTCTACTAAGATCCATGTGGTTTATGGCCCCTTGAAAGAGGATTGGTCTGGAGCCAGGAGCCCAACGGCCATCCTTTGCATTTTCCCTGGGGTCTAAGAGGCAACATGACCCATTATACTTCGAAATTTTGCCTTGTTTCCTGGCATCCATGAGCTCCTGTCCCACATACGCAGAGGCTGACCACTGCTACTCTAAGGGAGGTTCAGCCTGCGGCAAAGTTGGAAGGTGTGTGAAAGTGGACCAGTCAGCAAATATGCCATCTCCATTCAGCAAATATGCCATCCACATGGGGGCCATTCCGAGTCTGCACAACATGTGATTCACCTAAATCAACTCATAATCATTGATCCCCCAAGGCTCCTGCAAAGGCATCTTGAATCCACAGTTTGTAACAATTGTATATTGTTCAGTTGCTCAGTCGTGTCCAACTCTTTGTGATCCTGTGGAACAATTATGTACATCATGTAAAAATTAAATATCAAAGAAGACCCTGAAAGAGATGCCAGCTACTCTTCTTGGCAATTGCTTGGTGAGGCAGCCAACAGGAGCAGAGGTGCTCCTGTGGTTTTAGAGGGGGTTGGAGAGGTTCAAGAGTTTGCCAAGAGTTATAGAACCATTCTGCCCTCTGCCACCGATACACCTGGCAGGGAAAGGACCGATGGAAGAAGGAAAATGTTAGCTCCCTGAAGGACACCACAGGAAGACTCCTGCTGGAGCAGTGGGGGCTCTGTTTTGTCAGGTGCTTGGTGTAAGAAAGGAGGTTCCAAACTGCCAGGGCCAGTAAGCGTGTCAGTCTGCTGCATCCCACCACTCCTCTGAGGCCCGGGACAGCCCCTGGCACTCTGGTGAACAGGTCTGAGACCACCCTTTGGCAATAACCACACATAGCGAGTTATGAAATTCCTCCCACTTGGCTGGTCATCAAGACCCTGATGCTCTGTGGTGTGATCAGAAGCCTAGTGATGCTCTTCCCAGATCCCTCTGAAAATATAGTGAAAAAAATCATCAGGAAAGATGGAGAATATAGGTGTCCCTCAATTCTTGCTCAGATTACTGAAATTACCTTTTTACTGGTCTCCTCACAGCTGTCTGCTTCCCCTCCAATCTTCTCTCCAGTACAGTCAAGAGTGATTCTTTCAAACTCAAAGCTAATTATGCTACATTCCTACATAAACACATAGAACACTTTTGCTCTGCAGATCAAGATGGAATTAGTTAACAGATCCCAAAAGGCCTTGCGTGGATCTAGCTGTATCCTGCCTCTCAACCACGTTTTCTGGGCTCCGCATACACTGGCTTCCTTTTAGTTCTTTGAAGGCTTCCTGCTTACTTCTGCCATAGGACCTTTGCACATACCATTTCAGTTGCCTTGATGTCCTCCTCCTCCCAGCCCCTGGTTCATTCTGTTCTCCCTTCAGAGCTCAGCTCAATCATTGCCTCCCTCATAAAATCCTGTCCCACCTCCCTCACTATATCATGGCACCACTTGCCTCTTCTTCGTAGCTCTTTACACAATTGCAGTTCTGCATTAACGTGTGCATGGGTGTTCGATAAACGCCTACTGAACAAACAAGCAAATAAATCATTCCCTCCTGGGTAGAATATGCTCCTTGACCACACATTCTTATTTCTGTCTCTTTAGTGGTTCCTCTTAGAATTTTCTGTCCAACTGTTGGCTGGCTATGCAGCATGTGAGATCTTTGTTCCTTAACCAGGAATCAAACCCGTGCCCCATGCATTGGGAGCATGGAGTTTTAACCACTGGATCACCAGGGAAGTCATACCCACTCTTTCCTGTGTGAACTCTTCTCACATTTTCCCATGCTTACAAAACTTATCTGTCTCTCTATGTGATCCTGGAGCTCTTTATTTGTACCTTTCAATGTAATTATTAAATTAAGTTTAAATTATTAAATTAAATTTAAAGACTAATTATTAAATTAAATATGTAAAACATATATTGAATTATCAGATATACAGTTTAATTAGCATCCATCCTAGGCATGTTAGTCTCCCCCTTTGAATTCTAAACTCTGGAGAAAAGAGACTCAGCCTAGCATACTCTTCTGCAAAGCTGTATGTGCTTAATAAATATTTGTTGAACTGAAATGCCACTTGTTAAAGCTCCAGCGTTAGGGAAAAATCTCAATTAGTCACTCACATAACACATACCAATGCCATTCTACCCAGTTGAGCTCCTAAGATAGGATCCAGAATGCAGAAGGGAAGAGGTGCTTTCTTCACATAGGGAGAGAAATTAGGTATATTGTGAGCATCTTCTAATTAAAAATAAACTATGATCATCTTTGGGATTTCTCCTCTTGTTCCAGACAGCTGTCAGGGCAGTAACACTATTTCTCTGCAGGTAAGGTTGTCAGCTTTAGGAAGTAAAAATATGGGACTCCCAGCTAAATTTGAATTTCAGATCAACAAATATTTTCTTGTGGAAATACGTCCCAAATATCCCATGGGATATACTTATACTAAAAAAATACATATTCTTATTTATCTGAACTTCAAATGGACCTTATTCTGTATTTCATCTAACAACCTTAACCACATGCTTTTGCCATCTAGTTGATGATGCTGTGATATTAATTGGTAGCTCCAAAAAACAACACAGACACACATACACACGAATGCCAACAGAATGGTCACATGAATGTAATTCCTTCTCTGTGTTTACTGGCTTGTCTGTGTGGCTGTTGCGTCAGCACCTGAATCATCACCATCTTAGAGGGCAGGTGTGGGTTCAGTTTACTGTTTGTGCCAAGCCCTTTGGATGGTGCTGCCGTCACACATGCCCTAGATGCCTAGTTGTCTTGCTGCCTATTGTGTTCAGAAGGAATGAACTTTGTTCATAGTCTTTATATCTTCTTACAGATTTAGAGATAATGGTTTCCCACACATACAGTTACACATGAAAGAATGGAAAAGCAGAAATTCATTTTGAACACTTTAAATATGTGAAACCGAAAGTTCAGGATTAAACTCACAATCAAATGGGGTTGTACAGGGAAAACAAAAGGCATAAATTCTCCTGCAACATTCCTGGAGACATAGGGTTTTTCAAAGAGGAGAAAATAAAAGTGAAGAAGGAAACAGAGGCTCTGATCACATTTTCCCTTCAGAAACACTGACTGCTACAGGACACTTACTCCCAATAACCTTGACTGAGGAGGCCAGATGCTCACAACTGGAGAGGCTTTGTTTAATTTCCTTATGTCTTTTCCTTCCCTTACAATCCTGTGAGGTGAAACTTTATTATTATTATTATTAACAAGAATTAAAACTCCGTTTGATTTGACAAGTGTTTTTGAGTTAAGGGACCATGTGCATGTATGAACGCAGCAAAACCCACCTAGGCTGTTGCCTTAAGAAGTTATTAGGACTGAAGTCTCTGCATTTTCCTTGGACCATAATCTGATCCTTGTCCTAGAGGTTCTTGCGAGATATGTCCCGGCCTCCTTGGGACTCGGTTGTTTGCAAGAATCTGAGATTGTTAAGACAAACTTAGACATTCTTCTGTCCCTACAGTTGCCTCAGACAATAATGTTTTGTTCCTAGGCGACCATCAGGAAGCATCAAAAACATCTTGCTCAAGCTCAGTTTTCCAAAAGAACGATTTCTGTGTTGAAATAGAGCGGGGGTGGGGGGTACATTCCTATCGTCGCTCTCTGTTTAATTTTTATTTCTTCTTCTTTTTTTTTTAATGGATATGTCGGACCCCAGGATACAAAACCGATTTACACACAAAACAAGCCATGCATTTGAGAGGCAGAGCTTTTTCAGGGCAAACAGAACTACGCCAGGCCAGGAATGGGTTTCTCTCTGACTTCTCTCCATTTCTGACTTTGCACATTAAGATAGCCATGCTTTCCCTGTGCGGAAGGCTCTGTAGAATCAGATAGTGTAAAGGATGTGGAACAAAGATGTCGACTTCCTAGCAGCTCCTTTCTGATCTCTGGGGTATTTCTTTGACCATGGAAGAGGGTGCTTCCAGGAGGCCTGGGGAAGGTCAAGCATAACTTCCAGGGTCTTTAACGCCAATCTGCCCTGAATTGTGTTTTAGTGTGTGTGTGTGTGTGTGTGTGTACAGTGGGGGGGGGGGCGTGGGGGATGCCTGTGTTAATTTGTTCTGTTCCCTTTAAAGGGAAGGAAGGGCCCCCTCAGGTCTATAGAGAGGTATGTTAGCACACGGTTTACAAAGCGAACAGAGATAAGTGAGTTACCGCGAGGTGTGGACGCCAGAGCCGGTTTCGATATTTCAGTGGGAACCTGCTGCTCTCTCACTTGATTGGCACCTCCTTAGAACCTTCGGAGCCCTTTTTTCAGTTTTTGTATTCGTCTATGGGGTCGCACAGAGTCGGACACGACTGAAGCGACTTAGCAGCAGCATATATATTCTCAGCGGCCCGTGGGGCGGAAAGTTCAGGACACACTCAGGCTGGTAGAAAGCGCCATTGTTTCTGGAGAGGCTTTCGCCGCCTCAGCTAAGAGTCCAAGGACAGATCTGAAGATCTAGCGGGGGTGGAGCTGCCACACCCAGGCCTGAGGATCGGGCTCTAACTCACAGGTTCAGTCCGAGACTCACAGGTCAGATAACACAGCCTCACACCGCGGGGGCAGAGCAGAGCATGCGGGTTCATGGGGAGGCGTTTAGGTGAAGTAAAAGCCGGAGGAAAGGGGAGATTTCTGCCCTTCACCCTCCCCACCCCCACACACACATATACACATACGCACACACACAGACTCAGGCTGAGGTGTATAGCAACACAGAGCCCGCAGCAAACATGCCCTGGGATGGACCCACAGGAAAATTAGTCAGAGACTCTGAGGCAACTAGAGTATGAAGGTTACTTCTCTGTGGAAATACTGGAAAAGAACCACATTCTTCAGAGAAACCATGCCGAGCCCCCGTTTCGCTTTGTTTCCCCCATTTAGCTCTGTTCCTAACTCCCCAACGTGTCACTGAGACTTCGGTGGGCCACTGGAAACAAGCCCATCAGTGGGGAGACCTGGATCCGATGGGGGAACCCTATGTAGGTCACTTCCACAGCAGATGAGCAGGCTCAGCGTTTTCCCACCAAAGTGTTGGGTTTTAGTCACTCAGTCTTCCCGACTCCTTGCGACCCCATGGACTGTAGTCAGGGCTCCTCTGTCCGTGGAGTTTTCCAGGCAAGAATACTGGACTGGGTTGCCATTTCTTCTCCAGGGGATCTTCCTGACCCAGGGTTTGAACCGAGGGTCCCCTGCATTACAGGTGGATTCTTTACCGTCTGAGCCACCAGGATCTGAATATGCACCCTGCCCACGTTAAAGGGGAGAGGGAACCAGGAGAGCTGGTGTTTCTGGACACAACTTCCCCACTGGAAGGGTGGTGTTTTCCTCTACCCTATGGATTTGAGCTCCTTACTTAACTGCCCAGACCCCAAGATCATCCCCCTCTCCGTTTAATACCAACCCCCCGAGATGTCCCCATCGCAGGTGTCCCATGACTAGAAGACAAGAAACCCAGAAAGATGATTTAAACAAAACAAGCACCACCACATAACATCCGTATTGTTTCCCCAGACCTTTATCTTCCCTGAAATATAAGCCATATTAGTTATGCTTGAACTGACATTTCCATGTTGAGAAACTTAAGAGCCAGAGAATGAAATAATAGGCCACCAGTTTTTATAGGGCTTTAATTTTTTTTATAGGATTGCATTTATTCTTTCCATCAAATGTTATATTTATTTAAAACTCAAACAGCGCCTTATCCCATACTCCATTGTCTCCTTAAGCCCCCTTATAGGAGCAAACTTCTGTCTCCACAGGTGGAAAATCCAGGCACAATACCTAGAGAAATTAAAATATGGTGCACTGACCAGCAGTTAAAAATTACAGTTAAAGGTAGTAAGGAATTTGCAGGTGTGTGGTTTTATTCCCCAATCTAGTCAGAAGAACCATTTTAATACTGTTAGTCAGGGAGTTCCACCCGGGGCCTTATTAAATTGATTTGCAAATGAGAACTTTGAAACCAGGGCAGGGGGTGAAGTTTAAAGGCGCCTCAACGCTTGGAGGAATGGGAAGGGGTTGCTGTGCCCACTTCAGGAATCTCAGCGCATTTCCCACAACACATTTATCCCAAGGGAACAATTGTAGTCAGGTTCAAAGACTGTCACTGGACTCAGCTAACGGGTCTTTCTGGGATGTGGGGAGGAAGGACTGGGTGAAGCATGTGGGAGGGGGTGGGTGGCAGGACCGTCAGCTAAAGCCTCCTCATAGACTCGGAACGGATTCTGGGTACCACATTATCTCTGTATTCTTTGGTGATTAAGGATGCCCAGGGATGCTTCCCCATCTGTGATGCAGAGGAAAAGCAGGGATGCTGGAAGCCCCCCAAGGAGGAAACTAATAGAGGGTGACAAGTGGGGATTCTAGCAAGGCTAGCATACAATTGTCTCATCTTCATGGTGTGTCAAGTTAAATGTAGGCTTCGGCTACTATGCTTGTCATGGGGCTCTAAATCATCAGAGCCAACATCTCACCAGTGTTAGGATGTTGCACTGTCTTTGACCTCTAAGGACAATGGCCAGTTGACAGAAGGAACAGCAGGGACCCTTTCCCTCCCTCACACTCTCTCAGTCACACTCGGGGTGGATGTCTGGCTGGGCCCTGGCCATACCCATCCATGTGCACCCCTCTTCCCGCAGAGTCACAGGAAGAGGGAGGGCTCATGGTCTAGACACCCCTGTGGGTTGGAGAAGACTGGGAAAGACCGGGTCCAGGCAGGAGCACCTTCACAAGGGCCTCTACACTTGTGACAGCGTACACCAGGAGGGCAGACCAGTAGCAGAGGCTGGGAGGAAGCCCACACCAGCAGACAGAGCACAGTCTCCGGGCAGCTGGAGGGTCGTGCCGTACATAGCCTCCCGGCCCGTGATGAGTACCTGCCACAAGCAGAGGGCTATCCTGACAGGCGGACAAAGCCTGATGTGTGTACCTTCAGCAGTTGTCACACACGTACTATGCACAGTTACACTGTTTACCTAGTAAGTACTAGTGGCCGACACTGTCATCCTCTGACGCCCATTCTGCTCTTCCCCAGTCATGGAATGACCACCCAGAATAAAGACTACATTTCCCAGCTTCCCTTGCAGCTAACTGTGGCCATGTGACCGATTCTGGCTGATAGAATATCCGCAAATGGTCCATGGGCACCTTTCAGGGAAGAGGCACCTTTTTTTCACCCCTCTCTTCCTGCTGGCTGGAAGGAGGCTGTGATGGCTTGAATCTGAGCTGCCTTGGACATCGTATTGAGGCTAGCAAAGCACATGATAGTAGGAACTTAAATATTTGCAGACTTTATGAAGCCTTCAAACAGCCCTGGATTGCTTTCCTCCAGACTTCTAATAAACAAGAAGAGAATTAACTTCTACCTTGTTTAAGCCCACCCCTCTAGGGTTTTTCTATCATTTGCAGTCAGACCGAACCCTCAATAGGACTCAATACATGTTTGTTGAGTGACTGACTGACTTATTGGGTGATTAAATTTAAAAAACCGAATGAATGTCATTCTAGGTACCCAGCACTTTGTCATCAGCCCTATCCATGAGATTTGAAACCTGATGAGTCTTGATGAAATCCTTGCTGTGTGACCCTGGGCAAGGCATTTACCTCTCTGAGCATCAGGTTCCTCATCTCTGGTATGGGATTCCTAACCCCTAAATAATTGGTTGTCACAGAGATTAGATGATGCACTTAGATGGCAATCCACTCCAGTATTCTTGCCAAAAAATCACATGGACAGAGGAGCCTGGTGGGCTGCAAGTCCCTGGGGTTGCAAAGAGCCAGACACGACCGAGCAACTGAGAACACACACACACATTAGCTGTATCTGGCACATGATAAGACCTCTTTATGGTAAATACAAACCACACTCCTTATCTCTGGGAGAGCTTACTCCTCTCTCTCTAAAGACTTCACTTTCCAATACTCCCTAACTTTTGCTTTTCCTTTATAAATTGAATTACCATTTATTGGTTCTTATCATTCTATATTCTCTCACAAGTACTCAGTTCATACAACTGACACCGTCTCTTTCGATGCGTACAAAGAACTGCATAGCTCATCTCTTTTTGTGTTAGCCTTTGGAATTGCACCTAGAAAGAAAGGCATGAAGTCAGTCATAAATTGTTACTGCTAGAAGGAAACTGGAATGGTGGTTACGGTTGTCAGGGATTTGGGGGGAGGGGGGAGGGAGGAGGGAGAATGACTGCTGATGGAAGTGGGGCTTCTTTTCGGGGTGATGGAAATGTTCTGGAATGGGATAGTGATGATGGTGGTGCAATTCTGCAAATATACTAAAAACCACTGAATAGTCCACTCTAACGTGGTGAACTGCGTGTATGTGAACTGTGTCTCAGTAAATCGCCTGGGTCAGATAAGGGACTGCCTGCTTCCAAGATCGGCTGTTGTGCAAACGAGGGGCACTCGCCACACACAGGGCACAGTGAGAGGGTCGCAAGTCATACACAATGGCGCCAGGACGCCAGTGTTACAGGAGGTGGCCCAGAGGTGAGCCTGGCATGAATTCACGAAAAGGACTCATCCAGAGAGACTGGAGGACGTTTCAGGGAGAAGGTGAGACTTCAGCTGGGGATGAGGGAGGAGTTGGATGAACTTGAAGAGGTGAAAGAAGAGACATTCTAAAGAAGAACCTAGAAGGAGTAAGAGATCATAGTATTGTCTTTACTATGTTGTCGTTGCCTTTTTAATTTCAGTTCTTATTACAGTGTTTTCAAGGGGCAGTGGGAAGACTGGTCTCCAGGGCAGAAGAGGGGAAAGCAAATCCAGGCAGGACAGGGCAGAGCAGACAAGTCCCCTCTGATGATACCCTGGCCTCATCTTGATGCGAGGGATGCAGGATGTAGTCATCCGGGGCTCTGGAGCCCAGCGGTAATGCAACACTCTTTCCCATGCCTTTCTGTATACCTGTACCCTGGCTCCTCTGACCGGCCATGAAGATGGCCTGTTGGAATAAAACACACGTCGACTGGCCTGGTCATTGCAATTGTTCGTTGTTAAGAGCTGTCTAAACTCTGAAGAAGATGAAGTTTCTTTGTTTGAAAGAAGCACAGCGCTGCAAGGCGCCGGGGAAATTCCTAGGCCGACATCTTATTTTATGTGGGTGTGAAGTGAAAAACCTCTCATTTTGTAAGCTGAGCAAAACCGAGGTACAGCAGAAGCGAAATGAGTATGCACGGGCCTAAATACCACTTTGAAAGTTCAGGGCGGGCTTTGTTGGCTAAACCACAGCACATCTGTGAATTTTCAATGAAGAGGCTGGCATGAGGCCTTGGTTTTTCTGTAAAATGCCATAGGGTAGTCGCCAAACTACAGTGCCAGGTAAGTTGGTCGAGCCCAGGGCCTGGAGAGCCACACAGAGGTACAGATGTCCATATTCTTATATTCTGCTTCACTGAGATATTTTGCAGGCTCCCCCTCTGGGGTAATGGAAGTCTGCGTCTCTGGCATCTTTTTATCCTTTGGTATTAACGTTGTTATTATTTTGCTAGCAGCATAGCGTAATATGACTGCTATTTGAATTTCTCTCCCCTATCCCAATGTACTTGTCTGCCATGAAAAGAAGTGGTTTGGCATAAAGTGAAAGTTTTTAAGCATCCATTTTCCAGATGGACCTCTCTGTTAAATTTATATACGTATATACCAAAAAAAAAGCTAAACCATGTGGAATGCTCCTAAGTGAGTATTATTGTTTACTAGACTTCTTACTCTGTCTTATGGCATTTTATAATAAAATATCAGCAAGCTCGTAAAGAGGGCTTTTTCTAAGGTCCGTAATCTTTCTAACCATAACAAAAGGGCGGTAAATATATTGTACAAGAGTGTGATGGAAAAATGTGCTGAAGTATTTCCATAAATCAAATGTAGCACTTTGGCATTGACTCTAAAGCATTAAATTTAGTAAATTAGAACCAGATGATTTTAAAATAGAAACTTACATAACTTTACGGTGTGATTTTTTTTTTCTACACAAGTTTATCTTCATGAAGTCCCCTTGGCAGCTACCGTAATAGGTATTTAAGAAGTGAGAGCAGCGTGTGAGTGTTTATACATCTTTGTAATTTCCACCGAGCCTGGCATTCTGTTGGGCAATTAGTTAAGTCCTGGTGGACGGATGAATGAGATTTCAGTCGTGATTAACAAGTATAAGTTAATTGGCAAAGGAAATGTAATATAAACATTTATATGGATCTCCAGGTAGACAAGATACTGTCACCCACACTTAACAATAAAACTCTGCCTTGCTTTTCTTTTCACTGTTGAATCTGTGTATCTAAATCAATGCATCCGGAAGAAAAGAGTAGATCCGCTTCTCATTTGGGTCACCAAATTCGCAGCAGAATTTTCCTAATACATAAGTCTCCTTTTTATTTCTGCCTTCTTAGGAACCAAGGGAAAATGCTCCTTTCTGTCATTCTGTCTCTCTCCTCTCATTCAGACGCAATATCACAAGGTAGCTGGTAGCTCAAGGGCAAGTTGGAGGTTCAGTGCAACACGTAGACTGAGAAAAGCCTAAATGCAGTGCCACATGGGGGTCAGAATGCGGTACCATCTGTGCCCTTCAGGAGAATACTCTCTGGCAGAGGGTTAGTCAGGACACTGTAGTTGCAAGTGAAAAAAGGTCAGCCCCAACTAGGTTAAGCAGGAAAGCTATTTGTTGCTTTAGCATTCAGGTTAAGATTGGAGTTCAGGCATGGCTGCATTCAGAGGCACAGGCAACTGGATCAGAATTCCCATCATCCCTCCACTTCAAATATCTTTGCTTCTTGATTGTGTAGCCATGGTTCTCCAAAGGAATAGAACCAGTAGACCAATAGGGGGTGTGTGTGTGCATGTGCACAGAGAAAGACTAATTAAAGAATTTCTCACATGACTGTAGAGGTTGACCAGTCCCAAATCTGCAGGGCAGGCTGGCAGGCTGTAGCCCCAGAGAAGAGCTGACAGTGCAGCTCAGTCCAAAGGCCATCTGGAAGAGCCTTCCTTCTTCCCAGGGGACACTGGTCTTTTTTTCTCTTAAGGCCTTCAACTGATTAGGTAGGTCCACACACACGATGGAGCCTTATCTGCTTTACTCAAAGTCTACTGATTTAAATGTCATTCTCATCTAAAACGTATCTTCACAACACGTCTAGGTTAGAATTTGACCAAATAACTGGATACTGTGGCCTAGCCAGGACGACACGGAAAATGAACCGTCACACGCAGGGAGCCGAAACCCGGGGCTCTGTGACAACCTAGAGGGGTGGGATGGCGTGGAAGTTGGGAGGGGGGTTCAAGAGGGAGGGGACGTATGTATACCTATGGTTGATTCATGTTGATCAGTGGCAGAAACCAACACAATATTGTAAAGCAACTATCCTCCAATTTACAAAAAAAATTAAAAAACAAAATGAACCATCACAATATGTAAATACGAGGAATTGATAAGAAGCCTCTGGAATATTTGGGAGCAGGAGGAAATGAGAGTTTGGAACTCAGAACATGGGCCAGGGGATGTGATTGTCATCAACGCAGAAATGAGAATAGAAGTCATTGGAGAAGATAAGATAGATAAAGGAAAAAATACAGAAGAAAAAGACCTAAGGATGCACCCTTGGGGAAAGCCTGCCTGAAAAAGAAGACGGAAATGCAGGTTCCCTTGGTACCCCCAACTGGATGGGCGCCAGGATCTCCTGTGGATACCAAAATCCGAGGATGCTCTATCCACGGGCTCCACATCCACAGATTCAACCAGCGCTGGAGAGAAAAAACTACACCATCTGCGACTGGTTGAATCCGTGGATTGAAACCCTGGATACCAAGGACCGGGGTGCCAACCATACCCGTCAGTGAGAGAAGAGTAGGAAGAGCCCACTGCCGTGGAAGCTGAAGGAGGAGGCCACTCAGGACAGCTGGTGGAGGAGAGGTCAGAAGCAGAGGGATGCAGGTGACCGAGGAAAGCCCCCCAAATTGGGCAAAGGAGGGTGAGGGCTTCACACCATGCCATCTGCAGACCCACCCCATTGCACACCACACCCAGGCCCACAGCAAGAGTGAAGCTGAGAGTGAGCCCTTCACAGTCCAACAGCCATTAGGAGTCATTCGTAACAATAAGAGAGTTGGACCGTAAAGAAGGCTGAGCACCGAAGAATTGATGCTTTCCAACTATGGTGCTGGAGAAGACTCTTGAGAATCCCTTGGACAGCAAGGAGGTCAAAACAGTCAATCCTTAAGGAAATCAACCCTGAAAATTCATTGGACGGACTGATGCTGAAGCTCCAATACTCTGGCCACCTGATGCAAACAGATGACTCATAGAAAAGACCCTGATGCTGGGAAAGACTAAAGGCAAAAGGAGGAGAGGGTGGCAGAGGATGAGATGGTTGGATAGCATCACCGACTCAATGGACATGAACTGAGAGATAGTGGTGGACAGGGAAGCCTGGTGTGCTGCAGTCCATGGGGTCACAAAGAGTCGGACACGACTTATCAGCTGAACAACAACAACAATATAATAATAATAACAAGCAAGCCTTGTATTTCTTAAGTCTTTTTCACTCCATCTTTCTAGTAATATATTTTTAAGCATTGCCTGCTGGCTTGAGAATGGAAAAGGCCGAGATTGTACAGCAGGGAGCATGTGCGTGGGGTACACTGGCCTGGATGGAGGTGGGTGGAAAGGCTGTTGAAGGCAGAGGCCAGGGGTGGGGGCTGGGACTGGGCAGTTCAGTGTCTGGTGGCAGCAAAGGGACAGAGAGAGCACAGCACTGTGTGTGGAGTTGGGGGCAGGAGAGGTGGCCGGGGAGAGCCCAAGAAGCTGGGTGGTGTATCGGGGGTCCAGGTTCGTTCACCCACGATTATAAGTATAAAAATTTAGCATTCTTTCATGACTTGTTTGGCAGCAAAACCTGCCTGGGTTGGCTCAACGTGATGCATATTCCTCGTTCATCCACCTTGGTACAAACATTCACACATCTGCCGAAATATGAATGAATCTGCGTGCAGCGAGCTGGTCAGGTCCCCCTGGGAGTTTTGTTGCATGCCGAATAGACGTGAAATTGGTCCTGAAAAGCTGAAATACTCGGAATTCCACAGCTCATCTGGCCTCCAGGTTTTTGAACAAGGAACCGTGGATCTGTGCTGAGGATGAGGAAGGCGCGAACATCCTTGTAGAGAAGGGGATTCAAAAGACCAGGGGTGGGAATGGGAGCATGGAGAGGTGGGAACCTGAGTGCTGGGGCTGAGTCCTCCCCTCCTTGATGAGGAGGATGAAAAGCACAGAGTAGTCAGGTACTATGAAGTCGCTCAGTCATGTCCGACTGTTTGTGACCCCATGGACTGTAGCCTACCAGGCTCCCCATCCATGGGATTTTCCAGGCAAGGGCACTGGAGTGGGTTGCCATTTCCTTCTCCAGGGGATTTTCCCAACCCAGGGATCGAACCCAGATCTCCTGCATTGCAGGCAGACGCTTTACCGTCTGAGGCACTAGAGAAGCCTTCAAGTCAGTAAGGCGGGAGGATTTTATTTCCTGGTGACCTGACTGCATGGGGGTTGGCTTTTGAAGTCAGAGAGCAACCTTGAGATGGGAAAATCTAAAGGTGGGGAGCGCATGGCCTCCACCTTCCATGGACAGGCGGGCCACGGCCTGGCTGCTTCTCCCAACCCTCCACCCTTCCGAAGACCAGGAGCTCCCCAGGCTGGTTAGAGCCTGAGACATGAGAATCACAGGCCATCAGAGTTGGAAAACCCTCACAAACCTCCCTGCCCTTGTCTACATCTTCTGGTCTAAATCTCAGGGTGCCAGGACTTAAACTAAGGGAACGGCTACTTAGCATCTGTAAACCTCAGGGCTGTGGGTGAACCTTTAGGTCCTGCACATGCGAGTTCACTGGGCTCCTCCTGGCTTTCCTGATGGAGAAGAGAGCTGCTTGCGGTTTCTTTCCAGCCCCCGTGGCCAGGAAAGAGTGTGCCATCCACATTCGCCCAGCCCGTCGAGGGTGGACACTGGTGTCTCCACCGCCGCCCAGTCTCCGGCCCACGCTGGAGAGGCATTCCTCCAGCAGACAAAATAAAAGATCGCTGATAGCTGGAGCGCTTTGTTTGCTCTCTAAAAATGAATCAAACTCTTCAAAAGCTTGGATTCAACAGCACATTCCTCCCATCCCCCCTTGCCTCCCACCGCCAGCACCGACCCCAGGCCCTGCATTGCTCAGATTCCTTCGGGCCCGCTCCTCAGCGCCAGCTGGCGGCCACCGAGGTCTGCTCAGATGGGCCAGATGCCTGGGGACGGGGCCTGCTGGACATTCTCTGGGGCCTCTGCTGAAATGATCTATCTGGGGCCTCCGGTTAAGTGACTGTTCGGTGCTTGAAACCCTGCCCCACCCCCCTCACTTCCCTGTTCCCTCCATTCTTCCCCACCCACCTCCACCCTGAGCCACACTGGATGCCAGATGGGAAGGGTGACTTTTAGCCATCCTTGCGTGCATCCAGAGAATGGTAAAGCTCAGGAGTAGACCGGAAACTGAGCATCCAGCCCCACCTGAGAATGTAGGGCAGGCAGTCCACCAGCCTCTGCTCATCCCACCTGGACAGCAGCAATGCGGGGAAGGTAAGAAGGGGCGGCCAGAGGTCTAGCACAACAGGCCGTGTTCTCATGTCTGGGCACAGAGACAGCGATGCTACAGATGCAAGGAGGGATCAGGAAGTCTTTTCAAATTCAAGAATATACAAAGGAAGAACAAAAGTTACCAAGAAGGAACCTGGGGCCTTTGTCCCTTCTCGGGCTTCCCTGGTGGCTCAGTGGTAAAGAATCTGTCAATGCAGGAGACTGGGGTTCAATCCCGGGGTCAAGAAGATCCCCTGGAGAAGGAAATGGCAACCCACTCCAGTATTCTTGCCTGGAGAATCCCGTGGACAGAGGAGCCTGGCGGGCTGCAGTCCGTGGGTCCGCAAAGAGTCAGCGACGACTGAGTGACTAGGCGACAACAATTGAATACACGCCATGGAGCAGTGTCACTGTGTTGGAGCCTCTGCCTCAGAAAGAGCGGAGGCCAGCCTCCGTCCAGCCACAGCACTCCTGTTTATGCGGTCTTGGCAGATCGCCTTGACCTATGTAAAAGCCCGCAGTCCGAATTTCTACCAGCAGAAGAGATTTCCGTGACCGTTTCATATAACAAATCGTTTATTTGGACAAACTAAAGCGTGCTCGAACTGAACACCTCAAGGCTGGGGCAAACAGGGGGGAGCCCTTGGCAGGAGTCTGCACAGTTTTACTGTGAAAAACTCCTTCTGTCCCACTGAACTTCATTCCTCTGCCCAGCTGGATACATACGAATAGTAGAAATCTAAGCCTTTGCACATTTACGACGATAAATAAACCTAAATCTTTATTATGTGTTTCTAACTTTGCTTATTATTTCACTCCTGAGTTAACTCCCCCAAATCCTTTCGTATAAAAGAACATACTAAGCGCTACGATGGAGCCTAACAAATTCTTGTCATATTTCACTAGAGTTGAGTGGATTTACTTAACATATAATTTATTCTGTTACTTTTTTTTTTTTTTAGTTCTTTGCCAGGGGAAAGATAGTAATTAACTATTCCCAAGTTATAATAGCAGTATTCTGTATGTATAGAAATTTTACAGTTGCACACATTTTTCAAAAATCAAGTTGAGGTATTAACCATCACCCATTTACAAGAGTCTTTGTAGCATGTTAGTGACACTGTGTTACATGTATTCTTGGAAGATTTATCAAGGACTCAGAGGGGCCTAGGGCTTCCAAGATGGCTCGGTGGTAAAGAATCCGCCTGCCAATCCAGGAGACACAAGTTCGATCCCTGGGTCGGAACGATCCTGATCCTTGATCACTGCGCCACCTGGGAAGCCCTAACTGGACAGAAAAGGGAGGGAGGGGCAGTGATTGCTTCGAGTGAGAGGTGTTCTTGCCCCTGCCTGCTGAACAGTAGCTTATTTTTTCCAAATTGACATCAGTGGAGGCTTGGTGCGGGGACAAGACATAGGGCTTTGAGAAGACATAGAATGCAATGCAATGACCTACACAGCTGCAGAAAGGGATCCTTTTCTACAAGTTGCTTAAAAATCTCACTGTCAGGAAGGCATTCTCAAGGGTGAAACAGGACCAGGCAGTAACTGAGCACTAAATGATATGCCCCACACACCACGCTATGTATAGTATCCTCTGAGGAGGATCTCTGTTCACATGTAGGTGCCAAGGTCTCCCATCAGGCCTGCTGAATCCAACTTAGAGGGGAGAAACCAAAGCATCCACAACTGTTTTGTTTTTTTTTCCCAAAGATGAAATTTCCACATTTATTTTTCTTTCATGTGCATAGAAAGCTTCAGTGAAGTGCCCTAAGAAAGGGGCCAGGTATGGTGCTGCTGCACCAGACTGGACTTTGCGCTTCAAGGGTACACTGGTCATTTTGAAAACAAAGGATGCTGTGATTTGTTTTTAACTACTAATGAGTCCTTGGGTTTCCCATTTGTGTTTTAAGCTGCCAGTTTCTCCAAGTTTCTTTTCAGATGACACACTGCCTTACGCATGATGGCATTTAACCAATGTGGCGTTTCATGTTTTATTGCAATTACTAAATGTCAAGAGGGTCTGCTAGTATGCCTTGCAAATTTCTTTTGTTGACAGAAACTGGCTTTTAAGGGAGGTCAGATTTGAGAGGCACTGACCTAGACCATAGGTGATGAGAGACACTGGGAATTGGGGGGATCAACAAAGGAGAGACTTTCTAGGAAAGGTTCCATGAGGAAGATGGGGTGCAAACGGGAGGGAAGACAGGATTTAGGTAACCAGAGGATGAAAGGAAGGCAGTCTGGGCAAGAGGGACCACACACACACACACACACACACACACACACACTTGAAAGTACGAGTAAGGAGTGAGATGTGTGTATATTTGCGTGCACACTAGTAGCCTTATTCACAATTTAAGAACTATACTTGTTCCTCAGGTAGGGTTAGTCCCACTAGGATGGAGATGCTAATTTATTGAACTCACAAATGGGACTCAAATAACCAAAGTGCACAGAGGATTCCTGGTAGCATGTAGCACACAAACCCAGGAGCCAGAAAGCCTGGGTTCACAGGCCAGACCTGCCCCTACCTGACTGGACCTTTGTGTAAGTTGAACAAGCTCTCCAAGTCTCAGTTTTGTTACATGTAAACCTAGAATATTATGACTCACCTCATTAGGGCTCGTTAGGTGAATATTAAGTGAAATAATGTTTGTGACCAGGACAGGGCCTAGAACCTGGGACCTGGATTAGCCAAGGTCAGTGGGCTGTAGCAGAAAATCCCCAATGACTCATCTTTGTTTGCGAGAAGTTTCTGGAGACTTATGGAATTGAAAAGTTGCTGCCTCCAATTATTTTTTTGAAATAACTCTGGCATAATATACACTCTTTAAAAAAAAAACAAAAAAACTGATACCAAACTAGAAATGGTAAAAGATGGCTCTAGAGTGAGTATTTCTAGATTGTGTCTCAGGAGATGTGGAAGAATCTATACATTAGTCTGAACTCTGGGATGCATATATTTTGCACTGTTCTAGAGCATGGGTCATCAAACTTTTTCTATGAAGGGCCAGATAATACATTTTTCCAGCTTTGCCCTTTTTGCCACCTCTGCTCACACTTGCTCAAGTCTGCTATTGCAGCTGAAAGTCAATGTGTAAACAAACAGGTGTGTCTGTTCCAATAAAATTTTATTTATAGACACTGCAGTTTGAACTTCATGTAGTTTTTTCATGTCTTATGAAATGTCATTCTTATTTAGATTTTATTCCAATCATTTAAAAGTATAAAAGCTATTCTTAGCTCACAGGTCATATAAAAAGCTGTAGTTATCCAACTGCCCTGCGTCCAAGAGTCAGGACAAGCAACAGGCCTTGAGCTGGTCTGAAGCTCCACATATAATAAATGGAAAGAGCAGTCCTGCCCTCAAACAAGAGTTTCCCTCCCTCTCCTCCTAAACAATAGGCAGAACCTCAAGTCAACGACATTTTTCTAAGTAGCCTTGGTCCTCTTATTCATTCAGAAGGCATTTCAGCTCCTCTAAGGTATGAGCCTGCAGGGAACACAGAGCTGAACAAGATACCACGTCACCTGGGAGCTGGGGACACAGACATCAACCAGTCATCAGGACACAGCGTGGAGGAGCCTTCTGCTAGGGCCATGGTCCAAGCACAATAGGGGCAGAGTAAAACGGAGGAATTCGTTCTGAAAAGGCGAGGTGGGCAGGGTGGGGGTGTAGATGAGGAAGGACAAAAGAGTTAGTGTTGGGATGGATTGGAGAGCAGAAGAGGGAAGGGAGGACATTCTGGGCAGAGGGAATCGTCTGTGTAAAGTCAGGACAGTACAAGCGGCTCAGATTCAGTGAATTTGTCCCCCTCCCCCACTCTGCCCCAATGTGTATAGGATGTTGATGGGAGATGAGGCCAGAAAGGGAGGCTGGGCCTGGCTCATAGTCCATGCCGATGTGCGTGGATTCTATTTTTAAGGCACTGGAGTATTTTTAAAGGCTTTTAAATATAGTAGTAACTGATTGACTCTGTATTCTAGAAATTAAGCAAGTGGTGATGTGGAATATAGACCGGAGCGGGGAGAGATTTCAGGCAGGGAAACTGAAAGTTGTGGCTGGAATAAATCAGACAGGAGATACAGAAGACTGACCTAAAACGCTGTCTGTGGTTAGGATCCCCCCCGAGTAGGGCACCCCCAGAGCGGCAGCTTCATCTTCCTTTGCTCAGGCTAGACGGGGTGACTCACTAGGTTGCTTCCTGCCCTCACAGGCTCTGACTTTGCCCTTCACTCAAGAGAGCAGCCACGTGAGCTCCTCCCAAGTGTGGATGGAAAAACCTCTTCCCTCCAGCATCCTCTCTGACTTTTGGTTGCATCCACGCCAGTGCCCAGTGGCAGCTGGAAAATGGTTTGGACCGGCCTCTGTGCCATTTCCCTCGCTCCGGCCTGCACGCGCTTCTGGTGGGTGGGGGGTTGGAGGGTGGGCAGAGCCCTTGGCAGAGGTGGCAGGCAGGTGGGAAGACCAGCAGACTGAGAGACAGGTTAGCCGGGGGCCTGGACCCCTTTGGGAAGCCATCCGAGGGAGCATGGGGGTGGCTGCATAAACCAATCGTCAGTGTTTATACAGCACAGTTTAAACAGTTATTTCGGCGTCCAAAAGCTCACTTAGTAGATGGGGAGGGGGCTGTTTCTGCTTTATTGAGAGAGTTTGTGTTTCTCCAAAGGGTTTTGAAGGAAACATAGCAGATGACACTAACAGAGGAACAGTTTCAGCATTATGTAAGTTGCATTAAGAAAAGGCTCACTGTTTCAGTAGTCTGCTGTCTATGAGTATTTACACAAACCAAGGGTGAAAACAGAGCAGACTAGATCCTATGATTCCCTGCTCAGGACACTCGGGTGACTTCCTCTCACACTCAGGAGAAAATCCACACGCTTCCACCACCCTCTCTCCATCCCTCCGGTGGGTCCTCCCCTCTGAGCATACTGACCTGCTTGCTATTGAACGCGCCGAGCTCACTGGTATCTCAGGCCCTTTCCGTGGGTCCCTGCCTCTGTTGGGAACGTTCTTTTCCCAGATCTCGGAGTGGATCCCGCATAGTATTCAGGTTCCTGCTTCCATATCAACTCCCTAGAGGGGCTTACACAACCATTATCTCTAACATGAAACACCCCCCACTCACCCTGGTCTATGAGGGTGGAACCTGCTAGAACCCACCTTCTAGCAGGTTTTCCCTGCTTGATTATTTTTCTTCATGACATCCACCGCTTCAAAATTGTATAATATATTCTTTGAACTATTGTCCTCCACTCCTACCAGACTGTGAGCTCTGTGAGAGTAACATCTTTATCTGGGCTGCTGTATCCTCCCTTCCCAGAACAGCCCCTGGCATGTGGTAGGTGCTGAATTGATGTTTGTTAAATTAGAAAGCTGCCCAGGGATGGGGTGCCACAGAGATGAGGACATTCCTCCAGCTTCTTCTGAGTGCCTACCACACTTAACAATATCAATAATAGTCTTAGAGTGATAATACTTATAATTAATCATTTAAAATTAAGTTATATCATATAACACTAGTACTGATATTATAATGATATATGATGTTACAATGTTATATGATATAGTCATAAAATAATACAAAATAAATTCAATATTAAAAGAATAATAATGGAAATAATACTAATAAGCAACCATTTACTAAGGTTTTGTTGTTATTGTTCAGTCGCTGTCATGTCTGACTCTTTGCAACCCTGTGGACTGCAGTACACCAGGCTTCCCTCTCCTTCACTGTCTCCTGGAGTTTGCTCAAATTCATGCCATTGAGTCAGTGATGCCATCCAACCATCTCATCCTCTGCCGCCCCCTTCTCCTCATGCCTTCAATCTTTCCCAGCATCAGGTCTTTTTCAATGAGTCAGTTCTTCGCATAAGGTGGCCGAAGTATTGGAGTTTCAGCTTTAGCATCAGTCCCTCCAATGAATATTCAGAACTGATTTCTATTAGGATGGACTGGTTGGATCTCCTTGCAGTCCAAGAGTCTTCTCCAACTCCACATTTCAAAAGCATCAGTTCTTCGGCACTCAGCCTTCTTTATGGTCCAATTCTCACATCCTTACATGACTACTGGGAAAACCATAGCTTTGACTAGACAGAACTTGGTAGGCAAAGTGATGTCTCTGTTTTTTAATACACTCTCTAGGTTTGTCATAGCTTTTCTTCCAAGGAGCAAGCATCTTTTAATCTCAGAGTAAAACTAAGGTTTTACTATGTGCCAAATACTATTCACTTTTATCCACATGATGTCATTTAATGCTCATTATAGCCCTAGCAGGTTGGTATTATTCTCTATTTTACATCTCAGAACACCAAAATTAGCAAGTTAGAAGTTTGTTGAGATTCTAACACGTTTACCCGACTGTAACACCTTTGTGCTTTTTTATATATATGTAACTAACAAGGGAACGACCCAGACCACCTTGAAATGAACTTCAGGTAGGTTTTCAGATATAGTCTGTATAGGACAGAAACAGGAAAGTAGGAGAGCCACTTGGGGTGAATTAAGCTTTTTACCTGGAGAATGAAAGAGCCCTAGCTATGCTTTGGGAAACTGTTTGAAAGCGTTGAAATGAGGTGAGATAGTGTTCACTATTCAATGATGCTCATCAAACAAAACAGAAGGTGATTCAGCTCTCCTGCTGAGGAAGCCAAAGGAATGTTATCTAGATCTCCTAGACGCCAAAGACCCATCATCTTACAGATGAGAAGGCCTGTGACGGATCCAGGCAAGCTAGCGACTCTCCCATGAGTCTGTGGGACTGTTAGGAAGGTCCCTGCGGTGTGTTGATAGTATGTTGTTGTTCACTGTCTCAGTCGTGTCCGACTCTTTACGACCCCATGGGCTCCTCTGTCCGTGGCAGTGTCATATGTTGCATGCTTAATGTGTGCTCAGAAGGCCCTTGCAAAATCACTCAGGCTCATTTTTTCTCCAAAGCTGAATGAGGGAAAGAGGCCTAGTGGAGGTTCAAAACCGTGAGTCAGCCTTGTCATGACCACCTGGGTGGCGGGGGTGGGGGAGGTTGGAGGGGGAGGTCCTGTCCAGGGAATAGGTGCCTTATTTAAACTGCGGTCTGAGCTGTGAGCCCCCTGTGTCCGGAAACCCCTTTTGTAGGACAGCTGCTCTCCTGTACATTTTCGCTTAGCTCATAAAAATAGAATTTTAATCCACTGGGAATTGGGAAGGAAAAAAATCAAACTGATTCTTATCCAACCCAGTAAGAAAAAAAAACAACTAAGGGCTGAGTTTTTCCATCGGAGTCATGTAGTCTGGTTGGAGTCCATCCCTTTCAGGGACAGTCATTGTCTGTATTCACCAAGTCTCAATCCTGAGGTCCCATGAAAAGGAATTTTCCCCTCACCGCTCCACACCTCAGAAGAGTTGCTGAAGGTGGCCATTTCTGTCCTCTCCTAGGTGATCTTTCTCTCTATAGAAAGCATGAAGCTGAACCAAATGTTCCGTGCGTCACTGGGAGAAGACTGGTCCTTTTAACCAGCCTCCTCAAATAGCAGGCATTTTTTTGTCGTTGTTCCCCAGATAGTAAGTGTTGTTGGGTTAATGGGTCATCTTCAGGAGAAAGGTCAGAAGGAAAAACTGCAGTGTTCAAAGCTGGAGCTAGAAATGCCAGCCATCAAAGAACGCAGTACTCGGTGAACAGTGATGATGTATGGGGCGGGCACCCTGGCCAGCCCCATCGGAGAGGTCACAGCTAAGCTTTATCCTCTGCAAAGCCAGAGGAGGTCTCTGAATGCGGCTGACCCCTCAGCTCCGCGAGGCCCCGGTGAGAAGCCAACCAGGGAATCCCTGGAGCCCAGCTCCAGAGTTCCCTTTCACTGAGGGAGAATTGTATTCTGTCGTCTTGCAGACTGACACTGCAAGTACTTTGAACACTGAAAAGAACACACACACAAAAAGCAAACAGCCACAAGAAAAGGGACGGGAGGGAGGAGAGAAAGGGAGAGAGAGAGATATCAGCAGGGGTAGTTAGTAAAAAGGGGCCCCCGGAGACAGAAAACCTTTTGTTCCCTGAGTTCGTTTCATGTAGAGCTTGTGAGGTGAATGGCTTTGGAATGAAATGGATTTATGAAGGAGTTGCTAGGTCACAGGACGCACGGCTGTCAGACTGCTTTGTGAATTCCATTTCTTTAAAATTTGGATTAATCTTTAAAAATAAAAAAAAAATTTAAAAAAGAGTTCATCTCCTCTTCCCAGGGTTTTGGTAAAGGTTCGGGGCAGATGAAGTATAAGGTTTGGTAGGGTTCGGGGAAGGTTCCCGAGCTTCTTTCCCACCCTCTCCGACAACGTAAAAATAAATGATCGCATTACAAGTTCTTTGTCAGTTTCCAGGAGTTCGGGGTGGGCGGAGCGTCCGCATTACCTTGGCCCGCGAGCCAATGGCGAGGCGGTATGCAAACGAGCTCCGTGCTCCGCCGGCCGGGAGGAAAACAGTGAGCTCAGAGGCTGGGCGGGCTGAGCGGTGTCGGAGCTCGGCGCTGCGCGGAAAAGCGTTCCGAAGCTCGGCGGTCCTCGCTTGCATTTAAGACCAGCGCTCGATGGAGGGGCGGGCTCGCCGGTGCTTAATGCAGTCTCACTAGTGCAGGAAAACGGCTCAGTTCACCGCTGCCGAGATGAAGTATAAGGTAAGAGAGTGACTTCTGCAGAAGGTTTCTCTCTGTATGTGTCCCCCACTGTGACAACTCCTCTGCTGTGCCCCCAGAGGGGTTCTGAGGTGGGTCCCGGTCACCGGGTTGCCAGACAAGCAGACAGGCAGAGATCCAGCCATTGAGACCTACGCCGGCAGCTCGCAGCGCGCCGGATCCACCCCCGCTGCAAGTTCCCCGGCGTCAGTCTTGGTCTTGGCGCCGGCGTATGGCAGTCACTGGAGATCGGAGGGCGTCTAACTCCAAGGGGAGTGCGCCTGGGCTGGGGACTCCCGGCTCCCCGGCCTGGCCTCCACTGCCCCCACCCCCCGGAGCCGTAGTAAGAGAGGAATCAGAAGTGCTGAGTCTCTCAGGCTGGCTATTTTCAAGCAGTTTTCATCCTTTGCATTAAAGCGTTTGCTTTGGGGAGCAGTTTGCCATATTTACTTTTAGTGGGAGAAGTTAAAGTCTCCAGGTACTATTATACAGCTGATGATGGAGGATTTTGATACGCATAAAGGATGTTGGATTCAGAACCAACCGAGTATATGCCATTTCTTGGAAACACTTTCATTGGCGTTTGAATGGACGGAGAGTCTGAAGGCTCCAGCCAGTTTATTGTCCCCGAAACTCTTTAAAAGAGTGTCAGGACGCTCAGCAGCCTGTTTTCCCATGCATTTGTGTGTTTATTCCTGGCAAAAGGACTATAACTTATTTAGAATATACTACTTTGTCTAAGCTGCCTCCATCTAACCAGGCTAGCAGCTTCCAGAGACCCCTTTCAGAGCTGACTGCACGGAACTGAAGGTGAATTTTCCTTGGAGGATGAACACTTACTTCTGTTCTGGAATAGACACAGTCTTAGAGACGCAGGGTCGATTCCTGGGTTGGGAAGATCCCATGGACAGAGGAGCCTGGAGGGCTGCAATTCCAAGGGTTGAAGAGTCCCACAGGATTGAGAAAGAAACTGAGCATTATTGTTACATTAGCACGTTTTAACAAACATGCTGCTATTGAAATGTGTTTTGGCAAGGTGTTTATGCTCGAGGATTGGCAATTTGAATTACCTGTCTGACCTGCAGGATTGTAGCAGCTGAGAGCTACTTTGCTTTCTTTCTGAATCATCTAGCTTCTGGCTCATCCTGTTTTAAATGTGAGGTTGTAAATCCTCAGTCCTGGCTGATAGCCACCAGCTAACCTTCGTGATAAGCCTTTTATTCAAAAGCTATAAATCGTGTTCAATAGCTCTAAATCCAACTGTTGAAAGTATCTATTGTGATGCATGAGTTATAGTTCTCCTTGAAAAGGTTAGAACCCTCTGAAGGCAGGGGTATCAGTTATCACAACTATCAGCTTTCCATTTTCTGCCTCAATAGGAAAGATCAGAGGGATGGATAATCCTGAAGAGTCTTAGTATTTTTGACGTTAGGATACAACCAGAGGCAGATCCTTCTACCTGGCAGGAAAGCTCTGATTCTTGAAATGGTTCACTGGTATTTACGCAGTTTCTTTATTTAGACCAGTGATAGGATATCACATCCCCAGATATTATTTAGCCTTCAGTGAATCTTTGTCCTCCTCTTCCTACTGTGAATGCCTTTAGATTCGTAAAAACCTCGGGGGAGGTGGCGGAGGTGTGGGGGGGGGAGAAAATGTGTTCCTACATTTATTATTGGAAGGTGTAAATGGCTGTTTTTAACATAGAGTACTGCAATCTGGAAAGTAACAAAAAGTCTAAAGTCACTTTTATTCAGTGACCTCATCATGTTTAGTTTTATTTTGTGGAAAGAAAACATCATGGCAGCTGATGATGTGAACTGTGGTTGGCATTCATGGGGAAACCCTGCCTCTCTGCTTGGTCTTCCCAGCGTCTAACACCCTGCCAAATGCTGTAACGATATGATTTTTATTAGCTTGTGGGCATCTTCACCAGCAAAACTTCTGACTTCCCCAACTAACCAAACGAGATTGACACCTTGTGGTGACTGTAAAAGGAACCAATAGCTGAAGCAATCTACTTTCCCTTTCTTATAAAGCCTATTTTCTCTCTAGTTAATAATGGACTATTTCAGGAGAGGATTTTGTTATTTTAAGTAGAGGAGATGACACAAAGGTAGAGGAATGATAAATAACAGTTCTTAAGACTCACCATGACAATACAGGATTGTCATATTTAGCTTTCCCAATTAACTCCATGAGGTAGTATTAATACTTTATATTCATTTTCAAATGTGGAAATTGTGGCTCAGAGAGGCTAGGTAATTTATCCCAAACCACACAGCTGGAAAGTAGCAGAGCTGGAATTTGAACCAAGGTGATCTGGCTCCAGAACTTGTGACTTTAAACAACTATTAAAGAAAGAACTATCTGTGACCTCCTAAAATGTCCTGTGTGACTGTTTTTTCTTCTCCTGTGTAGTTCAAGACTCTATGTCATTCAAAGTGTCCCTGCAGAATAGGTTCTTTTTTTTTTTTTTTT
This sequence comes from Giraffa tippelskirchi, assembly GCF_054371585.1. NCBI lineage: Eukaryota > Metazoa > Chordata > Mammalia > Artiodactyla > Giraffidae > Giraffa > Giraffa tippelskirchi. The sequence continues at coordinate 157,770,811 of NC_137282.1, forward strand.
TTTAAGACAGTGCCTCTACAAAGCAAAGTGAAATGAATGTCTGGCATTCATTTCATTGAAGCCACTTAGGTAGTAAAACCAGATAATTATTAGATTGTAAAACCCTGGAGTTGGGAATTACCTTTTAGATACTCTGTTGCTCTAAACAATATAAATTTAGCTCAGTCAGACCTAAAAATGCTCACTAAGAGATTTATAATCCAGTCACTATAAGATTTTTTTTTTAACCAGATTATCTGGTTTGGCTACTTCAGGGATCATAACTAGAGAACAATCAAGCCTCCACTCATTTTGAACTTACACATAGTTCCAAGTCAGCCAGCTGTGTATTTACAGTCATCTTGAGCACTGTGGAATGCAAGCTGTTACACGCTATTACTTTGGTGAATTTTGGGGGGGGTTAGCCTATATCGAGTCTATTTTGGTTGCATTATATGTGTTTTTATTTGTTCATAAGAAGGGTGCAGTTACTCTCATACGCATTTAACGTTCCATTGCTCTTTAAAGGATGCCATCTGAAGTTCTCTAATCAGTAAATTATGGGGGGCTACATTTCTTAAGAATTTCCCCCAAGCTCCTTTGAATATACACAGCATGTTCTGAAATACTGGAGGTGGGTGAGGGGGCTATGCCTCGGTGGCCATGGCTTGCTCAGTGAAGGCCTCCCTCCTGAGGGTCTGGGGGTGGGTTGTTGCTACTTTCAGCCAGGAGGGTAATTGAGAGGTGGATGCACAGTGGTGTTGGAGCAGAGGCCCTGCCCAGTTTGTGCAGGCCCAGGCCTGTAAGTGCCCCACAGGCCTGGCCTGTTTGATCTCTAATAGCTGAGCGGCTTTTGCGGCCAGATTTCTGTACCCTGTGTGCCTATAGTGAAACTCTAAATGATTTATCTAGTCTGCCATTCAACAAATTCATTCTTGAATGTTTTGATTGAAGACAATTACAGATGAAACTTAGAATACAAATAAGAAAACCACATTCTGAAGTTCAGATTCTTGTGTTCTGACTGAACGTGGGTAAGGTAGGTTAGGGAAAGCAGAAAGTGTGTGCTAAGAAAAGCTTTCAAGGGGACTTTGGAAATGGTTTTATTTTCTCAGAGTAGCTGGAGAAGATGTGATCAGGTGTCTTCCATTTAGTCAGCATGTTTATTTACAGTCTATATGTAATTCCTGATTCTTTCCTGGCTTTGCCATTTTGGTTTTAAATGTTTTATACACTTCTAAATAGTGTGTTGCACACCCTGCCCCCTGCCTCCTTTTTAAATCCCATGTGAGATTTCAAAGCAACAAAAGAAGCTTTGAAAAAAATTAACCATTTCCTTATGTATTGTTTCATTGATTGAGCAAGCCCATTTTCAGAGCTAAGTGACTTACCTACTTGGAGATCAAAGTCTTTGCAGGACTGACGGTGTTCTGAGAGCACCAAGTCTGCAAGATGCACGTAACAAAGATTCCTTAAGCATCCCTTCTTTGCTGGAATATACATCAGTCCTCTTCTAAGAATTCATCAGTGGCTTCCTGTCTGCACCACCGCCCCCCACTTCTAAAGAAACTTCCTCTCTACTTTTCAAGCCTCTTTGCCAATTCCCTCCCCTTTTGTGCCCTCATGACCTCATCGTCTCGCATTTTTTTCATTCAGGCATTCATTATACTTCTCCAGTACCAGACTTCTACGGGGCTGGCCACCCCCCACCCACACAGATGTGGCACACTTAAAGCGCTCTCTGTACCCCTGTCTTCCTCCTCTCTGCTGAGTCTGCTGTGGAAAATCTTAGTCCCTTGCTGCTCCCATTCATTGCCTCCTGTCTCTTTGTGCCTGCGTGACTTGGTTCGTCTGTACCTGCTACAAGTCAAGTCTCCTCATCCATCCACTCTATAAAACAATCAGAAGCCTAAACCTTTGTCTCCTATCATCTCTACAGCAGGCTTTCTGTTTTTCACCTCTGCCCTACTCTGTTAGCACTGCCTTACTCATTAACCCCTTTCAATCAAATCACTATCTAAATGATACCTGGAACTCACCAAGGTTGCCCACTGGGGCTGTCCAGCTTTAGGTAAGCCCCACTCAATATGAGAGACTCACCCTTTATCTGTATGTAGAGGCAGATTGATAGGCAAGTCCTTGAACGAGAAGTATGAGCCGGGATCTGTTATGTGTTGTGCCTGGACAGGGACTTGGTCTTATGTGTTCTTGCATTAGAGGCAAGGTAGAACATGAGGTTTGGGGAAAGGCATTTCTGTTTCCTGTGACTCAATGCTCTGTAACCTTGGGCAAGTTAAGCTCTCTGAGCCTCAGCTTTCTTATCTGTAGGGTGGCTCAGAGGTAAAGAATCTGCCTGAAATGCAGGAGACTCAGGTTCAATCCCCGGGTCGGGAAGATCCTCTGGAGGAGGAAATGGCAATCCACTCCAGTATTCTTGCCTGGGAAATCCCGTGGACAGAAGAGCCTGGGGTTGCAAAGAGTCAGACATGACTGAGGGAGTGAGCACCACCACCACCAAACTAGGGTTAATACGGTCTCGTGGATTGTTCTAAAGCCTAAGCGAGGTATTTACCATGAGGTGAGGTGTTTACCATGGCTGCATTGGAAATAGACAATTCTAGCAGGGCCCAGCACCCCTTATATAAGTAGATGCCCAACAGATGGTGAAAGGATAGCGTGGACTCAAAACTTGGATTATGTCAAAACTCTATTTACTATGTTAAGATAAGCGAGTATTATTAAATATTCCATGGGCCTGGTTGTGTCTTGTAGAAATGCAGATGCCAGACAGAGGGGTGTACCAACACACGTGTGTCCCCACTTGCTAATATATTAGTGCTTTGGTATCTTCATTGTTATTAATAAGATTTGATATTCCTAAGATTATAGGCCCTTGCTCATAGCAGGTACTCAACAAACATTGAATTGAAGGTTGGATTACGTGAAATACACAAATAGCTATTAAAAGAGTTTTCCCCATATGGCCTATTGGAAAGAACATAGATTTTGTTTTAAATCCCACTTTTGTTGCTTTTTAACAGTATGATTTTAGGCAAGCCTCCATTTCCTCATTTATAAAATGGGAGTAATAATACCTGTCTCATTAGATAGTTGTAGGGATATAATATGTGAAAATCATCAGTTTCTAGCACATAGTAGGCATTTAAAAATGGCAGCTATGGTATGATGCATTTATAAGATATATAAAATATTCAGAATATACTCATATATAGGTATATTGATAGAAACACTATATAGGTTAAAATGTAAGAGAAAACCTTCACTAGAATTGTTTTTCCATAACAAAAATATTACTGAAAAAAAGAGAAAAGTCATGACTAAAGAATCAAAGGTGGATTTGATACAGGAGGTGAGTAGGGCTCGGGGTAAACCACATCCCTTATCCTACTGCAGGCAGAGTGACAGAGGTGTAAAGTTAAAGGTGTTGATGATCTGTTTTTAGATCATGTTAGGGTTAGAAAGAAACCTAAACAAATTGGTTTGAAATCCCAGCCCCTGGTATCCCAGCCCTCCAGTAACATATAGACTTAATTACCAAGCCTCCTTGCCAAGATAAACAAAATGGGGCCACTGGGAAGAAATACTCTCTTTTCAACTTAAAATGCAGAAAATAGCTACCAGTTACCTAGGCAATGGATGATTGCAAAGAACGTGGGCATGGAAAAGGGGTCCCCCTAAAAAAAAAAAACATTTATACTTTGTCAACAACTCCACCTCCATCTTATTTACTTTGAACATTCCAGTTATCTCCCTGCAGGATTTCTTACTAGTAAAGGAGGACTCCACACACCTGGGGAACATTACAGTTCAGTTCAGACACTGAACCCAGTTGTGTACGACTCTTTGCCACCCCATGGATTGCAGCACACCAGGCTTCCCTGTCCATCTCCAACTCCCACAGCTTGCTCAAACTCATGTCCATCGAGTCGGTGATGCCATCCAACCATCTCATCTTCTGTCACCCCCTTGTCCTCCCGCCTTCAATCTTTCCCAGCATCAGGGTCTTTTTCAGTGAGTTCTCGAATACCACAGTTTAAAAGCATCAATTCTTTGGCACTCAGCTTTCTTTATAGTCCAACTCTCACGTCCATACATGACTACTGGGAAAACCATAGCTTTGACTAGATGGACCTTTGTCAGCAAATTAGTGTCTCTGCTTTTTAATATGCTGTCTAGTTCAGTCATAGCTTTTCTTCCAAGGAGCAAACATCTTTTAATTTCATGGCTGCAGTCACCATCTGCAGTGATTTTGGACAAGAAAATAAAGTCTGTCACTGTTTCCATTGTTTCCCCATCTATTTGCCATGAAGTGATGGGACCAGATGCCATGATCTTAGGTTTTTGCACGTTGAGTTTTAAGCCAGCTTTTTCACTCTCACTCATTACAGCTTAGCTGAAAAAGACGTCTTCCTGAGGAATCTTCATTTTAAGATAAATGCTTCGTTGGTAACCTTTTCCACTCTGCACTGGAAAGAGCACTTCTTTCAAAAGGCAGACAGTGTGATCTAGGTGAATTGAGGCATGTGCTTTGAGGAAGGTGGAACAGACTGTCCAGAAAATAGAAGTAGTGATAGCATGTGACTGTGATTTTTCATGGTTGGGGGGGGGGGTGGTGGGGGGCAGCTAATCATAGAGATAATATTGGGTTGGCCAAAAGTTCATTTGGGTTTTTCCATATGTCTTCCATATATAATGAACTTTTGGGCCAACCCAATAAATAAAGCTGCCGGTGGAGTGTTTTTAAATACATACACTTAGGCCTCATCATGGACTGGGATTCCCAGGTGGCTCAATGATAAAGAATTCGCCTGCCAATGCAGGAGACACAAGGGACCAGGGTTCGACCCCTGGGTCAGGAAGATCTCCTGGGGTAGGAAATTGCAACCCACTCCGGTATTCTTGCCTGGAAAATCCCATGGACAGAGGAGCCTGGTGGGCTACAGTCCATGGGGCCGCAAAGAATCGGACACAACTGAGCGACGGAGAGCACACATACACCGTGGACCACTAAGTTCCAGTTTATTCTTTTTTAAAACAAAGAAACAAGAAAAGACTAGTCCCTTCTCTCACCTCTTCCCCAGTTAATTTAGTACATGAATTGTGCTAAATGGTATTTAGGTAGGTGGTTCATGATCCTTATTCAAAGGCTGGGTTTACTGATTTGAAGACATCTTATTTCTTTGTAGATCTTGGTATGTACGTTGCAGATGAGAATTCCTCCTGATATTTCTAATATGTCAAGGTAATAGGTATAAGATGTGACTAAAATTGTTCCTTATGTGGAATGTTGATGTTTATACTTACCAGAAGTAAAGATTGAGCAACCCTGAATACATAAAAGTGCAAGCACGACACAAAAATGCTTAATAGCATCTTTTGAATTTAAGTTTCATTCCTTCCTTTACTCTTAGTTGTGTGTGTTGGGGAGGGGGGATTATTTGTGAAACTCTAAGTTGTGATCACCAAACGGCGTATACGGTTAAGATTTGAACCAGGTCTTTCTATTTAAGTAAACCAGTGTGTATTTAGACAGTAGGATATGTCATCAGTATTTTTCCTTACTTCTTCTAGTTACGCGGAAACCCAATGCTGTCTCTTGTATGAATTAGCCATAGTCTCACTGACTTGTGGTAGTCGCGTGTTACCCAGAACTCAGCACCTCACTCCCACAGCGGATGGGGCTGACTCAGGCCTCAGGCTTCCCTGTTCCCAGGCTCTGCACTCTACTGAAAGAATGAGGCGGACTTCCCTCCCTCAGCCCTGAATAACCTTGACCAGCCAAGCCAGCACACTGCGGAAGCAGGAAAGTGGACGTCCAAGCTCTGCAGCCTCCTCACAGGACGTGCCAGTGATCTGTCAATGAGTCTGTTGTTGTCACTGGTTTTTTTGTTTGTTTGCTTCTTGTTGCTCGTCATTCACGGCATGACTTAGAGCCAGCAGGAAGTGTGGCCGAGAGGACCAGCACTGCTTCAGGACCATCAAAACAACGCTGGCAGAAAACCATCTCGAAGTCCCTTTTCCCTTGAGTGCTCCTCTGGGATAAAACTTCCGTGTTCTTCTCTGAGTCTCCATCCTTTTCCACTCAGAGCTGCTAAATGCAGTGAGCACCGGGAAGCGGATGATAAGGACACAGTTAGCCCAGGGGTGTCCGCGGAGACGTTGGAGGGCTCAACAGCCCCACAGAGGCCCGGATGCCCTTGGAATAGATCTCGATTCCTTGCCAATGAGAGAACACGTCCATTGACTAAATCCAAGACTCTTATCAGTACCTTTTTTTCGCCTATATCCTAAATTCAACCAATGCAGGTCCATTAACAAGATACTTACTTGGATGCCTGTCTTTTACTTCTAGTTTAAAATATATTTCACTTCTGTGGGTACGTATCCATGTTTCACAGACCCCAACATGGGACAGATGGTCTAACCCCGGGAAAGATATTTGAAACGGGGACCATCTTGGGAAGTTTAGGAACACATGGTCGTTCCGGACGCTAAACCCAAGCTGCCCCTGAGATTGATCAGCTGTCTAAGGCATTATCCCTTTTGCCTTAGATAAAAAGCTGACCTTTTCCAGCTTTTTATCAGAAAATTGCCTAGGGGCTTTTTTTTCTAAAGTGGATTCTGGCACGCTTTTCATAATTTACTTCTAAATAATATCTACAACATTTTACTAACATTTTACTCTGGGAGATGGTGAGGGACAGGGAAGCCTGGAGTGCTGCAGTCCATGGGGTCTCAAAGAGTCGACACGACTTGGCCCCTGAGCGCACACGCATTTACTTGTAAATAATAAGATGGTCCTTTTCGTTCTCCTTGTGGAAGTGGGAATGCAGAAATGCAGGCAAGCCCGCGCTGAGATATGGACCGGGCAGGAACACCCGAGAGCGTGCAGCAGTGAGTGGGGCTGTGTTCGGATGGTTCTTGTTGAAACCTGGCGGGATGGCTCTGTGCTTCAGAGCCTGCGGCGTCTGCATCCAGCCTCCCGCCCTCCCTTATTAAAGATCTTAATTACAGACGCAGCTTACTTCGTTGCTGGAGGGAAAGAATTTAGCTTCTCTGAACTGTGTCTGTTTTTTTGGTGTGGCAGGTGTAATCATGATGAGATCATTCTGGTTTGTTTTCTTTCCCCGGAGGAATTTTTTTTTTTTTCGAGGGGGAGGAGTACAGTTCTTAAGATGCAATTTCATGAGCTCATAATAGTGCAGTAATCATAATGTGCTTTGATTTTATAGAGACCCTTTCTTCTGAAGAAGCCAGAGCGTTTTGCATATATAATTTCATGACTCCTCGTGATGTTATTATAAAGAACGTGTTCATTATCCCCATTTTGCAAATGGGGAAACAGAGGCACAAAAGGCCGTGATTCATCGTCATTAGTCTGACAAGATGAGGACCGAGATTAGACTGTATTGATTTAGTAATGTTGCCTGCATCCTTCTGTCTGGGTTTCCCCACCGCGGCCCTACTGACATTTAGGGCTGGATAATTCTTTCTTGTGGGGACTGTTCTGTGCGTTGCAGCGTCCTTGGCTTCTGCCCACTAGCTACCAGTAACATCCACACACGTGCACACACAATGTGACAACCAAAAATGTCTCTGAACGTGGCCAAGTATCACCTGGGAACAAAATTCCCGCTAGTGAAAAATCACTGCTATAATCTCCCCTACTTCCTTCTGCCTAAAAATAGTTGCCTAAATGGTTTTAGGTGATAGAAGCACAAAAATACAACCATAAAACGGTTTGCCATCATTTTATCATGACTGAAGTTGGGCTTCATGTAACAGTCCCTAACCAAAAGGAAGCTTCCTCTTGTGTACTTAGCCCCAGTTTGTTGAAGCGAATACCACAAGGTACTAAGAAGCATGGGGCCTCATTAGGTCACGTGTAAAACCATCAGACCATCTCTAAGGCCAGCTGAGCTCTCTGAAGTCTTCCGTTGGCTTCATTTTCCTATTAATCTTCCTATTATAGATACAATATATAACATAAAAATGCATACACTAGCTTTCTTCCAGGACCAGTTCTAAATGCATGCTTCATGAATAATGGACTTTGAAGAAAACTATTTTATTCTCATAAACCAGTGCATCCTTTATACACATAGGAGCTTGTCTGTGTCCCCAGCCACTGAACAGCTTCATCAGTTTCATTTGGAGGTCTTCTTCGCCTCCATTTGCTCCTGCCATCTCCCCTTTCTCTTCTAACTGAGAAACTAAGATTAGCTTCTGAGCATCTAAAGATTCTTTCTTGAGGCAACTCTGCAAATGCAGTGCTGACAGTATGTGATTGTATATACCCTCTCAGCCAAGTGTACAAATCCATTTTCTTGTAAACTCTTTGAGGACTTCAGAAACTAAGTAGGATAATAACAATCATGCATCAAACCTAGGTCAGGGGTCATCTAAGAGTTCCAGTGAGGGGTGCCATCCAAGTTACATCAGCTGTGTTCTGGCTCGGAGGCTAAGGTTGCTAGCATGTGTACATATAGGCATTCATGGGTTTAGATATAACTTTATACCTTGGGGATTGCATACCTTGATGCAAGAAGATAAGATAGATGGGCATGTGAAACAGGAAGATCTTTCCCTTCTTTCAAATATGCTTTATTAGATGTTACAACTTGTGTGTTTTGACTGTTGGGAAATAATACAGTTGGGGGGAATTATATTGTAATATTTGTGGACTAGAGCCTCCTACTCCTTTATGACTTAATTCTCATTTCACTTCCCCAAGTACCTGAATGTTAGAGGGATTTGTCTAGACAGGCAAATAGAAGTCATTCGGTGCCAACACTGTAATGTTGGCTGAAATCCAGATGGTTGTTTTGCTGTTAATAAAACCTATCTTTTGGGTGAGTGGGTGTCAGGCCGTCATCACTATATGGCGCCTGTCAGATTCATCTAGGGACAGACCCTGAAGAGCAATTGTGCCTGCCTTGTGGTTTTGCTCCTTTGCCAATACACTACGCTTCAATCTATCACAACCAGGCAACCTGGGACAAATGCTTACGGATTCCGAGGCTTAATAGCAATGGTACTCAATTCTAAGATAGAGAAGGTTCTCAGGAAGCACGCCCTAGTCCAGCAGGAAAAAAATCCGAGATTAAAGAGGGGAACCAGACACTAGGTCTGCTCTGCTGCTTATCCAATAGGAGACCCTCTGGGCTGTAAAACAAGAAGCCTGGGCTAGAATGATCTCTGGGATCCCTTCTTAGTCTAAAATCCTAGCCTGGTGGGTCTAGTCAAGCCATGGGTGACTACTGGTTCCGAGTATCTAAAGAAACCTAGATGTTCTCCCACCTTCTTTCAGACCCTCAGGAGCTGCCCGAGAAAAACCCCCAAACCACAGAAGAGCAGAGAATTGAGCTCTTAAAGACACATGTATATCATCAGACTTGTGAGCAGAAGCTGATTTATTTTTCTCAATTAATGTCAGCAATCAAATCCGTCCTCCACAGCCAGCCAAGAAGTAATAGAAGTTGGCTGTGAAGTCACACACTTGCACACACACATCCACACCATCTGACAATACGTTTGTCATTTTTCTTATTTGAAGCAGAGGGTCTGCTTCCAGCCACCATTGGTTTCTTAGTAAATAGGTCCCAGCATGTGGATATTTCTGTCCTGCATCGACCTCAAAAATCAGGGGTAAATATATAGCATTCATTCCAGGGCAGGCAGAAAGCGCAGAAAGCCAGCACTTGAAGAAATACTTCTTTAATCTCAACTATGGAGAGGGCAATGGCACCCCACTCCAGTACTCTTGCCTGGGAAATCCCATGGACGGAGGAGCCTGGTAGGCTATAGTCCATGGGGTCGCTAGGAGTCGGACACGACTGAGCGACTTCACTTTCACTTTTCCCTTTCATGCACTGGAGAAGGAAATGGCAACCCACTCCAGTATTCTTGCCTGGAGAATCCCAGGGACCGCGGAGCCTGGTGGGCTGCTGTCTATGGGGTCACACAGAGTCGGACACGACTGAAGCGACTTAGCAGCAGCAGCAGCAGCAGCATGCTCTCCATATCATGTTACAAAATCTAGTTACATAGAAAAATTTTTCTGACATCCAAATACCCAAATTTGTTGGGATTTCCCTGGTGGCACAGTGGATAAGAATCTGCCTACCAATGCAGGGAACACGGGTTTGATCCCTGGTCTGGGAAGATTCCACAGGCCTCGGAACAGCTAAGCCTGAGAGCTACAACTACTGAAGTCAATGCGCCAGAACCTGTGCCCGAAACTAAAGAAGCCACCGCAATGAGAAGCCCCAGCACGGCAACCAAGAGTAGCCCTGCTCTCTGCAACTAGAGAAAGCCCGCGTGCAGCAACAAAGACCCACGGCAGCCAAAAATCAGTAAATTAATTAAAAATATCCAGATTTGCAGTGAGCATCAGATCTGTCTTCTCACTAGCTCTCAAGAACTAATGCCCCTCTGGTCTGTGAACCACAAAGTCAACCACAAAGTCATGCTGGGTTCTGAACGATCCCTCACCAAACTGGAGCAGGCAACATGGAAGGGACCAGACCTGGGAGCCTCCTGGGCCACCATGCCCGGGGCACAGCCACACAGTGCATGTCAGGGTCACTGCAGGTCAAAGAGCACCTTTGGGAGACGAGTGCCCAAGGCCATGTTTTTTTAAAGCACCTTCCATTCAGGAATGAACATCTTAGAGGATGCGCAAACTTGGGGCCAAGTAGATGACATGAATATTCAGAGAGAGTCCAAGACACTGGTGTGAGCTTTGTGACCACCACAGGGGTTCAGAAGCACTTTGCAGAATATGTAAATCTTGAAATTCGGTCCCAGTGCAGAGGGACCTTTGGTGGACACCTTCCCAGAGGTCAGGAAACATGACTAGGGACTAGTATTCCTGGACACCTCGCGGGATGTCACACTGCCCTTCTGCGGCTGGTTCAGGGCACCTAATGGAAAAGTGTGTCAGGTCGCAATGGAAAAATATTGCTGAGAAAAAAACCTTAGATGCGCTCTGCATCATATCTTCTGACTCCTAAACCTGAAAGCCTTATATCTACTACTTAATCTCCAGAGGATTCAGCTATCTAAAAAATTCAACATTCCAGATGTCATCTGATGAAAGAATCCAGGTCTAAACCAAGTATTCCAAGAATCAAAATCTAGACACTCACAGATATCCAGGGTTTTGGACTATGACTGTGTCCTTCTTTGGGGAAATCTCACGTCCCACTATATCCTAAAGATGAGAGCAGAAGGAAGCCAAAGCGGTTTGATGGCCCTCAGACTGAAGCTGATTTTTTTTTTAACTGGAGTTGATTTACAATATTGTGTTAGGTTTCAGCTCTGCAGCGAAGTGATTTGGAGATATATATATATATTTATGCTTGCATGCATGCTAACTTGCTTCAGTTGTGTCTGACTCTTTGCAACCCTATGGACTGTAGCCTGCCAGGCTCCTCTGTCCATGGAACTCTCCAGACACGGATACTGGAGTGGGTTGCCATTCCCTCCTTCAGGGGATCTTCCCAACCCAGGGGTCGAACTGGCATCTCTCGAGTCTCCTGCTGGCAGACGAGTTCTTTACCACTAGCACCACCTGAGAAGCTATATATATGAGATCATACAGGGCTTCCCTGGTGGCTCAGGTGGTAAAGAATCTGCCTGCAATGTGGGAGACCCGGGTTGGATCCCAGGGTCAGGAAGATCCCCTGGAGAAGGGAATGGCTACACCTAGAGCCAGACATCCTGGAATGTGAAGTCAAGTGGGCCTTAGGAAGCATCACTACGAACAAAGCTAGTGGAGGTGATGAAATTCCAGTTGAGCTATTTCAAATCCTGAAAGATGATGCTGTGAAAGTGCTGCACTCAATATGCCAGCAAATTTAGAAAACTCAGCAGTGGCCACAGGACTGGAAAAGGTCAGTTTTCATTCCAATCCCAAAGAAAGGTAATGTCAAAGAATGCTCAAACTACCACACAGTTGCACTCATCTCACACCCTAGTAAAGTAATGCTCAAAATCCTCCAAGCCAGGCTTCAGCAATACGTGAACCGTGAACTTCCAGATGTTCAAGCTGGTTTTAGAAAAGGCAGAGGAACCAGAGATCAAATTGCCAACATCCGCTGGATCATCGAAAAAGCAAGAGAGTTCCAGAAAAACATCTATTTCTGCTTTATTGACTATGCCGAAGCCTTTGACTGTGTGGATCACAATAAACTGTGGAAAATTCTGAAAGAGATGGGAATACCAGACCACCTGACCTGTCTGTTGAGAAACCTGTATTCAGGTCAGGAAGCAACAGTTAGAACTGGACATGGAACAACAGACTGGTTCCAAATAGGAAAAGGAGTATGTCAAGGCTGTATATTGTCACCCTGATTATTTAACTTATATGAAGAGTACATCATGAGAAACGCTGGGCTGGAAGAAGCACAAGCTGGAATCAAGATTGCCAAGAGAAATATCAATAACCTCAGATATGCGGATGACACCACCCTTATGGCAGAAAGTGAAGAAGAACTAAGAAGCCTGTTGATGAAAGTGAAAGAGGAGAGTGAAAAAGTTGGCTTAAAGCTCAACATTCAGAAAACTAAGATCATGGCATCTGGTCCCATCACTTCATGGCAAATAGATGGGGAAACAGTGGAAACAGTGGCTGACTTTATTTTGGGGGCTCCAAAATCACTGCAGATGGTGACTGCAGCCATGAAATTAAAAGACACTTACTCCTTGGAATAAAAGTGATGACCAACCTAGACAGCATATTAAAAAGCAGAGACATTATTTTGCCAACAAAGGTCCGTCTAGTCAAGGCTATGGTTTTTCCAGTAGTCATGTATGGATGTGAGAGTTGGACTGTGAAGAAAGCTGATGGCCGAAGAATTGAAGCTTTTGAACTGTAGTGTTGGAGAAGACTCTTGAGAGACCCTTGGACTGCAAGGAGATGCAACCAGTTCATCCTAAAGGAGATCAGTCCTGGGTGTTCATTGGAGGGACTGATGTTGAAGCTGAAACTCCAGTACTTTGGCCACCTCATGCCAAGAGTTGACTCACTGGAAAAGACCCTGATGCTGGGAAGGATTGGGGGCAGGAGGAGAAGGGGACAACAGAGGATGAGATGGCTGGATGGCATCACTGACTCAATGGACACGAGTTTGGGTGGACTCCAGGAGTTGGTGATGGACAGGGAGGCCTGGCATGCTGCGATTCATGGGGTTGCAAAGAGTCGGACACGATTGAGCAACTTAACTGAACTGAACACACTCCAGTATTCTTGCCTAGAGAATTCCATGGACACACAGACGTATAGCTGTATAGATGTGTAGCTGTATTCCTTTTAAAATTCTCTTCCATTATAGGTTATTACAAGACACCATATTCAAAATCTTGTAATACCCTATAACAGAAGAGACCTAAGCCGATTTTTGTCGGCAGACAGAAGGACACCAGATCCTCGTGCCCTTCTCCCATGTGTCCTGAGACCGACCTCGCTCACGCTCATCCCCCAGCTGCTTCCTTGGGGACCGATTCCCTTGACCTTGGCCATGTCCTCCTTTGCTCTGTGTGCGTGTCCCTGCTGGAGCCCAGGACTAAAGTTTGGAGCGGGGGTGGGGGTTGGGCACAGGAAAGTCACGTTGTCGAGAATGTGGCGGCCCCGAGGTCTTGGCAGGAGCTCCTGCGTGGTAAATATAGAACGAAGTCAAATAATGAGAGGAAGCTTGGCCATTGATGATGCTTCCGTCCAGGCGGGGTGGGGGGAGGGAAGGGAGGGTGACACCCCAGCCATTGTGTCTCACTTCTCTCCAGACAATGGCATAAATGGTCATGGAAATTATAAGTCACCCCTCTCTGTATTTGGAAGCGCAGATCATTTCCCTGGGAGTAGGAGTAATACGCTCTCTTGATGTTTTGGTAGCAGGGCCGGCAAGAGCGGGTATGGAAACGACCGTGTGGTCTGGAGCTCTGTGTACCTGCTGTAACGCTGCAGGGCATTTTCCTCCCAGTCCTCAGGCACAGCCTGGGAACCCAGGGATCACAGAAGCCAAGCATTCTGGCAAAGCGTGAATGGTGCTCAGTCACCTACCGCCAGACGTAGGTTGCTGCACTGAAGGGAGAAAGAGGCTCTCACAGAGACCATTGTATTTACCCAGATGGGGATGGCCGGCTCCTCTCAGCCTTCCTGTTTGCTCAGCGGCTGCGCACTAGACGCAGGCTCCCCATCCTGTTTTAAGAGGGCGAGGCAGCGCTTTCCTGCTGGCCGCCTCCCACGTCCTCTGGCCCTGAGGCTTAGTGACTTTGACGCACCATTTATCTTTCTGGTCCTGTTAGTTCATCTTCCCACGTCCATTTGAAAATGTCAACCACATACCTTGCTGACATCTCTAGGAAACCATTTCACCCTCTCTAAAGAGAACCAGAATCAGAGTCCAGAATCCATTTCAAGTTAGCAAACACAATGAGTGTGTATTTTGCTTCAGACACTTGTTCTGAAAGTGCCCAAGGAAGAACAGCCTCCCCGAACTTAAGGAGTTCTCAGTCTTGAATGGGATGGTACAAGTCTGTTGTTCAGTCACTAAGTCGTGTCTGACTCTTTGTGACCCCGTGGACTGCAGCACACCAGGCTCCCCTGTCCTCCACTATCTCCTGGAGTTTGCTCAAGCTCATGTCCATTGAATTGCTGGTGCCAACCAACCATCTCATCCTCTGTCATCCCCTTCTCCTCCTGCCTTCAGTCTTCCCCCACCATCAGGGTCTTTTCCAATGACTGGGCTCTTTGCATCAGGTGGCCAAAGTATTGGAGCTTCAGCATCAGTCCTTCCAGTAAGTATTCAGAGTTGGTTTCCTTTAGGATTGACTGGTTTGATCTCAAGAAATGCTATCACCGAGAACTAGAAAGGGAAACAATGAGATAGACTTTGGGAAGAGAACTCTTCCAGTGATGTGGAAGATGGGTTTGCAGGTGGGGAGAAGTTGAATGCAGGAAAACCAGTTGGGAAGCAGTTGCCATACCTGCCCTCTCCTCCCCTCCCACCAAAAAAAGTCTCTGGGGGCCTGAGCCGGGAGCAGCAGTGAGGAGGATGAGCAGGTCCCAGCTGATTGGGGTTCGGGTTGTGAAATGACTCAGCAAACCTCTGAGGCTCCAATCTAGGGTAGCTGTGTGCCTGCTGTTCACTGAGAGAGACCAGGAGAAGGGGGGGTTGCACTTGGGTGAGAGATGAAGATACTCACTAGATGATGGGAAGTACAGGACTGGAGAGCAGAGGGAATATCGAGGCTGGAGCTGCGGATCTGAGTGTCACCTGTATGTTTAGATACCATCGGCATGAATGCGATGTGCTGTAGAGAGCGAGCTCAGAAAGAAGAGAGATCCTTTTGGGACAGGACCACTAAAAGGATAGGGGGAAAAATGGGGACTTTCCTGGCGGTTGGAGGGTAAGGCTGAGGGTGCCGGTTCGATCCCTGGTCAGGGAACTAAGATCCTGCATGCCGTGCTGCTGAGTAAACTTATGCGGCTAAATAAATTAATAATAAACCTTAAAAAAAAAAAATTGTAATGGCCTGTGGAGGAGAAGGTAAATGACTGGTTTTGAGCTCAAGGGAAGAAGGAGAACCAGGATGGGGAGCATAGAAGCCCAGGACAGTTTCAAGGGAGACCAGGGTGGGGTCAGTGCTACAGGCTGAGACAATTAGAGTCCCTCAAATAGGACTGATGATTCTAAATGCTGATTCCCCATCCTAATTAGAACCACAGCTTTTGTAGCACATGCTTCTGACTTTATTAAATACCATCCTAATTCTCGTGCTGGAGACAAAAGGCCCGAGCTCTTAGTTCAGCTCTGTGACCGTCTTGCCAGGTGACTTGGCAAATCATTAACTTCTGGGGCCTCATTTTTCTCATTTAAGTGAACGAGTTGGACTGTAATTGTTTGATATTCTTCTGGCTTTCAAGTTCTGTGCCCCGAGTGTGTTGGTGCTTTGCCAAGCTCTAGCTGCGTTTCTAACTGCCAGCCTCTGGAGGCTAACCATCCAGCTGGATATAGAATTACATAGCACTCTTATCTTTCCTTGATGTGTTTCTGTGTTGATCTTTCCTGCCCTGGAGATAAATATCTCAGGGAGAGTGGGCGAAGCAGTAGGTCTTGACCAGGCAAACTGCCTTGCCTGGGTTTTTGTGAGATATGCAGATAATCACCTTCTGATTTTGTGGCCTTAAGGAACCACTGAGAGAGACGGTCCCTCCACCTTGTCCTCGCCAGAGAAATTAACTCTTGACCTGCCTGTCTGTGAGTTGCCTATGCACTTTTGAATGAGATGGTTCCTGTTCTGGTTGAAGTTAATTTTGCTGTTATCTTCTTACTAAATTATTGCCTCAATACATCAAGTGTTTTCAAAAGTCAAGTTCCGCTTTGCCCATGTTTTTCCACATTTTCTGATGGGTGGTACTCTTCTGAAACCTCATAAAATTTTTCCAGAAATACCATTGTTGTTTAGTCGCTAAGCCATGTCTGACTCTTTGAGACCCCGTGGACTGTAACCCACCAGACTCTTCTGTCCGTGGGATTTTCCAGGGAAGAATGCTGGAATGGATTGCTGTTTTCTTCTCCAGGGGATCTTCCTGACCAGGGATTGAACTCCTGTCTCCTGCATTGCCAGGCAGGTTCTTTACCACTGAGTCACCTGGGAAACTTTTATTATTATCATTTTACTTTGTCTCAGGAGGACTCTTGAATCAACCAATGATTTCACTTTTGTTGTTTGTAGGCAAATACTCAACAAGAGGTTACAGTGACCAGAACTCATTCTTAATTCAGAGAAATACTGCTTCAAGATACAATTCTCTTGAAGTGTAATTGTGAGCAAGAGAAACATCAGATGTGTATAGAAGTATACCTAGTAGCATCATTAGACTGAGACCGACCCTTGATTGCGAACTGAGGAGGTAACCTGCTAGGGAGCTTACCATCCAAGCACCATCAGCACATTACACAGTCATCATCGGTTCAAGTACTTGACTTGAATGAACTCACTTAATCCTCACTGCAAATCCATGACATTAGGGATGTCATCCTCATTCTCATTTTACAGATGAGGAAGTTCAGGTGCAAAGGTGGGGGGAGTAATCTGCCCAAGTCACACAGCCAGGACCCCAAACCCCAAGAATTGACTTATTCCATAGACATGACAAAAAGAATCACTGCCTTCAGAGTTTTACTGTAAAGTGGAATGGAGCCCAGTTCGGAGGACATTATGAAGTAGAGCTAAGGTGGCCTGGAGTCCTGGAAGGAGAACTAGGCCGAGAGACGACAGTTCTGTTCCCACCTCTGACTCCACCGATATGTGGCCTTGGGCAGATGATAAACTGTGCCCTTCCCCCAGATGTGTTTCCTCATCTGTGGAACAGGGAGGTCGGGTCCAGGTGCCCTCTGAAGGTCC
Source organism: Giraffa tippelskirchi (assembly GCF_054371585.1). Classification (NCBI taxonomy): domain Eukaryota; kingdom Metazoa; phylum Chordata; class Mammalia; order Artiodactyla; family Giraffidae; genus Giraffa; species Giraffa tippelskirchi. The sequence goes on from NC_137282.1 coordinate 157,788,223, forward strand.
TCTGAAGGAACTGTCACCTCCTGTGTGGGAGACTGCTGGCTCCCTGTAGCTCGCACAGATATTAAATAACTTATTCCCGTTTGGCTGAGGCTGAGAATAACTCCGTGTGTGAGGCATCAGGCTGGCAGTGGGTACCTCTCTAGCAGCCTCACAGCACTGCCTGAATCCCAGTCTCTGTGGGCGCTGGGGAGGAACTAGTCGGAAGACACCACGGTGCGTCCACAAGTGGCTCTGTGGGTTTTCCACGAGAAGCGGCTCTGGCGGCCCGTCTAAAAACCTTAACATGCGGCTTTGCTGGTGGTGGTGGAAGGTCACGGGGACAGGAGACAAAGAGCATCTAGAATAGTTTTCATGCGGGGATTTCTATCTGCCTCAAGCTGGTTGTGGTCCATGGCTCCACTTCAGTGCCTCTCAGAGCTCCACAGCTGTGGCCCAACTCCAGCTGCCTGGAACTCCTGTATGCTGATGAGGCTTGTGGTCTTTCACCCTTCTAGTGTTCTCTGGTTTTGTTTTTAATTTTTGGCCACGAGCGACAGAGGGGACCTTAGTTGCCCAGTCAGAGGTGGAAACCAGGCCCCCTGCATTGGAAGGCAGAGTCTTATCCGCTGGACCACCGGGGCCGTCCCTGTTCTCTGTGTCTTTTCTTTCCCTTCTTGGTCGCCAACATAACTACACAGCTCTGGACCCTCAGCTCCCGTAGATCTGGTCCCAACCCTGTCACTCCTGATGTCAGGAGGCCTTAGGGCCTCTTTACCAGCCATTCCCAGTCCTTGAATGGGCCCTGGAGAGGGGGACAGAGACCAGAGTGGTCAGCTGCCTTCCTGCTCTGTCACCACAGGACAATTTTGGTGGAGTCATGTATGGATGTGAGAGGTGGACCATGAAGAAAGCTGAGTGCCAAAGAATTGATGCTTTTGAACTGTGGTGATGGAGAAGACTCTTGAGAGTCCCTTGGACTGCAAGGAGATCCAACCAGTCCATCCTAAAAGAGATCAGCCCTGAATGTTCATTGGAAGGACTGATGTTGAAGCTTTGGCCACCTGGTGCGAAAAGCTGACTCATTTGAAAAGACCCTGATGCTGGGAAAGATTGAAGTCCAGAGAAGCGGACGACGGAGGATGAGATGGTTGGATGGCATTACCGACTCGATGGACATGAGTTTGGGTAAACTCCAGGAGTTGGTGATGGACAGGGAGGCCTGGCGTGCTGTGGTCCATGGGGTCGCAAAGAGTCGGACATGACTGAGCAACTGAACTGAACTGAACTGACTGAATTTCCTTCCCATCATTTAGGTACAGAGGAAAAGAGTCCTGTCTTCTTCAACTCAATGAATTTTCTTTCAAGGACAGATCACCCAAAAGATGGAGGAAGAGAAATGTAATAGATTTTAGGATTGGGACTCATCCTTAAATGGTTCCTCACATCAGGCTACGGTGCTGCGTGTTTTTATTTTTATGTATGTGAACTTTTGTTAGAAGGAACCCAAAGCTTCCTAGAATATAAATACCAAGTACAACTTTCACCTGGAACACAACCCCTCAGTATCCTTGAACTTCCCTTTTCTGCTCACCTGTCACATCATAGACTTCCTGGATCAGAAAACTGTCAAGAACAAGGACTTCAGTCTTATTCTTAAAAAGAGCGTCAGCAGGCTTCCTGGGCGCTGAGTCCCAGGGCTTCATCTCCTTTCCTCAGGTTAAGCTGTTGCACTGTACTCAGAGGAGCTTGGTTAACAGACTGTAAGTAGGAACCTCCCCAACCCCTGAGCAGGGGACAGACCCCTCACATAGCACAGCCTATGGCACAGGACCTGTGGTTATGGGGCACAGTACTGGGGAGATGGTGAGTGCATGTCCGTGATGAAGGACTGAGAAGCAGGAGGCTGAAAGATCAAATCCACATTTTTAGAGAAGAAAACGGGGGGCGGAAGTCCCAACAACAACAGCCCCAAATTCCACGGTGTGCCGTCAGAGCACACTCCATCCAATCATCATCGCCCCAACATCGAGGGCATCCCGACTGTCTCGTGAAGCACTGAAGAGACCACTTTCAGTTTTCCAACGGCTGGAGATGAATTTGCAACGTTCCTGGGCTCTCCGCGTGCTGGGAAGGAGCCGGCACCCGGGTGGGGAAGGCTACCATCGTGCCTCGAGACGTGACTGATGCCAAGAAATGAAATCGCCGAGCCTTTGAAAGGCTTCCAAGAACGTCGGCATGTACTGCCTACCCGCTCCCCGCCGAATGCCTACTCTGGCTGTCTGCGCAGTACTCAAAGTGCCAGACGGGCCTTCACACAAAGAGAGAAAGTGTCTGGGGCCCATGAAAGGGGAAGGCAGAGCCTTTCCGATGTGAATGGTGAGATTCAAGAAGGAGGAAATCAAGTGGCGGGGTGAGGAGGGGCCCTCAGGAAAGGTGGGGATAAAAAACCAGAGAGGATGGGGTGGCCGCTACCTGCCCACGGAGGGTGACCTCTTTGGAGCTCCACATGCTCAGGTCTGGAGGTGTGGACCACCATCATGCTGCAGTCTGCAAGGGATTATCATGGAAACATCCCCCGCTTGTAGATTCTCCCTGTATCCGAGGTCCTCTTGATCAACTTGAGAGTAAGAATTGTTAAGGCCTGCCAAGGCAGAGATCAGTGTACTTCTGTTTCCATTGTAAGACTGGATATAAACGCCATTTGTGCTGTTTGTCTGGGGGGATTTTCTTTGACTCTCTTTACCTCTGATATACTTAAAAAAAAAAAAAATGAAATGTCTGTTGTAGTCCATTTGAATATCTTGGAATATATTTTTCTTCCTTTGGCTGGGTTGAAGAAAGGAAGAAAAAATGCTTTGTAGAGTGAACCGTTCTCCAGCTCCTTCACCGAGCTCCTTGTAATTCCCTTGGCACAGCCTCTGCTGCTGGAACACAGCATTCGGTGGTGTTCTGAGCTTTCCGAGGAGGCGGTCTGATGTCATTGGTGGCAGACACAGTACGTATGGATCTGTCTTTTGTCTGCACCATCTGTTTTTCTCCTTACAGCCTATTGTTCGGATTCTCCTTTTTCCAGGAAGTGTGCCTCTCCATAAGAGCACGGGCTTAGGTGTTTCAGGGACTCAGCTCATCTGCTAACGTGCGTCCCCTGTCTCTTCTTTCCTTCCTAGAATCTTATGGCCCGAGCCTTGTACGACAATGTCCCGGAGTGTGCCGAGGAGCTGGCTTTCCGCAAGGGAGACATCCTGACTGTCATCGAGCAGAACACAGGAGGACTGGAGGGATGGTGGCTCTGCTCCTTACACGGCCGGCAGGGCATTGTCCCTGGCAACCGGGTGAAGCTTCTGATTGGCCCGGTGCAGGAGACCTCCTCCAATCAGGACCTGCCCACTTCGGGACTGGGGCCGCAGCCCTTTGGCCAACAGAAGCTCTATCAAATACCAAACCCACAGGGCGCCCCTCGAGACACCATCTACCAAGTGCCGCCTTCCTACCAAAATCAGGGAATTTACCAAGTCCCCACTGGCCATGGGGCCCAGGAACAAGATGTGTATCAAGTGCCACCCTCAGGGCAGAGAGGCACTGTGGGCGCTAACGGTCCCCACCTAAGTAAAAAGGTGAGTGAACAACAGGTGGATTTTTGTTCTTATTGAGCTTTTTCCATTGCAATCAAAGTATGTGTGTGTGTGTTCCTAAAATAAGAACTTGGAGCTTCCAAGAAGCCCATCGAAGAAGTAAATCTTCCAAGAAGTAAGAATATCTGAATTCTCTAGCTTGCGCCTTTTGGGGGAGGGGGCATCGTTTTTTCATTCACTGGTCAGTAAAACGTTCTTGAACACCCACCCGATGCCAAGTACTGTTGATCCATAGCCCTTATGAGTTCCTGAGTTGTGCCAGGTTATACTGCATGGCCAAGTGTTTCCATCTTTCTGATAGACCTGTTTTTACACGTGGGCTCTGCATGCCACAGTTGCCAGTCTTTTCTCTTTCTCCCACGAGTGGTGCAAGGCACCATACCTTGCACAAGCACAGTGAGGCAGCAGGGACTCTCCTTTCACTGAGAGCTGAATCATGACCCCACCGGCCATGATGCTACACGCCTGGCTGCACAGAGAACCCACTGAAAGGAAGGGGGAGCAGGTGATGCTCTGGAGAGCTGTCAGCCTCAAGGTCGACTCAACACATAAACTAGTGAATTCAGAGAAGAGCCAGCCTCTTGTCCTTCTGTTACTTCCTATAATAATGCCTGAGGCGGTGGGTGAAAATAGTGGAGCTAGGGTATTTAGGAAGGCATCATGCTAAAAAAAAAAAAGGTGAGGGGACTTCCCTGGTGGTCCAGTGGTTAAGGCTTCACCTTCCAATGCAAGAGGTGCATGCAGGTTGTGTCCCTGCTCAGGGGACTAAGATCCCACATGCATCTCAGACAAGGAAAAAAAAAAAACATGAAACAGAAGCAAGATTGTAGCAAATTCAATGAAGACTTTAAAAATGGTCCACATCAAAAAATCTTGAAAAAAAAATGAAGGACCTTTCAGCACTCTGTAATTCCAAGTGCTGTAAGAATCTGAGATAAGTAGACAATCGAATGGATTTTAAGCATCTAGCATATTTTCAATGCTTTTGATACAGTGATGAATCCAAGAGTGAATGTGGCCTCCACAATACTTACACTGTAGCGAGAGACATTAGCCAACAACAAATGTCAGGTGGGGAAATGGCTGTGAAGAAAATAATGGCCGTGAACTTGTGTGTGTGTGTGGAGGTGGTTGGGGGTAGGAGCCAACTGGAAGATGAAACTTCTGTGGACATTACAAGGGAGGGCGTTTCTGTTTGGTTTACTGGCAAATTCCAAGGATCTGCAATGGGTCCCATGAGGTCTGGTATTAAGGGACTCATTTAACAGAATGAGAAAAGATCCCTGAGTCATGAATGAAAGGAGGCAGCGAGACACCAGAAAGAGCTTTTTGATGCAGAGAACGTGATCCGTACATATGCCTTGCCTCGCAAAACTCAATACAAGAGTCTGAGTTTATAATCCCAGGTAGATAATGGAATATCTATTTGCATGATAATGGAATCCTCTGTTGGAAAAAAAAAAGTAGGGGGATTTACTGTTGGAATCTTTTAAATTACAAAGCCACAAATGTATTTTCAAGTCACCTTTTATATGAAACGTGTGTTTTACAAAATGCTGCTCAAGAGCACAGATGTCACATAAGCTGGTGTGGGAGGAATTCCTCAAGAAGTGAACAGTTTTCCAACTTGTATATTGTCCAGGATGATGATCCCAGTCTAGGGGTCATAGATGGTGCCTGTGACCTTCCATAGTCCTTCTTATCCCAGGGATTTTAGATTCAAAGGGAGAGTCAAGCCAGGCCTCTATCTCCTGGAGATAGGGGAGAGAAAGAATGCTCGAAAGGTGTAACTATAAATAAATAACTTCTCTCATTCTTGGTCCTGGCTGTCGGCATCTTAAAAATAGCCCTCCCTCATCGGAGCTGGTGTGAGGCAGGTGGTGGTGTGGGAGGACAGGAATGCTTGGCTGAAAGGTGGTGGGGTCTGAGCTTCCATCACAGTTTATTTTGGCAGGAAGGTAACATGTTTTCATTTTCAGACTCAAACCTTTTTAGTCCCAAGCCTGGAAAGTCTGAAACTTCGAACTGCTTCCTGTTTTGTAACTGTTTCGCAGCTTGACTCCCAAACCCTCTGTCCACTTAAAGGGGAGAGACTTTGACACACCTTCCCTTGGATGGAGGTCCGGGGTGCTGAGGTTACCCTCGGGCACTTGTTTGTTTTTTTTTAATTCTGAAATCAGTGGAAGGTTTTATGCTTAAGCAAGAGGCAGGTGATTGCATAGGAGGAAGTCAGATTCTGGAAGGGCACTCACTCTGCCAGCCCCTCATGGAGGATGTGCAGACCTTGGGGAGGGTTTACGGAGTGCAGGGGCAGACAGAGCCCCAAGACTAGAGCTTCGAGCAGTCCAGGTCTGAGGCGATTAACGTGGGGAGACAGGAGGCACAGCCTAGGCTCTTCTCTGCCAAACACCCAGAGTTCCCCAGGACCCCTGGCCTCACCTCGCGTCGTCTTGGTGCCACTGGCTCTGGGCTGCCACCTCCATGCTGCCCACTGGACCACTCGCGCATACCCCATGGGAGTGGGTTTGTCTTCTTTCCTTTCCTCTCCCTCCCTCCACGCCTCCTGCTCTTTCTTTCTCCCTTTTTTCTTCCCTCCTTTCTTCCTTCGTTGTAGTGGAGAGGGCTTGACTGCTAACAGGTCATTTTAATCTTCTGAGTACCAACAGCTGCTTTAAAACCTCCCATCAGGACTTCCCTGATGGTCCAGTGGTTAAGACTCTATGCTTCCAATGCAGGGGACGCGAGTTCCTGGTCAGGGAACTAAGATCCCATATGCTGTGTAGCATAGCCAAAAAATAAAAATAAATCCAATAAGAATAATAAAGTAATTTTTTAAAAACTTCCATCAGCATCTCCCTCAGTTACAGAATTCTTATCTATGATGGTCTAACTCTTACTGTGTCAAGTTGAAAAGTAACTTTATGATTATTTCAGAGGATGAAACATGAAATACAGTTTTGCTTACACTCAGCTTTCTCACGTTAAAGTGAGAAAATAATCTTTTGTGGAAAAATTTAAAAACACTGAATTAATCCCTGACACATGAGGTAAAGAGGTATGATTTTTTTTTTTCCGTAGCACACACACATTAACTCTTTCTTTAACTTATTTTGTTATAAACATATATGCCCATCTGGTCTGAGCTTTGGCCACAGATTTTTCTTCAATTTTTGAAGCTAATAGGAAAAAAAAATACTCCTTCTCCCTTCAAATTTTCAATGTGAGAAAAAATATTGGCATACTTATATGCTACTGAGAAACTGATTGATAGTATCTTTGTCACTTTGGGATTTAGAAGAAGAAAGCAAAACCTTCTATGTGTGTGGAAAAAAAAAAATCTCCTCTGACTCAGGAGCTCCTCACTGGGTGAGAATCATACTGATGACTTAAGCCAAGGCTCCAAGCGTTTATCTCGTTTATCTCGGTACATGGAAGGATGTACCGAGATAAACCCCCTGCAGGGGTTTTGTTTGTTTGTCCGTTTTGAGTTCTCATTGGATAGTTCTCATTTCCTGACTTAACTAAATAGCCCCATACCCAGTTTTCTCTTTTAATTTCCTGACTGCAAAATGGTGGTGAACCCAGAACTGGCCATTCCTGGTGGCTTACGCTCTAGTCCTTACAATCTCTTACAGGAGAGAACGAAGAGGCAGTAGAATCTGGCTCTGAACCACTGAAGTGTGGTTTAAAATTTACCTCTCAGGAAGGAAGAGAGGGAAGGTGAGTTGAAATGCGGGTTCCCAGGCCCCGGGGAAGCTGGGGATTTTAGGAAGCTCCTGGGATAGCTGGGGAAGGGGGTCCAGGACCGCACTTGGAGACGAGCTCTGACAGGGCCGTGAAGGGGGCTGGATGTGTTCCAGCCTGTGATTCGGGACTTTCCACAGTTAACGATTCCCTTGACGTTGCTACAGTCTGTGGGCTTCAGAAGCTTTATCCACCACAGTTTTTCTACTAATGAATCACTCAGGAAAAAAAAAAAAAAGAGTGAATTCTGCCTTGTATCAATTCAACCTTGCTCTCTGGGAAACTCCAGCCCCCAGCCTGCTTCCTGCATCCCATCCACAGAAAATGACATTCGTCACTTATTAAATCAGTGGTTAGAGAAAGAAAGAAAATCATATCATCCCCACCCTTTCCTGAAAGAAGACAGCATGAGTATTGTGAAAAGAGCCTGGGCTCTGGGGGGAGGTCAGCTCCTGGTTCTTTCTTTGTAGCTGTAAATCTCTTGACAAGTGACCCAACTTCTTTAGACTTTAGCTTTCTCATCTGTCAAATGGGAATAATCATAAGGACCTCCTAGGGCTGCTGTGAGAATTAAATGACACACAGAGTGGGAAGGACCAGGGGCACACTGATTTGCAGGGCAGGGCCTTAAAAAAAGTGCCTCTCCCTTGTCTTTTTCTTTCCTTTCTCAGCGTTTATTTTGAACCAGTCATCTCTGTTTGTGTTTTATACTCTGCACTGAATATGCAAATACTTTATTGCTAGTGTATATGCTGTTCCCACTGACTGTGTGGCTCTTTCTTTGGTTCTCCAGAAATTTTGCACAGAGTGGAAAGAACTCCCCAGATTATCTGGAAACCATACACGATGACACCTTGACTTAATTTCCTTGGTCTTTTTCACTCTGGGTTTTGTGTGCACAGCCGCTATGTCCATTGGGCGCTGTGGGCAGAATGCCCAGTGTCTACGAGAACCTTGGAGCACCGAATTAAAAATTTTGGCTCCAAAATACGAAAACTGCAAAACAGAGATTGATAGAAATTAATAAACATTTAGGCAGATGTGCAGGAAACAACACAATGTCAGCCTCATTAATTGCTACATTTAGATGTCATAACTATTTCATTACGTGTGAAAATAATCTGTAGGTTAGATTCGTCTCACTTTGCAAAGACTTCTAAATATGCTCTGTGGTTGCCAAGAACTCACAGGCATTTCTAAATTAAATGAGTTACTCATAGTCCAAGCTTTTGAAAAGCTGAATTATATTTTTTAAAAGTGTCTTCAATTTTTTCAAGGCAAAATTGTCCTTAATATGGGGCTGTGGTTTAGAGGGGACGATTTAGACTCAAACTTCAAAAGCACAAGGTCTACAAAGGTCTAAGAGGTAAATTTCTCTGCCTCAAAGCTCAAAACCTGCCACCTGAGTTCACTCATTTCATGCCTGATCTTCACAGGGAATTATGTGTGTTTCTCTGATTCTTTGGACATATCACTTTTATTCTAACTAGTGGAATTAGATTTCCTTTGCATCTTTCTGAAATCAGTTTTGGGCTGAATTATAAATTCCGTTTAGGCAGACAGAGGCCATGGTTGGCTCTCTTTAATTTTTTTTTAACTTTTTATTTTGTATTGGGGTATAACTGATTAACAATGCTGTGATAGTTTCAGGTGAACAGCGAAGGGACTCAGCCATACGTATGCATGTATCCATTCTCCCCAGACTGCCCTCCCATCCAGGCTGACATGGCTGCCTCTTTACAGCGGTAGGCCAAGCTCCTAGCAAACCATCAGCACATAGATAATAGCCAATGAGGGAATGCACAGGCAGAAGCAAGGAAGGAGGTATTTAACTTGAGTTGACCTTTAAATAAGCTGAAAAGTGGTTCTGATCTTATCACCCCTTCACCAGCACATGCAAGTCAGATCCTGCGTCCAGCGCATTAGTCTGTTATGACACATGTCAGATAATACACGGTCCTTTTCCCCCAGGAGGGTCTTGGAGAATATCACCATCTGGCTTCTGTAATCATAACTATCTGTTCACAACCAGTGAGCACCCGAAGCATGACTGAGGTCACGTTCAGCTTTTCTGAAGGCATAACTTGTATGCATTTTGCCGAATTTAGACGACAGGATAAGTTAACACTCGTATAGTTGCGAAAGAGGAGAACCAAACTTTTCCTACTGAGGAACAGAGCCTCCTTTGCATATGCTACTATTTATCGCCTTCCCTTCTCTGTGCTACCCATGAACTCCTATTCATACTTTAAAACCCATTTCAACGTTCATCTCCTCTGGGAAGCTTTCTCTGCACCCCAGCAATTTCTCCCTCCTCAAGGGTCCCAAAATATGTTGTAAATTTCACCTGACCTTAAGGGAGCTCATGCATGTGTGCTAAGTCGCTTCAGTCATGTCCAGCTCTTTGAGACCAACCCCATGGACTGTAGCCTGGCCAGGATGCTCTGTCCATAGAATTCTGCAGGCAAGAATACTGGAGTGGGTTGCCGTGCCCTCCTCCAGGGGATCTGCCTGACCCAGGGATCAAACCCAAGTTTCTTACGTCTCCTGCGTTGGCAGGTAGGTTCTTGACCACTAGCACCACAGCTCACAGGCACATTGAAACAGCCCACCATTATGCTGTGTATGACAGACTAGGCTGCGGCACGTTCTGCTTCTGGGTGGCATGCAGAAATCTCAAGTAACCTTTAAGATTTATCTAACCCCATGACATCATCCTTATAAAGACAACTTCCTACCTTCCAAAATGAAACATAGCCCAATATTGGCAGGAAATGATTCAAAGATTTTAGCCAGGTCTTCCAGGCCCATTCCTTGAAAGGTAATATAAGAACCATAAATAGTTGAAGCTACAATGTTTGTGCCTTCTTAGATGCTGAGTCATCATAAATTACACACACCCGCGCTCACACACACCCGAAGCCTTTGGTTAGGGGGCAGAGGACTTCCCTTATTGGGATGTGAAGCATTGTGAATCTGGTTGTCCAGGACAGCACTCAGATACCAGCCAGTTAGCTGCTATTAGCAGTGTGACTCGTCTACCCACAAGTAAAAATAGATTAAAAGGAAATAGAGAAGATAATCTCTGACTCCACTTCGCTTTCCTTTGTTCACTTCCTAGACAGACACATGGACACACACACACACAAAACCATACATACACACCCTGAATAATATTGGGGAGAATCAGAGTTTGACAAGGTAGAGGGTACCTCCAGCTTCTTCACTTATAAAAGCTCAATAAAATATGACCCTGTTCCAGAATTGTGCATTTCTAGATAAAGATAGTTCTAATTTAATGAACTTTCCCCTCAATATGTGGCTCTTTGGGGTATGCAGAAAACTGGACTTTCACCTAATATCTCTACCTTCAAAGTCAAGATAAAATTTAAATCTTTAGGGACTTCCCTGGTGGTCCAGTGATTAAGGCTCTGCATTCCCAATGCAGGGGGCTCAGGTTAGGTCCCTAGTCAGGGAACTACATCCCATATGCCCCAACTAAGATCTGATGTAACCAAATCATTTTTTTTTTAATTTAAATCTTACACAAAATTGGAGGTCCTTGAGCATTTCAAGGACTCTGTGACATCACTTTAAAAATGAAAAGTATTTCTTCACCGTCAAGTCACCCACGCCAGTGGGGTGAGCAAATTGTAACACCTCCTTCAAACAAAGGTCTTTTTTGTTAGGTCAGTGCCAAAGCCTTCAAACTCTGTTGCAACTGGTTACAAAGCTCAGAGATAATGCATATTTCTAGGAATGATTTAGTAACTTCTTACAGACTCACACCAAAGCAAACAGAGGTAGTGTTCTGTCCTTCTAGAATGACTTCATGCTACGTGACTGTGCTTATCGGAGAGAACGGGTCAGCATCACAGGTAGTGTATTGTCTGGCCCAGTAGACAATGCGCTGTTTGTGAGGGAGAAGAAAGAATACATAAATTTTGGTGATTTGATGGTAAAATTGAGACACTATTGGTTGAACACATCCTTAAAAGCAGACTAGTAGACTACATTGTGTACATTGAGTACATTGTGCTTACAGAGGTAGGTGTAGTTAGAAATGTACCTGGCCAACTTTCCTGGCAGTCCAGTGGTTAAGACTCTGCTCTTCCATTGCAGGGGGCACGGGTTTGATCCTTGGTGGGGGAGCTAAAATTCTGCATGCTGCACAAGGGTGGCCAAAAAATAGGAGAAAAAAAAAGAAAAATGCATTTGGTTCTGAATAGCTGTGCCATAAGCCTCGTGGTCCAGGCCCACACCCAGAGAGGCAGGCTGCTCCTATCTAAGGAGCACAGGTGTGACTCACTGCACAGGTGTGACTCACTGCACAGGTGTGACTCAGGATGGTATGTCTTCCTTCAAAGTTGTGACTCCAGCAATGTGTGAAGAGCACAAGGAGTCCCCCCTGCTTAAAGGGATCCCACAGTAGATCAACTTTTGGAGCAAAGAATCCCTTGGCAAGGCCAGACTCACATCTGGCTTATTTGAATCATTTTTATAATACTTGGTTTCCTTACAGCATGGCACACTTAAACCAGCTATTTCTTAGAACAGTTTTTTGTTTTCACATTTACCACCAATTAACCTTGAGCATGTTATTAAGTTACTCATTGTTTCAAAGATCATTACAGATCTAAAGTGGGGGTGACCTGGGGATCCCTCGGAACTTGATTGCATGTTAGGGATGTTACAAACATAATCTCATGTAGTCCCCCCCACCAGCCTCCTAAGGCATTCCTCACAACCTCCATTTTCCAGGGGCGGGTTCTGAGGCCTGAGACATGACCTCGCTGATGGACATAGTTCTAGGAAGAGGTCAGATTCATATTTGAGCCCACGTCTGTCTGACTCTGAAGCTAATGACTTTCACATCTCAGCTAATGGCTAATGCTGCCAAGCCCTAAACTAAGAGGCATATTTAAACACTCCTGAGCAATTCCAGCTCACCAGAGCCCTGGGTGCTAAAAAGCATCCTGTTGGCCAGAAAGAATGAAAGTCACTTCCAAAGGCTCCCACCTCGGATCCAGAGCATGGCCTGGAGGCTGAGGGAGTCGGAGTCAAGGACCCAGGAGATGCCCACCACGCAGCCGCATCTCCTGCTCCAGGGCAAGCTGACCCTCAGAAGGCCCGAGCAGGTCATCCGGATGCTGTAAAGACCCTGGTACCGCCAAGAACACTGCTGTGATGGCTTTCTCTGCCATTGGAAACACTGTCTTTTCTAATGACTTTTAATCGCTCCAAGTGGATAAATTCATTTAAGCCAATGCAGTCAAATCTCCCAGAACCAGCTTGCCAGTGAAAGGGGCACCCCCAAAACATAAGCTCCCCAGATCTCAAGTTTTGCTTCTCAAATGAGGAAGTAACTTTCTTTTAGGAGTGTTTATTTGTGAAGTTAGAGAGGTGGTGGAGGTGGTGTTGTTTAAGTAGCTAAGTCGTGTCCAACTCTTTGCGGCCCCATGGACTGTAGCCCGCCAGGCTCCTCACTCCATGGAGATTTCCCAGACAAGAATACTGGAGTGGGTTGCGATTTCCTCCTCCAGGGAGGAGGGATCGAACCCACGTCTCCTGCATTGGCAGGCAGATTCTTGACCGCTGAGCCACCTGGGAAGCCCAAAGTTAGAGAGGTAATATCTAATTTATTCGCCCTGAAGCCTGTGAACACTGTGCAGTCTCCATGGCCTTGGGCAGGGTGCACGCCCCTGTCATCACCCAGCTGAATAACCTCTGAACTTGAGTCTCCTCAGCTGTGAAATGGGGTGTAGGGTGGGGTTATTGCTTAATGGTCTTAGCTAAAATTTATGACCCAGATATCCTCATCTGATTCTTTCCCAGAGTCTCTTAAAAAGTTAAACTACACGACCTGGTGTTAAGATTCTTAAGAAAGAAGAAAAGACAGCCGGGTGTTGATGTCAGTTTCAGTTGACCCCTCCGTTTTGGGCCCGTCCTTCTTACACCCTTCCTTTAGGATCCCACCCACCTTCTTATCTGGAAACCGCAGTCTCCCTTAGAAGACAGAACCGTGTCCGAAAGAGCAAGGAGTAGACAAGAGCGCGGGGGCGGGGGCGGGGGGGTGGGATGCGGAGCCGGGGGCAGCGGAGCGAGTCTCATACAGAGAACACTTCCCAGGAGCATCTTGTTAGGAGCGCTCGTGCCTGCCTTGTCACCAAGAGCTCAGAGAGCGCGTCGTCCTGGGACTCGTGTTCTGCCCATTTTCCTCCGTTTAATCCTCCGGGCTCGGCAGGGGCCCTTGATAGGTCTGGTGCCTCTCAAGCGACAGCCTTAACCGCAGGCCTGGGTCAGCCCCTTTCAGATCGGCTGTCAGGTTCTGCCACGTGAGCTGCCTCCGCCCGCCATCAGCCTTTTCTGCCGGTTAAGTCACAGCGTCTTCCCTCATCCTATTTAAGAGGAAATGGTACCCAGAGGCATCGGGTGCGGAAATTCCCACCTTCCCTCTTCCCATCATCACATCCCTTTCAGGCAGTCTGTGAGCACCTCTCTGAAATCCGAGTCAACAATCTAGATTTCTTGCTTCATGTTTTGTTGGATTTATTTGGACAAGAAAAGAACCAAAATGCTTGCGCCTTTTATAGTTTTCACTCAAAGAACATTTTGGGCCTCGGGATATATTAAAAAAAAAAAAAAGAAAAAGGCTGTGCTGTGCCCAGCTCTGTCACGGGCTGTATTCAGCTCCTTCCAGAGAAAGACCTCAAACACTTGCAAAAGCCAGACGTCATTTCCCATCATGTTCTTTCATGTTTAAATGCTCCTAGCTGCTCTCTGGCACTTGGTCACTCCATAACTAAATATTGCTTTAGCACTTGCTACACAAAGTGCTTCCTGAAAGCAGCGGGAGACGTGCTGGGGGTCTAACAATCGGGCCACTGTTTGCACAAGAGTGGTTTGCCGTCCAAATGCCATGTCAAAGGAGCGGGACCCAAGAGCCCTGTTCCACCTCTGAGCTTCAGGGACTTTTTTTCTCATTTGGAAAAAGCACCCGGCCATGATTTTCGCGTGGCTAGCAAAAAGCTTCCTTCTAGCCTAAAACCAGACATCCAAATGTCTTTGAGGGAAAGTCGACCACCTCCCCCAAATACAGGGGGAGAGCTCTCAATGCACACAGGAGAAGCATTAGGAAGGGTTAACCATGGACACGGCCCACGAGGGTGTATTTCTAAGGGCAGACTCAGTTTTCATTATATTGTTGCTATGTGAGTAAATAAATGAGCTCACTGCTACACCCAAGCAGAGCAGAGAGAATTTATAGAGAATTAATAAATCCAGCGTAGGCAACTTGTGGCATTTCCTCCGGTCGGAGAAAAGCAAGGAGTCATCTTGTATTTTAAACAGACAAACCCCTGTAACTTTGCAGTTTCTGAAAATGGGATCCAAGCTCTTATGAGCGGGCATTGCTAATACTGATGTTTCTTCTCCTGGGGTTTTCTTTGAAGGGAACGGGCCACACCACCCATGGACTTTAAGACAAAGAGGTTATTATAAGATGGAATAAATACTGTGATGGCTCTGTTAATGCTTTTTAAGAGCATTTAGGTGAAATAAGTCCTTTCCAACAGTTTTTGAAATCGAAATACCCTTGTTAATGCACAAGTCCCAGAGACACTATAAATAAAACACGGTGTCAAGGGATTAAAGATAGACAGGAAGCCATCTAATTTTACTTTCCACATATACCTAGAAACATGCAAAAAGATGACTGCTAATCAGTGAGGCCTGCTTTTGAATTCAGATGCTCTTTGGTGGTGTTCGTGTCGAGGAGATGAATATGTACTGTAACCACTATGGCACAGTGGCACTTTTTAACTTCTCTTCAGTTACCCATTACATTTCCTAAGCACCACCTAGGTTGCCCAGTTCTTGACTAATCCTTAGGGCAGAGCACCAGGAGCTGGTCACACACATTCCTGCTCTGCTGGTTTCGAGGGTCAGCTCCACTGGTCCATTACTGAAGCGTTTTGCGTGTTAAATCGCTTCATTTGTGTCTGACTCTGCAAACCTATGGACCGAAGCCCACCAGGCTCTTCTGTCCATGGGATTCTCCAGGAAAAAATACTGGAGTGGGTTGCCATGCCCTCCTCCAGGGGATCTTCCCGACCCAGGGATCAAACCCACATCTCTTACGTATCCTGCATTGGCAGGTCAGTTCTTCACCACTAGTGCCACTGGGGAAGTGTTATCTGGGTATCAGAAGCAAAGGATTGTGGAATTCAGACCATTCCTAATGTTGCTTTGGACTGTAGAGAGGGACACGGAATTAAATCATGAACACAGAGATTAAAACAGTTACAGAAGACTCCTTCCTACCCCCTCCAAGTGGAATTCTTGTTACTTTTTAAAATTTTGTTAAAACTTTAAAAAATCCTATTTTTGCGATTTTGTAATTTTTGATACGTACATACATCAACTG
Source organism: Giraffa tippelskirchi (assembly GCF_054371585.1). Taxonomy (NCBI): domain Eukaryota; kingdom Metazoa; phylum Chordata; class Mammalia; order Artiodactyla; family Giraffidae; genus Giraffa; species Giraffa tippelskirchi. Next base: position 157,804,003 of record NC_137282.1, read on the forward strand.
TAGAACTATGAATAATGATAGCAATAATAATAATAAAACAGTAGGGGACTTCCTTGGAGCCGATCCAGTGGTTATAAGACTTCACCTTCCAGTGCAGGGGGTGTGGGTTCGATCCCTGGTGGAGAAGCTAAGATCCCACATGCCTCGTGGCCAAAAAAAGAAAACATAAAACAGAAGCAATACTGTAACAAATCCAATAAAGACTTTTTAAAAATGGTCCACATCAGGGCTTCCCTGGTGGCTCAGTGGTGAAGGATCCGCCTGCCAATGTAAGAGACATGGGTTCTACCCCCTGTCCGGGAAGTTCCCACATGTCGCAGAGCAACTAGGCCCAAGCGCTACAACTCTTGAGCCCGGGAGCCGCCACTAGTGAGCCCACGCGCTGCAGTTACTAAAGCCTGCACTGCACGCCCGTGAGCCCTCGCTGCACAACAAGAGAAGCCACGGCATGAGAAAGAAGCCTTCACACCACGACTAGACAGCCGCCCCTGCCCTCCCCAACTAGAGAAAAGCCTGTGTGCAGCAGCAAACACGCAGCACAGCCAAAAATAAACAAATAAATTTTTAAATTAGTTTTAAAATGGTCCACATTAAAAAAAAAAAAAAAACCCTTAAAAGCTACAAGAACGGGACCAATGGCGCTGAAGCGCATCCCGGCCTGGGCTCTCACGCACTCCGCCCAATGCTTTCTCTCAAACAGGAGGATTTTTCTGCATCCCTTTTACTGTTTTTGTTCTTCCTTCTGGTTGCTGGGGGCACAGAAGGGGAGAAAGAGTCAAAACAGGAGCAGGAGTTGGCGGAGTGAGATGAGAATTTGTGGTAAGTAGATGAGCTGTAGGGCTGGGGCAAGGGAGCGCAGAACGTGAGGGGGCCTGAGACCCTATTAATGGGCTTCCACCGGGTTGAGGGCGGGCAGGATCTGCTTTCATTCGCGGCACGGCCGACTCCCTCCCCACTTTGCTCAGTGCCCCCTGAATGGGCAGCGTCTTGCTGAAGCTCTTCCAACCGCAGGGCCTCTGCTTCGCTGCGCCCCCTCCCCAGCGCCCACAAGCTCTGCGTTAAGAAAGTTCAGTGGATGTCCACGGGAAGCGGTGCCTCCAAGGAGACTCGCTGAGACCTTGGTACAGGTGATGCCCTGTGAACAGAAATTGTCTGGAGAGAAAGTGTTTTGCTTCTAAACATTCCTCATGCATATGCGCCCCACTTCTCGGTGAGAGCCTCTTGACAAACCCAGCCCATTGAAAAGAAATCCACCGAGGAGAAACTCAATAGTCTCTTGGATTAGGTTCTTTGCTGTCGTTCTCTCTCAGATTACAAAGCACGCCTTCTCCTGGGGTTTTCTTCTGGTGTGTCTCCTGCTATTACGGTGATAACTGTGACAATGGCAACACTGATAGGACCAAAGTAAAACAGTAATCCAAGTAAATCCACTCATGATCACCAGGGTCAAAGTCTTTTGTCATGTCCTGCTTTAGTTTGAAATTTCCGTTGCCTCATAGAAGCCTTCAGGAACACTTTATACATTTGCGAAGGTCAGTGTCTTTCTACATGACTTAGATCTAAGGATGATTAAATTTTGTTTTCTCCTACTGTTTAATCGTGTAACATTTTGAAAGCGAGTGGCCTTGAGATTTGTGATCAGACATCCTCATCCTATCAGGAAGTAAGCAGAAATTAGCTGTTTTGTCCTTGTTTCTCTTGCCTTGTCTCCTGCATTCCTGGTTATCTTTGATTGTGTGTTGGACATTGTGTTTTTTAAATACTGGTAGAAGTAATCGAAGGCCTATAAAGATGTTCTGTACTTTCAGAGAGGATTTCACTTCTCTCTGCCAGCCTCACAAGCGCACATAAATCCAATTTCAGGCTTTGAGATGTTCTTGCCCACCGTGATGACTTAAAACCTAGCTCCAGCCTTTACAAGGGTAGGTTCTCTTCCAGTTAATCCTTACTTTCCCATGCAGCCATTAAGGTCCTAACCCAAACTGGAGGATGGTTTTCATGGTTTCCACCTTGACGAGCCCTAAAGTCGGAGAAGGCAATGGCACCCCACTCCAGTACTCTTGCCTGGAAAATCCCATGGACGGAGGAGCCTGATAGGCTACAGTCCATGGAGTCGCTAAGAGTCGGACACGACTGAGCGACTTCGCTTTCACTTTTCACTTTCATGCATTGGAGAAGGAAATGGCAACCCACTCCAGTGTTCTTGCCTGGAGAATCCCAGGGACGGGGGAGCCTGGTGGGCTGCCGTCTATGGGGTCGCACAGAGTTGGACACGAGTGAAGTGACTTAGCAGCAGTAGCAGCAGCAAAGTCCTCTCACCCATAAAAGCTGAGAAAACACAATGTAGCCTCTCATAGCTGTTTTAGGTCAGCAAATTCCCGGAAGAAAAGCAGCCTCAACATTCAGGCTTGTCTCTGTGAATTTCTTCCCCATTTTCGTTTTCTTCTTCTTCTTTTTAAATTTTATTTGGCTGCATCAGATCTTAGTTGTGGCACACGAGGTCTTCATCACGTCACGTGGGACCTTTTCACTGTGGCACGCAGACTCTCTAGTTGTGGCAGGCGGGCTCGGCGGCTCCACAGCATGTGGGCTCTTAGTTCCCCGACCAGGGATGGAACCTGCATCCTTGGCATCGCAAGGCAGATTCTTAACCACTACATCACCAGGGAAGTTCCCCCTTCTCCACTTTTCTATCTTGACCTGGGAATTCTTTACTATCTTTTAACTTTTGATACCCTCAAGAGGATTTTTCATATTGTCTCCTCACTTTTTTAAAGCTGTCTTCATTAGGATGGTTGATCCGAATTACCTTCTGCCCAATTTAAGTGCAAAAGTAAAATCTGCATAATCTAGGTAACGATTATGATAAAAATAGCTGAGGCTTACAATCTCACCCTATGCCAGGTACCCTGTGTACTTGATATCATGTAATACTCCTAACAGCCTCTAAGTATTATTATTTATCTGTTATTAATGAGGAAGCAAGCTTCCCTGATGGCTTAGGCGGTAAACAATCTGCCTGCAATGCAGGAGACGTGAGTTGGATCCCTGAGTCAGCAAGATCCCCTGGAGAGGGAAATGGCAACCCCCTCCAGTCTTCTTGCCTGGGAAATCCCATGGACAGAGGAGCCCGATGGGCTACAGTCCATGAGGTCCCAAAAGAGTCAGACACGACTTAGCGACTAAACAATGACAGTGAGGGAACAGGCTTAGAATGGACAAGTACCTTGGCCATGTTGTCCTCACGGTTACTAAGGGGTAGAACCAGGATCCACACCCAGCTCTGCCTGGGTCCAGCCTACGTTCTCAATCACTCCCCTCATCAGACCTAATCCTTTCAATGAGCCAGAGACCCAGTGTGACCTTGGCCTTCGGTACAAGGTTTCATGTGACACGGGCCTGTCCCCTATTTACAGAACTAGAGAAAGCAGGACCCCTGTTCCTTTCTACTGTTGTATCTTCTTTCTGATGTGAAGGCAAAAAGCAGAGTTCGTTTTCATTTCTTTTTGCAAAACTCCCCCATATGTTTCTGGCTTGCAGCTGAGAAGAATGCAGGTGTTTGGGTCACATGCAGGCTCTCTACTGGGGAAAAGAAAACCACCTAGTCGCCCTTCTTGGCTGCTGTCCAGTTGTGGTTTGCACCAAAGAGTGGTGCAGGTGATAAAATTCTTCCACAGTTTCCGATTTCTCACCTCTACCCAAGACTCCCCCTGCTTTGCTGGCCACCCCACTTGCACAGCACTGCCCTGCATGGCTGATAAGACATGCCCCTCCTCCCATGGGTCCCACTCATCCTAGAGCTGACCTAACTGGAAACCAACCTCATCCTCTGTAAGCCTCCTCTGCAGAGCCACACCCTTTTGCTTAAGAAAAGTCTTGAGTTTTCCTTTACTGTATTCGTCTTACTATATTCAGTCCATACGTTTATCCAAGATCTACTACATTCAAGGCACTGTGCTCAGCCCTGTCTCCGTGTCCACAATGAGAAGAAGAGAGATGAGATAGTCTGAAACAGTCAAATCTCAAGGGATAAGCACTGTTAGAGATGTAGGTACACACACAGTCAGTTCCAAGGATGGCGATGTATCTGTCTGGGAAGGGCTTTGTGGGAGAGGAGGAGCACTCAGGTTGGCCCCCAAAATTGAATAAAGTTTGCATAGGAGGAAAGAAAGTCGAGCATCTTGTACAAAGACACAGCATGAGTGAAAGCACAGAGGTGTGGCACACAGGGTACCTGCGAACAATGGAGTGCTTCCGTCATGCCAAAGCACAGAACTGGTGAAGAGCTGTTGGGTTCTGCCCTCAGACTGAGGTGGGGCTGGAGGAAGAAATACACAGATGAAAGTGAGGACCGGTGCCTGGGGGCCAGAGACATGCGTCGTTTGGCCCAGATGCTGTTTGAAATAGTTGAGCCAATTTTGAAAATCAGGTATCACATAAAAACCCAGATTTCTGGCTTCTCGTGAAAATTGGAAAGATCTGGCGACACAGGGAGTATTTTTTTCAAGATGGCAGTTGGCTGGAGCCGAGGACTGGCTGCCACCTCTCAGAAGGGTAGGAATTCTGTGCTCCCAGCACAGGATCTCAGCTTGTCTCTCCCTTCCCCCGACCTGCTCAGCCCACAGGCAGCTCAGCATCAGGCCTGGGCCCTGCTACAGGTGCAAACTCAGGCCAACGGAATGTAGAGATACGGGTGACAGACCCAGGGCTTCGTCCCGGCCCAGTGACTCTCACACCTGGCGGTTTTCAGTGTCCCCTAGCCCTCACTGCCACCCTAGACACAGACACCCCATCTTTCAAATTTTAGCATGCACGGGTCTCAAAATTACATGACATGGAAGTCTTAGTAGCATCTCTAAAGAGCTCATGCTGCCCAGAATCTGAGGCACAAAATGATGCAAACTGAAGTATGGGACAGGGTAAGCCCTGTGCATTTTCTGGCTTCAGAATTTGTAGATTTCATTACATGTACGTTAATATACAATATTTGTTTTTTTCTTTCTGCCTGACTTCACTCTGTATAACAGGCTCTAGATTCATGTACCTCACCAGAACTGACTCAGATGCATTCCTTTTTATGGCTGAGTAATATTCCATTATATATATGTACCATAACTTCTTTATCCATTCATCTTTTGATGGACATGTAGGTTGGTTCCATGTCCTGGCTATTATCAATGGGCTGCAATGAACATTGGGGTACATGTGTCTTTTTCAATTATGGTCTTCTCAGAGTATATCCCCAGTAGTGAGATTGCTGGGTCATATGGTAAGCAACACAACATTGAAAAGCAATTGTCTTCCAATAAATTTTTTTAAATCTGAAAAAAAAATTAGTAGAGTTAAAATAACCCCGGTTCCCAAACTTTTGATCCACCCCTGCTGGGATCCAGCCTCAGAGATTTATTCAATGGACTGTCCCCTTTCTACGTGTCTACAGTCTGCCCTTTGCTCCATAGCTCTTCTCAGAGATCCACCTTCAGACTCTTCCATTAGTTAACATGAATGATAGGTATACAAACATCCCAGGAAGGGTGGATTCCTCGCCTGGACAGAAAACCCTCTGCAGGGGAACCAGGAAAACAGTTTCAGGCACAGCTGGTCACAGAGCCCTGGGAAGCCCACAATTTGCCCCCTCTTTGTGGCATCACTAAGGAATTAAGAGGTCACTTTGGTAATTCCTAAGGCTAAGCCCTTGTAACTATAAATAAGTACGCAGAACGAAAGGAATGCAGGAAAGAAAAACAAATGGAGGGAGAAAGGAAATAAAAAGCCTGACTTGATTTCATTGAGAAAATTAGTTTTTAAGACACCCTTTGTGTGGAGCAGTGGCATCCGTGCCTTGCCTGCTGTGCAAACGCCCAGGAGATTTCGCCACAAATGTATGTCCCCTGAGCCAGACCTTGGTGTTCCTCGTAGGCTGAGGTTCAGTGATCCTGGGAGAGGAGAAAGGTTTTTGTGGACTTCCTCAAGCAGGAAGAAACTGGCCTTTTAAACCACAAAACTGGATACTTTGTAAGGTACAGAACAGTCAGCACTTTGCTCTGAGGAGAGAACACGCAATTGCCATGAAAGTGACCCAAGCAGTGGGGCAAGGAGGAGACGGTCCAGAAGGGCAAGGCGTCCAGCTCCTCATCCTCCCAGGCGTCACAGGGGACCTCACGCTATGCCCCGCCCGCGTCTGACCGGGTCCCCTCTCCGTGCCATTTGTGGACCGATGCGAATTGGATGGTCACGTAGAGAAAGGCTGTATTTTGTTGGCTTTTCCCTCTTGTGGGTTTCACCATCTGTTTCTTTTCATGCATAAACAAGGAAAATGACTGGTTTGGAATGCAAAGTTTAAAAAAAAAAAGATGACCACAGGCATCCTCTAAATGAGAAAGAGGGAGCAGGCAGGAGTTCTGTGACATTTGTCAGGAAGTGAGGCGTTAAATACTGGGGAGCTCGGATGCTCTCTGCCAGGGACTGTCCGCACAGGCAAGGCAGAGCCTCACCGGGGTCCCGCCTTCCTGAGACCGCGCCTCCTGTTTACATGTACCAAGGGCTATTTTCAGATACCAGCACCACCCCAGCTCTCTCCCAGCCCCCCTGCCTTTTTCAGACTAAAAATGAAACCCTTCGGCTGGCCTTCAGCATAACCAGCCTTGGTTTTCCATTAGCGTTATTACTAACTTGGCAGCCTTGGATAGAATCCACTCTTAGAAGCTTGTAGACTGAACAAAAGCAGGGTTGTGAGTAGGTTCTATTAAAGAGCCAAAACAGAGAGCTATAAATAGAGGAGCTGATGAGATAGAGGAAGAGAAGGTACTTCATGTCTCTCCTGGACAATAGTGAGTGAAGAAAAAAAAAAATCATCTAAGGGCATGGGGAACACAGTGTATCTTTCTTGAGCAACCGGCATCCTGCTTTAAAAAGGAAGACTTGCTCTGCAGGATACAGTAGCCACTTTGTGAACTGGTTCTGTATGCTCTGTGCCAACAAACCTTAAAGCAAGAGACTCCTTTTTTAAACCCAAGGCAATGGAGAGATGGGCTGGGCTGGTGGCTGCATACTAATCTCTTTTACCTTCCTTGCAAGACATAATCAGCTACAAGCACCAGGGATTTAAAAAGCAAATTGAACCCAGGCATTTGGAGCCCCTAGGGAGAAGGGCACTGGCGCTTTTGGCTGAGTTCCACCCATTTCGGGGTAAGACGGATATGAGCATTTTTCGCATACTTTCGTAGGCAGCCTGACGCCAGAGTTTTCACATTAGAGAAAGGATGAAAGATGCTGGTTTCTCAGGGAACAACCAGTTCTTCCTAATCTGCGATATCTGTTCTCAACAAATGTCACGGACACTACTGAGCTGGGTGCTGTTAGCGTGTCCCCCCACAGGGGTGAGGCAGACACAAGACCCTGGTCATTTAGAAGCTCTGGGGGGGGGGGATTAAATATATTTTCAAAGGAGTTTAAGTTCCAGGCATTTCTCTACCCGTGCTTAGGACGCGGTGGGGCATGTAGATATGAAAATACGAGCCTGGCGGGTGAGGTTTGTTTCATTGACATTAGTTCCAGATGCTGGGCTGCGATGAGTGTGTCTGACTTCTGACATCACTTGGTTGTGGGCACTGTCTGGACGTTTGCTTCCCTGCTGGAAATGGGAAAATGATTAGACCTGAACTCTCTTCCTGGTCGGCTCCAGGACTCAGTATTTCATGCATTTCATTCTTTAGCAAGAAAGCTCCTGGAGGCTTCTCTGGGCAGCGCTGTGAGAGCTTTAGCTTCATAAACCTATGGAATTCATGGCCTATGGAATTTTAGTTATAATCATAATCATGTCAGATGAAAAGGCTTCCTGGGGAAGGCATGAGAGGAATTTTAAGTGGCTCAACTCTATTTACGTTATTCACTTTACAAATGGTTTCAGAGCGCCCTCCCCTCTTTTTTTTTCACTATGCTGTGCTCCAGAGGGTTGATCTAGGACTTTCATGATTTAAACACAATTCTCCCTTCAAGTGGGCTTCTGAGGTGGCTCAGGTGGGCAAAGAATCCGCCTGCAATGCAGGAGACGCAGGTTCGATTCCTGGCTCAGGAAGATCTCCTGGAGGAGGAAATGGAAACCGACTCCAGTATTCTTGCCGGGAGAATCCCATGGACAGAGGAGTCCGTGGGGTCCCAAAGAGTCGGCCACAACTGAAGAGAATGAACACGCTCCCTTCAAGTACCTTTTGGGAATCGGGACTTTGTCTGACCAACTTTGAGGTGATTTTGTTACCATGAGGAAGGCAGATTGCAGGGGCTGGTTCTTCACTGGGATTCAAAAGGGATTTGAACGTTTACTGGCTTGGTGTCTCCTCATCTCCTTGCTTTGGTCTCTTCCCTCTTTCGTTTTTTTTCCTAGTGGGGGAGAGATGGGGGCGGAATGTCTGATTAAGAGGCTTCCAGATGCCCTCAGGACTTGGCTTGGAAATTTACTCATGTCTTCCCGTCCACAGGTGATCACGCCGGTGAGGACAAGCCACGGCTATGTGTACGAGTACCCGACCAGTTACCAAAAGGATGTCTACGATGTCCCTCCTTTCCAGATGGCTCACGGGGTGCGTACCAAGAACGTGGTCATCACCAGAGAGAGGGGAACCTCAGGGCAGCTTTCCTTCTGGACTCCAGAGGAAAGGGAAGTTCACAAAATCTGCACATTTCATGTGAAGCTTTATTTAGGTTGTCTATCCAGGGGCCAGTATTACTTGTTTTCTGGATTTGCTTTGTTAAGGAATCCGAGGCTTTGATCTCATGAAGCTTTTGTTGCTTATCATTTTCCCAGGGAGCATAAAGTTTAAACTACACTTTAAAGTACAGACAGTGTTGGGAATTCCCTGGAGATCCAAAGGTTAGGGGGCACAGGTTGGATCCCTGCTCAGGGAACCAAGATCCCTCATGCTGTGCGGTGCAGCCACAAACCATAAATTAATTAAAAAAATAATAAAGTACACACAGTGCAGACTTTTTTTCACCTAAGATCATTTTTATATTCAATCTAAGTCAAAGAACCCAAAATTGAAAAATTCCATCAATTTTTATTACATAGAATTCAGTCAAAGAGCAAGGGAATACATAACCTGGTAAACAAATCCATCATTGCAAGGTTAGTACATAACAAAATAACAAGTAGGACTTTCTTGGTGGCTCAGTCGTAAAGTAACCGCCTGCCAGTGCAGGAGACATGGGTTCGATCCCTGGTCCCGGGAGATCCCACATGGCACGGGGCGACTCAGCCCATGAGCCACAACGACTGAGCCTGTGCTCTAGAGCCGGGGGCTCTGCAACAAGAAAAGCCCCCGCAACAAGAAGGCCCCGCACCGCAAGTAGAAAGCAGCCTCCTCGCGCCATCACTAGAGAAAAACCTGCACAGCAAGAAAGGCCCAGCGCGGCCAAAAAGAGATATGTAAATTTAAATAAATAAATAAAAAGGACAAGTGCTTCCATGCCGGGTAACTCAGGTGTTTCTCCTCAGGTGTACGACATCCCGCCGTCCTCTGTGAAGGGACCCGTGTTTTCTGTCCCAGTGGGAGAAATAAAGCCTCAAGGGGTCTATGACATCCCTCCTAGCAAAGGGGTAAGTGAGCTCCTGCAGAGCTGCCAAAAGTGCGCACGTGTGTGTGTGAGCGCGCACGCGCTGAGATAATCCAAAGAGGAAAAACTTGTCTTTGTGAGCAAGGACAGGGAGGGAAGGGGACCCAGGGAGGAAGAAGAGTCAGCAAAGACAATTGTAGGTATTCCATATTCACCCCCCCTCCCCATAAGAAAATGGGGCAGTGAATAAGGCGAGCCAGTAGGAAGGAAAAGCAATCAATTCTGTTTGGCAAGCAACTCATATATGTCCTATGGTGGTGGTGTAGTCACCCGGTCGCGTCCAATTCTTTGCGACCCCATTGACTGTAGCCGGCCAAGCTCCTCTGTCCATGGGATTCTCCAGGCAAGAATACTGGAGTGGGTTGCCATGCCCTCCTCCGGGGGACCTTCCCAACCCAGGGATCAAACCCAGGTCTCCAGCACCGCAGGCAGATTCTTTATTGGCTGAGCCACCAGGAAAGCCCATATGTCAGTCACATGGCTCATATTTATATAGGATGTCACAGCTGACTCAGGCTGTGTATACGCATACGGGTTTGGACTCTGGGCTACACCAGCACAGGAAATACAGTTATCCTGATTCCACATATGAGGGAACTGCGTCTCAGAACCTTTAAGCAGCTAATTGAGCATCACCCCGCTGGCAAGTCTGGGGAGACCTCAGGTTTCCTGACACGTGGGCCAGGAACCCCCAGAGCAGCTGAGGCAGGAGTGTCCACACAGAGGGCAGCAGGATGCCCAAGGGAGGGCGCCCTCGACACAGGTTGGGGCTGAGAGCCAGGCGCAGCCTCGGGAGACACCGAGTGCGTGGAGGTGGGCGGGGGGGGAGGGCAGCACCGGGAGGGCCCCTGGCCCTCGTGGGGACGGACGCACGGCTCGGCTTCTGCATCACTGCTGAAACCAGCTCAGCAGATAACTGCATCCTTGTCCACTTGCTTCCCAGGGATACTCCACTCCACCCTCCGGCTACAGAGACGAGGCCGGGCTCCGGGAGAAAGAGTACGACTTCCCACCTCCAGTGAGACAAGCGGGCAGGCCTGAGGGCGTTTATGACATCCCCCCGACGGGCGCCAAGCCCCTGGGGAAGGACCTCCACCCTAAGTACAACGGCGACGCCCCCAGAGCTGCTGAGCTGGCCTTGCGGAGACACGGGGGTGCGTCCCTGACCCAGCCGGCCCCCCAGCCGGGCCCACCCGTGAGCTCGCAGAACAACGATGCCTACGACATCCCCCGGGGTGTCCAGTTTCTGGAAGCGCCAGCAGAGATCAGCGAGAAGGCCAGCCCGGAAGAGAGGGACGGGGTGTACGACGTGCCGCTGCACCAGCCGCCGGACGCCAAGGGCCCCGTGGACGTGGTGGACGGCATCAACCGGCTGTCCTTCTCCAGTACGGGCAGCACGCGGAGCACCATGTCCACGTCCTCCACCACCTCCAAGGAGTCCTCGCTGTCCACCTCCCCGGCGCAGGACAGAAGGCTCCTCTTGGACCCTGACGCGGCCCTCGAGCGGCTGCTCCGGCTGCAGCAGGCCCTGGATGGGGCCGTCTCCAGCCTGATGGCGCTGGTCACCACCGACTGGCGGAGCTACAGCTACATGGAGCGGCACGTCAACGGGGTCCGCGCCACCGTGGACAGAGTGGAGCTGGCCCTCAGGGACTATCTGCACTTCGCGCAGGGTGCTGCGGCCAACGCCGCCTGCCTCCCCGAGCTCGTCCTGCACCACAAGGTGAAGCGCGAGCTCCAGAGGCTGGAGGACTCCCACCAGATCCTGGGCCAGACCAGCCACGAGCTGAGCGAGTGCGGCTGGTCCCTGAACGTGCTGGCCGTCCACAAGCCCCACAACAAGTGGGACAGCCTGGACCGCTTCGTGATGGTGGCCAAGACCGTGCCGGACGACGCCAAGCAGCTCACCACGACCATTAGCACCAACGCTGAGGCCCTCTTCAGACCCGGCCCCGGGAAGGGTGGACCGGAGAGCGTCACGAACTCCACCGAGTACCCGCACGCTGGCTCCCAGGGGCAGCTGCTGCCGCCTGGGGACCACAAGGCCCCTGCCCTCAACAAGCCACTGCCCCCCAGCCTGGGCAAGGACCAGCCCCCCGACTGTAGCAGCAGCGATGGCTCTGAAAGGAGCTGGATGGATGACTATGACTATGTCCACCTACAGGTAAAGACTCCAGACTCCTAAGGCACCAACATTCACATGCAGGGGCCTGGGGCTCACACCTGTAAGATGTAGACTAGACTGCCGGAGTGGAGACCGCGATTAAAGGCTCAGGAACACGGTTAGTGGTTCACAAGCTGGAGGCAGTGTTGTCCAGTAGGAAGAACGCTGGTCTGAGGGTCCAGAGTCTTCTAGACTTTTCCAGAACACTGACTGTGTCACCAACTTCTGTAACCTCACCTAACTTCCTCATTTGCAAAATGAAATAAAGCGCAGAGATGATTTAGATCTGATTGATATGCCTCAGGCAAGCAGGAAGAGACCACCCACCCCCCCCCCCGCAAGTAGGATAGTGCTAAGTCGCTTCAGTTGTGTCCAACTCTCTGTGACCCCGTGGACTATCGCCCACCAGGCTCCTCTGTCCATGGAATTCTCCAGGCAAAAATACTGGAGTGGGTTGCCATGCCCCCCATGGAAGGCAGATTCTTTACCACTGAGCCACCAGGGAAGCCCCAAGTAGGACAGTGGGCCCTTGAATAGTCAGGCCAGCTCCACTTGTATTCACATTTCATGATATGGTTCTGCAGGATATTTAATTTGAAGAAAAAATATAAGTTGCAGGAGAGGTGTGCTTCACTGTTAAAAAAAAAAACAAAACAAGGATTCGAACACCTCTGCACTAGAGAATTTTCTAAGTTCCCTTCAGCTCTGTACTCTGTGTGTGTGTGTTTGTATAGTTATTCACGGAGAAACTTAACCCCACTGTAGTCTTTCTTCGAAGACCACTGGGCATTTGCCAATTGATCTAGAAGTTAACCTGCATATGGGAAATCAGGCCATCACAATCTGCCTCCTACAAGTGACAGTTCTACCAGATTGACCCGGACCATGACAGCTTGCCCTTTCCCTTCGGGGGATTAAAACATTCTACAAGATCCATTATTTAGAAGTTGGCTTACTGTCTCATTCTGCTGTTCCTTTCCTTTGACTGACAGCCGTGGACTGTCCCGAGGATTACCGAACAGCGCTCAGTTGTGTGCAGCTGGGGGAGGAGAGAGCAGAGCCACACTTTGTGCTGAAGAGCAGTGTGGGGAGAGAGTAGGTGGAAGCATTAAACATCTCCCCGGGGACGTCCCTGGCAGTCTCTGGTCAGGGAATTAAGATCCCACCTGCCATGTGGCTGGGCCAAACGATAACAAATAACAACAAAAGCCATTTACCCGGCTGGATGACCAACTCGGCATTTTGCAAAATACTAATTTGGTATAGAGCTGCAGATAATTTGAAGAGACTAGAAATGTAATGTGGCCCATATTTAGACCTGCAGGGGCTTCCCTGGTGGCTGAGAAGGTAAAGAATCTGCCTGCAATGCGGGAGACCTGGGTTCTACCCCTGGGTGGGGAAGGTCCCCTGGAGAAGGGAATGGCTACCCACTGCAGTATTCTTGCCTGGAGAATTCCATGGACAGAGGAACCTGGCGGGCGACAGTCCATGGGGTCAACTGAAGCAACTAACACTTTCACTTTGGGACTTCCCAGGTAGCACTAGAGCTAAAGAACCTGCCTGCCAATGCAGGAGACATAAGAGACGCAGGTTCGATCCCTGGGTTGGGAAGATCCCATGGAGGAGGGTATGGAAACCCACTCCAGTATTTGTGCCTTGAGAATCCCATGGACAGAGGAGCCTGGTGGGCTACAGTCCATAGGGTCACAGAGAGTCGGACACAACTGAAGCAACGGAACAGGAAGTTTATGGGTTTGCAAATAATCTATTAGAAGAGAACCCTGAGAAAAAGTACAGCTTAAGGAAGTTTGGGGGGGGGGGTCATGGATAGTCCTACAAAAATGGTAAAGTGGAGCGGAGAGCATGGCACCCCATATGGAAATGGATCTTAGTTTTCACTTCTGATCTACACAGTGACTCTGGAAGTCTGGCTGAGAACTGGGGTTCACGGGGCCTAACTGGGCCTGCAGGAAGTTGCCAAAGTGGTGGAAAGTAGAAGAGTATTTGCATGTTTGTCAATGAAGCTGTTAGCATAAGTGAATCATAGTGGTGATGTAATGTTTTCTTTATGTTGAAAAATAATAGGGGAAGGAGGAGTTCGAGAGGCAACAGAAAGAGCTCTTGGAAAAAGAAAATATCATCAAGCAGAATAAGATGCAGCTGGAACATCATCAGGTACGTTCAGTCGGAACAAAAAACTGCTTGGTGTTGAAAAGACTTCCCATTTAATAAGGAAGGTAGGACTTCAAAAGATCGTGATTTTGATCCTTCCAGTACACTTTGGCATAAATAGGGTCTAAGAACAAAGAGAAGATTTATGGCCTTGGTAATCCAGCTGGGGGTACCTGGCCTCTGTTCAAACATCAGCTTTCCGGGCTAAGCCTGTACGTCTAACACACAAGACTGTTTGGGTTAAGGCAGTTGGTCTTAAGGAGCAAGACCCACTCAAACTGGCCCAAGCAAACAGGTTTTATAGTTAAGCTCTAATGGGAGAACTCAAGAACAGAAAATGAAGATACAGCCACATCTGAAAGAACTAGAACTGTCCGTTCCCTCTCCTTTCTGTACTTCCTTTGCTTCTCTCTAAATTGACTTCCTTTGCCTGTTTTCTGGCAGTTTCCTCTGCTTATCTACTCATTTGGCTTCCCTGTAACTTTTACAGAACCCATAAATGGCCGCTCAAAGTCTTTTCTATAGACAGCTTTTCATCTTGGCTTCCTAAGCTAATAGCTCCTTCTGTGGTTTATAAAATTCCCCCAAAAAGAGTCTGAGCCATATCTATCTCTCTGTCTGTATCCTTCTCTCCCCTCTCTCTCTCTCTAACACCCCTATGGCTGGGCTATTCTTGGTCCAATCTAAGGGTTGGAAGGTTGGTAGGATTCAGTGTTTTCAAAATATATCCAAGTCCATTTACTAAGGGCTTCGGGCAAGGCAGGTTCACTCAAAAGTTGGGCATGAGTGGGGCAAATAATGATGGGTATTGCTAATGTAAGGGCATAAAAATAGCGAGAAATGGATTGAGGATTTCTAGGCCTTTTAAGATGAACTGAAATGGTGTGCAGTGACATGAAATAGCACACAGAACTCGGGAAACCAGAGTTCCAATCTGTGCTTTCTCACCAACCAACTACGTGACCTTAGGCAAGTCACTTAACCTCCCCAAACATCAATTATTTCTCTATAAAATGAGAAAATCCCCCTCCCCTCCATGTAATGAGATGATATATTTATGAACATACTTGGAAAAGCATAAGCTAACTATGCTGAAGCATCACCCTGTTTATATTTGTTTTGGCGTTTGGCTAAGTCAGACTGCAGGGCTTTAGGGACTTGTTGCAATCATAGTAATTCCTAAGAAGAAAACAGAGTCTAAGGAAAAGGAAAGTTCACTGTGCATTTCTCAGGGGAGAATCTAGGTGAGGTTAACCCTGCTTAGACTCAACCCTATCTGAGGGCAGAAGATTAACTGACTGCTAAACTCCAGTGATGGATAGTCCTTGCCTGCCAAAGAGAGTCTCTCCTGACATTTGGCGTAATAGCCAGAGATGATTAGCATTGCAATTTAGATAATACACCATCTAGGGGCGATGAGAGAAGGGAGAAAGTTAACACTGAGTCTGACCTGGGATAAGGTCCCTTCCTTTAGACAGCGTTGAGGGTCTGGGTGTTATGAGGCCCAATCAGTGTTCAGATCTCTTTAGAGAAGATCTCTTCCACAGTGCACGTGTATTTACATGCATTTGTTGTTTTCTTGTTTAGTCGCTAAGTCATGTCCTACTCTTTGCTATGCCATGGACTGTAGCCCACCAGGCTCCTCTGTCCATGGGATTCTCCAGACAAGAATACTGGCGTGGGTTGCCATTTCCTTCTCCAGCAGATCTTCCTGACCCAGGGATCAAACTCAAGTCTCCTGCATTGGCAGGCGGATTCTTTACCACTGAGTCACCTGGGAAGCCCCATTTATATGCATTAGTCATCCCGGTGTTGCTGGATAATGACATTTATAACTCTGGACAGAAAGAGCAGGAGAAATAGAAAAGGGTCATGGATTACCTTTTATGTAAGTGTCTTAAAGGGACAAAGTCAAGGCTTTCCTCTAGAAGGAGCAAACATCAGTGGCTGACTTGACAAAGAGATCCCTACATTTGTTTTTCCCTGGCCATCACTCAACGTTTAATAAACATTTACCTAAAGCCTACATAATACCAAACACTATTCTAAACACTTTGCAAATGTTAACTCATTTAACCTTCGTAAAGACGTAGGTAACTGTTGTTGTTCAGTCGCTTAATCGTGTCCGACTCTTTGCAATTCCAAGGACTGCAGCACGCCAGGCTTCCTTGTCCTTCACTATCTCCCGGAGTTTGCTCAAACTCATGTCCATTGAGTCGAGGAGGCCATCCAACCATCTCGTCAGGGTGTATAGCTCAGTGGTAGAGCATTTGACTGCAACCATCGCATCGTCTGTTGCCCTCTTCTCCTCCTGCCCTCAATCTTTCCCAGCATCAAGGTCTTTTCCAATGAGTTAGCTCTTGGCATCAGGTGGCCAAAGTATTGGAGATTCCGCTTCAGCATCAGTCTTTCCAATGAATATTCAGGGGTTGATTTCCTTCAGGAGTGACTGGTTTGATCTCTTTGCTGTCCAAGGGAGCTGGGTTGAAACCCTACCCTGCCTTCCAGCCTGAGGACAGAAGAGACCAATCGTGTTCAGTCGCAGAAGTCAGAGCTGGAGGATCCTTTAGGCATCCTCTTTCTCAACCTCTGCATTTTACAACTCAGGAAAGCCAGGCAACCTGACAAGGCCTGGCATCTAAAAAGCACCTGACACGAACAGCCCTGCCTTACAGCTGCAAGCCCTGGTTAGTTTCCACTTCGGCACACACACCGCCTCGTCCTTAACCAACTCAGGCTTTTTCTCTCCCCTGCAGCTGAGTCAGTTCCAGCTGTTGGAACAAGAAATCACAAAGCCCGTGGAGAACGACATCTCCAAGTGGAAGCCATCCCAGAGCCTCCCGACCACCAGCAGCAGCGTGAGCGCCCAGGACCGGCAGCTCCTGTGCTTCTACTATGACCAGTGTGAGACCCATTACATCTCCCTGCTCAACGCCATCGACGCGCTCTTCAGCTGCCTCAGCTCGGCGCAGCCCCCGAGGATCTTCGTGGCCCACAGCAAGTTTGTCATCCTCAGTGCCCACAAACTGGTGTTCATCGGAGACACACTGACCAGACAGGTGGCCGCCCAGGACGTTCGCAACAAAGTGATGAACTCCAGCAACCAGCTGTGCGAGCAGCTCAAGACTATCGTTTTGGCCACCAAGATGGCCGCGCTCCACTACCCCAGTACCCCCGCGCTGCAGGAGATGGTCCACCAGGTGACTGACCTGTCCAGGAACGCGCAGCTCTTCAAGTGCTCTCTGCTGGAGATGGCCACGTTCTGAGCCGAGAAGCAGGAAAGGGAGGACTGCCTTGGGTTACCGAGGAAAACTGGAAAATACTCTCTGGTTTTTGTAAAGCTTATCTATTTTTGTAGATATTTTTGTATAAAAGTGAAATACTTTACCATTTGATGGGTTAGTTGGCATTCAGAAATTCAGGGAACTCCAGAGGGGTGTGGCTTTTCCCCCCGCCGCCCTGTGTGGTTCTTATGTACACACATAAGCATCTGAGACACAAACTGTACAGAATCTTGTCCACATGTGTGTGACTACGTGTTTATGTTTGTAGATGTTTGTCTGATACATTCCATTAAGAACCAAGAGTTAAGAAGCACCTTAGGAAGCACCTCCCAGGGCTGCATTTTCTTTTTAGAAAACCTACCAGCTGGTTGTAATATTGCTCTACATATACTCATGATTGTTCTGAGCCTGTCGCTCCCAAGTCTGAGAAACACAGTACAATGTATTTGCAAGTGTTCACCTTCCTTAAGGAGGCGGGTTAACACCTTGTTTTACTTTTTGAAAGCCCTTCCAAAATTGGCCGTCTCGGGCACGTCATTGCAAGATGCCTCACTTCTGGTTGAAAAAAACCTCCTTAGAATGTTTCAGAAAGTATTGATATATCTTAACCCAAACTCTGAAACATTAGGTGCCAGAGGAGAGAGACGTGTGTTTTGAGGTCGTGTCCCGGTTAGGGCTAGGTTGTTTTCAACACAGAGAGGACGCTGTCCCAATAAAAGAAGAGCACGTGTTCCCCAAAGTTGTTTTTTTTCTTTTATGGCCCCACCAGGTGGCAAGTGGTATCTTAGTTTCCAGACCAGGGATGGAACCCATGCCCCCTGCATTGGGAGTTCAGAGTCTTTAACCACTGGGCCACCCAGGAAGTCCATCCCCAGGGCTTTTTGATCATCAACATTTATGAATGATCTGGCCATGAGATTTTCAAAGGATGTTTTCAGATTTGCAAAAAAGCATACTGTTTGCAGCAGGAATTCCTAAAGACACATCAGACTATGATCATCCACAAAAGAAGGACGGTTCCACCTGAGTTGTAAGCAGAGGCCTTTCTGACTCGCATCATTCTCTTAGGTGCTACCACCCCTGGTACCTGAGGGAAGCTAGCCGGTTCCTCAGTCACCTAAAGGTTAGAGCCACCAGGCCACATCTCACTCTTAAGAGCAGTCGTGGCTTGATCCTGTACCCTCCCTAAAACATGCACATGCAGACCACGTGCTCAGAGCAGCTGTCTGGAGCCCATCTAGGCTTTACAGCTCTGTCTGGCCAATGACCCCGTGTACACAACTCATTCACTGTCCCCCCAGCTCAGCACAGCATCCATTCTACAGTCTGTCCTCCAGTACATGCAGGGGTTGGCACAGCACAAACACATCACAAGCCATTAGATTCATCACGGGGCAGATGAAACCCTTCCAACCCAATGGGTAAATGTATTCACATATCACCAAGTCAAGAAGCAAATTATTTACGGTTTATCAGTCCAGTTTTTATTTAATGATCCCATTCCAGTCAATTGGAAAATGTTTGATTTGCAATATATGCCTTGAATTAAGCTTGCTTGTTTTAGACAAACCAAATTACTGGAACAGGAAAGGATTTAGGAGAGAAGGATACATGATCTAAGTGGGATTAAAGAAAAAAATAAAAATCAGTGAGACTTACCCAGAAGGTGCTTTTCAGAACAACCACTGTTGTAGTTATCAACGTTCTATTCTGCCAGAAGAAGTCGTATTGCTGTAGAACAAGCAAGTGTGTGCGGAGGAAGGGGGTTGCTGAAAATCAACAATGAGTTTGACAAAGTGTCCTTGTAGATTTCATTGTATAATGTGTATTTCTTAGGAGATGACCTGTTCTAAGCTAAGAGGTGACATTTCACGTTTTCAAAACCAAAATGTTCAATCTGTATTAATCTCTTTCCCGTACTGTATGTAGAGGCTGTTTTTAAATCATTAAAATTTTAGACGTCTGTTTTCATAGGCATTGGGTTTTCTTTTTCTATTTCTTTCTTTGTCACACAGTTAAATGTTAGCTTATTTTGGCACTCCTAACATAGAAAGTTAAATTATGGTGAGTTTATTAATACTATAGATCTGGATTTTTTAGTAAAATTGAGAGCTATTTTTTCATTTTGTATCACTTCGGGGTGTATTGCATTTGAAGAAAATTCTGGAATTTGTGAGCATTACCAAACCCAAATATCTGGAAAAAGACTTCTCTTCACCAGGAAGCCTGACTATTTAAATGGTAGGTGGGATGGTATCTGCTGTCATACTGTGAATGCTACTATTCGTGTCATTTTAGAATCAAAGAGAATTGCTCAATGCATTCTTGACTAGACATCAAGAAATATTTAAAACTATATTTGATAAAAGTAGATTCATAACCACATAAATTATCTTTAATGCTTGGCCCACTTTCATTCTGCTATCCTGCTGAGAGTTACAGACAAACTGTTTGAATATACCTTGAATGGACTCTCTTCCCACATCCATAAACATTTCCAAGGAAAGTGTCAAGGCACTTACTGGGAAATGGAAAGTCTTCTGGAAAAAGAAAATGGTGCCAGACAACTAGATCTCTCCATGGAAAAAGCGGAATATTTACCTTACACTCTACACAGAAATTAACTCAAATGCTCAAATGGATAATAGACCTAAACATGAAGCTTTAATACTTCTAGAAGAAAATGACAGGAGAAAAATCTTTGTGACCTCAGGTAGACAAGAGGTCCTTAGGTAGAACAAAAATTATAAATCATAAAAAACTGACAAATTGGACTTCATCACAATTTAAAACTTTTCTAAGAAGACCATTAAGAAAACAAAAGGTCAAACCACACACTGGAACAAAATATTTGTACCACATACCTCAGCCAAAGATATGTATTAGAATAAGGATACGGATAACTAGGTTTTTTAACTGGGCAAAAATTTTGAACAGATATCTCACAAAAGAAGGCATGTGAGGGACTTGCCTGGCACTCCAGTGGTTAGTGCGCCAAGCTTCCTCTGTAGGGGGCGTAGATTCAATCCCTGATCAGGAAGGAAGATCTCAGAAGCCAAGCAGCTAGCAAGAAAAAAAAAAAAAAGACACGAATATACAATAAGTAAGTGAAATACAAACCCACCAAATAGAATCATTAAAGTAAAAAGATAAGGCATACCAACTATTGACGAGGAATTGGAGCAAACACAGCTCTTATACCCTGCTACGGAGAAGGCAAAACACTTGAAAAATAGATCAGCAGTTTAAAAAAAAATTAAATGTATTAATTAAATTTAGTTTAATTAATACATTAAAACCATGCGTGTGTGCATGCTCATTCACTTCAGTCATGTCTGATTCTTTGCAACCCCATGGATTGTAGCCCGCCAGGCTCCTCTATCCATGGGAAGAATACTGGAGCGGGTTGCCATTCCCTCTTTCAGAGGATCTTCCCAACCCAGGGATCAAACTGAGCCTCCAGGGAAGCCCCATGACACCATGAAAAGAAAAGGGAAAGTGTTAGTCGCTTAGTCGTGTCCGACTCTTTGTGACCCCATAGACTGTGGCCCGACGGACTCCTCTGTCCGTGGGATTCTCCAGGCAAGAATCCTGGAGTGGGTTGCCATGCCCTCCTCCAGGGGATCTTCCCAACCCAGGGATCAAGCCCAGGTCTCCTGCATTGACAGCAGATTCTTTACCATCTGAGCCACCAGGGAAGCCCTCATGTCAGCATAGGACCTAGGAGTTCATTTCCTAGGTATTTACCCAAGAAAAGCAAAAGCGTAGGTTCATACAAAAAGCAAGTTTATAGTAGCTCTATTTATAATAGCCCAAAGCTAGAAACAACCCAAATGTCTATGTGAATGAATAAACATTGTTAAATATCCACACAAGGCAATACTACACAGACACACAAAGGAGCAAAAAAAAAAAGTGAAACAAAAAACAACATAAATGAACTTCAGAATCATTTTGATGCAAACAGGAAGAAAGAGTACACGCAGTGCACATTTATACAGAATTCTACAAAATGCAAACGACAATGGCAGAAAGCAGGTCACCAGTTGTCAGGGAAAGGGGTGAGTTACCAAGGAGCTCAGGGAAACTGGGAAAAGACGAAACTGCCCATCTTCTCAGTTGTGGTGCTGGCTTCACAGTACCTGCATGTTGAGACTCATCAAACCGTACACTTGGAAGGCACAGAGTGTATTCTTTGTTGGTTATTATCTTTTTTATGCAAATGGTCTAAACACTCCAATTACAAGTCAGAGATTCTCAAACTAGAATCCTTTTTTAAAGAGACATACTAAATTTATATTTTATTTTATTAAAATTGTTTATTTATTATTTAATTTTATTCAATTTAAATAATTAAATCATTTAAATGATTTTTAAATTAAATTTTAAAATTTAAATTCTATTTATTTTTTAAAAGAAAAATTTAAATTGTATTTATTTAAATAAACTTTTATATTATCAATAATTATATTTAATTTATTTTATTATAAAATTATTTATTAAAATATATATTATTTATTTCATTATTGGAGTATAATTGCTTTACAGCGTTGTGTTAGTCTCTGCTGTACAATGTGAATCAGCTTTGTGCATACATATATCTCACCTCCCTCCCACCCCACCTCCTGCAAGACTAAATCATATGCTATTTAAAAGATGCCCAATTTAAGTAAAAATACACAGATAAGTTAAGAGCAAAGAAAGAGAAATATACCATGCACATCCTAATTTTTAAAAAGAAAAGCTGGCCTGGCTTTCTCAGCAGACAAAGCAGAATTCAGAGCTTGGGCAAACAGGGGTTCATCCTCATGACAGGATCAGTTCACGAAGACAAAACGTTCCTCAATGCAAATGCACCTAATCACAAAGGTTCAAAATATGGTGAAGCAAAAACAGAGAACTGAAAGGAGAAACAGAAAATAATTACAGTATTCAATTCTAGGCTGGAGGTACTCTCTTTTA
This sequence comes from Giraffa tippelskirchi, assembly GCF_054371585.1. Lineage (NCBI taxonomy): Eukaryota > Metazoa > Chordata > Mammalia > Artiodactyla > Giraffidae > Giraffa > Giraffa tippelskirchi. The sequence continues at coordinate 157,826,197 of NC_137282.1, forward strand.
GTACTTAATAGAGCAAGCAAATAAAAAAGAGTGAAGGACAGGAAAGCCTGGCGTGCTGCAGTTCACAGGGTCGCAAAGGGTGGGACACGACTTAGCGACTGAACAGCAACAAAACAAAAAGCGGTAATAACTGGAGTCTCTGGCTCCCCTACGTTGCTGGTAGGAGCCTAAAATGGTACAACCACTTGGGAATACAGTCTGGCCATCTCTTATAAAGTTAAGTATACACTTACCATATAACCCAGCCATTCCAAAGGTACTTAGGCAAGTGAAATGAAAAATCTATGTCCATTAACAAGGGCCTACTGTATAGCACAGGTTATTAATATCTTGTAATAACCTGAAAGAATCTGAAAAAAGAATCCCTTTGCTGTAACACCTGAAACTAACACAACACTGTAAATCAACTATACTTCATTTAAAATTTGTTTTAAAAAAGAAAATAAATGTCCACAACATTAACTGCTTTATTTAGCATAATCCCCAAATGGAAACAATCCAAACGGCATCAACAGGTGATGTGGTCTCTGCATACAGTGGAATCCGGTTTAGCAGTAAAAAGAAGGGAATGAGGGCTTCCCTGGCGGTGCAGTGGTTAAGGCTCTGTGCTTCCACTGCCCTGGGTGTGGGTTGGATCTCTGGTTGGGGGAGTTCTATGACCTGCAAGGTGCAGCCCTCAAAATTAATTAACTGATTTTTAAAAATAAAAAGGAGAGAACTGATTACAGATGTTGCAGCAAGAATGGATCAACCTTACAATCATTATGCTGAGAAAAAGCCAGGTAAACAAAGACTACATATATATATGGAGCTCTAGAAAACACAGGTCTAATCCGTAGTAGCAGCTCAAATCTGTGATTTCCTGAAATCAGAGTTGGGAGTTGGGAGTTATCTGGAAAAGAGCACAAAGGAACTTTTGGGTGTGATGGATATGTTTTATCTCAATGCTATATATATATATGTTTTATATTAGATGTGTCTGTATTTATACTTTTCACTGTCCAATACAGTGGCCAATAATGTCACATGTTGCCATTAAGATTTTGAAATGTGATGAACTGAGGAACCGTTTTTCATTTTAGTTACTTTTAATTTAAACAGCCACAAGTGGTGAGTGGCTACCATAGTAGACCATACTATATTTACATCTTGATTCCTAGGGTAATTATGTGAACGTAAATATTTGCATGTGTTCAGTCTCTCAGTCATGTCTGACTCTTTGCACCCCATGGACGGTAGCCTGCCAGACTCCTCTGTCCTTGGGGTTTTACAGATGAGAATACTGGAGTGGGTGTGTTATTCCCTTCTCCAGTGGATCTTCCTGACCCAGAAATCGTACCCAAGTCTCTTTCATCTCCTGCATTGGCAGGCAGATTCTTTACCACTAGCGCCACCTGAGAAGCCCCAATATTTGCATAATATACACTTAAGTGGGTCTGTTTTATTGTATGTGAGTCATGCAGGAATAAAGTTGATTTTGAAAAGAGGTAAAAATATTTCCCAACTGACTCTAACTTTTCATTGCTTTCGAATCAATATTAATGCTGATATTAATAGAACTGACTATTTCAAATCAATATTATCATTCACTAACTCACAGAAATCCTGAAGGGCCTGCAGAAGAAGGGCCAGTTGGAAAGCCCAGCTTTGTAAACAGTCCATCCGGGGCTAGTTCATGACCCACCTGGAGACAAACGTGGTTTCCTCCGCCCCGGTCAGTGAAAGGCGGTCTGGGCTTCAGATGATTCCCCATAAACCACATCTACATTCTTCCCAGTGTTTGCAGAGTTATGATGAAAGAAACACTGCCATTCACCAGAGGACATGAGAAAGAAGGATTGGTTTATTCATTGAACGTTTCCTGCCTGGCCAAGCAGAACAGACAGGCCCGCCCTGTCCATCAATCATACAGCAGGTGCCCCAGCCCAAGGAGCACCCCCAGTCTCACAGCCAGGGTCTCTGCTCAGCAGCGCGCTGGGCACCCAAGGGGCAGGAAGGAAGGGGAACCCTGCTCTCTGCTCTTCTTTGTTTGGGACCAAAAGTAAACGTGCCTCCTACACAAGTCGAGGCAGGGGATGGACCAATGTCCAGCTGAAAGCTTCAGGCAAAGACTCGGGACTCAGGGAGAGAGAGCATCAGAGGGATCCAGGATGGGGAGACAGCATGCACAGATGGTGGGGTGAAGAGACTGAGGGCAAAGGAAGGGCTGGCAGAACGGACAGAGGGCCGGGGGGAGCGCGCTGAGGCTGGCAGTAGGGAGGGGCAGGGCAGAGGCATGGGGGGCTCCACCGCACAGGGACGGGCTTCACGCTGAGCTCGCACCCTTTCAGACCAGAGAAAGGAGAGCGAGCAGGAGGAGAGGTCAAGAGGAGACAAATGAGATGAGAAAGACAGTGAAGACCAAGAAAGGAGGCAAGTGGAGAGAGGAGGGGAGATGGGGGCAGAAAGACGGCTGGGGAGAGACTGAGAACCGAAAAAGACTCACTCAACACTCTGGGGTGGCCTCTACAGGAAAAGAATCTGAAAAAGGGTGGCTGTCTCTATATGCATAACTGAGTCACTTCGCTGTACACCTGAAACTAACACAACCTTGTAAATCAACTATGCTCCGATACAAAATAAGAATTGAATTAAAAAAAGCCAAGGGTCAGCAGAGCAAATACGAACTTCAAGAAATGGATATTCTAAAAATCTATTTGAGGCTCCTTGATAGTCTAGGTTCTGGAGATAGCTTGAGAAATAAATTGTTAGTAGATATGCTGTTGCCTCGTCATTTTGGAAAACACCGCTGAGCACATAGTAAAACTCAGGAGCGGAGTAAAGCCTCAGCGGAGTCTTGCAATAGAGAAACCTGTCTTGTCTACTGTTAACCTGAAACTTTTTTGACCCTAAGATGAGGTTTTTTTCTCTTAACACTTAACGAAAACCTGGCTAAGGATATTCAGATAGTTCGTCTCTGTTCTACTCCCCCCTCAAAGGCCTGAGGGGCGTGCTAATGAAATGTCACCTTCGTTTTACTGCACTGCAGAATGAATCAACCATCTGTACACATGTACCCCTCCCTCTGTGCTTTCCTCCCCATTCAGGGCACCACAGAGCATTAAGTTGAGTTCCCTGTGCTCTGCAGTCTGTTCTCAGTGATCTATTTTATACCTGGTATCAATACTGTATATGAGTCATATGCTGCTGCTGCTGCTAAGTTGCTTCAGTCGTGTCCAACTCTGTGCGACCCCATAGACGGCAGCCCACGAGACTCCGCCATCCCTGGGATTCTCCAGGCAAGAACACTGGAGTGGGTTGCCATTTCCTTCTCCAGTGCATGAAAGTGAAAAGTGAAAGCGAAGTCGCTCAGTCGTGTCCGACTCTTCGCGACCCCATGGACTCCAGCCTACTAGGCTCTTCCGTCCATGGGATTTTCCAGGCAAGAGTACTGGAGTGGGTTGCCATTGACGTCTTCAAAATAAAAGGACTTTTCAGACTGGACAAAGAAAGGGAAAGAAACATAAAATGCAGCATAGATGGGAAGAGCAATCCAGCCGTAGATTAAGAGGTGTTTAAATACATGGGAAGGCTTCTTGAAAAGGGGCCGATAATGATACAGGCAAATACTCACTCTGTTCTGAAAACAGCCCTCTGAAGTGTGGGATGAGAGAAGGGGCCTTGTCGCTTGCGGATCCGATCAGCTCTTTTGTCCATTCCAGGAGAAAGGCAAAGGCAGCCTGGATTTAAAAGGAGGAGTGGAGGTAGAAGTGGATGGATTCCAGGTCTGCCGGAAGGGAGTCACCATGGCCCGGGAGGAGCTGGATGGGGATCTGATGGAGTGGGTGTGGGTGTGGATCCATTCTGACCTAGGAAGCACCACGGTCTCGGCATGTCTCCACGGAACCAGCCTGCATGAACTCCACGCTTACTGCACCGTCCCCACCGGGCACGGGACACAGTGCTGCTGGGGAAACATCTAGGGCGAAAGAGGGACACCTCTGGTGGTCCAGTGGTTAAGAACCCGCCTTGCCAGGCAGGGGCCACCGGTTTGATCCCTGGTCTGGGAAGATCCCAACATAACAGGAAGCAACTGAGCCCTGTGCCACCACTACTGAAGCCCCCGAGCCCTAGAGCGCATGCTCTACAACAAGAGACGCCGCCTAAAGCAACTGCAAAAAGCCCATGCCAGCAATGAAGACCCAGCACAGTCAAAAAGAATAAACAATTTAAAACACACACACACACAAAAACTGGCCCCAGGAGGAGGCCGTGTTAGGCCCACCTTCCTTCTTCCCAGGTCCCCGACAAGTAGGCACAGGTTTATTTTGTGGCTGAAAAAAAAAAAAAAACAACACTCTTGAAAGGGATTTAATGAGTAGAGGCCAACATTCAGGGGGAGAAAAAAGCCTCTAAAAAGGGGTAACTAAAAACCCCGAGCACACACTGACTTTTATCTCAGAGCTGACTATTACCAGCCTCTAAAATTCCTCTGTAGCTGGGGGGCCGGGGGAGTGGGGAAAACAGCCCAGAGCTCTCATGGTCTAAGCCATCCCCCAACAACTATCATTAAGAAAACTGAGTTAACAGAAAGGGCACCTTAGTCCGTCTCCTCACGGATAATTTTCCAGGCAGACAAGAGTCAGCAAGAAATGATGTTCAGTGAAAACATACCCGTAATTTTCTCTGGCCGGCCGGGCAGTCAGGATGCTGTGAGACTCCCGGGAGCAGCCAGCCCTCCCAGGCGTGTCGTCCAAGAACCGTTTACGAGTCTCCTTTATGACTCAGGGAGCCTACCGGGGTCACCCTTTGTGATTTAGGACCCTAAATCCCTATTTAAAAAAGGTGAATTCTAGAAAGAGGATGGTTGTGAACGGGGCAGCTGCACGTCCCTGGGTCTTGGCCAGTGTCACAACACCAAGACAAAGGACGATGCAGGTGTACCTTTAGGAGGATGTAAAAATGTAAATGGATGACGAAGTTGAGGTTGTCCTTGCCCTGGGGCAATTATTTTTACCTCTCTGTCTAGACAGCCAGTCAACACTAGAAATGGCCTGAGATTTGACAAAAGAAGATTTTCCTTAAATAGTGGACACCCCTATCCTGTTTGCAAAAGGAAAAATCAATAAGCAAGAAGCAAAAGGAATGCAAGCAGCATTAAGAAGAGGGCCTGTCTGGGCCTGCCCCGCGGGTTCTAGAGTGAGGTTCCCCAGAAGGGGTGGACAAGGAAGGGTCCCAGGCCGCGGCTGTGGTTGGAAGGGGTCCCTCAAGAGTCCTATGTCCTCCCAGGGTGACTGGCCAGCACCCCCTCACTCCAGAGAGCAATGCCTTTATGTGGGCACCTCCTAGGACGGTGGCAAAATTTCTCGTGTAAGGGTCTTGCATTTTGTGGCTCTAAAGGTGAGTTCTCTTGGAGCCCCTCAGGGTGGGCTCACACAGCACCCCCTTGTGGTCCGGTGGGGAAACAGACGGCCTAAGAGTACAATTTGGTTTTTCTGCCAGATCCTGCCACATAAAATGGGGGTTCCTAAGCAGACTTTGCTCGACAATGTGAAAATAAGCATTGAAAATAATTCCCAAGTGCTCTGCAAACACGTCGCTGTACTAGGACTTCTCTGCCTGCACGTCTCCCTGTGCTATTGTACATTTCAGACTGGAGAGCATCTTGAGTTCACCTTCTCCATCTCATGACCAGGCTCACACAAGGAGCTCAAGTCATGTTTGTTGACTGACTAACTGACCAAGTGAATGAATCCAGTCTCCAAGTATGCCCCACTAATCCCACATCTGGCTCAGACGGTAAACCGTCTGCCTACAATGCAGGAGACCCGGGTTCAATCCCTGGGTTGGGGAAGATCTCCTGGAGAAGGAAATGGCAACCCACTCCAGTATTCTTGCCTGGAAAATCCCATAGACGGAGGAGCCCTGTGGGCTACAGTCCAAGGGGTCACAAAGAGTTGGACACGACTGAGCGACTTCACTTTGAAACAAAAGGACTTAACAGAATTCTTAAAGATGATAAGACCTGAAATCTCTCCAAAGGGCAGGACTGAGAGTGTCCATAAGTTACTGTTTGATTGTTTCACATTATGTGAGTGATTTCCCATCATTCTCTGCAGTGCCTCTTTTTGTTGCTGTTGGATGTCAAGTGATTTCTCTGTTGCTGGTTTCTGAGGTTAGAGTCTGTGTTTCATTGCAACCCGTGGGCCCAGCTCCAGTGCACTGCCATGCGGAGTCAGTGTAACTGGACCAAGCCCTCAGTCCCTGGACTCAGAAGCCATGGTTTTGGATAACTGTGATGTTACATCACCCCATGCGGTCTCTCAAAACAACTCGACATTTCTGTTACTTCTCTGTCCTGATACTCAGATCTTGAGCACATCCTGGCATTTACAGATGTTTTAACCATGGCTCCTACAAGTAAAAATCAATTACAGAGAAAACTGACAAAAGGCTAAATGGAGAACAGCTTTATTACCAGTAAGCGAATTATAGGCAGACGTATTCATATTTAAACGCTGGGGTGTGTTTTGTTTCTCCTGAGTAACAGACAAGGTTTTTCTCATGGAAATGAGATTTTTGTAACTACCTGATGTTTTCACTTTTGCCTTTACTGCCAAGGAGTTCAAAGACAAATGCAGTAACCAGTGTCAGTAACTACTGAATATCTGAGTTCTAATTTTCTCTTCATCTCATCCTTTTGACCTTAAGTATTCCCTGTCTTCTGTTTTTACTTAATATCTTTAAGATCACACGTGTACATGTATAATATTTTGAGCATATATATAATAGTTTGGATGCTTATGGTGTGTGTACAAAAGCATCCATACTGCCTCTTCCTCTGTGGGGTCAAGATGTTCCCAGTAGGATAGACGGGGCCAGTCCTCCGGTTCTCTTCTGTACACGCCCAATGCTGGGGGGCTGGGCTGGGCAAGCTCTTCTCTTGGCTGTTTCTCACCCCCCACATCAATTTTTCATTGCAGCTCTTCCAGGCTTGGGCATAAAACCAGTGTGGATGTCCATTTCTCCTGCTGTCAGTCTCCCCTCGGGGAACTAAAGCCCTTTCCTGAAATGTGGTCTCGGACATGTATCAAATAGTTAACTCTTAAAGATAAGATTAAGGATTAGAACTCATTCCTGTTTCTTGCAGGAGGCATTCAGTTCAGTTCAGTCGCTCAGTTGCGTCCAACTCTTTGTGACCCCATGGACTGCAGCACACCAGGCCTCCCTGTCCATCACCAACTCCCAGAGTTTATTTCAAATTCATGTCCATTGAGTTGGTGATGCCATCCAACCATCTCATCCTCTGTCGTCCCCTTCTCCTCCTGCCTTCAATCTTTCCCAGCATCAGGGTCTTTTCAAATGAGTCAGTTCTTCCCATCAGGTGGTCAGAGTATTGGAGTTTCAGCTTCAGCATCAGTCCTTCCAATGAATATTCAGAACTGATTTCCTTTAGGATTGACTGGTTGGATCTCCTTGCATTCCAAGGGACTCTCAAGAGTCTTCTCCAACAGCACAGCTCAAAAGCATCAATTCTTCTGCGCTCAGCTTTCTTTATTGTCCAACTCTCACATCCATACATGACTACTGGAAAAACCACAGGCATGCCGGTCTCCTTATCACTTCATGGATGCAAGTTCAGTCATCCCTGCCTAGAAACATCCAAGCCCCTGACTGTGTTCTACCTCAGCCCTAACCCATCCTCCTGTGACACCTGCAAGCTCGCAGCTCAGAGGCGGGCAGTCCCAGTTCCCGGTGGACGAAGCTGAAATCCCACACTCCTCACGTTCCCACAGGAGGGAAGAAGTTCCTTCCACCTTGTGACTGCTGCGTCCCCGTGGCAGAGAAAGCACCTTGAGTCTGCTCACAGACTGCATATGAGTTGCAAGGGGAAATCAGTGATTATATGGTGAAGAAATCAGACAGCCGCTTGACGGAGTGGGGTGATGACAGGCAACACCACCGGGGTGGGCAGACGGATGGGGGTACCTCCAGGAGGGAAACCCTGAGCCGGTCTCCCAGTCACCGAGAAAACACTCAATTCCCTACCTGTCTGTCTCTTCTCAGCTCAGGGTCTCACCCAGTCTCATCAGCCTCATTGGAGCCACAGTCATCTCTCTCTGAACGGGCTCCCCATTCCACATGGGCGCATCCACAGTGCAGAGACCACACAGAAGACGACCTTTTGAAAACTTGACTCACATCCTGGAAGCTGCCCACCCAGCGCCCTCCAGGCCTCCTCTCTGCCCTGTGACTCCAACCTTGACTTGCAAAGCCCACTGTGATCACTGCCGACCTCTGACCTCAGCTCAGACCGTGCTCACCCTGACCCCCCACGTCCCAACCACGGAGGCCTCTGTTCTGTTCCCCAAATAAGGCGAAGTCATTCCTTTGCTCCAGCTGCCCCCCTGCCCTGGGGCTCCCCTCCCAGATGGTCAAGATCAGGCTCCCTATTGTCACCCAGACCTCAAGATCACCTCCAGGCCACCTTCGAGCACATTCACTTCACTTAATCCTCTCTGAACTCTGGTTAACAGCTCTTATACTTTCTGCTTTTTATGGTCTGTCTGCTTCCATCTAACCTGTGATCTCGTGAGAGAAGAAATCCTTCTGTCTCGCCCACTGTTGTGATCTCAGAGGCAAAAAGAGTGCCTGGAATGGCTATAAGCCACCATGCATTTACTGAATGAGTCTTCAGAACTTCGCAGACTTTGCAACCATGAGTGTTTCTGTCCCAGCTACCACTCCCAGACTTTCAGGGTCAAAGGCAAGACTCCCTTCTACCCCCAGCAGACCTCACAGAACTCAGCTCAGGAAGCATCTTTACTCTGGCCTTTCTTATGGCTCTCTCTTCGTTTTCCTCTTACCCTGAGTTGCTCATTTTTTTTTTTTTTTGTAAGTTTTTTAAACTTTTTATTTTGTATTGAGGAATAGCCGATTAACAACGTTGTGATAGTTTCAGGTGCACAGCAAAGGAACTCAATCATACATATACATGTACCCATTCTCCCCAAGCTCCCCTCCCATCCAGGCTGCTACATAACATGGAGCAGAGTTCCCTGTGCTGTACTTGTAGGTCCTCGTTGCCTATCTATTTTAAGTATGTGTCTTGCTCATCTTAAAAAGCAGTTATACAGGGCTGAATGGACTGCTAAGCTTCCTTCAACTCAGTAACATGTAGTGGTGTGTAAATAAATCTTCCAGGTGGTCGTTCGCTAAATATTAGGAGGTAGAGTTGTACAGGTAACAAGAAGAGTCAGCCTCCAGGGTGATGGACCAACCAGGGTGATGAAAGCAAAGCCCTCCCCATGAATCAGTGCTGGAAGAGAGGGCAACGGGAAAAATCAAGTCCTCACAACAGGCTGGGGCCCAGGACCAGCCAAGGCGAGCAGGGCAAGGGGAAAATACAGGACTAGCCCACTCAGCCACACCAGCTGGGACCCTTTTTTTAAAAATCACACATCTGTTCTCTATGTCTGAGTCTCTATTCCTGCCTGACAAATAGGTTCATCTGTACCTTTTTTCTAGATTCCACATATATGCATAAATGTACAATATTACTGCTGTTCTCTTTCTGACTTACTTCAATCTGTATGACAGACTCGAGGGGCGTCCATATCTCTACAAATGACCCAATTCCATTCCTTTCTATGACTGAGTAATAGTCCATTGTAAATATGGAACACATCTTCTTTAAGGGAGGTATGAACTGGGAGGTTAGGACTGACATAAATACACTACCATGTGTAAAACAGATAGCTCGTGGGAGCCTGCGATACAGCACCGGGCGCTCAGCTTGGGGCTCTGTGATGTCCCATGTGGTTCTCGGGCGGTCTCTACTTTTCTCACGCCTTCCAGAATGCATCAGCACTCTGCTCACGTTCTGCAGACGACCTTGGTGGCTGTGGTCCATCTCAGCGAATGACATTACCAGCCACCTAATTGGTGAAGCCAGGTTATCACGAGTCATTCTATTCCTTCAGGCCCCATATCCAACCAGTGACTGAGAGGAATAGAATGTTGCCTCTATGACAAATTCGTCCACTTTCCATTATCCCCATGGCTAGTCCCTTGATGCCAGTTACTGTAGTATCAGCGACGTCACTGCAAGGGCCTCCCAGGCGCTCCCTGGCCCTTTGCCTCCATACAGTCCCAGTGGGATCGGGTCACCCCCGGGGGTGCTCCAGTGCCCTCCTGGGTGACGTTCAAGGCCCTCCTTGCCGGGAGCCTCAGTCCCTGCATCCTGCCCACGCTTCGGGCATTCATGAAGAGCTCCTCTGCACACCCCAGCCCTCCTGCACCCTCCCAGCTTTCTCACGCTGTGTCTCTCCTGCCAGGCGCACAACCGCCCTGTGTCTTCTTAATTCGTCCTTATCACCCGTCACTCATGAATCTGTCTGGTTCTTAAACGCAGGCTGTGTCCTGGGCATCGTCCCAATGCTGCTGCCCCGACTTCCCGCTCTTCATTCAGCATCTCATTCTCCCCCCCGGATTCTCACAGGCGTTCTGGGTTCCTCAGGCATGTTCTCGGGGCTGCTGGTCATAGTCTCCACTCCACTACTGCCTTCTCAGCCATGCTAAGTAGGCATTTCACAGAGAAATAATACACAGGAACATCTCAAAGCCCCAGTGTGAAGCTCGAGTAACGTACAAACAAATGCACTTAGAGGGATGTTTAAATTGTGAATCATACACACAAAAGAGACTACAAACAATTTAAACTGGGGAAGAATTGCCCTGCTGTGTGCCTCTGTCACACACAAGTATTCATGAGTGAGGCTGAGCCACAGAACAATGAAGAATAGCCGTTCAGTTCCGTGGTGGGAGCCACAAGGCTAAGGTCACAGACGAGCATCCACTCTGCATCCCATTTTCAGTAGTTTATGAAAAATTACCCTTTCTGTCTGAGGCTCTCTTTGTGTAAGCTCAAATTTCATTTCGGGAATTGTGAAAAGGCTCTCTTCAATGGAAATGAATCGCTTTTCCACATTGTAAAAAATTGCAAATGTTTCTGAACAAAGTTGGTTGAACTTGGAGAACTGATTGGTCAAAACGGAATGAGATCTGTCAAGTAACATTAATAATCAAGACTTGGGGTAAAGACGATGATATTTTTAAAGGAAAGATGTTCCTTGTTCAAATTTTGAATAGCAACTTTAGGAAATGGGAACTTGGATAATCCTTGGTTCAAGTAGGAATAAAAGAAGAGAAACATGGTCATTTCTTAATGTTTTCATAAAGACACATCTTTCTAATTTACAAGGCTAACAACAATCTTCTTTTCTCCCTTGTATATCTAACTTCATATTTTCATGTGAAATCTCTCAGACTGATTCCTTAAATAAGAGGTAACAATTCATAGAGTCCCACAGTTGGAATTTGGAAATGATGTTTTCAATTCTTTTGAGAGGTCATCTATCTTCAAATTCACATTTAAATAAAGAATGTGAAAAAAAGTAATCAGTAATTAAGGAACTAAACTAAATAAACTAATCTTCACTCAAAAATTTTAAGAATACTAAATAAGTCAAAACGAAGTGAGAAAAAAGAATCGGTAGAGGTAAAAGCAAAAGTAATAAATTAGACAACAAAAAAAAGTAGAATAAGTAAAATCAAGATTTTTGCTTTTAAAAGTCCAACAAAAAAGACAAATCCCTAGCAACTGTGTGCAGGAAAGAAAAGAGAACAAAAAAAGAAACATGAATCTATAATACGAGATGAAAAGAGAAATGATCACAGTATAGAGGAAAGACTACTATATGCAATTCTGTTCATGTGTCTGAAAATCTGGATGAAGTAGGACAGTTCCTGGAAAATTTAATTCATCAAAATCAGGAAGAGGTAGAAATCTGCATGAAAACTAATCCTTTGGGGAAAAAAACTGAAAAAGTTACAAAGTACGACCCCCAAAATACAACACTACATTCAGGTGGATTTTAAAGAGTCCTATCAAAAAAGATATAAATAATCCTTATGTGAGTAAACTATTCCAGAATATTCCAGACTACAAAGATGCGTTTCTAATTCATTTTACATAATCTTAATATCAAAAAGAAAAAAAGAAATATAGTCTAAATGAATGCAACATATGCAAAGAGCCTAAACAAGAAATTAGTAAATTAAAAGAATCACATACCTCAGTGCATTAGGAGAATCGACCACAAGCATGATGCAAAACATGAAAATTCCATTTCCTATTTCTTCTAATACATCTACCTGCAAAATATGTGAATCTATAGTCTCAGCTTTTTTTTCTGGAAATATCTTTATTTTGCCTCCACTTTAGAGGGATATTTTCACCAGATACGGGATTTTAAACTGCCTGTTATCTCCTTTTAGTTTTTTAAAGCTGTCATTTCTTCACTTGGTTTCCATAATTTCTGCTGAGAAGTAGCTTTTGGTCTTAAAAAGTAAAGCATCTTTTTTCTGTATGTACTTTCACGATTTCTCTGCGGATTCGATTGTTGTTCAGTTGTGTCCACCTCTTTGTGACCCCATGGACTGCAGCATGCCAGGCTCCTCTGCCTCCACTGTCTCACAGAGCGTGCTCAGATTAATTCGCTTATGTTGTGCCAAAGTGTCAGATCCGATGCCTTGATCCTGCTTGGGGTTCTTAGTAATTTTTAATCCTGTGACTCAAATGTCTTTATCCCTTTTGGGAAAATTCCTTGGTTATTATCGCTTCAAATATTGCTTCTGCTACATTCTCTTTCTTCCCTTTTTGGACTCCAATTCCATTTGCTAGAACGTCTCATATGACAGACCAAGTCACGTGGCTCGTACGCTTTTCTGTGTTTCCGTCTTTTTTGTTTTTTTGTACTTTAGTCAGGCTATTTTCTACTGCACCCTCTCCAGCTCACTAGCTCTATCTTCAGCTGTGTCCAGTCTGCTGTTAAAATGCCACTTTTTAATACAAATTTTGATTATTTTATATTTTTCAATTCTAGAACTTCTATTTGCTTTTTTGAAAATATTGATTCCAGTTTTCTAGTAAAAGTCTTTGGTTTTTTTCATTTATTTTCTTGATCACATTAATTACACTTATTTTTAAATCTGTGTCTGGTAAGTGCAGTAATCTGGGACACCTGTGAGTATATTTCTGTTTCGCTTTTCTCCCTTGGCTCTATGCCTGGGATCCTGGTAATTCTGGATGGGATGCTTACCCCTGTGCCTGCGAGAAAGTTCTGGATGAAGTTATTTTACTTCAGAGAAGGTTCACTCTCTGGCCTGGCAGGCAGTTTTTCTCAGTTCAATCAGGAACTAAGGTGATTCAAGGCTGCATTGTAGTGAGGCTTGGTTGACACTCAGGCACCCCCTCTTAGGACCCCAGCTGAAAGCCTACAGCATTTATGGAGTGCAGCCTCCTGGTCCGTTCCTGGTTTCCAATTTTTATCTCCACAACAACATAAGACTGCCAAAAATTCCACTTTCTTTTCCAGCTGCTTTTCTTGGCTTCTCAGCCTTTCACTTTATGTGACTAAGATTCACCAAGGACTTCAAAGTGAAAACCACCAAATGTCAGGCTCCTTTCTCTGTACCTCCTTTTTTCTCTGGAACCTTTGCTTCTGGAATCCTGGCTGACGTGGGAGCCCCAGGCTCCAGGTTTTATTTCCTCAGACCGATAAGGCTGCTGGGAGTGGTGAGGCTTCCATGAACCTCTCAGCCTCTTTCTCAGGGCCAAGAGTTACGAGATGCCAAGAGGAGAAAAGCAGCTTTCAGGAAGCTAGGCCCACTTCAGTGAGTCTCCCTTCCCTCTGGGATCTTGCCGCGCACCATAAAGGAATCTTAGTTCCCCCACCAGGGATCGAACCCGGGCACCTTGCAGTGGAAGCAGAGAGACCACGGGACTGCCACGGAATTCCCGGGACTGCCACGGAATTCCCGGGACTGCCACGGAATTCCTCCCTGGTGTCTTGATCCTTCAACTCAGGCTGTTGCGGTGACTCTCTGAACATTTCAAACAGATCGATTTGAATTATTCCCAGCTTTTTCAGTTGTTCTCAGTGGAAGAGACAGTCTTCTGCTAACTACTCCATCGAGGATGTGGGGGTTGTCTTTTGTTTCTTTTGACACCTCATGGTACCTCTCACTTCATGGATATACTATAGCTTGTTTAACTGACTCTCTACTGAGAAACTTCTGGGCTGTTCCAGCTTTTTGCTGTAACAAATAAGGTCACGATGAAAAGCTTTCTGCATATGTCTTCATATATTTGCAATTGAATATCTGAGATAAAATCCTAGACATATGACTGCTGGATCAAAGAGTACATACACACGCAATTTTGCTAGATATTGCTAATTTCATTTCATAGAAATTGTACCATTTGGGGTCCACACCTGCAGTGTGTGAAAGTGCCCATTTTCATATAGCCTTGCAAAATGTACATTGTCAAACTTGGGAGATTTTTTTTCAATCTGATTGATGAGAGATGACATCTCTGTAGTTTTGACATGCATTGCTGTTATTGTGAATGAGGGCTGTTTGTGTACTTTTTCTGAGAATTCTCTATTAATACCTTTGCTAATTATTTTTTTTAATAAATTTATTTCTTTTAGTTGGGGGCTAATTACTTTACAATATTGTAATGGTTTTTGCCATACATTGACATGAATCAGCCATGGGTTTACATGTGTTCCCCATCCTGAACCCCCCTCCCACCTACCTTTGCTAATTATTTTAAAAGTCAGGTTGTGGATCTTTTCCTTTTCAATTTTTAGGAAATCTTTTTTATATTAAGGGCTTCCCCGATGGCTCCGCAGGTAAAGAATCTGCCTGCAACGCAGAAGACACAGGAGACGTGGGTTAAGTGAGTACCTAGTGATACAAGTTGAAAATTTCCCCAATTTGTAATTACTCCAGGAGTTGGTGATGGACAGGGAGGCCTGGTGTGCCGCAGTCCATGGGGTCACAAAGAGTTGGACATGACTGAGCAACTGAACTGAACTAACTCTTCAAGCGAAAGTGTTAATCGCTCAGTTGTGTCCAACTCTTTGCAACCCCATGGACTGTAGCCTGCCAGGCTCCTGTGTCCATGGACTCCTCCAAGCGAGAATGGTTAGATAGCATCACCAACTCAATGGACATGAATTTGAGCAAACTCCAGGAGATAATGAAGGACAGAGAAGCCTGGCGTGCTGCAGTCCATGGGGTCACGAATCAGACATGACTACCCACTGAACAACAATTATCTTGTGACTTATTTTGTTGTTTGCAAAGTTGTCAAATTTCTCTTATTGTCTAGATTTTTTAGTTAGAAGTTTCCACTTCCAGTATTTTTCTTTTTTGTTGTTGTTTAATTTTAATTTAGATCTCTAATATATTTATAATTTCTCCTGAACATTATGAAAAAAAGATCTAATTTTTTTCTTTTTCTTTACCAAAGTTCATTTGGCCCAATACTACTCAGTTTTTCCTTCTGATTTCAATGCCTATTTTGTCATATACTAAATTTTCCTTATGTATATTTCTGGGCATTCTATTCTGATCCGCTAGTTTATAAGTCTTTTCCAGAGCCGGTACCTCACTGTTTTAATTTAGAGGATGTTAAATGTTTTGCTAACTCTAATAGGATTAGCTATGCATTAAATATTCTTTTCAAATATTTCCTGGCTATTCTCAGTTGTTTATTCTTCCATATAAACTTTATAATCAACTTGTCTAGTTCCAGAAAAAAAAATCTGAGGAAATTTTTATTGAGATTGCATTAAATTTATAAAACTAATTTAGAGAGAAATAACATCTTTATGATGTTAAGTTTCCCTACTCAAGATTATGGTGCTTTTTTAGTTTGTTCAAAGTTATTTTTATATCTTTCACTAGTGTTTTGCAGGTTTCTTATTATTTTTGCATATTTCTTACTAGGTTTCCATCTAGGCATTTAAAATTTTGTTACTGTATGCAGGGTCTTCCCTTCCATCATACCTTCTAGTGGCTCATAGTTTATATTTACAAAGGCCAGCAGTTTTACTAGGCTAATTTTATGTCCTGCTGCTTTATTATCTTATGGTTTGCAGCGCTTTTCCACTGATTCTTTTGGTTTTTCTAGATATGCAATTATATTGTCAACAAAGAGTTTGCCTCTTCCTTTCCAGTTCTTACGAGTGTGTTTTCTCCTGCTTGATTGCATTAGCTAACATTCCAATGCAATGTTAAATAACTGGAGAGGTAACAGGCGTTCTTGCCTTCCTCTTGATTTGAAGGAAACGCCTCCCTGAAAGTGTTTGACACAATCGAATAAGAAGCTGGCTTTTGGACTGATACACACACACACACACACACACACACACACACATTTTATTGGGTTTAAAAAAAGTGTTTCCATGATAATTTGTGTGTGTGTGTATGCTAGACATTTGTATTTGAAAAATCACTTGTAGAAATGATTTGATGACATAGCTTGATCCAGGCCAAGAGTAGCCCCCAGTACTAGCCTCACTCTCTTGATTTCTGTCTTTTCTGATCTTGGTCATTAATTTCTTCCACCTTGTTGATTCTTTGATGATTTTTAAAACTGCATTTTATACTTTCTCTAGCTTTACTTTGGCTTTATCTTTAGCAAGAGGGTTGGTCTGATTCCCCACCTCCTCTGTTACCAAAAGTAGCTCTCCTATTTGATGACAAAAAATGGGAGATAAAATTTAAAAGCAATAAAGAGGAAAAAGAGGAACTTCCCTGGCAGTCCAAAGTTAGGGCTCCTCGCTCCCTCTGCAGGTTCTGACCCTGGTCAGGGAACTAAGATACCCCACACCATATGGCGCCGTCAAAAAAAATCAAATATGGGCAATGTCATACATTTCAGCTTATTTGTGACGCTAAAATAATGTCACAATCTACTTAATGGCCCATATCCCAGAGTTTGAAAAAAATAGAGGCAAAAACAGAGGAAGCAGTTTTTGAAGTCACCCTTTTTCAATGTGTGAAAAATTTCCAGGTGCGTCTGAACTATCGTTTAGAAAAGGTACTTCTCCACAAACAGGAGCATAAACTTTTTATGACTAAAAATGTAATAAAATAGTAAAATTTATTTCCATAACATGCCCCCCAAAAGAGCGTAACTTCATAGTCACACCTTACATTTACATATCATTTTAGGCTCTCCTCGGTTTTCCTTACGGCACACAAGGTGTAATTCTCTTCTCAGAAAACGCTAAGCGTTGCCTTGATACTTATTTGGTGACTAAGCACATTTTTCCAGAGGAGTCACTCTCCTCACATACATGAGGGAAAAAATAAACTAAATAAGTAAATAAAAAACAAAACCAAAAGCATGATGTGCCTCCACTGTTCTGACACAGAGAATGCTTGATGCTCCTTGATCATCCTGCCAAACCTAAGATCTCTTGACTGGACCGCACATTTGTGGGGGGAGGACCCTGTTCCCAACGTTCTCAATCTAATTTCTCACATGTACATTCAGGTCATTCAAAAGCAGGCCTCATAGGTTTAACAATGGTACTTAAGAGTTTGAACCAACTACTTTTGCTAAAGTGTTAAAAAACAGCTACCCAGATGGTTTTGAGTACCTGGGAAGTGGGTTGGCTAATGTATTTGGAACAGGATCTGATGTTTAATAGGAAATGGCAGGGCTGAGACAGCCTCTGAAGATGACAGCCGTAGGGGTGATGGGGCGGTGGACTCATTTCACACTAGGCCCAAGGTGCTGTAGGCTGGGTCTCCAAGGTTTCTCATGTCCACCATGAGAAATCTTTTCCAGAAACACGACAGACCAAGGTGATGCACACAGGCGTTCCCATCTACTGCAAACAGCTACTCCTTCTTCTTACAAGGACACCAGTCACTGGATTAGGGCCCAAGGTAATCCAGAAGGACCTCACGCTAACCTGCAAAGATCCTATTTCCAAAGAAGGCCTCATCTACAGGTCCCAGGTGGACACGAAGTTTGGAGGGACACTATTCAACCCAGTACTGGGGGTTTTAAATAAAAAGGATCATAAGCAGCTAGGGGAACATTTAAAAACACAGATTCTTAGTTCTGACTTGCCTGGGACTCTGAGTCAAGTTGACTGAAATGAGGAAGAGCCCAGAGTCTGCATTTAGCATCTTGGTGACTCTGCGGCACTGAGTTAGCAGGTCAGATAACCGGTAAGTGGGGTGAGTGGGAAGAGGGGAATTAAAGGCCAGAGGAGGTGACCAGGTAAGGTGACCCGCATTTGCAGTGGCACAGAGCCTGGTTCTCAGCTACACCATAGGACCCAAGATGTGAGATGCAAAGGAAGATACGAGAAAGCCCAGGGCCGTGGGATTCTTCCTGTGTTTGCCCTGGTCTGGGGAAGAGCTCTGCAAGCTTGTTTCTACTTGTAATCATTAGCAAGGATGGATTAAGTTGACAACGCTCAGTGCAAGATTTGTTCCGTGTTTTGTTTTGCATTGTTTTGTCTAAACCAAATGAGCTGTGACTCTGAGCCTCTCCACCACGGCAGGTGAGACATTCAGTCTTAGTCCTTACAGGCCAGCCCCGCTCCCTCCCTGAGAGCCAGAACCTCAGCAAAAGACACCTTCACTCTTCAATCCCTCCGGGCCGCCTCTGAGATGCTCACCATCCGCCCGTGAGATCCACTCCCAGCATCACTCCCTGGCCCCAGGGTGGCTGGAGGAAAGCTGGCTGTGCTTTCCAAAGCCGGAGCCGAGACTTCAGATCCCCAGAACGCACAGGTCACCCCCATCGGAGGCCTGCCACCTGCCAGGGCAGCGTGAGAACAGGACACAGGGCTCTGCCTTTGGTCCCCGGGAAGCCAACGGGGTCACTCTCCCCAAGTGTCCCTTCCCCAGTGAACCACTGCAGGTACCTCTCCCTGTTGGACCATCAGTATCCCAGTGAGCCCAGCTTGCTGGGCCCCTCCTGGGGTGAAGAAGACCAGCCCTACAGGACACAGAGGCCGACCACCGTCAGGGGAGCGCGGAGGAGAAGAAAGGAGAGAAACACAGTGACTTTCTCCATGAGCTTATCCCACTGTGCAGGCTCTTATAGGTCTGGGCTGCGTCCCGTGTTTGTATTTGAACATATACATGTTCTCCTCTGTGCTGAATGACATAAGGTGATTCAGATGCTTTAAATTAAAAAGAAACTGTTTCCCCTCTCTAAGCAACAAGGCGGGGGTCCAGTGTTTGGCACTATCACACCCATGGCCGAGTTGCTTCCCCCCCTGAACCTCAATCTCTTTTGTAAAGGAGGGATGACATGTCCCTTGCCTTCCTCACTCCCACAGAGCTTAGGAACGCAAGATACGATATCGATATCGCTGTTGTTGTTGTTTAGTTGGCTAAGCTGTGGTTGTTAGTTAGCTAAGTCGTGCTTGACTCTTGCGACCTCACGGGCTGCAGCCTGCCAGGCTCCTTGGCAAATCAGAGGCACTTCCTACCAACACAGATCCCTTATGGTCCTGAGGCATCTCCCCAAGGTAAGGATGCTGCGCCCACAAGTAAACACGGGGGGCCTTTGGACCAACCGTCCTTCTCCGCGCCTCTCCTGAAACTGATTGGTTTCTGGAGCCACACGCTGGGCGGTGGAGTTCAGGTGCTGTTTGGGAGGGCTCCTCTGTCTCTGACTTCAAGCCCTCATTGGAGGGGCTGTAAATACATTGTTGTCTGGCTGGCCTCCGCTCTAAATGGACTGGAAAGATGTCCCTGGGTGGCCCGAATAGCCCTGGTTTACATATGTCCTGACCTAGAGAAGAATAACCCCCCTCCCCTTCCAGTCCGATCAAAGATTTATACGCTCACTTAGCTGCTTTAGCTAAAGGGGATTAAGCTAAATACCTATGACGCAAAACAGGGTGCCACATAATTACCAAACCCTTCAACGTCCTTTTAAAGGAACACGCCCCGGGCAGCAACTGGACTCTAGCTAATTCCTGAAATCTGTCGCCATCTTGTGGTCAGGAGCTGCTGTTCCAACCGTTTGGACGGGCTCCTTGGACCTTCTCAGTAGGGATGGAGGAATCAGGGGCTTGCAAACTAAGCATCTCATTAACATACACGTCTGCGTTTGTTGGTTAAACAAAACAGTCACCATTTTCAGGAGATGCTGACAGAGCAGGAATTAAGTCCCTCAGATTCCGACTAAAAGATTGAATATGCTGTTTGAAGCGTACAATGTCCTTTTGATGTAAGTTCTACCGTATACTGATACATTGATTAATGCAACAGAGGGGATATGGTAAATGAAATGGAGCTTAAATAAATCCACTTCGTTGTTGTTTAGTCACTAAGTCGTGTCCGACTCTTTGCAAATTCATGGACTGTAGCTCACCAGGGTTCCGCTGTCCATGGGATTTCTCAGGCAAGAATACTGGAGTGGGTTGCCATTTCCTTCTCCAGGGGATCTTCCTGGCCCAGGGATCGAACCTCCTCTCCTACAATGGTAGGCAGATTCTTTACCACTGAGCCACCAGGGAAGCCCAAGAAGAGTTCAACTCCTGTCTGGAAGAGAGGAGGACTACTCTGTGTAACAAAGGAACTGCCTGGAAATGATCTGGGTGGTGTTCAAAGACACTGCCTGAGAAAGCGACTTTGAGCTGCAATCTGACAAATGACTAGGAGATGAGGGGAGGGGTAAAAGCCAGAGCAGGGACCCGGGAACAAGGGTGCAGGTGATCAAAGCATATCATGGAGCTGAGGGAGGCCCACAGGGCTGTGAGTGTGGGCTCAGGGAAGGCAGTGGTGCCTGACACTGCTGGAGAAGCTGGTGAGTGAAATCCTGCCGTGTCCCCAGGTGTGTTAACACTTTTCCACCCTTTCTCTAGGAGCAATGGGAAGCCATTCCCATGCTATAAGCAGGGAGCCGACAGAGTCGTAGTTGAGTTTCAAAAAGATTATTCTGGTGACAAGGAAAAGGCTGCAGAGGGATTGTAATGAATTTGAGAAGCCACTCTGGCAGGGTCCAGGTGGGCATTAGTGGCAGGGAATTCCCACATACCGTAGTGGTGGTGGTTTAGTCGCCAAGTCGTGTCCGACTCTTGTGACCCCATGGACTGTAGCCTGCTGGGCTCCTCTGTCCGTGGGATTTCCCAAGCAAGAACCCTGGAGAGGGTTGCCGTTTCCTCCTCCAGCCCTACATACTGGGCACTGTTGTAATTGCTTTCTGTGCGTTCACTCATTTAATCCTAACAGAAACCCTATGAGACGGGTACTATTTTACACCCATTGTACAGATGAAAAATGAGGCATGCAGAGGTCTAATTGCAGAGGCCACCCTCTTAGCTACTATACTTCATTGCCTACAGATAGTAAAAAAAAAAAAAAAGAGAGAGAGAGAGAAAGGTAGAGAAGGTTTCAAGAGCTATTTCAGAAGCAAAATCAACCAGACTTTGATGGGCTGAATCAGTGACCTGAAAGATGGGTCAGGAGTGACAGCTGGTTTGTCGACTTCACAAGAGTCGACAGGGAAACTGGTGAGACACCAGAGTCAGAGGCGGTTGAAGATGCGGGGTGTGACCAGTGTTCAAGACAACCAAGAGGAGACATTGAGGAAATCAATCGCTGTCTCAGGAGACAGGAATGTGGCTCCACTGGTGAAGAGGTGGAGGCTGAAGTCACAAACAGGACTGCCCGGGGAGACAGGAAGGAAAAGGGGGCGAGAACGTAGCCCCAAGGAGCTCGGACGGGTCACTGCAGGATAAGCCTGCAAATGAGAGGAAGGCTTAAAACTGGTAGAGCCAGAATCTAGTACCATTAAAAACCAGAGGAGGATGTCCCTGGTGGTTCAGTGGCTAAGACCCTGTGCTTCCAATACAGGGGGCCCGGGTTCAATCCCTGGTCGGGGAACTAGACCCCATGTGCTGCAACTAGAGATCCCACAAGCCACAACTAAGACCCAGTGCGGCCAAATAAATACACAAATGTGTTTTTAAAGATCCAAAGGAGGAGAAGCCTTCAAGGAACAGAGAAGGGATTAGCAACCAACCACACGAATGCTGTTGGGAAGTCAGGCAAAGCTGAGGACTGGAAAACATCCCTCAGATTTGGCGCCAGGGTCACGGACCTAGAGAAGTTCAATGTGGCGTGGTGAGGGGAGAGAGCAGGAGGGGCCTTTCCTTCTTCCTTTCAAGGCAGAGTGTTTATTGAACACGTTTGGATGGTGAAGAGGATGACCCAGGTGACAGAACAATCGAGGAGGGTATGGAAGAAATAACTGACAGTGTTACTTTGCTGAAAAGGTAGAAGACGATCCAGAGCGCCGGAGGAGAAATTCATTTCACACCAGCAGAGGGGTCTGTCCTCTAATGTGGGGGGGAAGGCGGGGTCGGAAGCGATAACACACAGGTGCGAAGGGTCCATGCAGGAAGGGGGAGGAGATAGCCCCGGAGGCTTTAATTTGTTCGGGACGTGAGATGCACCATCCCCACCCTGGGTGGGCTACATAATTAAGGATAGAGGGTTAGAATCTTGTACGGTTCACATATTTTTGTCACCAAATGACTTCTCTCTGTAACCCAGATGGTTTGCAAGCCTTCTTACGTCAGTCATCTCAGATCTTGTAATTACGTAATTAAATATTACAACGAGCCATGAATGTGAGAAAAGGGTTGCTGGCTCTGTGAAAACCTAGTTGAATGTTTTGAAAAAACTGGAGGTCTCCCCTGGTGGCTCAGATGCTAAAGAATCTGTCTGCAATGCAGGAGATCCAGTTTCAATCCCTGGGTAGGGAAGAGAACCTGGGTAGGAAGACATGGCAACCCACTCCAGTATTCTTGCCTGCGAAATCCCATGGACAGAGGCTGGTGGGCTACTATCCATGGAGTGGCAGACGAGTCAGACATGACTGAACACCTAAACAGCAATAACAACAAGATGCAAAATATCTTGTCCGTCTAGGGGCAAGCCAGGCAACTTTAAAAAGGCAGAAAAACACTCCAGTAAAAATCTTTGTTCTGCAAGGTTCTGTTCTTGCTTCAATTTTAAAAGAATGAAGCTAGAGACCACCAGATTTTAAGTCTGGCTTTTGCAAAGAAAATGAGATTGAACTCTAAGGGATCTATATTCAGTGAAAAAAGCCTTGACCTTTCCTCAAAATACTGCAGGATGAATGTGAATGTTTTGTGACTCCCCATTTCAACTGTTCTCAGTGAACTGACAACTCCTGGACCAACCTGTCATTAGAAGGGTTCCTTCGCTACAAAGGAGTAAGAAGTAAGGAAAGAAGAGAAGAGGGGTGAAGTCACAGGTTGCTTGCTGTATATTAGTGAAAGTCGCTCAGACATGTCCGACTCTTTGTAACCCCATGGACTGTAGTCCATGGAATCCTCCAGGCCAGAATACTGGAGTGGGTACCTGTTCCGTACTCCAGGGGATCTTCCCAACCCAGGGATCGAACCCAGTTCTCCCGAATCGTAGGCAGATTCTTTACCATCTAAGCCACCAGGGAAGTCCACTGTATATTAAGGAGCAGGCTTAACAGGCATTTTAAAAAATTTACTCCTCACAACTGTACACATTCTCATTCTCATTCAGCAGACCAGACAACAGAGAGGTTAAGTAATTGCCAACCATCAAGGTATAGCATTTAGGTAGGAACTCCGTTCTGACCTGCATCCTCAGAGTGGCCGTTTCCATTGGTCATTTCCATCCACCTGGACTATCCCCTCAGACATTCTCCCCCCATGTCCTCTATCAGCCTCCACCGATGGATCACCTTTGCCCTTCACCTCCCATATCTAATCCACCACCAAACCCCGTCCAATTGAACCCCAAGAATGTCGATTCAGCTTGTCCCACTGCCACCTTGCAGAGATTTACGTCTTTCTTTTGCTTGGATCTCTGCACGCATCAGGTTGCCAGGCTCCGAGCAGCATCATTCTTTAATACAGACCAGGTTAACACGTGCTCCTTCAAGCTCTGTCTTCCTTTTGCCTCGAGCACGTTGCCTTCTTCCCAGGTATGTCGCTGGTTCTTAGCAGTCCTTCCCAGTGTCCTTCAGTTCAGTTCAGTTCAGTCGCTCAGTCGTGTCTGACTCTTTGCGACCCCATTAATCGCAGCACGCCAGGCCTCCCTGTCCATCACCAACCCCCGGAGTTTACCCAAACCCATGTCCATCGAGTCCATGATGCCATCCAACCATCTCATCCTCTGTCGTCCCCTTCTCCTCCTGCCCCCAATCCTTCCCAGCATTACGGTCTTTTCCAATGAGTCAACTCTTCGCATGAGGTGGCCAAACCTTTTTTTACCAGCCTCTTAAATATCGATGCCCCTTAGGGGCCACTCCTTGGGTCTCCAATTCTGGCTTCTTTCCTGGTAGATCCTGTTTTTGCCAACAGCTTCTACTACATTCACTCTCCGATGACCGTGGATGACCCTCCTACCATTTTTACAACTGTTTATTATTTCTGTCCACCCAGTAGCCTGTAAGCACCTCAGATAGGTATGCCCCAAACTGGCCTCTCATTTTTCATCTCCCTTTGACCAACCTCAAGCCTACTTCTTCTGTACTCATCCATCAATGCTGTTGACCTCAATGTTGAAATCATCTTCCACTTCTCTGTCACTTGCCTTCACGACCCAGTCTCAAGCCCTGTGGATGCTTTGTCCTCAAACTTCCCGGGGCCATTACTCCTTCCCAGCCTGCCGCTGGCTGTCTAGCACCATTTCCACTGTGTCTTCACACGAGGACTCCTCCGTGCGGTCAGCACGAGCTTCCTGTGCCACTGCAGTTGGCCCAGGTGCTGCAGCCACTCAAGATGGTAAAGCCGCTGACACTGCGTTCGAGTTCCTTGATGACCTCATCTTTCCTATTTCTCCAGCTCCAAGATGTCGCACCCCATAGTCACTCTCCATTCCAGGAACAGCCAACCATAATACCTGCTGTTCTGCAAACCAGGAACCTTCCCTCAGTTTTTTTTCTGTCCGGAACCCTCTTCACATCCTCTCCCTGATAAACTCCCTCTGCCTCCTGATTCTCTCATCAGGTTTTTTTGTCCTCCCCTCTTCCGTCCTCCCCATCCCCATGGAAGTTCTTCATCAACAGTTATCATTTTTATAACCAAAGTACATTAACTATAACCACCATGCCCTGGCTTGTAGAGCTGCCCGGGTCGGGGAAGGGGCAGGCTGAAGACAAAGCCTTCTCACAGCTCCCCAAGAACACGCCTCTTTCATTCTCAGGAAACTCCCTCCTGTCAAGGGCCGCCTGACCTCCCAGAGTTGAAGATCAGTCTTCAGTCTTCCACATCCCTGACCCAGTCCCCAGGTCACGGTCATCTTCCCCATCCTGACTCCAGCCATCAGGCAGACCTACCAGTGGCCGGGCTGATGGCCCCACACAACACCCTAGGATGCATCACAGCTCTCAGATACCCCTTTTCTGTGGTTGCTTCCCCTCCAAAGTCCTAGACTCCAGCCCAATTTTCTGTTATACACACGCATCCTACTATCTTCCATCTCCATGCCTTCCCACTTGCCCCACTTCTGGAGCTTTACTGATCTGGCTTCTCTTACAATCCAGCCAAGACCCCATGGCCCGTCTCCAGTAATCTCGAGTGACCCTGCCCTCGAGACACCCCGACCATACAAAGCCTGACCCTGGCACAGGCCACTTTTCCATTCTACATTCTTGGCAGCTGAGTACCGCAGAGAAATCAAAACTTGGCACCCAGCCATAGCAATTCCCGATTTCCCATCTCAAATGGGTTTCAAAGGCATCCCTCCATCTTACTTGGCTTTCGTCAGTTCCCTCAGCCAGTCTTCCTGGTGGTTAACACTAGGAATGTTAATGTTAATGGGAGACATGACCTATGGTGAACAGATCTTCCAAACAATCTTGAGGATTCGGGATAAAGCTTGGGAAGAAAAAGAAGGCTAAACGTTAAATGTAAACTAGTTCTAACACTTTATGTCCTTAGGCTCCAAGTCCATTTCTTTCATCCACTAGGAATATTACTGCTAACTTGTCCTAATTCTTGTAGATATTTAGTTTGACAAATGAGGTGAAGGGTGAGCCCACTGGTAAAAATGGCTGGTTTCCAACCCCTCGCGTCCAAGCTATCCTTCATACTTCTTATACTTCATCAGTGAAACAAACACAACTTTTGTTTTCACTTTAATTTATTCTTTGTAAAGTGACATCATACAGACAAACCACAGAAGCTTTAGACATAGTGTTGACCAGTTTTAAAACTGTAACAGCGAGTAACTGTTTTACAGCAAATAACATTTACCTGGACTCCTCATCTCTCATTTTACATCTCGTTACACAAAGGCATTATGAACACACACAGTTCTAATTCCTTATAAACCTATTTGTCAAGCAGCAAGATGACATCATAGCATAGCACAGAACGTTTCCTTCAAGAAACCAGAGCAGCGGTATTTGGTGAATGGTTATGCATAGAACTTAAGAAAAATGTTAATTTTTATTAATATAAGATAAAATGTTACTCTTTATGCTTTAAGTTAAAAACTATAGAATACTTTAAAAGTAGACAAGGTGCTTTCATTTTAGACTCCATATCAAAATACTACTCCATTAATTGCTTAAGAATCCATAACCTTTGAGTACTGCTCATTGGCTTTTTAAAGTCAACCTGAAATATAAAAGCACTTCAAGTTTACCAGTCAAAAGCTAATGTTACATTAAAACATAGCTTTTAAGAAAAACTGAATTTAAAAATACTGCAGCATGGAGCTCTAAAAAGTAAAAATGCACTACTTTCAAACCTTTCAACACATTTTGGTTTAAAATGCCCTATTTTGTGAAACCATTACTTACTAGATTCCCAACTTTCAGTTAAAATGACAGGTTGAAGCTGTTTTTAAATCTGATAACATCTCAAGAAATGGGTCAGCATGTAAATTGCCTATCCACCACAAAATGATGCTCCCACCATGAAAACATCACTACAGAAACCCACTGGATGAATGTAAATCTTTAAAACTTTATTTAACAGTGTCACACAAATATTTAGTGTCTTCTGGCCTTGAAATCAGAGCAATGCTACCAATAAATCTGATATACACAATTTTCACAGAAGATTCAGAAGCAAAAGAAGAAAAACGATTTGTAAGTGGTTGGTTGGACAGAAATGAAAAGCACCCACCAGAGTCCTCTCGTTTTAGAATTAATCCTCCAACGCGGGCGTCCGTGGTCATCAGCACTGTTTGAGAGCGTTCAGACAAGACTAATACTTGGGGGTTTTTTATGCTCAGAACCCTCCAAGCTTCAAAATCAACCACAGGCTACTAAGAAACTGAAAATGCACTTATGAGCTCTGTAAGTTCAGCTACAAAAGCACTAAAACAGGAAAAAAAAAACCAAAAACACTGCATCACAAGTAACTCTGTGTTAACTATTTCTCTTGCCTCTCTCAGTGGCCTTAGAAATATGTACTATGGTGAGTCTATTAGGAAAAGAGGTGCTCAGGGGGAAAAAATGTTTCAAACAAAGGAATCAGTCTGTAGAATTTTCATACTGGCAGCAGCGACTTCTTTTTACTTTCCTAAGAGTTAAAACATGGCAGACTGTGAGCTATTAATATGCTTTGGGCATATTTCCCAAGCAAGCTAAGCAGAATATTTCTTAAAATTCTATTTTTAAAGACATCCATAAAAGCATAAATATTAATAAATAATACCAACATGTACATCTTTTCATGGATTAATTTGTGGATGACCCTTGCATATTTTAGGGGTTATGTCGGCCATCATTCTTAATACTGACACAATAGGAAACTTTCCAGCTACTAAAAAAGTTTGTCAGCAACTATTATCTAACCTAACACATCCACTACAAAGCAGAATCCATAGCTCCAAATATCAGCCTGCGAAAGAGCAAATTCAAATATCCTCCCAGCACCAAGAAGCATGAGGTTTTTCCCTACCTGATGAGCACTTGAATGTGATATTTAGCTAGTACGAAGCATTAAAATGAATGCTTGATGAACACAGTCACATAAAGACAGAAAACTGTATCCAGTAAGGAAATAAAGACAGTGCCCCACTCTCAGCTGCTGGGGACCGCTCCCCTTAGCAAATATTAAAAAGTAAAGTTAAACTCTGTAAATTCCCTTTTAGAACATGCAAAGGGCCACAATGACAGCACAGGTGTTCATCAACTCAGGGCAAAGCAGGTGAACTGTTAATAAAACTATCAGCATGGAGTATGAGGTATCAAACAAAAATTACACAGTCATAAAACAGAGGTGATACTCTGTAATGACTAGTTCTTGAGAAACAAATGTTTAAAACATAGAAAGAACTTAAGATTAATAAAATAAATTGGCTTTGCAATTTGTTCTCATACAAAGCTGCTGCTGCTGCTGCGTCGCTTCAAAGCAGGCAACACTAAATGGGAAAGTTCTTTAATGCATATCTCTCTTCCCCAGGAAACAATCAGTCCAAAGTTCGGTGAAGACAAACAAGGGAACATGGCAAGAATCATTTTACAGTAAAGCAGGCATTTTCACCCACTCTCTAGTTTTTTCCTCAATACCCAGTGCCTCTGAGGCCTTGTCACTAAATTGCTGTCTGTGAAGAAGTATTTTCTCCACGGCACACGCCTTGAGCATGAAGTCCTCCCCTGCACAAGGAGTAACGAGGCCTACCTTTCCCGAAGGAAGAGGACAGAGCCCAGATTCCCACATTTCTACTCTAGAATCATGAACAGGGGCCCCAAAATGTGTCTCAGAGGATAACGGTTTTAACAGTATAGTAAGAGTCAGAATTAAGCTCCCCAATAAATAGTTGCTATCCTAGGAATAAAAATAAATTTACAGACTTTTTTCCTAACCTAAGACACCATCAACGGTAAGATGCACCATATACATCACTAAGAAAAGACACAGGCGATTCAACTATGACAAGATGCCTTTGTATTCTGCAGAGTGTCTAGTTTTCTGATTTACTCGAACAGAGCTTTTAAACAGGTATTTATCACCTCAACCTTGTGCACACGTCAAGGAAGTGCATGATGAAATAAGCTGGTTAACTTATGACTATAACGTCGTAGTCTGAGTCTAACTCTTCGGAATCATTCAGACGGGCGTCTGCGTTCCTCCAGACCACAGCCCCCTCGGCATGGTCGAGAGCGCCAGGAATGGAGCTCCGCTTTAAATGGCACTCCGGCACCGCCCGTGGGTTAACGTCAGCGGAAAGCTTTGGACGCAATGAGGTTTGACACCTCAAGGACAGTCCTGCTCGACGCATGAATCGATCACACCAGCCTCTGGTGGCTTTGAACTTCGCTTCGTCTATTCCGAGGGCTTTGGCAATTTCTCCGGCCTTCAGCTGCATTGCTTGGCGTGTGACGGGCAGTCCTTTTGCACGCGTCTCGCTGACAAAATGTAGCACACCCTCGTCTACCTGCGGGTATCTTCCTTTCTTAGGTCCCGTAAAGCACTTTGTGGTGGCTTTACAAGAAAATATGGAGCTTCGGTCGCTCCTCCAGCGACGGACGTTTGCCTCGCTGATGTGGAACGCACGGCCCGCGGCTCTGTTCCCGCGCTTTTCTGCATACTCGATGACTTTTCGTTTCAAGGCTGAATCATAGTGTAATCTTTTTGAAGACATTTTTAAAAGCCAATTAAACCTGACACATTTGTTACCAACAATCAGTAATGATGCTATGACAAGCCTGAGGTCCATACGTGCCCAGGCAAGGGTCATTACATCATGACTGTTGCCTGGTTGACTGTAACCGCGAGATATATCCCAATTTCAGACAAGGCATGATGAGGGGGAAGGGGGAGGAGAAACACGGCACAGAACTAACATTAATAAAATACGGTTTTTCAAGCCTGTACTATTTATCAGATTAACACCAGTGCAAGAAAAGAAGCCCAAGGGTCAAAGAAAAAGTATATATGTTGAAGCATATAAGCAAAAATTATCTTAACGATGAAATCTGCAATGGTGCGATTTGGTTGAAATTCCCTTTATTTGCATATGGCTTACATGTAGATCTTTTTTTGAACTGGACTTAGAATCCAAGAATGAATCTTCTTCACTCTTTTAGCAAACTGCAAAGCCCAGGCATTACAGAGAGAGACTCCCAGGACCCTTGGTCATTCGCTATCACAGGACCGGGCTGGCTCAGTGGCCTTCATCAGCAGGTGCCCTCCTCTGGCGAGCGGACCTGATCCTGTGTGGAGACGGTGAAGCGTCTTCTTCGGTCTCAGACCCTGAAGGCTCACGGTCTCCCTCCTGGGATCCGGTGTCTCCCACCAGTTCCCGAAGAAACTTGAATTTTGACAAAAAAAGATGCCAAACAAAATACCAACCTAAAGAGAGATAAAAAACATTCAGAAAAATTATTACGCCCAGCATTATCAATTGAGAACATCTCAGTTAACTCTGTCAGGGGTACACTACAAAGCAGGATGCGTAATTTAAACGTGTAAGTGATTACAACTGATGTAACAAACGGTTATCAAGCATTTGCTACAGACAAGGCATAAAGACAAACTCTGGGATTATACGGGATGCCCATGACCAAGAGCACAAATTTTTGCACTAACATGTTTTTACGTCTCCTGGGTATAACAACTGACCCCCGAACAAGGCCATGGTTAGACCCTCCTCACCTTTGAAAATCCATCTGTAACTTTACAGTATGCCCACCATATCCATGGTTCCACAACCAAGGATTCAACCTCAGATCATGTACTTAACTGCAGTATGTATTTAATGCAGGAAATTCACATGTAAGTGGACCTGCACAGTTCACACCCGTGTTGCTCAAGGCTTCACTGTACACCAAGGGGTAGAGCTGCTGGGTCACACGGTAACCTTCACGTAACCATCTGTGAAATTGCTCAAGTCCTGTCCAAAGCAGCTGTGCCATTTTACATTCCCATCAGAAATGTAAGAGGCTCTCAATTTCTCCACATCCACACCAAGACTTTCAATTTTCCACCTTTTTTATTATAGTCATCCTAGCGGGTATGAAGTGGTATATCATAGTGGCTTTTATGATCATATTTCCCTAATGACTAAATTTGCTGAACATCTTTTTCTTGTGTTTACCGGCCATTTGTAAATCTTCTTTGGAGGAATGTCTATTAAACTTCTCTGTCCACTTTTTTACCAGCTTTCTTTTTATTGAGTTGTAGGAATTCTAAATATATTCTTGATACCAGTTGTTTATCAGACATATGATCGGCAAACATTTTTTCCCCATTCTGTGGGCTGGTCTTTTCATTGTCCTGATCATGTTCTTTGAAGGATGGTAGTTTTTTAATTATGATGGAGCCCAAGTTAGTTTTTATTTGGTGAAATCCAATTTATTTTGTTTTTCTTTAGTTGCTTATGATTTGGGTACCATATCTAGGGAACCACTGACTAACTCAAGGTCATGAAGATTTATGCCTATGCATTCTTCTAAGAGTTTTAGTTTTAGCTCTTACACGTAGGTCTTTGATTGATTTTATTTAACTTTGGTGTAAAAGATCCAAATTAATCCTTTTGCACGTGGATACTAAATTGTTGCAGAACTATTTGTTGAAAAGACTGTTCTTCCCTCTATTAAACTGCTTTGGCAATTTTGTCAAAATTCCAATGATCATAAATGTTATAGTTTATTCCTGGGCTTCCCTTGTGGCTCTGCCAGTAAAAGTATCCACCTGCAATGCAGGAAACCTGGGTTCGATCTCTGGGTTGGGAAGATCTCCTGGAGAAGGGAAAGGCTACCCACTCCAGTATTCTGGCCTAGAGAATTTCATGGACTGTATAGACCATGGGGTCGCAAAGATCTATTCCACTGATCTATCTTTATGCCATACAAACATCATGTTGATTATAGTAGCTTTGTGTTTAGTTTTAAAATCAAGAGTATAAGTTCACAAACTTTGTTCAAGACTATTTTGGCTATTCTAAGTCTTTTGCATTTCCATGTACCATTTTCTTGTCAATTTTTGGAAAAAAAAAATTGCAAGAATTTTGACAGGGATTGTATTGAATCTGTACATCAATGGGGGAACCTATGCTTTTTTATGATACTTCTCTGTCCATATCAAAATTTTTCCACAGTGCACACAGAAAAATGTTTTGACAATCAGAAAAATCAGGAGAAAAATAAGTCAGAAACCAACAAATAAATCATGAATACTCTGTAGACTTCTTGTTTTAAATACCCCAATACCATTAATTGGCCTAAATAAGCCCAGGTGATTTCAAGATACTAAGGAAAACCTCTCTTAGGTTAATTTTGAGAACTCACCCTAAAAGTTAAGTGCTAAATAGATATTACGGAGGTGAATTTACCATCAGGAAAATTACAAGCAAGCTCAATCAAAGATGATGATAGTCTTGACCTCATAAAGATCAAAGATTCTAACAGTGGCTATTAGGTATAAAATGAGCAGAAATTTAGAATGTAAAGGGGAGTAACTGGAACTCTTCTGACTGAAGAGAAGGGCTGTCACCAGTGGGGCTCCCACCATAAAATACTCTTGCCCTTGGGATGGTTCAGAGAAAGTCAAGTCCCCCAGCACAGGAATCTACAAGAAAGGAACTGAAGACCATTTCAGCAGTCAGTCTGGGGAGATACAAATAAGAGTATTCCATGAGATCATAAACTCTGTCTTTCTCAATTTTAATAAAACACATCCAAAACAATAGACTTAAAAAAAAAAAAAATCACTGCCAGTAACAAACAATGTAAGGGATTCAATCTGAAGTCAAAATTCAGAATGTGGTAGACAATCAGAGAGACTCCAGGGGCTGGAGTAGCAAGTTACAGCCGCAGCCTCCACACAACACTTCCCTCCCCACCACACCAGGTAAAGCACGTCACACCTCTTTAATTATTACCCTCACCTGCAGTTAAGCAAACCTGAAAAGCAGCTCCTTTTTCCCTATTCTACCTGCGTGTAAGGTGAGTGAGGGTTTCACGTGGAGGAGCATGTGGGTAGGGCTTCCCACGAAAAATCTTGAGGCTGAGGATTCTCCCTAATACAGATATGGAGCTCATCTGCTGGGCAGCCAAAGAAACATCCAGTGTGCTGCCTTTCTCAATGGCTACTGTAATGACAGGGCGAGAAAGCAAAGTTAAAAAGGGAATTGTAGTGGTGAACCCGGACAACCAAGAACTGCAGGGGTGTTCGCTAGATTCGGGGAAGTTCACAAGTTATTCTCCAAGTAAAGACTGAGTTCTCACACAGCTGTAATTCTGGGGAGACCAGGGGGAGGGTGGCGTGTGGAAGGTGGTGGCTGCAGGGGAGTGGGGTTCCATCTCCCGGCACTTAGAGCCCAGAAGAGCTGGTGCTTAGGCAACAGACTGTTCATCAGTGTTAACTGTCTGAACAGAGGATGACACTTAAAATGCCAGGCAGTTTGAATGGAAACACAACCACACAACATTTATTCTGGAAAAAGAATGACTATTAAAACTCCCAACAGGTATATTGGAAAAGTGTGACTTAGTAAAGAAGAAATTAAGAGAGGTACTACAGTGCCAGTGAAACTGCTAATAGTCACTGGCTATGTTCATTAGACCTGGAAATAAAAACAGCTTTTTCTTTGGGCTTCCCTGGTGGCTCAGCAGTACAGAATTCACCTGCCAATGTAGGAGACACAATTTCGATCCCTGGGCCAGAAAGATCCCGTGGAGAAGGAAATGGCAACCAATTCCAGTACTCTTGCTGGGAAAATTCCATGGACAGAGGAGTCCGGCAGGCTACAGTCCATGGGGTTGCAAAGAATCGGACACGACTTGGCGACTAAACCACAACAAACTTCTTAACTTCGGGACAGGTACTGTGAGGAAATGTTCTGCACGGATCATTTATGGCCAAATTGTTGTTCACTATACACTGTCTTTCTACAAACTTCTGGCACATCACATTCCCTGCAGGTGAGGTAGGATCTGTTGAGGCTGGAAGTCCTATTCTCCCTTTCAGGGAGAAGAACACGTCTAAGTGGAAAGCAATTTTGAAAGCATTTATTTGTTGTCCAATGGAATGACCCCAGTTAAAGACATGTGATGACCACACTGTGCGTCACTCAAACTGGCTACTCAGCATGCTCTGCTCGGGAGTCTTGAGAAGCTACTGACTCCCAACGACTCACCCCAGACACTGCAAATCCGTCTCCAGGACTGTGCTTGCTCATCCTTTCTAAGTTCCCTAGATGATTCTGATGCACAGGTAGGTGTGGAAAAGAGAAGTCACGTGAAGAAGAAATATGAGTGCTACAGCAGATCAATTACAAGTGGCCAAGGAAAAGGAGAAAAGGGTAAGCAATGGAGGAGCAGGACAGAGGTGGAATATTCATAACACGCGTGTATTCATAGTTCCTCTGCTGCTGCTGTTTAGTCGCTACGTCTCTGCGACCCCATAGACTGTAGCTCACCAGCCTCCTCTGTACACGAGATTTTTTAGGCAAGAATACTTAATGACTACAGGGCCTCTTGTAGAAGTGTAGCTCGTTCAGTTCTTCCCACCCAAACCTGATGTGCAGACACCAAAAACTCCTTACCTATTTTTATTCTATATACCATGGGTCTCCTATCTTGTCTTGGGATTTTAAGAGAAAAATGGATGGAGGGAGGGAGGAAAAACAGAAAGAGGGGCAGGGAGAAGGACTGTCCAAAATTATATGCACTTACAGTCAAAAATGTACACTAATTGTTACACAAGTACCGTAGTTTTTCACAGTTTAAAAGGCAAGTCTGTGTGTCAGATAAACTTGCTGGCAACAGAGGTTGTGTATCCTGGGATAAGCAAAGAAGTACTCAACTTCTGTGTGCCAGTACCCAAGCATTAGTTCAGAGGATGCATTTCATGAAAACGCACTGTATATTGTCTTTCTATGCAAGATAAACGGCTTTCCTGGTGGCTCAAACAGTAGAGAACCCACCTGCCAATGCAGGAGACCCAGGTTACATCCTTGGGTTGGAATGATTCCCTGGAGAAGGGAATGGCTACCCACTTCAGTATTCCTGCCTGGAGAATTCCGTGGACAGAGAGCCTGGCGGGCTACATCCATGGGGTCGAAAAGAGTTGGACATAACTGAGCAACTAACACAACAACAATGCAAGATACATGTGCTGGCAGCAGAAGGGTAGCCATGGCAGATGAACCCGAATAATGAACCATCACCTGAAGAGGGCAGGATCAGCAAATCAGAGGAATGACCATCAACACGCCACAAACCCAGAGGGCAGTTGTAATCACAGAGTTCTCAGTTCACCAAGTGCTTTTACATTCAACATTTCATTTAATACTCTCATTAGCCCTCTGAACTAGTGAGACTAGGAATCATTATCCCCCTTTTTCTAGATAAGAAAACAAAGGCTCAAAGTAACTCATCACCATGGAAGAGGGCAGGATCAGCAAATCAGAGGAATGAGTTCACCAGTTCAGTTCAGTGGCTCAGTCACGTCCGACTCTTTGCGACCCCATGGACCGTAGCAGGCCAGGCCACCCTATCCATCACCAACTCACAGTGTTTACTCAAATTCATGTCCCACTGAGTCGATGATGCCATCCAACCATCTCATCCTCTGTGGTCCCCTTCTCCTCCCGCCTTCAATCTTTCCCAGCATCAGGGGCTTTTCAGATGAGTCAGTTCTTCGCATCAGGTGGCCAAAGTATTGGAGTTTCAACTTCAGCATCAGTCCTTCCAATGAATATTCAGGATTGATTTCCTTTAGGATGGACTGGTTAGAGGAGAAGGCAATGGCACCCCATTCCAGTACTCTTGCCTGGAAAATCCCATGGACGGAGGAGCCTGGTAGGCTGTAGTCCATGGGGTCGCTAAGAGTCAGACATGACTGAGCGTCTTCACTTTCACTTTTCCTGTTCATGCACTGGAGAAGGAAATGGCAACCCACTCCAGTATTCTTGCCTGGAGAATCCCAGGGATGGCGGAGCCTGGTGGGCTGCCGTCTATGGGGTCGCACAGAGTTGGACACGACTGAAGTGACTTAGCAGCAGTAGCAGCAGGTTAGATCTCCTTGCAGTTCAAAAGCATCAATTTTTCGGCGCTCAGCTATCTTTATAGTCCAACTCTCACATCCATACATGACTACTGGAAAAACCATAGCCTTGAGTAGATGGACCTTGGTTGGCAAAGTAATGTCTCTGCTTTTTAATATGCTGTCTAAGTTGGTCCCAAGGAGTAAGCGCCTTTTAATTCCATGGCTGCAGTCACCATCTGCAGTGATTTTGGAGACCCCAGAAAAAGTCTGTCACTGTTTCCACTGCTTCCCCATCTACTTGCTATGAAGTGATGGGACCGGATGTCATGATCTTAGTTTTCTGAATGTTGAGTTTTAACCCTACTTTTTCACTCTCCTCTTTCACTTTCATCAAGAGGCTCTTCAGTTCTTCACTTTCTGCCGTAAGGGTGGTGTCATCTGCATATCTGAGGTTATTGATATTTCTCCCAGCAATCTTGATTTCAGGTTGTGCTTCATCCAGCCCGCATTTCCCATCATGTACTCTGCATATAAGTTAAATAAGCAGGGTGACAATATACAGCCTTGACGTACTCCTTTCCCTATTTGGAACCAGTCTGTTGTTCCATGTCCCGTTCTCACTGTTGCTTCCTGACCTGCATACAGATTTCTCAAGAGGCAGGTCAGGTAGTCTGGTATTCCCATCTCTAAGAATTTTCCACAGTTTGTTGTGGTCCACACAGTCAAAGACTTTGGCATAGTCAATAAAGCAGAAGTAGATATTTTTCTGGAACTCTCTTTCTTTTTCGATGATCCAACAGATGTTGGCAATTTGATCTCTGGTTCGTCTGCCTTTTCTAAATCCAGCTTGAACATCTGGAAGTTCACGGTTCATGTACTATTGAAGCCTGGCTTGGAGAATTTTGAGCATTACTTTACTAGCATGTGAGATGAGCGTGATTGTTTGGTAGTTTGAGCATTCTTTGGCATTGCCTTTCTTAGGGATTGGAATGAAAACTGACCTTTTCCAGTCCTGTGGCCACTGCTGAGTTTTCCAGATTTGCTGGCATATTGAGGGCAGCACTTTCACAGCATCAGCTTTTAGGGTTTGAAATAGCTCAACTGGAATCCCATCACCTCCACTAGCTTTGTTCACAGTGATGCTTCCTAAGGCCCACTTGACTTCACATTCCAGGATGTCTGGCTCTAGGCGAGTAATCACACCATCATGGTTATCTGGGTCCTGAGGATCTTTTCTGTATAGTTCTTCTGTGTATTCTTGCCACCTCTTCTTAATATCTTCTGCTTCTGTTAGGTCCATACCATTTCTGTCCTTTATTTAAGTGCTCATCTTTGCATGAAATGTTCCCTTGGTATCTCTAATTTTCTTGAAGAGATCTCTAGTCTTTCCTCTTCTATTGTTTTCCTCTATTTCTTTGCACTGATCACTGAGGAAGGCTTTCTTATCTCTCCTTGCTGTTCTTTGGAACTCTGCATTCAAATGGGTATATCTTTCCTTCTCTCCTTTGCTTTCGCTTCTCTTCTTTTCACAACTATTTGTAAGGCCTCCTCAGACAGCCATTTTGCTTTTTTGCATTTCTTTTTCTTAGGGACGGTCTTGATCCCTGTCTCCTGTACAATGTGACGAACCTCCGTCCATAGTTCTTCAGGCATTCTGTCTATCAGATCTAATCCCTTGAAACTATTTCTCACTTCCACTGTAAAATTGTAAGAGATTTGATTTAGGTCATACTTGAATGGTCTAGTGGTTTTCCCTACTTTCTTTAAGTCTGAATTTGGCAATAAGGAGTTCATGATCTGAGCCACAGTCAGCTCCCGTCTTGTTTTTGCTGACTGTATAGAGCTTCTCCATCTTTGGCTGCAAAGAATATAATCAATCTGATTTTGGTGTTGACCATCTGGTGATGTCAATGTGTAGAGTCTTCTCTTGTTGTTGGAAGAGGGTATTTGCTATGACCAGTGCGTTCTCTTGGCAAAACTCTATTAGCCTTTGCCCTGCTTCATTCTGTACTCCAAGGCCAAATTTGCCTGTTACTCCAAGTGTTTCTTGACTTTCTACTTTTGCATTCCAGTCCCCTATGATGAAAAGGCCATCTTTTTTGGGTGTTAGTTCTAGAAGGTCTTGTAGGTCTTCATAGAACCGTTCAACTTCAGCTTCTTCAGCATTACTGGTCAGGGCATAGACTTGGATTACCGTGATATTGAATGGTTTGCCTTGGAAACGAACGGAGTTCATTCTGTTGTTTTCGAGATTGCATCCAAGTTCTGCAGTTTGGACTCTTGTTGACTATGATGGCTACTCCATTTCTTCTAAAGGATTCTTGCCCACAGTAGTGGATATAATGGTCATCTGAGTTAAATTCACCTATTTCCATCCATTTTAGTTCACTGATTCCTAAAACGTCGCCATTCACTCTTGCCCTCTCCTGTTTGACCACTTTCAATTTGCCTTGATTCATGGACCTAACATTCCAGGTTCCTATGCAAAATTGCTCTTTACAGCATAGGACTTTGCTTCCATCACCAGTCACATCCACAACTGGCTGTTGTTTTTGCTTTGGTTCTGTCTCTTCATTCTTTCTGGAGTTATTTCTCCACTGATCTCCAGTGGGCATCTACTGGCACCTACTGACCTGGGGAGTTCATCTTTCAGTGTCCTAACTTTTTGCCTTTTCATACTGTTCATGGGGGTCTCAAGGCAAAAATACTGAAGTGGTTTGCCATTCCTTCTCCACTTCTCTTCCTCATTAAGTGCATCAAATTTCTCATATTTTCATAGTGAAAGTATGGCTAAAACACAAAACACTAATTAGGAAATGAGAACATGACTTTCTACCCAAGATCTTTCTAGTTCAAAAAGCCTAGGTGCAGTAGAAAAAAATTCCTATCTTTGTGGACTCATTCCTCCACAGTCTTAACTTAATCCCACCATCATGATGATATCTAAGTGACTGTGATAGCCAGTGGTAGCTGACTGGCTCAATACCAATCTCAATTGGTATAAAGCTCTTTTCCACATTCCATCCTATAACCTTTTTTCCCTTTCACACAGAAGGCAGGTAAGGCTCACTTCTAAGGTAGTATGTCCAAGGCCAAGACATAGGCAAAATGAAAACAGAACCTTGCTCTTCCAACTCTTCCCACAAAGCTCCCTCTACTGAATGTCTCTTTTGTAAAGACACACAGGGGACCGTCACTGATCCAACACAACGTCAAACCGAAATACCTCCACACCTCAATCCCTGTTATCCAGGAAATGGAAGACAGTTTTAAAATTCCCTTCAAAACCTCTTTTTTTTTTTGAATTTTCCTCTCCTTTCAGCAATCACAACACTCCCATGGATCTAAATATGACCTCTATTACATATGACTACATTTTTTCATCCCTACTTTCTCCCTTTCTTAAACCTCAGGAAGGAATCTCTACCTCGTTGGCTGGAAGACACCTTTAAAAACTATGTCTGTCCCACAGTTCCTTCTTCTGATGCTCATATTTCCATAAGGGGTACTGTATCCCCCCTACCCCTCAGATGGAAAACAGGGTATTCCAGCACGATGGCCCTCCCCTACTGTGGCTTCTACCCTAATAAACCCTCTCCCGTCTGCTTCCTTCATTACATCCCCAGCGCCATCTTCCATCCTTACTGTCAACTGGATTACCACTGCAATTTCTTATAACTCAGAGGCATGCTGCAGCCACACTGCTTGGCCATGAATCCTAACTCACCAACTCACTTGAAATGTGGGCAAGTTAACCTCTATATTAGTTTCGTCTATAAAATGCAGACAACACTACACACTTTCAAAGAGACAACACAGTAATAAAAAGAATGAATATGTGTCACATGCTAAAGAGAATGCCTGTATATCATAAATTACTCATCAAAGGTTAGCCACTGTTACCATGTCTTAGGCTCCAGCCTCTTCCCCACCCAGGGCAAACTCTGCAGACAAGGGGTCATTACTACTGTCACTGAGGTTTTTAAGCAACCCTGACCCAGGGATCGAACCTGGGTCTTCTGCACTGCAGGCAGATTCTTTACCATCTAAGCCACCGGGGAAGCCCTTTTAAGCAACGTGAACACATAATTTTTACATCTTTCTACTATACTATCTCTTCAGTATTGCCCTCTCTTGGGTGATTGCTTTATGATTTCACATGCACTTCCATCGTCATTGTATTAATAACAGTCCTCCTCCCAAGACATGAGTTCCTTAAGGAAGGAAAATGTATGGCTTATCTACTTTTTCTTTTGTTTCTCCTGTGTCTTAGAACACAGAGTAGAAACCCCACACAAACTATTCAACTTCCATCCTCCAACCCCCACCTTCAAAACGCACCAAAAGTACCATAAACTTAAGGGTTTAATGACTTTCACCAATTGACCCATCTCAGAGCTCTTAAGATTCCTACTATGTAACAGAATAGCTGATAAACAGAACTGCTGAACAATGCTATCAACCACAGTGATAACACTGAATATCAAACAATGTTATCAACCAAGCTGACCTGACAGGTACAGAACATTCCACTCAATAACAGCAGAACAAACATTCTTTTCAGGCAAATGTGGAACATTCACCAAAAGAGACCATGAATTAGTCTCATTAAGAGTGAAACTGAAAGTCACTCAGTTGTGTCTTGACTCTTTGTGACCCCATGGACATATATATACATCCACGGGATTCTCCAGGCCAGAATACTGGAGTGGGTTGCCGTTCCCTTCTCCAGGGGATCTTCCCAATCCAGGGATCAAACCCAGGTCTCCCGCATTGCAGGCAGATTCTTTACCATCTGAGCCACCAGGGAAGCCCATTAAGCGTAAACCTTCTTAAATTCTATGACACAAGATACATTTTCTCACTATAACAAAATTTAACTAGAAAATGATAAAATGATATATGGGGCGGGGGGGAGAAATGTCCTAAGTAACTCACAATTCAAAGGACAAATCACAAGTGAAACTAAAAAATATTTTGAACCAAATAAAGTTTTTTTAAAAAAATCAAAATACTTGAAAATAAATTAACACCATTAAACACCTATTTTTTAAAAAATAAGAATAGTTTAAAACAATAATCTAAGCTTCTACCATAAGAAACTAGAAGTACAAATTAAAATCAAAATAAATAGAAGAAAATAAAGATAAAAGCATAAACCAATGAAATAAAATACGGACAAGAAATTAAAAAATCAGTAAAACAAAAAAAATCCAGATTCTTTGAGAAGATCAATAAAATTCATAAACCTCTGGCCAGACTGACCATACACAAGAGAAAGAAAACAAACAATACCAAGAATGAAAGAGAAGACATCATCACAGATCCTACAGATATTACATGATGAGAGAATATTAATTCAGATTAAGCAGACATAGTGCTTGAAAAACACAAAAGCTCACTCAAGAAAAAACAGGTTAACTGGAATAGCCCAACATTAGCCCAAATGAAAGACAGTGAGTTTGTAATTAAAAACTTCCCCCCAAAGGAAAGTCCTGGCCTAAATTAATTCTACCAGACATTTAAGAAAGTATACTGGGGATTATGCGTTATTAATTTTTGAATACTCATGACCTCCACCACAGCAGCTGAACATAAGAGTTCACTAAGTGTATTTTACTGAGTAATACAAAGGTTATCCAGTTTGACACAACCTGGGTTTGTATTACACTTAAGAGTATGTTTCTAATAGGAATTTAATAATTTATACAGAGCAATCTTTCTTCACTCCTATTTCAAACATACAAGGGCCCTCTACATGTCAGGCATTACTCTCTAAGATCCAGGAACAGAGAAGTGAACAAGCTGAAGAAGGTCCCTGTCTTCACCGAGCTTACACTCTAGCTGGAGGAAACAAACATAAAATACAGCCAGCCTCCGTACCACTGAGTGCCACATCCAAAGATTCAAACCCCCACAGACAAAAACGACACACACAGGCCGAACCTGAGGCAGACAGTGCAAAGGGAAATGGATAGATGACAAAGATAAAGGAAACGTATACAGTGGAGTATCACTCAGCCACAGGGGTTAAAAAATGAAATCTTGTCATTTGTAACAACCTGGATAGATCTAGAAGGTATTATGTTAGTGTCATAAGTCAGAGAAAGAAAAGCACTCTATGATTTCACTTACAGGTGGAATCTGAAAAACAAAACAAATGAACAACCATAACTAAACATAAACAGTCATAGATACAGAGAACAAACAGATGGTCGCCAAAGGAGGGGGGCGGGCAGGGAGAAATAGGTGAGAGAGATTAAGAAGTACAAATTTATAGTTGCAAAGTAAATGAGTCATGGGTATGAACTGTACAGCATGGGGAATAAAGTCATTAACTATGTAGTATCTTTGTACGGTGACAGATATAACTAGACTTTCATGGCGATCACTTTGAAATGTATACAAATATCAAATCCCAATATCCTGTAACAGGAATTAACAGTGTGCTAGGTCAATTAGTACTTAAAAAACAACAAATTCATAGAAAAAGAGATCAGATCTGTGGCTGATGAGGAGGAGAGGGATGGGATTGAATGAAGGTATAA
The DNA here is from genome assembly GCF_054371585.1 of Giraffa tippelskirchi. Classification (NCBI taxonomy): domain Eukaryota; kingdom Metazoa; phylum Chordata; class Mammalia; order Artiodactyla; family Giraffidae; genus Giraffa; species Giraffa tippelskirchi. Next base: position 157,868,591 of record NC_137282.1, read on the forward strand.
ATTTCTAGCTATAAGAAAAGTACTAGGGACATAATGTACAACAAGATAAATATAATTAACACTGAGGTATGTTACATATGAAAGCTAAGTGAGTAAATCTGAGAGTTCTCATCACTGGAAGAAATTTTTGTCTATTTCTTTACTTCCATATCTACAAGATGATGGATATTCACCAAACTTACTATGATAATCATTTCATGATGTGTGTAAATCAATTATGTTGCACTCCTTACATCTCTACAACTGTTGTTAAGTTGCTCAGGCGTGTCCAACTCTTTTGTGACCCCATGGACTGTAGCCCACCAGTCTCCTCTGTCCATGGGATTCTCCAGGCAAGAATATCTGAGTGGGTTGTCATTCCCTTCTCCAGGGGATCTTCCCAACCCAGGGTTCACACCTTCGTCTCCTACATTGCAGGCGGATTCTTTACTACTGAGCCACTTGGGAAGCTCCAAATTTATACAATGCTGTATGTCAATTATAGCTCAGTAACACTGGAAGAAAAAAAAAAAAAAAGAGAGAGAGAGAGACAAAACTGAAGTGACTTCCCAGAGGCAGTGAGTATTTGTAAGGAAAGGGCAAATCCAAGAATGACACCCAAGTCCCTGGCTGCTGCTAACATGTGAGCAGGGAGAAACAAATAGGTTGTAGAAATCAAAAGTTCTGTTTTAGATGTGTTCAGTTTGAGATGGTTATTAGATCTCCAAGTCACGGTACTGAGGCATGAGCCTAGGGTGCAGGAGAGTTGTGATAGCTGGAGATACCAATGTTAGTCATTAGTTACAGTTACTATTCAAATCCTTAAACTAGATAAGGGACAGAATGGAAGGAAGGTGAAAACAGAAACATATATATATATTTATTATAAATATAGAAGAAAATACATATTTATATTATATTAATGTAGAAAATAGCATGCATCTCATGGAGTAATGGCCAAGTACTAGTCTATAAAATTTTTATTTCAGAGATAAGAGCGATGATGAGTAGATAGATACATGTACTGATTGATACATGTAATTTACATACTTATGAATGTACTGGGAATAATGTAAAACATTTCCTATCATAGATTTAGTCAAAAAGAGTTAAATTCTAGGGGATGGGAAGACAGGAAAAGATAAAACAATTAACCACTATGGTAGGAAGAACACCATGAAGGTAGAGTGTACAGAAGCCACAAGAAATGCTTCTTGGGAAGAATGCTCACCTGTACAGAATAAGTCTGTGAGGTTAGAGAGAATTAGAACTCAAAAGTGACCATGGACTTGGTGATATAGAGGCCATTTGTTACTGACCTTGACAACGGCAGTTTCAATGAATAGTGGAAGTGGAAAATAATTTTAGAATGAATGAGAGACAAGAAAGTACAACCAACAGATAGGAGAAGGAAGACCTCCCTAAGGAACCTGAAATTTGAAAATTAGAATTCACTATGTGAAAGAACCGGTCAGAGTTCTTTCAGGCTATGCATTTCTTGGGGCAGACCCAGGTCATTGATTCTTAATCCCTAATGTGACTGTATTTGGAGGCAAGGCCTTTAAAGGTTTATTTAAAAGTTAAATAAACTGATAAGGGTGGGGCCCTAATCCAATATAACTGGTGCCCTTATTACATAAGATTAGGACACAGACACACACACACAGATGAAAGGTCATGTGAAGACACAGGGAGAAGATGGTCATCTGTAAGTCCAGGAGAGAGGCTCAGAGGAAATTAACCCTGCTGACACCATGAAATTAACCGCTTGAACTTCTAGCTTCCAGACTGTAAGAAAATAAATTTCTATGGTTTAATGTCTATATTGTTACAGCAGACTTAGTTTCTCTCTCAAATCTGGTGGGATCCATCCCTCCCCCTCCCTAAGCCCCAGGCTCCCCACTAGTCAAAACATGAAGGTACCCATCATTTACCCTTCTTACAGCTATTAGTCTCGACCACTCCAATCAAAATAGGGCATTCTTTTACTTATCACACCTCACCTCTCATTCCACATTGTTTTCTGAAGTCAAAGGCAGAGTACTTTTAGAAAAAGGAGTAGAATTTAAGTCAAATGGCTACTGGAGGCTGAGAGAGCAAGTCTGACATGTAGCAAATAGGAATTTTGAGGTCTCAAAGGCAAGTTTGGCAAATACTCTCAAGTGGTGAGAAAGGAGCAGCAGAGGATGAGATGGTTGGATGGCATCACAGACTCAATGGACATGAGTTTGAGCAGACTCCGGGAGACAGTGAAGGACAGACAGGTGTGCTGCAGTCCACTGGGTTCCAAAGAGTCGGACACAACTTAGCAACTGAACAACAAGGAAGTGGTGTATGGTTTACACGGTACAGTGCCATCTCCAGGTAGTTTGCATGTTCAAATCAGAAAGGAAAGCATGTTTACCTCCTTCCTCATAACCACACAAATCACAAAGATTTGGTTTTCCTTATTTCAAGGATCCTAAACATCTACAATTAGCCCCAAATCCTGACATCACAGGCAGGAAATTGAGAAAGGCCTTCCAATTGCTTTATCATCAGAAAAGCCTGTAAGTTAGAAGCTTTAGCTCTAGTGCCTTAGTAAAAGCAAGAAAACTAAAAATATACAAACAAGTATATACACACAAGTTTATCTATATATACACATGTATATGGTCATGTAAAAGAAAATTTAAAATATACATACAAGTATATAAACACAAATATACATATATGTACATGCCTAAATATCTCCAAACACAGCTGACACTGAGCACTTGGTGCATTAATCACGTGATGAATAAGCCCCATATTTTGAATACTAACCAATTATTGCATCAACCTGAATCCATACTTCAATATGATAATTATGAAAAAGCAAACTCACTGACATCTGGTTGTAAACACTTTCCCAAATGTTCACAATTGCTCAGCCCCTTTGCTAAGAGAGCTGTGGCTATCTGCTATTGTTGTTTGTTGTTCAGTCGCCCAGTCTTGTCCCACTCTTTGCAACCGCAAGGACTGCAGCACGCCAGGCCTCCCTGTCCCCCACCATCTCCCAGATTTTGCCCAAGTTCACGTTCATTGCATCGGAGATGCCATCCAACCACCAGTATTTTGGTCATCTGATGCGAACAGACGACTCATTGGAAAAGTCCCTGATGCTGGGAAAGGCTGAGGGCAGAAGGAGAAGAGGGTGTCAGAGGATGAGATGGCTGGGTAGCTATCAGTTACTGTGTATTAGAAAAAAAAAAAAAAAAAGATCTACAATTGCGCTAAAATTACCTTGGGAAAAAAGTTTCACGTCCTCTCATTCCATGGAGGGGAAGGAAAAAAAAAAAAAATCACAGCAAACAAAATAGCACCATTACTACAGAACTAAGAGTTACGTTACCTGACCCTGGAAGTTTAATATAGCTTGTGTTTTTTAAGTTCTGTCTCGTCTCGGCACTGATGTTTGGAATTCAGCTTACGCCTGAACTCCAAGCAAACAATCTCACGCGTGCTGCAAAGCCAACTCTTGATTCTGCCCCCGGTTCAAGGAAGGTAATGAAACCTCCCTCGCTTTATCATCGGGAGTCAGAACGTGTAAAAAGAAAGAGGAGGAACCGATCCCTGCACCTTCGCATACAGGCCAAGGTGACGACTTGGGCTGATCTGCGGCAAGGGCGGCGATCTAGGCGCTGCTGCGGCCAGGCTTAACCCCGGGTCCACACGCCCAGCGCTGGACCCGGCTCCCTCCTCCGGGGGACGCCAGCGGGCCCGTGGTGGGCAGGGGTACCCAGCTCCGTGCTCACTCCCGAGGAGCAAGTGGAGAACCGATGGTTTTTCGACACTTGCCCACCCAGACCGTCTTTTTTCTTTTTTTCTCTTTTAAAAACGAGAGACAGAACCAGCCACTCGGCAGGACAAGCCGAGCCGGCGGGTGTTAACTACCCACTCACCGCACACCATCAGCAGCAGCACGATCAGCAGCGTGGCCACGAACACCAGAAGGGTCAGCCCCACGTTGTGCCACATCTTGGGGGCAGCGGGGCGGCGGCGAGCGCGGGCGGGCAGGCGGGCGGGCGGCGCGGCCGGGGCTTCAGGGGCCGGGGCGGCATGAGCGGCGGACGCCCCCCGCCCCCACCCGCCGGCAGCGCCCCCGGGAGGCGGGACGGGGCGGGGCGGCGCGGAGGCGGCCCAGCGGCCGGCGGCCGGCCCGCGCGGTCCCTCTCAGGGCGGCCGACCGAGGGCGAGCGAGAGGCGGAGCGTGGGGGCGCCCCTACTCGCTCATCGCTCCGGGGACCCGGGGAAGCGGCTCCGGGAGACCCCGGAGGCGGCCGGATGTGCTTCCATGACGGACGCCGCGAGCCCCTGAGGCGGACCGAGGGCGAGCACCGGAGCGTGCGGCGGCCACCTGGCCCTCGCGGCCGCCCGCCCGAGGGTCACTCGGCCCCTCTCGCGGACTGCAGATAACGTCTCCCCGCGGCGTCCGCAGCGCTTTTGCGCCCCAGGCCCCCTCCCACTGCGGCAGCTCGTCACCCGGCGCCCCCACCGCTCGCCGCCTCTGCGACGCGAGGCCTGCTGGGAGATGGAGTGCAGAGCCCGCTGGAGCCTTGAGGAAGCCACCCCCATGGGGACTACAACTCCCAGAATGCACCGCCGACGCAGTTGCTTTCCTTCTGCCTCCCTCAGCCTACGGTTTTTTCCTCAAGCCCAACCTCTGCCTACTGACTGCGGTTCTCGGAATCCGTGCAGTGGTCTCCCCCTCCCGCGGTGTGCCAAAGCGCCGGGCTGATTTCAGACAAACAGAGTCGTTCTGTTTGAAGCCACCGTGACCGACGAACCACGAAGAAAGAAGAAAGGGGACGGACGCAGCTTCCTGAAAAACTGGTTGCTTGTGAACCTAGCCCCATTGCTGGCGGCGAGAGTTGGATACTTGGGACTTTTGCGGAGAGACCTGCGTCCCTGCCAAAGAGAGGGGCCAGAGGCATGCAATCTCCCTTTCCCCCCGTAATAGATGTTGTTACATGTTTTCATAGATAATGTATTAAGGAAACGGCCCACGAGGGACTTATGGACCTCAGCTTTGCCCTTAATTCGCCTGAGTTGTGAATTTCATTCAGCCGCTTTCTTGAGACCAACTGACAGATGACCCACAAGTGAAGATTCTGCCGCACTGGCTCAAACACACCGCGAAAGAGGACGATGTAATAATCTCAATTACTGTTCTCTGAAATTAAAACTCCTCAATTCCGCCGGATGACACTCATTCCTTGAAGAGGTGGCCCCAGAAGAAATGAGGATAAATGTGTATTGCACTTTTAGAAGGAGCCAGGTATAGCCTTCATGATTTCCTATAAGTCTGTTGCTCCCTGACATACCTCTCCACTCTTCTACTGGTTCCTTTCCCCTGGCCTCTTTTAAGCAGGCGAGGTAGAGGGTCCGCTGAGGAAGAGAACAGAAGCCATTTTTGGCCTAAGCCATTTTGTGATCATCACAGACTCGGTCAATGGCCATGTAGTAGTGTAGTGTTAGTCACTTAGTTGTGTCCGACTGTTTGTGGCCCCAGGAGTTTGAGCAAACTCTGGGGGATGGTGAAGTACAGGGAAGCCTGGCATGCTGCAGTCATTGGGGTCCTAAAGAGTGGGACACGACTGAGCGACTAAACAAATTTTTGTTTTCTTCACCTGGCCACCCCCCCACCCCCACCCGCTTGCCCTAGAACTGCAGGGAACAAAAGTCTGTTGTCAGGCAATAGAAGTAACAATAGCAAAGATAACAAATCATTTGTAAACTCCCAGTTCTGTTTTTAATGGTTCCCATTAGCCTGAAGCACTTTCTTCAGCTGTTTTGCAAAATTCAACCCACCTTGATGCACTCAACCTCCAGATCGCCCTAAGGGAGGATGTTGACCTTTTCTGGTTTTCCATCCAACTAAAGCTGAACTCTGTTGACCTCCCAAGCCCCTTGATGAATATGCATATATCCTTAGCTTAAAACTTCCCCAGTTCTGTTCAGGAAGACACTGCTTTGGGGAAAATCCTCAGTGCTCTCTTTACTTGCTGCAAATAAATGCTTCCTAATGCCATTCTTTAACTTGGTTGTGTCTTTTGGCTCAACTCCCACCAAGAGGCCAACCCAGTGTGATATAAAATTTGTGTTTTATGGCAAGACAGGAAAAATTTAAACAAGTTTTCTCTGACCTTCGGCCTCCTCTTTCCCCATTACTGTGCATCGTATAGCTGCATTAGGCCATCCTTCCGCATCAGCAGAAATCAACCATAAAGAGCAACATTTTCCTAACGTCAAAACAATTCCTTGAAAGATGACATTCCTTCCTGAGCTTCTGAGGGGTCACGTGACCCACCATGATGGTGCTCAGATCTGGGTTGTGTAAACTGTCAATCATACCATACTTAATGTACAGCCTTCTGTCTCAAAAAACATATTTGTGCCTTGATGGGTGGAACAGCTCTTACAGCTTTCTCAGATGTTCTTTGTGGATTATAATCTTCAAATTTGGCTAAAATAAAAATTTCCATTTCTTTCTTAGATCAACTAATTAATTTTTCATTGATACCAGTTTTGGGGTAATACCCTGTCTCCAAAAACAAGCCAACAAAATCTGAGCAGCAGTCACCTGATTCCTTGATAAATAGATCCTGGCCATCCCCAGCTGCTCCATTCTGTGAGCTGTGTACCCTAAGCGGCTTTCCAGGTGACTCAGTGGTAAAGAGTCGCCTGCCAATGCAGGAGACATGGGTCAGATCCCCGGATCAGGAAGATCCTTGGAGAAGGGAATGGCAACCCACTCCAATAATCTTGCCTGGGAAATCCCATGGACAAAGGAGCCCGGAGGGCTACAGTCCGTAGAGTCATAAAGAGTCAGATACAACTTAGGGAGTGACCAAACAACAAGTTCCCTAAGCAACAGTATTATGAGCAAATACTGCATATCAAAATACATTAAGCAAAAATTACTTTGCATAAAATTTAATACAGGGTTTCTATGAAGAGAGAATGGATCTCGTGCTATTATTAATACATATATTTACCAAAAAATCTTGATTTTTTTCCCATAGATGGCTCAATTCTATTGCATAAATAAAACATTTTATTAAAATCCAGTTGAATGGTTGGAAACAACATGAAGCTGGAAGAATTATTTTAAAGCTTTGTATCTTCTCTTTCATTCACATATATTGAAAGCCTAGTAGCTGCCATGCACTGTTCTCAGTGCTGAGGATACAGCAGTGAATAAGACAAAGGTGTTGACGTTCAAGGTGTCTGTGTTACAGTTGGAAGATACAATTAGCATAAATAGGGAAACCTCTGGAACTGCTGATTCCTATAATGAAAACAAGCAGGACAATGTGATAAAGATGGGGTGTTGTTTTAGGTTGGGGGGATCAGGAAAAGCCTACCCGAGAAAGTGACATTTAGTCTGAGACTTGAATAATGACAGGAAGGATACAGCCATGGAAGGATCTAGAGGAAGAGTATACTAGGTAACAGGAGCAGCTAGTGCAGAAGCTGTTACTCAAAAACTGGTTTCACCTCTTGGAGGGTGTCAAGCTAAAAGACAAAACCGGGCCAAAAAGCAGAGGGAAGGATTTATTACTTGCAGTAAGTTAGGAGAACACTGGGGAACTTTCCCAAATCAGTGTTTTCCCCTACAGCAAAACTAGGGAAGTTTTAAACTAAGGGTACATGCATATTCATGAAGGGGCTTGGGTCAACAGAATGCAAGCTTTAGCTGACTGAAATCAGGAGGGTCAGAAAGAGTCAACGTTTTCCTCCCATAGGTTCTAGTTGATCTGGTAGTTGAGCGTCTGTGCATGCTCAGTTGCTAAGTCACATCTGACTCCCTGCAACCCCATGACCTGTAGCGCTCTGTCCATCCAATTCTTCAGGCAACAGCAGTGAAGGAGGTTGCCATTTCCTCCTCCAGGGAATCTTCTCAACCCCTGGAACCCGTGTCTCCTGCATTGGCAGGCAAATTCTTTATTACTGCACCTCATGTTTAAATTCTGCAAAGGAGCTCAAGAAAGTGCTTCAGGCTCATCTCCACTTTTCTAACAGAACTGGGAGTTTAGGACTGATTTATTATCTTTGCTATTGTTATTTCTCTTGCCTGATAACAGTCTTTTGTTTCTGCATTCTTGTGTTCTCACAAAAGCCACAAAGGGCAAACAAATTTAGCCACTTCAGCGTCAGTCCTTCCAATGAATATTCAGATATCCTGGTTTGATATCCTGGCAGTCCAGGGACTCTCAAGAGTCTTCTCCAGCACAATTCAAAAGCATCACTTCTTTAGCACTTAGCCTTCTTTATGGTTGTCAACTACAAATTGGCACTTACCAAGAGCATTGCCAACGACTGAACAACAAAGGCATTTGCCATCTGCCTCTACTGGAGATTGAACTGCTATAGCTGTTGACCTTCAACAACCCCTGAGGGAGTTCAGGGTGGAGTGAGGCACTCTGTGCTCCAGGGAATCTGGTGGGACAGGTCTTTAGATAGTTGGATATTTTTAGGAACAGATTTTATGATCTCAATCCTTGCATCTCCTCATATCTAGAGAAGCACTGAATCCCTTCATGGTGACATCAGACCCTCATGACTAACAAAAAACCTTTTGTAAAACGAGTGCTTCATGGTATTGAATTCCCCCTTCACCAAAACCTTATATATTGTCTTTCCCCCCTGCCACTTTGGAGCAGTCTCAGAGCTATCTGAGATGCTGCCTCCTGGGCTGCAGTCCTCATTTTGCCCCCAAAAAACTTAACTCACAACTCTCAAGTTGTACATCTTTTTTAGTCAACATGGTCCCACTCTCACATCCATACATGACTACTGGAAAGCCATAGCTTTGACTGCTGCTGCTGCTGAGTTGCGTCAGTCGTGTTCAACTCTGTGCGACCCCACAGACGGCAGCCCACCAGGCTCCTCTGTCCCTGGGATTCTCCAGGCAAGAATACTGGAGTGGGTAGCCATTTCCTTCTCCAATAGCTTTGACTAGATGGACCTTTGTTGGCAAAGTGGTGTCTTTGCTTTTTAGCACGCTGCCTAGGTTTGTCATAGCTTTCCTTCCAAGGAGCAAGCATCTTTTAATTTCATGGCTGCAGTCACCATCCACAGTGATTTTGGAGCCCAAGAAAATAAAGTCTGTCACTGCTTCCACTTTTTCCCCTTCTATTTGCCACGAAGTGATAGTACCGGATGCCATCCATGACCTTAGTTTTATGAATGTTGAGTTTTAAGCCAGCTAAGAGCCTCTTAATGAGGGTGAAAGAGGAGACTGAAAAAGCTTGCTCTTGAATAGGTTTCAGTAATTAATGATCTTAAGGGAACAATGGAGTTAGTGAGAAGTTGAGATTAGAGATATGATTTGGAAGGAAAATCATCAGGGTTAGCTAATGGATTAGACATGGGGACAGGTAAGGAAAAGAAATCAAAAAATGGCTCCAAGGTTTGTAACCTGAGCTTCTAGGTAAATGCAGTGTTATTTCTGAGATGAGGAAGACTGTGTAACCACCTCCCAAGAGTGCTGTAAGAACTCCAGTCTTTATGTTTGGGTTTCCCAAGTGGCGCAGAGGTAAAGAATCTGCCTGCCATTGCAGGAGATACAGGAGACTTAAGTTCGATCCCTGGGTCGGGAAGATCCCTTGGAGGAGGAAATGGCAACCCACTCCAGTATCCTTGCCTGGGAAATCCCATGGACAGAGGAGTTTGGCGGGCTACAGTCCATGGGGTCGCAAAGATTCAGACACGACTTAGCACTCACACAGTCTTTATGTTAGGGAACCGTTGACTGAAATCGCCCACCTTGGCCAGACACAATGATTACAGCTTGCCTGAGCTGTCTCACAACAGGAGGTCTCGATAAAAGAATGACGTGCTGCCAGCAGAAACTTAACCAGGAGAATACGAGTGGGACTGAAAGGAGGAGAAAGGAGATGATATGTCCTGCCAAGTTCCCAGAACCCTTTGCACTGGAATCCATCTTGGCTGAGAGATGTATGTCCCACAAGGAAAGACACTGAGTCTAAATGATTGGCCAGAGATGACCCAGAAACTAACCCCATCACCGTAAAACCTGTGACTTCGAGCCACATACCTGGGGTCCAGGGATTCCTTGCCCTGCTGCTCTCCTCCCGGGCATCCCTTCCCAATAAAGTCTCTTGCTTCGCACTGTATCTCATGAGACAATTCGTTTCTGAGTGTTAGACAAGAGCCCACTCTTGGGCCCTGGAAGGGGTCCCCCTGCCTGCACTACTTACAAATGATCCTTAAATATCTGGGTGATGGATATTGTGATGGAGGGAAAGTCACACAACCAGGAACCATCTCATAACTCAACAGTTCACTGTCTTTCCCACTAAGCCATGCTGCGATATGTCTTGTCATTTGTTACCATAGATTATTTTCCAGGGATAAACTTTGTAAGGGTTTTCAAGAACAAGGTCTCGAGCTTACCCCTGAGCCACAGTTATTTCTGGAGTCCTTCTACTTACTGTTCTCCTTCCAGTACAGGTGCTTTGCTGTCTCCTTTCTGACTATCTCAGTCCTTGTCCTGCAATGTCAGTGCAATTTCCCACTCAATAAGACCTCCCTGAGTCCAGATCACTTGTCTACCTCCTCTCAGTCAATGCTTCTCAGCCCACACCTGCATACCGAAATTACCCAGGAAGCTTTCAAGTCAGATTCCTGGGTTTCATGGCAAGCATGTTGAAGCTGGGGAGGGGGTTAGAGAGGGCCTCTAATTACTTAATGTCCCTCAAGTTTTGATGAATAATCAGACTTGAGAAACACAAGTGTCAACTCCATTTAGCAAATAATTAGATCCCTTCTTTGCGATCTGCCCTCATAGCTCAATTGGTAAAGAATCTGCTTGCATTGCAAGAGATCCAGGTTTGATTCTTGGGTCAGGAAGATCCCCTGGAGAAGGAAATGGCAACCCACTCCAGTGTTCTCAACTGGGAAATCCCATGGGCAGAGGAGCCTGGCGGGCTACAGTCCATGGGGTTGCAAAGAATCAGACATGGCTTAGGGACTAAACCACCACCACACTTTGTGACGTTCCTTGGATTGTTTGGGCTTCCCTTGTGGCTCAGCTGGTAAAGAATCTGCCTGCAATGCAGGAGACCTGGGTTGGGAAGATCCCCTGGAGAAGGGAAAGGCTACCCACTCCAGTATTCTGGCCTGGAGAATTTCATGGACTGTATAGTCCATGGGGTCACAAAGAGTCGGACACAACTGAGCGACTTTCACTTTCACTTTTGGATTGTTTTAGTATTTCATGCACGCGAATACCTAGTATATATATGTACTCAGTTGGTACTATGTCTGGTCTCTCCATGCCCTTTGATCCCTTCTGTCCCTAGTCAGGGGAGGAGTGACTCATCTAACAGGTGCATTTTAGGAAAAACAAGCTGGCTCTGCTGAATTCGGCTCCTCCCACTTTCCTCTTGGGTCTGAGTCGTCTTCTGCCAGTCTGTGTAGTCCTTCAGCATAGGGAGGGCCTAGTTCAGCCTTGTCTCCACTTCAGGTTTAATTAACAGGCCAGACTGGTTCTCACATTATTATATGTTCTCTGATCTAGTCCTTATTGTTAATAAAGGTGGTATTTTGGCCTCCGTGTGTCTTATTTCTTTTTCAAGTTTCTCAGGTGGGCAGCATTATTCAGTATCCCCCTCTCAGCAATCCCACACTGCTTTTAAGATAGGGGAATGAGCCATCAAGATGGCATTGAAGTATCACCACATAGTAGGTGCCTGTCAGATACTGACTGATCCAAATGTTTGATCTGTGGGACTTCCCTGGTGGTCCTGTGGCTAGGGCTCCACACTCCCAATGCAAGGGGCCCCAGTTCCATCCCTGGTCGGGGAACTAGATCCCACATGTTGCAACAAAGAGTTTGAATGCCGCAACTAAAAATCCTGCACTCTGCAACTAAAGGTCCCGCATGCGGCTTCCCTGGTGGTCCAGTGATGAAGAATCCACCTGCTAATGCAGGTGACACAGGTTTAACCACTGGTTGGGGAAATCCCACAGGCCTCGGAGCAACTGAGCCCATGTGCCACAACTTCTGAGCCCACGTGCTGGAAATACTGAAGCCCATGCACCCAGAGCCTGTACTCCATAACAAGAGAAGCCACAATGAGAAGCCTGCATATGGCAACAAAGAGTACCCCCTGCTCACTGCAACTAGAGAAAGCCTGCACAGCAATGAAGACCCAGCACAGCCCAAAATAAATAAGGAAATCTTCAACAACAACAACAAAAATCCCACATGCCACAACTAAGACTCAGTGCAGCCAAATAAATACATAAATAAAATAAATATGTATATACAAAAAACGACAACAACAAATGCTTGATCTCCAAAGCCTGGCAGTAGGCCTGGACTTAGTCATTTGATCTCTAAACGTTGTGGGAAGAACTATACTAGCTGTGGGATGGATACAAGATAACCAAGACAAGATTCCTGCCCACAAGCGAAGCCCAAGTCTATGGCAAGTATTTATCAGATACCCACTTTGTGCCAGGCACTGTGCTTGCCAGGAGCAATACAAAAATAAATAAAACGTGCCCCCTAACATAAAAGCACCCAGACTGCCTCAGCGTTTTTCAGTGTCTGTGCTTCGTGAGATCCAGTCAGTGAGCCATGACCACTATATGAAGGAACAGAATAGAGGAACGTGTACAGCAAGCGGTGAGGGCATGCGTGACTCGTGAGACCTGTTTCTGTGTTCTGTGTGTCTGGGGGCAGGGCAGGGAGGCTGTGTGTACGTGTGTGAATTGAGCTGCAATGCAAAATATATTCTCACTGTCGGTTATAGTTTTTAAAATTTGAAGATCTGTAGTCTAACAGGGAACCAGACACATGTATGTGACTTTATTAAGTATTATTTTATATGTGTGACATAGGAGTTTTATAATATGAGACTGAGGCTTAGAGAATCTACGAAATTGGTAGCAGGTTATAGATAGAGCTGACCTTCAAACAAAGGTCAGTCTGACTTAAGAGTAAAAGGTGTTTCCTTTGTGCCACAAGGCTGAGGGTGACATTGGGAAAGTTCTTGGGGAAAGGGGGCGATTAAGGGAAAAGGCATAAGCAAAGTGCTGAAGTCATGAAAATGCATTTTGTATGTCGGAGGGGGAAGGGGAGGGTTAGGGTCCTTAAGAGTCCATGGAAAAGACATAACTCCTGGGACTTCCCTGGTGGTCCAGTGGTTAAGACTCTGCCTTCTGCAGGGGACGCGGGTTCAATCCCTGGTCAGGAATCTAAGGTCCCATACGCCACGGGCTGCAGTGTTGGCTGTGGAGGAGATGCTGGAACCCTTCACGAGGGAGCCACACACGAGCTCAGTCCAGGAGTTGGAGGAAATCGAGGAGGAGACCTACCAGGAGGAGGGGTGAATTCATTTGCTAGGGCTGCCCTGACACAGCATTACAAATCGAACGGCTCGAAACAACGGAGATGTATTCGCTTTGAGTTGTGGAGGCTAAAATCAAGGTGCTGGCAGGGCCATCTGCCCCCTCTCCCGGGAGCACTGGCGGAGACTCCTCTCTGACTCCTGGTGGAGGCTGGCAGTCCTTTCAGCTGCAGATCTAATCTCCGCCTCCATTTTCTCAGGGCTGTCCTCCTGTGCGTCTGCACTTCCGTGTCTTCCCGTGGCCTTCTTATAAGGACATCGGGCTCTGGATCCAGGACCTGCCCTGACCTAGTAAGACCTCATCTTAATGTAACTAATTACATTTGCAAAGGCCCTATTTCCATATAAGGTTTCGTTCTGAGATTCTAGGTGCCTGTGAACTGGGGGAGAAGGGAAGGACAAGCCCCCACATGGTGTGATCCACCTGCCAATCAAGGCAATGTGCCTGGCACCCTCCACCAGCCATGAAAACGGTAAAACAAAAAATTGGCAGCTGCTTTATTTCTTCCTCGCAAATATGATTCAGAGTGTCTCTATTGGCTGACGCTGATCCAGAACCATTCGGGAAAGGAAATTCTGGGAAATTCCAGTCTTGCTAAGTTGATGTAGTACAGAGCTACCACATACAGCATCCTGGAAGTGTTTTGTTTTGTTTTGTTTTTGAGCAGGGAAATGACTTGATGGAAATATTGTTTTAAAAAATATTGATTTGGCAGCAGAGAGGAAAGAGGGAGGAAGAAAGATCAGAGATATTAAGAGATCATCGGCACAGTCTAGGATGGTGGTAGTAGTGGTTTAGCCGCTAAGTTGTGCCTGACTCTTGTGACCCCATGGGCTATGGCTCACCAGGCTCCTCTGTTCATAGGATTTTCCAGGCAAGATTACTGGAATGGGTGGCCATTCCTCCTCCAGGGGATATTCTTGACTCAGGCATCAAACCCGTATCTCCTGCTTTGCAGGCAGATTCTTTAGTGACTGAACCTCTAGGATGGTGGTCCCTAAAGTTTCTTTGTGCTTTTGGTAATGATAGACTAGAGTAGACCCTCTGCCAGAATACAACTGAAAAACCTGAATAAAAAGTACAAGCCTAAGTCTCAAATAAACTGAGAAGATGACAAGGAATAATTGCTCCAAGATAGGGGAGCAGATGGAAATGGAAATCCAGAAAGCCAGGCATTTAGGGCTCTTTTACCCAAAAGGGGTTGGAGGGTCTTAAATAGGATGCTGAGACGTGACTTGTGAGCTCTGGGGGCTCTGGGCTCTGGGAGACTGGCCACACGGGGCTGAGCCGCCAAAAGGCCGCATCACAAGAGAGAGAGAACCAGAAATAACCCTGCAGGCGGGGTCAGCTCCATCTGATCTGGCCGACCCAGAAAAGCTCAGATCCTGAAACTGGATTAAAGGAATCCTGGATTACTAAAATCCCAAGGCCTGGCAGAAACAAATTAAGAGGCTCAACATCCTTCTGAGTCCTCACATTATTTCTGCAATTAACTTTTCGAACACAATATTCAGCACATTCTCAAATTTTTGTTTTTTTAGCTGCTTGCCATTCTTAGTTTTTTTTTTAATTAGTTTATTTTCTATTTAACTTTACAACATTCTTAGTTTTAAAAGAGAATGTTATTGAGCACACACCCTTATTTATCAATTCTTTTGACCACACAACACAGGGCTTATGGGATCTCAGTTCCCTGACCAAGGATGGAATCTGCGTCCCTTGCAGTGGAAGCTGGGAGTCTTAACCACTGGACCACCAGGGAAGCCCCTGTTAATTATTCTTAAACACTAATTGGTGGGGGGAATGGAACAAAAAAAAAAAAGAGGAAGGGAAGAAGGGAGAAGGCGATGGACAGAGACCCATGAGTTCTCTGTCCTGCTGAGGACCTGGAAGGAACCAATAACTTCTGAATCATTAGCCCGAGTGACTGAGCAGCATTCAGGGCCCTGCCCAGAAATCATTGACCTGGGGAATGGGGCGAGGGCTGCTTGGTCATGCGGATAAAGATGTTCAGTGGGAAGATGCCAGAGGGTGTCTGGAGGTTGTTCAAGAGACCAGTCAGGACTCAAGCAGCCATCTGCAAAGTGGGCAGAGTGGAAGCTGAAGGAGTGATGAATGTTTAAGAAGAGAGGATGAAGAGTTCAGAGAAATATTTTTAAAAGATTGGGCTTGATCTTGAAATAATGCCTCTCCATTACTGAGCACAAACAAACAAAAAAAGATTTATATATTTGATTGTGCCAGGTCTTAGCTGTGGCATGTGGGATCTAGTTCCCTGGCGAGGGATGGAACCCAGGTCCCCAGTATTGGAAGCATGGAGTCTTAGCCACTGAACCATCACGGAAGTTCTTCTTTATGACTTTTTTCCCCATTTTGAGTGTGATACACATTTACTGAGAAATTGCCTTTCTGACAAACTCATTCTTTAAAACTCCTTGACTGTATTGCTTCCATGAAAGCTTGGATTGCCCAAGGGTGGTTTATCAACCTCTCTCAGGCTCTGCCTAGATCATGTGTTCACACTGATTATCTACGCACCATGTGGTACTCTCACAATTTTTTCCTCTCTCCTATTTTTCTCTCTCTCTCCTGTTTTTTCAAAGCAAAGGTTTTCACGTCTGTGTTCCCTGCATGTTAGTCTCTCAGTATTGGCTTCCAAATGCATAAATTAATGAAGGGGAAAAAAAAATGGGTTAAAAAAAAAGAAGAAACTTAAAAAAAGATTAGGCCTAGCAGTGGCATGGAAGGTATATTGGAAGGACCTTAGGTCTTATAGGGGGTTCTGAGCATGTCACCCCAAATGATGCCACTGGGGCATGTTGATATTTTGAGTTAAAATCCCTAGAGAACCAGCATATGTAAAAAGGTCACTCTGACCTTCCTTTTTCTTCCTGAAAGTAGGAGATAAAATTCTCATGTGAGAGGTGCCCTCCCTGAACCAGGAGGGGAAAAAAGCCATCTTATCACCAGAGACAGGGAGTGACAGGCAAGAGAAATCTGTGCAAACAAACCTTGTCAAAATAACCCCTATCTTCCCAGCCACTCCTCCAGGATTAACTGCCCTAGTTCAGACCCGATGTTTTGCCACATGTTTGAAATTCGCTGCTGTTTGTCCAACCTAGTGTGTGAGCGTGGCCCTTAACTGCTTCTTTGGGTTTCTGTTATTTTCGTGAAGGCTCCTATGTACATACAAAAATTACTAAATAAGATCTGTATGCTTTTCTCCTGTTCATCTGTCTTATGTCTAATCCTTAGGCTCCACCAGAGACCTAAGAGAACAGAGGAGAGATTTTCCTTACAAGTGTGAAGACAGCCCAGAGGAGGCTTCAGGGACACAGACGTGGACTAATGAAGTCCATGGGGAAGGGTCTGGGGAGGGAAGGCTGAGGGGTTAGAGAGGGTTCGTGGGGCAAGACCGAGGGGTTAGAGAGGGTTCATGGGCCAAGCTTCGTGACTACCAAGAGTCAGAAGCCAGGGAGAGGAAACACTTACACTGTTCCTTTTGGACCTTATTTAGAAAAACATCCTTTTTTTTTGTTTTTTGACTGCACCCTGAAACATGTGAGATCTTAGTTCCCTGACCAAGGATCCAACCCACACCCGTGCAGTGGAAGCGCAGAGCCTTAGCCACTGGGCAGCCAGGGAAGTCCCTGGAAAAATATCTTTATTCCAAGTACACTGTTCTCTCTTCTCATCCTGACCTCGTGAAAACCCCCATAAATACGGTGTAAGTCTTAGAAGTGGTTTAGTTAAATTATACTTAGGCACTGCACACACACCCGTTTCCCTGTGGCCACTTAAGCAGCTAGCGCTGGATCATCGAAAAAGCAAGAGAGTTCCAGAAAAACATCTATTTCTGCTTTATTGACTATGCCAAAGCCTTTGACTGTGTGGATCACAAGAAACTGTGGAAAATTCTGAAAGAGATGGGAATACCAGACCATCTGACCTGTCTCTTGAGAAACCTGTATGCAGGTCAAGAAGCAACAGTTAGAACTGGACATGGAACAACAGACTGGTTCCAAATAGGAAAAGGAGTACGTCAAGGCTGTATATTGTCACCCTGCTTATTTAACTTATATGCAGAGTACATCATGAGAAACGCTGGGCTGGAAGAAACACAAGATGGAATCAAGATTGCCGGGAGAAATATCAATAACCTCAGATATGCAGATGACACCACCCTTATGGCAGAAAGTGAAGAAGAACTAAAGAGCCTCTTGATGAAGGTGAAGGAGGAGAGTGAAAAAGTTGGCTTAAAGCTCAACGTTCAGAAAACTAAGATCATGGCATCTGGTCCCATCACTCCATGGGAAATAGATGGGGAAACAGTGGAAACAGTGTCAGACTTTATTTTTTTGGGCTCCAGAATCACTGCTGATGGTGACTGCAGCCATGAAATTAAGAGACGCTTACTCCTTGGAAGGAAGGTTATGGCCAACCTAGATAGCATATTTAAAAGCAGAGACATTACTTTGCCAACAAAAGTCCGTCTAGTCAAGGCTATGGTTTTTCCAGTGGTCATGTATGGATGTGAGAGTTGGATGGTGAAGAAAGCTGAGCGCCGCAGAATTGATGCTTTTTGAGCTGTGGTGTTGGAGAAGACTCTTGAGAGTCCCTTGGACTGCAAGGAGATCCAATCAATCCATCCTAAAAGAGATCAATCCTGGGTGTTCATTGGAAGGTCTGATGTTGAAGCTGAAACTCCAATACTTTGGCCACCTCATGCGAAGGGTTGACTCATTGGAAAAGACCCTGATGCTGGGTAGGATTGGGGGTGGGAGGAGAAGGGGATGACAGAGGATGAGATGGTTGGATGGCATCACCGACTCGATGAACATGGGTTTGGGTAGACTCCGGGAGTTGGTGATGGACAGAGAGGCCTGGCGTGCTGCAATTCATGGGGTCGCAAAGAGTCGGACACGACTGAGCGACTGAACTGAACTGAACTGATAGCAGAAGACTTTTATCTACACAGATAGCAACAGCCGCTCTGAGCAAGAAGGCACATGCAGCCAATCCTCATCTCCTTTCTTGGTCTGGTTATTCCTGTGACAGGTAGAATATTAACTTCTAGACCACATGTATAAAGGTTTATGTGGTAGCTGTTTAGGTTGATTTGTTGGGTTTTTTTGTTTGTTTAAAGAAAGGCTAAACAATTTAGACCTGTAAAAATAGCTATGCTATTACTGAAAACACTTTTTTTTAACATTTTTAAAAACTTGTTTATTTTTAAACTAAGGGATAATTGCTTTACAGAATTGTGTTGGTTTCTGCCAAATATTTTTACTGGGGGTAATATTATAGCTCAAGCCACTACTTTAAAGTCACTGATTTAAAAATACTTATCGGTATAGAACTTTTCTGCATTATCAGGAAAATGTAAAGTTAGGCTCAAATGTTCAGATGTTACTTAATTAAAGTCTAGGCTAACAGTAGCTAATAACACTCCTGTTGTGCTTGTCTGCTGTGTTAACTCAGTCCTTGCCTCGATTCTATTAGGTGGAAACTATTTTTATTCCCATTTTATAGATGAGGAAGGCAAGGCACAAGAGGTTAAGCAGCCAGACCAAAGTTACATAACTAGTAAAGCAAGAACCAGGATGCAGATTGAGAGAGTCAGCCCCAAGTTCACACTCTTAACCACTATGCTTAGTCTGCCTGCTTAAGTGAGAGCAAAGTGGTTACAGAAAAAAAACTCCCACCTGCCTCCATAAAATTCCAAGAATCAGTCGTGTAGTTATGTTGCAGGTTGGGAGAAAAATAAAGTAACTGGGATCTATAATATGAATCACTCTGGAAGACACAGCACATTTTTTCTGCCATCCAGTTTGCTGTAAATCCCACCTGCCAACAGTCCCTCCCTCACAATCAGAAAGACAAATGCATGCTTTAGAAGCCTAAATGCAACATAGTCTTATGACATTTTGCTGACGGATAGCAATGAAAAATAAAAAGACAGAAAAAAAAGAACTGAAAAGGTCCTCGAGTTCAGATTTCTCAAGCTTCATGTCACCATGCGTTTATGAATATGAAAAGAATTTTTTCCAGATGGATTGCTATAGAAAAAGAAATATTAGAGCGCATTTCACAAAGTAAATTTATGGTCTTATTTATGAAAATTTTATATATAGACAGGATCATAGTCTAAAATATATTTCTTACTGCAAACAAAAACCTGATATCTATGCATCTGGTCTAAATCCCCTTTCCTGGGAGATGAGGACCAAGAGACTGAAATAGGATCAACCCAAAGAGGACCACACCAAGACACACTGTAATTTAAATGACAAAAATTAAATATTAATTAAATATTACAAATTTCTGATTTTCACTAAGTTTATTTTTATGTCGTAAATGTGTAAATTATATACACATTGATCTGCTGGAGACAAATACCACTGGTAGCTGGATAGCTTGTCAGAGGTGTTTGTCCACAGGAAAATCTTCTTTTAGTACAGACTGTAGTATACCTCCAGAGCCTGTGTTTAAACAGCACAAGTCAAAAAAGATCATATTGGGGGGAAAAAAATAAAAGGTCACATTGGCGGAAATCACCAGCGTTTATCAGCGGTGCATTCAATTTGTCCAGCAGAGGGCGCTAAAATGTAATTTAAGCACAGTGACCCTTAGCAAAAAGTTTATTTGATTCAGTCTTGACAGTGAGGTTCTCATAGCAAATATATCTAAAAAGGGCTAGTCTTGTAGAATATGGACATAGGAGGTCTTAAGAACCAATGTAAAAATTTTAATATTAAATTAAATATTTCCTCCACGTTGCCTTGTTGTTCAGTCGCTAAGTTGTGTCCAACTCTTCATGACCCCCAGGACTGTAACCCCACCAGGCTCCTCTGTCCATGGATTTCCCAGGTAATAATAGTGGAATGGGTTGCCATTTCCTCCTCTAGGGGATCTTCCTGACTCAGGAATTGAACCCATGTCTCCCTGTCAAAATAGAAATGAAAAGGGAATTCCCTGGCAGTCCAGAGATTAGAACTTTGCATTTTCGGTGCCAGGGACCTGGCTTCAATCCCTAGTAAGGGAACTAAGATCCTACAAGCCTCACAGCATGGCAAAAAACAAAATAGAAATGAAAAACTTGGTGCTGAGCAATCCTTCTTTGCTCAGCCCCGTCAAGCCAGATTGAAAACAGATTTCTCCAAAGTTGTACAGTGAAGTCCTTCCAAGTCCCGGAAGGAAGAGCTTCCTTTCTTAGTGTCACAGACCTGAAAGGACTCTCACGGATCCGCCATAAAGCACAGGGTCTGCCCACCTTCGGCAGTCACAGCTGTCATAGCTCACCAAGAACAATCCAGATGGTAGTCAGTTTGTAATCAGAAGGGCATAAAGCTAGTTATCTCAGCTACCCAGGCTCTCCCGCCAGCATGGAGCTGGCAGGTTGCCTGACCTCAGCAAAGTCCAAGGTTTCTGTAGGTCAGAAGCCGGCGGATGAGGTAAGTGGTGGCAAGGGTCACAGGGACCGTGGCCACGAGTAATCAAAGACAATCTGGGCTTTTAAAAGAGACCAGCACAGAGATCCTAGGCAGTTAATCTGGATGGTCAATATGCCCCTACTATGGTCACCCCAACCTGGGCCCTGGCTGGAGTGAGTTCCCATCTGCCTGTTGTACGAGGTGCCGGGTTGTGCAGAAGTTGGAGAACTCTCTGGACATTTCCATCAAATTGACAGGGGGAAACAGCAGCCCCAGATACACGTCATTAGAACCTGGGATTATCCTGTCTTCACTCCCCACGTGCCTAATCTTTATCCCAAACCTAATATCCTACTCTTCATTCAAGGGCCTTGCAGCTCCCATGTTCTCAAAAGCTTTTTCAACTCCCCCTCCTACACACACACAAATTAGAATTCCTTCTCTCCCTTCTGTATCCCTTTTCATGGGTAGCTCTTGGTGAGCACACACCACAGTCCACTTTGCACTACATCTGCTTGTGTATCCGTCTGCCTCCCTCCACACCCACCTCTGGATTGAGACATTTAGAAGGCAGTGATCCAATCTTGTTCATCTGCTGATTCCGCCCAGCTCCTACCCTGCTCTGTGTACACAGAAGGTGCTCAATACATGTCTGTTGATCTAGATCCACTACATGGACATTTTATGATGGTCAGTTTCCCTTGTTAACTTAAGAAAGATTTCAAAAACACATAAAGGTACCAAGAATAATAAAACCACCCTCCGAGTGGCATTGGTTTCTCCCGAGGCATTTAGAGTCCCAGGCAGTATAGCCTAGTGGTTAGCAACATGGACTTTAGAATCAGAATAAGGTGGTTTGGGATCTCAGCTCTGTTTTTTATTAACTATGGGTCAGGAAGATCCCCTGGAAGAGGGTATGACAACCCACTCCCATGTTCTTGCCTAGAGAATCCCTGTGGAGAGAGGAGCCTGGTGGGCTATAGTCCATAGGGTCGCAAAGAGTCTGATGACTGAAGCGACTTAGCATACAAGTGTTCCCAGTCAAATTTCTTCATCTCCCTAATCCTCAGCTTTCCATCTATAAATTGGGCTGATAATACCTTACTTGTTGGATTGCTTTAAGGATTAAATGAGATAATACATGCAAAGCACTTGCCACAGTGCCTGGCTCACAAGAATGCTGTAAAAGGCAGCTGTTGTTAGTAGTGTAACAAGCTCCTGTGACCCCAAACATGGTAATCCTAAACGTCAAAAACTACACTGGTGGGACTTCCCTGGAGGTCCAGTAGTTAAGACCTCACCTTCCAATGATGGGGGTGGTTGGGGAGCTAAGATTCCACATGCCTCCTGGCCAAAAAACCAAAAACATAATACGGAAGTGATATTGTAACAAATACAGTAAAGACTTTAAACATGGTCCACATTCAAAACACCGAAAAAAAACAAAAAGCTTGCTCTTTAAAAACTGATGTGGTCGAGAAAGAGCCTGTAGACCAAAAGAAAATTCAAAGGCATATCAATCAGTTACAGCATGTGCTGTGCTGTGGTAAGTCCCTTCAGTGTGTCTCTTACATCTCCTGAATTGGCAGCAGGTTCTTTACCACTCCTGGAAAGCCCTAGTTACAGAATAGGGGACCTTCTATAGATTCTGAGGGACACTAACGGAACATTGGCTGTGTTGGTATTAAAAAATTACTGTCAGTTTTTTAGGATGTGACAGTGGTATCACAGCTATGGTTTTTAAACAGAAGAGTACTTATCTTTTAGAGATATATCCTGATACCTTCACAGGTTAAACTTTATAACACCTGCTTCAAAATAAGCTAAGGTGGAAGAAGGAAGCAAATGAGGTTTTGATGAAACAAAATTGGCTGTTCGTTAATCATAGAAGCTGAGTAGTGGGAACATGGCAGTTCCATTTATTTGAAATGTTGGAGTTTTCCATAAACAGTCCCTTGGACAGCAAGGAGATCAAAGCTGTCAGTCCTAAAGGAAATCAACCCTGAATATTCATTGGAAGGACTGATACTGAAGCTGAAGCTCCAATACTTTGGCCACTTGATGCGAAGAGTCAACTCACTGGAAAAGGCCCTGATGCTGGGAAAGATTGAGGGCAGGAGGAGAAGAGGGTGGCAGAGGATGAGACGGCTGGATGGCATCACTGACTCAAGTTTGATGCAAACTCCAGGAGATAGTGAAGTACAGGGAAGCCGGTGCTGCAGCCCACGGGGTCGCAAAGAGTCAGACACAATTTAGCAACTAAACAAAAACAAACAAACAAACAAAAACTATGCAGTACTTGCTAGAGAGTCTGAATGTGAGGCAAGGCTTGGGGCACCAGGGTGAGTTCAAACTTGCATGATGAAAGAGGCCATCCTCCAAAATGGTTCATGCATCCTCCGTTAATGACCACCATGTATTATAGTGCTGGCATGGTGTAGGCTTTGAAATGGTAATGACCACATTGTTTCACAATATTGTTTCTATAAAAGATATCATTAACTTAGTTTTTGTTCAGGGACTACATTTCCATTAGCTAATAACAATATATTTTCCAAAGACCTTTGAATCTAATGAGATTCGCATTAAAACGTCACAGAAACTTCAGGTGGCATGCAGTTAAAAAAAGGGGGGCAAGTCTGTCTTAAATATTGCTTGAATGTCTATTATGTGACACAAACTATAAAGACAGTCTGAATTAACATTTTAAGTCAAATTCTGACATAGGTTGAAGTATTCATAGAAATAAATTAATTACAAATTATGTTTAACAGAACTACTTACAGACTGGGTGACAGAACATATAAGATTATTGTCATGCACTACTCTATCTGGGATTCCCAGATGGCTTAGTGTTGAAAAATCCACTTGCCAATGCAAGAGACACAGGTTTGACCCCTGAGTGGAGAAGATCCCCTGGAGGAGGAAATGGCAACCCACTCCAGTATTCTTGCTTGGAGACCCATGGACAGTGGAGCCTGGCGACCTACAGTCCGTGGGGTCGCGAAGAATGAGACGCGGCTGAGCACTGAGCACGGCACATTTTATCTGGTTTAATGAAAGAACCGAAATGCTTCATTCGCAAACTTCGTTATGATCCATCTCCTTCTGAGTTCCGACCTATTTCCTTGAAAAGGATCAGTCACATTAAAATCTCTGTTAATTATTTTTTCCTTTTCAGCACTTATATAAATACAGTCAAATAGCTATAAGAGTACAAAGTAATGGCCCCAGTAGGGTTTCTTGGACTGACCAGTGGACATCATCTGAGAATGTCCTGCCAGGGCCATGACCCCTAGGAACCTAGGGTCCTCAAAGGTAGGGTGTGGTTTTCCTATCTCAGAGCACTTTCATTTGCTGTTTCCTTCATCTAGAGGGATTTCCCCTAGATTTTCTCATTACTTCGTAACTGCTAGTTCTCCCAGTTACTGAGCTCTCAACTCAGATACTTTGAGGGAATTTTCCTACCATCCTCTCTAAACTGCCTCCTCCTACCACATCACTCACATTTGCTCACAACACTTCACTAAAATTATTTTGTTTATTGTCTTCTTCCTTCTCATTAAAATAGAAACTTCATAAAATAAAAGGAGCTATAATCTTCAAGGCTTTATCTATAACATCTAGAGGCAACAGGCATTGGCACGCATTTTTGTTAAGGACCAAAGAGTAGACACTTGAGAATTTATAGACCATAGAGTTCAGTCACAACTCTGTCATTGTGGCATGCAAGCTACCATAGACAATATGTAAATATGTGGACAAGGCTGTGTTCTAATAAAACTTTATTTATAAAGAACAGTCAGCTGGCCAGATTGGCCTATGGCTGTAGTTTGCCAAACTTTGCTCTAGAATATTGTATTGTAGTACTCAGTGTTAGTCACTCAGTCATGTCCAACTCTTTGCGACTGTCCATGGACTTCCCCAGGCAAGAATACTGGAGTGTGTTGCCATTTCTTTCTCCAGGGGATCGTCCCGACCCAGGGATCAAACCCAGGTTTCCTGAATTGCAAGCAGATTCTTTACTGTCTGAGCCACTAGGGAAGCTCCACAGTAC
Organism: Giraffa tippelskirchi; assembly: GCF_054371585.1. Lineage (NCBI taxonomy): Eukaryota > Metazoa > Chordata > Mammalia > Artiodactyla > Giraffidae > Giraffa > Giraffa tippelskirchi. The sequence goes on from NC_137282.1 coordinate 157,893,467, forward strand.
TCAGTAAATATTTTTAAATGAATGAACTTTTTTTTTTTCACATACACTGATACAAAAAAATGATTCAGTTTAGTTCAGTCACTCAGTTGTGTCTGACTCTTTGCGACCCCATGGACTGCAGCACACCAGGCTTCCGTGTCCATCACCAACTCCCGGAGTTTACTCAAACTCACGTCCATTGAGTCGAGAATGCCATCCAACCATCATCCACTTGTTACTCTGCAACAACGAAATAAGCAATATATACATATATTGTTTTGTCATAAATCCTTAGCCCTGGTAATACTGAGTAAAAGATGCACTAAATTGTTGGAGGTAATCAAGTGGCACTAGTGTGGCTTTGTCTGGTTTTATTCTTATTTTTCAGACTGATAGTCTTGGGCTGCACCCCGCAGGCTGCTCAGCCTCAAGACCAAAGAAAGAACCCAGAAACAGCAAAAGAGACATCCAAATCTTAAAGGATGGGGGACCCTCACAAGTCTGAAACAAAAGGTACTGGAGCAATACCCCCACCATGGACAGCAAACGGCAGGCAGAAAGCAACAACAACCTTCACTCCTCAGGCAAGAAGGAGGCTACCATTTATTGGAGAAACAGATGGCAGGGTGGCTCATCAGCTACCAGGGAAACAGGCAGCTGGGACTGGGGCAAGCACAGGGGCAGTTAATGATTAAGCCCTATAATTAAGAGGGTTAGTTAGCCAGGTGAGTGAAGTGGGACTGGTCAAGAAGGGGACACAGAGTGAGCAAAGAAACAGCCATCTTGAATGGCCTGACCATACGCACCGGGACAGAGCTTTCTTTACACAAAGGCAGAGTGTATGGCCATGGAAAGAATGTGATTTCTAGAGGCGGTTTCTATTGTTCGCCAAAAAAACACAAACACTCTGAAGAAAAGCGGGCTGAGTTAAAGTCACAATAAATTATAAGTTCAGTGATCCATGCCAGAGAACAAGTAATAAAAGAAAAATCTTATAAAAGCATATTTATTGCATATTAAAATATTTTTGTGGACAAATAAGTGTTATCTCTGGTCAGAATGTGAAGATATATCCCAGTTCTGTGTTAATAGGGGTAGAACCACTTCCTTTTTCTATTTAATAAAATAATTAGTGGGAAAAAGAATACCTTCTGGCACTTGCCATCTCCTATGTTCCTTTATTGTAGTGACAAGAAAAGCCATAATATGTTTTAAGTGATGGATAATATATTGGTGACATTTTAGACCTCCTTCTGGACCTGTGCGCTGATAAATATTTTTAAATAATACACATAAAATAAGAATTATCAGACCACATGGGAAGTATAATTCAAAATTTAAGGGTTCCTTATACATGTAAACTTGGTGTTCTTTGCAAGGGATAGATGACATCAATGGTGTAATTTCTACAAGCAAAGAGCAGAATGCTTAGAGGCTAGCTATCACACTCCCTGCCCCCCAACCCCCCCGCCCCACCATCTTGTTAGAAAAATAAGACTAAATCCTTCCAGAGATGATGGACTTGTGTTCTCAAAATGTGGTCCATGGCCTACGTGCCTGCATCAGCCTCACTTGTGATGCTTGCTAAAAATGTGTATTCCTGATCTGCACCTGAGAGCACCTGCATGCATCCAGGTCTCTGTAGTTGATTAAACCCTCAGGTGCAATTTATACACAATAATGTCTGAGAATAGGTTGAGAATTCACATTGTGTTACAGTAGATTAATGACACAGTGAAACTGAGCCAGTCTTTTCCTAGTTGAATGCCTAAAGAATGTGAGAATCATTTTTATGGATTAAAAATTATAAAATAATACATGTTAAAAAACCCTGAAAATGAGAAAATATTAATACAAATCATTTCATAATACGGCTATGGGGGAAAAAAACAATTTGGGGTGAGTACTGGAGTGAATTTCCTTCCGGCACACATTTTTAATTCTTAAAAACAGGAAAGGCCATGTAACACTCACAAGTTCACCTTTTTCACATTTTGTCTTGGGGACAAAAACTTCTTTTTTTAATTAAATGCTTAGGATCTAAGATCCCTTCCTTTCTGTTCACAATTAAGGGCTGAACTAACCATTAGTGGCCTCGGTTGAGAAGCCGAAGGTTGTGAGCCAGAGCCTCACACGAGACAAGGGATCTCCTGCGGAGACTGATCAGCTCCCGACTTCATTCCCAAAAGGAACCGGACTGACCCCACCATCTGACCGCTGCACCCTGAAAAATGCAGGATGATCCTGCATCCCGAGTGGGAGCCTTTATCTGCCTTTAACGTGTGCTTGAAAGCTCCGAAGCCAAGTCAGAGAAGGACGACGTCCTGGCCCCCTGCAGCCCCTTCTTCCCCCAGATCGGCGCTCGCAGCCTCTGGGGGTGGGGGCGAAAACCGGGGTACAGGGGGCGGGCGATGCCTGGGGTCCTGGCCGAGCCTGCGCGCACGTTGAGCGGCCGAGCGCAGCGGGCGCCCGCGGGGCCTGCACCTCGCCGCCCGGCCGGCAGGGGGCGCCGGTGTGTATGTGGGGTGGGGGGAGCCGGGCCTGCACATCGCCGCCCGGCCGGCAGGGGGCGCCGGTGGCGGGGGGTAGCCGCCGCCGCCCGGCCGGCGCGCCCCTGCCCCGCCGGCCTGCGCGCGCGGCGGCCTGCGAAGCCCGGGCGAGGGGCAGGGGCGGGGGCGGGGGCGGGGCGCGGCGGGCGCCCGAAACGGCCCTGCGGCGGGGGGCGCGCGCGCGGGCCCGAGGGGGCGGGGCGGCGGGCGCGCGCGGCGGGCGGGGGCGGGGCGGCGGGCGCGCGCGCCGGGCGCGCGGGCAGAGGGACGCCGGCTACCCTGGACAGCGCACCGCCGGCCGCCGGGGTCGCCGCGCCGCCGGCCATGGTGAGTGGGCGCCGCGCGCCGCCGCCGCCCCTTCCTCCTCTCCGCCACCGACGCGCGGGGCGGGAAGGGGGCCGAGCGGCCGGCGGCGGCGGCGCGGGGGGCTGCGGGTTCGGCCGCTGGAACCCGTCGCTGTCGGCGGGCCGGGCCGCGCGGGCCTGGGGAGGGGGCGGCGGACGTTTGTGGGCGGGGGGCGCGCGGGCCTGGCCCGGGCCCGCCGGCTCCGCGGTCCCGCCCGGCCCCTCCGGGCGCCCGCCGCCGCGTCCAGCCCCCTGTTGCATGCACGTGCCCGCCGCGCCGTTCCCCTTGTCCCGCGGCGGCCGCTCCCCGCTCCCGGCCCAGTCCGGTCCGGTCCGGCCCGGGGGACGGCGCCCAGTTTCGCGCGGGACCCATGCCGGCTCCGGGGCGCTAACGGTTGAATTCCCGCCTGCACAGCGCCTGCAAGCGCCGGGGGTGTGTCTGCGCGCGGCCTCCCCGGGTTTGCACGCCGGGGTCGGGGCGGGGTATCCCCGTGTGAACCGGGGTGAGCGGGCCTCTCTGCTCCGTTCTTCCCTCCCCCCCGCAACCGCTGTCTCCGCAGGCTCCGGCTCGTCTCCCAGTTCACGAGGCTTTCTGCTGGACCTTAGGCTCTGTTCCCGGAGAGAAAGGGGCGTGTGTATGTGTGTGTGTGTGCGTGTGTGTGTCCCCGACCTAGGCATCGCCCGAGAGTGTCGGCGGCAGAGCCCGATTCCGTGACTCCAAAAAAAAGGACAGGGTGTGCGGAGCTCAGAGTCCTGGGCAAAATGTGAAGTCGCGTACGTCCTCGGTGGCCCCTGTTCTAGCTTTGCTTCTCTCCTCCCTCCCAGATGGTCCCCTCTCTCCACTTGAGGGCTCGTTAAAAGAACGCGCATCTCCTCCCCCCGACACCCCCCCCCCCCGCTCCAGCTGACACCAGTCAGTCCTAGATTTTTGTCCCCCCTCTCCCCTTTCAGGCACATACAATCTCCCTGTGCACGGAGGAGCCTTCTTTTTTTGGCCACTCTTCCTAAAAATCCAGTCTTTCCCACCCCACTCACTGAAGTTCGTATGACCCTAGTCGGATTGCATTCCCCCCCCCCCCGCGAGCATCTCTGTTGTTTAACACACTCTCTATTTAGTTTACGACCTGATTGAATATGTTCCCCACCGGATTGTCAGTTTCACTAGGGCAGAGTTGGGCTTTTTTTATTTTTATTTTTTTGTCATTTTGTTCACTGCTCTATTCCTGGTATCTGCACCGGTGCCTGGCGAATCGCCAGTGCTCCGTAAACTGAAAAAATTAGCCCAGTAAAGCAGCATACTGATGCTAATGTACAGATGAGAAACAGCAGCGCGACTATAGGTTTATCTATTCACTTAACAGTTGTAATGATGAGAATCACAGGTGATGTTGAGAGGAGACATGCTCTTGGATAAGAGGGACTCGGTGTGGTGGCCCTTGATGGCAAGAGCAGACTTGGCCATGCTTTTGGCAGCTTGGCACCGGGGTGGACAAAGCGTTTTTAGGGCTAACTGGCTGTGTCCTTCGGAGCCTGAACCTTTGCTCCAAATTATTATGAATTACAGTGAGTAAAGGGAAAAGTCCAAGAAAGTCTCCTTAACTGAATGGAAGAGTCATGGAAACCTAGAAAAGCCAAAATAAAGGGCAAGCTGATACTGCCTGAAGACAAGCATTTTTCAGAAACTTTGGGTCTTCAGAGAATTATTTCTCTTGTAAATGTCCAAATCCAAGTCTTCCCACTTGAAAAAAAAAAAAAAAAGATGCAGAATATGTGAAAGTTCAGGGTTTATAAGGTAGTGATTCGGTTCAGACACCCCTCTGGATCCAAGTCCCAACATGAACAGTCTCTCAAGGTGTCTCTGCTAATTCGTCTTACTCCAAAACACATTTTTCTTTCAAGTTCCCTTTTATCCACTTCCCGAGTATAAATTTATGGTAATCCTTTGTTTAAAGCCTGGGAAAGGGTGCTTTTATAATCTGAGCCAAACTGCCTAATACGATCTACCTGGTAAAGTTTCTGTAAATGATGTGATTTTAGCCATCATTGTGCAAGCTTATGGTTCTGACTACTGTCTTGTCTAGATAGACAGTAAAAAATTAAAGATAAAAAGGAAAGAAATTTTTCTTTGTAGTTAAAAACAAGCAACCAACCAAACCAAATGTAAGACATCTCATTTTTATAAAAGTTTATATTTGTAGGAGATTTTGCTACCTGTGACTCCAGTCAAAATATCAGGCCATTTTTTTCTTCAAAAGCGTATCAAATCCATTTTTAACGTATCCAGTTGAGTAAGCTTACTTTTTGGTTCTTCAACAAAAGGTTGAAATTTTAGCTCCCTTCAAGACATGTTTGTTGTTTTTTTTTTCTTTTAGTTGAGGTATAATTGATCCCTTCAAAACATGTTAATCACAGTTTGAGAGTTTCAGGTGTGTTCATAGCCTGAAATGTTCATAGTCTGAAACATAGTGTTGAACATGTAAGTGGATCACCTTGTCTCTCTAGTCATCTTCAGAAGCCAGGGCCCTTCTGCTCAGAGTTGCATCCAGAGTCATCATCTTCAGAAGCCAGGGCCCTTCTGCTCAGAGTTGCACCCAGAGTCATCATCTTCAGAAGCCAGGGCCCTTCTGCTCAGAGTTGCACCCAGAGTCATCATCTTCAGAAGCCAGGGCCCTTCTGCTCAGTTGCACCCAGAGTCATCTCCCTTGGACAGCTGGTTGTGTGCCCCTAACTCGTCAGGTCTGGGTGTTAGGAATAGACGTTGACTGAAGGCATGAAGTTGCACTGGAAGCTCTTCTTGAGGCTCAACCGTAGCCGAAGTATGTCAGTATCAGTAGTTCCCCATAATCCTGAAGTTACAAGTTTGCTCACTTGTATTTTTTCTTAATCTTGGAATTAGGACATTGCTGGTATTTCACCAGCTCTTAACAATGAACCATGGTAATAAATTGCTAGTTTAAATACAGCCATTTAAAATTTAACAATTTAATAGCAGAATGTCAATTGTTCTGGGGTTGATGTAGCAATTTGGAACTAGAGGAGGCGGACTCAACCTTGGGTTTGAATTCCAGCACAGCGTCTAACTGTGACCTGGGGCAGATTAACTTCTCTTGGCCTCAGCTTTTTTTTCTGTGAAAAAAAGACGCTAATGTCATTTCATAAGGTTGTTTGAGGAACAAATAAGATAATGCACTTGATGTGACTCATTTAGTGCTGTGAGAGTTCAGTAAATGTTAACTGTTATAATGACATGTTTTTTTCTTTCTCGCATATGTGTTTGCAGTTGAGACCCTTCTAAATGATGTCTGTGATTCTTCTCAGAATTCTCTTCCCCTTATGTGGTCCTAAAACATGCCTAGTATTGCTCTGTATTCATGCTTCCCAGGAGAAATATAATGCAGGCCACATGTGTGATTTAAAATTTTCTAGTAGTCGGAGAAGGCACTGGCAACCCACTCCAGTACTCTTGCTGGAAAATCCCATGGACAGAGGAACCTGGTAGGCTGCAGTCCATGAGGTTGCTAAGAGTCGGACACGACTGAGCGACTTCACTTTCACTTTTCACTTTCATGCACTGGAGAAGGAAATGGCAACCCACTCCAGTGTTCTTGCCTGGAGAATCCCAGGGACCGGGGAGCCTAATGGGCTGCCGTCTAAGGGGTCGCACAGAGTCGGACACGACTGAAGCGACTTAGCAGCAGCAGTAGTCACTTTAGAAAGTAAAAAGACAGGTGAAATTAATTTTTAACGTATTTTTAACCTAATTCACAAAAATATTATTTCAACATGTAGTAAGTGTAGAAAACATTGGGTACTTTTTTTTTCCCATGTGAAATCTTTAAAATCTGGTGTGTGTTTTATGCTTAAAACTTGTTCAGTTTGGCCTCACCACAATTTCTCAATGGTCACACATGGTTTGAGGTCATGATTACTGTATTAGACAGAATGGCTCTGGGATGAGCCACACCTTCCAAATTTACCTCCTGTCTGCTGGGCCCTTTCCACTCGTGAGAACCTCCCTGCCACCTTAAACCCAGTGTTACTGAAAGAGAGCTACTTGCCTTTCAGCCTCGGCTCTGGTCCCTCTTGCTGTTAGTAATTCCACCAGCTCCGGCATCTACGGTGTCAGAAATCTGATTCTTACTCTTTCTCTCGTGTTGTTTATCATCTAATCTCATATTTTAACTTGAAAATATCTTTCACTGTCTCCAGCCCCTTTCCACTATTGCTTCTTCTCTGCTGCTGCTAAGTCGCTTCAGTCGTGGCCGACTCTGTGCGACCCCACAGATGGAAGCCCACCAGGCTCCTCCATCCCTGGGATTCTCCAGGCAAGAACTTCTTCTCTAGGTTTCCTCTTTTGTCGTCTGACCCCATGGACTGCAGCCCACCAGGCTCCTCCATCCATGGGATTTTCCAGGCAAGAGTACTGGAGTGGGGTGCCGTTGCCTTCTCCATACATAAGCTAGCTGAGAGTAAATACTCAAAACTGGTGGCTGTTGCCCACAGAAATTTCATCATATTCATATTTACAAACCTAACGTTTCTCCGTGCCTGGGATAGAGACCTTTAAAAATCTAACTTGATTGATACATTTACATTAAAAAGTTTTTCATATTCCTGAGATTTCAGTTTTAACATTCAAGACTTTTTCTGGAGAGAATGAAAAAGTGATAAAGACTTTATTCTTTGTCCTTTTCTTTAGGCTGCGTGAGTTCTGTTAAATAGTGAAAAATGAAAAGCTGAACTGTGTTCTCATTTCAGAGCGGTTTTTCTCACTGAATGATTCTCACCTATAGATGCAGTCACATAACTGAATGTATTTTGAAATTTTTTAATGGATTTGAAGTACCATTTTGGAACCTTCTAAGAGTGCCACATAATCAGATTAAACTTCAGCTATTTGCCCAACTGCCCACATCAAATTGGCTGTGTCTTGAGCCTCTTAATTGTGCTTAATCTAATGCCTTAACCCTTACAAATGTACAAGAAAACAGATCTTACACGCTCTGCCTTTGGCATCAGGTTGTCATTACTTCACATACTAAAACCCTAAATATAGCTGATTCTTGGATTTGTATGTTGTGTTACAAATAATGAGGAAAGAATATATCATATATATATGGTATACACGATTTTATATATTTACTGCTGCTTTTCCTACTTTTTCCCTATCAGTTTAGTAGTGGAAATTGATTAGAAATTTTAGTGTATGTGTAAAACCAAACGAAATAGGTGGATGATATGAGGCTTATTACTTTTTACGATCTAGGCGAGAACAGTGTTAGAAGAGGCTATGATTAGGTGAGAAAAGTAGAAGGCTCGTTGGATGTGTTGCGGGCAGGGAAGAGACCCATCTGCCTGGCATGAAGTTGTTGCTCAAAGGACTGGTCTAGGCAAGGCTGGAGGAGAACTTTGAACCAAGTGGAGAGAAGTCTCCAGTTGCTGGTCAAAGTCCATGATGCCCTTGAGTGTAAAACCCTTTCCTACCTAGTAGAGTTACTTTGCCTTGTATGGTTCATTCTTAAAAAAAAAAAAAATAGGATAATTATACCTTCAGTGTGTGAGCAACGTTAGAAGAACTTTCCACAATGTCCCTCATACTGATAATCATAATGCCACGTTTGTATGCTTTTCAATTTACAGAACATGTTCATGGCATCTCAGTTGTAGGTTAATTGCTTAAGTTCATGATCTGACTTCCCCTCTGCAGTATAAGGTCTGTAAGGGCAAGAACTTTGTACGTCTTGCTTACCGCTGCAATTTCCACACTAGGATGGGCCCAGTGTGCAACAGACACCCAAAGAATACTCGCTGGATAAATGGACAGATGTGTCCAGCAAGAAGAAACAGACTCGGGTTGTTTTATTCAGAGTCCTGTGACTAGTACGTGGTGGTTTGAGGATTCAAGCCCACTCTATACTTGCATCTCATTCTTTCACCATTGCTTGTTTCATTATAGTAATTGACTTTCCTGCTACCCATGGTAATTTCAGCAAGACTGAAAAATCACAAACCATAAAAAGTGACAGGTTTGATCACATCAAAATGTTAAATTTTGACATGGCAGAAGACACTATTAGGCAGAGATTTAAAAAACAAGCAACAGACCAGGAGAAGGTATTTGCCATCTGTGTAAGAGTATAGATTGTTATATTGATGACTTTTATAAAATCAGTAGATGAAAGGCTTCCCAGGTGGCTCAGTGGTAAAAAATCCGCCTACCAATGCAGAAGACACAGGAGATGTGGGTTCAATCCCTGGGTTGGGAAGATCCCCTGGAGGAGGAAATAGCAACCCACTCCAGTATTCTTGCCTGGAAAATCGCATGGACAGAGGACCGTGGCGGGCTACAGTCCACAGGATCGTGAAGAATCAGACCCGACTGAACATGCGCACATAAATGCAAACAACAGATAAGCAATCTGTTAGAAACATGGATGAGGCAGCCATTATTAATGGCAGCTCACTACAGAGGAAACCACAAGTCAATAAACATTGAAGGACATGCACAACCAAAGGAATAGATAAGGAAATGCAAATTAAAGCCATGCAACACCCATGAACTTGACAAAAACTTAAAAATGCTGACAATAGCAAATCCTATAACTTTTCTTAGAGCACTATGGTAGTTTTTACCAAAATTAGAAATTTTAATAAATAACATATAGCAATTCGCAGAGAAATTCTCACTTATGGGCACAAGGAGACCTGTGTAAAGCATCATCATTTGTAATAGCCCCAAAACTGGAAATAACCTATAAAGCCTAAAAAACCTATAATGCATAACGTTATAGAACATTCATATGATGAGATACATACAGCAGTTACGATGAGTGAAGTGGAATAGACCAAGATGCAGAAATCAAGTATAATTTATATGCACCCTTAAAATGTACAAAAGCAATGAGATTTTTGTTTGAATATCTGTATATAAATATATAAAAAATGGACAAGAAGGCCTTATATCACATCTACTGCAGTGGTTGTATCTGAGGAAGGAACAGGGGACCCAGGGTCAGGGAGGCATACAAAGGGAAGGACGACTTTATCAATTGTATTTTATTTCTCTGTTCCCAGCACCTGCTAGGTGTATTCAGTAAATATTTATTGAATCAATTTTAAAAGATTTGATACAAATATGATAGAATTTTAACATGTGATACTTATTTTACTCTTCTTTACCTTTTTATGCCTTTACATTTTTTTCCTGAGTTGAAAATGCATGTGGGATCTGCTTTTAGAGATCTGATATGAATAGCACATGTAGGACAGATGAGCCACAAGACAGGATGGTCTTCTGTTTTCTGAGACCCTAGTCCATCCTTCGGAGAAGGCGATGGCACCCCACTCCAGTAGTCTCTTGCCTGGAAAATCCCATGGACGGAGGAGCCTGGTAGCTACAGTCCATGGGGTCACTAAGAGTCAGACACGACTGAGCGACTTCACTTTCACTTTTCCCTTTCATGCACTGGAGAAGGAAATGGCAACCCACTCCAGTGTTCTTGCCTGGAGAATCCCAGGGACAGGGGAGCCTAGTGGGCTGCCGTTTATGGGGTCGCACAGAATCGGACACGACTGAGGCGACTTAGCAGCAGCAGCAGCAGTCCATCCTTTTTGGCTGGCAGAACCAACTCTGAAAGGAAGACCTTACAGGATCAGACTCGGTCACCGTGTGGTTTTAGAGAACTAAAGGATAAGCTGTAGACGGGCACGTTTGTTGCTCTCAACATTCATCAGAGGAAGAAGGGTGTTTTCCCGTGCGCCATAGACAATAGCTAAACACCAACAGCAGCAGCAACTGATCACACTTAGTAAGCCAGAGCTCCAGGAACTCTTAGAGGAACCATTCCTGTATTGACTCATCCTCGGGACAGGCCTGGGAGTTGGTACCAACACCTCCTTTTAGCAGACAGGGAAACCGAGGCAGGCTGGGGAGAGACACCTAAAGGGATGAAGAGCACGGGGCGCTCGTGTGTCCTCGCAGGAGGCTGTGCGGACGGACTCTGAACACCTGCACGCAGCAGCTGTTCACTCTCTCTAGCTGCTAACTTAGGCAGTGCTGTCTCTGCCAGTATTCCCGCTGAATATCCCTTGGGTCCTTTTCCTGTGTTATAACTGAAACTGGAATTGCATTACTCTCCTTTTTACACTATGCACGTCGTCTTCTAGTTTTTTGAAAAAGATACCATTTAAAAAAAATTTTTTTTAAAGAGACATCACTGTTGAGATAAGCCTAAATTCAAGAAGGGACATTTCTCCTATGACGTCACTCCCTCTAGATGATCCAAGGATGATGGCGGAAGAAGAGACCCAGACATGACAGGGTGCTGCTCAGCAGGGGCCTGAAAATGCAGGGAATGAAGGATCACCTGTTAAGCATCTGCTTCGTGTGCAGGCCCATCATAGATGCTTTCACAGATACGACATCCTCTAAGCTTCACATAAGTTAGGATACTTATTTTATAGATAGCAAAGATGTTACTCCCGGATAATTATCTTGCCCAAGGTGATACAGCTACTTAGTGTCAGAACCAAGACTAGAACCCTTATAAAACTCCCATTCTTTCCAAGGAACCACCCTGAATGCCATGCTGTCTCCTTTAACATAGCTCACCCCCCCACCCCCCCCCACACACCAGACCCAGGATTGGCTAAAAATAATCACCAGCTGAGTGGGTGGCAAGAAGGCACAACATTCCTCTAAGAGGAGGGTAGTGGTTCATCATTTATTAGCTCATGAAAGTTAGACAAGTTGCTTTACTTCTCAAAGCCTCACTTTCCTGCTCTGTTGAAGGAGGTGAAAATACCTATTTTATAGAGTAGCTGAAAGAATTAAGTGAGATAATAGTATCTAATATGCCCAATAAATACAACGGCTGATTCCTGATAAACACATTCCATTTTCATTATTGCAATTATTATTATCTGTGTGTGTGCCATGTGCTCAGTCGTGTCTGACTCTCTGCGACCGCATGGACTGTAGCCCACCAGGCTCCTCTGTTCATGGGATTTCCCAGGCAAGCATACTGGAGTGGGTTGCCATTTCCTCCTCCAGGGGACCTTCCCAACTCAAGGATCAAACCCTCTTACATTGGCAGGCAGATTCTTTACCTCTAGCCCCACCTGGGAAGACCATTATCATCTAGTTTCTATAATGAAGAAATCAGTGACATTGGAGGTAATTCTGAAATTAGGAATTCCTTGATTGTTTTAAAATTCAAAAAAACGTTTTTTTTTTAAAAAAAAGCTTGCTTCCTGACAGCTATAGGTAACTAATGAAGGAGAATGTAATGCTTTCTTTATGAACCAGTCAGTAAGTAAAAAGAAAAGAGGAAAAGAGAACCTACACCCATTTTTACAACTTGTAGGCAGTTCTCTGCTGATGGAAATAGTTACTCTGGGCTGAAGCCATTTAATCACAGATCAGCCTGTTTGTTGCCACCAGCTTCTTGCCAAGATAAAATCTATAAAAAATGGCCAAACTGAAGAGTCAGAATAATGTTAAATCAAGCAGGAGCTTATCAGAGCAGCCACCGTAAGGGAGGTGTATAGCATTCTAGGGCAAGAAGCTATTTCATTCTATTATGGAGTTAAAGTGCTACATCCAAATCTAAAGCAAACTCAAATCCCCAAAGAGACTGAGCAACTCATACACTGCATAAAGAAGCACTATAGTCATCATTTGGTTGATGGAAAAGAAGAGAAATCTCAGTCAGTAGTTTCTCCCCAACAAAAGTCCAAATTCGGCTCATTTGGAGGAATGGTATTGAGGGAAGTTTTTAGGCACAGGCAAAAGAAGTTGGTTATATCAATGGAAACTGGTTACTCGTATTCACGGTAAGAGGTAATAGTTCTACCACGTTCTGAAAATGTTCACATCTGAAGGTACTGTATTTTACAAAGATATTGACAGACTAACTGGAGTAAATCCAGAAGAGAAAGCTAAGAAAGCGAGGGTCGAGAGTGCCTGTCACGTATGTGGACGGATGTCTGGTAGTTTACGCAATTAATGCTTGTGGGAGGAGGAAAGAAGGAAGCAGGGAAGGCCAGACAGCGAAGTCAGGAGGGAGAGCAAGGAAGGGGAGTTTACTGAGGCTTTTGGAAGAAGTGAAGGTTTGGTGTGAAATGTCAAGTATGTTCAGGGCTCTCAGGTGAAAGGAAAATGGTCCTGGTTGTGTGTGATTTTAGAGGCAAGAACTAGAACTGGTTGGGTAACCATTGGATGGAGAAAGATTTTTAACCCAAAATAAGGAATGGTTTCCTAAAAATGAGAAATATTCTAAAAATAGACCATGCTACCTTGCCAAGCAGTGAGAAGTGTTTCTCTAGAGGTTTTCCAGTAGGGTGGGTGAGTTTCTATCAGAATTATTGTGGAAATCAAGTATTTCTGACTTTGGCTGCAAAGTTGAATTAGATGCCTTGATTTTTTTTTCCCTCGTATTATGTAAATGAGGTTCACGGCCACAGTACTTGTTGGTGCCAGTGTCCGGGCAAGAACTGGGTCCCTTAATTCGTGTTCCAGTGCTTTCTGCCACATTAAGATGATTGCTGACTTTATAGGGAAGCAGTCATCTTTCCTAAGTGGGTAAATAGATGTGTGGGCATCTCCTTTAAGAGAGCCCACTGAACTAGGAAAGCCCCTTCTGGGTGTTTAATTAATGTGTATGTAACAGTGAGCTAGTCCTACACCCTGACACTCTGCTAAGTGCCTGCAAGTCACCCTTATGAGACTGACATGAATTTGTTTTATTCTGAAAGATTTTATGCTAAGCTAAAATAACCATTGCTGTCATGGAGTTACATAGCTTTGTCTGTGAACATATTTAAGTGACTCTATTAGGAAATTCTTGAGATTGAAGAATAGCAAGCTAGAATAAGTCCCTGGTAGCTCAGTCGGTGAAGAATCTGCCCGCAGTACAGGAGACCCAGGTTTGATCCCTGGGTCGGGAAGATCCCCTGAAGAAGGAAATGAAAAACCACTCCAGTATCCTTGCCTGGAAAATCCCATAGACAGAGGAACCTGGTGGGCTGCAGTCCACTGGGTCACACAGAATCAGGCACGACTGAGCGACTAACATTTAGGCTTATGAACAGTTAGGTGAAAATCGGACTCCTCTTCACTCAGAGGGAAGAGAGAAACGGGGAAAGCATGTGTGTGTTGTAAGGTTTTCCCTTTGATTGTTAGCAGCTGTTACCTCATGCTGAGTGTCCTAGTGGACTTAAGAGCTCTATTTTAGTGAGACAATGGATATGAAGAAAATAAACTGCTTCCATTTCCCCACAATTTCTGACTTGTCTGGTAAGAAACCAAGGAGACTTGCTATTTAAGAATCAGCTGCTTGGTGGCTGTCCCAGAGATCTGTAATATAACACCTAACCCAAGTCCAGGATTAATGTGGAAGAGTTGGCTGGTCCCTCGTGTTAAAGCCAAGAAGGATTGCTAAGGATTTCCCACCACGTGCTGCGCAGCTGAAGCTTGCAGCCCAGCCGGCGTCTTCTGACCTTTTCGCCCAGCCTGCTGCTGGCTGCGGTGGTCTTTCCATTTTCATCCCTGGGGCTGTTTAAAAGCCATGCAAATTAGTTGGTCAGACTTTCTTTTTTTAAAAAAAACAACAACAAAAAAAAACCCTGTCTAACATATCCTCCTTTAACTTTGCACATTTATCTAAATCCAACACCCATTTCACACAATCAGACCGGGGAGCTTTTTCTGTCTCTTAAGTCTCTAGAGACTAAGTTGGGCCACAACTTGAGAAATAACTAGAATCAAGTGAGGTCACTAGCGAAGTGCACATGCTCACATAATCTTCCTGAAATCCGGGCTGCATCAAATACCTTCCTAACTAGAACTCTGGAATGTTGCTCACCCCCACTTCTACTGCCCAGAGGTGGTACCCGTTAGCATTACTGATCTTATCTTTTCTCTTTTAAAGACTGGGAGGGAAAACACTGTGAGCCTTTTATAGCTGCTTTAGCTGGGTTGGGAAGATCCCCTGGAGAAGGGAACAGACCCACTCCAGTATTCTGGCCTGGAGAATTCCATGGACTGTACAATCCATGGGGTCACAAAGAGTCAGACATGACTAAGCGACTTTCACTTCTTCAGGCATGTATTCACTTTAAAATATTTCTTCTACTCTATTAAAAGTTACATGGCAGATAAGCATTCAAAAAACCTTGCTTGCATGAAGTTAAACTAAAAAATTATTGAATGAAAGTCAGTGAAATAACTCAGCTTGCCAAAGAAACTACTCAGTGTTCATCTGAAAGGCTGTAGCTTCAGTTTCACTGACTTCAGTCCTGTCTGCCCAGTTCATTTCCAAATTACCCGTTGGGCCAACATACTTCAGACACTGGCACCATATATGAAGCTAAAAATATTTTTATTTAGTTATCTAATAAAGTAAATCACTATGTTTTATGTTGATCTGCAGTAGTAGCTTCAAAATTCTTATATGAGCAAAGAAGGGGACGGCTGTCTTAATTGGAAGCAGAGACAGAGGATGGGACCACAGAGGAGGGCTTGAAGCATCTGCGGTTTAGCACTTTAAAGAAAATTGAGAAAACACACTGCAAAATGCTTTCTATTCTCCACTGAATAGAAATGACTTGTCAATAAGATTAAGGATAGTGAGCCTTCTCTGGTGGTCCAGTGGTTAAGAGGTTTCCACTGCAGGGGACTGAGGTGGTCTGGGAACTAAGATACCACATTCCGTGAGGCTAAAAAAAAAATAAAAGATTAAGGATGGTAATATTTCATAAAAGTGCTCAGCTAACAGGATTCAAAACAATAGCTTGGCAAGAACTAGGAGAGATTTGTGATGCAATGCTGTTTTAAAAAATATGGGGGTCAGAGACTTATATTTATGTAATTTTCTTTATTTTGACATAGTATCTTGGCAGAGACAATCAGCTTAGCCATGCATGATGTATAGTTGTAATCATTTTATCTTCTGCCTTATCTCATCTGTCAAATAGATAATACTTCTCACTGTTCTCTTCTCTCCACATCCCCCATGGAGTTGTCTGTTTTTATCCTTAGCCCAGTGTTTTGGGAGACAAGTGTTGGGCTGATGATTAAATGTTGATTGATTCATTAAGGTGACATCCCAGAAGGTGCTCAGAATAACACGAGGTACCTAAAATCTGTGTGTAAAATTCTGACGCCATCATAAATGTCAGGTGACCATCAAAAAAAGCCTTTTTTTTTTTTCTTCTTCACATACAGCTCAGACTGCATTTTGTCTTTCTGTGACTTCTTTTCCTCTAATGGTGCTCAGTTTGATTTGACATCTGGATTAAAATGTTAAGGAAAAGGTATGATTTTCCTTTAGCTTTTAGAAAAGGCTTTACGCAGTGAAGTATGAAGCAACTGTCACTACCACTAATACTTGAAACAAAGAGGATGTGATAAGCATTTCATTCAGCAGAGAGAGATTCTGGATTGCTCAGTAACTCCCACTATTGGTTGGTTTTTATAGCTTGAAAGGAGGAGAATATAATATAGTCTACCAATGTGACTCATAGATTGTCTCTTAGGATTAGCAGTACACATCTTATGATGTTACCATGAATTTACTGAAATGCTGTAGGTATTGTTTTTAAGCTTTTTTTTTTTTTGATGTGGACCATTTTTAAAGTCTTTATTAAATTTGCTACAGTATTGTATCTGTTTTAAGCTTTGTTTTTTGGCCCTGAGGCATGTGGGATCTTAGCCCCCCAGCCAGGGATCGAACCCACACCCCCTGCATTGGAAGGCAAAGTCCTAACCACCGGACTGCCAGGGAAGTCCCTGTAGATAGTTTTAGACCATACAGAAATAGAATATAGATGTATAAATAGGTAGAAGACAAAGGTATGATTATCACTTAAAAATTAGAAATAAAGTCTGGCCCGTATCTTTTACAAGAAACCATTAAAAGCTTTGCTTTGTTTTCACTTTCGGAAGGATAGCACTTGTACAGGCAGAACAGCCAACCTGCCTCCCCTCTGGTCAGCACTTGATAACCAGAGCACATACAAACAGAATCTCCTTTCACCACTGCTGTTAATTGTGAAAGAGCTTCATTCTTCCCCATGTCCCCAAACACAGAAGCTGGTACCGTTCCAAGGTGTCCTGAATACAGCTATCTGGCCTTGGGTTAAATCTCCAAGGAGTTTGGTATTCACTCACAACTTCCTGGGGAAGTAGAAGTTGTAGTAATCATTGCAAATATCTTGCATCACAGCCTTAGCAGCTTTCCTGGCTCGTCACATACCCAGTATTTAGTCCCTGAATGGCTGTATTTTGTAACTGTGAAACCGACTCTTTTTCTGTATAGCAGATTTCATTTTATACACTTGAAATTAAGGCAAGTTATTTAATAATATCTTTTAATGAGACCAGAATATTATAAAAGAAATAATGTTGGTTCAGTTTTCTTTCCTTATTCTTGGAGAGAAGGCCATAACTTGCAAAATGACTGGCAGGGGAACCTAATATAATTAGGGCACTAATCCGATCATGAAGACCCACCCTTATCAGGTCATCAAAGTCTGATTATCTCCCAAAGGCCCTGTCACTGGGGGAGAGGCTTCAACATACAAATATAAGAGAAACAAACATTCAATCCTTAACATGCAGACTATGCCACTTGTTTTAATTAGTAACTTGAATAAAGGTGCCAGCATTTTAAAAGTGACTAAGCCCAAAGGGAAAATAAATATTTGGAGTTTGGATAATCTTCAAAGTACAAGGTGGGGCTGAAAATGAAGATAAATTCAAAAGGAGTAAAGGTCTAAATTCCATTCAAGTAAAAAAAAAAAATCAGTTGCGTAAGTATAGAATGGGTAAAGCTCAAATTTGATAGCAATTAACATGAAACATAATGGCAACCTGCTCTAGGACTCTTGCCTTTAAAATCCCACGGACAGAGGAGCATGGCGGGCTGCAGTCCCTGGGGTCGCAAAGAGTCGGACACGACTGAGCGTGCGCACACACAACATGGGCCGTACCTGGAAATGTTCGTTGACAGTGACTGACTGGTGTGAGTGTGAATGCGGTCTTCTGATCCTTAATAGAAATACAGTATCCTGATCAAAAGTATCTTCTGATCCTTAATAGAAGTACAGTATCCTGATCAAAAGTATCTTCTGATCCTTAACAGAAATACAGTATCCTGATCAAAAGGAGCCACCAGTTCCTCTGTGTCCTTCCCTCAGCAGGCCGCTTGCAGGATATTGTATTCAGATACAACAAATACAAGGAAAAGTGATTTTGTTTCTGTCTCCACAGTGCAGATGCTGTCTAATGGGTTTGTGGAGACAGGTAATTACTAAACTGCCTGTGACATGTATGGTCACATAACCAGTATACAGTTACAAACTCACAGTATACAGCGAGTTTGAGTTTCACAGAGTGGAACATGCAGTGAAATACTTGGTGCTGTGCTCAGTCGCTTCAGTCCTGTCTGACTCTCTGCGACCCTCTGCCTGCCCAGCTCCCCTGTCCATGGAGATTCTCCAGGCAAGAATACTGGAGTGGCTTGCCATGCCCTCCTGCAGGGGATCTTCCCAACCCAGGGACTGAACATGCGTCTCTTACATCTCCTGCATTGACAGGCAGGTCCTTGACCACTGGCGCCATCTGGGAAGCCTTGATTATAATCAAAGCACATTTCAAGAGTATGATCATTAGAGCATGAAAAATTTTTAGTTGTGTTCAGTGAAAGGTTTAAAAAAAATCTATGATGATGTCCCCAAACTTCCTTTTATACCGTCTTAAGGAGTGACACAGGAGAAGGCAATGGCACCCCACTCCAGTACTCTTGCCTGGAAAATCCCATGGACGGAGGAGCTGGTAGGCTACAGTCCATGGGGTCGCTAAGAGTCGGACACGACTGAGCGACTTCACTTTCACTTTTCCCTTTCATACACTGGAGAAGGAAATGGCAACCCACTCCAGTAGTCTTGCCTGGAGAATCCCAGGGACTGCAGAGCCTGGCGGGCTGCGGTCTATGGAGTCGCACAGAGTCAGACACAACTGAAGCGACTTAGCAGCAGCAGCAGCAAGGAGTGACACAGTACTTCAGGTGGAGTGAAAATGAAGGATGATATAATATCGATGGTTCGTCTCTGAAGGGTCCCCACCTCCAGGTGGTGTCCCTTCTGGCAGTAGGACAAGGGGTGGGCACAGGACGTCACCTGGGTGACCCCAGCGCTGCCCTGGGGGCGGGATGCTGGGGGTATGGGAGGGAATGCTGGCGTGGCAGTGGACGTGCTGAGATGGGCGGAGGTTAGCTGGCTCTGGGTTGAGGCTCTGTGATCAGGTAGAGACATTTCGGATGCTCTTTATTCTTTTCTGTAAATGCTACTTTCCATATGGAATCATTTCCCACTAGATTTTTTTTCCTAAAGAATAACACCCTTCGCACACCTTGGGGGTGTAGTTCTGCTGCTACAAATTCTCTCACACGTGTATATGAAAATGTTCCTGTTTCCCTCTCATTTTTGAAGGATATTCTGCTCCTCTCTCCTGCCACCCTGGGCAACCACTGATTTTGTGTCACACCGATAATTTTTTATTTTCTGGGATTTCATGTAAATGGAAGCTGTGTATCCTTTTATTTTTTTTGGTCCAGCTTCTTTAATGCAACATCATAATTTTGAGATTCATCCACGTGTGTTTGCATCAATAGTTCATTCCTTTATGTTGCAGAGTAGTATTTCATTATAGGCTATATCACAGTGTGTGTATACATTCATCTGCCATGAGTATTTGTGTACGAGTCTTTGCATGGATACGTGTTTGCTTCATTTTGTTTTGAGTGGCCTAGAAGTGGCATGTTGGGTCATATGTTGTTTACCAAACTGCTGAATTATTTTCAGTACGGTTGTACCGTTTTGCACTCTCACCATCTGTGGTCGACAGTCAGGGACACACATTTAAATAACTCTGTTTGCTCTCAGTCTTCCCATGCTTCAGCTATTGCTGAACCTGGGCCCGCATTGAATGCAAAGTCACAGAACGTGGATGTTAACTATGTAGACGAGGAAGAATCATGGAAAGTTGTTCTGGATTGAGCTCAGAGAATTGTTGGGCAGAGAATTCTGATTAAACTTGGGACACAGTCTGGAGGGGTGTCTGAGGGCAGAGCGATCCCCATCTCTTCTGATCCAGACTCCAGCCATCAAGTCCTCCCTCGCACCACACCTTCCGTCCCTGGGCGGCTGTGTGTCTCCTCCTCGGCTGTCTGCCCTTCTCTGCCCTTCCCCATGTGCCTCACTTCCCCCTCTTGTCTGTAAGCTCCTGAAACAAGCACTCCACCCCTTTACCCTTCACATCTGACAGAGTCTTATGTATATACCAGCTGTTCAGAAAGGTGGGTGGAAAGAAGTGCTGCATGAAGTTGGTTTTGCTCAGCTCCTGGGTGTCACCTGAGCGTGTCCAGCAGGCCCTGCGTTTCCACACGCAGGACCCAGAGTGCAGCTGCGAGCTCAGTACGCAGGCTCCACTCTCATCCTGTGCTCAGAGTTCGTCCTGGTTGACTAACGCTGCCCCAACTCTGTACTTCCACTTACCTTTTCCTGACCCGGTGGGAACTTGGATTTGTTCTTCTGATGCCATCTCATCCTTGTCTTTTTAGACTGCATCCTCAGTAACTGTCGTAAAGAACCCAGAAGCGAAGAGGTAATTGTTCCCAGGTTTCTGACCTTCCTGGGTTGGTTTCACTTCTGTCTGTCAGAAGGGTCACCAGAGGCCACGAGCACCTCCCAGTGAGCTGGTCCTTCCTCTTCGTCTAGACGATGTCCTGGAATCCTTCAAAACTCAGCAAAGCGGCAGCTCTTCCTGGAAGGATGTCTTTATAAGAGATTTAAATGAAATCTAGTGTTTTTCCTTTTGTTTCAGGTGTACAGTATAAGGATTTGGTATTTGTATATATTGCAAAATGAACACCACAGTAGGTCTAGTTAACATGAACAGTTGCCATTTTTTTCTTGTGATGATAATTTTTAAGATCAACTCTCTTAGCAACTTTCAAATATTCAATATAGTATTGCTATTATTTTTTAAATCGGAGTATAATTGCTTAACAGTGTTGCATTAGTTTGTGTTTTACAACAGTGTGACTCAGCCATAGTGGCCTGCTGTTAGTTGGCTCAGTCATGTCTGACTCTCTGTGACCCGATGGACTGTAGCCTCTCAGGCTCCTCTGTCCACGGGATTCTCCAGCAAGAATACTGGAGTGGGTTTTGCCATTTCCTTCTCCAGGGATCTTCCCAACCCAGGGCTTGAACCCGTGTCTCCTGCATTGCAGGGGGATTCTTTACCGTCTGAGCCACCATGGAAGCCCAACCACCAGCCATAAGTATATACATCTCCCCTTCCTCCCGCTCATTCATCTAGGTCGTCACAGAGCCCTGAGCTGAGCATCCTGTGCTGTATAGTGGCTTCCCACAAGCTATCTATTTTACACACTGTGGTGTCAATACAGTAGTGTTAACTGTAGTCACCATGCTGTACATTGCATCGCTGGGACTTAATTTTTTTTTTAATAACTGCAAGTTTGTACCCTTTGACCCCCTTCACCGTTTCTCCCACCTCCCAGCCCCCACCTCTGGCCACCACCGATCTGTTCTCTGTATCTCAGATTGGTTTTCGGGTTTTGTTTCCTTCAGATTCTGTACATAAAGTGAGATCATATGGTATTTGTTTTTTTCTCCATCTGATTTATTTGTTCACCCAGCGTCATGCCCTCAAGGTCCACCCATGTTGTCACAAAGGGCAGGATTTTTCTTTTTTTTTTTTTAAAGTATGTTTATTTTTTTAAAACTGTTTATTTGGCTGTGCTGGGTTTTCGTTGCTGTGCACAGGCTTTTCTCTGGTCGTGGCGAGCGGGGGCGACTCTCTAGTTGCCGTGTGTGGGCTTCTCACTGCGGTGGCTTCTCTCGTTGCAGAGCGTGGGCTCTAGGGCACGTGGGCTTCAGTAGCTGTGGCCCATGGGTTTACTAGTTGCTTCGCAGCATGTGAGATCTTCCTGGACCAGAGATCAAACCCATGTCTCCTGTTTTGACAGGTGAATTCTTTACCACCTTCCTTGCCACCAGGAAAACCCAGGACTTTTTTTTCCCCCACCTTGGGAACAACCTTCTTGCCTTTTTTATTCATCTAATTATGACATACTCAAGGACTTTTTTTTATGGCTGAATAGTATTTCCTTTCTCATGGTTCTTAACAGCACATCGCTGTTACGCCTTCCTATCATACTGACCCCTAATTACTGATTACTTGTCTGTCACATAGGACTGGTTATTGTCCTATGTGACGATAAGGGCCATGCCTCATTTGACTTCATATGTCAGCATCTAACATGGTGCTGATACATGGTAATGTCCAGAAAATTGGTTAATAAATCAGGAAGTTAATGACTGAAAGAATTCATTCATATTTATCCTTCATTCTGTTTTCTCTTCCTATCTTCTCCCTCTTAACTTTTCTTTTGTTTCTGTTTTCCTCCACTGTGACTGAATTTCTGAAAGATAATAGAAGTAATACAAGCCTTGTGACTTTTAGCATTGTATTAGATCTGCTGACGTTGGAAGATGGATTTTGAATGCTAGCAAACAAACTGGGAAAGTTTAAACATTGCGGGTAGATGTGGCAATGGAGAAGATTTCATTGGTGTTTGTCATGAGGGTGGGTACATCAGCGAGGTTAACCTTCTTTGCTTGGGAATGAGAGGCCTCTAGGCAGGTCTGCCCTATTTGTACAGCAGCACAAATCAAAGCGTTTCACCGTGAGATGTTAGGTAACCGACCTTTCTCCAATCGGGCGGTCTCCCAGGATGTCCCTCAGGGAAACCAAAGATAAAAACACTTTTTAAAATCTTCCAGAGTTGGTTTAGTTCAGATGGCTTTTTTTTTTCTACTTTATCTGTTGATGTCTTTTGGCTGCGCTGGGTCTTCACTGCTGCCTGGGCTTGTCTCTAGTTGGGGCAAGAGGGGGCTGCCCTGTGCTTGTGGTGCTCGGGCTCCCCGTCGAGGCGTCTTCTCGCTGTGGAGCACGGGCTCAGTAGCTGTGGCTCACGGGCTTACGTGCTCTGCAGCATGTGGGATCTTCCCAGACCAGGGATCAAACCCATGTCTCCTGCATTGGCAGGTGGACTCTTTACCACTGAGCCACCAGGGAACCCCATTTTAGTCTATATACTTTCCATAGAGATTTGGTGAAATAATCATGGTCCTAATTCACCACCGGTCAGCAAGTCGTACGTGCTAATAAATGCTCATCTTTCATCATCATCCTCCTCCCCAAGCTGCCTGAGGTTCCCAGAGACCTACGTTTCCTTGAAATTCCCTCTGAATCAATGTCATGAATGAGGGACAGATGCAGACAGTAAGTGCTGATCACCAACACGCACATCTTCTTTTCAGATGCCAGCCAGTAACTCCATTCTCCTCTTTGGCACTTACATTTTCTTTGAGAATAAAATGCGTTTGACTGCACGCCAGCTGTTGATTATGGAGAATGTTCTGTGTGAACTTCCTGACAACCATCCAGGAAACTCACTTGCTGTCAGAGACCAGTCCACTCACCTGAAATCCTCGTCAGAGTTCCCTTTCCTAGGAACACTGTGCAGTGTTCATCTCTTCCTACCTTTCCTAGAGGAGGTGCTCCAGACCTTAGTAGCAGGGGAAGGGAACACCTGAGCAGGTATTCTGAGCTGTATGATGGCACTCCAGCATGAAGAGGAGCCAGCAGCCAGTTTATCAGCCATCAGATGCTTAGCAGAAACTCTCCAGTCCCACCCTGAACCCACTAAAGTGGGGGCAGTTAATTTGGGGTACCCTAGTGACACTATCTACTGTAATAGTGCTGCAGCTAAGTAGCTTCCGTAGTGTCCGACTCTGTGCGACCCCGTAGACGGCAGCCCACCAGGCTCCACCATCCCTGGGATTCTCCAGGGAAGAACACTGGAGTGGGTTGCCATTTTCTTCTCCAATGCGTGAAAGCGAAGAGTGAAAGTGAAGTCACTCAGTCGTGTCTGACTCTGCGTGACCCCATGGACTACAGCCTACCAGGCTCCTCCGTCCATGGGATTTTCCAGGCAAGAGTACTGGAATGAGGTGCCATTGCCTTCTCTGACTGTAATAGTAAATGGATGCTAATGTACTGAAAACATAAACACAATGGGAAAAATAGCCATAGTACCTAATTTCCTTCCTTGAAAAACGAGTTGTCTTTGTGGTTTTACGTTTAGCTTTGTGAAATACAGTTCAGCTGAAGTCTTCTTTAATATTACGTTGTATCCTGTGGGTGTAGACTTTCCCTGTGGCTTGCCCACAGACATTACGTGTGTCCTGCGGGTGTAGACTCTCCTGTGGCTTGCCCACAGACATTTCACACATCCTGCAGATGTAGACTCTCTCTATGGCTTGCACACAGACATTATGTGCATCCTGCAGGTGTAGACTTTCCCTGTGTGTGGCTTGCACACAGACATTACATGCATCCTGTGGGTGTAGACTCTCCCTGTGGCTTGCCCACAGACATTACGTGCATCCTGCAGGTGTAGACTCTCTCTGTGGCTTGCATAGACATTACATGCATCCTGCGGGTGTAGACTCCCTGTGGCTTGCACACAGACATTATGTGTGTCCTGGGGGTGTAGACTCTCCCTGTGGCTTCTGCACAGACATTACATGCGTCCTGCAGGTGTAGACTCTCTCTGTGGCTTGCACACAGACATTACGTGCATCCTGCAAGTGTAGACTCTTCCTGTGTGTGACTTGCACACAGACATTACATGCGTCCTGCAGATGTAGATTCTGTGGCTTGCACACAGACATTATGTGCGTCTTGTGGGTGTAGACTCTCCCTGTGGCTTGCACACAGACGTTATATGCGTCTTGCAGGTGTAGACTTCCCTGTGGCTTGCACAAAGACGTTACGTGCGTCCTGCTGGTGTGGACTCTCCCTGTGGCTTGTGCACAGACGTTATGTGCATCCTGCGGGTGTAGACTCTGTGACTTGCACACAGACATTATGTGCATCCTGCAGGTGTAGACTCTCCCTGTGACTTGTGCACAGACATTACATGCGTCCTGTGGGTGTAGACTCTCCCTGTGGCTTGCACACAGATACTGTGTGTCCTGCGGGTGTAGACTTCCATGTGGTTTGCACACAGCCCAGGAACTGCAACGGTAGGAGTTGTTTGTGGTGAAGCTTCTACCTCTCTAAGCATCTTCAAGGGAGATGGGACAGTCAGTCACCCTTCAATGTTGGAAGGTTCCAAACTGTCCTCCAGGACTCCTCTTACCTAAGAAATGGAAAGAGAAACTGTTTCCTTCCCAGTCCTTACAGGCTGCTGACGGTGAGGCCGCATCCCTAGTCCACCTCCTGTAAATCTCCGAAGTCAAAAGTCCCCGAGGCCAGGACTCTTGGAGATTCTGTCAACCGTGTATTGTTGGCAGTGGTTCATTTTGAGAGATTCCAGAAGCATCTGCTTAAATCATTTTTCCTTTGTCTTTTCAGGAGCATCTAAAGGCCTTGGATGATGAAGTCAATGCTTTTTTGGACAATATGTTTGGACCTCGGGGTGAGTGAGAACTTGAGAACTCAATGTGGAAGGAACACCGTCTAGTTAGAGAAGAAGGTGGCGCCCTTGCTGGTGTCTTGTGAACAGTCAGGCGCCTCCCAACCGAGAGACCTGCCCCCCCCCACCCACTGGGGCCCCCACCTCCCGGCCCCTGCAGGGCCCCTGCCTCCTGCCCTCCAGCCTCTCCTGGGGCGGGAACACAGCGCACTGCCATCCGTGCCTCTGGTCCCTCCGCGGCTGCCATGGTGACGGTCCTTTCCTTCCGAGCCTGCTTCTTCCTCCCCTCCCTTCCTCCACCCGCCGCCTCCCACCTCCTCACACATGGTCTCTCTGCCCCTCCCTGTCCGATAAACTCCCTCTAGACAGGCTGGGCTTTCCCTGCCTGGAGCCACGGTTCGGGCTCCTCAGCTCCCAGCCGTCCTGAGGGTCCCGGTGGTTCCTCCATCACCGCCCACTCAGACCACGCGGGGCCTCCTGATGCGGCTGCCCTTCCTCATCATCTGCTCAGTGGCAGCTGCGATAAGACTTCAAAAGCCTAAGTCATATTGTGCAGCACTCTAGCCTAAAACTCATCAGGTCTTCCCTGCGTCCTCAGGATAAAACCCAGCTCCTCGTGGGCCATGTAGCCCTGTACCATCTGGCCCCAGCTGTCCACTCTCCCCACGCTCTAGACATCTCTTCATTCCTCTGAGCGTAAAATTCATTCCTAGGCTGCTGCTCCCCAGCACGCTCAGCTCCTTACACCATCGGGTGTCAGCTTAACCGTCCCCTCCCCAGACAGCCTCTCCCTCACCAGGACAGTGGAGACCTGCCTTCAAAAGCAGCGACTCTTAAACCTCTCTTTACGCTCTGTTTCAGCTTCTGTTTATTTCCTTCAAGCACTTGATTAATAGCTCTTTCTTCCATGAGGACAGCACCCATGGCTGGTATCTCCAGGGTGTCTTAGATCCTAGGAAGCTATTAGACACTATGTATTTTGCAAATAAATGAGAAAAGTCTCAAGAGCATGCTTTTGTTTCCCTTGAGCCTTGCTGGTTCACAAAGCTGGAGAATCTACAAGTTGTCTCCTCAGCACTGGGGGTGGGAGAAGAGGGAAATGAGGAGGTTTTCTAGTTTCTCAGAATCTTTAAATAGAATCATGCAGAGACATAGGCTGCGTAAACTATCCTGAGCGAGTGACTGGTTATATAGTGTTGGTGAGATGATACTCTGATTGTAGAGAACTTTAAAATATATACATCTGTGTATTCACATTCTCTTTGGTCTTCGCTCTATTTTCCATTTTCTCTTGTGATGACGCCGTGGGGCGGGTAGGGTCCCGGGATACCGGTCGCTCGTAGCCTGCTTTGTGTGACTTGCCCTCTGTGGCACCACTGTATCAGGCAGTGTCGAGGGCGTGACACTCCAGCGGGCACGCGGGGCTTCTGGGTGGCCAGCCAGCACGTGATGTCTCCACCAGAGAGTTAGCAGGCAGTATCTGAGCCAAGCTCACACTGAGCTTTGGCATCCGTAAGGTCACTGTCACCTGGAATTACGTGGACGGGGAGCAGTTAAGGATAGGACTGCAGTTGTTTGCTCAGTTTTGGTCATTTTTATGGAAATTTCCTTTGCTGCGAGGAGACTGTGAGGTTGACAGTTGACCGCCGATCAGGTGACGTCCACGGCGGCAGGAGGCTGAGCCTCCCTGTCCCTCGAGAGGTGGCCGGGCTGAAGTCGTGTGGCAGGTCCCCTGGGGAACCAACAGGTGTCCCCAAGCCTTCTGTTGGTACCATCCAGAGAGATTGTTCTGGGCAGATACCTGCAGAGTCAGGCCCCAGAGACGATGGAATTACAAGTGCTCACTCCCATCTTCTGCTTAGAGCAGTTGTGACCCTCCCTCACAACCACGGCCAGTGTTGACAGGACTGTGACACAAGATAGTGACGGCCTCGAGCACTGCATCTCTGCTTGACCTGTCGATTGGCGTGCATTTAATGACTGTCTCTTTCACCGCCACACCAAGCGGTTATGAGTGAGACTGAGTAGAAACACAAAGTGGTCTCACCTCTCGGAGTACACATGTGGCTGGAACGTGAAACCAGAACCTCTGAGACAGAAAGCACGGAAGTAAAACCACGTGTGTTAGTTTCTGGGGCTGTGGTAGCAAAAATCCCACAGACTGTGCGGCTTAAGACAAGAGCAGTTTATTCTCTCCCTGCTCTGGAAACAGGTGTCAGCAGAGCCTTGCCCGCCCTGCACTTCCGGGAGCGCTCTGTCCACACCTCCCCTTCAGGGCTTTCTGGCCACTGCCCGGTAGCTCCATCGCTCCATCGCCCGTCTCTGCCTCTGTCTCCACGTGGCCTTCTCCTCCTGCGCCCCCCTTTCTTATCAGGACACAGGTCCCTGAGCAGGGCCCACCTCATCCGGTACAGCCTCATGTTAGCTGGTTTTTCTCTGCAAAGACCCTGTTTCTCAGTAAGACCACATCTACAGAGACCAGGAGTTGGGACCTGAACACACCTTTCTGGGGGACACTGTTTAACCCATAATACCATAAGCAGAGGCAGGTAGAGTTTAGTGCAAGTTATTTAACTGTTTTTACTCAGTTTTTCTCTATTGTAAACCAGAGATAATTCCACCTATAGGATGGATTTATCCATCACCTTGACTGTGGCATTGGCAGCACAGAGGTTTGCATATGTCCAAACTCATCAGATTGTACACAGGAAAAGTGTGCAGGGTTTTCTGTGTATGTCAATGACACCTCTATACAGCTGTTCAAAATAAGATCACCTATATAATTAGATTGTTTTGAGAATTTTAAGTTAATACACACAAAAGGCTTTAGGACTGTGTGTGGCACAGAACCAGTGCTCAGCAAATGTTCATTATAAAAACAGTACTATAGTCATATGGGCTTCCTTGGTGGCTCAGATGGTTAAGAATCTGCCTGCAATGTAGGAGACACAGGTTCCATCCCTGGGTCAAGAAGATCCCCTGGAGAAAGGAATGGCAACCCACTCCAGTATTCTTGCCTGGGAAATCCCATGAACAGAGGATCCTGGCAAGCTACAGCCCATGGGGGTCACGAAGAGTTGGACATGACTGAGTGACTAGCACACACACTATCGCCATGATAATATGCAAATTGTAAAAGGATAACTGTTTTGTTACTCAGATGAGGAGCTGTAGTTTTGGAAGAGCAGTGGGAAGTGGCTTCCTTCAGAGGCCAGGCCCTTGATGTGGGTGTTGAAGGACATGCAGGCTTTAGATGTGGAGGTGGACATTAGGAAGTGGCATGGTGCTCAGACCTTAGGACAGATGGTTATGAGCCCCTTGTGTGAAAGGCAACTTGTTGCAAGAACACTCCCCTTACCTTTTAGCTCTGTCACAAATGGGAGAAGTTTACAGCATCAGTGATGAAACAAAGCTTGAGAAGGCACTTGGCTCATAGAAACCGTGCTCTGCAGGACGGGGTGTCGAGAGCCCGGGGGTGGGTAGGGTGGCGGGGAGCAGAAGGGGAACTGGGGCTATGTAGACCGGAGGGATCCCGGAAGGGGAGAATCCAGTTCCGACAGCTCTGTTTACAGAGATCAGAGTCAGCGTGCAGTTCTCATAATTCTGGGCCAAACCATTTTCTCTCTAGACAACAAAAAGGAGCAGAACAGAGAACAAAAATCACTTTGTGCCTACAGTTATTTTCTAATTACTGACTGTATTATAGTTCTATTGTGTGTGTTTTCTTTAGTTTTTTTTTTTTATAGTGAAAACTTTTATATTTGGAATTAGCCAGCTGGACTCAGTTTCAGTTCAGCTCAGTCGCTCAACCGTGTCTTACTCTTTACGACCCCACGGACTGCAGCATGCCAGGCCTCCCTGTCCTTCACCAACTCCCAGAGCTTGCTCAAATTCATCTCCATCCAGTCAGTGATGCCATCCAGCCATCTCATCCTCTGTCGTCCCCTTCTCCTCCCACCCTCAATCTTTCCCAGCATCAAGGTCTTTTCCAATGAGTCAGTTCTTTGCATCAGGTGGCCAGAGTACTGGAGTTTCAGCTTCAGCATCAGTCCTTCCACTGAATATTCAGGACTGATTTCCTTTAGGATGGACTGGTTAGATCTCCTTGCAGTCCAAGGGACTCTCAAGAGTCTTCTGCAACACCACAGTTCAAAAGCATCAATTCTTTGGTGCTCAGCTTTCTTTATAGTCCAACTCTCAGTTTAGATGATCCCAATTTGTTGGTAACATCCAAGCATCATAGTCAGGAGCCCGTCAACATATGCCTTCTTCTCTCCGTCAGGCCTGATCAGGGTGTTGACCTTAGCCACGTCAGTGTTATGGAACATCTTCACAGTCTGTTGAATTGGGTGCTTGTTGGCCTTGACATCCACAGTGAACACAAGTGTGGTGTGGTCTTCTATCTTCTTCATGGCTGACTCGGTGGTGAGGGGGAACTTGACGATGGCACAATGGTCCAGTTTGTTTCTCCTGGGCGCGCTCTTCGAGGATGTTTGAGCTGCCTCCTGAGGCACAGTGTTCTGGGCTGCCGGAAGGTGGTTGACGTCCAGGTCTTTGTTTGTGGCTGTGGACCCCTTTCAGCACAGCTTTCTTGGCCTCAAAGCCTTTGCTTTGGCTTCAGCTTTAGGAGGGGCGGGGGCTTCCTTTGGTGCCATCTTCATGAAAAGCTTCTTTAGGTTTCTACACGTCCACTCTGGAGAATCCCATGGACCAAGGAGCCTGGCAGGCTGCAGTCCATGGCGTCACAAGAGTCAGACACGACTTAGTGACTAAACCACCACCACCCCAGAGTAAGGGACATTTGCCTCCTGGCTACGTGGACTCTTGGTCCACCATCAGGTTTGGGTCCTTGGTTTGTTTCTTGTTCTCCGTTCCGAACCCTCAGCTCCAACGCTCGTTCCAGCCTCTCGCCCTTGCCCTCCCGCTGCCCTGTTTGGACCAGCTGGACTCTAACCACTCCTGGTTTCTATACAGTGATCCTAAGCAGATTCCAGGGGGTGCAGGTGTTGGGAGCTCGGGCACAGGATGGACGTGTGCTCTGTCCTGCCTCCCGGAGCTGCTCCGTGGAGGCAGCAGAAAGGTGCAGTGACCCAGGAGTTGGGTGTGAGTTCATGTCCTGACTCAGCTCCTAACTGCCCGATGGCCTCCTGCAGGTGCTGGGGCTTTCTGAGCCGTTTGTACACCCATGGGATGGCATAATATACGTGCTTCCTACTTACTGAGAGTAAATACAGAGCTCTGCCTATTAGACATCTAAGAACTGTTACTTCCCACCTCTCTTGTCACTGTCACTCAGCGTTCAGCCTAGGCCCTGTTCGCTCCATGGAACTTTCCTTAACCATTTCAGCCCCACTGGTTTCTTTTTCCGAATGGAATCCGAATGCAGCTTGCCCTCACTGCGGCCCACGGTTCCCTGCTGTACCTGGTGTCTCGTAAGTAAGCACGCAGGGAGCTCCGTGGGATTCTCACTGTGTGTTTCTTTTCAGATTCTCGAGTCAGAGGGTGGTTCATGCTGGACTCCTACCTCCCTACCTTTTCTCTCACTGTCTTATACCTGCTGTTGATATGGCTGGGCAACAAATGCATGAGGAACAGACCTGCTCTTTCCCTCAGGGGCATCCTCACCTTGTACAATCTTGGAATCACACTTCTTTCCGCATACATGCTGGCAGAGGTAAGTGTCCGCAAAGCAGTTACGTCTGGCATTCCAGAACTTTCCATGGTTTCTATCAGTACTGTTCTGTAACATCTCAAGAAGCTGTTCCAGCGCCTGATATTATTCCTTCCAAGTGGGTGGAAGTCTTTGTTTCTAACTTGAATTTTTCTTATTGTAATTTAGACCTATTTCTTTAGTCCTTTAGTCTTTCATCGTAATTTAAAGTCACAATTTAGATCTGAATAGGCTTAAAGATCATATATCAATGTTTTCTCCTTATATAGATTATTATACTGAGGCTTAGAAAAGTTAACCTGATTTGCCTGAGGATAGACAGCTATTGAGTAACAGTATTTTTATAAATTAAATATCAAATGCAGTTAGTTTGACTGAAATGCAAATATAACATTCCTTAAAGGATGCTCCTCGCATCTCTGGGCCACTGTGTGTCCTAAGGACCGACTCCCAGAGGCCTGGGGTGACATCTCAGCTTGGCTATAGTTGCCCGCATTGCATCATGTCTTCCCTATTCCGTTATAATCTGCCAAACCTCAGTAATTTCACAAGAAAAAGAACAAGTAATGATGGCCCTGCCTATACAACCAAAGGTTATTTACTGTAATACAAGAGAAAATCTTAAAGTGTTAAATAAACCTCGAGAGAGAGAAATACAGCATAACAGAATCTTTTTGGAGAAAAGTGAGGATAAAATCATTCAATATATTATAAATGGCTAATAGTGGCACACATATAGCTGCCTTCCTGGGGTCCTTGGATTCTGAATGAAAATAAACTCTTATCTAAAACATAGGCCCTCTCACCCATAGAGTTTTTAATCTGTGTTTAATTAGTCTAATATGCACCATCCTAATAATGGTTCATAACCGTCATCTAAAATGACTGTTCTGAAACTCTAACTATGGGCTTGGAGGCCTCAGAATGCAGGTGGCAGAATTTGGGGTCAGGAAGGCCATCCTGACAGCTCGAAAATCACGTCACCTGAGTGTAAAAGGGGAACTTTTAGTTTCCCTCCTGGGTAAATTTTAGTTCTCTGGATGAGCTTGCCAGAGAGGATTTACGGGCCTATTCCTCCGGTGCGGCAGGGAGAGGCACTCTTCCTGGGGCGGCCGCTGCGCCGGCCTGGAGGGCTCACTCGGTAGGAGGTGCGAGCCCCGCTGGAGGCGGCGGCGCAGCGGAGGCGGGAGACCCGAGTGCAGGGCCGGCTTTCCACGCCCTCCGCAGCCCTGGGGCACTTCCTCAGGCGGCTTCGCTGTGGGATGGAGACGCGGCGCCCGGCCTGCCTCGCTCCCTCGGGAGCGGCAGGACGTCGGTTCTGTTCGGCCGGCACTCAGCGCGCCCCGCTCGGTGCGGCCCAGGGGCCACAGCGACGGTCAGAGGTGGTTTCTGTTCTCGAAGAGCTCACAGACTAGCGCAAGCGCAGGAGACGGTCAGTCCTGTGAGTCAGGACGAAGTCCACATCAGGCACCGTCCGCAGTTCAGTGGTTGAACCGCCACATACGGGGTTTGACTCTCGTAGGGAGAAACCCCGGCACAGAGCTTTCTCCACTGTGAGCCTTAGCTCCCACTCCTCCGCTGTTTCTCTACTCAGACTTCTCCATGTCTCAGTTCAAAATCACGGCTGGTGGTTGAGTGCCTCCTAGTCTCCTGACCGTAACCTCTTTCGGGGCTTACGGTCTTTCCCTTACACTACAGGCTGTGTTTGTAGACTGCTCGAGGGGTAGCTGACCTTAACCTTGCTAACCTGTTACACCCAGGCCAGATGTGTGCTTCGGCCAGGAAGCTGCCCTGGAACTACTAACACTGTTCCAGCAAACACACCCTGCGTGCCCTGCGCGGTGTCAGGTCGCGTGTCAGGCTCTGGAGCACAGCCTTGCCCGAGTGTGAGAGGGAGCACTGGGCCAGGCGGGGTTGGGGAGGCCTCTCTGAGGAGGCAGTGGTTGAGCTGCACCCGGTCATGAGAGCAGGCCAGGCGGGTAAAGATCTGGGGAGGCCTTGAGGCCGCAGCGAGCTCAGGGTGGTGGTCGAGGACCACGGGAAGCAGCAGTGTACCAAGGAGCGTGGACGGAGGACTGGTGATGTGAGACGAGGTGGGCAGGGGGCAGGTTACCTAGGGCCTCGCCAGGAACTTGGCTGTTCTTAGGAAGAGCCATCGGAGGATGTCAATGGAGGAGTGATGGGATCTTCTCCATGGAAATGGACTCAGCGAGTTGGGGCGAGCACGGAAGCAGAAGGTCTGCTTGGGAGACTTGATGGTGCTGCAGTCACAGACCCCAGTGGCGTGGACTCAGGCAGTGGAGACGGGGAGTGGATTCTAGTCGCAGTCTGGAGCGAGTTGGCCACACCTCCTTAAGGCTGACAACCCTGTTTGAAAGCCTGGTTTCCTCCTCTTCAACACGCAGGTTGGGTGGTTCCTGCAAACCAGCCCGCCCGGGGCCTGAGGAGGGTCTGGGCTGAGGCGCTCTGAGCCTCCCGCAGCCTGGCTGCCTGCTCTGCCATTCAGTCTGGCAGCTGGTTCTGCAGAGGCACGCTGGGGAGGGGACAGCCGGTAAGGCTGACTAAGCAGAGCATGGCCTGTTCCTTCCTGCTGTGGCGCTGCTGTTACCTAAACACGGTAGATGGTGGAGCCCCGGACTGCAGAACTACAGTCTGACCATAGAGGTTTTTAATTAATCTTTCTTTCTGAACAAACTTAAGTAACTCTATTTTGAAAAAGGAAGAAAAACTTACATACACGTCTAGATATTCCTGGATCCGCTGGAGCCGCTCACCGGTTCCCATTTGAGAACCAGCATGGACAGCTCTGGGGACCTGGGGATGACTTGATCTGTAATAGACCCACCAGGAAGGTTCAATCTCTCTTACTTTCCCTGGATTCATTTATCCTGATAATCTATACTTATCACGATGTTAACTGTGGTGATTTTGTTAGAGAAGCAGATGAGGATATGGAAGATTCACGAAGGTTCTGAAACATTCTGTGTTTTTCAAGTTTATCTCTTTTTCTTGGTGTTCAGTTCATTAACATCCCTCCCTCCCTGCTCTGTCTGTCTGTCCTAACAGTCGGTACGTTTACACATTTTTGATAAGCTACAGAAAATTACAGGCTTTCACATATAATATCATATGTTAATTAAAGCCAAAGACCTTATAGTCTTGAATTTTAAGTTTCTTAGTAACAGTGGGAAAGAAGGCAGAAAACTTTTATAGAATTTCCCACAAAGAAAGTTCATTTTCTTAAGTTGTAGAAGGAACACTAGATAAGGAATTAGAAGGCCTGAATCCAGTCATTGTTTTACTACTTTATAGTTGTGTGATCACAAGCAAATAGTCATTGAGGACTATCTCTGTGCCAGGCATTGGACAAGGAATTGTAGATGCAAAAGTGAGCAAGGAAGGAGGCACAGACTTTATGGAGCTTTCTTTTTTGAGCATAATGGGGAAAACAGATGTATATCAGTTATAATCATACAAATGACTTATTACTACATAGCATAAATACAATGAAGAAAATGATTTAAGAATGTCTCTGAGCCCCGGTTTTCTCATGGAAAATGGTAATAAATACACAATTCATAACACTGGGATGATCAAATAACAAATATTTATATGTAAGCCAATAAAGTACTAAAATTTTAGTGTAGTTTTCACACTTGTTTACATTTAATTCTATATTTTATTTGTAGAGCATATGATTAGATAATTGCTTACAGGGAATATTTTGTTACTCAAATGATAGCTAAATTCTGTTTTTGGTGGCTGTGAAGGTTAGAGGTAAATCCTTTATTAACCAAGGATTTTAACCACTGATACCAGTTCAGCAGCAAGAATTAGGTCCTTTGATAATGTGTGTTTGGGAACAGGATTGAGTAAAGCTCATACTGGGAAGAACTCAAACCTTGAATAGATGCCAAACAGAAACATGAATAGGAAGTTCAGTTTTGGTCCAAATTCTTGCACTGATTTTTTCCTCTCCTTTGTTTCTTTGGCAGCTTATTCTCTCCAGTTGGGAAGGAAGCTACAACTTACAGTGTCAGGATCTGACCAGTGCAGGGGAGGCCGACATCCGGGTGAGTCAGCCGTTTGTAACCATTTCTTGCTGAAAAGGAGAGAAAGCTTTGTCCTTCCAGAGACGAGGATGGAGGCCCGGCTTAGATAAGGAGGGGTCTCCGTCCTAGTAGAAATGCTCCCTTGGGGGGACAGACTGAATGAACCGTGGCACATTCCACGCAGTAGATCCCTTTGCAAAGTGGAATGAGGATGACCTCTGTCCCGATACAGAATCATCTCCAGGATGGAGCTCAGTGAAAGCAGCAACCCACAGACCGTGCTTATAGTACAGCGCCTCACGTGCAGGGAATGATAGGAACATGCGTGTCTTAGCGTTTATTCTGCCATTGTTTCTTTTTAAAACCATAAGCAAACACGATGGTGGTTTCCTTTCAGGGGAGGGATCGGGGCAGAGTGGATAGAGGTGGAAGTTGGACTTCTCTGAATGTCCCTTGTCTAATTTTCAGAACCAGAAGGTGTTTTCACATAATTATAAAGCAAATTTAAAAAGAATGCAAGGCAGCCTCTCCCTCCACATCTTGGAAATAAAATAATTACCCATATATTAGGTTGCGGACATAACCACCCAAGGAATTCTTTCAAGTGCCTTTAAACAGTGTTTTGACTGCACGCCCTGAGTGAGATGACCTCAACGGCATTCAGTAATTTGGGGGGTGGGGGGCTGCTCTTATTAATAAAAATATTGGTATTGCTTTTTGTGGGACTATTACAGGTATGCTTAAGATAAAGTACATAATAATGTTAACATCATTACAACTAATATTTGAAACATACAAAAGAGAAACCAAGACTCATAGATTCAAATCAGAAATATCAAAATTAACATTATTCTTTCTAAAATGTGCTTTTTAGCTCTGTCCACAGGAAAGGTCTAGTTAGTCTCTGAGAAACCAGCAGTGATACCCAGATCGTGCTTTCTAAATATAATCCACCAGGAGGGTTTAATGTTCTTAGAGAGTTGGCCGATTCCTGTTTGGTGTCGGGGTGGGGTGGGGGTACATATATGAAAAGAATCCCCGACATCATCTGACAGAACCAGGAAGCTGGGGTCACGACAAGAAGATGTAAGGGCCAGCTTAAAGGAGCTCCCACAGCTAAAGTGGGGCAGTTTGAGTATCAAAAGGAATACTGACATATTTATAAAAACTAAACGAGTTTAAAATGACACTAAAAACCCTCTTTGTTACCTTTTGAAGGTTACTAGGACACCAAGTAATTTAGAAAAAAAAAAATGGAAAAGAATCAAACATCTATCCTGCCATTCATATGTGAGTTTCCAAACAGCTAAAGAGGAAGAGCTTCCCTGGTGGCTCAAACAATCAAGAAACTGCCCGCAATGCGCAAAGCGCAAAGCGGGAGACCCAGGTTCCATCCCCTGGGTCAGGCAGATCCCCTGGAGAAGGGCATGGCAACCCACTCCAGTATTCTTGCCTGGAGAATCCCATGGACAGAGGAGCCTGGTGGGCTATGGTCTGTGGGGTCGCAGAGTTGGACACGACTGAGTGACTAACAACATCTCATCTGCTATGTAAGTTTCCAAATAGCTAAAGAGGAAGAGCTATTTCTATAAAGAGAATAACGTGCACATAAGTATAAAGAGAATTTGAAAAGCACCATTTTGCAGCTTCTAGTGAAGGGTAATGGGTCCAGACAGCAGTCATCTGTAAATGATGAAACTGCTGGGTGAAAGTTGAGTGGAAGCCTCACGATGATTAGGTCAGGCTGTTAACACCTGAACTCCGTTGATTTTAGTGTCAGTGGGACAACCAGAACTTGGGTACCTCTTGACGTGATTCCATAGGAAGTACACAGACCCACGCCTGAAGTACACTGGACCGCTAAACCACGTGGGTTTG
The DNA here is from genome assembly GCF_054371585.1 of Giraffa tippelskirchi. Taxonomy (NCBI): domain Eukaryota; kingdom Metazoa; phylum Chordata; class Mammalia; order Artiodactyla; family Giraffidae; genus Giraffa; species Giraffa tippelskirchi. The sequence continues at coordinate 157,930,511 of NC_137282.1, forward strand.
AATCGCACTGGTCCACTTAATACACAGACTTTCTTTCAGTACAAAATACTGCAGTGCTGTACAACCTGCAGACATGGAGGAACCACACTATGGAGGGCTGGCTGTAAGTTATACACAGACTGTGGACTGTGCCGAGGGTCAGTGCCACGACCATCCCTGCCCCGTTCGTTGTTCAAGGGTCAACTGTAATCTTACCCCAAACCTTAAACCTGAATCCAGTTAAGCCTCTGTCATTGCTCTTTACAGAAAATGTGGAGGATAGAGAAATAAGTTTAAACAACACAAGGGAAAAAAAGTCACCCAAATCCATACTATTAGGAATTCTATACAACTGATCAAGTTTATGAAATAAAAGATAGGAAAGAAAACAGCGGAGCACGGAAAGGGAACAGACTTTTTGGTCCACCCAATATTTTGGAAAGATACAATAATTCCTTTCATTAGATGGGGCTGGATTGCTGGGAATAAGGAAAAGCTGGCAGCAGAGAGGCTGGGTGAGATGGTTCTCGCTGGTCTGACAGCTGGGCGGGTGAGCCGGTGAAGCACGGACAGGCCCCCGCAGGGGCAGACGGCCCCGGGAGGCGTCCCGGCTCACCCTGTCTTCCTCCCGTTTGACTTCTCGTACAGGTAGCCAGGGTGCTGTGGTGGTACTACTTCTCCAAATTAATAGAGTTCCTGGACACAATTTTCTTTGTGTTGCGGAAAAAAACCAGCCAGATCACCTTTCTTCACGTCTACCATCACGCCTCCATGTTTAACATCTGGTGGTGTGTCTTGAACTGGATACCTTGTGGGCAAAGTAAGTATACATTTGCCAGTTCTGTGTAATGGGTCTCCTGCTTGTCACACAGGGAAGCACTCGTTTGCTGGTGGCCGTTTCATTTATCATCTTTGATCCTGGCAAAATCGTTGAGTATTAGGATAAATTTTAAAAGTGTTTTCTCTTCCATGCACCATACATCTGATGGCAGAAGCACGTGCCCCAGCTGGAGTAGTTTACCCCATGCCCTGGGGCGGTAGAAACACAGCGCCTTCCAGTCACGACCACTTGGCTTTGGTACAGATTGAGTCATTTCAATTTCGGGGGCTTGTTAATCCATTCTGAAAAATTAAAATCATGTCCCTCTGACCCACCAGAGCAGTGGCTTTCAGTTTTTTTTTTTTACTGAGACATCAATAAGTATTACATTATATCACAACCCAGGGCACTCATACTGAATGAGACAAATTTCATGAAACAGTATTTAGCCTAGCTCTGTGTGATTCACTTTTTTTTTTTAATTGACCTCACTTTTTCAAAAAGCTAATAACTCTCACTGCACTGACTTTCACAGTTGATGTGTCAGTTCTGACCTGCAGTTTGAGAAACACAGTGCTTGAGAGAGAACAGTACTTTTCTGTTGGATATTTATTGTTTTATACCCAAGAATTCAAAAGTATTCTATGAAAAATCAGGTAAAACTTAGGTCAGAATGATTTTGTCCTAGGATATAGGAACTTGTAGAGATGATGTTAAAAAAACAGTGCAGGGGTATCTGCAGTACATTGATTGTGAAGATGTAAATTTAAACTCCAGTGTGAAGAAAACTTGCTGGAGGTGCATTAGAGAGAAAAAGATGCTTTTATACCTCTCCTCTCCTAGAGTGACATACCAGAGAAGGCAATGGCACCCCACTCCAGTACTCTTGCCTGGAAAATCCCATGGACGGAGGAGCCTGGTAGGCTGCAGTCCATGGGATCGCGAAGAGTCAGACATGACTGAGCGACTTCACTTTCACTTTTCACTTTCATGCACTGGAGAAGGAAATGGCAACCCACTCCAGTACTCTTGCCTGGAGAATCCCAGGGACAGGGAAGCCTGGAGGGCTGCCATCTATGGGGTCGCACAGGGTCGGACACGACTGAAGCGACTTAGCAGCAGCAGCAGCAGAGTGACATACTCTGGTTGGAGCTTAGTTATCTAGGTTATAGTAGACCGATAGTGTAATCAACATGTAGACTAAAATCAATACCAAAGGACAGTTGTCAAAGCTAAGTACTTTTTGTGATTATCAAGTTTCATTTATAAATCACTAAAGCATCTAAAAGTCGATCTTAAATAACCACTGTGTAAAGACACTATTTCATTCACAGGAATTCTATGTGTGTGATGGTTTCTGTTCAATCTTAAATACTATAAAAATTATAAGCAGCAACTACTTTTTTAAATTAATTAATGGAAATGAAAACTCAGGTTGGTAAAAAAAAAAAATCACTAATATTGTGCTGCCTGGTACTCTGAAACTACATTTGTGCTTTCATATAAATCCAGTGCCCTGACAAGTTATTCCAGCCAGTGTAGAAGGACTTGCTAGATTCCTGGTGCTGTTCCTCTTGTCATATTCACTGATTTGCATTGATCTATCCAGATTGCTAATCCAGGACTGGGAAACCAGGCAGAAGAATTTAAATTAATTAACCCACACATGCACAGTGCCTTTTAGTTTATATAGTATTATCACATTTAACCCCATCACAACCTTAAGTGGTAATTACTTATATCAGTTTTCCAGATGAGAAACAAAATTTACAAAGTAATGTATGCAAGGGGACAGAGCTGTTTAGGTGGTCCTCCTGCTGCACAGCCTGTCTCCTCTCCCCGGGGTTGGCAGCTCACAGACCAGCCGCCTGGATCCCAGACGGACCCGTGCCTAGCGCTCACCTTGTGCTGGGCCCCGTCCAGAGCCCTTCACGTACCCTGGTGTTGTTCTCACACCCTGCTTCCAGTTCCTCAGCTTGTGCAGTTCCTCACCTCTTGCAGCTCAGTCCTTTTGACCCTAAATTGACCCAAGACAGAACTTAGCCCTTGCTCCTTGGTTTCCCATGGATGACAGCACCCATGTGGATGACAGCACCTGTCCTGAAGGGGACGGCAGGGGACGGGGGTTGTCCCAGCACAGCTCAGCACAGCAGATACCCGAATGTGTTAGACACTCCTTGTCCCAGAAGTCCAGGAGGCTTCCCGGCCACTGGGAAAGTCCACAGCCCGCCTCAGCCTCTTCTCATCCTGCGGGACCTTCCCCGATTCACCTTCAGCAGCATCTCCTGGTTCTAGGTCCCTTCTGGGGAGACTCCATTCACCTAACTGTGAAGGGCAGTACATTCTCCCTGACTCTCGAGCGCCCTGTTCAGCATGTACGAAGGCTACAATCGTACGATCTGTCTACAATCCAAATGGCTGAGCAAACACATGTTCTCTCTCAACTTCTGCCTCCTGGTTAGAAGGTAGTCATGACAGAGGCAACATAGCCCTGGCAAAATGGGGAGTAACCTGTATGGTTTTCAGAGTCCCAACCAGTCCCAGTCCCTTTCTCTAGGTGTCCGGTTGAACCCTGCGATAATGGCCCAGAAATCGGGGTGAGTTCGGTCAGCGCCGTGTTGTCCTCAGTTATGACGCACAGGAGGACAGTACCGGACAGAGAACGGACAGTCCTCCTCCCAGAAGGACGATAAGGCCTCCTGTGCTCTCTCCTAGGTTTCTTTGGCCCCACCCTGAACAGCTTCATTCACATCCTCATGTACTCCTACTACGGGCTGTCTGTGTTCCCGTCCATGCACAAGTACCTCTGGTGGAAGAAGTACCTGACGCAGGCCCAGCTGGTACGTCCGCCCCGCGCCGGTGCCGCTCCGCGGGCCGCGGCTGCGTGTGCTCGGTCCCAGCCCTGGAGGCCGGAGGCTTTCCTGTGGGGACGAGACTGCCGGTCTCGCTCTAAAAATGGGCTTTTAAGAGGGAAACCTTGTTAAAGCGTCCTTCGTGTACAGAGTGCGTCCTGTGCTTATGGAATACGCAGCTTGCCCACTCCTTGCTCTGAAATGTAGACGGATACTTTTGAAGTTACTGTCTGCTGAAGTGTTTCTAGCTAAATGGCCTGACCTGAGATTTTTCCCAGAGAAAATTAATGATGGCCAATTTTACACACTTCCTAACTTTCGGCCAAATTCCCGGAGAGGAGAGTGGGCCCCTCGGGTGCTTTCCCGTCGGTCTCGTCCCGAGAGCAGGCTTCCAGCTGCCCGAGCGCAGAGTGGCCCGCTTTCCGCCCACAGGTGCAGTTCCTGCTCACCATCAGCCACACCATGAGCGCCGTGGTCAGGCCCTGCGGCTTCCCCTTTGGCTGCCTCATCTTCCAGTCTTCTTACATGATGACGCTGGTCATCCTCTTCTTAAACTTCTACGTTCAGGTATGTTTACACACAAACAGTCCACAGCAAAACGTGAGACTGAGCACCTCTGCGTTACGTTTTTAATTTTACCAATTAAACGTTACAGGAGAGCAGGCTTGTTGATCAATTCAGATAACAGAGGAGCACAGAGTCCACCCTGAAACCTGCGTTGCTAACTCATCTCCCTGCACCCTCCTCCACAGGATAACTAACCCCTGTTACTGGTCTGGCGGGCATTCTGCCAGACGTTTTTCAATGCATGCATATGAAGTTTTATCAAAAATATTATGCATTTGAATCTTGTATCTGCACCAGGCTGCCAAAGTCTGACTTCTGAAAGTTAAACACTGTGTATAGTAACACGGATCCAGGAACTCGCTATGAATGGACTAAACGAACCTAACAGTGAAAACCTGCTTCCATTAGCTACTGCAAGGTTGTAGACGTACTGTTTATTTGAAAACATTCTTTTGAGGGGAACCAGGATTAGAAGGTCACATTGACTTCTCCTTAAGTGTCATTTGCTTTTTAACAATTTAAGTGGAAGAGATTTTCAAAATGCAATTTCAGAGCAACTCTGTTCTAAAGAACCAGTGGCAGTGGTAACAGCATAGGCCTCAGGTGCTGGTCGATTTTAAACCGCTCTCCTCTGCGCGCTGCGGAAATAGAAAGCTTCCTAAGAAAAACGAGAATGTACAGTTTTTCAAAACAGTACTTCTGAAATTGTATTGACTATTTTCTCCTGCAGGCAAACAAGTGCTCACTGACTTTAGTTTGGGTTGACTTTGAGCAAATGCATGGTGGTTTTATACAGAATACAGCTGTGGGAACAGAACTTCTGATAGCTTTTCAGCTCTTGTGTTTTGGAAATTGGACTGGCGAGGCTTTGTCTTCTGTGAGATAAAAGTTTCCTTTGAGTATTTCCAAAGAAGCAACCATTGATAGAACCAAACAAAGCCACCCCTCTCCAAAAAAAAAAAAAAAAAAAAAAAAAGATGAATGTTGCTGGCAGACTAAGGAAATCATTTTGGTGTTGAAACTTGAAGGAATCCATAGCCCAACAGTGGGGGGCAATGGTGCTCAAAGCTGTAGTCAAGGTCAGTCGTGACCCTAAGTTGATACTATCGCTTTTTCAAAAAAAAGTGAGATCATATATTTTGTCTGAATAGGAAGGCTGGGCCAAGACACAAATCAAGCCAAAATCTCAGGTACCAGTACTTTTGAAATAACAGCACTTTTTCACTTGCATTATATTTTTTTAAAAATTTATATCCTTAAGTAAGTCACAGTGCATACTTGAAAGTTGCTAAGAGACTAGATCTTAAAAGTTCTCATCACAAGAAAAAATTCTGTACCTATATGTGGGATGGTAAGCTACACAGTGTGACCATTTAACAATATATACAAACATTAAATCATGTTATACACCTGAACTAATGCACTGAATTTCACTTATACCTTGATTTTTTTTAAAAGACTTCAAAAAAAATCATTCCCTCCATGTAAGCAACTAATGCAGAATTATGAATGGTAATCCCATAAAACATAATATATCAATACTAACCCAATGTGGGTAAGGTGAGACAGGTTTTCATTGGAATTCATGCATTTGTCTTGTTTTTAACCAGAAGCTTAACAACTGTCATTTAACAAATAAGCATTCTTACTAGAAAGTTCAGCACCCAGTGAAATCATGGATTGTTTTAGACCCTAAGTCACATTATAGACAAGGTTCTATTAAAGAATCCCTTTCTCTTTTTCTCTTCAACATGTACACATCCCAACAGACATACCGGAAAAAGCCAATGAAGAAAGCCATGGAAGAAGCAGGGAAAGAAGTCAAGAATGGTTTTTCCAAAGCCTACTTCAGTGCAGCAAATGGAGTAATAAGCAAGAAGGCACAATAAGTGTCGCGTCTCAAAGACAAAGCATATGTAATAGCCTAACAGATCCGCTTGTTTTAAAGCAAAGACTGAATTGAAAGTTATATATGTTTTAGCATAAACTAATTTCTTTTGAGTTTATAAATCATTTGTACCCAGAACGTATTAATATATTGCTGTTGGGTTGATCTGTTAACTGAATGCTTTCATCAGCAGTGAGGCGAGAACTCCGCAGACCGCAGAAGCGGTGCGCCTTCTCTCCACACACCGCCCCCCCGCCAACCCAGCCCCCCACCCGGACATGGTCCCCACCACGCCTTGCGCACCCACAGAGCCAGGACACGGGGGGCACCGTTTCTCACAGCAAGTCTGCAAATAAGTTAGTTTTGTTCAGATTAAAATGTTTAAAACAAAATGTTATTATCTTCTAAATACAGGGTAGGCTCTAATCTGTATTCAGCAATAATTGTCAGTACACAGTCGGTCCATTTGTTCCTTTAGGAGTCAACCCCAGAAAATATTAAAATGGTCACATAGATGGAAAGCCCAGCAACACTTTTCTCTTTCAAGCCTTGTCTGTCTCCAGAATCTCAGATTCCCACAATTACTCCTAATTCTCAACTGTATTTTTTTTTAACCATTTTTATTACCTTTAACAAGGTAATAGTTGTTTTTTATTCCTTTTTTTTTATTTTGAAGAGAAATCTCCTCCCAAGTCCTCATAGCGCAGGGGCTCTGGACAGGCCTAGTTCTTCTGTTTGAGCTGGGCTTCCTCGGTTACTCATGCACTCACATCTACAGCCTGTGTTACGGCACCCTGGGTCAGGACGCAGACAGTGCTCCGTTTTAAAAGCAGGATCCGCATTTGGCTGCCTGTCTCCTCTCTGAACAAGGACTCGAGCCCAGTGATCCGTATCACTGGGCCCTTAGAATGATCTGTCACTGGATTATCTGTAATTTAGAATTAATAGAGCATTGAGGGCAAAATAGATACCTTCTCAACGATTTTCTTATGAGCCTACTTGTGAATATTATCCCCAAATAGCTGCTGTTTGTCTTTACAGGTTAAGTTTTTGAAAATAGGAAGAAAGAGAGGGCTATGGAAAGGTTCCAGCCCTGCACCGTGGGCTGGGAAGGGCCCACAGTAAAAAGCGCCGGTTTGGCAAGCCCACCACATTCTTGCCCTGCTGGGGTAACCCGAGCCCCACAGAGAAGCACACACACAGAGGAAGGCAAGAGAGCCCACCCCTTTCTCCCCAAGGGCAGGGCAGTTATCTACCATTAAACTGTCCCAAGAATGGAAACGGTATTTTCTGAAGGTCTGATACAGATTTACACCCTATAAAATAATTCATACCCTGTCAAAACGAGATTTGCCCACTTTGACACTTTATCTGCTTTCCTACCTTACTTGAAGAAGTTTTTAGGTTGTAACATTGACATCAGAGGCTTAAATGCCCCAACACAGTACTGCAGAAAAGGACTTTGTCCTTTGGGGACCGTGTCTGTTTTCTGAGCTTCCGTTTGAAAAACATGTTTTTAAATGGGAAAACAAAAACACGCTGACTTTGGTACTGATGCTGACCATGCTGACACGTCCAGCGTCTGTTTCCCATAAAGGCCCCTCGGGGTTCCGCTGCTTTGAAAGGCAATGACCTTACCAGCCTTCACGGTGAGGGCATCGTGCTCTCCAGCCCCTCCTCTGCCAGCGGACCCACTTCTCCAGAACAGACGTCTTCTGTCTGATGCCCGCTTTCTCTTGGGTCTTTCTAGTCTCCTAAAGCTGACTTGTTCTAGGGTGCTCAACCCCCTCCTTCCATCACATCATGCCTGCACGGCTGTAAGTACCATGCCCTCCCAGAAACTCACTTTAAAACAAGGGCTCACTTTGAGTATGACTCTTCCTGCTCTCGTAACAAAGTCCACGACTTTGGACTGGGGAGGAAGCCCCTCGGAGGAGCTAGACTCTGGTGGTTTTAGGTCTCGGACGGGAGCTAAAATGTTATCAAAATGCACTCACCGCAGGTAAAAATGAGACTCAGAAGGCAGAGGTCACAGGTCAGCTGCTGTCTCCAGCTTCCCCTCAGTCATCAGGCCCCGGCTCTGCACTCAGCCTCACAGCTGCAGTTCCGGACGCTCCGCTGGGCTCCGTCCCCACACAGCAAGGACAGAAGCGTCCTTCAGCCGAGGCAGAGAGCCCAGACAGCTGGAAACCTGTGATCAAAGCGGAAAGCTCGGTCAGTTTACACTCTCCAGCTGGAATCGGATAGAGGTTTCAGGATGCTTATTTCCAACTTGATCTGTAATCCTAGGGAAGCTTCGTGAAACACTTTATAGCCTTAAACCATTCAAGGGCTGGTTAAAAAAAAATACAGTTATGAAGTCTTAGTCACAAAAACTGAATCAGGTAACTGTCTTCACCTGTTATTAAGTGTTAAAATTTTAAACAAAATGTTTACTTTTAATGTGATTTTCCTAAAGCAAAGCTGTAAAAAAAAAAAAAGATCTGTATAATTTGTTAGAAAAAAAGGGAAATGCTTTTCCCCAAAATAAATTTCTCCTTACTCATAGGAATGAAAACAGTTAAATGAATACAGTAAGCATATGTTTACTCCAATTTTTCAAACAATGTTCACTTACTGGAATTAAATATAGAAATCTCAACCCATCAAAATTACATACTGAACTATTTAGACATATTGAGGGGAAAGTCCTCCCCCCAACCACTGGAGAAGTATTTTATGGACAGAACTTCACTTTGTGTGTAAGAAACCAGTCTAGTTCTTTCCAGTATTTCCATATCATTTTATGTTTCTGGGGACTTCCTTATTTGGAAAATAAGGATAGCACTTTTTTGATTTTCCTTGGAAAACACTTATATCTTAAGAACATAGTATCATGACTGAGGTGGCCAGGGAGGCAGGAGAAGCCATTTTTTCTTTGTAGATAAAAAGCATCTGTATGATTGTTGTATAATAAATTGATTTTTACACTAAAGTATGTTGTGATTCTTTTTATTTGGTTCAAAGGAGTTAAAATGTGTTCTGCATGCTATTCCAAATGACCTATTACTCAGGAATTTTTTTTTAACAACAAAGTGATATTTTAGCAATTAATTTTAGAGGTGTAATTCATTTCAGTAAGCAGTGAGCTTTTATATAACAATGTCACCTTTATGCAGTATTCATATACCGAGTTAAACTCTTTCAGAAAATGGTCATTCGTAAGGAAAAGCTAAGATTAGACAAGCAGAGAGGATATGGTGGCGGTAGTGGTAAAGAGCCTGCCTGCCAATGCAGAAGCCGTAAGAGATGCAGGTTCAATCCCTGAGTCAGGAAGATCTCCTGGAGAAGAGCATGGCAACCCACTCCAGTATTCTTGCCTGGAAAATTCCACGAACAGAGGAACCTGGTGGGCTACAGTCCATGGGCCCACCAAGAGTCAGACACGACTGAAGCCACTTAGCGTACTGCACAGCAAGCAGAGGACAGAAAGGTTATAACAAAAACAGCTACACAGAATGACCCAGGGGAGAGTGCTGGACTGGCTGAAGAGACTAGACGGGGCACAAACAACATGGTGCCACGCTCTGCAGCCCTGGGCACTCTCTTTGCAGAGTAAGGCAGACAGGAGGCTGCTGCAGCAGCTCAGGAGTGGGTCTGTGAGCTAGGACTTGACTACGGTGAAGCCTGAGACGGACTTAAGGCCGTGAGGCAGATCACAGGCCGGCCTAGTGTCGATGTAGCGAGCAGAGGTTTAATGTGATGTTGACAACAGAACAGAGTGGTTACAAGAGAGGGCTCCAAGTCTGCTTAGGAAGTGGCTTAAATTCTTGGATAGTAACAAGAATGGGGCAGAATATACTGAAGAGCAGGAGGGCGAGAGGGGCAGGTGGCCCTGGAGAGAGGAAACTTCACCTCACCTCCCCGAACGGGGGCCAAAGACCTCCCCATCACCCCGAACGGGGGCCAAAGACCTCCCCATCACCTCCTGGGGTTTCCTTAAACAGTGGGTGCAACCAGTTCATTAAAGCCTAATAAACTGTTGCAAATTAAAAGCTGTTTGTCCATGACAAATGTTCACCTAAGTAAGTTTCAGTTTCTTGGTATAAAGAAAAAGTCAATGTGTTTTTAATTATTCAATTTATCATTACTACTTAGGCTTTCTTTGAAATCAAATTATATTCACATTAAAGAATTCTAAAAATAAAAAAATAAAGGTTCTACTCCAGAGCAGGTTAAAAAAATAATAATCACTCTTACAACACCTAAACGACACTCACCTAAAATATCCCTTGACCTTCAGTAGCACATGACTTTCAGTTATGGTGGGGTGGGGAGCAAAAGCTATCAATTTGTAGGTCATTTTTTGTCTTGAGAGGCAGCACTGAGGAAACACTGGGATGACACCAGGAGGACACGTAAATCTGAAAGTCATACCCTCACTGAGCACTTCGTAAATGCAGTCAGTTTGGCTCTTAGAAGCAACCCACTGGGAGCCCATTATAACCCTGTGTGTGTCCTCAGTTGCTAAGTCACGTCCAACCCTTGGCAACGCCATGGACTGTAGCTCACCAGGCTCCTCTGTCCATGGGATTCTCCAGGCAAGAATACCGCAGTGGGTTGCCTGCAGGGGATCGAACCCACGTCTCCTGCATTGGCAGGCAGCTTCTTTACTCCTGAGCCACCTGGGAAGCCCCATTATGATCCCATCTGCTAGCCCAGCCAGGGTGTGGCAGGCACAGCCGCCCTCAAGCCCTGGCACGTACCTTGGCATCTGCACACACCAGTCTGACCCCTTGTGTGGCCAGTTACCACCGCTCACCCTTTTACACTCGGCTTGTTAACCCAGCTGACCCCTGAAGGCGTCGGAATTTGTGACACCTGAACACTGAAGAACAAAAGGAAAAATTCTGCACAGTTTTGCCTAGACTGAGTTCACACATTTCAAGGGAAATGAACTTCACTTTCCTGTTGACTGTGACCCTAATGATAAATATCACAAGTTGCACATTTCTCTGCAAGATTTAGGCACTATCCCAAAGACAGTCTGTGTGCAGAGCTAGCCTTTATTTTTTAAGTCCAGTTTAATCCTATGAGCCTTGATAAACTCTAGAAATAGCCACATTCAATTGCAAAATTCATCAAATCTACCTTCCCAGTGCTGTATGTTATAATGGTGATACAGAAGTGACCCAGATGAAATATTTGCCCTTACGAGTTCATAGGCTTGTAAAGCAGATGGGGAGACATTTAAATATAAAATAACAGAAATATGGAAAACGGCTTACTGAGAAAACTTTTCCAAAGGACACAGTGTCTGGGCTTAGTTTTGATGGGTGAGGAATTTTCCAAAGAGACAAGGGAACTTTGTCCCAGCAAATCCCAGAGGTTAAACACCTAGGATTCTATCAGGACTCACCATCCTTCCACAATGATGAGGCACTTCTCCAGCGCCCCCCACGTGGCTGGCATCACACCGGGGCTCGGGAATAAAATAGCGAAGAGAGATCAAAGAAGGTCTCTGCTCAAAGAGCTCAGGTTCAGGGTGGAAGATGGGACGTTGAAGAGGGAGGGGACATATGTATATATCTATGGCTGACTCATGGTGATGTATGGTAGAAACCAACACAATATTGTAAAGCAATTATCCTTCAAGAAAAAAGAAAAAAGAGCTCACAACCAGTGAGTACCTCCTAGAGGAAAACAGGGGTTACCGCAAAATGGCAAGAAGATGCTATTCATGTTTTTAAAGGTGTCAGGATTCGGTCTCCTCCCGTCACGTGGGGAAACAAAGATGAATGCTGAGACCACCGTTTGTATCTGATTCAGCTCCCAACACCACTCTGCTACCCCTGGCTCGAGAAGAACGACCCAGACAACTGAAATGCCATCACCGAGTGTGAATAAGCACACTTTGGGAGTCCATTTGAAGCTTTCTCTTCTTTTGATAACTGCACTGTGTATTTGGGTGCAAGCTGAGAAGCAGAACCACTAGGTAACAGCCACGTGAATCCCCCAGAAGCTGACCTCACACACAGCTGCGGGAGTGGAGGAGGAGCCTCAGGAAGGCGGCTGTCATCAGGTCTGACGTAGGCGCTCGGCGTGCACACCGCAGACATTCAGGAAGAGAAGGTGGACGTGGGGTGAGGAAGACCAGAACAAGCCTGAGCTGCAGCCCACGCAGACAGTCAGGTGCCTCTGACCTTGGTGATGAGGGTGACCTGCAGAAGCCAAGGCCTGTGTCCCAGAGCCCTGCACACACCTGGCCCGGGAGGAGGGGCTGACAGACGGCCGGGGAAGTGGAGCAGCTGCAGGGCCAGCATGCACCTGGGGGGAGCCCGCGGACAGGCCACGAAGTGGGCGTGCAAAGCAGCAAGCCCAGTCCTCTGCCCGCAAGCCTGCACCTGGACCTCTGCTGTGGCCACTCTCACCAGGAAGGTACAGGCACGCGAGTCACCCTGGCCAAGTCGACAGATCGCAAAGCCACCACGTCCTGTGGTGACAATCAAAAATGCCCATGCGCATAGAGAAAGACCCAGCGACCTCGGCTTAGCTCACCTGGATTCCCAGGAAGAGAGGTTTCAGTCAACAGTGGCCAGTCCTCCGGATCCGAGACGGGGTCTGCTTCTCTATTATCTGGTCAGCAGTAACAACCATATCATAAATGCGAGCATCAAACCATTCAAGGACCAGCAACGTAAGCACTAGACCAAGTACAGCTGGGCCTCCGCCTCAACAGATCCCAGTTCATGTGGAAACAAGTTTCTCCAGCTTTCCTTGACCCAAGGCAAAGCTGAGTTTTGTGGTTTGTTTTTTTTAATCTTAATTAGCATACTTATTTTCTAAAAGCATCAGAATGCTGAACTGACACCTATTGTCCATATGTTCTAACCACTCTGACCCCTTCCACCTTCCTGCCACACACAGACACATTCACAGACAGACAGACAGACACACACACATACATACATTTCATTCCGTAGGCTCCTGGGAGAGGTCTCAACTACACTGGATTGGAGACCTTCTGTATTAGTCAGGATTCTCCAGATAAAGACAACCAATAGGATATAGATATAAATATCTTGACATACAATTTATATGTGTATATAACATATAAACATATATATAACATATACACATATAAATTGTATATAAAGAGAAAGAGGGAGATATCATTCAGCAATTGGCTCCCAAAATTGTGGGAGCTGGCCAGTGTGAAATCTGCAGGGCTGGCCAACAGACTGTAAACTCAGGCAGGGTTTCTAGGTGGTAATCTTGAAACAGAATCGCTTTTTTCAGCAACCTCAGTCTTGACACTTAAGGTCTTCAACTGATTAGGCAAGGCCCACCCACTTTATGGAGGGTAATCTGCTTTACTCAAAGTCTACTGATTTAAATGTTAATCACATCTTAAAAAAAGAAGCTATTAAATAAGTGCTCTGATACTTTTATAGCTTACAAAATACTAAAACATAGCTCATTAAAAAATTCAAGGAAAACGACAAATTGGGGTTATAAAGACTGCTTTGGGCATATTAAACTATAACTAAGCTATATTATATAACAATTATATAATGTATAATCTAGCCTTAAGTGTGCAGTCTTTAATTGTAGTTATCCAATCATGTATTTTATAGATGGGCTTAACTTATGTAGGTTTCATTTTTCTAAAATAAACCCAGTCAGCTGTATATACAACTCCATGCACCAGACTTTATTAGAGCATTTAGTAATTATCAAAAGATGAATATTTCTCCTCTGCTAAAGCTGGAAGTTTTGTTAAAGTTCCAGAGAAACCAGAATATCTGCCAATCAACAGAAGAATAACCATTTCAAAATACAACACCATTTTCATCTGAGCTATTTTCACCCCAAAGTAAGCTCTCCCTTAAAGAGACATGCTAAGTACTATATATACACAGATGCTGAGGTTTCCCTTCTCCAAATAATTTGAAGACGCTTCTCAAATAAAAATCAATTTTACTTTTAAAAATTAAAAAAAAAGGGCAACAGCACTCCAAGTTGCTAAACATCCTGAACTTCTTATTTTCTGACCAAAGTTAAATACAAAAGGTAAACCTTTGTGAACAAATGGACAGACGACCAACATATCACAGTCTATCCTGACTTGGCAGGTCTCAGGAATTCCGTTTGCTGTGAATGAGGACACAGCACTAAGGCACCGCCCGTGTGGCCGGAGGCTGCTTTATCTCCTTCCCGTGGCTCAGGCTGGTGGAAAGGGAACAGGAGAACAGCAGTTAGTGAAGCCTGAACTATCCCCCATCCTGGTCCCTAGAACTCAGGGAGCCAACATGAAGGTCACTCCCTGTCATCGGCTACCTCCATAACTCAGATATCCAGCTCCACAGGAGGGAGCTAAGGCCACCGCACTGGAGGGACCTGCCCGGGGTCAAAATCACTCTCAAAAATCTTTTAAACATATGCTGCTTACATATCGTCTCTCCACAGTCTAATGCACGATGTTTTTTTTTCCCTCTGATGTTGGAGAAAAGACAGCTATTTCTTGGGGGGGAAGACCAGATAAAGTGGCTGGTCTGGCTTTTGGGAAAATGCCCGTTGTTAATAAGCAGACTGAGTCCAATTGGAGGCTCACAAAACAAGAGGTGGGTAGGGACCAGATTCTCCCATCCTAAAGCAAACACTAGAGCATGTGCGCACTGAGAAGAACATACAGAATCACCTCTGTGATTTATTTCTCAATCCTCCCCTGCATTCAGCACATACAATTTAATTCGGGCATGACCGACATCGCTGGTTACCTATCCAGCATCGATGTTCCCCTTTCTCCTTATTAACAGAACCCCCCTTTGCGGGAGGACAGTGACAAGCTCAGTTTAAATCTGCAGCCCCAGATTCCCTCGTAACTAGCAAGCTTCACGTGATTCGGTTCTGGCCAATAAGATGGAGACAAAAGTCTGCTGATTCGGCTTCCATGAAAACTGTTTCCCTAATTTTTAAAAAAGAAGATAGATTCTACTGGCACACATTTTTTACCAAATCCTTCACCATCTGCTTCTCTCTGCCTGGAGAGTAGATGTGCTTGGAGGTAGAACTGCTGTTCTGTGACCATGAAGCCCAAAGCAAAAGGAAAGATAACAGAGCAGGAAGCTAAAAGAACCTGCGTCCCTAACTAGCACTTAAACCTGCCATACCAGCCTTGGATGGGTTTCCCTGATGACTCAGCCAGTGAAGTATCTGCCTGCAAGGCAGGAGACACAAGAGATGCAGGTTTGATCCTTGGGTTGGGAAGATCCCCTGGAGAAGGAAACGGCAACCCACTCCAGTATTCTTGCCCTGGAGAACCCCATGGACAGAGGAGCCTGGTGGGCTATAGTCCATGGGGGTATCAAAGAGCTGGACATGACTGAGCTCAGCACCAGCCTTGGACAAAAACCCTCTGGGCTACTGCTCACAGGGTTCAAACAAAACCTCTATTTGGTTCAGCTGCTGGAGTCTGATTTCTCTTTTACATGACTGATCGTAACACATACATTTAATCTGCGTTAGATCCAATTCCCCACTAGGCCTGGAATTCTAATATTCTTAGCCAAGATTAGGCTTTTATCCATATCCTCTTTTAGTACTATTTTGACTTGGAGATTTGTTATTTTTGTTTTCCCCAAATAAAACAGTAATGTTTTCCTGATACTGAAAGTCATTCAAGATACAGTTACAAGGGTATTCACTAAGATTTATTTGTGATAATTTAAAATCATCTGAATGCTCATCAACAGGAAATCAAATGTGAAAGTATAATAGACCCATAAGCTAGAATAGCTACAGTTATTTTAAAAATTAGCAGATCCTTATTATTGACTTGGAAAGAAACCCTACTTCTGTTACTGAGAGAGCAAAGGAAGAACAATGCACATAAAATTTAGTGTATCATTTATGCTACTTAAAATATACATATTGAAACTTATCAAGACATTTGTATACACTCTTATGTAAACATAGAAACACAGGTGAATATATATGCTGTGTATATATAGTGAGCACTGAAGAATTGATGCTTTTGAACTGTGGTGTTGGAGAAGACTCTTGAGAGTCCCTTGGACTGCAAGGAGATCCAACCAGTCCATCCTAAAGGAAATCAGTCCTGAATATTCATTGGAAGGACTGATGCTGAAGCTGAAACTCCAATACTTTGGCCACCTGATGAGAAGAACTGACTCACTGGAAAAGTCCCTGATGCTGGGAAAGATTGAAGGCGGGAGGAGAAGGGGATGATAGAGGATGAAATGGTTGGATGGTATCACCAACTCGATGGACATGAGTTTGAGCAAGCTCCAGGAGTTGGTGATGGACAGGGAAGCCTGGCGTGCTGCAGTCCATGGATTCACAAAGAGTTGGACACGACTGAGAGACTGAACAGAAAAAAAATCAAGAAGAATATATACTGAACAGTAAAGAGATAGTTCTCTCTGGATCATAAAAAAGAGGGAAGGTTAGGGAGAGAGGAAAATTTACTTAGTTGATAAATGTTATGTTGTTTGATTTTATTACACAAGAGTCAATTATGAAAGTGAAAGTGTTAGTAGCTCAGTTGTGTTCAACTCTGTGCGGCCCTATGGACTGTAGCCCGCCAGGCTGCTCCATGGAATTCTCTAGGCAAAAATACTGGAGTGGGTTGCCATTCCCTGCTCCAGGGGATCTTCCTGACCCAGGGATCAAACCCAGGTCTGCACTGCAGGTGGACTCCTTACCATCTTAGCCACCAGGGAAGCCCAAAGTCATTTACATCCTGCACTAAATCTAAAAATACAGAACAGTCTGAGTTAGAAAAGTCAAGTCACCTAAAATGTCACCACACAGAAATAACCATGGTTGACATTTTGATGAGAATCTCCTAGAATCCAGACCTATCACTCCATATGCATGTGCACACACCTTCTCATCCTCTGTCACACCACCCCCTCCTCGCACAATCCTCTCGCCCTCTTCTGCTGGCTTCCTCTCCTTTATCAAACTTCAGCACCCTGGAGCAGCCCAAGAATTCTGTCCTGGAACAACTTCCCTCTGTGACTGGTCCCTAGTCAACTCATCCAGTCTCGTTGTCAGACCCTCCACCATGAGTTTCAATCTTGAATATCCAGTTACCCACTTGACAGCTCCATTCAGATGCTGAAACCACAGATCTAATGTATGTCTCACATCAAGCCTTTAAGATCCAGCCACACCCTCCTTCTCCTCCCTCCACCAATAAAAGTGGAACTTTCCCAGTCTACACACACACACACGCACGCACACACCACTACCAGCAGCTTCCAAAGTGTGAGCCTTTGGGATGTCTAAGTTTCCAAAGATTCTGTGAGGTCAAAACTATTCTGGTAATACCATGAGGAAAACTAACACAAAATTTGCTTTCTTCATTCCTACTCTCTCTACAAACACACAGTGGAGTTTTCCAGAGGCTACCTGATGTGTGGTGTCACGATGGATGGAATCCAGAAGCAGATATAAATTCCCTTATTAAGCCAGACTGTGTGGATCACAACAAATTGTGGAAAATTCTTAAAGAGATGGGAAAACCAGACCACCTGACTTGCCTCCTGAGAAATCTGTACACAGGTCAAGAAGCAAAAGAACTGGACATGGAACAACAGACTGGTCGTCAAGGCTGTATATTGTCACCCTGCTTATTTAACTTATATGCAGAGTACATCATGCGAAATGCTGGGCTGGATGAAGCACAAGCTGGAATCAAGATTGCTGGGAGAAATATCAATAACCTCAGATACGCAAATGACACAACCCTTATGAAAGAAAGAGAAGAGGAACTGAGGAGCTTCTTGATGAAAGTGAAAGAGAAGAGTGAAAAAGCTGGCTTAAAACTCAACATTCAGAAAACTAAGATCTTGGCATCCGGTCCCATCACTTCATTGGCAAATAGATGGGGAAACAATGGAAATAGTGACAGACTTCATTTTCTTGGGCTCCAAAATCACTGCAGATGGTAACTGCAGTTATGAAATTAAAAGATGCTTGCTCCTTGGAAGAAAAGCTATGACCAACCTAGATATCATATTAAAAAGCAGAGACATTACTTTGCCAACAAAGGTCCGTCTAGTCAAAGCTATGGTTTTTCCAGTAGTCATGTATGGATGTGAGAGTCGGACTATAAAGAAAGCTGAGTGCCGAAAAATTGATGCTTTTGAACTGTGGTGTTGGAGAAGATTCTTGAAAGTCCCTTGGACTGCAAGGAGATCCAACCAGTCCATCCTAAAGGGAATGAGTCCTGAATATTCACTGGAAGGACTGATGCTGAAGCTCAAGCTCCAATACTTTGGCCACCTGATGTGAAGAACTGACTCATGTGAAAAGACCCTGATGCTGGGGAAGACTGAAGGTGGGAGGAGAAGGGACGACAGAGGATGAGATGGTTGGATGGCATCACCGAGTTGATGGACATGAGTTTGAATAAACTCTGGGAGTTGGTGATGGATAGGGAGGCCTGGCATGCTGCAGTCTATGGGGTTGCAAAGAGTTGGACACGACTGAGCAACTGGACTGATTAAGCCAGACATTAGAGAGATCTGCAAAAGCATAAAACAACACTAATCTTCTCATAGTTCTTGTTTTGAAAAGTCTAAAAGATGCTCAACATCACTCATTATTAGAGAAATGCAAATCAAAACTACAATGAGGTACCATTTCACACCAGTCAGAATGGCTGCTATCCAAAAGTCTACAAGCCATAAATGCTGGAGAGGGTGTGGAGAAAAGGGAACCCTCTTACACTGTTGGTGGGAATGCAAACTAGTACAGCCACTATGGAGAACAGTGTGGAGATTCCTTAAAAAACTGGGAATAGAACTGCCATATGACCCAGCAATCCCACTGCTGGGCATACACACCGAGGAAACCAGAATTGAAAGAGACGCGTGTACCCCAATGTTCATAGCAGCACTGTTTACAATAGCCATGACATGGAAGCAAGCTAGATGTCCATCAGCAGACGAATGGACAAGGAAGCTGTGATACATATACACAATGGAATATTACTCAGCCATTAAAAAAAATACATTTGAATCGGTTCTATTGAGATGGATGAAACTGGAGCCCATTATACAGAGTGAAGTAAGCCAGAAAGAAAAACACCAATACAGTATACTAATGCATATATATGGAATTTGAAAGATGGTAATGATAACTCTATATGCGAGACAGAATAAGAGACACAGATGCATAGAACAGTCTTACGGACTCTGAGGGAGAAGGTGAGGGTGGGAGGTTCTGGAACAATAGCTTTGAAACATGTATATTATCATATGTGAAACAGAACACCATTCCATGTTCGATGCATGAGACAAATGCTCAGGGCTGGGGCAATGGGATGACCCAGAGGGATGGGATGGGGAGGGAAGTGGGAGGGGGGTTCAGGATGGGGAACACATGTAAACCCATGGCTGATTCATGTCAATGTATGGCAAAAACCACTACAATATTGTAAAGTAATTAGCCCCCAACTAAAATAAATAAATTTATTAAAAAAAAAAAAGAAAAGAAAAGTCTGGTTATTTTTCATAAAAATCTGTTATTTATATCAATATGTAAACATTTATTACTGTCCTTTTAATTTTTTTAATCTACTTATTTTTAATTGAAGGAAAATTGCTTTACCATATGTGCTGGTTTCTGCCATACATCAACAATTACTGTTC
Organism: Giraffa tippelskirchi; assembly: GCF_054371585.1. Lineage (NCBI taxonomy): Eukaryota > Metazoa > Chordata > Mammalia > Artiodactyla > Giraffidae > Giraffa > Giraffa tippelskirchi. The sequence goes on from NC_137282.1 coordinate 157,950,281, forward strand.
TTTTTAAATAAACACATTTCAAACACTGTCTCAGAATATTTCCTACATGATAACAAATATACTATTTTAAAACAAAAAAAATCTCAGTCTCAATTTTTATGTGGAACATATTCACTGACAGAACTTACAAAGCCAAAGCTCTCTGGGGATCCTCAATAAATTTTAGAAGTGTTAAGAGGTCTTAATTCCAACCAGCTTAAGAACCATTCTTAACAACCATGGGCATTTAGTGAAGAGATTTTAAACGGATATCCACTATCATCATGTATAATGAATGGTACAAGGAGTGAGAGATGTGTTTGAAAGAACTTTGAAAATCTAGAGGCTGTACTGTCAATATTATTCCTTGTATTAACTGAGAAAACAGTAGGATGGATAATTCAAACGTTGACAGTTTTTGCTCTGGTTTGAAATACACGATGTGATCAGAATAATATCCTTTTTAAAACCACATGACAGATTTCTATGATAAAAGCTGATTCTTATATGATAGAGAAGGCTTTTAGCTAGTATAAATTTATATAGCGATCCCAAACCCACGTGTTGTTTTAAGACGTATACATACATGTTTAAAAATGGACTTCCCTGATGGTCCAGTGGTTTAGAATCCGCCTGCCAAGGCAGGGGACACAGGTTCAATCCCTGGTCTGGGAAGATCCCACATACCTTGGGAGCAACTGAGTCCATGCACCTCAACTACTGAGCCTACACACACAACTGTGGAAGCTGGATGCCTAGAGCCCCTGCTCTGCAACAGGAAAGCCTGCCCACCGCAAGGGAGAGCAGCCTGCCCACCGCAAGGGAGAGCAGCCTTCCCTCGCCGCATCTGGAGAAAAACTGGTACAGCAACAAAGACCCAGCGCAGCCAGAAATAAACTACATAAGTAAATAACATTTAAAATTAAAAATGTGTACATGTACACTGTGTATATAAGGTGTGTAGAATATATTCTATCAGCACACGCTCAGTTTAACTGAAAATCACCTGTTCACTCAGAAACCTCGATATTTTTCTCAAAATCTATTTTAATTTTTAAAAATCTTGCTTAAAAAGAAAACAATGTGTATCCAAAAAAAAAAAAAAAATGAAGTTTGGATGATCCTGTTTGTGCTTTTCAAAATGTATATGTCCTGATCAGTATCACAAGCCATGCTCTATGCCCAGAGAGTCCCACAGAAGCAGCTGGTTAGAAAAGATGTCGCTGATTAGCTACCTAAGTAAGATTTTACCAACATCAACCACTCATGCTTTAGCTAAACACCTCCTACTTCAATGAAGAAACTTCTAGAAGAGATACTTGTTAAAAAAAAAAAAAATACCTCTGGAGCTGCAGTTCACAGAATGATTTCAGGTCAGCCGACTGCTTCCCCCAGAATTCCTAAAATTGAATTTAAGAAGTGGGTTGTTTGAAGTGGTTGACAGTTTTTCTATGCCAGAACACATCCTCTTTAAGTCACAGAGAACGTTCCAAACAAAAAGAACTTACCAGAACATCGTCCTCAAGGTGTTGGAGAATGTCAATATCCTTGTCAAGATTGCTCAGCTCTTGAAGAACAAAACTATGAAACTGTTCTAGTTTATTTAGTCTGAGAAAAAACAAGAGCAACAAACTTCACTGGACCACTGGATGTGGCAGAGACATCCCTAATCTTATAGCAGAGATACTCCATATTTTTCTCTAGATGTTTCTTGTCTTAAGAATATACATCTCCTTTCTCTTCCTTCCCCTTGGAAATGTTGTTTTGAGGAATCACAATTCCATAAAGTTGCGCTGAAACCCAACACTTACCTGTGATGATGTATCTGGTTTAAAAGTTCTATCAGGCAATCTGGTACTTCCTTTGCATTTTTTGAATAAAGTGGGCTCCTTCTGTACCTAAGCTAAACCGTAACAATAACAAAATGAGCACATCTGGGTTAAACAGAACTACATAAATTGGATGTAGGCTTCGTATTAAAAAGAGGTTGCCCGCACGTAATATTCACAGCAAACATCATCACTAAAGCACTGTAATAAGACACCATGCTACACATTTCGTATGTTATTATCTCAGGTTTGATATCAATAAAGGACAATAAGCTAAAATGGGAAAACTCATCTTCATGCCATTGATACACATATTGAATATCAAGAACAAATTTCCATTATAAATCAGCTTACATTAGTATTGCAGAAAATAAGACTGGAGATCTTCCAAGTTAGTTCAATGAATATATGTTAGGGTGAGACCATAAGTACTTTTCTCAAAAGTGCTAATAATTCTTTAGGGATTTATAAATGGTAGGGAAATGGAGGGGACGCAAATGGTTTCAAAGTTCCCCTTGCAGACTAGATTCTGTGACAGCCTGCATGTGCGGCATCTGGAAGATTTGCCCTAGTCAGCTGACCACCCACCCACAGCCCACCTTCATCTCCGTCCCAGACACCTCTCTCATCCACGCGGTCCCCTGGCCCTCCCTTCCCTGTCTGTCACTGTGACCAAATCATGGCTTCCTGCCTGTCCAGTTTTCCAACACTGCAATCAACGAAAACCAAACCTTTCCATACAGGTCCATCTGGTCCCACAATAACAAATGGACAAGGAATAGCTGACCTGGTTTAAGCTGGGGTTTTGGTTTTGGTGTTTTGGCCACACCGTGCAGCATGTGGGATCTTAGTTCCCCGACCAGGGATCGAACTCATGCTCCCTGCAGCGGAAGCTCGGATTCTTAACCACTGGACCACCAGGGAAGTCCCCAGAACAGCTGTCTTATAAATACAAACCACAATTCACAAAGGCACTAAATTCAGTGACCACAGCTAGGACAAATGTACCTCCCCAGAGACTCAGGCACACCTTCACCCAGGAAGGACCACAGTGGTATTAATGAATGTGAACCTGTTACTTCAAATGCATAACGAGCTAGCTTTTCGTTTTTACTGGGCCATTACCTCATAGTTTCTTTTCAGTTCTCTAGTGAAGTTTTCAAAAGCAGTGATCATCACAGAACCTTTCAAGTTCTCTGGCGTAACATTTAAGGATGAAGTTGAAATGCCTTCTGCACAAGAAGAATAGAACATTAAGTAAAACAAAGGGCTCAAAGTAGGTGTGTTCAGCCTGCCTGCTGCCCAGAGCACGGAAATTCCTTTAGAAACACAGGCATGACCCAGAGTTAGACCCGCTGGCTTCTGTGGGTCACGGACTTCATGACCCACAGACGTCCATGGCTGCAGCAAGACTGACTCCGACCGTGACTGACTAGGCCAGCTTGAGCCAAGAGTCCTCAGCCGATGCTTCACGCAGCTTCCCACCAAAACTCACTGTCTGGCAAGTGCTCATTTCAACAAACTTTCCCAGCACCTTAAATCTGAGAGGACGTCTAAGAAGCAGGCTGAGGTGTTGTTAGGGGTCTCTAGGACGACGTGATGGGTAAGCCATTCTAGGGACTGGCGTTGAACAGCTTCTGGGTGCCAAGAAGCTTTATGAGGGCTCACGAAGGGTTTGTATGTACCAACTCATTTAATTCTCACAAAATCTAAGTGAGGCAGGCACTGTTCACGTCCACTTTTCACACAGATATCACACAACTGGTGCGAGCTCACACCGACAGCTCCAGGATCGGAACGCAGGCTGCCCGGCTCTCAACACCCCCTTCGAGTACCTGGGGGCGTCCAAATTTGCCTCCTTAAAGCCTGTTGTTTCAAAGGATAGTCGTGTCGCTCATCCAGAAGGCCAACCCCACATATAGAGACATTTCAGATCATTCTCCTTTGTCTGTGGAGTCGATATTTCTAACACCAACCTTTGGCTAACACTAGAGCAGATACCTGTAAATTTAAGAACACTTGGGCCCTGAAAATTGCCACAAAGAATGAAGAGGCAGAAATCAAAATGCCAGGGGCAGACAGACAGTGCTCGCTCTTACCTACAGTTTGTGCAACAATTTACTCATGTCTGTGAGGACAAAGCGCTTCGTTTTTAGGCTCCTGCAGCTACTATGATCTTAAAACTCTAACTGCCTTGTAGTTCACATTAGGACACTCAGTGCTCACACATCTGAAACATCCGGGGTGCCCGGCGTTACCTGCCAACTCGGCTTCTTCTGCCACCGCGGAAAGGGCTCCTGGTTCACCACCGTCTTCCAACCGTGGCTGTTTCCACTGAGCACCGTGACGGTCGGCTCTGTCTGGAGGCAAGCGGAACACACCGATAACCACACACGCGCGCGTCTTCTTGGTCCCAGATTTATCTCACTCTCTTTTCGCCAGTGAATATCTAGCTGTGATGAGCGGCAAGTGAAACGTGTTCCCTCCTTGTTACAAATTGCTTCACATTTGGCACGTTGACAAAGAGCAAGTCTCAAAGCACTAGGTGTGCTGATGCCTGAAAGAGGACCCGAGCACCCTTTAATGAGCTCAGTGACATGTGGGAGCACTCTCCTTACCAGGATACGGGCTGGCTCAAATGGAAAGCAGTAATGATTGGCATCAACCAGGGCTCCTGGCTAAAGGGGCAAGGTAGCAAGGTTTCCAGGCTGACTGGCCCTTGGAAGCTGATCGGATCAGCTCAAGGAGGGTGCCACCTGCTGGTGACTTGGAGCCTCAGCACGGGACTGAGGGCTGTCTCACCGAGGGCCTCACTAGTGCAAACTGATCACATTCTCACTCGGAACCTGAAAGAGCTCACATCCGGCTTCTCTTGTTTTTTATAAAAAGTGAAAAGCATAAGCAATACTCTCAACTTGGAGAGGTGCAACTATCTCTTTTCACTGGTCTAAGATACAGGTGTGTTCCTTTGTTTGAAAAGTATCAGTTCAGTTGCTGAGTTGTATCCGACTCCTCGGGACCCCATAGACCAGCACGCCAGGCTTCCCTGTCCATCACCAACACCTGGAGCTTGCTCAAACACATGTCCATCGAGTTGGATTGGTATTTGCTAGGGAGTTGCACTGTTTCAAGGCTAAACAATTTTTTAAGATTCAGGAAAGAATCCAGACACAGCCCAGTCCTCTTCCAGCCTCAAAACAAACAGCACTCAGGCTTAAATCTCACATGGTGCCTACACCCCGGTCAAGACCCAAAGAAACCACTTAGAAAGAATTCTAGCTAGCCCCAATCAGGTACCCATGAACAACCACCATGTTTCTTTACATTTCTCTCCTTTCTGCCTGTTCTGGCCTTTCTGGATTTTTTCCCCCCTCTCCTGACAACATTTGTAGCAACAGCTCAAAGCATAGCCTTGAATTTCAATTTATCATGTTCATGTTCCACCCCTGGAAAAACAAAGCATCTATTGGCACAGATGATACAATAGTTACCTCCAGTGGAGGTCCCCTGAACAAGCTGCTTGGAATTTGTGAACCTACTAAATGGGGATCATCCCAGATGGCCCACTTCAGCGACATGGAAATAATCTGGCACAGAAAACCCTTTGGAAGGGGCAATCTTACAAATTACTTTACCTGAAATAGAGGAACAGCTCTCCAGAGAAAACAAGCTCCTCTAGGGAAACCAGCACACTCCTTAAAGCATGCAGGTCCTAAGTGATGCAGCTGACTCAGCTTTGTTTCCATGGCAACTGCATGTCTCTTTGAACCAGGACTTTTGGACATTCTCATGAAGGAGCTAAAACTATGTACACGCAGCACTTAAAAAATGAACACAGGCAGCAAACACACCATGGCTGAAACTAAGGTGATCTCGAATGAATGCTGGTTCTCTTGGTGGCTAAAGGAGTGTCCACTTGCTTTCGGACACAGGTGTCTTCATCACTGTGAAAGTCGAGGGCTTTTGCAATCTCAGGAGCTTCCGAACTTATTTTGGGCACAGGGTGTATGTAGTGAATAATTTGGTGTTCATATTGCACTTATTTACTCATATTTCTGATGAAAAGTTTTTAGTGCCACACAGAACCAACCCCATGATGAATAGCCAAGTTCTTCCAAGTCGAGGCATTAAAAAATTTTTTCACTCTGAAGTGACACCGTGTGGCTATAAATGATAAAGGCCAAGAGCCTTTACTGGGGCAAGAAAAGTCTTCTTTACCAAAATACCCTTCCTGTGGAGGCACGTTCCCAATGCCAATTCCTCTGTTTATTCTACCAATGTGTACTAAGCCAAGAATCTGAAAAATTAAAGACAATCTTTATTGTTGAATTTATCAGCCTGATGGAGACCACTAAAAAATCTTTTGTCTGGATTAATGCATTTTGCTTGACAATGCAGGAGACTCAAGAGTTGTGGGTTTGATCCCTGGGTTGGGAAGATCCCCTGGAGGAGGGCATGATAACCCACTGCAGTGTTCTTGCCTGGAGAATCCCATGGACAGAGGAGCCTGGTGGGCTACAGTCCATGGGGTCCCAGAGAGTCAGACACAACTGAGAACACACACACAAACGAATTAACAATAAATACTTATTTGTGAGTATGTATAAATGATTATTCAAACACGGAATTCTGCAGAGGTTCATCACTACATGATAGCATTTTCTAAGTTTCTTATTCATTTTCTAAATCTCTTATTCTTATTTTCTAACTTGTGTTGTTGCTGTTTAGTCACTAAGTCGTGTCTGACTCTTTGTGACCCCGCGGACTGTAGCCTGCCAGGCTCCTCTGTCCACGTGATTTTTCCAGGCAAGAATACTGGAGTGGGTTGCTATTTGCTTTTCCAAGGGATCTTCCTGACCCAGGGATTGAACTCGGGTCTCCTGCATTGCAGGCAGTTTCTTCACTACTGAGCCACCTGGGAAGCCCCTTTCAAAGAAGATACACAATGAGGGCAAAATGCAAAATCATGAGTGATCAGTCATCCTGTCTGCTCACAGCTCTGGGAGTCCAGCACATCCAAAGTTCCACGGTAAACATTAAAACAACAGCCCATGAGCAAAAGAGCCAAACAGGAGTTTCCTACTGTCTTCCCCCAAAGGGCACTGGTTTTTGAAAATCACCTGACAAAACGGACTTTGTGGAAGTCTGAGAGTCCAGTGTGAAGATCTGACACATTGTTGGACAAGGAAAAATATCCGATTGGACGCATCCGAGAGGATAACAAGGACCGTCTCACTTGAGCCACAGCGCGTGCTCAGGGCAGCACAGCTCAGCACCAGGAGAAACCCTCTGAGCTCAAGTTTTCTCCCTCAGGGGATTGCGAGAGCGTCTGGGTGAGTGCTCAGTTACCCCAGCCACAGAAGACCATTTCTTTCTTGCCCCATCCAGAATCCTGAGGTACACTACACGGCCTGGGGTGGGGAGGGGCTTGGAGAACAGCATCCAGGGTTCTCAGAGGGCATCGAAGGGGTGCAGATCCTACCACCTACCTCAGGGACCCCATAAGGAAGCCTTCAGAGGCCCCATAAGGAAGCCTTCTCAAGAGCTGCTGGGCATGCATCACCTACAGGATCACCCCCGAGCTGGTCCACGGACACCACAAACCATCTGGACGCCTCGTCCACACACAAGCCCACCCTGGGGTTGGCTCATTTTGCACACTCCCAAGGGCACTCCAGTATTCCTGCCTGGGAAATCCCACAGGACAGAGGAGCCTGGCGGGCTACAGTCCTCGGGGTCACAAAGAGTCAGATACAGCTGAGCAACTAAGCAACAACAAAGGGCATTGACTGTGAGCATTCGTAAGACAGCCAGACCTACTCAGCAGGACTGGGAGCATCCGCCACTGCCCCAGAGAAAGCGACAGGAGGCTGTAAGCACTTGGCCTGGCTGTGCAGGCTGCAGAGAAAACACAGTCCGCAGAGGCGCCCTGGAGAAAGAAATGCAGGGAGCAGGCATATCCCTAGAAAAGGCTTCAGAATCTCTAGAAGACAAAACGCATTTCTCTTTCAAGGCCAATCAGTATAGACTAAATATGAAGACAGCAACACAAAACTTCAAGGAACGTGACAATTCAAGGAAATGTGACCCCCCCCCCCAAAAAAAACACAACAATTATATAGTATTCTGGCCTGGAGAATTCCTTGGAGTGTATAGTCCATGGGGTTGCAAAGAGTCGGATGTGACTGAGTGACTTTCAAATATATATATATATACAGCAACTGACCTACACACACACACACACACACACAAATGGAGCTCTGCAATTTGCCTAAAAAAAAAATGCAAAACAGTTGCTCTAAGGAAGCTCAGTGAGCTATAAGAACACTCAAAGGTACAAACTTCCAGTGACAAAACAAGTTAAATCCTGGGAATGAAACATACAGGCAGCGCGGTGACTACAGTTAAGACTTTATTGCACATTTGAAAGTTTCTGAGAGAGTAGACCTTAAAAGTTCTCATCCCAAGAAAAAGACCACTATGTGTGGGGATAGATATTAACAACTTTCGTTGTGATCATTTCACAGTATGTATGAATAGCAAATGATTATGTCGTACACTTGAAATTAATATGCTACCTGTCAATGATAACCCAATTTTTTAAGAAAGGAAACAATCTATACTTTTTTGGAGCCCCAGAAGGAAAAAAGAGGGAAAAGGAGCAGAAAGCGATTTAAGAAGATAATGGCAGGCTTCCCTGGTGGCTCAGTTGGTAAAGAGTCTGCCTGCCAATGCAGGAGACATGGGTTCGATCCCTGGTCTGGGAAGATTCCACGGGCCGCAGAGCAACCAAGCCCGTGTGCTGCAACTGTTGAGCCTGTGCTCTGGAGCCCGGGGACCACAGCTACTGAGCCCATGTGAGCAACTACGAAAGCCTATGCTCCACAACAAGAGAAACCGCCACAATAAAAAGGCTGTGTCCTGCAACAACGAGTAACCCCTGCTCACCACAGCTACGGAAAAGCCCAAGCAGCCACGAAGACCCAAGTACAACCAAAAATAAATAAATAAAATTTAAGAAAATAATAATGGCTGAGAAATTCCAAAATCTGGGGAGAAATTTGGACATCCCAGTTCAGGAAGCTCATAAACTCCTAGAAGATTCACTCACAAAGATCTTCTGTAAGACACACTATAACAAACCTATCTAAAATCAAACACAGAGAATTTTAAAAGCAATGGAAAAAAATTCCTCATATACAAGGGGACCCTTGGTTTAGTTGCTAAGTCGTGTCTGACTCTTTGAGACCCCCTGTAGCCCACCAGGCTCCTCGGTCCATGGGATTCTCCAGGCAAGTATACTGGAGTGAGTTGCCATTTCCTTCTTCGGGGGATCTTCCCCGCCCAGGGATCGAACTTGGCTCTCCTGCATTGCAGGCAGTTTCTTGACCAACTGAGCCACCAGGGGAGCTCCACCCACTTGCATAGAATATCCTTTTCCATTCTTTCACTTTGAGCCTTTGTGAATCCTTAAAGCTGAGTTGAGTCTCTGTAGGCAGCATATAGTTGGGTCTTGTTATTTTTATCCATTTAGGCACTCTCTGTCATTTAATTGGACAATTTAATCTATTTACACTTAAAGAAGTTATTGATTTTTAAGGACTTACTAGCGCCTTTGTATTACTTGCTTTCTGGCTATTTTGTAGTCCCTCTCTTGCTGTTTTCTCTTGCGGTTCATTTTCTACAGTGGTATGTTTTGATTCCCTTTTATCTTTTATGTATCTACTGTAGATTATCAGAAAAACATACTTTAAGTTGAAAAATGTAACAAGAGAAAAAGGTCATTATGTAACAACAAATGGATCAATTCATAAAAAGAAGGTAACAAACTGTAAATATATATGCACCCAATATCACAGCACCTATTTTATGCAAACATTAACAGATTTGAAGGGAGAAAGCAAAAATGCTATAATAGTACTGGACTTCAATACCACCCCCCCGGGGTCAGAGAGGAGGCGTGCTAGGTGACGGGACTCGGATCCCAGGCTATGGGCTTCCTGACACAGACATTCTTGTTTGGGGAGTGAAATCCCTGCTCCTCCTATACCAGCTTACCACTTGGAGTCGGTAAGCAGATGGCACTGCCCTCTCCAAGGTCTGGCAACTGTCACTCTGTATAGAGATTATATCTGCCTCAATTTGAATAACAGCCCTGTCTGCCAAAATCAGATTAATTTTGCTTAATTCTGCAAAAAAAAAAGTTTAGAATTCTCTCACCTCCGTCTTCCACATTTTGCAGTTTATGTTTGAAGCTAGTACTTTTCATCAATGGCTCTGGGGCCACAGTCTTAAAAAAAAAAAAAGAGGGGATCAGAAATACATGTATTTATGTCAAAATAAGCAATACATGGTATTACATCATCCCTTAAGAAGGAATAAGCCAGTACATTAAGTATAATATCAATTCTGGAAAACTAGATAAATAACCAACAATTAAATAGTACCTTAGATACATTTTCTTCAACATCTGAGTGCTCCAAGGAAGAGAGATCACTCAGTGCACTGGGACTGTGAAGTTCTGAGTATTGGAGAGAATAAATAGTTATAAGAGAGTAAACATGCTAAGAAGCAAATGAGGAAATGACATTTCACTATCAATCTATAAATTAAATTTCAACATACCCTGCCCCCTGTAAGGGATACAGTTATAAAAAAAAAAAAAGAAAAAGAAAAAAACTCAAACCAAAAAACACTTTGTATCTTTCAGAGTATACAAGGGTATGAGGTTTACAGGTGTGCAGATAAAACGAATAGCCAGTTACCTCCATTAGGGCAGCACCTTTAGTAACTGCCCATGTGGCCCCAAATACGTGGCAAGAACCCGATCACCCACCGCCGTAGTTCTCTGTCCTCTCTCAGATCTGTTTCTTTATCCCCTACTCTCTAACGCTGTGTTTCCCTCTCTCCTATTTTTCTTTCCTTCCTTCTTTTCTTCCAGTGGCAGCCGAATTAAGAGGCTAGCACTCATGCCTGCTAAGTGCTATTATGTCCCTGCCAATGTGCTAAGCTGTAGGATGGTAAAGGTGAAGAAAACAATATCTTGACTCTCCCCAATTTAGAAGATGTGAATTGTTTCAATAAAATACAGTGGGGGCCGAGATAAACCTTATAAGTCAAGCATTGGCACACCCTGGCCCTTCAGGCCAAATCCAGTCTGTCACTTGGTTTTATAAATAAAGTTTTATGGAAACATTAGTTTGCATCTTGTCTGTGACTGATTTGGGACTACAAACGCAGAGTTGAACAGTTGCAACAGAAACTCTAGGTGCCAAAAAAAGCAAAAAATAAATACTACCTGTTGCTCTACAGAAAAAGTTTACTAAACCCTGCAATCAACCACCATTTGCATTTGTTGCTATTTTAAAAGCAGGTGAACACCAGCAATTCTTACGCACAAGGTGATCTCAAATGTTAAACGGAATTAAAACACAAAGTCCTCTGTCCTTTGTTAATCAGGACAAGAAAGAGAAGATTAATCAATCATATCTTCACACTTTCTTCAACAGACATTAACAGAAACATATTTTGCTTTTTTAAACTACCATTTCCAAAATACAATTTTTTCTATGTAAATCAACAGAAAATCACATACTTGTTTTCTGGGCAGAATCTTCAGGAGTTAAAAAGGCAGAACTACTCCGAAATTCGGTTCCAGAAATTTTGGGAGGTGTGACATTATTTTGCCTGGAGGTGTCTTTCCATAAGGGTGTTAGAATTTTAACCTAAAACACAGTACTTTTTACAAAGTGTTATCATTCACAACCACTCAAGGCAAGTTATCAAAACATTCCAAGACACTTCCAATATCCTTTTAAAATGTTTAAGAATTGGACATGATTCATTTGGAAAAAAAACACAAAACAAAACAGTAAGGCCATAAGATCCCAGGGCTGGAAACACATTAGGTCATGAATCGATAAACTAACTCAAAGCTGACTCTAAGTTCTCAAAGTGTGGTCCCAGACCACAGCCTCAGCAGCACCAGAGAACTTGATGGAAATGTAAATTCTTAAGCCCCACTGACAACACACTCAATCAAAAACTCTGGGGATAGGGCCCAGCGATCTGCATTTCTGATGACCATTTCCCATGTCTGCATTTCTGGTGACCATTCTGGTCATTCTGATGATCACCAAAGTCTGAGAACTGCTGCTCTAAACCAGGAGTCAACAAACTACAGCTCTACAGCTCAATGGAAATAAAGTTTTCATAAATAAAGTTAATTGGAACACAACACATCCATGCATTCGAGTATTGCACACGTGTTTGCCCGCATGCTACAATGGCAGAGTTGAACAGTTGCCACAGAAACCATATGCCCGAAGAGACCAAAATATTTACTACCTGACCCTCCTCAGAAAAGGTTTGCCAGCCCTTGCTCTAAGTTATTCTCTTAAACTCCAGCACAGAGACGTCAGTTTCAGCTACCAATGTCTTTATAAAGTCGGCAATGCCCTCACTGAGAATCACCACAGATTTCCTGGCAGCTGCACATCTTAAATTTGTGAATTCTCAAAGCTTTGATGTTTTTTGGTACCTAATTTTTTTAAAGCTGTATATTGCTAAAAACTGTTCTTTGAGCCTATTTCTTTTTTTCTTTTCTTTTTTTCTTTTCTTTTTTTTTTTTAAAGATTTTTGATGTGGACTATTTTTTTAAGTCTTTATTGAATTTGCTACATACTGCTTCTGTTTTGTTTTGGGTTTTGGCTCAGAAGCATATGGGATCCTCATTCCTCAACCAGGGATGAAGCCTGCACCTGTTGCCCTGGACGGCCGAGTCTTAGCACCGGACCACCAGGAAGTCCTTCTGTGGCCTGTTTCTAACTGACAACTCCTTATCTTAGGTTGAACTACTCAACAAATATTTAGGTACTTGCTCTGGCTTATGGTTTGAGCTATAACCACTCCCTGTCATTGCAGAACGTAAGAGTCCCCCGGGCAGACCCTAGAAGGCAGGTGGGGGAGGGCAGATAACAAGCTATGATTAGGGCGCTGTGCTGTGCTAAGTTGCTTCAGTCGTGTCCGACTCTGTGCGACCCCATGGACTGTAGCCCACCAGGCTCCTCTATTCATGGGATTCTCCAGGTAAGGGTACTGGAGTGGGTTGCCATTTCCTTCTCTAGGGGAACTTACTGACCCAGGGATCGAACCCAGGGCTCCTGCATTGGCAGGCGAGTTCTTTACCACGAGCGCCACAGACAGATCCCATTAGAGCACTAAACACATTATATCTACATACAGCTGAGCAGGGTGCTGTTGATGTCCTCAGAATCCCAGCGCAGCCCATAGAAAATCCTGAAACCCTTCACACTATATTCTGTAGTGCGTCTGTGTTTTAGTGTGTATATACACATATATAATATATATATTTATACATAAGTGTATGTATTATATATGTACAAATTATATACAATATATATCACATACTATATACACGTGATTATATATCACATTATATACCATACATAAAATATATTTCATGTATACATATGTTATATAGTGAAAGTGAGGCATGAAACTAGAAAATTCTTAAACACTTTGCACTAATTCTGTAGTGTGTGTGTTTTTGTGTGTCTGCATATATACACACACATATAAAATATATACATATATACATGATTATATATTATGTTACATATAATATATAATCATGTATATATGTATATATTTTATATATGGTATATAATGTGATATATAATCATATACATAAAGTATGTGATATATATTATATTTATATACATGATATATTATATAAAATATAATCATATACACACATACTATACTATATATACGCTACATCTCATTTCATTCAACCAAGGACAAAAGCCAACTGCTGAGAGAGGTAGTTCAGCTAAAAACATGGTAAATTAATCTTTGAATTGGTCTGGAGGATCCTCATGTCCATGTTCTTAACTACTTTCCTATAAAACAAGCTTAACTGAAGGGATTTAAGAAAGCTTCAGAGTTTATTCACTATTTATATAAGCCTGAAGGTATTTCAACCTCTGGCAACATAAAGATTTAAATAATTAAAATCTTTGTGAATAACATGTCCACAAACTGAAAACTAAGAGAAGAATTAAATCAAGAAGCTTATTTTAAAATACAAATTCAAAAGAACACATATTTGCAGGAAATCAGAATAGCCCCGATTTCAAGCATACTTCATAATAAACATCTTTCAATAAATTTTCAACCAAAAAAAAAAAGATCCTAAATCTTTACCCAAGATTCACACTAAATGTGTGGAATTCCTTGAAGTTTCTACTGAAAGTGGTTTCGATACTAGTAAACCACTGGTTTGTTCTTTTTCTATTCCGGAAAGGAGTTTTTTTTTAATACAGGTAGTTCGAACCTAAACAGATCAACTTGCTTCAAACTTACACCATAAAGGGCACACAGCAGCACAGAAAAAATGTACTTACTTGGTCTTTCTCCAGGTCACTGCCACTGCTGGGAGGAAACAGAGGCAAGACTAGAATGGAAGGAAACAAGAGCCCAGTGGGTAAGTTTACTTACGAGAAACACAAAATACACTCTAAAAGCAATCCCTACTTCCCACAGCTTGCTGAATTCCTACCTCTCTAATTATTCACCTCTGTTCCTCTCTGGCCGGCATGAATTCTTTGCTCCAGATACTGTTTCTGAAGGCTCTTCTCGTGTCCTTGTTCAGTTGCTAAGTGATGTCCGACTCTCTGCGACCCCATGGACTGCAGCACGCCGGGCTTCCCTGTCCTTGACTATCTCTCGGAGTTCGCTCAAACGCGTGTCCGTTGAGTCGGTGATGCCACCTAACCATCTCGTCCTCTGCCACCCTCTTCTCCTTTGGGCTGCCATCTTGCCCAGCGGACCAGCCCATGTTCTAGTTTTACTAACCAGAATGCTTCCTCTTCTCCATACTTCTTCAAATCCTATTCTTTACCCAAGGATTAGCTGAGGTCCCACTCAGCCTTCCCTGAAGCTTTTCCTGAAGATTTCAGCTTACGTCAGCTTACATCAGACTCCTCTCATCTGAACTCTTTACCCCATTTATCTGTAGCTCATATTTCACAATTATCGGTCAATTCCATATTCTTTAGTACTGTTTCACATATGAACGTTTTCCCTTTCCCGTGTAACGGTAGCAGGATCATGTGATCATATATCTCTTTGATACCCTTTCCCATCACATCCTGCAAAAGTAATACCTACTGATTCATTTGAAAAGTGACTGGAAAGAACACACATACTAAACTTACTTCTTATGTTGCTTCTGGTTCTTTTCTTTTTCTTACTAGGGTATGACTTCAAGGATTTCCTTTTCTGGTTACCGGCCCAAGACAGCTCACTGCCACCACTACTTGAATCTTGATTACTCTCCGAGAAAAGATGTTTCCTATAATCAAACTTTTACAAACACAGGTGATACATGAGAATGATTGAAAGGCTGCTAGTAGCATTTATGTACACTAAACACACAACTATGAAGTTAGGCAAAACAGAAGTAACTCCTGGTAGAAGACTGGACTGTCTTACATAATAAGGCCACAGAAGTACAGAGAAGGGAGAAAGAGAAGATGATTATATCCTTAGACAGCTGCTGTCGTAGAAGATAAAATACTCTCTGATCAGATACTTGTAACTGTAGAGCTGGTAGGTAACTTTCCAAAAGCTGGTGCACCTGATTACTGTGCCAACACCAACTTCAAAATGCTAGCCCATAGGACTGATAACCACAGCTAAAAGAAAGCCAGAAGGAGCATTGTTTGTTTGCAATCCATGATCTCAACTTTAGGAACAAAAATCTCATTTATTGTTCACATACAGATTTCTTTTTTAATGCACTGACGATAGACTTAAAGCACTCTGCTCCCCAAAGGAAGAGCAACAGAGAGATGAAAGCGGACAATGTAGGAGCAAAACATCATTGACTCAGAGCAAAAAATTTCTTTTCAATTCATTAACACTTCTGATTCTCTTCAGAGTAAATCTCAGCTGCTTTAACACTTCTCTTTTACTTCACAGTGTTTTTTTAAATTTACTTTTAATTTGGAGGATAATTGCCTTACAGTGTTGTGTTGGTTTCTGCCCTACAACAACATGAATCAGCCGTAAGTATACATATGTCTTTTCTGACAAAGGACGGACTTTCGGCTCAAAGCCTAATACAAGGAAGAGTATTACAGTTTGATATAACTTTGCTATTCTCTGTTGTACTTACTTGGGGGCTTTACCAACTATTTGTTAGAATAAATGCTGATTTTCCACTTGAAAGTGGAATACTTCCTTTTAAAAACACCTTAAGATGAATTTAACTGAGAAACATAAAGACGCAGAGCCAAGGCAAAGTTTGAAGATGGTATGCAAATAACTAAAACGGGAAGGACTGCCCCAAAACAATGAAAGTGATTCCGTTACCGACATCCTTGTTTCTTGCTTTCTGTTATCCTCAAAAGCAGAATCTTTCCTGAAAGCAAAATACATTGAATCAATGGAACCGCGGCACCAGCACCTTCCCCTCTCTTTTCTCTGCCCTGTGCCCTGTGTCTGCTGTGAGCCCAGCGCATGGAGAGCACCCCTTTCTGTGACAAACTTTGTGTCTTGCAATTCATTCCCATACATCTTCTGCCAACAATTTGCTATTTAAAACAAAACCTTTGTTGAGCCCTTCTCCGTGAGGCGTATAAAGAAGAGGATGGCAGGGCAAGATGAGCAAGGCAGCAGCATTTCCTACTTGCGTCTATCTTAGACTCAGCCAGGCGCTGCAAAAGCCTTTCTGGATGTTTAGTGACGTCAAGCATCTTCTCACACAGTTACTGACCATTTGTATATCTTCTTTGGAGAAAAGTCTGTTGAAAGCCCCTCCTTTTTTAATCAGATGATTTTTGGGGGGCGGAGCTATCGAATGTAGGCATTCCTTATATATTCCGGATACTAACCCCTTATCAGATACATGGTTTGCTATTATCTATTTGTTAGCAGAAAGAAATTTGATTTTTGTATACTAATCTTTTTTTTAAGGTTTTTAAAATAACATTTATTTCTTAAAAGCTAACACATGCATAATAGGAAACCAAAAAACACAAGAAGCAAAAACAAAGTGATTCATAATCACAAGTAGTTTATCATTTGGTGTGTCCTTCTAGGTCTCTTGTATCCTTCAATTTTGTTAAACTGGGGAGTTGTTTAAGGGGACAGCATTTCAGATGGGGAAGACGGAAAATGCTCAGGAGATGGAGAGGTGATGACTGCACAACAACGTGAGTGCACTCAAAGCCACGGAACATAGACTTACAATGGTGAAGATGGCAAACTTTACATTATGTACGTTTTATCACAATTTTTTCAAAAGTCAGTCCTATACTAAAGGTTATTGTGCACGTGTGTGTAGTCTGAACAGGGATAGAACAGGATAATCAAAGAGCTAGTTTAAAACCCCACCAGGAGACTATAGGTAGAGGGGGAACTTTAAGGGACTTTGGGAGACCAACATAAGTTAATAATCACCCCAGAAAGCAACTGGAAAATCATGAAGCAAAGCAGGCTTGCTTAACAATGAAATTAACGACAAAAATATACATCAAGTCAATGATGTCTGCATCCTGCCGGTTGAGGTCACTAAGTTAATGATCCCTAGGACATGCTCCTCTGCATACATTAAAAACAAAAATAGAGAGGAAAGGTGACATTCCAAAGTGGAAAACCCTCATCATACTGATCGCTATTGTTTAGTCACTAAGTTGTGTCCAACTCTTGGCAACCCCGTGGACTGTACTGCCAGGCTCCTCTGTCCATGGAATTCTCCAGGTGAGAATACTGGAGTGGGTTGCCATCTCCTCCAAGGGGATCTTCCCAACCCAGGGATCGAACCCACGTCTCCTGCATTAGCAGGTGGATTCTTGACTGACTGAGTCACCTGGGAAGCCCCATTATACTGACACCTGACATGATTTACCATAGTCTAGCATATGTAACCACTCCTCTGCTGATTTGAATAGTGCCATGATGGTCCTAGTTTGACCATGTAGGGACAAGAAAATTTCCCAGCCTGACATGGAGGAGGAGCCAATGATGAAAGCTTAACTCAAAAATGAGGAAGACGTTGGTCTTCTCCCTGCTGTTCCTTTGATTATAAAAATGTAACCTGTGAATCACTCACTCTCATCTGCTTGCACCTCGTACCTTGTTAGCAAGAGCATGCTCAGCCGTTACCAACTCTTTGGGGCCCCACAGACTGTAGCCCTCTATCCATGGAGTTTTCCAGGCAAGAACTAATAAACTCTTTCCTTACCTTCCACTCTGCTTCTCACTGAATTCTTTATGCATTGAGACAGAAAAACCTGTGCTCTTCTGAGCCCTGAATTGCATTCTGTGGTTTCAGTCTGAATGTAAAAGCAGTTGTACATGCTGTTTTATTTATTCCAACATGAAAAAGCTAAAAAGCTCTGAGCAGCACCCAAGATTTCCTTGCTGTAAAGGTATCTGAATGTCTCTTTTAATTGAGGTACTTCATTTGCAGACAGAGAAACAGAGACCCGGCGATGAACAGATTACTCCGGTCTGGAATCCTTAGCTCAGAGTCCGCGGCGGTTTTGCTAGATGTCCTCAGGGAATGAGTACCCTCTGGAAGACCAAGACCCACCCTCTGCTCTACGTGGACAGGTTCCGCAGGACAACAAGCGAGTAGCCCCTTCCCAAAGACAAATCCAGACTTTCCAGAGCAGCAGCAACAATGTTCCATGCTTCCCAGAAGGAGAAGAAGGATGCTCGGATTCAAGCAGGGCTGGGGAGTTCTCACTGCTGAACGGAGGATCAGACAGGCGCAGAGAGGGGCAGCAGGTTTCTGGGAGGAACAGAGCCCCAGAGGCAGGCTACAGGGTTGCCTGAGCACTGCACACTTCCAAACCAAGCTGCACAGGCCCTCCCTCCAGCTCCCACTCACTCCTGCTGGGGCGGGCGTGAGAGGAAGTGAGGCCAGAAGAAACCTGGACTGCTCCAAGGATTGGAAAGGACGAAACACTGGATGCCTGGACAAGAAAGTGTGATGAGAAGGCAGTGGAGTGGTGGGGTAGGTCTCTACTCTCTTCTAATTGAAAGAGGCCCTTGACCAGGGAACGGCTAGCTACAGCAATGATACAAAAACACTCCTTTTTAGTTCCTGTATGGCCTGACACATGTAGGCTCTATTCCTGGCTTAAAACTCTCATTTTTTAAGCTCAGGCAGGAACAGATTTCACAGCGTGACAAAGAGTATTTAACATCATTAAAGGAGAAATAGAGCTGATCATTTGGTAAAGCATCCGCCTGCAACGTAGGAGCCACCCGTTCGATCCCCGGGTCAGGACGATCCCCTGGAGCAGGAAACAGCAACCCACACCAGCATTCACGCCTGGAGAATCCCATGGACAGAGGAGCCTGGCGGGCTACAGTCCACGGGGTCGCAAAGAATCGGACATGGCTGAGCACAAATGCAGGTCCTAGAGCTGCATATGTAATTTACAATTTGGAATTTATATATGTAAATTACACATGTAATTTACAATTACATATAAATTATAAACCCTTAAAGCCCCCAAATAATAAATGCTGACACAGAAACACAACACGGAAAGATATCGATTAATTCAAAGAAGAGGAATGGTGCTTGGGAGGTGGAGCCAAAACAACATCTAAAAATTAATGAAGTAAATAAAGGAAATTATCACTCACTGAGGACCTTTTGTGGGACTGTGTGGCTCTGGTAGACAGATGAAGAAGCAGCCCACGTCAGTACTGGATCTGTTCATTTATTCCTTAGTTCGTCCATCAGTGAAATCATATTACTGAACCTACTGATGAGAAAGTCTAGCAACCAGAACCCTCAAAGACTGTTGGTGGTAATGTAGATGCTCTAAAGACACCGGAAAACATGTGGGCAGCTTTTTAAAAAGTTAAATAATACCAATTATAATCCAGCTATCCCATTCCTATATATTCACCCAAGAGAAAAGAAAACATCAATCTCCATACAGAGGAGTTTCCCAGGTGGTTCAGTGGTCAAGAATCTGCCTGCAGTGCAGGAGACCGGGGTTCAATTCCTGGGTCAGGAGGATCCCCTGAAGAAGGAAATGAAAAACCACTCTGGTATTCTTGCCTGGAGAATCCCATGGACAGAGGAGGCTGGCGGGCTACAGTCCATGGAGCTGCAAAGAATTGGACATGACTTAGCAGCTAAACCACTTCCACCTCCACACACAGACTTATACATGAAGCCCAAGAGCTTTACTTGTAACAACAAAAAAAACTGGAAACTCAAATGTCCATCAACAGGAGAATGGATAGACAAGTTGTGGTATAGCCACACAATGGATCCACTATTCTCCATACTACTCAACACTATAAAAGAAAGAACTGCTGATACAAAATGAAGAATCTCAAGATACTGGGTGGGCCAGAAAGTTTGTTCAGATTTTTCTATAAGCAGTGAAAAAACTGAACAAACTTCTTGGCCAATTCCAATAAGTACGATGAATAAAAGACGCTAGGAAAAAAAAAAAAAGAGTGCCTCCAGTTCGATTCCATTGAAGTAAGATTTTTAAAATTACAAACTCATCAATAGTGACAAAGCAGATCAGTGATTGCCAAGGGTGGAGGTGGGCATGGAAAACGAGGGAGGGATTTCCAAGGGGCGGGAAGAAATTCTTGGCGATGGTGCATATGGTCCTTGTCTTGACTGTGGCGATGGCTCCCGGGTGTAGACAAATGTCAAAACTCAAAGTGTACACTTTACATAGGTACATGTTATTTCAATTATATCTCAACAAACCTGTAAAAAAAAAAATCACATGTATGACCCATTCCTCAGAGGCCTACATGGAAAAGTGGCAAATAAATTAGTACCAAGTGATACGCATTTTCTGTCCAGGAGTATCCAGTGTTCGCTCAGGAAAACTACATCACCAAAGATAACATTGGGGCTAGAGTTTCCTCCCCCAGTGGACCACGCTTTGTCAGAACTCTCCACCATGACCCGTCCGCCTTGGGGGGCCCTGTACAGCATGGCTCATAGCTTCATTGAGTTATGCAGGCCCCTTGGCCACAACAAGGCTGTGATCCGTGAAAGGGGTAGAGACCCGTAGGACAAGAGAACACTCCAGCCCTGCTGAAATTATTCACAGAAAACTGCACACAACGCTCTCTCCTTGTGTGGGGCATGGCCAGGTGCAGGAAAGGGGAAAACCCAGACGGTCGAACTGCAAATTAACAAGTCACATTAACAACAATCTACGTGGTTTATGACTTCTGAAAATCACTTACCTAGATGCATCATTTAATGGAGGAAACTGAATTGCTGCTGCTGATTCTTGTAAATCTACAGAATACTCGAGTTCTGAAGTAACTTTCAAGCATAAAAATGGAAAACAAAAATTGTTAAGCATCTGAAGTGTACGTTGAAATATACCATTCAAGTCTAATGATAGAAAAAAAAATCTGACCTTTTTGTGTATCATCCAGTTTTGATTTTTCGGGTGAATTATCAGCTGTATTTGTTTGCTGCAGGAAAATGCATATATAAACATCTGCTTAATTAGGGTGCCTTTGAGACTTTTTGGAATCATTCTACACCTCCAAAGAAAAGCATCTGAATACTAAGATATCAGGCTCTTTCTTCATTAAATTCAGCTCCAAGTGACTATTGGCTATTAAAAAAAAAAAAGATACCCACCCACAGGGGTTTACCACATCAAAGATAATCAAGAGTGTCTCACAGTTACTAAGGGAAACATCAAAGGAAGACATAAACAATGTCAACAGCATCATAACTGTTGAGATGTTCAAGTTCCCCAAAAGACAATCTATCTGGAGAAATAATCTTTGGTGTATATTTGTTTAAAAAATATGACACTATCATCACACTTCTCTACAACGTGTCCATGTGATCAAACATAAGTAAATGAACTGAACACCAATACATGCCAAGCCTTGTGTTAGGTGCTTTACACCTATTATGA
Organism: Giraffa tippelskirchi; assembly: GCF_054371585.1. Classification (NCBI taxonomy): domain Eukaryota; kingdom Metazoa; phylum Chordata; class Mammalia; order Artiodactyla; family Giraffidae; genus Giraffa; species Giraffa tippelskirchi. Next base: position 157,972,062 of record NC_137282.1, read on the forward strand.
TTTTAGTCCTAAGAGGGCCACACTACAAACCAGGGATTGTTTGTTTTTCTCTAGTCACTTAAGTCGTGTCCAACTCTTTACGACCCCATGGACTGCAGCCTGCCAGGCTCCTCTGTCCATGGGATTCTGCAGGCAAGAATACCGGAGTGGGTTGCCATTTCCTTCTTCATGGGATCTTGCAGACCCAATGACTGAACCTGCATCTCCTGCATTGGCAGGTGGATTCTTTATCACTGAGCCACCAGGGAAGCCCAAACCAGCTTTGTTCTATAGATGAGAAGCCTCAGGCCCCGTGATGTTACGTGATTTCCCCAAGTTCCCACAGTCAGTAACTAAAAGCCAGGTCTGATTCCAGGCAACATGCTGCTTCTCACAAGCTCAGTCTCCAAATCCCAAACGAGGAAATGAGGCAAAGCCAGCCAAGTCACACATTCCACAGGAGAGCCAAGGTAAGGGAAGGGCAAGAAAAAATAAGTACAGCTGGTGAACTTAATTTAAGGAGGGGATAGTCAAGAGCAGAGAGCGATGGCTGGCCAGGAGAAACCGGACAACAAGCCAGGAGAGTCAGCTTCCACCTGCCAGCACCCCGGAGGACACGGTTCAGAATCCTGCCCCCAGGTCCCTGTACTTACAGCAGGCTCAGATTGGTTATTTAAGGGGAGAGTTATCAGGCGGTGGTCATCTTCAGCCCTGGTTACCTCTGCCTGCTCGGTAGAGTCCTTGGCTTGGTCTATACTCATGAAGAAAAGAGCAATAAAAAAAAATGGTAACAATAACCATACAAAATGCTGCCTACACCCTGCAAATGCTCGTTATGGGATCCACACTGCTGGTACAGCGCCATCTTCTGGTAAGAGCTGGTAATTAGGACCTACCTCAAACATACCAAGAATCTAGAGGCACCTTGGCCTTTGGGAAATATGTAAGCTGTGCTTTGTGGGCAGACAGGCCCCTACACACCCCTATCACTTGCCTCCAGCCACCCCATCATTATTTCTCCTTTGTCATTTCCAACTGACCCCCAGAGAGACTGTATCAAGTGGACAAAATAATTCAAGGTTTAATTTGCAACTTTTTTCTCCAAAGGCATTAACACATTAATTACTCTTATATGACCACAGATTTTCAGTAACCTCTTTCAAGTAACATTTTATCACTGCTTCTACAGGGAATCCAGGTAAGGAATGTTGCGATTTCCCAATATACCTGTCTCTATTTTGTGGCTGCTAGGAATCTCAGTGTCTTCCTTCTCTAATTCACCAGAAACGGCTGAGATTTTTGTCTGGTCAGGCATCACCTGAAATGCACACCAAATCCACACGGTTTTTAAAAGCAGTTATTCTGTTATAAATTCAACATTAACATACACACAGAGAAATGGACAGCGATACGATAAAGAGTAAGGGACTTTACACGGGAGCTTCCCAGGTGGAGCTAGGGGTAAAGAATCCACCTGCCAAGGCAGGCGGTGCAAGAGACGTGGGTTCCATCCCTGGGTCAGGAAGATCCCCTGGAGAAGGGAACGGCTACCCACTCCAGCATTCTTGCCTGGAAAATCCCATGGGCAGAGGAGCCTGGAGAGCTACAGTACATGGGTCTCCAAAGAGTCGGACACGACTGAGTGACTGAACACTCACAAGGGACTTTAATACCCCCACTTACATCAACGGGTACATGAGTTAGATGGAAAAGTAATGTGAAGACATCAGCCTTAAACTGATGTTAGATCAGATGGACTTGACATACACATAACATTCTACTCAAAAGCAACAGAATACACATTCTTTTCAACACACATAGAATCCAAGAAACACTCATATATTAGGCCACAAAACAAGTCTTAATAAATTTAAGACTGAAATCATATTAAGCATCCTTACTGACCACAATGGTGTGAGACCAGAAATCAATTACAAGAGGAAAACCGGGAAATTCATGAATATGTGGCGGTTAAATGACACACTTCTGAAAAACCAATGGGTCAATGAATAAAGCAAAAGAGAGTTTAAAAATACCTTTTGGCAAATGAAAATGGAGATAAAACATACCAAAACTTATGAGATGCAGCAAAAGCAGTTCTAAGAGGGAAGTTATAGTGATAAATGCCCACATCAAAAAATAAAGAAGAAAGATCTCAAATAAACAACATATCTTTACACTTGAAAGAACTAGAAAATGAAAATAAATGAACCCCATTAGTAGAACGAAGACAAAAGAATGAAAATAAACAAAGTAGAGGCAAGAAAAAACCAGAAAAGATCAACGAAACTAAGAGCCATTTCTTTGAAAATATAAATAAAATTGACAAATATTTCTCTGGAGTCACATATGTATTTTTAAATAGAATATTATACAGCCATTAAAAAGAAGCAAATTTGCCATTTGCAACAATACGGATGGACTGTGAGGGCCTTACACAAACTGAGGTAAGTCAGACAGAGAAAGACAAATTCCGTATGATCTCACTTGTATGTGGAATCTTAAAAATGACAACAACAAAAATAAGCTCACAGATACAAACAGGAGATTGGTGATTTCCGAGCAGGGGGTTGAGGGTAGGTGAAATGAGTGAAGGGAGTCGAAAGGTACAAATTTCCTGTTATAAAATGAGTATGTCAAGGGGACTTAATGTACAGCATCGTGACTATAGCTAATACTATACTGCATATTTGAAGCTGCTAAGAGAGTAAAAGCTTTCACAAGAGAAAAAAAAATTCTAACAATGGTGATGGCTATCAGCTAGTCTCATTATGGCAATTATTTCACAATATATACAAAATGGAATCGTTATGATTTATACCTGAAACAAATAATGTTTTATGTCAATTATATTTCAATTTATAAAACCCCAATATGGAAATGAAACAAACTAAAACATACTGAAATAGTGAAGAAGAATTAGATGTGTCTGTCACCTGTTTGTCTTCTCCTAAAGCTTTAATGGAAGCTTGTGATATGTTGAATTGCAACTCAAAATGGATTTCTATTTTCGTCACTTCCTTGTTTCTGATATTAATAGGCTTCTTCAGGTAAATTTTGAGCATCTTCATCTCAGTTTCTAGCAAAAAATAAAGTCAATGTAGATCAACAAACTGAAAAGGGTTGTGTTTTTAAATTTTATAATTTTAAATGATGACTACTGTCCAGATTTTTCTGCAATGAGAAGCTGAAAAGATATTATTTAAATAAAGTTACTCGGAAATTATTTTTATCTACTGCACATGTGTTTTTATATACACACATTATGTTTAAGTAGTTAATCTTGCAGAAACAGAAGTAATTTAGCGGCATAGCAATTGAGATAGGTCTTCTAAAATTCAATCCATTTTTTTAAAGAACATTTGTGAATATAAAGCTATCATCTCTGACAGGTATTTTACTTCTCAATATATTAAGCACAACATTCATTCTCATTCTTTCTCTTAGATGCCACCCATTTCTACAATTCAAAATAAAAATCCACGGTTTCCAATATACAAACTGAAATAATCCACACTCATCTCAACAGACTCCACTTAAAGAGAAATGGAAACATCCTCAGAGAGGCCCGCTTCTCAGACAATAGTCTCCTTGAGGGTCTCCAACCAAGATGCCAGCCCTTTACTGACAAATAGTAGTTAGTTTTAATGGACGAACTAGTTCAGACCACAATTCATAGTGAGTCCAAGCGTAAGCTGCGTGAGTACAAGCGGCATTGGAAGCAGCAGGAACAAAAGCCCATGAGAGAGCCGGCGAAGCTCTTCCACAAACTGATGAGAATGGAAAAAGGAAAAAAGACACACACCTGGGTCCAGATCTGTGGCCCCTGACACTCGAAATACAGCTAGTACAACATGAGATGCGTTATAAGCATAAAACCACAGCTTATAAAGGCTAGAACCAAAAAGAGAAGGTACAGTATCTCACTAATTGTTCATATTGATTACATGTTAAAATGTGAGTATCTTGGACATACTGAGTGAAATACACATTAAAATTAGTCCACTTGAAAAAAAACTACTATGAGGCTACTAGAAAAGTTTTATTAAATATATGGTTCAGATCATATTTACATAGGATAGTGCTGGCATCTAGCGAAATTCAACAACCCCCCAAAGGCTGATGTTACTGGACATTCAGTCTCTGCACGGTAAGTCTGAAACTCTGGAGCAAAAACAATATTAAACAATGTCTGAAAAAGTAAATAGCTAACTGTGGTGTGGAAGACTCTTGAGAGTCCCTTGAACTGCATGGAGATCAAACCAGCCCATCCTAAAGGAAATCAGTCCTGCATATTCATCGGTAGGACTGATGCTGAAGCTGAAGCTCCAATACTTCCACCACCTGATGCAAAGAGCTGACTCATTGGAAAAGACTGAAGGCAGAAGGGCACAGCAGATGATGAGATGGTTGGATGGCATCACTGACTCACTGGATATGAGTTTTAGCAAGCTCCGGGAGCTGGTGGGAGACAAGGAAGCCTGGCATGCTGCAGTCCATGGGGTCATAGAGTCAGACACAACTGAGCGACTGAACTGAACTGGGCTGTGGAGCTAAATGCAAAGATACAAGGGTGAGAAGAAATAGCCCGAGAGCTACCCCAAACCTTCAACAGGCTCTTAAAGCACTGCCAACCCCTTAGCAGGAAGGGCTGTGCACGCAGTCTTGCTCATTGAGTTTGCTATACAAGCCTCAGCCTCCTCGACTATAAAACTACCAAGTCACACCTACCTCCTCCAGCTCCTATGAGGCACTTTATGAATCTTAGATTCTCCCCAAAAGGTGATGTATTTGTGAAGTATAGGATATTAACTTGGCAAGTGGGTTACTGAAAACGACCTCAGCAGCAAAGTTCAGGGTTCAGAAACTTACAATATGCAAAGTAATATTAGGATCTGACCACAGTCAGATCCATGGAAGGCTGTATGAAATACTGACTTCAGAGTAAACACCAACGATATGTTACACATCTTAAATAGTAGCAGGTAATGACTATATAGCTTCCCTGGTGGCTTAGACAGTAAAGAATCTTCCTGCAATGTGGGAGAGCCGGGTTGGATCCCTGGGTTGGGAAGATCCCCTGGAGGAGGGCATGGCAACCCACTTCAGCATTCTTGCCTGGAGAATCCATGGACAGAAGAGCCTGGCAGGCTACAGTCCATGGGATTGCAAAGACTTACTCTTAATTTATACTTACTTTTAATTTACATTTTTAATGAGATGTTTATAAACCCCTTTCCTAGAGAGAGGAGGCAGTTTCAGCTCAGCGTATACTGTCTTTTCAATTCTGCTCCTTCCCATCTGTGTCACCATAAAAAATATACATTTGGTCTTGGTCTCGGTTCCTGACCCAGAGCTCCTAAAATCCATTTTAAGCAACGGGGTGCTAGAAGCATCTTTTGCTCTCATATTTGGTCTTTGACCTTGGTTCCTGACACCAGAGCTTCTAACACCCTTGGCATCTCCTGAGTGATGAGTGTGTTTTGTAAGTTCATGAGGTGACTGGGGGCTGGAGGAACCTAGGCAACTTCAGGATGCGGACTGGTCCCCAGAAAGACCAAGGCATGGTTAGAGGGTTGAAACTTCCATCTCCCCAACCTTCAGCGAGGGGAGAAAAGGCCAGAGATGGAGTTAATATTGGATCATGCCTACATGATAAAGTTTCCATAAAAATCCCTAAACTATGGGGTTCACAGAGCTGTCGGGCTGGTGAACACAAACATTCCAGGAGGATGATGCAGCCCAGCTTCTCAGAAAGAGAAGCCCCTGCACTATGGACCCTCTGGATCCTTTATTATGTACTAGTGAAGTTACTCAGTCATGTCTGACTCTTTGCGACCCCATGGACTGTAGCCTACCAGGCTTCTCCATCCATGGAATTTTCCAGGCAAGAATACTAGAGTGGGTTGCCATTTCCTTCTCCAGGGGATCTTCCTGACCCAGGGATTGAACTCAGGTCTCCCGCATTACAGGCAGTTGCTTTTCATCCCCTACAATAAACTGATAAATGTAAACAAACACATGTTTCCCTGAGTTCTGTGAACCATTATAGCAAATTATGAAACCCAAGGAGGAGCTTGTGGGAACCTCTGAGTGGTACCCGGTTGGTCAGACACACAGGTGTCAACCTGTAATTGACTTGCAATCAGCATCTGAATGATGGGCGGTCTTCGCCATCCTTTCCTTGTCCCAGAGCTTCATGGTGAAAGGCTCTCCTCTCCTGCCTCTTCCTTTACTGCCTCCTCACGCCCCAATTTCCCTTTTTCTAATACTATTTAACAGAAGAAATTAAATCATGCAAGTGATTCCTGTTCATAGAAACTCAAATTGTGCTTATGAAATGCGATTATTCTATTTACAAATCTATTTGTAAACTGTCTATATTGTGTAGTTCTTTGCATCTTCCTGGTTATTACATCTTACCAATTATCTAATTAATGTTGCCTTTAATCCACATTTTATTAATGTATTTTTATGAGGGTTACCATTTCACCTTTTCAAAAATTATCCTTTAACACAACACTGAAGTTAACTTATGTACCCAGGAAATTACAGCAAGGAACACCGGGGGCTGAGGAAGGCCTGCCTTACCCTCAGGAGCCCCTTGGGAGAACCTCCAGTGAGAGTTCAAAGCAAGGAAGGATGGATCTGTTCTTTCCAGGGCTTGGAAGGTAAGAATCATGCTATACATTGTTTCACTTTTCACCCAAATCTGAATCTCCACGGTGGCCAAGTTCAGTTCAGCCTTCACGACAGACACTGTCATGCTTGTCTCTGCTTTCAATTTTCCATTTCTGTTATTTTGGTATAAATAGGCAAGCTGCCCTAGATTCTTTGTGAAGTAAGCATAGAATCCATATAATTGCATAGTATTTTGTTTTAACTCTTTAGTAAACCCAATTACTTCAGTGATTATGTGTATTGAGTTATTTTCAAAACATCCTTGTATTTTTTAAGGACCCAATTCAGGGATCCTGGTTAAGTGTGATGATATCTGAAATGCTGAACTAGACCAGGACCTTACTTTTATCCACCCAGAAAAGGACTGCTCCCCAATTCCATGCCCCTCAACTTTACCTACCAAGCAGAGAAGAGAGGTGAGTGATAGAGATTTAAGAAGAGGGGGGCAAAGGGCTGATATTTACCTACATGTTGTACATATCCACGTAACTCATAAGTTGTTAGTGTAAATATGTGGGAAACAGACAGCAGGTACTATAACCACTTCTTAAAATTGTGATACAAAATATAACACTTATCTTGTTCATCTTAAGTGTAGAGTTCAGTGGTATTACGTATATTCACATGGTTGTGGGAAAAAATCTCCAGAACTTTTTCACCTTACTAATCTGAAACTCTACACCCACTGAACAACCCTCCATTTCCGCCCCCCCACAGCCCCTGGTAACCACCATTCTGCTTTCTCTGTCAGTTTGACTGGACTTTGGACACTTCATTTTAGTGGGGTCATACAGTATTTGTCTTTTTGTGACTAGCATTCACTACTTAGCATGACGTCCTCAGGGTTCATCTATGTTGTGGCAAATGCCAGAATTTCCTTTATTTAAAGGTAAATAACAGTCTATTGTATGTACAGATTACATCTACTTTCTCCATTCATCAGTCGATGAACACTTGGCTGTCTTCCATCTCTTGGCTATTGTGAATAAAGCTGCCATGAATATTGGCATGCAAATCTATTCAAGTCCAACTTGCAATTCTTCTGGATATAAATCCAGAAGTGGAACTGCTGGCTCCCATGGTGACTCTGTTTTCAACTTGTTCAGGAACTGTAGCCATTTATTTACAGTGAGAAAATCAGGCGAGTCACTGAACCCCAACATTACAGACGAGAGGAGCCGCCAGCCCTTCCCCCTGAGCACAGCCTGGCTTCCACCACACTCACTGGCTCCCTCCTCCTCAAGGGCAAGCCAAGTTCGCCCTGAATTAACTAAACATACACGGCAACTGTAAACAGAAGTAACACTTGGCAGTAAAATGTGGAGTGGTTTAGAATGAACATCTTACCTAGTATGCTGAAATTCATCACTGCTTCTTTCAAAAGTCTTACTGAGTCCCACAGATCACTCTTGGAAAAAAAATAAGTGAAATCCATGAGCACTTAACACATGCTTGGCTATCAACATTCTCTAAGCACTGAGGTCTAAACAGGAATCAAACATGATTACCTCAGGATTGTTTATATAAAAAGTTACACTCTGACTTCCTAGGTTGAAATCGATCCAAAATTTCTCTAATTTTTCATCTGCAGGTTTTCTCATCTGTAAGATATAATTTCAGCATTAATATGTGAAAGGGTCAAATGAAAATTCCACTAAAAACAGAACTTCTTTCCCTAGAACAATCCTACTTTAAGATTACAGGGTCTCCTTCTATTGTCTCTCACTTCTGCAAAACAGGAAGAAGGTTTCAATTGTAATAGCTCACCTATTTCTGGAAAACTCTATATACTTATAAAAACTTATATAAACTTATAAAAATTCTATACTTAGCAATAGATGTTTAAATGTGTCAGATAACTATCCACACCATTTTTTTCTAATGTAAATCACAGAGAAAACAGTTCTATGTGAAAGCAGTAACAATCCACATGGCATATGGATAGAAACTTCTAGCAAGGAGGTACTGTGATTAAATAAAAATGGTGATTGGCTGTCTAACTCGCCACGTGTTGGAAGAAGGCTAAGACCTGAAGATTTCAAATTATCCTCATTTTTTATTGATTACAGTCACTCCTCCGTATCCATGGGTTCACTCAGACAAATGTGGATTGATTCAGGAAGTTCTAAAAAGCAAACCTTGATTTTTACACCACACTGGCAATTATTTACATAACATATTGTGTTGATATTTACAACTATTTACATAGCATTTACATTATGCTAGGCATTGTAAGTAATCTAGGGATGATTTAAAGTATGTGGGAGAGTGTGTGTACATTGGATGCAAATACTAAGCTATTTTAGATAAGGCACTTGACTATCCACAGATTTTGGCATCCACGAGGGGTCTTGGGGCTGGTCCCCCATGGGTACCAAGAAATGATTGTATTACAAAATAAATAAATGCTCTTAAAGAAAGAAGGCAGAAGGAAAGACAGATAGATTAAAACAGTATGGTGCTTATGTGTGTGAATGTGTGTGTGTGGTGCTTATAGAAAGAGTAAATATCTCCTTTTTTGTCCCTCAACTTTACAGAGGTCCCTTTTCATTCAAACCATTAACAATGCCTTTGCTTCTTTCAAGATATGTTAGACACACTCAGCAAGTGGGACAAACACTAGACTTACTATTCTCCCACTTGCTTCTCCAATAAACAGTATTTCTTGGCCACCATTCCATCAGGCATGTCCACTTTTTATTAGTGACAGCTATAGAGTTGAGCAAAGGTGTTAACACATGTCTGTGTCGTGGAAAGCCAGTGTCCAGACCCCTACTGAAGCTGATAGAAATTTAGAAGTCCTAGAAAGAAGCAAGCAAGCAGAGACTGGAGTCCTCACACAACCAGAAGGAAAAACAGACAGACCTGAGACACAGAAATCAAGCTACCAAAATCAGTTCTAGAGAGAAAGAATTTATCATGTAGTCATGATCAAACAGTTCAGCTCACAGAGGCAAAGAAGGGTGCGCTGGACCCAAAACAAAGGGTCATCTAGGACATTCAAGAGACATGATCCAGCAAACCTCAGCAAAGTCCAGGTTCAGAGACCTTTGAAAATTTTACCCGAAAAAAAAACTGAGACGGTACAGGTTGGGGCACTTTTACATGAAGGACCTTGTTCCTCTAGGAGCCAAAGAGGGTGAAAAGAGACTACACAATTTTGGACTAGAAAGTACAAGGTAGAATGAGCTAGAGAAAGGAGAGTGACCCCAGTTGCTGGGGACAGAGTGGGAGGCACCTACCGGAAGGAAAGAAGCAAGGGACCTGCCCTGTTCCCTCCAATCCAGGCGTGAACAATGTTGCCCATGAACAGGATAAAGTAAGGCCAGGTTCCTGTAACTGACCTCGTGAACAAAGTATATAAACTCAAAAACTCATTTATCAAGTAGTAACAGTAGGGTTCTTACATAGTAAGCTTCAGAGTTGAAGCCTCTAGGAAGAAAAGCAAGATTTCTTTAAGAAAAAAAAAAACCACCCTTCTGTGTAGTGAGAGCAGTTTGGCCTGATGTACATCTACTTATGGATCTCACTATATAGCACCCAACTTCACAGCCCCAAAGACAGACATACCTCATGCTCACCAGCAAAAGCAGCAATGCATGGAAATGAATAGACCCTGCAAAACATCTCACAATTAAAAAGTAAAATAAAATGTGGATGGACCCCACACACAAGCTACAGACATTCTATACACAAGTATGGATAACTAGGTGTGCTGTTAAGTCCCTTGGTACAAAGTATGGAAGAAGCTCTCAAAGCTGCAAATGGAGATCTGTTACCATGGGCAGAATTCAAATCCCATCTGGCAGGTTACAAGCCAGGTTTTCCAGTACTATATACACCTCAACCCAGCTGCCTGGCAAGAGTCCTAATGAAAGCAGTGAACTTAGCCAGCATTTTCCCAAAGACTTAACTGTCCATAACGCATCTTTCCCTACTTATCCTCAGACCTATAGGAAATCATTCTTCATGAAATCTCTCTGGAGGATATAATGTTACAACTGCTGTAAATCACAAATAAATATGTACAGACTGAATGAAATCATTTTACACACACACTAATGAATTGCTAGGCAGAATGAGTCTTCTCTTCTGAGGGTTCTACTCAATGGATAACCCAGTGATGCCCAGTAAATTCGGCATTCTATACTCTCCCCTAAAATAAAACAGATTCTAGATTTCTTAAAAAACATCAGACATTCAGTGATTTCTCTGGTAGTATAGGGGATAAGAATCTGCCTCCAATGCAGGAGACACAGGTTCGATCTCTAGCCTGGGGAAGATCCTACATGGCTCAGAACAATTACGCCCGTTGAGCCACAACTACCGAAACCCATGCACCCTACAGCCTGTGCTTGGCAACAAGAGAAACCACCACGATAAGAAACCCATGGACTGCAGTGAAGAGTAGCCCCCGCTTGCTGCAACTACAGAGAAAGCCAGCGTGCAGGAACAAAGACCCAGCGCAACCAAAAACAAAATAAATTTTTAAAAAGACATTCAGAATAGAACTAGTCAATAAAGTAAAGCTCAGAGAAACAGCTTACCTTCTTTGGTCACCAAGTCTGTCGTTTAGGTGATTGACAAACCGTCTACAATCCTTCAAAGTAAATAATGCAAACTTTTTGTTAAACAAACCAAGATATTCAATTTAAATACTACCCTTTGCAGCATAACAGAGACCAGTGTTTGCTTCTACATTTTCAGGATCCAGAGCCATCAAGATTCCATAAGGACTCATTATTAACCATGATAACTGTAACAATGCTTTGTATCAGAAAGAAGAGGCTCCAGGCTCAAGTTCTGAACTCCCAGCTGAGGAATACTTTATGTGCAATTATGTTTCCCTGGGCTAAAAGAGTGAACAAGAGGAATACCTCTTACCGATGACCTAGACTGTAATATTTGACTAACCCTTGGGCATCCGTCTCCCCAGCACAAGCCAACCACAAACCCATAGAACTTATCAACTTGGGATTTATCCTGGTGTATTTATCCACTGCCAATTTTCCTTATCAGCAGTTCTCTCTCCTGCTCCTTCCTGGAATCTCTCTCCTGCTATAGGTTCTAAGAATAAAGAATATGTCTAGAGTTCTCCTAATCAAAAACCATTAGGGAGGCAAACTTGTTACCCCCCAAATTCTAAAACTAGAGAGATACTGATGCAGGTTTTTTCCCCTCTTGTTGGAGAGGGATGTCTGTTGTGGTAAACAGTCCTTGTGCTCCATGTCTAGATTCAGCACTAAATGGACATGCATGTGAGCCTTCCTCTAAAAGCCATTCCACTAAGAAACTGACGGCTCTGACGGAAAATGATTTGAGAAACAAGATAACTACTTTTGTTTTGCAAAACTGAAAGTGAAAAGTGAAAGTGAAGTCGCTCAGTTGTGTCCAACTCTTTGCGACCCCATGGATTATACAGTCCGTGAAATTCTCCAGGCCAGAATACTGGAGTGCGTAGCCTATTCATTCTCCATGGATCTTCCTGACCCAGGAATTGAATGGGGGTCTCCTGCATTGCAAGCAGATTCTTCACCAACTGAGCTACCAGGGAAGCAGGTTGCATGAAAGACACCAAAAACTATTGGCTTCCCTTGCGGCTCAGCTGGTAAAGAATCCGCCTGCAATGTGGGGGACCTGGGTTTGAACCCTGGGTTGGGAAGATCCCCTGGCGAAGGGAAAGGCTACCCACTCCAGTATTCTGGCCTGGAAAATTCCATGGACTGTATAGACCATGGGGTCACAAAGAGTTGGACACGACTGAGCGGCTTTCACGTCATTTCAAACTGTGGAGGCTGGAGCGGTCACGTCATAACCACCCCATAATACTCCTCTGCCACCAGAGCACCCAAGCCAGCTTCAGCCTCCTCCATCACCCGAGGTGCTCTCTGCAAGGCACATTCTTTTCTTCTCTGACTCTCCCTACTCTTCAAGGTTTGTTGAAAGTCACTTTCCCCTCCATGACATGGTCTCCGACTGGATCCATCAAATTCACACAGTTCTGTCTCCAGGCTCGGTTTCCTATAAAGATGTCCTAACTCTAGGCTGGTATTTGGTCCACACATACTCTATTTCTATTGTCCTAGTTATTTCCACAAAGTGGGAAACAAGAAGCTTCAAAATGGCAGCACAATCACACTTAGGGCAAAAACCCTTCCCCAAGCTCAACATACATGAAGGCTCTGAGAACATGCTTCGTGAGTATTGATTCAATGGAATTTTCATGACCATGGATCTCACCGTCTCAAATTCTCGGTCGTTAATTTCTTTGAAAGCCTTAGCAATGGTGTCATCTTCAAACCACTGAGGGACAAAGTCCTCCCTGGATTTTTTTGTCGTCAGTCTACACAACGCTTCACAAAGAGCCACCTGCTGGCCATAATCTAGAGATTAAAAACATGGCAGACAGGGATAATTCTGGGCACAAAGCAAAAGAAGAAACGAATTCTACAGATTAGCATTTGCTCTAAGTTCCAGCTTAGAAGACTAGCATGTGCTTCTAGTTTGAAGCAGCAAGCTATATCCTGGAGCAATTATAATCATTTAAAGTGTGAAAGTGTTAGTCGCTCAGTCGTGTCTGACTCTGCAACCCCATGGACTGCAGCCTGCCAGGCTCCTCTGTCTATGCGATTCTCCAGGCAAGAACACAGAAGTGGGTTGCCATGCCCTTCTCTGGAGGATCTTCCCGACCTAGGGTTCGAACCCAGGTCTCCTGCATTGCAGGCAGAGTCTTTACAGTCTGAGCCACCAGGGAAGCCCCAGTAATCATTTAAATTCATCTATGAGAAATTTCAGGAGAAAAATCCAAACAATAGGTCAATATGCAACAATTTCTAAAAAAAAAAAAATAAATGTTACTTCTGCATTCTATATTTCAGATATATTAAAACATTCAAAACCAACTAAGTCCAAGACTCACAGACACAGAGAACAAATTAGCGGTTACCAGTGGGAAGAGGGAAGGGGAGAGGGGCAAGATAGGAGTGAGGAAGTAGGAGGTACAAAGTATTGGGCATAAAATAAGCTATAAGGATACACTGCACAGCATGGGAAATACAGAAAGTATTTTATAGTAACTATAAACTGAGCATAACCTTTAAAAATTGTGAATTACTATATTGTATACCTGTAACTTATATAATATTATACATCAACTAGACCTCACTTTTTTCTTAAAAAAAAAAGAGCAGATTTTTTCCAGTCTTAAGAAATATTTCTACTATAACAAAATCCCAAGATAAACTGTGGTTTTTCAGAGCATATAAACAAAATTACATATCCCAACATGTTTAGATTTTAAACAATTTTAAAGGTAAAAACCAAATTGCAGCTGGATATGCAAACTTAAATTTGCGAAATAATAATGTATGTTGCTAGTGAATATATGTATTAAAGTATAAACATATTCTTGAAAATGGAAAACAAGTCCAAGTCAAGGAGTATCTCTACAGATAAAGAGGGGGATGGGATGGGAATTTGGACACGGGGCTTTACCTGTAACTCTGATTTACTTAAAAAAGAATTTTGAGCAAATTTGGAAAAATTATCAAATTTGACTAACCTCATTGAAGAGTAAAGGAATATTCATTAATTATTCTTTATCGTTTCAGCATGCTTAATGCTTTGATCATAAATTTAAAAAAATTATTTTTTAATTAAAAATTCTACTTCCTGTTTTCAATTTGACCATACTTTATTCCCCATAGTTCCAAGATGCTCATTAAACACCCCCATGTCCCATATTTAATATTCTCATATTTAAAATTCTAAATGCTTCTTACCACCCACAGTCAAGATTGTCCTTGCAAGGTCTTTCCTGAAATATTTAGATAAACTTCATTTTACTGTGATGAACATAAATAAGTAAAACTTTACTACATTGGCATTAAAATTTTAAGCTGAGACGTATATTTTTTTAAAGTATTTCAAACTCATTATCAGAATGTCCTCAATATCAAGAACACATTTTTATGGGAAAAGTCTCAAATTTATATATTGACTTAAATACACTTTTTAAAGAGAAACTAGAACTACTACACACTCTGAGATTCTAGTTCTTCTGTAAAGTGAGTTTGATCATCTCCAAAGATTCATCAAATGCTAAGATGCTGGAATTCTAAAATCACCTCACCAGCCTGTGAAGATGTATATTCTTTATTATTATTGTTACATAGCTTGACCCTGGAAGAAATGATACAGTAGGTGCTGTCGGTCTTTCTTATCACTGTTTGGAATCAAATTTTAAAACTGATAAAGTTACAGATGTAATGGGATTAAGTTATCACATTACTATAACCACCAGAGATTCCCAAACTTCATGTTCATTTAAGAATTTCAATTAAATGCTAACAAGTGTGAAGCTGATCTTTTCTAATGTCATAACTCCCAAGTTAAAGAATGGATTTCAGAAATCTTGTAATAGTTCAGTTTCTCATAATAAATGGATGGATTTGTCATAATTTAGTAGAAATCTTAGAATGGTCTTATCGAGAGTTCTACTTAGTTTTATGTTTGCAGGTTTTACATTTGACTAGAAGTGCAAACGGAGAAGGCAATGGCACCCCACTCCAGTCCTCTTGCCTGGAAAATCCCATGGACGGAGGAGCCTGGTAGGCTGTAGTCCATGGGGTCGCTAAGAGTCAGACATGACTGAGCGACTTCACTTCACTTTTCCTGTTCATGCACTGGAGAAGGAAATGGCAACCCACTCCAGTATTCTTGCCTGGAGAATCCCAGGGATGGCGGAGCCTGGTGGGCTGCCATCTATGGGGTCGCACAGAGTCGGACACGACTGAAGCGACTTAGCAGCAGTAGTAGCAGAAGTGCAAAACATTCCAGGTGAGAACACTCAAACGTTAAGACAGGACCACTGCATTGGTCTGGAAACTGAGCAGAGACCATCAGATCGACTTCTCTCCAGATCTAAGTGCATGACTAAGGGTAATAGTTAAACTACTGTATTCAAAGCAACTTAGCAGGAAAATTTCAGAGGAAACCCTGCATCCTGCAAAGAGTTAAACGGACAAACACGGTGAGCTCCACAGTCACCAATCACCTCCTTCAGGTCTGTGCTGTGCTTAGTTGCTCAGTCGTGTCCGACTCTCTGCGACCCCACGGACTGTAGCCCGCCAGGCTTCTCTGTCCATGGGGATTCTCCAGGCAAGGATACTGGAGTGGTTTGCCATTTCCTTCTCCAGGGGATCTTCCCGACTCAGGGATCGAACCCAGGTCTCCTGCATTGCAGGCGGATTCTTCACCATCTGAGCCCCCAGGGAAGTCCACACTGTGATAAGCTGGATCCCCTCCTCTTGCAGGCGTGGCTGCGTGTCACTGCAACCATGGAGGGCCATAATGATGTCTGCGCTGCTGACTGGTGCTCAGCACACAGTCACAGGTTCAGGCTCAAACCTCAAAACAAGGTACGAGTGTTGCTTCCCATGGTCAACACAACCACCTTACCTCCAAATTTCAATGTCCCAGGAACCATGTAACTGTGAGTGGGTCACCAAAACCCCAAAAATCCATCCCGTGGAAAGCAATACATGCCATACTGGGACAGCTAACAGCTGGTAACCTGTGAGTATCTGCTGTCTACCAGGTGATATGCTAATCACTTCCAATGGATTGCCTGATTTGACCTGTACTCTATCGATCAGGTATCGATGTTGGTTCCATTTTACAGGTGAGCAGACTGAGGTGTAGTGAGTTAAGACTGTGCTCTAGAGGAACCACCAGCCTAAGTGGCAAAGCCAGGATTGGAATGCTGAAGCCTGGCACCAGGTCTGTATTCTTAACATTCTCCCATGAGTCGCTAATCTCAGTTCACATTCACAGTGAGAAATAATCTAAAGCCTGAGAAAGTATTTCACCTCACAAATGAGATAGAACCGAAAAAAAAAAACAAAAAAACCTACCACCACCACAAACACCTAAACAGAACAAAGACTGTCCGTGTGTTAGTTGCCCAGTCGTGTCTGGCTCTTTGTGACCCCGTGGACTGTAGCCCATCAGGCTCCATCTGAGTCACCAGGGAAGCACAACAGATTGGGGTAATACAGTCCAGAGAGATTTTGCCCTTATATCACCACCAGATCAGGTCAAGGTCACGTACATAAGACGACATGGGCCTTCCAACAAGAGGAGCCGTTTTCTCTCTTCCCGAGGTACAGCTTGCAGAAGGCCGTTCAAGATCATCAGTGCCTGTTGGGAGTTGGGAAAGGTTTGCAGAGAAAGAAACAGAAGAGAGGACTAGCCACAAACTTTCCCACGGGGCCCAGGGCAACTACTATCAGCAACGCACCTCCCGTTGGATCAAAGGATTTACAGCTTCTTCTGTCACTAGAAATCCCAAGGTAAATATGAAGGAATCCAACATCTGAATTTTCCCTGAAAGCAGAATTTTCAAAGACTCACACTGATGCTAAAAAAAAATAAATAAATAAATAAGGAAATGATTGTACACAGCAGGAGAGGCAAAGGCTGAAAAGCCATGGGCAGCAAATGTTTCCGAAATTATCTAGGCTGGATAAGGGACACATGATAGCCTACTGCAAGTTCTAGAAACCCCCAGGCCACAATAGATTTGCAGGGCCTTTGTTATTGTTCAGTCACTAAGTCGTGTCAGACTCTCTGCGACCCCGTGAACTGCAGCACGCCGGGCTTCCTTGTCCTGCATGACCTAGACACCCACGGAAAGAAAGAGCAGCAGTGCATCCAGAGTCTGACTGTGACGATCGCATCTCAGGTCAGTTACTTTGGTATCCAGAGTGAGCAACGTGCAAGGGCGGCTCCTGCACACAAGTTCCCATTGTTTCTATGCGTTTCTCACATTTGTGTATTTTATAAAAGCAAAAATTTTATAAAGGTCTTAGGAGGCTTCCCTGGTGGCTCAGACAGTAAAGAATCTGCCTGCAATGCAGAAGACCCAGGTTCGATCCCTGGGTCAGGCAGATACCCTGGAGAAGGAAATGGCAACCCACTCCAGTATTCTTGCCTGGAGAATCCCATGGACAGAGGAGCCTGGTGGGCTGCAGTCCATGGGGTTGCAAAGAGTCAGACACAACTGAGCAACTAAGCACAGTACAGCACATTCACTGTAGAAAGTAGTGTGAATTTAATAGTAGCTTTTCAAAAGAATAAAAAAGATGGACGATAGGGAGAGGACATTAAAATAGCCCCAATATCTATCCATCTTTGTTTTCTTTATTTTTAATTGGAGGATAATTGCTTTACAATGTTGTGTTGGTTTCTGCCATACAACATCCGTTGAATTAGCCAAAAGTATACATGTCCCCTCCTGCTTTACCTCCCCCACCCCCACCCCACCCCACCCCTCTGTGCATCTTTGAATGCATGGTTTCATATTTCAAAATGTGGAATTACCTTTAACGTGAGCTAAGCTGAACAATATCACCCTAACCTCCAAATGATGCCACCTTTTGTGCTCTTGAAAGACAGAGAGAGGCATCAGAATTGATTTCAAGTTAAATCAGTAATAGGTAACTTTGCTGGTTTGGAATGATAAAAGTGGCTCTCCATCCCTGATCAGAACTAAATGACCAAATGGTGGTAGAAGCAGCAAAATAAAGATGCACCAGAGGTAAATAAGACACACTTTTTAGCAAAATTCACTGCAGCACCACAATCTGACTACCATAAGATGGTCAGTTAATCCAAATATAATAGTTAAACCCATGTCACTTTTATGTATCATTTAGATAAATATTCTTCTCTAGTCAAGAATATTCTATTAATGAGAGGTCAATGGCCAATTAGTAGTAAATAATACACTCACCTTTACTACTACTTCTGGAAATAGTCTAATGAAAAGAAAAAGTAAAACTTCTATTATTTTTTAAAAGCATTAGCAACTATAACATTAATGTATTAATGCTGATAATTCTCTAACAGGCAGAAGTTGACTTTAACTACCGTAGAAAAAAATTATAGAGAAATCCTCTTTGACCTTCGATCCACTTTATTAAAATCAGCCTATTACCTCCAATCAGGTGAACAATATATTAGAAAATAAATCACCTTATTTTTCTATAATATTGGTTACACATATTGTTTGTTACTATCTCATATAACATTTCTAAAAATAAAATATGAGTCTTTAAATAAAATCCACTTCTCGGAAAAACACAAGCTTTATAAACAACCTGAAGATTCCTACAAATTACCACTGGCATCTGCTCAGTCAAGCACCCACCCCCATCCTTACCAAGGCTGTGTCAAAAAAGTCTTCTGTCACATTCTTCAGAGATGTGTCTGAGGCTAGGTCTGCCATGGTCAGAAATTCCGCTGTTCTTTCAAACCAGGATACCATGTACACAAGAAAAGAAATACTTATACAACCTCTAGGACTGAATTACTACACCCCATTCGATAAAAGTTCACAATTCTATCATTTTAAAGACCTCTTTCCATTCCTTGTCATTTCGATCAGGTCTGGTCCTGAAGTCTTCATCTAGACCACTCCAGAATGGCCTCAGACCACTACAAAGTTGCAATAAGTTCTGATACCAGCAAGAACTGGAGACTTTGCCACGATCATCCACACCAGAAAGCCTTATAAAGGGGCTAGTGAGTGGTCAAAAGAACACAGGAGAAATTCCTCATTCCTGTAACTTGGGAGGTTATGGAAAACAAGCCATCCAGTGTCAAAGGACAGCAGATTCCAGGGAGTGCTCCAGAAGCGGCCCAGTTCAGGACACAGGCCTGGCTACCTTTCTTCCTTTCTTCTGCCAGAAGCTTCCAGCTAATTGGAGATCCCCACCCCTCACCCCCCCCCACCTCTAAGATCATCTATGTAAGTTCTTATTACGTTGCTAGAATCGGTGTGATTTAAAATTAACTTATATAAACCTCCCTGTGCTCCGTGTCTGCTCAGACGCTCAGTCGTCCCCGACTTTTTGCGACCCCACAGACGGCAGCCCGCCGGGCTCCTCTGTCCATGGGATTCTCCAGGCAAGAAGACTGGAGTGGGTTGCCCATTTCCACCTCCAGGAGATCTTCTCAACCCAGGGATCCAGCCCGTGTCTCCTGCATGGGCAGGCAGAGTCTTTACCACTGAGCCACCTGGGAAGCCCATAAACCTTTCTAGAATATATTTGTTCAATAAAGCGAAGGCCATCTTTGGATATTTTTTTGCAGAGACTAGACACTCCTATAAAAAAAAAGAAAATCCTGGCATGTACAGTCAGAAATCATCAGTTGAACAAGAGGTTGGTGACATGAGTTTGTGATGAGGAACTCTTACAGGAGTGGGGCCTTCGAGACTTTGTTCACTTTAGAGTCAAGAACCCGAGGTACCATCCGATGGCCATGGATGAACCCATCAGCTCTCAATCTTGGCTGCACATTAGGAAATCCTGAGGAGCTTTAAAATGCCCTCATGAGTGAGACCACTGCAGACCCAGTAAATCAGAATCTCTGGCAATGGGTCCCTCAAACGACATCTCAAAGCTCTCTAGGTGATTTTAAGGTACAGCAAGGTTTGGAAGCTCTATTAAGTTCCAGGTGATTTTATCTCAAATCAGACAAATATTTGCACTTGATTGAATCATCCACCTCCTGAAACAAACTTTTCTCCAACAGTCCATGGAAGAAATGTTCCAGAGGTCGGTGGGGCAGGGGATAAATTGGGAGATTGAGACTGATTTATACACAGCACTATTTATATATATATACCAGATAAATAATAACTTGTTGTATAGTACAGGGAACTCAACACACTAATGGCCTACATGGGGAAAGAGATCTTAACAAGTGGATATACGTATAGCTGATTCACTTGGCTGTACACCTGAAACTAACACAACATTGTAAACCAACTATTCTCTAATAAAAAGTTTTTTTAAAATGTTCCTCTACAAGCAGAACTCACTGCTAAAGCACTTTTTTCTCTCTTCCTATACTCATGCTCAAAATTCTATGCTTTTAAATACATTTCTGTCACTATCCCATTTATGACCCCAAATCCTGTCCCCCTGGCCCCGCCCACCAAAATCCACTGAGTATAGATTTAGACACGTGGGGAAAATGCCACATTATTTGATCAAAACCTGGATTAGGAATTCACTGTGAAGTCATCTCTGTGCCAAGATTATGCATAATAACTGTTACACCAGCTGTCCCTACAGCTGTGTCATTACCAGAAATCAGACAGATAATTATTGACAGATGTAATAGCTGTTACTCATGATGCATATAGCAAAGGAGACGTCACTCAGTCCTCCTGAATCAAGTACAGGTCCAAACTTGCTCCTCTCTGTAGGAAATTCTTCTTTTATGGAGAACCACCTCCCAGCACACTTTATGTTGAGCCTGTGAGCCCAGTGGGCTTTAGAAGTATAAAATCTGGTACCGCCTCCACTCTGATAATATCAACCTAGTCTCCTTGGTCAATACCTACACGAATTAACACTACATGCTTTACAAGGTGTTTAAATTTTGGCTATGGCATTTCCATCGCCAGCTAGAATTCCAACGGAATGTAAAAATCCCTATTTGGTTTCAAAACTCCAGTGGAGACTTGATCTGACACTTTTCAACCCTTGGGAAGGCATTCCTAAGTGTAAATATAGATTTCAGTTTAGAGCAGATCCCAATTCATCCCCCCAAATCAGCTTCAGGTTCCAAGATGCCCTTGGGACACCCTGCTCCATTCCTTTGGAGTTTTGGCTCTTTGTCCCTGCTTAACGTTACCTGCATAAGTAAGTATATCAGGGAGTTGCTGCTTAGTCGCTCAGTCGTGTCTGACTCTTTTCCACCCCATGGACTGTAGCCCTCTAGGCTCCTTTGTCCATGGGATTATGCAGGCAAGGACACTGGAGTAGGTTGCCAGTTCCTTCTCCAGGGGATCAGAGAGTTGGGTGGGGCTAAAATCAATATGAAATACACATGTGTTAATATTTGTTTTTCTCTGATATATATATATACACACACACACATATATACATATATACAAACATATCAAACACACTACCATGTGTAAATAGATGGCTGGTGGGAAGCTGCTGTATAGCACAGAGAGCCCAGCGCAGTGCTCTGTGATGACGAGACGGGTAGGATGAGGGGTGGGGCGGAAGGGCCGTCTGGGAGGGAGGGGATGTATGTAGACATATAGCTGATCAGCCCTGAATGTTCACTGGAAGGACTGATGTTGAAGCTGAAACACCAATATTCTGGCCACCTGATGCGAAGAACTGACTCACTGGAAAAGACCCTGATGCTGGGAAAGACTGAAGGCGGGAGGAGAAGGGGACGACAGAGGATGAGATGGCTTGACTGCATCACTGACTCAATGGGCACGAGTTTGAGTAAACTCCGGGAGTTGGTGATGGACAGGGAGGCCTGGTGTGCTACAGTCCGTGGGGTCGCACAACTGAGCAACTGAACTGAACGGACAGCTGATTTACTTTGCTATACAGCAGAAACTAACAACACTATAAACAATTATACCCCATTAAAAAAATGAAATACACAACTTGCATTAAGTACAGCCCTTTGATTTCCACTCCTTCCCACCCCCCACCCACCAGCTGCTAACACTTTTAAAGTCCCTGAGAGAAGTCAGGAAAACTCGAGGAGTTTACTCTCTCTCCCCCATAGAGGGGTAGCCCCATGATTACAGGCATTTTAAAGTGAAAAAGGACAGACGCATCTCCTTGGCCCAACCCAATATCAATAAACTTCAGGTACAAGTACCTGAAGGGGGTAAACAGAGGTTTTATTGCCAGCTTGGTCACCCTTCTGTCCTCTACCTACCCTCATGTTCTCATCAACAATCAATCTCAGGGCTGCAAATCTTAATCATGAAAAACAAAGTACAGCAAGAGACTGTGAAAACTCTGCTTTGCTTCCAGATGCCATTATCAAAGGCACACACCATGTTATCTTCTGATTAAAAAACAGAACTGTGTAATTTGGGTGACTTAGAATAAGCAAAAGATACTTTTGCCATGTGTTTTTTCAGATTCAGCTAGGCTTTTAGGAAGCTGGAGAAGTGGCCTGTGGCAAAGGGAAGTAACTGATCTTTTATCTAGGTCCAATCTTGTTACGGGAAAAGACCCTGATGCTGGAAAGACTGAGGACAGGAGGAGAAGGGGATTGACAGAGGATGATGGTTGAGTGGCATCACTGATTCGATGGATATGAATCTGAGCAAACTCTGAGAGATGGTAAAGGACAGGGAATCCCGGAGTCCTGCAGTCCATGGGAACGCAAAGAGTTGGACGTGATTGAGTGAATAAACAACAACAACAACAATCTTGTTAATAAAGTGCATTAAATAGTTATAAAGCTTTTGGGGGAGGGGTGTAATAGTCCACTCTCTTCATTCTATATTTAAGTTAAATTCACTGAAATAATAAAATCTTACCATTAGTGCATTGACTTGTCAAGGGGAGGAGGGGCTGTGTCTAACTTATTCTTATACACTCCCCAAGCGTCCTGTCCACCCTATACATCAGGAAACACATGGAACTTAAGTTTTGATCAGATATAGGCAATAAGCACTGGCATCAATTCCTTTTCAAATCTGACTTCAAAGAAACATAAAATACCAAACTGGGCAACTAACTCCCCTCTCATTCTTTAAGTTACTCAAATCTGCACAAAATTAAAGGATGACACTTATCTTTGGGATCAGACCCTGCTTAATCAGCAAAGGCTCATCTTCTTTGAGGCCATCAGTAAAGAATCGCTGGATACATTTCAGCAACAGAGAAACGTGCTGGAATTCATTTTTATCCAGTTCCTTGGGATGAGACCACACCAAGTTAAAAACCTTACACAGTTACACATCAGTATTCTGATTACAAAACAGAAAAACAAAACTCACTTGCCTTATTTACTGATCTGTCAAGATGGCGTAATAAAAGATTGTTATATTTTTGAGGAACATGGCGCTGTTCCTGAAAATATTCTTTGATTTTCTGAAATCCTTCATCATGGAATGCATTAGTAATAAGCCATTGAAGCTGGAATATTGACAGTTTGAAAATTACTCTTTTTCCCCAAGGATATTTATTTTATAGTGATATTTCTAACAATTGCTATCGATAATAATTCAGTGCAGAAAAATTCAGTGCCGAAAAAGAGGGTAAGAATAGTTATATCTTTAACAGCAACCATGCAGGCAATGATTTTGGGGGCTTAAGACAGTAGTTTGCAAAACCACCACCAGTACAGTACGGACATCACCAGGGGACGTGTTAGGAGTCAGAAACTCTGGGAGCAGGGCCTTTCAGGTGATCCTCATCATGCTAAAATCTGAGAACCGCTGACTTACGGAAAACCACACCTGAATTACAGGTATCTGTGGGTAAAGAGACTTTATCCTCCATGATGTTAGAAACTCTAAAACACTACAAAATTCAAGCCTATTATCACTCATTAAGTTACATAAATGATTTTAACAGGAGAAAACTAATTCAACACAAATACTTACAGTTAAAGGAACTAATACACAAATTGCTATGATGAATGAAACTGAACTTTTCTGCCTGAAAGTTCGTCAAGACCTATCTCTATATGTGTGCTTGAATAACATATATTCTTAAATATCTGTACTATAAAAGTTACGATTTCTTCTTTAATCAAGAAAACCCAGTCTAATCCTACAGGCTAACTTACAGTATTTTAACGAGTCATTTTACTATATCCAGCCTGAAATTCCATTTGTTACTAGTATTGATTTAAATGAGGAGAGAGCATTTGAAATTAAACATTTAAACAGAATTTAAGTTGTGTTATGTTGCTTCAGTCATGTCCAACTCTTTGCAACCCCGTGGACTGTAGCCCACCAGGCTCCTCTGTCCATGGGATTCTCTAGGCAAGAACACTAAAGTGGGTTGCCATGCCCTCCTCCAGGGGATCTTCCCAACTCAGGGATCGAATCCATGACTCTTAGGTCTCCTGCATTGGCAGGCAGGTTCTTTACCACTGCACCTCCTGGGAAACCCCTATCTAAAGTCAGTCAAGCGCAATTATTCTCCATCAGAACACCTGTTCCATTTTCTTCCTACCATCTTTGTTCTTAATCTGTCTCTTTGGCTCTCTGCAAGGCTGAAAGTTCTAGGAGAACCAGCATTGTGTCTATTTTGCTCAATACTGTCTACCTCCACCTAGAATAGTGCAACGGAATAGCCTAGCTTAGGATGTTAGTAGAGTAATCAAAGACATGGTGATAAGCTGATGCAAATTAGAAAAGTAGAAGAGGATTCCTCAGGCTTGAATAACTGCAGGAAGAAATCATGCGGACACCCCAGGAAACACAGAACAAGACAGCACACACACAGAACACAAACATGATCTTTACAGAGAAAGCATCCCGGGGCATTCCACTCTCATCCTTTTCCTGAACGGACTGCAAAGGACCTTCGGTCTCCTGTGTACAAAAAACATTTTTAAAAATTTTTTATTTCAAAGAAAAGGACTACGTTTTAAAAAGAAATACACGTTTACATTATTTTCCTGAACAAAACTTTCTTCGTTCATGCCACTCACTGAGACTAAGAAAAACATGACTGAAAAGAAAGCCCCAAAGCTTTATCCAACCTTCATTAACACTTATGACAAATACAAACTCCCACAAGAAACAAAGCAATCATCATTGTAATAAATGACCACATAAAATAAATTTAAACTCTATAGCAGCAACTATGATAAAAAAGAAAAGGCTTTGAATTAATGAACCATTTTCAGAATGAGAGCTTGTAAAATAAAGTTTTCTAAAGTGAGTTTCAAGCCCAGTCATGCTTTATATTTCTGACTTGCATGAGTTTTAAACGTGGCTCTAGGGCTTAAAACTGAAACTTCAAGGATCAAAACAGCAACAACAAGAAAACTTACTAAACATTGAGAAATGAGTTGTTACACATTCTCTTCAAGAAGTGATTCCTGGATTACCAACCAGGTTTTCACAAACATGCTAAACAAAGGCATCTCACCTTGTTGCTCCCAACAATTAAAGAATAACTTTTTTAAAAAATTTAATCTCTCTCCCAAAGAGGTTTTCTTTCTTTTTTTTTTAATCTAGCTTGGGCTAACAGTCCTTTGTGTACTGGACAAAATCCTTAAATATCAGCATATTTTACAATAATATTATTTATAAATAGAAAAAAAAAGGTGAATTCAAAGACTCAAATCTAGGTTTGTTTTTTCCATCAACAGTGTATTCAAGAAAAGGAATGAGGGAAAGTATCAATCCACCTTGCCCCCTCCAAACCCTAGGCGGCTGGGCTAACAGAAGCCCCAGAATCTTGGGACCGTAGATCTGGGACCTGGGTGGGTTAGCGTCCTTGCATTTTCTAAGCAGCCAGAGAGAAAACGGGCTGGGAAAACATTACGAGCTAACTCGAAAAGAACCACTTCACTGCTTTCAAACATTAGTTCTCCAATTTCCCCTTTCCCAAACGCTTTACTAGCGAGGGACCAGAAGTTTCTATTCTACCTTACGGTCTCCCTGAAAGTTACCAATAACTCCCAGCAAACCTAAGGACGGTGAAGCGCCCCTGCGAAGGGCCGGTGGGCACGCCAGGCTTCCCAGGTGGCGCAGTGGTCAAGAATCCGCCTGCCAATGCGGGAAACACGGGTTCGATCCTAGAGTCAGGAAGATCCCCCGGAGAAGGAACTGGCAACCCACTCCAGTATTCTTGTCTGGAGAATCCCATAGACAGAGGAGCCTGGCGGGGCTACACTCGCAGAGTCGGATACGACCGAGCAGCCCGACGGACGTGCGACCCCGCGTCCCCCTAGAACGGTGGAGAGGGGGCCGGGGTTCTACGGTGCTCAGGTCCCCCCCGAGATCACTCACCTCCCCCATCCCGAGGCTCAGTCAGGACGCCACGTACCCGAACCAGGGCGCACGCCCAGAGCCAGACGCTCCGCGCCGCGCTAGACCTCCCGGCTTCCGCGGGCGAGGGCTGGGGTAGCCCAAGGCTCCCGGATGCCAAGCTCCGCCCCAAACTCTAATTAATCATCCCGCCCCTGAAAATCTAGGAGAGTCCCGTGACTGACAAGCGTGTTTGAGAAACACTGGCAGGTTAACTAGGAATCAAGGAACCACCTGGGCGCACGCAAGCGCACCTTAAGAAAAAGCGATTTCTCGAGGGATGAAAACATGTCAATTAACAGACTTTAAAAGCGAAGTTCTAAACTGATAGGCGTTCCCTGTGCTGAAGCCAGCAGTTTTCTCTCCACCTTTAACAGACAGTAGAGCTGGTTTCGATCCATTGATATTAACAGACTGAAACCAAACTTTCCCCATAGGAACCAGATTTGTTCCTGAACTGTGACTTTATTCCTGATATTACAAAAGAAGGGATTTTAAAATATACACACCTCGCTGTGCTCAGCCAAAATAAACATTTTCATCCAGTCTGCTTGTTTTCTGTCTACTTCCTTTAGCCCCAGAAGAATGCGTACTAATGGCCAGGCTGAATATGTTGTCTGTTATGGGAACACGGTGGTGGCAAAAATAAGTTGGACTGGAGTTTTCTTAAAAAAAAAAAAAAAAAAAAACCCAAGCAGACAAAAAGACCTCTCAGATTCAAACATTCCTTGTAAAAACATAACTTGTATAATAAGGGGGTGCTGTGGGTACTTGGTGTCATGACGTTTACAGAAGATATTTGTTTGCATCAAAGCTAAACTTAATGTAACCAGAATATCTGCAAGTCAGCCCTGAACTCTGCCTTGTACCTCCAGTCCATTCAATTCAGTACTTATTTCAAAGCTCATCATATCCATTCCTGGCAAATATGATGTAATTTACTTATTTTAACCTAAACCAAACTTTTAGATTCCTTTGCTTTTGAATTAGTGAACTTCTATGATTTCAAAATCAGCTGTGAATATGGTGTTCTGAATCAATGTAAATATTAATGCAGGAAAATTTTAAGGTTGATAACAAATAAATACAGTTTAACTGCACTTTATTTTAGAGAATAAAATAGGTAATACAGAAAGAATATAATGTATGACATTTAAGTCTTCTTGATATTAGTTTAAAAGTTTTAATCAATTATTTTCAGACTGTGAGGAAAACATAACAGCCTTTCAAACTACATGGTTGGTAATACACTCAAAAATTCAGGAGAAATTAAAGATAACATCACAGACAACACCACCATTTATTTATCTTATTATGTTTTCATTTTGATTAGCTTCTTTTACTAACATGTTTTACCCAGACATAATTTTAGGATTACTTGGAATATATATTCTAATTCTGCTCAAACTAAATACTGTAGAGACAATGACTTTTCTTTGGATAACAGAATCTACTTAGGAAAAAGAAAAAAGTACTTGATTAATTGACTTGGCTTTCATTTTTTAAAAATTGTGCTTTTTTTATATTTTTGAAGGGTAAGGACCCTCTAGGAATATTCCAAAATTACAGAGACAAAGAATAGTATAACAGTGGTTACAATAAGACCATAAATTAGTTTCTACATATTTTCTGAAGTGATTTTTAAGTTCATTTTTGAAGTTATATTAAAAACATTTTGTTGTTATTGTTCAGTCACTAAGTTGTGTTTGACTCTTTACGACCCCATGGACTGCAGCATGCCAGGCTCTCCCTGTCCTTCACCAACTCCTGGAGCTTGCTCAAATTCATGTCCTCTGAGTTGGTGATGCCATCCAAATATCTGTTACTCCTTCTCTTCCTGCCTTCGATCTTTCCTAGCATCAGGGTCTTTTCCAATGAGTTGGCTCTTCACATCAGATGATCAAAGTATTGGAGCTTCAGCTTCAGCATCAATCATTCCAATGAATATTCAGGGCTGATTTCCGTTAGAATTGACTGGCTTGAACTTCTTTAAAATGTTTTTAAAACATTTTAAAAAGTATATTATCTTAAACTTGACAAAGAAATGTCGATTTGTAATAAATAAATAAATGAAAAGAGAAGGGTCAGTAATTTTAACCGTGGAAAAAGAAAACAACCCAAAAAGCAACTGAATGATAGGAGTTGCCAGGAGGTTGAGTGCGCGGCTGATACACTGAAAGTCTGTGGATGAAACTAGTGGGTGAACAGTGAACGCGTTTCTCCGTTTCCTCCTAGACTTTTGCGGCAACTCTGTGAGTGATTTTAATCAGAAACGCTGACCCACAAGAACTTAGAAAACTTTAGGGGCAGGGTGATCGCGGTAGGGAGGCTGGGGAATGAACTTGCTACAAGAACTTTGCTCCTCTGTTTGGGGGAGGGGGGAGAGGGGAGTTGCGGAGAGAGCGGGAGCGGGGAATCCCAGCTTGAAACTAGAGAAAGGAGGAAATTCGTGTCATTACCCAAATCTGGCTTTTACCCTCTTGGGAAGAAAGTTAAGAGGACTGGGAGCGTGGACGAGATTCGCTTCCTGCGGTTGTAAGTGCGCATCGCTTTCCTCACCTTTCGCCAAAGAAAGAGGCTGTAATCCTGCAAGAGACGCTGGACTGGGCGTCCTTCCCGCCGGATGCCACGCTGCATCCGCGCGGGGGTGAGGATTTGGCGGGTTGTAGGTTCCAAGCGTCCTCCTCTAACAGGGAACGTCTTTAGAGGCCAGCTTCCGTCTGGCTGCCTAAAGAATCTGCCTGCAGTGCAGGAGACCCAGGTTCTATCCCTGGGTCGGGAAGATCCCCTGGAGAAGCAAATTGCAACCCACTCCAGTATCCTTGCCTGGAAAATCCCATGGACAGCGGAGGCTGGTGGGCTGCAGTCCATGGGGTCGCAAAGAGTCGGGCAGGACTGAGCAACTAACACTTCACTTCTGTCTGGCTATCCTGGTAGCTGGAGCATGCCATCCCCAAGAACAAAGGCGCAGGGGATGAATTCTGGAAATCCACCCTCCCTCGCTGACCCGGGAGGCCAAAGGGCAACTTAAATCCCTTCAATCGGTTTCCTGTATTGGGGCCTTCCAATCACCCTAAGGTGATTGCACAGCTAAAGAAAGCTTGGTCTCAGCCCTGGGAAGCCCACAGCGCCCTACACGCTCACCTGGTTCTTCCAGTCTCCAGAGCCTCCGCAGACGGAATGGGTGTAAATACGATTTTGTGGTGGTATTTCCACGACCATTTCCACGCGGTTAGAGAAAAAAAAAAACCGCTATTTTTTAAAAGGGTCGTTTCAGGTGGGTGGCGACTGAGAAATCCCCAAGCCTCAGATCCTTTTCCTAGCACAAAGAAAACAGGCTCAGAAGTAGCCAAGGAGGCAGGGAAAATACAGGTTTGAGGGCGCTTGGGGGCCGCAGAATTCCCCCCTCCTTCACTTTCCCCCTTCCTACCTGATGGCGAAGAACTGACTCACTGGAAAAGACTGAGAGGCCGGAGAAGCAGAGGACGACAGAGGACGAGACGGCTGGATGGCATCACCGACTCAGTGGACGTGACTGAGCAAGCTCCGGGAGACGGCGAAGGACAGGGAAGCCTGGCGTGCTGCTGTCCATGGGGTCTCAGGGAGTCGGACGCGATTGAGTGACTGAACAACAACAACAACATCGGCCAGAACCAAATCCCCGAAAAGGACGGGCCCCAAAGCTAGTGGGCGTGCGCGCATCTTCTCGGATAAGGGAGCTTGGCCGCCGAGGCGCTTCGAGGTGTTTCCCGAACTGCCTGGGGACGATTGTCTCTCGGGGACTTTGCTGGAAGGTTCTGTCTCAAAAGCCTCTCTCTAGATCCAGTCGGAAACCCCAGAGGCGGGGCGCGGTTAGGAAAATAAACATGATTTTCAACTTAAACTAGACATTCCAGCCTCCCCCAACTCTGGCCCGTCTAGGCTTCAGTTTCCCGTCACCTCAAGGGCTCAGGTCCACCTCCCCTCCGTCCCTCGCCCTGCCTGGGAGTGGGCGACCGGCCCTGCAGGTCCATGGAGGGTGGGAGTGGGCGGGGAGCCAGGAAAGGCGGAGCACGGCGCGCGGGGCTGCGGGGAGGGGACATCTTTATAAACGTGCGGGCAGCTGCCTGGCTCCCGCGCAGCGCTCCAAGTGGGGACTTTTCAGCACCGCGACCAAGAACAGGGCTCCACCCGAGCCGTCCTGAACCCTTGTCCGCCGCTTCTGCATTTCTAAATCGGCCTCTCTGTCTGTCTCTCTGTCCCTATCCACTTTCTTTTAAAACAGGGGGGGAAACAACCTTGGGCAACTCTAGGTTGGTTTGTTTTTCTTGTGTCTTGCAGGACCCTTGGCGGGGAGCGCCCGCGAGGAGGATCGGATGCCGGCGGCGGAGGCGCAGCAGGCGGACTGCGCGTGGTCCTACGGCATGAAGCTCAGCTGGGACATCAACGACCCGCAGATGCCTCAGGTACGTGAAACCCGCTGCGCACGCCGCTCTCCATCCAAAGAGGGATGTCTTGGCAGAGACTGTGGGCAGGGCGCCCTACCACCCTCCCCCCCGCCCCCAAACACATCCCTGAGAGCCGGCCAGTGTACAGGGACTCCACCAGTGGCAGAGCTGGGGTTAGAGATGTGTCTTCTCCCACCTGTGTCCTCGAACTCTTTTGAAAACAACCAAAAGCAGCGGGAACTGTCAATTAGGCTCCAAGTTTCAATCGTCTGGCCGGCGGGAGCCTGACACCTCGTCCCTCACTTTCTTTTAACCGAGGTAGAAATCCACTGACTTTTCCTTGTCCATTCTTCGACATCTCCTGGAAAGGTGGAGGGGCATCTTGGTAACCGTAGATGCCACCTCTTCTCACGCAGCAGAACTGTGAGATAGGACCATAAATTGCCGAGACCGAATCTTAAACAGCAGGACTTGGGCCATTTATCCTGGCTTCCAGGATGAAGCGTGGCTATTGGGGGGCTTTGTAGTCATGCTAACCAGGTCACAGGCGCCCAGACAGCCTCTGGAATCCAGGTTTTGGACACAACTTCTGAGCTTACTTCTCTAGTGAGGAGGAAATCAGTGTCATCTGTTTAGGGTGAATTTAGGGTGAATTTGTTTTATTTTTTAACAGAAGGAAGGGGTCTCAAGCCAAGTCCCTGGAATGGGCTGGGCAGTTGTGCTTGGTCATAGTGGTTGGAAGCAAAAACTGGGGAGTGACTTTAAAGTCCTGGTTGTAGGTGGAAGGAGAATTAGGAGTGACCTGGAAGCATTTGCAGAGGTGGGCTTCTGGCAATGCCCTGGTACAAGGGGTGAGAGAGACTTGACTTTTATTCAGCATCTATTATGTGCCATACAGGTGTTCAAGTGGACAGCAATTCATTAGCAATGTTGTTTAACCTCTCAAAGAGATAAGTACTTTTGGGGTACACATTCATGGAAATCTGTTTGTTTTCAAGTCTGCCTACTTTAGGGTCACACTGTGCCATTTTGTGAAAGTGGACCACAGTACAGCAAGAGCATCTCATTCTCACTGACTTCTGTCCATGTAAATCCCCACAGGGCAGGGGGTGGGGGTGGGTGGGTGGGAATCTGTTCTTGTATTTTAGAAAAGAGCCATATCCAAATAAGGGAAGGATGGGTTCTCTCACAAGCATTTTCTAGACTTCCCGTGTAATGTGAAGAACTTATCCTCTGGGAGACTTGTTCTTAAACAGAGAGTGAGTGTGCCGTCTCTAAAGAGGCAGGTGCTCTGGGCTGGAGAAAGAGGATCCTGCTCTGGCTAACCCAAGGAGGAAGGGCTATACTCGCGGTGTGACCTTGAGACAGTTCCTGAATTTGCCTTAGTCTTGGGTCATTCGCTTGTCATCAAGCAGTGGAATTAGATAACAATCTTAGACTCTCATCCCATTCATGGTTAGTGCACTATAGTGCGAAAACAGACCATACGTAGACAAATGTACATGGCCGTGTTCTAATACAACTTCATTATGGATAGCAAAATTTGAATTTCACATGATTTTTCATGTGTCACAACATATAATACTTTTGATTTGTCCCTTCAACCATTAAAAAATGTTAAAATCATTAGCTTGTGGGCTGTACTAAAACAAGTGGGAGGCTAAATTAGGCCCATGGTCCCTAGTTTGCAGAACCCCTGCCATAAAGAGTACCTGGTAAATAGTAAGTGTGCAGGAAAGGGTAATTTTATATTAAACTTATAACAAGAAAGAAATCGCAGTATAAATAATGCATAATATGGACAAGGACCACCAAACATGAATAGGAAAGCAGTGCTCAGTCTTTTAGATATTACATTATTTTACCCAGGCAGCTCTTTGTGTAGAAGAATGACAATCCATATTGCTTTGGAGAGAGGCCCAGGACTTAGCAGGCTCCATCAAGTGCTTGGGTTTACCTTATGGTCGGGCTGTCATCGTAACACCCTTGTAAACCGGGAAGGCTGGGCTTCCCAGGTGGCACTAGTGGTAAAGAACCTGCCTGCCAGTGCAGGAGACGTCAGAGAGAGACATGGGTTCAGTCCCTGGGTAGGGAAGATCCCCTGGAGGAGGGCATGGCAATCCGCTCTAGTATTCTTGCCTGGAGAATCCCATGGACAGAGGAGCCTGGGAGGCTACAGTCCATGAGGTCACAGAGTTGGACACACCTGAAGTGACTTAGCACACATGCGTGCAAACCCGGAAAGCTACTTTGGGAAGCTGTTCTTGTCTCTTTCATGTTGTGCTGGGTATCAAGCCAAGAGCTTTGGAAGAAAAACCACTGGATGGAAGAAAAGATACAGACTCAAGTGTGTATCAGTGATAGAACTTTCTAACCACTTTCTGCCCTGGCACTTCAATGCTTACCTAAAAAATATTTGTAACATGTAAATACACCAAGAACTGGTATAACCTGGTGGTAAGGGGGACAGGCTCTGGAGTCAAACTGTGTGGGCTCAAATCCTACAGCCAGATCTTACAAGCTGTGTGACCTTGGGCAAGTCGATGAACCTCTCTGGTCTCCATTTACTATTCAATTAAATAGAGATAATACTAGTACCTATGGTCTGTGGGCATATGAAAGCTAGAACTAATACCTGTACCATTTTTGTAGGAAGCACTATAGAAGCATCAGTTTATAGCCAGTTGTCAGAAGGGTACACACACGTGATGAGTGACATTTCATAAGAGCACAGTTTCTGGGTTTTACAGTATTTCTGGAATTAAAAAGACTCAGTTTTCATCCTAAATATGCTTGGAGAAGATTAAAACCTTGCTGCATGGGGTTTGGGGTGGATAAACTTGACTGCCTGTCCTTCTGGACGCCTTTGCAGAAGCCAGTTCACTTTGACCACTTCTGCGAGTGGCCGGACGGCTACGTGCGCTTCATCTATAGCAGCGACGAGAAGAAGGCGCAGCGCCACCTGAGCGGCTGGGCCATGCGCAACACCAACAACCACAACGGCCACATCCTCAAGAAGTCATGCCTGGGCGTGGTGGTGTGTGCGCAGGACTGCGCCCTGCCCGATGGCTCGCGGCTGCAGCTGCGGCCAGCCATCTGCGACAAGGCACGGCTGAAACAGCAGAGTGAGCCGCAGGGCTGGGTGGGGGTGGCCCTGCAGGCGCGAGTCCCCTTCCTTCCTTCCGGGGGGGAGGGGAGTATGAACGGTTTATTAATTTTGATTAGTACTGATATAAATATATTTATTAATATTGATTAATATTGATTATTAATATTTCTCACCTCTGGCTTTGCAGAGAAGCCTTGTCCCAACTGTCACTCTGCTTTGGAATTGATCCCCTGTCGAGGGCACAGTGGTTACCCTGTAACCAACTTCTGGCGACTGGATGGCAACGCAATCTTTTTTCAGGTAGGTGGGAACCCCACAGGTTGTGATGGACATTCTCATCAGATCACAAGGACCAGGCCACCTGCCAGGTGTCTTAGAAACTCTGGTTTCTGGTTTAGTCCCTAAGCTGTGTCCGACTCTTTGTGACCCCATGGACTGTAGTCCGCCAGGCTACTCTGTCCATGGAATTCTCCAGGCAAGAATACTGGAGTGGGTTGCCATTCCCTTCTCTAGGGGATCTTCCCGACCCAGGGATCGAACCCCTATCTCCTGTGTTGGCACGCAGATTCTTTACTGTCTAAGCCACCAGGGAAGCCCCTTAGAAACTCTGGACCAAACCAAATACAGCTCAACTGGCCAGAAATAGGTGTTGTGGCTTCTAGCCTAGCCTTACTAGGCTCCTAGAAATTAGTTCACCTACTGTGTGCTCTCTAAGAGTGAGAGAGTGAACTTAGTTATAGTTCTTTTCATATTTAAAAGGACTATTAGGTCATCTTTTAAGATGTCTATTATTAGTGCAGTTTTATTTTAGAATTTTTTCCCTGTTTCCTTGAAAAAAAACAACTTGAGATGTAGGGAAAGGAATACTTAATTTTTGCCCAGCTTCGCCGCAGAGGAACACATGTGATTCATCCCCTTATTAATGCAGGCCAAGGGAGTTCATGACCACCCAAGACCAGAGAGTAAATCAGAGACGGAAGCTAGAAGAAGTGCTATCAAGAGACAAATGGCTTCTTTTTACCAACCACAGAAGAAGAGAATTCGAGAACCTGAGGTAATGGGGAGCTGCCATTACACTTCTTGTGGTCTGTGTTTGTCGTCATCACAAAATACACTGAGAATTACGTAAAATAGGAATGTCATACCTTAATTTAAAAGGTTTGGTTTTACGTGAAAATTCTATGTCTCTAACAAAATGTCATTGAATCAGATTTTTGCATAGGGTTTCTAATCCTTTCTTCTTCTTGAAAAAAAAAAAGCAGAATATCTCTACAGTTAATGATAGAGGATGTGAGCTGACATTCTAATACAAGGGCAATTATCCAACAATCATACAGAAAAACATAGGTGCATCCCAATGAGTTAACAGTATGGCTTTGAGAGGGTCCTTCGCATTATTAACGTAGAACAGATAAAAGTTCTTTGTGCAACTTGAGCCAGTTCGGCTTCTCTACCAAAGTATGCCAAGCAGGTAGAATATTCGCCTGAAGATAAGAGACACTGCCATTGTCTGAGCACTTTCTATGTGCCAGTACATACAGGCTAAGAGGTTTACGCTTCTTAAGGTCACAAAAGCTTTAAGAAGAAACTATGGTTATTGAGCCCCATTTTTAAGTGAGGAACCTGAGGCTCAGAGAGGTTAAGTAACTTGTCCAATTCATGAGAGACAGGCAGGATTTGAACCCAGGTCTGCAGCAGGCTCCTAAGCCTCTGCTCTTCTGCACGTAGTGTGTGGAAGACAGGACCACCCACCACTCAGACCCACCCTCCCGGGCTACCCTGGACCCTCCGAGTTCAGCAGCGTAGAATTCAAGCCTGAGCTCAAGCCATGAAATTCATGGACCTGGTGCCCAGATCATGTTTCTGTGCTCATAACACAGAGTCACCAACTGGAAGCTTGTTACTTGGTTGGTTGGTGACTGTTAACAGGTGAGGGTGTCCATGTAATTTACATCTCTATTTACAGATTAAAATTTTGTGTCATTTCTTTAGGCAGGAGAGAGTCAAGATCACAGCAGACATTTCAACAACATCCCTTCCCTGGAGAGCCCAGAGGGCTTGGATGTGATTCCTGATGCCGGCTTCCCTGTTCGGGGCCAGCCCTGCCTTTCCTTTCCAAACTCAGCCGCTTACAAAGCTACCTGCGACCTCACCACAATCCAGGGAGACATAGTACCACCCTTTCAAAAATATTCGAACCCAAGAATCTATTTGCCCCGGCCCCCCTGCAGCTATGAATTGGCAGGTCCTGGGTATGCAAATTCGAGCCCACATCCCACCTTTTGTAAAGACGCCGGCAGTATCCCTAAGGACACAGACTGGGTTCATCTGAACACGCTGCAGTGCAACGTCAACGCCTACAGCAGCTTTGAGAGGAGCTTTGATTTCACCAGTAAACAGCACGGCTGGAAACCAGCCCTTGGAAAAGCTGGCCTGGGGGAAAGGACGGACCAAGGACAGTTCCAGCCCGAGGCCGCTCGCCCTCAGTACACCCCACAGCCCCCCTGCAGGTACCTCACGACCACCCCACCCACTGCTCCAGCCCTTCAGACAGTGATCACCACCACCACCAAAGTCTCCTACCAGGCCTACCAGCCCCCCGCCGTGAAATGCTGTGACAACGTGCGGGAGGTAAAGAGCCTCTCCAGCTGCAGCTATGCTTCTGAAAACACCCAGATGTCCATCTACCCAGAAGCCTTGGACCTTCCAGCTCCGGTCGTCAAGGCAACCTCTCCAACAGCATCGCTTCCTCTGAAGATTCCCAGAAATTGCTGGACCGTCAGACAACACTCTCTGCCTTATCCTCAAGGGGCAGCGCCCTCCCGGACAGACGGAGCAGAGGCCTGGGAAGTGTGTCCCTCCGGACTGGGGTCTACAGTCAGCTATTTAGATCGAATCAGTCCATTCTTTAGCTGTGACAATGAGGACTTTTGAACAGCAGTCCTGGGCACAGCATAATACTGGTCTTCATGCAAGCAGTGGAACATGACATAGCAGCTCTCTTTTAAATTGGGAGATTCATTTAGCATGCAAAGAAATATATATTATATCAATAATATTTATGTACATATATATAATAGTAAAACCAATGATCAGAGTAAATTATAGACTGAAAATGTTTAGTTACTGTAGGGAAATTTTGCACAGCAAAGCCTACTATAGTACATAGAATCAGGTCTGGAATGTGACTTCCAAATGAACAGATAAGCATCAACAGATAAGCCCACCTGGGCTTCCCAGGTGGCGCAGTGGTAAAGAATCTGTCTGCCAATGCAGAAGACACAAGAGGTGAGGGTTTGATCCCTGGGTCAGGAAGATCTCCTGGAGGAGGAAATAGCAACCCACGCCAGTATTCCTGCCTGGAGAATCCCATGGACAAAGGAGCCTGGTGAGCTACAGGCCATGGGATCACAGAGTTGGACAAAACCGAGCACAGTGCACACGTGTGTGCGTGCGCGCACACACACACACACACACAATGAAAGTTACTGAGCTAAGTCCATTTAGTTTGTTAGCTGGAGTAGAAATCAAGAATCTTGGTTCTCACTCAAAGCCTCCCCCACTGGATCATATTAGGGAATTTCACAAATCTTTATTTGGCTCTTAGGGATTGTCAAAATAGCTTTGGGAAGATATTGTTACAATCTTATCTCCTGAGTCATTTCATAAGACTTTTATTTAGCATTTACAACCTGTTAAAATATTTCAGGAAGTAATTTGCATAATTTAATTTCCAAAGTATATACCTAGAGCTTTTAAGGAAATCCACCATGTAACAGTGATAAAATGCAGTTGTTTTTAAGTGAATTTTGTTTTCAAGTTGAATATCTTCTCTCAACATTGATGAATGTTTTCCTGACAGAGGCAGCCTGACACTGATGATGTGTATTTAATGGATTTTTACTAAAACATATTTTTTGATTAGGTTTCAAAATTAGAATTGAGATGTTTTATTCAAATTTAGCTTTACTCTTCCTTTGTTACTCCTCATTAATGTAATTGATAATGTTATTCAATTAAACATAATAAAAATTTTTTAAATAATGTAGCTGAAGCTTCAGTTATTTCATAGCAAAAATAGGAAAAATAATTGTTCATATTATGACCTGTGAAACAGTTGTTTTAATAGATTAAATGTAGTAGTTTATTTAAGTTTTGTTTATCTTAGAAAAAATTATTTGCTATCTAATGATAGAAATTCTCTTCAAAACACTGTGCATTGGACTTCCCTGGTGGTCCAGTGGCTAAGACTCTGAGCTCCCAATGCAGGGGGCCCAGGTTTGAACCCTGGTCAGGGAACTAGATCTTACGTGCCACAACTAAAGATTCCACAGGCCACAACTAAGACCACGTGCAGTCAAATAAATAAATGTTACCAAAAACACAGGACTTCCCCAGTGGTTCAGCTGGGGAAGAATCCACCTGCCAATGCAGAAGATGCAAGAGATGCAGTTTTGATCCCTGGGTCTGGAAGATCTCCTGGAGAAGGAAATGGCAACCCATTCCAGTATTTTTTCCTGGGAAATGCCATGGACGAAAGAGCCTGGCCAGCTGCAGTCCATGGGGTCACAAAGAGTCAGACACAGCTTAGAGACTGAACAACAGCAACAAGCCAAAAGGAAAAAAACAAAGCAGTGTGCATTCATGCACACAAACACATACTTTTGAACAGCTCCAAGTGCTTAATGAAAATATTCAATTTTCAGATAAGAACAAACTATAGAGATAAATTTTTGAAAATTGAGGGGGAGGAGGATTATCCACAAATTTGATTACAGTATTCAATTTGCATAACTAAACTGCAGTCAATCACACGCCATTTTAAATCACTGAGCGTTGTATATTTATTGCTACTGCTCACCTGATTCATAAAGCCCTCATACACTGCTGTAATGAATTCATGCAGTACTGGTCACAAAAGTAAAAATAGTATCGGTATACTCCTGTTCCACTGCCAACTTTTTCTCAAAGGAAAGGATGCCTAATACATTCATGGGCTACTTTTTTTCTTTAGAGTTCCATTGCCAGAACTCACAGCTTCTAATCATATCTAGTAATCACATAGCACTTATGTGGGCCAGACACTGTTCTAAACCCTGAACAAGTATTAATTTATTTGATCTTCATAGTAGTCCTCTGAGCTACCTGAGAGGCCAAGTGATTTTCGCAGTAAGTGGCAGCGGTGGAATTTGAGTTCATCTCCAGAGTCCCCGCTTTTAACCACATCACGTTAGCTTTGATTATAGTTATTTATCAGCAAAATCCCACCTGTACTTAGCAAGTGTTGTGCTTGGCATGGAGTAGCGAGTTTTATTACTGCTAAGTATTTATCTCCTAACACTGGACAGAAAGGATCTGCACAGGATGGTAGATAAGGGAGGGATGGGAGTGAACAGACAGACCCTGCGCAAAGCCCTGAGGTGAGCATTTCCCAAAGTGTGGTACAAGGGTGCTCTGGGTTACAGGGTGATTCTAGATGGTCCACAAATATTGTATGTTAATAGTTAGGATTTATTTTAATCTGTAATAGGGAAAGAACGACACATCCAAGCTCTGATTTCAGGATATTTTTGCTGAGACAGAGCAAAGCCACAAGGCAATTTAAGGGAAAATATTAAGCAACTAATAGTACAGATGTTACAAGAAACGCCAAAAAATCATCAAAATTGTTGAAAGCCATTGAGTAAGAAGACACATTATAAGAGAAAAGAACAAACCTGACTCCATATTACATCCACCTCTTTAGCATTAAGCCTTGCGCTCTGTCATGCTGACTCTCCATCTTCATAAAAGAATGTTGCCTAGAGCCTGAAATATGCATGATAGGCCACCATCAAGGCTCTGCCTCCAAGTTTTTAAAGTGGGAAATGGCAATCCACTCCAGTATTCTTGCCTGGGAAATCCCATGGACAGAGGAGCCCTGCAGGCTACAGTCCATGTGGTCGTAAAAGAGTTGGACACAACTTAGCGACTAAACAGCAGCATTCAACAATTAGGCCGAAAATTCAATAAGGATAAAGAAGATTTGAGCAATACAATAAACTAAGGAAACCTAACAGGCATCAAAGAACACTCACCAACAACAGATATACAGTATTCCAAAGTGTGCCTGGAACATTCTCTGGAACAGAACATACGTTAGGGCACAAAACAAGCCTCTGCAGATTGAAAAGATAAAAATCCCGAAAAGTATGTGCTCCCGCCACAATGGAAAAGAAATCAATAATAGAATTAATCTAGGAAACTCACAATTATGTAGAAATTAAACAACATACTTCTAAATAATCAGGAAATCAAAGAAGAAATTGCAAGGAAAAGTAGAAAATATTTTGAGATTAATGAAAAGACAACACACCAAAACTTATGGGATTCAGTTTATTGGATCCGTCAATGTGGAAAGCATTGGTGACCATGATAATAATTTTTTCAATGGTGTGATGGGCTTTATGCCCTGAGAACCAGACAAAGCAGCTGGTGACAAGGTGATTAAGCTCAGTTGGTAAAGAATCCACCTGGAATGCAGGAGACCCCGGTTCAATTCATGGGTTGGGAAGATCCCCTGGAGAAGGGAAAGGCTACCCACTCCAGTATTCTGGCCTGGAGAATTCCATGGACTGTATAGTCTGTGGGGTCGCAAAGAGTCGGACATGACTGGGTGAATTTCACTTTCACATTCAATGTAGATTTTGGACTGTAGAGAAAAGTCTATGTGTTCGATTAAAAACTACACTGAGAGGTTCAAATTCCTTCCAGTGAAGTTTGTTTTTGATGGGGTTGCCAGAGTTACCAAAAAATGTAGAGGGTTCCCTATTAGATTTGAATTAATATAAACAATAAGTACTTTTTGATGTAAGTATATTCCAAAGAGGGCTTCCCTGGTGGCTCAGACCATAAAGAATCTTCCTGCAATGCAGGAGACCCAGCTTTAATCCCTGGGTTGGGAAGATTATTGCATGGACATACAAAAAGTATTGCTTATCTGAAATTCAAGTTTAACTGGGTGTTCTGTATTTTATCTGGCCTTCTTTCTTGGGGGGAATGTTATAATGTAATTTCATTCCTGGTCAAAATGTGGTAAAGGGCATTTGATAAACTAAGAGGCTAAAAATGTCATTACCTAGAACAATTCGGTTGCTGAACTTTTGTGTGGGAATAACATTTTTACGAGTTGTTTACTTAATGGGAGAGAATATATTTGTATCATTCTTTAGAATGTAAAAATCATGGTATGTGAATCTCCAATTATAGTTATTTTTGTGTTTCATTTTTTAAAAACATAGTTTGACATTATTTCTAACACCTATACGTTTTTATGCTAGCTGCTGCTGTTGCTACTGCTAAGTCACTTGAGTTGTGTCCGACTCTGTGTGACCCCATAGATGGCAGCCCACCAGGCTTCCCCGTCCCTGGGATTCTCCAGGCAAGAACACTGCAGTGGGTTGCCATTTCCTTCTCTAATGCATGAAAGTGAAAAGTGAAAGTGAAGTCGCTCAGTCATGTCCAACTCTTCTCGACCCCTTGGACTGCAGCCTACCAGGCTCCTCCGTCCATGGGATTTTCCAGGCAAGAGTACTGGAGTGGGGTGCCATTGCCTTCTCCGTTTTATGCTTATATCACTTTATTAATGATATTGCTGTTTCTACTTGATAGTTCCTTCTCCTTTCCAAATCTAAAACTACTGCTTCATGAAAGAAAAATATACTCGCATATTTTCTTCAAAAAAAAGTTAAAAAAAAAGAAAAATCAGAGATAACTTGCTAAAGATTTTAAAAGGCCAAGCACTACCCTTTAACATTTATATTTACCAACTTGCTGGTCAGACAAGCAGAGTTCCACCGCCTACCTCTTCGGCTGATGATCACCCTGTTTATTTCTATCTCTATACTGCCTGGTTACAGCAAACAGTGTTCTGCACCAGTAATGGATTTTCCATTAATCAGCCCTTGAGAACTGGGTCTTCTGATTCTCTCTCAGGCAGCTGAGCTACCCACATCACACTGTGTTTTACGGCTCATCTTATGAATCTTTTTTGAACACGAGGCAGTCTGAGCCAAGGTGTGGAGGGAAGAGGGTGGCTAAGCCTTTCTGTGCCCTTAGCCACCTGTGCTGCTCCCCACTGATGAATCACAAGGGCGCTGCTGAGTAAAAGTGCCACCTGGCTCCCCATGGAGGCCTCCGCCTGCAGAAAATAAGCATTCTCTTTTTTAATGTTTCTTAAGGGCAAGATTAAAAAAAAAGAACAACAATGGAAAAGCCTTCTGCCTGGAAACGTTCTCTCCAAGTAGACTACATTCCTGACCCAGGTTTCCATAAACCACCTGAACTCCTTCTCTTAGCCACCCTAAGCACTACGCTTTTAAGGACCTTTTCTAACTGTTGCCAAGATGTAGCAAAAAAAAAAAAAAAAAAAAAAAGCCACCTTAATTCAACTGTGCAGGGAATTCCAGAGAGGGGATGTACAGATGTCATCTATTTCAGTCTCTACGTTCTGGCATCAGTGCCTTTGGTTATAGGTTATAGTGAAGAGCATAGTTTAATGCCCTCATTTTCCCCATCTCTGCTAGTCAGCGCTCCCTGTCTTTCCCCTCAAAAGGCCTATTTTAATAAATTGAATCTGTTTAAATAAATATCCTGCCTCCTGCATCCCACCTTTGACACCGGACTCCTACACACGAAGGAACGATAGAGCAGAGCCTTTCACTAGAAGGACAGAAACGTCCTTCTCTGTGTATCCAAAACCTCATGTCCTGCTTATGTTCTGTCGAAAGGCTTTTTCTCGTATAGGATTTTGACCCAACTGTGGTGCTTAGTGATTGGACAAAATTTTTGTTGTTGTTCAGTCGCTAAGTCGTGTGGATCAAATATAGTAAGGACCAATATGATATATCTCTAGATGACAATATGTCTATATCCTTATCCATATCTAGGGCTTCCCAGGTGGCTCAGTGGGTAAAAGAATCTGCCTGCAATGCAGGAGATGAAGGTAGATGATAGTTAAATCCCTGGGCTGGAAAGATCCCCTGGAGAGGGGCACGGCAATCCACTCCAGTATTCTTGCCTGGAGAATCCCATGGACAGAGGAGCCTAGTGGGCTACATGGCTACATGGCTACGTGACAATTTCATTTCATGACTGCAGTCACCATCTGCAGTGATTTTGGAGCCCAAAAAAATAAAGTCTGTCACTGTGTCCATTGTTTCCCCATCTATTCGCCATGAAGTGATGGGACTGGATGCCATGATCTTAGTTTTCTGAATGTTGAGTTTTAAGCCAACTTTTTCACCCTCCTCTTTCCCTTTCATCAAGAGGCTCTTTAGTTCTTCGCTTTCTGCCATAAGGGTAGTGTCATCTGCATATCTGAGGTTATTGATATTTCTCCCAGCAATCTTGATTCCAGCTTGTGCTTCATCCAGCCCAGTGTTTTTCATGATGTACTCTGCATATAAGTTAAGTAAGCAGGGTGACAATATACAGCCTTGAGGTAGTCCTTTCCCTATTTGGAACCAGTCTGTTGTTCTATGTCCCATTCTAACTGTTGCTTCTAGGCCTGCATACAGATTTCTCAGGAGGCAGGTCAGGTGGTCTGGTATTTCCATCTCTTGAAGAATTTTCCACAGTTTGTTGTGATCCACACAGTCAAAGGCTTTCGCATAGTCACTAAAGCAGAAGTAGATGTTTTTCTGGAACTCTCTTGCTTTTTTGATGATCCAATTTTGATGATGGCAATTTGATCCCTGGTTCATTTCTCTCAGGGGAACTGAAATTTCTCCTTTTTATTCAGGGGCAGAGGTTCTAAATCTTTAAGAGTATTTATTTACTTATTTGACCTTGCCGAGTCTTAGTTGCGACATGCAGGATCTAATTTAGTTGCAGCAGGAGAACTCTGAGTTGTGGCTTCTGGGATCTCGTTCCCTGACTGGGCATTGAACCTGGACTTCCACCAAGAACGTCCCTGAGATTCTATATTATTTAGAGGATTTGTACAGAAACATGGGAAATTTGTGCTTTACAATCTGAAATAATTAAGTGAAAATGAGCCAGGAAACAGGATGTGGTCTAGAAGTTTGCTTATAAGCAACCTCCCTG
Organism: Giraffa tippelskirchi; assembly: GCF_054371585.1. Taxonomy (NCBI): domain Eukaryota; kingdom Metazoa; phylum Chordata; class Mammalia; order Artiodactyla; family Giraffidae; genus Giraffa; species Giraffa tippelskirchi. Next base: position 158,016,184 of record NC_137282.1, read on the forward strand.
AGATACAGAGGAAGAGACTGAAGAAAAACACATCAGATGAAGCAAAAGCAGTTTGTTATCCTCGAGTCTTTTCCATGAACCTAGGAATCCTTGGATCAAGATCAGCTCTCTGAGAATGGGACTCAGTACATCCTAGAAGGAAGACAAATGGTGAGACTCCAACATTTCAACTATGGATTCCATCACACACCTCCTGTTTTGTCTTCTTTCATCATTCAGTCCTGACCAGAGTTCAGGTCAGACTTACAAACCGCCTACACGAAAAGCACAGCTTAGAATACTCACACTTTATTATGTATAAAAAAAATGTATTTGGCTGTGCCAGGTCTTCACACGTGATCTTCATGGCAGCATGTGGGATGTTTACTTGCGGATTGTGGGATCTAGTTCTCAGTTGCAGATTGTAGGGTCTAGTTCTCTGACCAGGGATAGAACCTGGACCCCCTGCATTGGGGACAGGGAGTCTTAGCCACCGGACCACCAGGGAAATCAGTAGAAAATTTACACTTTGAAGGCTTGGTTTGATGTATAGCTGATCCACTTTGCTGTACAGCAGAAACTAACATATCAATGTAAAGCAACTAATACTCCAATAAAAATATCTTTTAATAAAATGAAATAAAAGCATGGCTTGTTTTGACAAAAGTTAACTAGCATAATCTGAGATTAGACAAGATTATACATTAGAAAACTACAATGCATTTTATGTGGAGAAGAAAAGAGAACTAATCATATGCAAAGTTCATATATGTAAGATTTTGTCTACTCGTCAGCATGGTAAATGTACCATATGCTCTGGAACTCTTACTTTGCTACTATTTGGCATTAATAGCTAATGATATTGCTTTACATTGCACTGCTGGTGGCAAACACTGAAGAGATAATCACAATTTTCGTGAGACCCTGGAGATTCATTTCTTTAATGAGGATAAGGTGCCTTGAATCTGTGAAATGTTATACCAAGCATTTGCTGAACTTGAAGGGTGTAGCAAGTGGTGACAGAATAACAAATGTTATCAGTGACCTGTATCAGTTGTGCAAATGCCAGGAATATAATTTCAAGGTGATTTCTCAGGTATTTGTAATAGATCATAAATCAAAAATGGCTGCTGACTAGTAACATCAGACATTCCAAAAGAGTTTCTAGAGTATTCCTTGAACTGTAAATGTAAAAGTTGTTCTCAAAAATATAAATATATCTATGTTAGGTAATCCAGAAAAGAATGGATAAATATAATTTGAATCTCCACAATTACCTCTTACTCTTTAAGTGCTCTCTAAGGGAAATTCTAAACTAAGTAAGAAATCAATTCTTAAGTGTAGAAATGGGGTCTCCCCTGGTAGTTTGGTGGTTAGAACTCTGAGGTTCTACTGCAGGGAGCTCGGGTTTGGGCCCTGATCAGGGAACTAAGATCCCACAAGCTGCATGGTGTGGCCAAAAAAAAAAAAGATGTAGAAAAGGAATGATGGATGATGAATTATCCTTTTTTTACTGGACGCTTACAGTGGTGATATATATCAACTAAGACAGGTGTTGAGTCTGCCTCAAGGCCACAGGTGCAGACCCTGTACCAAGACCACAGAAGCAGAGACCAGAACCAAGGTCACCTCCGGAACTGACTGAGCCCCTTTCTAACCGTTGCCAAAAGCCCTCCCCTCATCATCTCTAGCAGGCTTCCTGACCCCAAATTAGGCAAAAATGCCCACCCATGGTAGTCACCCTATAGTGCCCAAACTAATCACCTAATACCAACCTTCCAGCAGGAATTTTCTTTGTCTTGAGGCTATATTGGCCACTAACCCATGAAAAGCGTTAGCTCTCACTGGTCTAACAGGAGGTCGGCCTCCTGGATTTGCAGCGCCTTCATTATCTCCGTACTTTGTCTTTAATAAACTCACTGCTTTCTGCAGGACTCTGTGCCTGAAAACTCTTTTCCAACTCACCTTCAGACTGCCTCAACAATAGGGATGGCTGAAGGGGGAGCACTTTGGGGAAGTGGGACAAGGAGAGAATATTAGGAGTTGAGTTTGAACATGTTAAGTTCAAACTATTAGATTTCTCAGTAAAGTGTTGAGCAGGTTATTGGATATATGGGTCTAGAGTCCAAGATGGAGGCATAGAATTGGAGATACAAGTCTGGGAATCATCGACATACAATCAAACTTGGCATTGGTAGGTTGTAAAATGCTATTCAAATATAAAGTATCATTACTGGTAGTTACTCATGAACAACACAGCAACAATCATTGGCCCACTAACCCCTTTGTTTGGAACACCAAAGTTACTTTTTGAAGAATGAAATAATGTCATTTGCAGCAATTGGTGGACCTAGAGGTTATCATACTCAGTGAAGTAAGTCAGACAGAAAAAGATAAGTATCATACGATATTGCTTATATGTGGAATTTAAAAAATGATACAAACAAACTTATTCACAAAACAGAAATAGACTCACAGACTTAGAAAACAAATTTACGATTACCAATGGGGAAAGGGCAGGGGAGGGTAAATTAGGAAATGCGGATTAAGGAGTGCTTCTCAGGTGGTGCATTGGTAAAGAATCTGCCTGCCAAAGTAGGAGACACAAGAGACGCAGGTTCGACCTCTGGGTTGGGAAGATTGATTCCCTGAAGGAGGAAATGGCAACCCAGTCCAGTATTTTTGCCTGGAAAATTCCATGGACAGAGGAGCCTGGTGGGCTACAGCCCAAGAGATCACAAAGAGTCAGATGCGACTGGGTACTAACTGCACTGCACTAGGGGTTAACAGATACAAAATATAAAACAGATAAACAACAAGGTCTCACCGTATAGCCCAGGGAACTCTACTCACTATCTTGTAATAATCTATAATGAAAAGAATATGAAAGAGAATCTATCTATCTATCTGTCTATCTATCTCTGAATCACTTCGGTGTATATCAGAAACGAACAGAACATCATAAATCAACCACAGTTCAATTTTTAAAAAAGATACTTTATGAAAAATATTTTTTTAACAGAATACAATTTTTGGAAAATAGAATATATATACAAGTGCTAAATTTTTCTTGCTCTATTTCTCAATTATTTTATTGTCAATTTTAAATACTAAGAAGTTCAGAGGTTCTCAACTGATTTTAGGCTTACAAAGTATTATCAGTTGGAAGTTCTGAGGCTATGTAATGACATCTTCTTCAAGAATGCTTATCTTCCTAGGAAATGAAGAGCTCAAAATGTGAAATACAGTCTCAAAAGAACCTCAAGGCTGCTAGGTCAGCCACAGTCTTGATAGGAATCATGTAATGAAGGATATGCTGCCAATCTTTGATAAGAAATATGCAGGTAGTTTAAAAATATACACACTTTTCAACACTGCATCCTGTAAGGAGAATTGGAAGAAACATCAATTAAGGTTTAAATATTGAAATATTGATTATTGAGATGACAAAGTTTATGGAAAGTACAAGGATGAGGGTTTATAGAAAGGAATTCCCCAAATAATGATAACATTAAACCACTGCCAATCCTGATGCTATGCTGGGCTCAGAACACATATTTTGCCATTTTGCTGTTACATATCTGCATGTCAGTCCATCAGATTACAAATAGGAATATTTAAGAATACAATATTGCCCTGCAATATTTGAAGTATCAACACCCGAAAGTAAATTGTTGAATTTCTAGCTCTGGAAATGGTAGAGTGGCTCGTGTTGAACTAACTCTCCTTCAGGTGACGGTTATAAGCTCTGGACAAATATAAAGCTTAACTATTGAAGGCCCTGGAAAAACCACCAAAGTCAAACAGAAACTGGGCGGGGCGGGGGGGGGATTGGAGCCCCGAGGGAAGAGAACTAGGCTGGCTGCCGTCCAGGGCTACGCAGGGCGAGTCCGGTGTCTCCTCAGGGCGTGTCCCAGTCTACACCAGCAGGGCGGCTAGAACCGAAGCAGGAGACTGCAGGGCTTCTGGCTTGCCGGAGGATGGAGGCTAGAGATGCCGGCGCGGCTGGAAACTGAGCGCAGAGCAGCCACAGAGAGGAAGTCCCCCAAATCTGGGTACAAATTCACTTTAAATTCTTGGCTGACCCCTGACCTGTGCTTATTTAGACAAGACGCCAAGGAAACTGTCAAAGTAACAGCTGGAAAAACGGCAGAAACAGAGCAACCGTGTTGTCTGCCGGCTGCTAGGGAGACCAAACATAGTGTTTAGTCTCACCAAGCTGGAAGGGACCACAAACACCTCAGGCCTTCCATCAGAACTCTAGAAGGGCCATAGGGAGTACAGGCTAGATCCTAGATCCAAAGAATATACCCCAAAACTAATGGCAAAACTAAAACAAATTCCTCTTTATTTATTTATTTTTTTGGCCATACCGCATGGCATGTGGGATCTTATTTCCCCCATCAGGGATCGAACACTTGCCCCCTAGAATGGGAGCCCAGAGTCTTAACCACTGGTTCACTAGGGCAGTCCCTTATTTTGTTTTATTTATTTATCTGTTTATTTGCAAACCCATCTTTAAAAGTGCAATACTAGGGAATTCCCTGGTGGTCCACTGGTTAGGACTTGATGCTTTCACTGCCAGGGCTTGTGTTCAAACCCTGATTGGGCAGCTAAGATCCTGCAAGCCATGGGAAATATGCCCAAAACAATTAACTAGATAAGTAAATGAAAACATCTAAATAAATACCTCTAAATTCTCCATCTGTATGGAGCCAATTAAAAGTTGTACTTACCAATCAAAGACTTGTGTTTTTATTTTTTATTGATGATGTCAGTCTTTACTTTTATTTTTTAAATTTCTGTATTTTTAATTGGAGGATAATTGCTTTATAATATTGTGTTGGTTTCTGCCATACGTCAACATGAATCAGCCATAGGTATACATATGTCCACTCCCTCTTGAAACTCCTTCCCACCTCCCGCCCCATCCTACCCCTCTAGGCTGTCACAGAGCAACCGGGTTTGAGCTTCCTGTATCATACAGCAAATTCCCACTGGCCATCTGCTTTGCATATGGTAATGTGTATGTTTCAATGCCACTTTCTCAGTTCATCCCACCCTCTCCTTCCCTCTTTGTGTTCACAAGTCTTTTCTCTGTGTCTGTATCTCCATTGCTGCCCTGCAAATAGGTTCATCAGTACCATCTTTCTAGATTGCATATATATGCATTAATATACGATATTTGTTTTGCTCTTTCTGATTTACTTCACTCTATATAATAGGCTCTAGGTTCATCCACCTCATTAGAACTGACTCAAATGTGTTCCTTTTTAGGGCTGAGTAATATTCCATTGTATATATCTGTGGTGTTTTTAAAACATGAAGTTTACAGTTACTTCTCATGCTTTAAAAAGTTGCATTGATTTCCTGAGTTTTTAAACTTTAACCTCCTCCCAAGTATCCTATGGTGATCCAAATCAAAAAGTATGCATTTTAATAAATGAAAAAACGTTCAAATGAAAATGGGGATTTCAATAGTCACTTGTCTTTACGATGTCCCTCTTGTATTAAAAAAATTTTTTTTCAGAGCTTTTGAACTTCCTTTTGTGCAGGAATTTGATGATATATCATATTACAGTAGAATCATCTAAGTCAGTGAATAAAACATAAACAAAGTTGCTGAACCTAGAAACATGTTGATAAAGATCAGCTCCACAAATTCCTTTGACAGAAGCAAACACACTTGAGGTGATATAATTTATGACTTCCTGTGAAGCAAGACAGATTCTAGACTTATTTGTGAAAGTTATGAAGTGAACTGAATAGTCTGTGTAAACACAGTGCAGTGAAGTAGCTGCTCCTTGACAGACAGGCCAGGTCTCAGGTTCCCAACCTTGCTCAGTGGCCCTTCAAGATGATCAAAGTCATCCATAGGGATTCTTCCTGGCTAAAATTCCAGCTGAGTGTTTTGGGTTCAATGTCTTTTGATCTCCTCCATGTGAGCCCTCCCTGGCTTCTGGCTGAAACTTCTGGGACCAACCTGGGACAGGTGCAGAGGGTCCCAGTGCTAGGATGGCACCTTCCATCTAAGCCACATGGTCCTGTCAATCTGAACTCCTAAGTAGCCCTTGTTCTATCTCCGTCACTACTGATACAGTTGATCCACCACTTCCTCCTGGTCAATTGCCATAGCCTCCTTTTTATTCTTTTGCCTCTAGACTCACTGCTGAAATCTACCTTACCCATTTCTGCTTTTGTGATCTTTCTGAAATGCAAACGTGAACATGTCACTCCTCTGTAGAAAGTTCTTCATAGTTCTCTCGTTACTGCCTGGTAAGGTTCATAGCTGGGCTGTAAGACATCCATAATCTAACTTAACGCTTCTTATTAATACTTTCCCCGTGTTTTTCACTTTCAGCTGTGAGAGAACCATGACCGTGTCTGTCCTGCTACCCTGTCAGTATTCCAGAGCCTTGACACATAATGGATAATTGCCAGCAGGTGCATCACTACCCCACATCTCGTGCTTCTAATTTATGGGCCTTTTTGCTAGCTAATTGAGCTTCTTCTTGGTAGAAACACAAGTGTGCCCTTCTCTCACAACTTGAGGCTAGTTACTATCACTCGTTTATTTATTCACCATTAACTCATTGAGAGTTGGACTATAAAGAAAGCTGAGCACGGAAGAACTGATGCTTTTGCACTGTGGTGTTGGAGAAGACTCTTGAGAGTCCCTTGGACAGCAAGGAGATCCAACCACTCCACCCTAAAGGAAATCAGTCCTGAATATTCATTGGAAGGACTGATGCTGAAGCTGAAACTCCAATCCTTTGGCCACCTGATGCGAAGAGCTGACTCGTTGGAAAAGACCCTGATGCTGGGAAAGATTGAAGGCAGGAGGAGAAGGGGATGACAGAGGATGGGACGGTTGGATGGCATCACCGACTCAATGGACATGAGTTTGGGTAAACTCCAGGAGTTGGTGACGGACAGGGAGGCCTGGCGTGCTGAGGTTCATGGGGTCGCAAAGAGTCGGACACGACTGAGTGACTGAACTGACTGACTGAACTCATTTATCTTGGGTTTTACCACAGTCTAACACCATGCTGCTGCTGCCGCTGCTGCTAAGTCGCTTCAGTCATGTCCAGATTCTGTGCGACCCCATAGACGGCAGCCCACCAGGCTCTGCCGTCCCTGGGATTCTCCAGGCAAAAATACTGGAGTGGGTTGCCATTTCCTTCCCCAGTGCATGAAAGTGAAAAGTGAAAGTGAAGTCGCTCAGTCGTGTCCGACTCTTAGTGACCCCATGGACTGTAGCCTACCAGGCTCCTCCGTCCATGAGATTTTCCAGGCAAGAGTACTAGAGTGGGGTGCCATTGCCTTCTCCCTAACACCGTGACTGGTACTAAATTCTTTGAACGAAGGAGTGAAAGTGAATTCAGAAGTGTGGCCCAGGAGTTAACATATATGTGTGAAGTTGACCAATATAAAGAATTGCAATCCAGTGCAATCCAGTTTTCCCCAGGCAGTACGAGTCTAAACAAAACACAAGGATTACGAGGCGAACAGTTGGCTTCCTCTTGCTCTTCACAAGCCTGGGAACCAGATTCAATGAATCAAGACTTTATAGAACGAGTTAGAACAAAGGGCAAACAACGCAACTTCTTATAAACAAGTGCAAAGGTAATTAGGACGGCCCCAAGCCCCAAACGAAATAGAAGAGCAGGAACTCCAGGCGACTTCCAGGCGTTCCCGGAGGCCCCGGCCCTCGGAGGCGGGGCGAGAGTCCGTGGGCGGGGCCTTTCCGCTCAGGCCCGCCCCGTGGGCGGGGTGTAAGCCGGAGGGGCGGTGCGGGGGCGCACGCACGCCCGCCGTTTCCTAGGAGATGGAACACACAGGACGCCGGAGCTTCACAAGGGAGCGAACTAGGTAAGCGGCCGGCGCCGGCAGGTAATCCCGAGCGGGCAGCGGGGCGGCCACCGTCCGTCCGACCCGAGCCTGTCCTGCGAGGCGGCCCGGCATGTCCCTTGGGCGCCCTGTCCTCCCGGGGCCGACCTCTGCTGAGAGAAGGGGCCTGGACACCGGTAGGGGTGGGGGACTGGAGGGAGGAGGACTCGGGGAGGGGCGGGGCTGGCCGGCGGGGACGATCCGCTCGCTCCCAGCGCGGTGGGTTTGTTCCGAAGCGCCCCTGGCCACTTTCCTGCGCCCCTAGACGGCGGGGTTCAGTCCTGGGTTGGAGGATGACAGTGGGCATCCATCAGCCTAGGAGACCCTCACCCCCGAACCTCTACCCTAGGGTCTTCCATCGTACCGACCCCCCACACCCCGGACCTCCCCCTCTCCCACCCCGGACCTCCCCCTCTCCCTTGAGTGCCTGGGCTGGAGGGGACACTCCTTTGAGGAGTGAGGGGCGGGATCGGGTCTCGGGAAGGCAGCGGAATTGAGTTCACAGCTGTTACAAAAATGAAAAAGGAGGAAAGAGGAAAGAGAAACTGGGTCCAAATTCAGTGCTCACCCGCGCATCCCAAACGGCTCCCAGGTAAAAGCGGAATCCCGGCGCAGGGTGGACCAGCGGCCCCCCGGGGCCCCCACGCCGAGCTCGCCGCTGCGGTCGGCAGGACACGCGGGTCCCCCGGGACCACCCCTTCCTGCAGGCCGGCGGGACTGCGCCCCCGGAGTCTTAAGGGCCCTGGTTTGCTCGGGGGAAAAAATCAGAAATCAGAGCGTCAGGGAACGAAAACTGCTTCCTGACTTGCAAATAAAGCGAGCACTTAGTTTAAGGACAGGATTGGAGTAGGGGGAGGGGAGGCAATAAAACTGGCTTTTTAGTGTTTGTAGTCTTCGACTCTAAACGGAAAGAAATTTGTGTAATTGTGTTTAATCTATTTAAATGATCAGGCATTTGTTCTCATTGTAATGGAGTTCTCAGAGTCAAAGGTATTGGAGTTATTTTAATCAGAAAAACAATCCCTAGAGTCGAAATAGTAATGGAGGCAAAAGTTACTTTCCAGCCTTTTGTCCTGCCTTTACCGTCCCCACCCGCCCAACCTCCATCTCCGCCGAGTGACCGAGTGACCGGAAAAGGAGAGACCCTTCGCTCCGCCCGAGGAGGCCACCTTCTGCCTAAGCAAAGCAGGCTTTGGGCAAGGTGTTTGATCTGTTTTTTGTGGGGTGTGTGTGTGTGTGTGTGTGTGTGTGTTGGTTTGGTTTTGCTTCGTTTTAAAACAGTTTGTGAATATTAGGACAGAGCACCATGCTTTCATTTTTTAAACACAAAAATCTTTCTTTTCCCATTGCAAAAGCTCCCCTTTTAATTTCTGTAAACATATGACTTGGTCAGTTTGAAAACTTTTCTGTTTTGCTTTTTAAACAACTTAATGATTTTTATGTCGTTACTTTAAAAACAAACATTAATGCCAGCCTTAGAGTAATAACATTAGGGCAGATTGTACCAAAGCAAGTTGAAGCCTTGCAGAGGTTATCTGCTCAGTGATTGGGCAGACACAGATTTTACCCTCTATTTGCCCTCTCTCTTAATCTTCTTTAATCCTTTCTAAATCCCTTATTAGCTGGTAGAAGCTGTTGAGAGTAAAGCTCAAGTTTACAGTAATTGTGCACTTAGCTAAAAATAAGACAACTAGAATGGGAGAGAAATGGTAAGAGTATTTATTTAATGTAAGTCTGTAATTGAGCCTCTCAATAAATGTTTTTTTTCCTTAAACCAGAATATGAGGTGTGTATAACTCATAAGAAAGTACTGTAGCTTGATTGTAGAAAATTCCAAGTTCCTAACAATTCTGTTAAATTAATTGAGGATCATGTTAAATTACATGTACTTGTGTTATGCCTTGTTGCATCCATATTGAAATATATACATGGAAATATTCATGTGCAAAAGAAATCATAATAATTCGCCCCTGTTTTGCAGAATTAGCTTCCAGGGGTCCACAGAGAAGACATGATGTTAGGAAAGGTTGAGGGCAGGAGGAGAAGTGGGCAACAGAGGACGAGATGGTTGGATGGCGTCACCAACTCAAAGGACATGAATCTGAACAAACTCCGGGAGATAGTGAAAGACAGGAAAGCCTGGCGTGCCGCATCCACGGGGACGCAAAGAGTCGGACACGACTGAGCGACTGAACAACACAACAGAGAAGAATATAAGTAGTTTGCAGAGAAATATCATTGAATGTGATGAACTGGGGACCCATAGGCAGTCTGTCTTTTCAATTACATATACTGCTGATTGAGTAGTAAATCCGTTTAGAGCCTTCCTATGTTAGTTACACTTATAAGAACAGTTGTTTACGTGCTGTCAATGAGTAGGTGCTGTGCTGTGCTTAGTTGCTTACTCGTGTCCGACTCTGTGCGACCCCGTGGACTATAGCCCCCCAGGCTCCTCTGTCCATGGGATTCTCTAGGCAAGAATACTGGACTGGGTTGCTGTGCCCTCCTCCAGGGGATCTTCCCAACCCAGGGATCGAACCTGCATCTCTTGAGTCTCCTACATTGGCAAGCAGGTTCTCTACCACTAGCGCCACCTGGAAAGCCCCTTGGTGAGTAGGTACATGGGAGTAATTTTAAAAACTCGTAATACATCTATGCCTGTCTACATTGGACCATTATCCTTGTTTTCAGGGGGATAAGGAGACAGCTGGAATGGTCAGCTTCTCACCCTGGACAACTGTTTATTTTGTAACTAAAATGACTCGAAAGAGCTTTCTGAAGCTTTGTTTGGGAGCATAGTATGTAAACTCCAATTGTTTTGGAGCCACACATCAGACTTTTTAAAATCCGTGTCATACCCATAATCTTCACCCCCTCAAACAAAAGAAGCTGAGAAACGGCTGTGTCCCTCATTTATTTTTCCCTAAATACAAGTATCCTATGGTATAGCACTTGAAACAAACTGTGTTTCCGGGTTTGTTTGTTTTTTTAAGACTTGGAGTGATGTTTCACCCCCCCCAACCCCGCCCTCAAAAAACCCAGCTGGGCTTCCAAGCTGGAGCAGGAAGGAATCAATGACTGAATGGTCTGTTGTGCTGTAATAGTACTGGTGGTGATGTGGTTGATGCTGTTAACAGTGGAAGAGAAAGAGGCAGTTCATTCCACTTTTGCAGGTGGCTGAGCCACTTCAAGGTGAAATTTCCATGTTTCTGGCACCTCTTACCTCTCAACTTCTCTCACAATCTGGGTAGCTCCTTCTTCACTCCTTTTTCTTTTCTCCTTTTCTAGAGGTGCCTACAATCACAGTCTACCTCTTAGACCTTCAACGTTTATCCTCACTTAGGTGTTACCATGAAAATAATCTGTTGCGTACGCAGCAGATTTGCAAAGAAAAGATGCTGCTATTTATCCTATTAAAATTTAATTCAGTAACTTGGGGGTGGGGTAAAAATAATAACTTCCTTAACGAACTCCAGTTACACTCTCTTCTCCCCCACTCACTCACTCTCCCTTCACTGTTTCTGGCCTAATTTTTCAGTGTCCTTCCAGGTAATCAGCATGAGCCAGATCTAGCCCCAGATCTAGCCCCAGATCTAGTGTGGTCCAGGCGGGGAGACTCCTGTGTACTTTTCAGGTTGTTTATAGCATCTTGCCGTGTTAGGGGGAGGAGTTAGGGATCTTTAGGAGGTGGGGGGTGGGGTGGGCAGCCTTCATTGTGGGGTAGATTCTACACAGTTTGGGAGTGAAGAGGGGTGGTTCTTTTAGCTGCATCAGTGATTGTAAAAGCTATCAAGGATGGGTTGTTTAGAAGTTGGGGACTGCTCTGAAAAACCAAACAGCTTCAGGCTAATGCAACTATTAGACTAACTCCATCACTGATTCTCTGGATGGATCCTAGGTCATTTAATGCCTCTACATTTTTATTGTACATTGTTACATTTTATTGTACATTGATATGATGAACACTGTGGCCTTTTGGACACATTTATTCTCTGTATTGTTACTTAACCAGAAAGAATCAGTAAACCTCTGGAGAGCACACTTCCTTGAAAGACCTGAAATAGAGAAGCTAGAAAAGAATGTCAAGCAATTTAGCGAATTCCCTGGTGGTTCAGTCGGGGACGGCGGAGCCTGGTGGGCTGCCGTCTATGGGGTCGCACAGAGTCGGACATGACTGAAGCGACTTAGCAGCAGCAGCAGCTGGTGGTTCAGTGGTTAGGACTTGGCACTTTTGCTGCAAGCCGTGTGGCGCAGCCAAAAAAAAAGAATGTCAAGCAGTTTAACATCTGATAATAAACTGCAAAATACTGATTTAATAAAATTCGAAGTGGTCAGAAGGAATATATTTTACAGCCCATGGTTTGTTTAATCATAGCACAGAGGATTAACACACAAATCCCCAAAGAGCTTTCAAAATTGTCTTTCCTTACCTACATAATGGAAAAATTAAGAAAACCAAATGCACATTTTAGTCAGGAACTGCGCGGGGGGGGGGGGGTGTTGGCTTTGTCTATATTAATACCCTCATGTTTAGAACCTGTGTCTGTGTATAATGTAAAGACCACTTGCAAAAGAACTTCCTTTTCAGGCAAATGGAGAAGTATTTGATGGCATTTGTTGAAACCATTTGCTGAGACATAACTGAGACAGATGAAGGAACCACTAAATAGAAATGGAATTTACTATTGAGATCTCTTTGTCAAGATCCTGGCCACAGAGTTAGTGTGGCCTCAACTACTCACGCGCCTTTGAGGGGGTTGCTGTCTGTAATGAAGTAAAATAAACGACAAATGGAAGCACACTCCCTGTTATTTAAAAGCCCCACAGGTTCTTCCAGAGCTTCCTGTGGACAAGTGTCTTCCTGTATAAAGGGAACTACCTAGTTTTAGTGCACTTCTCTGCCGTGTTCCTGCAGAAAAGCCTATTTTTGGAAGCCTTGGGTACTTTGACAATTACAATATATTCTTGTTGCTCCTACATTTCTGCATCTAATAGAGTAGGAATTTCTGTGATTTTATTTTGTGGAAGTAGTGCTACAGTGAAAGAAAAATAATCGTTGATTGAAGCATCAGATTATAAAAGGCATTTTAATTTTATTTTTTGGCCGAACCACGCGGCTTGTCGGATCTTAGTTCCCCAGCCATGGATCAAACTCAGACCCTCGACAGCAAAAGCACAGTTTCTAACCACTGGACCTCCAGGGAATCCCCCATAAAAGGCATTTTAAAACAAACTATTTCCTTCCATAGTGCCAAACGTTGTTACCTTCTGCAGCTAAGAATACAGCCTTGTAGCAGGATGATAAGAGATTTTTTAAAGCAACGTAAGAATGATAAACAGATATGAAATGAGGAATTGTTCCTTGAATGCTGAATTAAGACAGAAGAGTGGGAGGAAATTATTGAACACAGTTGTAATGAAGGAGGTACTATGGCTTTATGTGCTTCAGTTTTCTTTTTTTAAAATTGTAGTAATAAAATCAGAACCTATAGAAACCTGTACCCTTCTAATATATACACATCCACAATCCCTTTTCTGTAGTTCTGAAATCCACAAAGCTCTGAAAGATGAATTTTTGGAAATTAATTTGTGCAAATTCATTTTTAATAAAATGTGACCTGAATGATGTGAGGCCACTTACGGTCTTCATTTCTTTTACTTAGTGTACTTCTCTCACATTTTTCTGCAGGTACATTAAGATGCTCTTTGGGAGATGTTATGTACCCTACTTACTTTTTTGTGGTTGGTTTAGTCACTAAGTCGAGTCTGACTCTTGCGACCCATGGACTGTAGCCTGCCAGGCTCCTCTGTCCATGGAATTTTCCAGGCAAGAATACTGGAGTGGGTTGCCGTTTCCTTCTCCAGGGGATCTTCCTGACCCAGGGATTGAACCTGCGTCTCCTGTGTTGCAGGTCGATTCTTTACCCCGAGCCAGCAGGGAAACCCTCTATTTCTTTTCTAAAATATGCAAATACCTGGATTCCAAACACATCTGGCCCAGGAATTTCACATAAGGGATTGTGGTCCAAATTAAACGCGATGCAAAAATTGATTCTAAGAATGGATATAGTGGAGAATCTGATTTTCCACAGTGTGATGTGGACTCGTGTAGATTATATTGCTGCTGCTGTGACGTTCAAGTGTGTCTGACTCTTTTCGACCCTATGAACTGTAGCCCACCAAGCTCTTCTGTCCATGGGGATTCTCCAGGAAAGAATACTAGAGTGGGTTGCCTTGCCCTCCTCCAAGGGATCTTCCCAACCCAGGGGTTGAACCCAGGTCTCCCGCATTGCAGGCGGATTCTTTACCAGCTGAGCTATCAGGGAAGCACATAGATTCTATTATAGTCAGTTAAAAAAAAAAGGGAATCACAAACATCATTAAGTCAGTGTTTGTTGGGTTCAGTTTCATTACATGGTACCTTGTATTAATAAATGAAGCATTCTGCAGTGATTTTCATCAGTCTATCATATGTGAACGTCATTCCACATAGCACAAGTGATTTACTGACACGTGCTTAACAATTAGTATTTATATTACAGTTTTCCTAGGTTACCAGTAAATTTTTGGAGGCGATTCTTTAATGAGCATTCCTTTTATTCTTGTTGTTTTTTTTTACAGGGTGTTCATAAAAATGGAAGCACCGTTTCCTTGCCAGATTCCTTACTGCTGCATCTTATGAACCTACAGAATCTTGGGGAAGAACCTGTATTTAATGATGACAAAACCTATCACCAGTGTAGCAACAACCGTCTAAGGGTAGAAACGAATAAAAATAAAAGACGCGTTTATATTTATATTCAACAAAGAGGTCATTTCCCGTGGACAGCCTGCACTGCATCATCCTTCCGAGATGAACCGGTACACGACCATGAGACAGCTGGGGGACGGCACGTACGGGAGCGTGCTCATGGGCAAGAGCAACGAGTCCGGGGAGCTGGTGGCCATCAAAAGGTACCTGGGCGACCCTGCCACGTTCACCCGTCTTTCTGTTCCTCTCCTTTGCTTGCTTGAGAACGTATACAAGCGCAGAGAGAAGTCTGGTCCAGACCGCACGCTTGTTAGGCCATCGTGGAATGCCATTCTGGAGACAGCACTGCAGAAAAGGAGTTCTGCTGGTCCCCACATTTATTAGTTTAAGTTTCTGGTTTGTCCAGCAAAAAATATAAGGGCTCTCGGCTTTTTGAAAAAAATTTGTTTATTTTTAATTGGAGGGTAATTGCTTTACGAGGTTGTGTTGGTTTCTGCCATACATCAGCATGACTCAGCCATCAGTATGCATATGGTCCCTCCGTCTTGCGCCTCCCTCCCACCCACTCCGCCATCCCACCCTCTAGGTTGCCCCAGAGCACCAGGTTGAGCTCCCTGTGTCATGCAGCAGCTTCCCATTGGTTATCTGTTTAGGGCTCTGCTTTTTATGCATGATAAATCTGAACTGAGACTGAAGGTAATGCTTAGAATTCTCTTTTAGCACTTAAAAGTGGAGTACAGAATAGAGCTTATTATTTCTTTAAAACAACAGACCTCAAAATCAGATGGTATTCATAATATCAAATTGAGTTCTGAATGGCATATGGTATTTCCCCAAGCTTACCAATGAAACAGAGGAGTTATTAACTTAATTGTTTCTTTAATCTACTGTATTTGATATCTGTCATATGTAAAAAAAAAAATTACCCCAAAGTTTAATGATTTAAGACAAGAACAAACATTTATTAACTCATGGTTTCTGTGGGTCAGGAATGTAGGAGCAGCTCAGCTGTGGTTCCAGCTCCAGGTCTCTCTGCGGTGATGGCAGAGGTTGGCCAAGGTCACAGTCATCTGCAGGCTGGACCGGGGCTGGAGTACGCACTTGCAAGCTGGTTCACCGTGTCAGTTGGGTGGGGCTGCTCTAACCAAGTACCTCAGACTGGGTGGTTTAAGCAACGTATTTATTTCCCCACAGTCTGGAGGCTGGAAGTGTGCAATTGAGCTGTTGGCAGGGCTGGTTTCCCCTGAGACCCCTCTTCTCAGCTTGCAGACAGTTCTCTTCTCTCTGTGTGTTCACGTGGTCTTCCGTCTGTGTATGTCTGGGTCCTAATCTCCTCGTATAAGGACACCAGTAATATCGGATTAGGACCCACCCCAAAGGCCTCATTTAACCTTAATTACCTCTGTAAGGTCTATCTTCAAATGCAATCATTCTCCGAGGTACTGGGAGGTTAGGACTTCAAGATATGGATTTGGGGGGACACAGGGTGGCTCAGACTGGACTTCTGTATATGCCAGTTTAACCACAGACTGGTTGGCTTAAATGGTAGGGATTTGTTGAGACAGTTGGGAGGTTACAAGTCTAAAATCAGGGTGTCAGCTGGGTTGGTTCCTGCTGAGGGCTGCGGGGAAGGGATCTCCCCTAGGCCTTTTTCCTTGGCTTATTGATGGCATTTTCTCTCTGTGCATCTCCCACATCAGCTTCCCTTGATGCATATTTCCATGTCCAAATTTCCTTTTTTATATATAAAGACAAAGAGAGGCCTCAATTTCTCTCTATATGGGGCTCTACAGATCGTCACTTGAGTGTCCTCATGACATGGAAGCTGGCTTCCACCACGACAAGTCTTGGAGACTAATTACCACTTCAATCAAAGGATGATCATCCAAAATTTAAATGCTTTAACAAACATTTATCAAATGTTAAAAACTTTACACTATCATGATCTAAAATATTACATACACGAGGAAATACTTTAATAAAGTATTGTCAAATAGCCATTAGTATCAAGTAAGTAAATGTATAATGTACAATGAATGGGCTTCCCAGGTACCACTAGTGGTAAAGAAATGTTCTGCCATTGCAGGAGACTTAAGAGATGTGGGTTTGATCCCTGGGTTGGGAAGATTCCCCTGGAGGAGGGCGTGGCAACCCACTCCAGTATTCTTGCCTGGAGAATCCCATGGACAGAGGAGCCTCGTGGGCTACAGTCCATGGGGTCGCAAAGGGTTGGACATGACTGAAGTGACTTAGCATGCTTACATAACTGAAATGAAAAACAGGAGTAAAAAGAAATTTCCCTGACCTGAAAGGTGAAATATTACAGGTACTTCCCGTAAAGTTGGTTTTAAGGCCAGTATGCCTGTTGTATCCCCTACTGATCAAGATTGTACTGGAGACCCTAACTGGTGCAAAAAGAGAAAAAATAATAAATGAAGTGTATTAGCCAAAATGAAATGAAATCATTCTTAGTTATAGGTTAAGTGATTATGTAAATTCACCCAAATACTTCATTACACACAAATAAATTTATATGTAAAAATATCTTTAAAAGGACTGGAAAGATTTGCAATAAAATCCATGAATGCTTGGCTTCTAGGGAGAGCAGGATAAGAAAATGAGAATGAGGGTTGGGTCTCCTGGTATCATCTTAGAAGACTTCCCACAGAAAATGAGATCTCGAGAACGAGAAAAAATCATCAAGAGGAGAGGGAAGCATAGCCAAGCTGTAAGAATAATAGGTATGAAGGCCTGGAAGCGGGAGAGATTTTCCTTTGGGAAATTTTATTGTAGGTCACTGCTAAGAAGCCTTGTAGTATCTGCTGCCCTTTCAGAAAAAAAAAAGAAAAAAAAAGCTATAACATGGTCCTTCTAGGGGCTGGTGATAGGACCCTCTCACCTCATTAAATTAACAAATATTTATTAAGTTCTGTGTCCTTTAAAGACCTGAGAGGCAGTTCCATTCCAGAGGGTCTCCTGTTTGTGGGACGGTTGCTCAGGAGCCCCACGCGTGGGTTTCAAAATCCATCAAGCCACCGTCTAGTGAATATCTATTGAGACTGCAACTGTGTCTCAAAAAGCGATCAGGCAGGTGGAGGGGTCCTCAAAGAGCTTGCTGCTGTGCTTGAGAGGGGACAAGGTCTAAACGTAATAATTACACTATACAGTATGTAAGAAGGTGGTCAGTGCTACGGGAGAGAAAGCAGAACAGGAAAGGTGACCTCAGAGCCCTGAAAGCCAGCCTCTGGCATCCAAGGAATAAGGATCAGCCTGAGGTGAAAGTTCCCTTCATTCTTCTAACCAGCCAAGCTCTTTCTAGCCCTCTCTCTCTGGCTGGCACCTTCTGTCTTGCAGGTCTCATCTGAAACACTGCCTCATCACAAAGGCCTGAGGCCGGGCCAGTTTATCTCATGATCCTCAAAGCTGATCTGTATGTCTGTTTCGTGTTAACTAAAGTTGATTTCCTGTGAGATGCGAAGCACTATGGTAACTAACCATCCCTGACTTCATCATCCGAGCACGTAGCAGATGTTGGATGAATAAATAAATGGAAGAGAAGATGGCAGGGAGTCTAAAAGGAATTCTAAGAAATTGGTTTAACTTCTTACAGTTAAATTAATTTCTTTAAATTGGTCTAAGAAATTGGGATAATTGTTTTGTGAAGAAACTTCTATATTTGTTGCATATAGATACCTGTATCACTTTAAGGTAGTATTGATAAGAAGTAGTAACTGTTGAGGAGAAAGTAGCATGTTAGTAAATGTGGATTGCAGCTAGTACAGATTTTTAAGAAGAATAAACATTTCAGTTTGTACAAAATTTTGAAAAAGAACCTGAATATGTTAACTAGTTTCTAAAAGTTGTATTAAAAATTCTACAATTATTTTTTAAGAATCATAGAGATTATATGTACATTTTTGGATGGATTTGATCACTTGATGAAAGTACTTTTATACTATATTTGAATTGACTTGTATTTTATTTCAAATTGAGCATTGTGTTGGACTTACTTTTCATCATTTCAGCAAGACATTTATGGCTATAGTACTGAAACGAATCTTTTGGTAATTCAGTAAGCCCTCAATTTTTTTCAAGCTCCTTCATAAATTTCTAGCACCTGAATATGTATAAGTGAAATTCTGATTCACTAAGGGTATTTTAGAAATAATAGCAGTTATGCCCTTCTTATCTCATTGTAGCCAACCACAGATACTGGTGGGGTTTCCCTGGTGGCTCAGATGGTAAAGTGTCTGCCTACAATGCGGGAGACGCAGGTTTGATCCCTGGGTTGGGAAGATCCCCTGGAGAAGGAAATGGCAACCCACTCCAATACCCTTGCCTGGAAAATGCCATGGACAGAGGACCCTGGTAGGCTACAGTTCATGGGGTCGCAAAGAATCGGACACGACTGAGCGACTTCACTTTCACTTTCACAGATACTGGTAAAAATAGGAACATCTAGTATTGACTGAGTGCTGACCTAAGCCGTTTACAGTAAGCGTCTCTTATGCAGCAGTTTCTACTCTATAGCTAAGGAATTAGCGGCACAGAGGGTCATTAGGTAATGTGTCCAAGACATGACATAGTCATGAACCTGCACCGAATGGCCTTGAGATGCACAGAATGGAGATGATCTGCTTTTAAGGAGGAGGAAAGACAGATACACAGCTTGCCTGAAGCAAACTAATAACAGAGTGAGGAAGCCAGCGGTGTAATTTGTGTCTTCACATCCTCGGGCCCCATGCACTAAACTTTCTTTTTTTAATTTCAGAATGAAGAGAAAGTTCTATTCTTGGGATGAATGTATGAACTTGAGAGAAGTTAAGGTAAAACCCCAGAGATGAAAAGAACCTGAGAAGACCTCAGTTCTACCTCCCACGTCTCTCGTTTCCGAGGATGGTAGCTAAGGAGACTGTTTTGTTCTCTGAGGGAAGCAGACCAAAGATAATTCTATTTCTTATGTTTTTCTTTATCTCCCTAAACTAATTTCTCATCAGAATGTTAGTGGAGAACAGAAAATAACTGTTTGAGTGTACATTTGAAAGTACACTCACTTTTTTAATGCCAGTGATCTCCATTTATTATTTATTTTTTCTAAACTTTTTCTTTTGTATTAGGGTATAGCCAATTAACAAACAATGTTGTGATAGTTTCAGGTGGACAGCAAAGGGACTCAGCCATATATATATGTGTGTATTCTCCCCCAAAGCTTCCCTCCCATCCAGGCTGCCACATAACATTGAGCAGAGTTCCCCGTGCCATACAGGAGGTCCTTGCTGGTTATCTATTTTAAATATAGCTGTGCAAGTACACTCTCACTTTTAAAAGAGCATTTTAATTCATACTATCCAAGGAAAGACAGTTTTTAAAATTACCACATACCGTTTCTTTATATTGTATGTGTACAATGTGGGTACATTTTCAGAAACTTTTGCATGGAATTTCACACAGTTAAGTCAGAAGAAAAGGTTAAACTATTTAATGACCAAGAAAAAAAAAGTGACAGACTGAAAGCCTCGATGGCTATTGTTGACCTGGTTTATTTCTGCACTTATATTCATTGCTTAAACAATTACTGCTTTACGGTTTTATTTATTTCTTTATTTTTGGCCGTGCTGGGTCTTGGTTGCTGTGCGGGCTATCTCTGGTTGCGGCGAGCGAGGACCCCTCACTAGCTGCTGGTGCGCGGGCTTCTCATCGCGGTGGCTTCCCTCCTTGCGGAGCACAGGCTCCAGGGTGCTTGGGCTCCGCTAGTTCCAGCTCCCAGGCTCCAGAGCGCAGGCGCAGTAGTGGTGCTGCCCCGGCTTAGTTGCTGCTTGGCACGTGGGCTCTTCCCAGACCAGGGATCGAACTTACGTCTCCTGCCTTCCCAGGCAGATTCTTTACCCCTGAGCCACCAGGGAAGCCCTTTCTGCTTACTTTAAATAGGTGTACTAAGATGTTTTTAAGATGTGTAAAATATTATAAGTATTAAAACATAATTCACTAATGAATTCAGAAGAAATGGGAAATTAAGTAAGGTAGTTATCATACCTAGCATTGAGATTTTGCCAAATTTGGTACTTTTACCTTAAGAATTTTTAATATTTACTTGCTCTGTTGCAGTCTCTGAAGAAACTTAATCATGCCAATGTGATCAAACTGAAAGAAGTTATCAGAGAAAATGACCATCTTTATTTTATATTTGAATATATGAAAGAAAACCTCTATCAATTAATGAAAGACAGGTATGTCTTTATGAAAATTAAGTTTTCCCTTACTATCTCCTCCATCAGTCCCTTAGGAGCCCTTCAATATATCACACTTTGCAATATACAGGTCCAAGTGATAGCTTTAAATTAGCTGTTATCTTTATCAAAGGATAATTCTAATTGGAGAAGAACCATCATTTTTCGGTTGTAATCTCTTAGAAGTCAAGATAAATATTTCATGTAAACACGCTATCTGTAGTTTTTGAAACAAATCTATCGTTCAATACTCAGTAATAAAGCTGGCCTTGGGCAAAACTGAGAAAAGCATCTACCTTGCTCTCCCATGTGTCTTGTGAAGGTTAATTAAGGAATGGAGGAAAGAATGAAGTTGCTTTTAAGAAAGGACCTAATAAACTGGGTCATTAGAATGCTTAAGTGAATGACAGCAACGTGTTACCAACACCAGGAAAATTCTCCTTTTAAACATATGAACAGAATCTCTAAACAAGGGCACTTTCAGTCATGTGCCATGAGCGTGGATAGAATAACATTTTTGTGGTAGCTACTGATCACATCTGGAGATTAATGTCCATTTTGCCTGTCTGTAAAGCCAGAGGTGTTCAGCAAAAGATCCTAAAATATGAGATGAATTTCCTGGTGAATTGATGCTGATTTCTCTCTCTGTATTTCTTACACACACACACACACACACACACACACACACTTTCTCTCTCAAGTTCTAAGGCTGATGAGTGAATTTTTCTTTAATCATATTTTTCCTTCTTTCAAAAATACTGAGTATATGTTATGTTCCAGGCTGATAGCATTATGACATTAATAGCAGTTTAAAGTAAATAAAATCTCTACCTCTTAAATCAGGATTTATTTTTCTCAAGTTCTTTCTAGCCCCTGTATGCAGGCATGTGTGCTTTTTATGTAGTTGTAATTTTAGTGCCGATACATTTCATATTTGATTTATCCACTTACAGGTTTTCTTTTAATGCTGATACATAATATTCATAGTGACCACAGTTAGTATATTCTGTTAAACGACTATACAAAGCTTCACTTATCTCTTTGAACTATTTAAAATAAGTAACTATCAATGGGAGAAAAGGTTGGTAATTATAATGGATAATACTGATGTAATTATTTTGTGGCCATTAGAAGTGATAACTATGAAGATTATGAAAGTGCTTACAAGTGGGTAAGATACAGAAACCAAAATTATATTTATGTAACACTGACATCTTATATAAGAATTATACACGTGGATTATGACTACATTAGAATACTGAAAAATGAAAATAGTTTCTTCATCAGGTGGTGTGATTATGGGTAATATTTTTGGCTTTGAATAATTTTGAAGAAAAAATTAAATACATATAAATATAAAAAATATTATATATTCATCTGATTTTTAAAAAATATATAAACCTGTTGGAAGTAGTTAATACAATTGCAAATGAACACTAAAAAAGAGTCAACTTTGGAATTTCATGGTTCAATTCTGGATTTCTAAATTAAATGGAAATAAAAGTGATCCTGTTTAGAATATTATTCAATGTCAAAAGTATAACTTATTTCCAAGTCTCCTATAAATATGTTGTCGTACTTTCATAATTTAAAAAATAAGAAAGAAGAAGAAAAAAGTATAAATTAAACTACTAACAATTGTACATGGTAAAAGTGCTGTTTGAGGTTAAGTGCTATTGTTACACTGTTTTTGGTAGCTCAACTTCCTGAAATATTGTTTTTGAGGATTAATTTACAAGCCTTTCTTATTCAAGTAGCCTTCTTTTACATTTCAGTTGAAGACCCATGCACAAAACATTGGCTGTGATTCTATAACTCTACCTTTAGTATATACCATTCTTTTTACAAACTGAATTACATTACTGTTTATTTGTTCACTTCTTCACAGAAACAAGTTGTTCCCTGAGTCTGTCATCAGAAATATTATGTATCAGATATTGCAGGGGCTGGCATTTATCCATAAACATGGTAAGTTTTATATCCCTACATCTTTAGATTATTGTCAGTCATGGATAGGAATTATATGTAAGGTATTATTAAATAAATAATATTATGTTAGATAACTACAACTTTGGAGTATGTGCCTACTAGCTGACATATTTAAAAACTTTAGAATTTCTACAATTATAAATAAGATAGAATTTCTGTAATCTATAATTATCTTCCTCTATATCAGAATTTTTTAACAGTTTGGTGAGCAGCGTTTAGTCTCAGTCACCATAAACCCACCCTGCTACCTTATTCCACCTAATTTTACTATGGAAATGAAAAAAAAGGAAGGCTCCTCTTTTGGAAAAGGTTGAAATGCTTTGATCTAGCATGACCAATTACTAACATTTAAATAGTTTAAAGCCACCCAAGCCATAGTATTTTCTAGTTTTCCTTAGTATTCACACATAGTTATCTCTATACTTGAAGAAATTAAATCAAGTGCTTGTTCTTATTTTTATTAATTTCTTATCTATGTTAATCTTAATTGATATTGTTTTTTGCATCTCTATCAAACCAAAATAATTTAGCCTGAAAAGTTAATATGATTATTGTGAAAAATTTTAATGTTTAGAGTTACTAGATGTTTAGATATTAAATTAGAAAAGTTTATGCTGCTATTGCTGCATTTTGAGCACAGGCCTTCAAAAATCACCATCATCAGTCTCCTTTCATGTTCCATCTGATATTTTCTTTTCTCTTTTAACTGCTACAGGAAATAAATAGAATTTTCTAAAACTGCCATGCAGAAATAAATAGAATTTTCTAAAACTGCCATGTGGAATTCCATATAAACCTTCTAAAAATATTCTTGAATCCCCAGTCTTATGTAAGCTATTAAGGTCTTTCAAAATCTAAAACCCATGATAATTTACTACAATTGATTGGTAAAAGTCAGTCATTTGTTAATTAAAATTAAAGATATATGCTATTTTAATTGTTCGTAATGGATTCCTTATCTTCAACCCATTTTAAAACTCTGGTCAGCATGGTAACTCTTGATTTTTGCATGCATTAATTTATGCTAATAGAAGCAAGTGTGGTGTGAAAAATCAAAAGCCTCATGAATTCGATTGTTTTGTAAAGAGCTTTGTGTATTACTGTTATTTTTTAGCCTAGTAATAAAATTGGTTTAGATTTCTTGGATATATAACAACTATCAGCAACTTCAGAGCATAAGGGATTGAAAGAAGAAACTAGCTTGGGATTTAAAAATTATTGCTAAAAGTAAAGGGTAATCTAGAGTTCACTTTTTAAGTGTCTGCATAGTGATTTGGGAAACCAGACTCAAGAACAATAGACATTTTTACAAAAGCTAATTTATTTAAACATCTCAGATGTAATCCTTTGAGAAAACAGACACTTTTAAAGTAGTAGCTGTCAAAAAATTGAACTAATACTTTAGTTAAAATAGGACCAAGTTACCAATATATTTATACTAGTTAAGGTGAGGAAGACCTCAACTCTGGTTTAATTCTCTAAGATTTTATAGATTAATGGCACGTGCTTCCACTCCTGTCTTCATCATGAAAGTACGACGTGTTTCTCTTGGAAGTGAATGAAATGGATCTGGATAGCTAGCTGGAGTAAGGAGTACCAGGTGCACGGAGTCCATCTGTCGATGTCACACACAGCCCAGACTGGCTCTGAAGGGATTAGAACAGTTCAGGCTTAGAAAAGTCTTCCGAGCTCAAACCCTCTTGGAATGATAATGATCACCTACAACCGACGAGCAGGCCGTTCTTCATTCTCCACCCGGAAGGGTCATTAGGATACAGGCCATCTGTGTACAGCCAGTGTGCTCTCCATACCCCTTAGACATGTGCATGATCACAGGGCCTCCTTAGGGCTGCTGTGCAGATTCACAGTGATAATTGTAATGTCCTTGTGCAGTACCTAACCCAGTGCCTGAACGCACCAGATCCACAAACAGAAATACACATGGAGGGACTTCCCCGGTGCTCCAGTGGCTAAGACTCCGCTCCTAATTCGGGGGGCCTGAGTTCAGTCCCTGGTCAGGGAACTAGATCCCACATGCCTCCATTGAAGAGTCCACGTGCTGCAGTGAAGATCAGAGATCCTGTGTGCCACAGCTAAGACCCAGCGCAGCCAAATAAATAAACATTAAAAAAAAAAAGGAAATACATGTGCATATTTATTTTTTACCCAGCATATATACTTTATGAATTTCCTTACCAAATTATTCTGAAAGCAAGGTCCCCACCTCCCATCATTTTATAGACAATAAATAAGGTTTATTTTTTCCCCTATGTTCACAGTCCTAATTAGAACAGAGAGGTTCAGCTACATCTTGTTATTATATCAAATATGTCTAGATATGATGATTTATTGTTTTCCCTCTCTATATTATCAAGGTTTTTTCCATAGGGACATGAAACCAGAAAACTTGCTTTGTATGGGCCCAGAACTTGTGAAAATTGCTGACTTTGGACTTGCAAGAGAACTAAGGTCACAGCCACCGTATACGGACTACGTATCCACCAGATGGTGAGTAGCTTATGCAACTGTCCAGAGATGTGTGTCCCTGGTGAAGTTTTCCTACAGTAGATTGTTCTGTGTCTTTCTGGAGGTTCCATCTCAAGTACTTAAAATACAGAACTGAATTTTTTTTTTATATTCCTTGGAGAGAAAGGAAGATTGGCTCATGACTCCTCTGATTAATAAAAAGAGAAGGAAAAAGGATTTCACACATCCATTTTCTCATTCAACAAATATTTTCTGAACACCGACTGCTGGATGGATACTATTTTAGGCACTGGAAACACAGAAGTGAGGGCTTCCCAGGTGGCTCAGTGGTAAAGAATCCACCTGCCAATGAGACGCAGGTTCAATCCCTGGGTCGGGAAGATTCCCTTGGAGAAGGGAATGGCAACCCACTGCAGTATCCTTGCCTGGAGAATCCCATGGACAGAGGAGCCTGGCAGGCATAGTCCATGGGGTCGCAAAGAGTCAGACACGACTTAGTGACTAAACAACAACAACACAGAAGAGAACTAAACAGAAAAGAATCTCTGCCTGATGCTCCTTACATAACAGCCAATATACGAGCAAGTTAAATGTATCTTGAGTTACCAGCAGAGAGACGTACAGAGGTTCATCAGAAGACATCAGAGGTCCGTCACGTCCGGGTAGTCTAAGATGTGATGCCCAGACTGCTTCACAGCAACGAGAACAAGAGGCCTAGAAACTACATAAGCAGTATGATGGATCTCACAGATGCCATCCGTGCTGAGAGCAAGAGCCAAAGGGGAAAAGAGCGCGTTATGGGATTCCATTTAATGTACAAAAATAGATCTAATCTATGCTGTTTAAAGTCAGGATAGTGGCTACACGGTGGGGTGAGGGGGGGCAGAAGTGACTGGACGAGTGCAGGAGAAGGACCGTCTGGAGTGCTGACAACATGCAGTCCCTTGATCTGGGTGCTGGGTCCGTTCTAATTGTGAAAATTCAGCAAGCTGTATTCCTGGGACACATGCTTTTTTCTGTATGTATCAGTTCAGTTCAGTCGCTCAGTCGTGTCCCACTCTTTGCGACCCCATGGACTGCAGCACGCCAGGCTTCCCTGTCCATCACCAACTCCCAGAGCTTGCTCAGACTCATGTCTATCGCATCGGTGATGCCATCCAACCATCTCATCCTCTGTCGTCACCTTCTCCCGCCTAGCATCTTCCCAGCATCAGTGTCTTTTCCAGTGAGTCTGTTCTTCACATCAGGTGGCCAAAGTATTTATATTATGCTCCAATGAAAGCAGTTAAGAATATTTGAGTATCAGATAGTGATACCTTATCACAGAGAAAAACTAAGTTTAGAAAGGGACATGGGGTTGGAGGGGAAGGGCATGTTGCTGTTGTTTTTTTTCTTTTTTCTTCTGTTTTGGGTTTTTTGGCCTCTTAGCTCCCTGAGCGAACCTGCATTGGAAGGCCTTGTCCTGCATTGTCTTGCATCCCCTGCATTGGAAGACAAAGTCTTAGCCGCTGGACCACCAGGGAAGTCCCCATGTTGCTGTTTTAAACAGAGGCCTCAGTGATGCTGGGAGGTGGTGGTGGGGAGATGCCAGGACGTGAGAGCTTTTCAGGCCGAGAAAATGCTGAGTGTAAATGCTGAGACAAGGCCTGGAGGCAGGAACGCTCTGCACAGAGCGGAATGAACACACATGGCAAGAGCAGGAAGCGAGGTTAGAGGTTTGTGGGGTGGCCAGGTCTCAGAGGTCCCTGTGGATCACGGTAAGGACAGGGGTGGCCTCCCCTGTGAGAACTAGGGAGACCCTTGGGGGGCTCTGAGCTGCTGGCTTGGAAACAGAATCTCGAGGAGCACAGGCAGAACCGGGAGACCAGGGAGGAGGCTGTTACACTGTTTGGGGCAGAAAATGCAGTGGCCGTGAAGGTGGCGAGAGGGGCAGGACACTGGGTGTGTTTCTAAGGCAGAGCAGACGGGGGGGGTCAGATGAGGGAGTAAGGAAAGGAGTCAGGCACTTCGGGGGCTTTTCCGTGAGCAGCCGGGAGGCTGGAGTGGGCCCTGATGGAGATGCTGCCACTGCGGAGCTCTGGGTTTGGGGGAGGCTGTTTTGAGGTGAGGGGTGCCCCTGAGATGTCATAGTAGGTGGCGGGCCCTATGACCTGGGTTCAGGGGGCACGGCTGGGCCGGAGACGGAAACTTGGGAGATCTCAGTGTTAAAAATTACAGCGTTGGATGAGGTCACTAAGGGAGCAAGTGTGGTTCAAGAATGAGTAAGTCTGAGGACGGAGCCGGGAAAGGGTGGCAGTGTGCCCCGGTTTGCTCAGGACAGTCTTGGCCGGGGCCTGCTCTCAGGAGTTTCATTAAAGCGAGCTGGGTCAGGTCTGATCCATTGCCACTGACTGCTTCTTGCTTCTCCCCGGGTCTTAGCTGGTTACATGAGAGACCATGACCCAAGTTCACACTTTAACACATAGCTAGTTAATAATGCCACTTTGCTCTTTTAAAAAAATTTTTAACAATTAAAAAAAATTTTTAACAATTTTTTAAAAACGAGTGTCTTCAAACTGGCTTCAAAGAGAAAAATTAGTTACCTTATTTCTAATAATGGTTTGATTTTTTTCATCACAATCCATAGAATCAAAGTGAAGCTTTAGGAAGGTCATTCTTTGAAAAGTGAAATGGCTAACATGACTGGGAATGCTACTCAATTTTAGTTAAAAAGCGTTTGCATTGAAAATAGCATTCTTTTTGCAGTGATAAACCAAATACAAGTTTTAATGATGCTGAACATCATTAAAACAGTATTCTTACTAAATTAAGAAACCTAAAAAGCTGAAGGGTATTTGGTGAAGATGCACATCTGGCTTGTAACTGCTTTCAAAGAAGCTGCTAAATTGCATTCTAACAAAATAACAAGTCACAACTGTCAGAACACACACATTACACATACACACAGACAGAGCCTAACTGAACCACAAATTTTCTATGATGACATTGAGGTTGACCTCAAAGACTGCTGCAGCATGGCTGTATGTTTTTCTCTCTTTGCTGTCATTTGAATTTTAGAATTGTTTGAACCTTTGAAAATCTACTTTGTAAGTCAATTTTAATGATTTACAGTGGTGTCTAGTTTTTTTGTACTTAATCCCTTTAAATTTTGGTTGCATTTTGTTTCAAATCCCTTGGAAATCTTCCTTCAGAATTTTTGATAAACAGAGCGCCAAAAACTCATGCTTCTGAAATTTATAGCAAACTGGAATTACTGAAAATGAGGCTTGCAAACAGGAAGATAATGATATTTATCCCTACAAAAGCAAAAGAGGAACTGAACAGATTAAATGCTAAGAGCTCAAAGTATACACGTTTTTATGTGTTTAAATGTATAGTTAGAATTGCAAAATCTCCTCTTGCAGGGAAGAATCATTTTAAGGAGCTTCTATTTTCAACTGGGTAAATTTAGATCCTGTACTGAAATGGAGTGAAATTGAGACTATTTGTTTTCAGTATCTAAACCTGGCAAAACATTGGAAATAATTTTGTCTCATAAAACTATCAAAACATAGTAACAGGTGTTAGCAAGGATGTGGAGGAATTGGAACCCTCACAGGTTGTTGGTAGGAGTGTAAAATGGTAGAGGACAGTCTGGCAGTTCCTCAGTGGATAAACATATAGTTACCACGTGATCCAGCAAATTCCACACCTAGGTGTATACCCAAGAGAAATGAAAACATATGTCCACACAAGAACCTGTGACTGTTCATAACATTATTTGTAATAGCCCAAAAGTAGAAACAACCGATGGATGACCAGATAGACAAAACGTGGTATAGCCTTGCAGTGGAATATTGTTCAGTCACTCATGTCCAACCCTGTAACCCCATGGACTGCAGCACGCCAGGCTTCCCTGTCCTTCACCATCTCCTGGAGCTTGCTCAAACTCATGTTCATCGAGTCGGTGATGCCATCCAACCATCTCATCCTCTGTCATGCCCTTCTCCTCTGCCTTCAATCTTTCCCAGCATCAGGGTCTTTTTCAATGAGTTGGCTCTTCACATCAGGTGGCCAAAGTATTGGGGCTTCAGCTTCAACATCAGTCCTTCCAATGAATATTCAGAGTTGATTTCCTTTTAGGATTGACTGGTTGGATCTCCTTGCAGTCCAAGGGACTATCGAGAATCTTCTCCAACACCACAGTTTGAAAGCATCAATTCTTTGGCACTCAGCCTTCTTTAGGATTCAAATCTGACATCCACACATGACTACTGGAAAAATCATAGCTTTGACTATACAGATATTTGTTGGCAAAGTAATGTCTCTGCTTTTTAGTACACTGTCTAGGTTTGTCATAGCTTTTCTTCCAAGGAGCAAGCGTCTTTTAATTTTGGGGCTGCAGTCACTGTCTGCAGTGATTTTGGAGCACAAGAAAATAAAATTTGTCAGTGCTTCTACTTTTTCCCTTTCTATTTGCCATGAAGTGATGGGACCGGAAGCCATGATCTTAGTTTTTTGAATGTTGAGTTTTAAGCCCAGCTTTTTCACTCTCCTCTTTCACTTTCATCAAGAGACTCTTCAGCTCCTCTTCCCTTTCTGCCATTAGTGTGGTATCATCTGCATATCTAGGGTGGTTGATATTTCTCCCAGCAATCTTGATTCCAGCTTGTGGACTATTATTCAACAATAAAAAGAAAGAAGTTCTGATACATGCTACAACATGGATAAGCCTTGAAAACATGTTCAGTCAAAGAAGCTGGTCACAAAAGACCAGACAGTGTATGATCCCATTGATATGAAATGATGGAGCAGGCAGATCAGTAGACAGACGGTAGACTAGAGGTGCTGGGCCCAGGGCTCTTGGAGAGATATGGGGTTTCTCTGGGGGATAATGAAAATGTTCTAAAGTTGATTGTGATGATGGATACACAACTCTGTGAATATACTATGTTATCAATTAAGGGAACTGAGTCAGTTGGAATTGCCGCTTTCAAACTGATAAGCAAAAAAAAGAATGGATAAATAAGCACAGGATATATTCAGTATCCTTTGATAAACCATAATGACTATGAAAAAGAATGTATACACGTGTAATTGAATCACTTTGCTGTACAGCAGACATTAACACAACCTTGTAAATCACTATACTTGAATAAAATAAACTTTAAAAAAAAGGGGGAGGAAGCCTCACTATTCAGGGATGATCTTTGTTAATCTTTTGTTTTCTGTCCTTCATATGAATGTATCAGGATGTAATGCATTATAAATTACACAGCTGTTCCCATTCAGGATATATCTGCTTCCATTCAGAGCTTCCCCCCTTTCCTTAGTATATATTACATAGCATTTTCACATCTATTTGTTGGAGTCCCTATCTTAGGTCGCTTGGATGTTTCACTGATACTCGTTTTGAGCTCCGCTACGTGTTTGTAGTTAGCAAAAATCTGCTCCATCCAACAGAAACCCAACCAGATGCCTGGCACACAGACAAGCACTTAGTACCCGGTCCTTGCCTAAAATGCACGACCAAACAAAATGAGATCCTACTGTCCCTCCACCTCAGAAACAACACCCAAAATGGCCTGTTCGATTTTATATTCTCTTTTCATAGGTATCGCGCTCCTGAGGTTTTATTAAGATCTTCAGCTTACAGCTCTCCCATTGACGTGTGGGCTGTCGGCAGTATAATGGCTGAACTGTATACATTAAGACCACTTTTCCCGGGGACAAGTGAGGTCGATGAAATCTTTAAGATTTGCCAGGTTTTAGGGACTCCCAAAAAAGTAAGTACTCTCATCCCTAAGTTGTTGTAACTTTTCATTATTTATAACTTTTGGCTAGCTAGCTGGTATCTGCATTTTTCAAATAGGCTTATGCTTTAACAGTTAATTTTCTTATAATCATTTTTTTAAAAAATTGGAATGGAGTAAGGATTGCAAGAAGCTAGAATTCCATCATGTTGTAAAAAAAAAAAAGGTGCTTGCCTCCCTTTAAGAACATAAGGGAAGATTTGCTATATTTAGAGTTCTATATATTTAACTTTGAGCAGATGACCAGCTGATGACTAGGGAGACATCCTCGCTCAGAATCTTTCCTCCTTGTTCTGTGAATGTCCATTGGAATCAACTTATTAATGCCAAGTGTCCTAGATTTTATATTCGCTTAACCTTTTCTTGCTTACTTTTATATACCTCTGCCATAGATATTTAATTTCTTAAATATCTGCACTCAGCTAGAGTTCACTTTCTGAGTTATACTTATTTAATAAGTTTAAATAGGTATAATTACACCTTGCTTGAATGTGTGCCTCATAGTTAACATTAGACAAGTTAATGCAGCTATTAAAACTTTAATGAAACTGTCATCTCCCAGCTGTGTGCAGTTTTTGACGTTGGAGGCAATGCGTAATATATAATGAGGATCTTTGTAATAGTTATTCTCTTTGTAAATCACTTGTCCTTAGTTGTTCAAACTCACCTGGGTACCATCATCAACCATCATCATTAACATTTTGAAATTTATAAAAGTGCTTTCTCATTTTTTCCCCTAACTCTTAATTCAGTGTTCCGTCTGTACTGTTTGTAGCACTGAACTAGGTATGCCATCGGATATTTCATTTTCACATTTATTTATGAGTCAACACATCATACACGAGTGGTTCTTATATTATTACTATGTTTTAAACGGATCACTAAAAACATTTTCTTACTGCTGTCTCTCCCCCACTTATATATTCCTCCAACAGAGTGACTGGCCAGAAGGGTACCAGCTTGCATCCTCCATGAATTTCCGCTTTCCCCAGTGTGTCCCTATAAACCTAAAAACTCTTATCCCCAATGCCAGTAATGAAGCCATTCAGCTTATGACCGAAATGTTGAACTGGGACCCAAAGAAACGACCAACAGCAAGCCAGGTAAGGCAAACCTCCTTGGCATAGCTTTTTTTCTTCTTTTAATTTGAGGTTTTACTATATCGGGGCTATCTTCCTCTGCAAAGACAAGTCTATTTTCGACCAGAATTTTACCAAGAGAATTAAGCCCTAAAACTTAAGGCACCCAGTGTACCTAATGAATTAACTTCTAGGCGTGTAAGATTCTTGGAAGAATTGCAAAAAATAGCCACTCTGGTGATTTTCTGTGTTTTGTGGTTCAAATGAGGAACCCTACGGAGGTTGAGGCTGAAAGGAATCAATCTCTAATGATAAAAATCCAGGCATGGGACAAGCTAATTAGGAAGCAACTTGTCATGGGTGGTAAAAGAGCATCTCTTCAGTTAGACAACCTCGTAGAATTTCCGCGGCTCTCCTGCGGTTTAGAGGATTCCTGTTCCCTCCACACAGCCCCGTCGTCCCTCCACGGGAATGGAGCTTCCTCTCTCTCCGGCTCCCACAAGAGGGCAGCATGTGATTGATAACCACACTTGGCTTCTTTGTGACTTATACCTTCAGCACCTACAGAGGAATCTTGTCTCCTGGTCTTAAAGAGTACAGTTTTATCTGCAAACGACTTAAATTAAAAAGTCATTATGGGCTTTATGGTGTT
Source organism: Giraffa tippelskirchi (assembly GCF_054371585.1). Classification (NCBI taxonomy): domain Eukaryota; kingdom Metazoa; phylum Chordata; class Mammalia; order Artiodactyla; family Giraffidae; genus Giraffa; species Giraffa tippelskirchi. Next base: position 158,049,030 of record NC_137282.1, read on the forward strand.
CTTATTGTTATTTAACTATTCATTAAGTGTTGAAATAAACCAAATAATGGTTTGGCTTTTTAAAAATTTAATTTGGGAAAATATTTTCTAAGGATCAACTGGAAGAACAGATAGGAAAGAATCACCAAGACAGACTTGAACGAGAATAAGTAACCTGGGGGATGGTGGTGGGGTAGATGGCTTGCCCTGTCAAATATTAAACTTATCTGTAAAGGGGCTTCCTGCAGTCAGGTGGTTAAGATTCTGCACTTCCACCCCTGGAAGGGGTACGGGTTCCATCCCTGGTTGGGGAACTAAGATTCCCACATGCCTCACGGCATGGCCAAAAAAATTAATTGTATTTATTACAAGAAAATCATAATCTGTTAAGTGATGGTAATTACAACAGTGAAGGTACTGGCATATGTATGCTTCGTCACTCAAGTCATGTCCGACTCTTTGTGACCCCATGGACTGTAGCCCACCAGACTCCTCTGTCCATGGGGTCCTCCAGGCAAGAATACTGGAGAGGGTTGCCATTCCCTTCTCCAGGGGAACTTCCCGACCCAGGGATCGAACCTGGGTCTCCAGCACTGCAGGCAGATTCTTTACCATCTGAGCCACCCTAGGGCTCATGCCCTTAACAGTAATACTGTTATTAATTAGTGACAATAACTAATATTTGTTGAGCAGGGGCTTTATGTAAAATTTCTGACAGTCCTCACAAAAACTCTATTAGGTACACTTAATTATCACTGCTTAAAAATAAATAAACTGAGGAACTCAGACATTGCATAATTTGTGCACTGTTGTGTAGTCACTAATTGGTGGAAGTGAGATAATGTTAATTAAGTAAGGTAAATGGCAAAAAGCATAGTCATAAAATATTTTAATAGGGTCATTTTCTATTAGGAATTTCATAGTTTAATATATATTTGAGTGGTAATAGGCTTTTCTGTTTTATTTTTTTATAAATATATGTGTATTTACTTTATATAGACTTACAGCTTCTGCAACTGTAAGTATCTTATGCCAGTACCTTCACTATTGTAATTACTATCACTTAACAATTATTTTTTATAATAAATACAATTTACTTACTTTTTTGGCCACACCATATGTATGTATATGAAAGATAATGTAAATGAAAGACTAAAAAGAAATACTGAAAAGAAAAACATCAAAATGTGAGCAGTAGTTTTCTCTTTGGTGTTGGCTTTAGAGATAATTTTAATTTCTTCTTGAAAACTTTCTATACATTCCTTATTCTATGCAATCAGTATTCCCTCAACAAACAGGAAAAAATGTTAATTTTTGAAAGATCCCCTGTTTCTTTAAGGATGGTAGCTGGTATCTTAAAGGGGAAAAGTTACAGATGAAGCCTTGAAATTTCAAAACACACTCTTATAAATGTTCTAGCTCCAAAATGTACAGTATTGCCTGAGGAATACTGACATGCTAATTGATGGGACTACTTAGTTCAGAATTTGCCTCCTGGCTGTCAGGTGCTGATGTATTTAGATCGTCTACAGTGGTCGAGGTCCACCGAGCAGTGTCCCCATAATTAACACATGCATCGGGTGTGGTAGGGGAACAGAACAAAGCTTCTAAGGGGAAAACTCAGAATAAAGCTTCCCCCCACTTCTGCCAAAATATACCTCCCTGTGCTTAACCTCTTTCTTGCTCACTATTTCAGTGCTGGGCTTTTCAGTGGAAGCAGGGAGACATGGTTAGGGAGAGGTTAAGTTATAGATGCTGCTTCTGTTCCTTCAAAATCTGCCCTTACCCACCTGACAGCAGTCTCTGCCCCACGTGGCGGGTGGGGCCTTGCTTAGGGCGGGAGGCGCAGGAGAACGGGACTTGGTTATCTTAAGGAGCCGCCCCCCCACCAACACACCAACACACAAAACGGTAGAACTGGGAACTTCCCTCCGCATCCAGACATGTAATACTGACAAAGATCTATATGCACAGCTGAGCTGCAGAGAAACCTTCAGACAGCCTCCAAACCAATTGTCATCAACCTCAATGGTGTTGTTAAGTCACTCAGTCATGTCCGACTCTTTGTGACTCCAGGCTCCCCTGTCCATCACCAACTCCCAGAGCTTGCTCAAACTCATGTCCATGGAGTCGGTGATGCCATCCAACCATCTCATCCTCTGTCATCCCCATCTCCTCCCGCCTTCAATCTTCCCCAGCATCAGGGTCTTTTCCGATGTTGGCTCTTCGCATCAGGTGGCCAAAGTACTCCTTGGTATTCCTGACCTTTTTGACCCAATAATTCTTTGTTGAGGGGACAGTTGGGGGGCGGGCTGTCCTATGGATTGTAGGATATTTAGTGGCATTCCTGTAGCATGACTAGACACCAGGAGCACTTCCCCTCCCCTGAGTTGTGACAATAAAAAATATCTCCTAAGGGGCAAAGTCTCCCCAGTCGAGAACCCCTGCTCGACTGTGTCACCCAGTCATCAGGTCCCCGCACCCAACCTCCACGTAATAGCAGCAACTTGATGACCGATCCAATTAAATAGTGACCATTTTTATACTAGTATTATTTTTTCTTTTCTTTCTTTTTTTAACTAGTATTTTTATATTCTGTCCCCTAAGTATCTTCTCTTTGCTGGTATATTGTTAAAATAGGCTTTAACATGTATGTGTTTGTAATCTCTTCTTTCTTGGAATTTTTTTTATTGCTAGTCGATGTGGGGTTATAGTTAGAATAACGCTGGATTTTATATGATGTTAGAGTTTGTCATTTAAAACAAACTACATAGAAGGCTTTCTTAACTCATTTCTCTTAATGCCTTTATGGGGTCTAAACCATTATCAGTATCTACCATTTTGGTTTGAATTTTTTTCAAATTCAGCCAATGTTACAAGCTAGATTTTGTTTTCATACAAAGTCTTTAAATGAACATTTGCTGTGACTGGATGTGAAAATTACTGAATGTGAGTCTTACATTCTTCCTACTAACGTGTACTTTTTCAGTTTTTAAATGAAATTTAGTTCTCAAATTATTTTTTCCTGGGTATCTTTTTAAAATCATCACATAAGGGGAAAAGTGGATGCTCTCTAAATTTTTGACACTAACCCAGGCAAGTGATACATGCTTAGCCCAACGCCGGACGATAGTGTATATGCAATAAATTTAAGAGAAACCATTTTTCATTTGTTATCTCCATGCTTCTACAGGCATTGAAACACCCATATTTTCAAGTTGGTCAAGTATTGGGCCCTTCCTCACATCATTTGGAATCGAAACAGCCTTTAAATAAGCTTGTGCAACCACTCAAACCAAAGCCATCTGCAGCGGATCCAGAACCTCAGCCTCTGCCGGACATAAACGACCACCCTGCCGGACCGCCCCAGCTGAAGGACAGCCACCAGCCACTGCGGTCCATCCTGTCGCCACAGAACGTGGGTGTCCAGCCAGCGCCCAAGCAGCACAGTCAACAGAAAAGGCCGCCAACCCTCTTTCCAAGTATCGTCAAAACCATGGCCACCGTAAGTAGCCCAGTATGACACTTTAGATGTGATGGTTTGGATCCACTAGGATTTCCTTTCTAGGCATTCTCTAAGTGTCAGGGAAGATATAAAAAATGCTTGTCTGTTTCATTTATCAGTACAGACCCAGAACCCAGAACAGTGTCTGAAAGTGAAAGTGTCAGTCGCTCAGTCGTGTCTGACTCCTTGCTACCCCATGGTTGGTAGCCCCCCAGGCTCCTCTGTCCATGGGATTTTCCAGGCCAGAACACTGAAGTGGGTTGCCATCCCCTTCTCCAGGGGATTTTCTTGACCCAGGGATCAAACCCAAGTCTCCTGCATTGCAGGCAGATGCTTTACCATCTGAGCCACCAGGGAAGCTGTCTGGCACATGGTAAATTCTCAACATATATCTGTTGGATGAATAAATAAATAAACGTCCACACTGATTTTGAACCACCCCCAGAGTCCTAAGGAGTCCACGTTACCTTTGGGACAATTCTGACTACGAGAAAGTTCTTCCTCACAGTGAACTAAAATCTGGTTTCAAAAAAAATTTTTTTTTTTTGATGTGGGCCATTTTTTAAAGTCTTTATTGAATGTGTTACAATATTGTTTCTGTTTTCTGTTTTGGTCTTGTTTCGGCCAGGAGGCATGTGGAATCTTAGCTCCCAGACCCAGGATCAAACCTGCAGCCCCTGCATTTGAAGGCAGATTTTTAACCACTGGGCTACCAGGGAAGTCCTTGGTTTCTGTAGCTTTTAATAAAAGTGAATCACTCTTCCAGAAACGCAGCCTTCAGATACTGGAAAGTCACCCTTACCTTACCTGCTGCTTTCTCCAGGAGAAACATACCCCCAGCTCCCTCTCAGGCTCCGCTGGGACGTCACTCACTGATGGCTGATCCCCCCCTGAGTCCCCTCCCTGTCCTGCATTCCCCTTCCCCAGAGCTAGCGGCAGATAGCAGGTAGGAAATAGAAAACTGTGTGAATCACCACCAAAGTTCCGGAACGCTGTGTTCACTCATGCCATCAAGGGTTATCTTTTTTTTTTTTTTTCCTTGCAAGGCACATAAAATGGTGACGGGTAGTGGGAGGGAAAGAAAGGAAGTTAACGTTCATAGCTACTCAGCGCCTTGCACTGTTCAGGCCCCCGTGTGCATTCCCAAAGTGACCTGTACGATTTACCACCTTTCTTCCCCAGCACACTCTCTCTTTAGTAACTGCCGTTAGAGTCTTTGCCCTCAGCTGGTACCAAACTTACTGATGTAGAGTTCGTAAAAGTCCACCTGCTACTTTATAAAAGTTATTAACACTTTCCCTTTTCCAATCTTCTCAGACATAAGACGACTAGATGTTACTGGCGTTGTTCAGCAGCTCCTAACATAAGAGTTCAACTGAAATAAGAGTCTCAGGCCCAGACAAGGATAACTTTGATTAACTCTGCCCGTCTGAGGCTGTGGATCTCCTTACGCTCCTTAGTCTGGAGCTCATTCTCTCTCAAACTTTTTGTTCATCACCCATCACTATGGCACCACCAGCTTCAAGCAATGGCATATCCACTCTTTAAGCATCTTCTTGCTTCAAATGCAGCTGAATTTGCTGACCTTGCTTCCAAATTCCCAATTTTCAGTCACCCTGTGGATTTCTCAGTTTACGTGAATCCCAGAACACCCACGTTAATCTGAATAAAACCGTCTCATTGTCTGCCCCAGCCTAGGTCTTCTTCCTCATTCCTTATTTCTGTTAACGGAGCCACCCCTCTGAGACAGCCGGGCTCACACTGTGAAGTCATGCCTGCCTTTCCTTCTCTGTGGCCTGTAGGATCACACTCGGTGACTTAAGACAGAACCTGACCCCTGTGGCTTAAATCAGGAGGGGTGTTTTTCTCTGATAGCAAGAAGGCGGGTGGTGGGCCAGCCAGGGCTGGTGCCGCTTAGAAAGGCACCAGACTGCCCTGTCTCCCTGTCCCCACCACCACGCTCAGCGGGAGGCTCTCAGTCCCACAGACGGCTGCTGCTCCCGGGGTTGCATCTGCCGTCCCCAAGGGGGAAAAGTGAAAGACACAGCGCGTGCCACGGGCAGAGCCTAACGCTGGTCCTCCTCTAAGCCCCTCCCAACAGACGTGCGCTTCATCTCACTGGCTTTTCCGTGTCCCCTGGTTCCACAGAGCTGCGAGGGGGGCTGGCCTTTTTTTTAGATATTTTACATGGGCATACTGCTACCAGAAGAGAATCCTAGGAAGGAGACAGAGGAGGGTGGCTACTGAGGGGGCAACCAGCAGTGTCTGTCACACTCACATTGACCTCTGTTCAGAGAGACACCAAGTCCAGACCTTTTATTCCTTGTTAACAGAAGCGTGTGCTTTCTTGAGCATTCCAACCACGACGAATCTGCTGTCCTTGTCACTGCATGCTGCTCTGACTGCAAAGGCCTCCTCTCTGAGGAGCCTGACCTTTCCCAAACGCTGCCTTTATCACATCACTTTTTTAGCTCAAAAACATCCAGCGTTCTCCACGGCCCATAGGACAGTTGCCACGTCTTAGGGATTCATGGAAGGCCCTTCATCATAGAGCACCCATCTGTCTTTACAACCTTGTCCTCCAACCAGCACAGAACATCCACTCCAGTCAACTCCATCTACCTTTTCTCCCCAGAACATCCACCGGCACTTCTCTATTAAAAAGACATACTTTATCCATTTCCTCTTCCAAACTGTAGAATAACAATAACAACAATACCCAGCATACCTAACATAGTCACACTTACGGGCAAGAAAGTGAAAGTCACTCAGTCGTGTCCAACTCTTTGTGACCCCATGGACTATACAGTCCATGGAATTCTCCAGGCCAGAATGCTAGAGTGGGTAGCCTTTCCCTTCTCCAGGGGACCTTCCCACCCCAGGGATCGAACCCAGGTCTCCCGCATGGCAGGCAGATTCTTAACCAGCTGAGCCACCAGGGAAGCCCATAAGTGCAAGGTCCCCTGCTAAAAACTTTCGATGTAGTTCAGTATCAAATCCAAAAACACTTAAGTTAGATGTGAACATTGTATCCCGCCTTCCCTCCCCACCCCGCCATTTAAAGGGAAGGAAACTAAGGCTTTGAAAAGTTAGGTCATTTGCCCAAAAAGCCACCCAGGGCAGTTTTCTAGATTATACATCAACGAAGACTCAGCCCTGATCCTCAGTACTCAGGCCTCCCCCAACCCAGGTTCACAGAGATCCCTCTCAACATCCTGTTGTACTTCTAACCTGTGCTGTCTTTGTCAGCATCTCAAAATACTGTGTCCATGTGTATCTCCTTAACTCGGTGGAAAGCCCCTTGAGGAGGGGACAGGCAGCACCACATGTGACAGCCTGCACACAGTAGGGCCCTCGGCCCCCGATTAAAGACGGCGATGCTGGTTTCCCACCACAGAAGCCGGGCGGCGCCCTGGGCCACAAAGGCGCCCGGAGGCGCTGGGGCCAGGCCGTGTTCAAGGCTGGAGACGGCTGGGCAGACCTGGAGGACAGTGACTTCGGAGCCTCCCATTCCAAGAAGCCAAGCATGGGCTTGTCCAAGGAAACGAAGAGAAAGGAGTCTCCGTTTCGGTAAGGAAGGTCTCACGTTTTCTCGGGAAAGTATATTTTCAGCCCACGTCAACTTGATTCTACTTATTAAGCGTAAATGAATGTAGATGGTAAAAGGTTAGAAGTACCTGACTCCGCATAGGAACACTGGCTGAGGGTATGGGGTGAGGGGTTCACGTTCAGTGTTGAGTGTGCCCCCGTTGAATTACGATCACCATTACTCCCTTTTGAAGCCCACACGCCTCTTTGCAAAAAGCAAAGCACAGTCTACAAAGGTCACAGTTTCCTCTGCCGGTGGTGTTCAGAGTGGATCATTTGCTTGCTGCTCTGAACATTTTTGCTTGTTTTCCGGACTTTTCCTGAAAGCTTGATATCTCTAGCAGTCTCTTTTTTAATGTTTAATTGGAAGAAAATTACTGTACAATATCGTGATGGTTTCTGCCCTACATCAACATGAATACATGTGTTCCCTCCCTCTTGAACCTCCAGTAGGGCTGTTTCTCATCAAGGGTCTCCCTGTGTCCAGGGCCACCCCAAAGCTGCGGCCAGAGGTTCAGACAGGGCCAGTCACATGAGTGTCCATCTGTCAGGGGGTCGAGTGGGTGAGTAGGGATCTCCCGAGGGTGAGCACGGAGGCCTGGGGTCAGACAGGTGACAAGAGCAGCCAGTGTGGCCAGGCCTCAGCGGAGGAGGGGGGAGAAGGCTGTGGTGAAGGGCCACACGCAGAGCAACAGGCAGCAAATAAAAGAAAAAACCACAGCCGCCGCCTCTGGCAGCGACGGCTGCTGCTCGGAGAAATGGCCTCCGCGCTAGACAGAGCCAGGCCAGCACACCAGAGGCCTGCGTTCCGGCCCCATACCGGGGCTGGGGAGGCGGCGCAGGAGGCAGCGTGGGTCCCTCCTCCTGGGACCCGGCACGTCTTTGCAAAGGCACTGTTTCCCTGCAGGGCATTAGGCTCACCGGAAGTTTTTGTCTGGGATCTCTCCTGGCCCTTCTTCCCACTGCAGCCCTCCTTAGCTCAGCCCAAAGCGTGTCCCAACACCCCTTGTGGGGCCGCACCGCCGGAGTAGACGGGTGGACATGGCTGTGAGTCTCTCCCCTTTCAACACAACATCTTGTCACATCCTGAACCCACAGCTGCCGCAGGTGTAGACAAAAAAAACAAAAACGGAAACACACTGTATGCAGGGCAATTGTTGCTTAGTTCTAAAATCTTTGTGCTGCATGCTGTCCGCTATTGGAACGATTTCTGTGCACTGCCGGGTCTCCGCTCAGCCTGAATTGACACTCAGGGGGGCCTTATCAGCCAAAGGACGCTGATGGAAACCACTGACGGGTCTGAAAAGGCGGGCGGAGGGTGGGGGAGCGCCTAGCGGCGTCACCTTGCTGTTCTTCACCTGGTGACATCCCTTCCTGTTGACTTTCGAGGCTTCCAGAGTCGGTGCCCACGGGCTCCAGCCACTCATCGAGGGAAAACAAGAACTTACCTGCTGCTGTTACCCTGAAATCGGATTCGGAACTGTCAACTGCTTCCACGGCCAAACAGTACTATTTGAAACAATCAAGATACCTTCCAGGTAAGTAGAGACAACAAAATGTTTTCTGGTGACGAAAGCACGTTAGCAGGTCATGCTCCAGCGTCTCTGAGTCTTTGAGGAAAGGGCGCCCGTGACCCGCCCTCGCAGCCCTCCGCTGGCCCAGCCTGTCACCAGGCACTGCTCCGGACTTTCTGCTTGTGTGAAATGGGCTCAAGAAACGCCTGGGAGCTGCAAATCAAGATGACTAGAGTGCTTCAGAAAACACCACCCTCCCCACCAAAGCTATACCTTCAGTAAATGCGAAACTTTACTCAGACAATTCTGCACTCCCATTACAAGTTGTTTTTTTTAAGAGATAGAATTGATATACTGTTCCCTACATAATCTCATGTATGCTTCAAAAAGATCATCTAGCTGCTAGGTGGACCACGCTTAGGGGCTCAAAAGGGGTCGGGGGGCTGGTCGCAGGACCGCTGCCCATATCTGGGTAGAGAGGGCGGTGACTTGTTCTGGGGCTGAAGTCCTTAGGACGACAGCGAGAGTGGGAATTACGACCATAAGAGAGGGTGCCCTTTGGAGAGGGGCAAAGGCACCAGTGTGTCAGTTTTGGTGTTGAAACCATGAGGAGGTTCTGCCTGACTGCAAGAGCAGGAGTGTAATAAAGTTTTCAGAACACAGATTCCTGAGGGACATTTTCCCCTGTTTTTGGTTGTTTTTTTTTTAAACTGAATCCACCTCCCTGAAATAAAATCACTTATGTTACCTATAGAAGTGCGCCCTCTGGTGGTGGGAAAAGCGATTGTAAAATTTTCGGTAGAGGATAGTGTTAGTGGCTCAGTCGTGTCTGACTCTTTGCAACCCCATGGACTGTAGCCTGCAAGGCTCATCTGTGCATGGGATTCTCCAGGCAAGAATACTGGAGTGGGTTGCCACTTCCTTCTCCAGGGGATCTTCCCGAACCAGGGATCAAACCCGGGTCTCCTGCACTGCAGGCAGATTCTTTAGCGTCTGAGCCACCAGGGCAGAGGATAAATGGATCCCAAACACCCTTTTCCTAGTTCTGCTTGTTTCCTAATGTAGTTTTCAAGTTATTTCAGGGTATATGAGACCCGTCTATTTGTTTCCTTTTTAACCAGAAAGATCTAACCAATTCTGCTTACTCTAGGTCAGAAGCATGGCTGTAAATTGAAGCCTAAGAAACACTCAAAATTAGAATGAATTGTTTGCAATCTAAACCTGAGCCTTACTGTACCCTGTTCTGACATATTCTGTCTCAAAGACGGCCCCTCTAGAGCTGGGTGAGAATTGAAACTAGAATTGAGCTCAGCCCAGTCACTTGGACAAACATTTACTGAGCACCTATCATGAGCCAGCAGAGAAGAGATACACAAAGAAGTGATCTTTGACATTTATTTATGATCCATAGTTACTCCTTGAATATCTTCAGGAATAACAGAGAATACTGCCTTTGGGCCCCTGCCTTTTTTTTTTTTTTTCTGTAAAGCCAAGTATTAAGATCTTATTAAGCATCAACCTTCAGGATCATAGTAGCTCCCAAAATGTGCCATTATTTCAGGGCAGCATGACATTATACTACAAGGACTGGCAGATCTGTGACACTGGCCTTCAGAGGGAGAGATGCAAGAGTCATAGTCCCTGACCTGCTGCTGACCGGCTGTGTACTGGAGCGCGACTCAGGTTGTTTTGTTACTTACAGTGGGACTGCAGTCATCAGCTCACCCTGTAAGCCTTAGGTACTTAATGATCACAAGGTAGTTGTTGCAAATAGAGTGTATGGAGGACATGCTAACCATCTCCGCGAAGCCCTCTGGTCTCACTCCCGGTTCCGGCACTTTTGAAACCTGGCTCTGGTGGATCTTTCTCGAGTCTCATTATCACATATGGTCCTTCCTTCCACCTGGTGAATCCAGCATCCTGTGTCATTTCTGTGTGTGCCCCTCCCAACTGTATTTTCAATTTCTTAGCAAGACACGAATTCTCCTGGGATCTGCCGCCTGCCCCCCCTCCAGCCCGACTCAGACCATGTCTCGTTCCCCCACCCCACCTCCATCCTTGGGATTGGCTCCAAGGTCTTTCCCTTCCAGAAACACACCTCCCTACCCACTACCAAGTCCCCAGCATGATTCACATTTCAGCTTTAAAGTACCTTTTAAAAGAAAGACTGGCTTAGTTGCTTCTATTTTTTGCTCCCTCAGCACCCGATTCTTCTAATCCCCACACTGCTAATGACTTGCTTCTCTACAGCTGTTGATGTCTCCCTTTTTATCAGAGTAGATTGTTAAGAGCCATAAGGGCAGAGACTGGTCTGTTCACCACTTTTTCTCCAGTGCCACACACACTGCCTGGCACGTGGTAGATGCTCAGTAAATATCTGCTAACTGACTTTTTAATTTCCTTTGAGGGGAGGGATGATAGTAGAATAATTTCTGCTTCTGTTTAAGAGTGTTTAGTTTAAGAAGATGGTCTAGAAAAGTCTGTGAACTAATACGTTTTAAAATTCTACATTTTGTCTATTTCCAAGAAAACTGAAATCTTTAAAAAGACAAAGGGTTGAAGCAGTTATCTTCAATAGTGTAGAATGTACGTACTTTTAAGAACTCGGAGTATCGTAAGGCTAATTGTATTAAAATAACTTAACTATTCAGGGCCCATTCTTTGTTGAACTATTAAAAAATGTTCACCTAGAGAGATTTGTAGTTTTCCCCCCTGACCTTATACCTTCTTTATGGGTAAATATTTAAAGATGTTTTTAACCTGAGTAATTGCTACTTGGTGCATCTTCTTTATTGTTGGGTAACTGCTTATTGTAGTTCTATTTGTAGGTATTTTATTAGAAACCAAAATCCATAAGGAGCTACATCCTATAATAAAGGGAAATGATTTACCTGATGGCATGTTTCCTTAGAGAACTGATGATAAGTAACCTTGAGGCTCAAGTCAGAACAACCAGGCGTGTTTCTGGCTTTAACACAAGGGATGTTATATGTCTCATGAACGTGAAACCTTGCCAAGGAGCTCAGTTTCCCTGTATCTCCTGGGGACAGTTTCTGACTCACTACACTAATGGTAGAGAACCCTACATGTATGACCCAGAGGCTTAGACAGTGTGATGTCCCTGGTGCCTCCTAAACTGAATCCAATTTAATTATCAGGGAAGAGACAGCAAGTTCAGGAAGTATTCAACTCTCTTTAAAACATGTTAAGCCAACACCCTTTGACCACTGGATAACAAAGGCTGATTCCACCTTTCCCAGATTTTGGAAAATCATAAATAAACTGTTGAGATTTTACTATATCTGACATGAAAATAAGCTTCCCAAATGAATCTTTACATGTACTTCCCAACTTCTCAGTTCCCCTGGGTTCTTGGCCACATGTCTGTTTTTCCAGCTGAATCCAGCACGTTTTCCCAGCTTGAAACCAACCAAGAAGGCTCTGGCACAGAGCGCACACTCAAAATGAGTGGAGTGACATGGAAACGTCTTTTGGAAGAAGGCATTTTTGTGCCATCTCAGTTTTTACAAAACATTTAGCAGGAAATGTCCAATGTTCGTTATTATTTGCATTAAAAAAAAAAAAAACTTACATTTCTAAAAGACACAGTGAGGATTCCAGGTTATTGTGTTGAGGGTTAGGAAGGAGTCAGGGTCCACGGAGCACCCTGACTCCAGTATTTGCTATCCTACAGCCAAAATTTATTTCCATTCCCCCAAGTTACTTTAGTCTTAGGTTGCATGTATATTTTTCCTTGAAGTCTACGGCCACACTCTAACCTCTGAAATGACCGTTTTGTCCTTCTAGGTGTAAATCCCAAGCACGTGTCCCTGATCGCCAGTGGAAAGGATATGAACACGCATGTCTGGAACAACCAGTTGTTTCCTAAGTCACTGGGACCCCTGGGGGCAGAACTTGCTTTCAGAAGGAATCACGCAGGTAAAGCAAGATTGCATCCAAAGTATGAAGTCACGTTGTTTTCCTTCTGCAGATTTGTACTTTTAAATATACTGTGGCTGCCTTCTTCCAACCAAGATGGCTTTGGAGGCACAAGAGGGTTTCCAGCTGGTACTCGGCATGGAGGGTTTTCAGGAAATCACTTGCTAAACCTTAACTTCGTTTTGGGTTCTTTCCTAAAATGGATCTGGCTGAGCAGGGGTCTCTTTCCTGCTCTTCTACAAAAGAAAAGACTTGTCACCACTCACTACAGTGTGTTCCCCTCTCACATCCACCACCGAAGTGTGAAAATATCTGGGGCGCCAGTCAAAGGGCCAATTTGATGTCTTGGTGTCAGTGTTGAGAAAGTGAGTCACTCTGATGATTGGGGGACAAACTCTTTTTAAGTCGAGTGGCTTCCAGTTCTTAACTTGTAAAAAAAATTGAAGGAGAACCTGAGTTACAGCTGAATGATAATTAAAAATCATTCTTAAAACTAATACAATATTGTATTAGTTCCATTGTACTCCAACATAAAATTTTAAAAAATTTTAGATCATTTTTTATGAGATCACTGTGTGATATTTGGTCTGTAACTCTTAACAGAGTTCAACGACTACAGTAATAAAGCTGTAACCAAACAGCTTTCATTTCCTACTATGTGTTTATGAGATTTCTAGAGATTTCTCATTGCTTACCATCTTAAAAAAAAAAATTGAAGCTGAATTCTGTCTGATTTTAGCAATAAGTAATATTTATTTGGGCTTCCCTGGTGGCTCAGTGGTAAAGAATTCATCTGCAATGCAGAAGATGAGGAGTCAATCCCTGGGTTGGGAAGATCCCCTGGAGGAGGGCACAGCAACCCGCTCCAGTATTCTCGCCTGGGAAATCCCATGGCCAGAGGAGCCTGGTGGGCTACAGTCCATGGGTCTCAAAGAGTCGGACACAACTGAGTGTGCTACATTTATTTATGGATACGTGAACCATTTGTAAAAGGTTCTATCTTTCTCATTAAGAGATGAAGTTCAAAAAAAATCCAACCTTTCATTTTTAATAATCAAGTTTTATAATATTCACCTTTTTGATTAATTATATACAATGAATCATTGTAACTAATACAGAAAAAAAGTATTTTAATATACTTATGGTTGGTTACGAGACCCTTTTTTAAAGGTTTTAATCTATACATATTTTTGACTGGTTAAAGACTTTTAAATCTAATATTATGTTTGGATAAAATGAGTTGACATGTGGATAAAAGTAAAATTTTAGAGAGAAAAGAGATTCATGTGAAATTTCTACCTATCACAAAGGACTGTGGTCATGTATTTCTTGTCAGTATTGGTGAGGGTAAAATCACTATGGTATTTAGATTCCATTGGTTGTATTTAAGAGAGATGTAATAGTTTATTTTTAAATGTCTATAATCACACTATGCCAGAAGTTACATCCTTTGGCATTGCTAAGACTTATGATGAAACATTTTAGATAGCAGCTGAAAGTGTGTGAACAGGTAGAGTTCTTTTTTAAAAAGGAAATGTAGGTGGTATTTGATCAAGAGGGTGAGGGTCACCGTGTAGCAGCTGAGGAGTTCTGAGTGACATCACACACACTGGATACCTCACAAGCTTTCTCCATGCTTTGAAGACTCAACTTAATCCATCTAACAGCGCTGAGATGTCCCACACTGCAGCACTGTGATTTGCTTCTTTCTCACTTAAAAATAGTATTCGCTGGACCAACTGGTTGAATACAGTCAAACAACAACCCCACAGCTTTGAGCCTCAGGGGAATAGATGATCCTCAGCAAATGAAAGTGGTGACTGCACAGAAAACATATTCTCTCATTTAAGGTTTCTTTCTGGATCTTATCTCTAATCATGGAATCCATTTCTTCCTCTGCTTTTCCTGTAACAGTCTCCTTCTCATTTATTCTTTCTTTCTGTCTGCCTTCTCTTTAGAAGAAAGCATAATCAAACCCATTGAAAAGCTATCATGCCATGAAAGTTTCCCTGAAAAATTAGAGGACCCACAAGGTAATTTCTGGGGATGGTAGATGAGTCCAGTGTGTTCTTCGAATCTCCTATCCAATGTTCCTCTCAACATCTATCCCAAACCTTGTCATAAGAGGCCTCTGTGAAGGCCAAGGGCACCTGCTTCTAGGGGTCAGATCAGGACTAGGAGAGATGGGAGCGTCCACACCGCAAGCGGCCTCTTTCTTCAGTCGTTGGGATTCTAAGAGTAATTTGCTCTCAAAAAAAGCTCTACGCTTGTCTTCTTAAATTATGACAATTTATAGAAATCAAGCAAATCTGCTCAAAATAACTGAAAGAGTATTTTCACTGATAGCGATGGAGGGTGATGACAGCTGACATGTGTTGGACAGCAGATCCTGTGCTAAATGCTTCGGATCCACCTCGCTCAGTCCGTACAACCACCCCTATGAGAACAGGTGCACTCGTCAGGGTGATTCTACAAGATGATGAAGCGCCCAGAGGGATGGGGGCTTCCCAGAAAGAAACCCAATCTCAGGTCACGAACTGGAGTCACACAAACCCGGGGGCGTTCAGGGTGACCTTTTGGGTTCACGTTCGATCTTGGTCACTTACTGTGAGAACTTAGCCAGGTCAGGCGTGGATAACATGCGTCTAAGGGGGTGGTTATGCGGACTGAATGGGAGTGTGTGCCTGTAAGCTCATAGTTCCTTGCATGAAATATAGAAGATGCCCTCCAAGTAGAATTTAGCGTTAGTAGTGGTTGTAATCAAAGTTACTCTCCAGTGCTTTAAAAGTATTAACCTTTTGACTCTGAAACTTTATGATATGTCACTAGGAAATCTTGGAAGTTATGCTCCTTACAATCAGTCAGGATATATCCCTTCCTTTCTCAAAAAAGAAGTGGGGTCAGCTGGCCAGAGGATACACTTAGCACCACTCAGTGCGGCAGCTTCAGGTAAGAACAACTTCAGGTAACAGTTTTTGAGAATTCTGATGAGAACGGAGCGTCCAAAGACTGTAGTCACTTTTCCTGAGTGAAGACCTTTAAGTTAGTCTCATCTATTAACTACAGTTCTAATTGTTTTTGGCAAAATGTCCCATTTTCCTTCCAAAGATGTGGTTTGATGAGTCTAATGACAGGAGCCACTTACACACGGACGTTGCCACTGAATTGTCCCAACAACCCCATCAGGCTGACCTTTTACAGATGAGGAAACTGACATTGTGAGGAGCTCAGAGGGTCACTCAGCTCCTAAACGGCGGAGCCGGGACTGACCCTGTTCGTCTGAGTCCAGAGAAAGTGCTGCGCTGCACGATGAGGCATGAGCGGATGAATCTCTGAGAGCTCCCTGCGCGGTACCCGCACTGAGAAAACCATGATAGATGCTGAGGCTCGGCCGTGCGCCCGTTAACGGGCGGCTCTTCTGCGGGCCCATCTTAGGACTTTAGAACTAAACCGCACAACTCTCACCGGCACTTGCCTTGCAGTACAGTAGGGGGTGAAGTCTGCTTCCGCACCCTCCGACGTGAGGACCCGTTAGGTCACTGCTCTGCAGTGGGATGGCGGGTGACAGACACACTCAGGGGGATGCTCTTGAAACCTGGGTTGCAAGATTTGACCATGAATGTTGTCTAAATTATTTCAATCTAAAATAGATACCCTGCGTGATTAAAGCACCTAAAATAAACACTGAGGCAGATAACTTCAAGTTTGATAAGGTACCAAGTTACAGTTTAATTTAAAAGTTGACTTCAAAAGTCTTCTCCCAGCCAGGACCTTATATTAGAACTCCTGGTTAGAGTCACCAGTCTTTAAAGTTCACACTCGTGGAGTTAAAATTGTAAACACCACTGGACTTTTGCATTTTATGTCTTTACCACAGTAGAAGTGCTTCAGCAGTACTCAGTTACCTTATCTGTGAAAAGAACTGCTTCAGGATCTCTCTGCTGAAACAAAATATATAAACATTTTATACAGCAATACTTTTTATAAAGCCTCAAATATTTTAAGCCAGCCTTATCACAAGTCATTAGCCACAGCTTGCTGGCACTTTTTAATATGAAGACAGAAAATCGTAATGTCTCAAAATTATTCAGGAGTACCTGAGAAAGTAAAAGTATTTTTGAATATATTTTTATAAGAGATTGGAGGCCTTTATATATTAATTATTCTGTCAGATTAGCATGCGTATTCCTGGTTTTTTTTTTTTAAGTAAAATGCTCTCTCATAACTTTTCATCTTTTCCATTTACTCTGCTTATCAGATTTTCCTACAGATCGTGATAGGAGGAAAGGTAAAAAAAAGAAGTAAATATTAACCCTTCTCACGTGGTCCATGCACATCCTTAGGAAAACACTGTTCAGTAAGAGATGTGTCTTCCAGCCCGCCCACAAGAGAATAAAACCAGGTCATTACCGTATTTACTCGACTATCTCCCCGTCTCTCGGCCTCCCTCTCTGCTCTAGTCCTCATCCTCGAGTTTGGAGAAGAAACATCAGATTAGCCGCCTCCTCCCGAGCCCCCTTGTACCTCCTCGTCCCCTGCTATGACAGCCACAGGGACTTGGAGGAGGGACCCATTTCAGACGCTGCCTGCCCTGAGGCACCGTAACTCACTGAATTCTCCAGTGATTCTGCGGCAGAAGGCGCAGTCATGAGCTCCACTGCACAGAGGTTTTCTGTCTTGCTAACAGTTACGGATCACATTCTTAACTGGAGGCAAACACCTTTTCCTTTGGCCAACAAGGAACTCCTTGTTTTCGGCAAGGGGTTAAACGCACCTGAGAGGATACATGCAGGCTTTAAAACAAACGCACAGCCAGCGTCCGCGGGCTCTCAGTTCCGCTCTGGGGGTGGTGCAGGGTGGGCTACCAGGTTCGTCAGCCCCCGGGGGGCTGGAGACCTAAAAGAGTTACTTCTCAGGAAGGACTCCTGCCACACTGGCAAAATGATTCCCTTTTGAAAGAAGGTTTTATGAATACTGGCCTGAACACAGTCTCCTTCAAATGCATTTAGGACCTGACTTAGTCACTAAGTCACGATGTGGAGAGAAAGCTGCTCTGAGTGTTACTCCCCAGGCTCTCGCTTCTCACCCACTGGTAACTTAGGAATGGGCTCCCTTTCCCCTTCTCTAAGCTACAGGGCACCTCCTCCCAAGTGCCCTCTCCTCCTCCCGCCCTTGGTGTCTTCAGATGTGAGGGCGCTAATTTATCATATTGATGCTGGTCCCAGTGGGTTATAACTAAAGAGCTATTTCTAGAAAACATGGCACACTTAACTGGCCCTTCTAGATGCTGTCCTGTCTTTGTTAGGGAGCTTTGTATTACCTCTGAGAACTTTAAACCCAGTAAGCGTGGGATGAAATGACCTGTTAAAAACAAGAAAGAGCCCCTGGCCTCCTTATCCCAACCAAACTACGAACCCCCCAGCTGACCGTCACCAGGATGGCGCTTCACTTAAGGCTTCACTCCCTGTCAGCCAAGGTTAGCAGCATGTCAGGACCCACCTGCTCCCATGAGTTCCTCCTGCACTCCCGATTCTACAGTAAAAATGTAAGGAAAAACTGGAAAAACCATGCAAATAGAGCTAGTATTAAGTGTACAGAATGGTTAGTCATTTCAAAATTGACTCCTACAGAGGATAATCTGAGAATGACACCGACCACAGAGTGTCAAAAGGTATTTAAATCCCAAACAGAAAGATGGACCATCAAGTGAGAACCTCGCTTGACACCTACCTGCCAGTTTGAAGCAAGGAAGGGGCAAAGGAGAGACTGAGGATGCTAACAAGTTCTCTATAAAATGATTCTAGTGCTGTGTCATTTGAGATGCTCAAGCAATCAGAGCTTATAAATTGTTCAGGTAACAAATGTCTGTCACAGTAAAATGTTTCACAAAGTTTTCATCAGCCAAATCTCAGTATGAATAAAACAAGCCTTGTGAGGAAAGGTTTGGGGTCCTAAGATGGCTCACCGTTCCAAGGGATTCTGTTGTCATCCATCAATTTCCCAATAAAACATTAAGTTTCCATTGACTCTAAAACCACATCTTCAAGTTTAAAGAGGAACCTACAATGGGACCCAATGAAGTCAGACCTTACAGGACAATTCTGAATGCATTTTCTGTGGTGATACTGTACTCGAGTGTCATTTAGATGTAACCACAGTGTGATATAAATAGTTATTAACACTGTGGGAAAGACTGCGGGCAAGAGGGGAAGGGGGCAACAGAGGATGACATGGTTGGATGGCATCAATGACTCAATGAACATTTGAGCAAACTCAGGAAGACAGTGAAGGACAGGGGAGCCTGGCATGCTCCCTGGGGATGCCATTCATGGGGTCGCAAAGAGTCAGAGATGACTTAGTGACTGATCAACAACCCTGTGGGTACTGTCCATTGAACTGAAACCAAGGAGCTGTTCTTGGTCACCCAAGATGGTATTGCCTGTCTAAATATGATGGGCGCTTCAGTGAGCAAAATATGGAAGAAAAGCAGTGTCAGAACTATAAACCAGAAATTATGGCTCTGAAGCTGCTGAAAATGCTAACTGGCATCGGCACAATTCTACACTAGAATTTTTGGTGTTTATATATATATATATATATATATATATATGCATATATATAAAAAAACTTTAGAGAACACTGAATTCATCTTTTAAATTCAGATTTTCCCCCATAAAATGAGCTGCTTTATTTTTCATGGTCATCTGAATAAAATTCTAATTTCTGATTCTGCTTTCTTTCAGAATATTCCTGGAACACCAAAACTGGTCGGGGGCAGTTTTCAGGACCTACTTATAATCCTACAGCCAAGAATCTAAATATTGTGAACCGTGCACAGCCGGTGTCCTCCGTGCATGGGAGGACAGACTGGGTGGCCAAGTATGGAGGCCACCGGTAGGAATCTAGTGTGAAGCCCCACGGCAGCATGCCACGGAGTCGGTGCAAGTCCCCTGACCCTGGGAAATGTCTACAGATGTCTATTTCTACTGTGTTCTGGAAGAAATATATAATAGTGGGTACTCTGAAGAGCAAAAATCATCTATTTTATTTCTTTCTTAGGAATGAAATGCATTTTCTTAGCATCATTGCCCACAGGGCTGATATACGGGTAGGACTTTACAAAGTATTGAATAAACTTTATTTGCCAAAGTATCAAGTATTTGATCTACAAATTAATAGATACTAAATACTCTAAGAAGCTTTTTTTAAAAAGAAAAATGCCTCGAGAAATTAAGTGTTTAGAGTGTTTTATATTTGCCCCAACTAATACTTCATCGTTTGGCCTCAAAGGTTTGTTTTGGTTTTTTACAGCAATTATGTAGATGGCTGTGGGCTGTCAGTTACAGTTCTTTGTGGCTAAGGTTCTACTCTACCATTTTGGTGATTTATAAAAGATGGTAATTCATCATTTTCCTCTTTTAGAATGAGATAATTCTGGAAGCAATGGTAACTCCAACCTAGAGCAGGGTGTCTTTCTTAGAAATACTTCTTTAACAAAGATTTCAAAATTACGTCACCTGATTATAGCAGAGGAAGAGTCTCCTGTTTGATTTTGACCAATACAACCGCTGTGCATTAATGGTGACTATCAAACCCAAGGCTCGATGACTTCCAACTTAACCAAGTCAAGGTTCTGTCCTCTTCACATCAAGTGTGTTCATTACTTTCAAAATGCACTGTTTGTGTTCGCACCAGACAAAGTATGCCAGCTTGTTCTCCAAAGCAAATTTTTGCTGCTGCTGCTACAGATCAGACTCAGCTCTGAATGTCACACTTGCTCTCAAGAGCAAATGCATTTGGTTGCTATAGCAGTGATCTCACGACATTATTTTCTTAGTTTTATTTTTAAACTGGTATTTAAAATTGACATTTTGAACTTAAAACTGGTCTATTTAAGCCTGTCATTTTACAGACTGGATATTCTTTTTAAAGAATAATGTTATCAAACTGCTGATATTTTATGCATTTTATGACTTTATAACAAATGCAATTGGTATCATCTTGTGGACATTATATAAAAGCACATAAGATAATAAGAATATGGTATTTTTGTATTCAGCTCACTTTGTTGAAAAACTTTAAAATCTAAAGAGTAATTTATATTAATATTAGTGATAATGGCCATTTATTTGTAATTTTAATGTCTCAAAGCTAAAATATTCTTTTGTGTTGCTGGGAAACTTTTAAACTGTGAATAGATATTAAAATTGATATGGTTAACTAGTCTGTTTTCTTTACATTTTTAAACTTTATACTCGTACTCTGAGGCCTGTTTTTGTTGTTCATGTCAACTTTTTTTTTAAACCGGTTTCAGGTTTATGAAGCGTCTAATCAGAAAGTAGAGAGTTTCCATATACTCCCCCATCTCCCCCTCCTCAGTTCTCCCTACTATGAATATCTTGCTTGGTGTGGTACATTTGCTACAACTGATGAACCAATATTGATTCACTGTTATTAAAACCCATAGTTTACATTAGGGTTCAGGTTTTCGTGCTGTACATCCTGTGGGTTTTGACAACATGTATAATGACATGTAACAACCAAACTTGTAGAGTATCATACAAAAGTTTCACTTCCCCAGAAATCCCGTGGTCCGCCCATTCCTCCCTCCCTGCAAACCTCTGGCAACCACTGATCTTTTTATTACTTCCATGGTTTTTCTTTTTCCACAATGTCATGCAGTTGGAATTACGTACCATATAGCCTTTTCAGATTGGCTTCTTTTGCTTCATAATATCCATTTAAAGTCCCTTGCTGTCTTTTCTTGGCTTGGTATCTCATTTCTGTTTATCACTGAATAGTATTCCATTGTCTATATGCCCCTTGTATCATAGTTTATCCATTCACCAGCTGAAGGACATTTGGTTGTTTCCGAAGTTTGGGCAATTATGAATAAAGCTGCTATAAACACTCATGTACACGTTTTATATGGACGTCAGTTTTCATTTACTTGATTCACTGCTGATCATATGGTAGGAGCATGTTTGATTTTGTAAGAATAAAACTATCTTCCAAGTGGCTCTACCCTTCTGCATTCGCACCAGCAGTGAATGAGAATTTCTGTCGCTCCACATCCTCACCAGCACTTGGTGTTGTGTTTTGGATTTTGGTGTTCTAATAAGTGTGCAGTAATATCTCGTTTTTAATTTGCAACTCCCTAATGATATAGGATGTGAAGCATCTTTGCACACACTTGTCTGTGTATCTCTGAAAATTAGATTGTTTTCTTATTGCTGAATCTGAATAGTTCTTTGTATATTTTGAACAAGACCTTTATCAGTTATCTTTTGCAAATGTTACCTCCCAGTCCATGACTTGTCTTTCCATTCCCTTAATGTCCTCTGTGGAGCAGTTTTTAATTTAAATGAAGTCCAACTTATCAGCTTATAATTTCATAGATCATGCTTCTGGTGATGTATCTAAAAAGCCATCACCAAACCCATGGTGACCAAAGATTTTTTCCTATATTCTAGAAGTTTTGCATTTAGATCTAGCTAAGATCCATTTTTCTGAAAGGTATTCAGTCTCTGATTCTTTTTCATGTTGATGTCCAGTTGTTTCAGTATCATTTGTTGAAGACTCTTCTCCATTAAACTGCCTTTGGAACTTGTCCAAGATCAGCTGACTGTATTTGTGTGCATCTTTTTCTGGGCTCCCTGTTCTGTTCCACTGATCTATGTGTGTATTCTCTCACCAATACCACGCTGTCTTGATTACTACACTTTTATGTCAGTTACATAATGTCAGTCTACCAACTTTGTTTCTATCCTTCAGTATCGTGTTGGCTATCTGGGGTCTCTTATTGGTCCATATAAACTTCTAGCATCAGTTTGCCAATATTCACAACATAATTGGGTTTTTTTTATTAGGATTGCAATGAACAACCAATATGCATCAAGTCGGGAAGAACCGACGTCTTGACACTCTTCAGCCTTCCTATTCATGTGCAGCGACTGTCGCTCTATTTAGTTACATCTTCTTTGACTTCTTTCATTAGATTTTGTCATTTTCCTCATAGATCTTATACATATTTGTTGGATTTATACCCATTTACTTTAGTTCTACTATAATTTTTAATTTCAAATTTGAATTGTTCATTGTTCGTTTACAAGGAAGCAAATGACTTTTTTATACTAAAATTGTACCTTAATACCTGTTTTAATCACTTACAACATTAAATAATTAAATCTAGGATTTTCTTTTTCCAGGAAAATTTCTCTGAAATTTTCTACATAGACAATCATGTCATCTGCAAACAAAAATAGTTTTACTCTTCCTTCTCAATCAGCATACTTTTAATTTCCTTTCTGTGTCTTACTGAACTAGCCAGGACTTCCAGTATAATGCTGAATAGAAGTGGTGAGTGTGAACATCCTTGCCCTCATCCTGATCTTAGCAGGAAAACATTTAGTTCTGCCTTATTAAACAAGATGTTAACTGTAGGGTTTTTAAAATAGATTTTCTTGATTAAGTTGAAGATATCCCTATATTTTTGAGAGTTTTTACTATGAAGGGTGTTAGATTCTGTCAAATGCTTTTTCTGCATCTACTGAGAATGATCTCTGATCATAAGATTTTTGTTCTTTAGTCTGTTGATATGATAGATTACATTAACTGATTTTCAAATGCTTGAGACAGTTTTGTATACCTAGAATAAATCCCACTTGATCATGCTATGTAATTCTCTGTATATATTGTTAGATGTGATTTGCTAATATTTTGTTGAGGACTTCTATACCGATGTTCATATATAGAGAGAGAAATAGAGACCAAAACTGTTCACTAGGTTTGAAAAATGTTTAAATCAAATGTTAAAACAACATAAATATGTGAAGCAAAGATTAATGATAAATACCAGAAAAAACTAATGAACACAGAGTGGGAGGTTTTTCTTAGAAAACAGATCCAGAGGCCTTAAAAATAAGACATGAGTAACACAGAAAACAAAGTATATCCAACATACATACTATATAGAATTTTGACCAATAAGGTGAAATACTATATACATTTAACATGCACAAAAAGTTTACCTTATATTAGGCTACAAAGAAAATCTCAATATGTAAACCACTTCTTTTTTATAGTACAATAAAGTATTCCTTAAACATTATCCCTTAAAAATTCAAAAATATTGTTCTAAACACTTCAAAGTCAAAAGGGAAAATCAAATCTGAAATAAACACCCTTAGAAACGGACAATGACAGACCTCTGTATTAAAACTTGTAAAAGTCGGTCAAAACAGATTGCAAAGAAAAAACTGTCCACTTGTTCCATTTATGAGAGAAACAAAACCACTGAAGACATGGTGAACTTGAGCATTCAGCTTAAGAAGCTAGAAAGAGGAATAATAACTTTCAAAAGTAAAAAAGGAACTGAGGTAAAAGTATAACATAATGTCCCAGGAGCAACAAGCATTATCCAGCACCAGGTCTTGGCTTCCAATATACCGTCCAATAAAAGAAACCAGGACTCCTTGGAGAAATGGCCGATTCTAGCGCTGGGGTGTGAAACGTACAAGATGCGCCTGGAGCCTCTTACAGTGCCAGGAAATAGTGAGGTTCTATAAAAACAAAAAGCAAGCAAGCAAAGAAAAGCCTACACTGACTGGCTATATCAGTGGGCCATGGGCCAACTAAAAGAGTTCCCCATGTTCAAAACCGCAACAATCTGAATAAGAAAATCAATGGAGGAGTATTGGATTACAACCCAAACCAGACAATAATCATACCTGAGCCCATACTGAACGAGTGGATGGCTGGATGGACATACAGACAGGGACGAGGAGACATCTTCCATGCAGCCAAATTCCATGTGATTTTTATGTGGACACTCTGACCTCAAGGAGGCAGAGCACAACTCCCCATTTCTCAAGCGTGGAACACGCCGAGTGACTTCCTTTCAGAGTACCGTATGGGAAAGTGGGGAAAAAGGGAGTAACTTCACCATGGAGAAGCCTGAGGAACACTACTTCAGCCAGATGATCAAGGTCAGCATCAACAATAACGTCATGTTCACATACGTAACCTCCATCTGATGTGAAATCGACACTTCACCTCTGTGATCCTCCTCCTAAAAAAAACCCAGATCCCAGCCTAATCACGAGAGAAACAGGAGACAAAATCTCAATGGAAGCGCATTCTATGCAACACCTGATCAGTACTCCTCAAAACTCGGTCACCAGAAGCAAGGAAAGTCGAAGGGATGGTCACAGCCAAGAGGACCCTACATGGCAACTAAATGTAATATGCTATCCTAGATAAGATCATGGAACAGAAAATGGGTATTAGTTTAAAAATAAGAAAAACCGAATAAAGTATGGATGAGTGATAATGTAGCAGTATTGGTTCATTAGTTGTTAACCAATGTATCATGCTAATGTAAGATTTACTAATAGTAAGAAAACTATAAAATAGCCTGCAGTACTCTTAACAGAAATCCAAAGAACTATGTGAATAAAACTCTAAAATGTTTTAAGACACTAAAAAATAAAATAAAATAAAACTGAATCATATGAAGGGACATACAGTGTCCTGGATTGGAGAATAAATATTTTATATACAAACAGCTCATACACCTCAATATAAAAATAAAAATTAAAACTGGACATCTAAGTAGACATTTTCCCAAAGACATACAGATGGCCAACAGGCACACAGGAAGATGTTCATCATTGCTAATTATTACAGAAATGCACATCAAAACTACAAGGAGGTGTCACTTCCCGCCACTCGGAATGGCCATTATCCAGAAGTCTGTAAAGAACAAATGCTGGAGAGGGTGTGGGGAAAAGGGAACATCCTGCAGTGTTGGTGGGAATGCAAACTGGTACAGTCACCACAGAGGACAGTGCGGAGGTTCCTTTGAAAACAGAGCTACCATATGGTCCAGGGATCCTACTCCTGGAAAGGTATCCAGAGAAAACTAATTCAAAGACACACAAAACCCCCGTGTTCACAGCAGCACTATTTACAACAGCCAAGACAGAGAAGCAACCTAAATGTCCAAAAACAGACAAATGGATAAAGACAGGGTATGTATACACAATGGAATATTACTCAGCCATAAAAAGAATGAAATGACGCCACTGCAGCAACATGGATGGACCCAGAGATTTCTATATTAAATGAAGTTAGAAAGACAAATATGATATCACTTCTAAGCGGAATCTAAAATATGATGCAAACGTTTACCTATGAAATTGAGACTCAGAGACACCAAACAGACTTGTGGTTTCCAAAGCAGAGGGCAGGTGGGAGAGATGGTGTAGGAGCTTGGGCTTAGTGGATGCAAGCTATTATATACAGAATGGATAAACAAGATCCTACTGTACAGCACAGGGAACTACATTCAATATTTGGTATAAACCATAATGGAAAAAAATATGCAAAAGAATGTGTATATATATGTGCATATATAACTGAATCACTCTGCTATACAACAGAAATTAATACATTGTAAATGAAGTATACCTCAATAAAATAAATTTAAAAAAAATAGGCTACGGCAGATATGTCAAACCATGTCATACACAACAAAGATGAGAAAAGTAAGGTTTCTTTCAAGGAACTGAAGCCAATCCATAAAATTGATTCATAAGTGCCTGAACAACATAGAAAAAATCCAATCAATACCAGTGAGAGTTGAGGTAAGTAGTAAATGTATCCCCTCCCCTTTTTTTTTAAAGGGGAAAACCAAAGTAAGGGGTACCAGGATGAGTTAACTCAATGATGAAAGAAAGTGAAAATGTGTCATTAGTTAACATTTCCAATGTAGAGACCAAACCAAGTAATTCCAGTTATAAACAGTTCTCTCAGGTTTCACATTTATAAATTAACTGGTTAACCACAATTTCATTTTTTCTTTTTTGATTATGCAGTCCCACTAATCTTAGAAATCCAAGCCTAAGTGCAATATGTAATCAAATAATAACTTTCCTTCCTTGGTTTTTAAATTATTCAAAATGGCTAATTCCTAAATAAAATATTAACAAAAGCACCTTCATGTTCTTGTATCTTCTTTGTTATTCACACCTCATTCTAGAGAGCTGTTCTCGAGAGCTCTGGCAATGAAGACACTGCAGAAAATTATCATTTACAGTAAACTTTATTTTACTTGATTTTATTTAACATAATTTCAAAGTAGGTCTGTGCTCTAAGATAAGCAAAAGAACAGGTATCCTAAATCTCATTAAGAGATCCTTTTCACACTGTTCCTTGAGTAGCGCATGGGGCTTGGAGGGCCCCAATGGTGACACCCTAACATTCTATCCCTGGAGATGTTACCCAGAGATACGGAAAGAACAGATAACACCGACATATAAGAATCACACTGTATGAGGGCACCACAGGAAGAAACTCGCGTGTTACACCTCACCCACCTCTTTAGGGCTGTAATGATAATGACTGATTTTTTTCTCTGCAAAGTTCAGTGCTGTTTTTTGGTCTGTTTTTAAGAAAAATGTCAGAATACATGAAAATGCTGGACTTGTTTATCTTAATACATGAAAAAGAGTGGAAGTTTTAAAAATTCTTCATGAGTCCAAGCTGGTCCATGACTATTACTGATGGGGTTTACCCAAGGCACTAATTCCAAGTTTGACGACCATCAGCAAACTGTTCAAAGGAAACACATACAAAAAAAAAAAAAAATCAGGTCAAGAACAACACAGGCGCTTGCCTATTTTTAAGGGACTAGGGCTCAGCAGGTTCCCCACAAGTACGTGCTGAGGTGGTGCCAAGGTAGAGCCAGCGGAGATGGACTCCGACCCCTGGAGCTGCCAAAGGGCGTGAAGAGCACGCCAAGGGCAGTTCTGCGCTCAGGCTTTGAAATCGAACACGGGAGTCAACGTTCCTAATCGAGCTGCCAGCACTTCAAAGATGAGAAAACAAGGCTGCAGAGACCACGGCCTCCCCCGCCTCAGAGGTCGGTAACGGCAGATCTCCGGCCTGCCAGCTTACATGGCTCTTGACCTTGGTCTCCACCAAGTGTAAGACTTTACTCCTGACAGCATCCTGACTACAATCAAAGTCGGTGAGTAAGCTTTTTCCAAAGCAGATTTTAAAAATTCTATCTTTGGGTTATCTTTATTAAAGACTACATTTTAAGATCAACCTGGTTTGGATTTTACAACCAAAGTTAATTAGAAAACAGGATTCGATCAGAATTTCCTTTTAGCGAAATTTTCAATTAATAAAGGACACCAATACCGCTGAGCTATGTACGGGCCCCAAGCTGAAAGTCACAGCAGTGGGTGCCGTCACGGCTTCACACCGAAGCCGCCTCCCCTGCAGGGAGGAGCCAAGAGGGACCAGAGCCGGGTCGTGAGAGCAAAACCATTTCAGAAGTGAATGAGTCTCCTCATCTCATTATGACATGAAATCAACTGTTTTTCCAGTCTTTCCTATTTGTGGATAAATTAAATCATTTCAGGTGATGCTCAGCATCAGGTATACTGAAAGAAGGGCCCTTTTGAATGTCTTAAGCGTCTGGGACACTGAACTAAAGCTAGCAATAGAGCAGAGAGTACCTGGCACCTGCAATCAGGCCTGCAGGCATGAATTTTCTAGAGTTGTAGAATCTCATCCCCATGATGCCAGCCAAAGTTCCAGATGTGACTAGTGGAAAGATAAAAAGAGTCAAAGATCACTACATCTTATAGGTGGGAGGATGGAAAAGTAGCCAACTTCCCATCCATCTTTCAAAGGCCCAGACCCGATCTCATAATCTTTCTTCCCTGAGTCGGGGACCTCCCCGTCGGCCTCATTTAATGGGACTAAGTATTAATACCAACACTGGAATCCCAGCCTGCCTCGGCCTCACCTCCTACCCCTCTCCTCAGCCATAATTCTCGTTTTCTCCTACACTGCTGTTGGGGTTTTTGTCCCCTACTCGTTGCCGATGCTGTTTGCCCTGTATGCTCTCAGGGTCTTCCCACTCCTTGTTTTATTAATTCCTACCACCTGTTCCACAGCAGGTGCCGGGGACACAACCATCATCACAAAGATCTCTGCCCTAACAGTGCTTCGAGCTTGATGCGGCTGACTTGAAAGAATCACACAAAGTACAATCTGTGCTGTCATCTTAGTCATTAAGTCGCGTCCAACTCTTTTGTGACCCCGTGGACTGTAGCCCGCCAGGCTCCCCTGTCCATGGGATTTCCCAGGCAAGAATACTGGAGTGGGTTGCCATTCCCTCCTCCAGGGGATCTTCCCGACCCAGGGATGGAGCCTGCGTCTCCTGCACTGGTAGGTGGATTCTTTGCCGCTGAGCCACCAGGGAAGCCCATAATCTGTGTCACAGGTGCAATGAATGCAATACAGGTAACATAATATTGGGGGGTCCAGCCCACTCAGGGAGAAGGGCTTGCTGAGAGAGTGGAGACTGAGCCATGATGCAAAGAGTGGCTGCTGATGAGCCAAGGGCAGGAACACGGGTCCAGGCAGGGGGCCCGGTGGTGTGTGTGTCAGGGGGGCTGGGGGATGTGCTGTGACACAGAAACCCACCGCAGCCAGGAAGAGCGCCACCCCCTGCAGAGCCCCACGGGCCCCGGCAGGGACTGGGGTTTTCATCCAGGCGATGCGACGACATTACAAGACACGAGCAGAGGGATACGCAAGCAGAGCTGCCATCTGAAAATACCACTGCAGCTGCAGCACAGGGAGCCAACGCAGGCTGCAGGGCACCCACGAAGAGACTCCCTCAGAAATGCAGGCAACGGGGGGTGCTGACTAAGACGCGGATGGTGCCCTTGGAGGCAGAGAAGGGGACCACTTGGGGTGTGGGCTGAGGGGAAGGTTGATAGGACCTGCTGATGAAACGGACATGAAGACGGATGGGAAGAGAGCAAGGGAGACCCAAGTGGATGGAGCATGAGAGAAGAGCAAACGTGTGAGAGACATGAAGCCAGGTCGGAGCCGACGCCGGGACTCGCCTGTAAACTTCCACGCAGGCAAGCGGATACACACGAGCAAGGCTCAGCGGAGAGAGAAATCTGCGGGTCGTCTGTGTATTGGTGGTGATCTGAGGCCTGAGCTTCAACGATCTTGCTAAGTGAGAGAGTATAAAGAAGATAAAAAGAGCCAGGCTTTAAGAACCTGAGCATTTAACGGTCAAAAAAGATGGCTGGACAAAACAAGACAGAAAAGACAGATGAACGAGAGTGAGAAAATACAGAGGAAAAACACAAGAGAATGGAAAATGGATTGGCATACTGTGCTGAGAACAGCTAAAAGATCAAAATAAAATGAGGACTAAACAATGTACAATGAATTTTGAAAAACACAGGCTCCTGGCAGTCTTGCGGGGAGTTATTCTTGGACTGAGAGGAACAGAAGTGGAGGCTGAAGTGGGTTGAGAATGTGAGCTGAGGAAGTGAAGAGGGGAGTGTGATGGATTTTTTTTAAGAGAAGTTTCTGAAGAGGAAGAAGGGCAGCAAATGAAGAAAGAAGTGGGGTCACGGAAGGCCCCTTTTCTGTTTTTAAATGGGTGAGAGCTGAGTACATGCGCGTGTTCAGGGCTGGGACCCACCCGAGGGGCTGGCATCACAGACAGGGTAGAGCTCAGAGAAGGGGGGGGAGCAGAGACCCGCAGCCTGGGAGGAGGGACTCGCTTGGAGACCGGGCATTCGCTGGCATGGAGGGGCGGCATCGGAAATGGGACTCGGGGATCTGAGGCGCTTGGGGGCGGAGCTGGGCGCCTCCTCGTCCCCCCACGCCGACGGGGACCAAGGACTGGGGCTCCCTCGCTCCCTGCACAGCCGTGAGGACCAGAACTGCGGTTTCCTCGAGCCGGGTTGGGGCGGGGGGGTGGTATGTGGAGGCAGCAGGGAGCCCACATACCCGGCAGGGTGTCCGCCACGTGGGTGGGGCTCAGGAGAAACACACTCAAGCCACTCAGATAAGACGGAACCTTCACCCCCGCACTCCTCACGTCTAGGCTGCTCACGGGACATGGCAAGAACCCGCGGCCACCTTCGGTCCCCGGTGAGAGCTAAGCCTCCCTGAAGCCCAGGCCTCCATCTTACACACTTAGCTTACATCTAAAGGATGAATAAATGACTCTCAAACGGGAAAAACGCAATGCTGATGCGGACCTAACCAGACACACGGTCCTTCAGCGATGCTCAAGCAGACAGTTCTCAGAGGGCAATCACAACAGTTAAGAGACACGTGCTTGCCCTCTACATGTTTAACGCTGACCTCACAGGGTAAACCTCCATTCGTGAGGGAGGAAAACCTTTCCGCATCCTCTCCATAAAAGATCAGCAGCAACTGGCACAAAGCCCCTCCTTTCAAACCTTCCCTAGGACTTGGCAGAAGCAGGATAAGCATCTCAGTCTGAAGAACCCGCCACGTCCCACCAACCCAGGGATGCATCAGGGAGACGGTGAAACGACGTACCTAAGAAAAGCCAAATGTTCTTCGGATCCTGAGACAGCTGATAGGAACCCAGGCCGGCGAGACCACCGAAGAGGAGCCCGGCAGCCAGGGACGGAACACTGCCTGGAGGGAGACACACACATCTGCGTTCTGGCAGACACTCATCTCTGCAGCAGAATCCCCCGGGCCCCCCGCCCCAAGGAAACAGCAAAGGGAACATCGCCCAGTGCCGTTCATGACTAAGGTGTCCTCATGGAGAAAAATGTTTGGTGGAGATTGTTTTTTTTACTGGAGAAGTCATGGCCATAACCACACCAACCCTCTCCTCTGACAGGCAGGGCAGCTCCAAAGGAGAAGAAGAGGCTCCTGGCCAAGCTTGATTAGCCTTGAGAAGACTGGAACTGCCCATGGGCACGACCTCGGCTCAGCCCCAAAGGAAGGGGAAATAGGGTCAGTGAGTTAAAAAAGGATCTGGAGAGTGGGTTCTGGTGTGTGTGCTGGTGGTGGGGCAGCGGGCAAGGAAGGCTCTGGAAAACAGCCAGACTCACTGCCACACCTGCGCCTGGCTTCCCGCAGAGACCTCATTACTGCTCACGTGAAGACGAGAGGCTTTCTCCCACTTAAAGAGCAGAGATGGCCTTCGGGGTCAAGGCTTATGTATGGCACGTGATGATAATGACCATCTACTACCATCCCTAACCGGCATCTTGAGATAAAGAGGCAAAAACAAGTGACTGGACAAGAAGCCTGGTTTAGCTCAGCCAGATAACCTCGAGGTGAGTAAAGGAGCAGCTGTGGGGCTGATGATAAGTGGGCTCTCTAAAGAGGAGTCTTAAACCAAACCTGACTCCAACAAGACTGTAGTCTGGGAGCACTGGGGACTCGTTCTTCACCAGGGACAAGATTTCAAGAGGTTAAATAACTGCAAACCATACCTGCTTTTGCATAGCCAATGATCCCACCGGAAGCAACCAGTGCTGCATAGCCAAAACCAAGCCAATGTAAAGGCACTCTGAAAACAGAACAGTAAGACATTGGTGCCAAGAGTGTTTTAAAAAACACGGAACTGTAGGATGGGATCAAAATGGTCATCGTTCCAGAACAACCCTATCACTGTACAAATGCTTATAAATCCCAGAGAGGTTAGATGACCTGCCTAGGTCAGCTGCAGAGCTGAGACCCAAACACAAGTCCCTATGGGAAGGGTACCGTCCATCCTCCCATAACCCCAGCTGCCCTGCAGTCTTTGCTCAGCGTCCTTTGCAGATGAGCAAAGCTCTGCATTTGAGAAGCTCCTGGCTATTCCACCCCCACCCACCGGGCACTTACAGCGGGCTGGAATCCTTCGGCATTGTTCTCTTTCACTTTGTCCAAACCAGGCCTGTACCTGCAGAGGAGAGGCTGGATCAGAGGTGGTCAACAGCACAGCTCCCTAGCAGCCAGGAAGAGGTGGGTTCAAGTTCCAGTTCTAGCCCTGGGGAGCTAAGAAGTAACGGCTCACCTTCTCTAAGCCTCAGTTTCCTTCACTGTTTACCTACCCTGTGCAAATTTCCCATGGGTAGGGTCTGCATCAAATGGGATAATACATAAAAAGTGCTTTGCACAAAGTAACTGCTGAACAAACAGCAGCCATCCTGGTAATAATCTAAGTTCTAATAACATAGGCCCACGGGTAACTTCACTGACCAGCTCTGTACAGTTAGTAAGCTAATCTTTTCATTATCTAACCAAGTTATAACTAAATTGTAAAATAAACACTCCTGTGCCCTTAATTCAAGTATTTTAATTACCCTTTCTGGGGGGAGGGGGTACTGCTTTTCACCCCCGACCAAAGAATTAGATTATTTCAATACTCAACATTTATAACACTTTCAGACAGTTAATTTTGCATTACTCATAGTTATTGTTAGATGGGGGAGGAGAGGAAGGATAAAAAATACAAAAGCCCAAGCTGTAATTACGTAGAGTGCTACACCTCTGGCAAACTGCTAAGTCGCTTCAGTCGTGTCCGACTCTGTGCGACCCCATAGACGGCAGCCCACCAGGCTCCCCCGTCCCTGGGATTCTCCAGGCAAGAACACTGGAGTGGGTTGCCATTTCCTCCTCCAATGCATGGAAGTGAAAAGTGAAAGTGAAGGTGGCTCAGTCGTGTCCGTTCAGTTGCTCAGTCTTAGCGACCCCATGGACTGCACCCTACCAGGCTCCTCCGTCCATGGGATTTGCCAGGCAAGAGTACTGGAGTGGGTTGCCACTGCCTTCTCCGGCAAACTAGGGTGTAACTAATTTCTTAAAGAAATGCATCTGGTATCCATCGAAGCTAAGCTTGAAAGCAATACACACCTCACCTGTTTAAACTACTGTCTATAAGGGTTAGGTGACTTGGAATCTTACCAGTCATTAACTCGACGTAGCATTGCGTCGAGCACCGCACCCTTAAAGAGATGGACGGGTAAAATCTCCAGGAAACGAATTAGCTAAATCGGTAAGCAACTGCCAAGAGCTCTTTCCCGCAGGATTCACAACCCACTACAAGGAAAGCAGAGAACGAGCGGCCACAAAGAGCAACCATCGCGCAGCCTAAAGCCGCCACCTGGATCCTGGGGACGAAGAGCAGG
This sequence comes from Giraffa tippelskirchi, assembly GCF_054371585.1. NCBI lineage: Eukaryota > Metazoa > Chordata > Mammalia > Artiodactyla > Giraffidae > Giraffa > Giraffa tippelskirchi. The sequence goes on from NC_137282.1 coordinate 158,082,548, forward strand.
CGGCAGCAGACTCTCCTGTAATTTCTAAAAGTCAAAACTTGCGTAAAATTAATAATAATGCCAAAGCACACGAACCTCCTTCCCGAAGGTCTGCCCGCGCAGGTCGACCAGGGCGTACTCGCCTCGGGGCGGGGAGTCGCGGTCCCGCCGGAAGTGTTGCGGCGCGTTTTCTGCGTCCCGAGGGCGGGACTAGAGGCCTGGAGTCGCCGCGCTCTCTGCGCCCTGGGGGCGTGGAGCAGGGCGTGGCTAGAGACCTGGAGTCGGGGCGCTCTCGGCGCCCTGGGGGCGTGGCGTGAGGCGGGGCTAGAGGCCTGGAGTCGCCGCGCTCGCAGCGCCTGGAGGCGTGGCTTGCTGCCGGCGACCCGACGCGTGCTCTGTCCCGGGGAGGGGAGAGTCGCCGAACACTTGTGTGCCGGAAGCTGGACGCGGGCAGGGCCGTCCAGCGCCAGTCCCAGATACAAGCCGGCCTAGCCAAAAGCCGGAAACCCAGGACTGGAGTCTAGTTTTACAAGAGGCCTGGCGAGCTGGGCCAGGCCTGCTGTCGAGGTCACCAATGGGGGAAGAAGCATGTCGGAGGCTGGATTCTGAAGGATGCGTTAAAGTTGGGCTCCAGTCCTCACCAGGTGTCAACAAGATGCAGGCCATCAGAGAGGATGGTCCCTCTAGCCTGACCACCTAGTTTGCTACCATGAGAAGGGACTATTTTCTACCTGCGGAAGATACGGTGGCCACAGGCTAGACAATCTGATTCACTTCCCTTTGTTTTAGGGAGTAAGGCTACTTGAAGAGCAAAGGGGACTGACTGTAGGTGAGTTAAATTTGCAAGTACGTCTGCAATGTCCGCAAACCCCCCCCCAGATTAACTCCACACCTGCTTCTTTTCCCTGCCCCACCATATTCTCAGTTGATGTAACACTGTGATGTCGGTGTCATCCTTGTCGGTGTCATCCTTGTCGCTTTCATCCCCTGCAAGTACATAACAAGAACAGCTCATACATATACAAACCAGTGAAAAGACAAACTGCAGTGCACGGACATCGTAAAAAAGAAATGCACAAGGAGAATTGTAAGCTTAGTTTTATTGGGGGAAAACGAGGACCACAGCCCAGGAGACAGCCTCTCAGCTCTGCTCAACTGCTCACTGAAGGTGGGTGGGGACGTCAGTATATGTGATTTTGGTGACGTGGGTTACTGTGCACTCAAGCACACATTTTGACATAAAGTTGGTGCTAGTCACGAGGAGCAGGTGTTTCTGTTAAGTGCTTTCATAGAGAAGAGAAGATGCAAGAAATTGGGCTCATAAAAGCTTCTCCTGAAAACAGTCTCTATCTAAAGGCCTGTTCTGCCAGTTTCTCCCAGAGTGCCTTATTCCTGATCTCTACCTAGAACTCCTCTCAGAGTGTGCAACAGGTCAGCAACTGCAGTGCCTAGGGACCTAATCCTTGTCGAGTCAGATGGCAAGTGACAGTTTTTGGCAGCATACATATTCTAAGAGAAAACTCTCCACTCGCAGCAAGGCCTACCTTTCAGATATCAAAACTGAAGCCTGCGTTCACCATAGTGACTTCAAACAGCCAAAGCTGATAGTGACTAAAACCTGAACAATTCAATTCCACTTAGGCCAGACCCTCACCAACTTAATGAAAGACTCTACTGAAAAATCGACAGGACTTGCCTTAACCAGCTGAGATGACTCAGGTATTCACTTCTCCCTATGCAGGTGCAAACTTCAAATCTTACTTAAGCTCACCATGATACTCTCCCTGCCTTTGACACTTAAAGGAACTAAACCACAGAGATTTAATTACCTATAGTCCTAGTCCCTGGTAGAGCCATTATTTGAAGTAAGATACAAATAAGTAAGATATAGTTTTAAGACTACCTTTGTTAGAAGATTAGCTAAAGCCTACAGCCATACCACCCTGAACGCGCCTGATCTCCGGAAGCTAAGCAGGGTTGGGCCTGGTTAGTACTTGGATGGGAGAAGATTAGCCAAGTGTGTTTTTTTTTTTTTTTGATGGGCTGAAACAGATTTAAAACAAAGGAAATGTCATTTTCCTGTCTTAACATTTTCTTGTCATCCACTGGAAATAGAACAGTTTAATCAAGTTTGGCAGCCTCTCTTTAACCTTCTGTTTGGAGCCCTAAACTTCAGCATATGCATTATACATATGTATTTATCTGCAGCTTTTAAGCTTGTCTTAACATACTTCCTATGTCTTTTTATACCTTTTGTTATCAAAATGAACAAAATCTTCATTAAAATTAGGACCACCTGAAGACGCCAAAGTACTGCAGGTTTTTCATTCTTCCCCCACTTAAGAAGAAAATCTGAAAAATAACTCCTTTATCCACTTCTGGTAAGAAATGTGTTCAAGATTTTATATTATTTTAAGCCATAATATTTTGAGAAAGATCTTTATTTGCCTTACCCAGCAGTAAAAATTATATATTATAGGTTGCATGTGTGTGGGCTCAGTCATTATGTCACGTCCAACTCTTCTGTGAGCCCTCTGGACTGTGGTCCACCAGGCTCTTCTGTACATGGGATTTCCCAGGCAAGAATACTGGAGTGAGTTGCCATTTCATTCGCCAGGGGATCTGCCCAACCCAGGGATCAAACCTCTGTCTCCTGCATTGGCAGATAGATTCTTCACCACTGAGCCACCTGGGAAGCCCATATTATACATTAACATACTATATATCACCGTGATATATAATTAATATTGCCTATTAAAAAGTTTTACCGCAGTTTTTTAAAAAAACCTGAAAGTGATTTTTAAGCTGTACATTTTCTTCAAAAGAAGAAATTCCTAGCTTTTACTTAGGGAAAAAAATACGTATATTTGAAAAAGTTTTTCTGCTAAGAAAAAAATCTGGGATTCACTGCATCATTCATATTTTCTTCTTTTTCCTCTTTTTTTCTGACATTTCCACCGGTTTTCTCTTCTTGGCTGACATCAGGCTCTTTCCCTTCGTTGGCTTATTACTGTCGCCAGTTAAACTACATTTCTCTGCGTCTGGTTTTGGCTGCCTTTCTTCCTCCTGGACTGCACAGCCAGATTCCTCTTTATTGCTTCTGGACTGTTCTTTACTTACTAAAACACAAGAAACAATGTGTTTAAAGGCTGTTTTGCCCTCTAAAGTAAAATAAGTTGACAATAAAGTGAAGTTATCTGGCACTCCTCCACCTCAAGAGATAACTAAGTTTTTAAAAGATCGGTTTCATTTACCAGGAGCAGGCTCGGCGGCAGCAGGCGGGCTTTCTTTCGTGTCTGTCCCTCTGTCCAGCCACACTCCAAGACACGTCAGTCTGGCGTTCGTGTTTACTTCACACAATAGAGACGGGGAAACTTTCTATTACGTAAGAAAGAAAATGTTGAGATAACATAAAGGAATTTTAAATAATTACTTTTATTTTTCCATAATCAAGTTACATTAAAAATTTACACAGCATTTTCTTGACTATAAAAGAAATGCTGTTTAGAAAATACTTGTGACCTTGATTCATGATTGGTTTGACTATATCCACCGATTTCTAAGAAGCACTTCACTAAGGAAAGGCACTGTTTGATCTTGTTCAGTTCCAGGTTTTAACAAAGAACCCTGCACAAAGTAGGTACTCAACAAACCACACTCAGAGACTGTTTTATAAGAGAATGAAGAATAATAAACCAAGACTCTGTAAGAGGGAGACTACCAGAGAAATTAAATGTCTAATTATCTGGTTCAAAACTATTAATTCTACAATTGATCGAAAGTTCCCCATTTTTTTTCTAGCAACAGCAGGATTTTTTATCTAACAGAACCTTACAGAGAAGATTACTGACAAACAGAAGAGAAGAAAATGCTGTTTCTCTGACTGAAAAAGCAGGAGTTCTGGGATCCAGCCAGCTCAGACTCACCAATACCAACCCCTGGGGCAGCACTATGGAACCCTAATTTTAAAACCATGAGTATCAATCATGCCTTGAAGAGATTTTAAACATGTAAAAGATCTGTGCCCAATGAACCTTTAAGAAAATCCACCTCACTTAACCCAAAGTCACACTGAAAGTAAGACTTGCATTTGGTTTACTTATATTGTGCTGAGACACTGACCTTGTCCTGCTTAAGCTTCCACATTTTGATGAAACCATCGCTCGATGCTGTAACAAGAACATGATGCTCTGGAGTTTCAAAACTGAACATGTCTTTTACCCTAGGACAGAAACAGTGACACCATAAAAGAGCCTTTCCTCCAGACAGTACGATGCTGCTAAAAAACTTCTAGGCACATAGTCTCTTGACTTTTCAAGGCTTCAAGTGCTTCCAAACTGCTCAACGAACAGCGCCAAAAATTAACATGCCTCACAATCCCATGAGTTGGTCTGAGTCATTTTCAGGGTCTAACTTCCAAGACAGAATTGACTGTCAACCACAACTTAAGAAAGACTTGAAAAGATGATAAACAACTATAAATAATCAGATTATCAGGAATAAAAGGAAATAAAGATATTCAAACCCCCTCCACCTCAGGGAACTATATTGAAAGAAAGACAGAGGTGACCAAGGCCTCCTCCCCTTGTCCTCAGGGCCTACCACCCATCTGAGCTACTAACATCTTCTTTCTGGATTACGGAGTAAACTAACTGGCCTCTCGGCTTCCATTTTTGCCCCCTAACAACTTTTAAAAAAAATCAAACCATGTTATTCCCAGGCTTAAAATTCTACAAAGGTAGGTTCGGTTTCAAAACACAAGAGGGAGGAAGTGGCTGGGACATATATAACCCAACACCTACAAAGGCACTTGATAGAAAACTCAAACTCCTTCCCACAACATGCCAGGCCCGGCCCCGTTTGGCTCCCTCTGACCCAGTGACCATCTTCTATCTGCTCCTAAAATACACCAAGCTCTTTTCTCTCTCAGGGCCACTGTGCCTACAGTTCTCTCCCTTTTAGAAACAGCTCCTTTATCCTGAAGGTCTCATTCCCCCTACCCCGATCATCCCATCCGAACAAGTTACCTGTGTTATTCCCAAGTCCTACCCATTTCCTTCCTCTTACAATTGCCTGAGTTCTTGTTTATCCTGTTTGTTGCCCTGAGATAAGGTAAGACCCAGGAGAGCGCAAGCTCCTGCTGCAGTTTCTCATTATGGATGCTCAGCAAATACTTGTTGAACGAATGACCAAATACCATGAAGAGCTATACGGCCTTGAAGAATAGGTTCCCTTCCCCAAAACTAGGGCCTGTATAGTGAGTGCAGTATCCTATCTGTAAAGAGAGATTTCTTAAAGCTAAACTATCATTTAGAAAACAAAAACCAAGAGTTATTTGGGACTTCCTTGGTGGTCCAGTGGCTAAGGCTCCATGCTCCCAATGCAGGGGACCCGGATTCAAACTACATCCCACATGCCACAGCGTGCTGCAACTAAGACTTGGTGCAGCCAAATAAATAAGCATTTAAAAATAAATAAATAATGAAGAGTTGTTTGAAATGTAAAAGAACATGCAAATAAAACACATTACATGATCACCCTTTTACAAAATTACAGTGGAAAAAGCAGGAGCAGAGTCAGATAGAACTGGGTTGGTTCCCACCTCCATCACTTAACAGGGGGGTAACCTTGGTCCGGTTATTAACCATTGACCCTGAGACTCACGTCTGCCTGCAGAGATACAGTGAGCAGTAAGAGGTAACGGAGATGGGTGCAAGACAGAGGTCAACATGTCATTTATTCCTCCTGCAGGAAAAGCAGAGTGTAGGAAGGGGCCAGTGGACAGGCGAATAGAGTAACAAAGACAAGAGTGGTTGGGGCAGAGCTAATTTTTTTTCCCCCAAGTATGAATTGAGGGTTTCAGGCCGCAAGTGTAATGAAATTATTGAGAAAATAAGTCTCTTGTGCCAATGACTAGTCCTGGTGACGACTTCATCACTTTTGCATCACTGTGGCCAAGACAACATTCCCATCATCCTCTTGGGAAAAAAAAAATCAGCTATGTAGATATGTCTATTTCTGCAGTCATTCACAAAACACGTCTGCCTTATGAAGCTACTGCATTTATAAGAGACTCTACACATACAAACACACAGAGATTAGTGTGTAAAAAAAAAGTACCTGTTTTCATGAGCTTTAAACTCAGAGAGGCATGTTAGGGAATCACAGTCAAAAAACCTTACAACCTCTTCATCTCCAGCCACTGCAAGGACAGATTCCTAACAAAGAAAAAAAAAAATAACACCCAGAATGTCATCAACAATTCCGACCGTCACCATATACACTCAACTCCCACCACTGACTTCCGCTCACTTACTGAAAGAAACCTAACAGAAGACACTCTCCTCTGATTTGTGACGGTGCCACTGACGGATGCAGTGTCGAGCTGATAGACGTCTATTCTGTTCAGTATGACAACTACGTATTTTTCTCCTTTTGGCGACCATTCCACTATGTGAGCATCTGCAAGTTACAAAAACAAAGCTGCTGTTATTTCACATATAAAAAAAGGAACTGATAGGGGGTCATAAAAAAATAGCAAATATTTACACTGTGCACTTTCACATCCATTATCCCATTAAACCTTCACAGCAAACTTATGATGCATATTTTTGTGAGTTAGATTTTAGACAAGGAACTGGTCTGAAGTCTCATTAAAGTCATACAGCTCATAGGTGGCAGAGCCATGCCAAGAATCCCAATAGAAAGAGGAGGAAAAATAAGTGACCCAAGGCATATGCTCAGAGAGAACCACCACCATGCAAGGAAATGACTAAAGTGTGTGGACACAAGAATTTGTGTGTATACACATTAACGTCGTATCAAATTTTCACCTGTATTCTAAACAAAAACACTCACTTTGGGCTTCCCTGGTGGCTCAGTGGTAAGGAATCTGCCTGCCTATTCAGGAGACATGGGTTCGATCCCTCATCTGGGAAGATCCCACATGTCTCAGAGCAACTGAGCCCGTGCGCCTCAGTTATTGAGCCCTCATGCCCTAGAGCCAGTGCTCCACAACAAGAGAAGCCACTGCTGTGAGAAGCCTGCACGCCACAACAAGAGAACAGCCCCCAACTGCTGCAACTAGAGAAAAAGCCCTTGTGACGACGAAGACCCAGCATGGCCAAAAATACAGAAATAAAATTAAAAACAAAACACAACACTCACTTTGTTTTATGTTTTTTATGAATGCCGATCTTCCTTCCACAAGATTCCATGTTCTGCAAAACAGGAAGCTCATTTACCGCATGATCACTGACTGACCAGGTGTATAGCTAAGTTTAATGAAGACACAAATGGACATTTACTACTTGGCCATTCAGGAGAACTGCCTTCTTTCTTATGGCAATGTCCAAAATATTTCTTATCAAGCAAGACTAAAACTCGCTGTTCCCACAGTCCTTTCCTGTGCTGAGTTCACTATATTTTCAAAAGGTTTCACTTCCTGAAATACTTCTTTATTAAGACCCCTCTCTACTCCACAGCTGACAACGGCAATGTACCATCTGTGTTTGAATTCAGAGCTTTTCCTTTTCCCCCTTTCCTTATGAAAAGGTTCATAAGCGTTCAGCTCTACGCTGGTGTCTGACAATGGCAGACAGTATAGAAACAGTACCAACACCAACTTTGCTGGTGGCTCAGATGGTAAAGAATCTGCCTGCAATGCAAGAGACTTGGGTTGGGAAGATCCTCTGGAGAAGGGAATGGCCACCCACTCCAGTATTCCTGCAGTGCAGCTACTCCAGGGGGTGGGCTCTTAAATTTGAAGAACAAAGACCACAGCTTAGTAAAGGTGCTCCTGGGCCTTCATGACTCACCTCAGTGTCTTATCTGTACCCACAGACAGGGCCAACTTGCCAGACGGGTGAATGGAAAGGAAGGTCACGTGTCCTCTAAAAGGAAACCGACAGTTAGCCCCCAACTTGACTGGCACCTGGAGACCACTGAGGGGAGGCGGGACTCACTTGTGAGCTCTGATCGACTTCAGGCACTCCCATCTCTTTGCATCCCAGACACAAATGAGGCCGTCCTCGGCCCCGCTGATCAAGTGCCTGTTGCCATGGAATTTCAGGCAAGTTATCGTGCCTGTGGAAAAACCAAGCCCGACAGTCTCTGTTACGTGTACTCACGTCTGCAGTTGTGGTGCCAAACCAGGCACAGACATTTCGTGACTGAGCGAGCATGGCTGTATTCCAGTAAAGCTGCATTTACAGAATCAGGCCACCAGCCAGATTTGGCCTGCAGACTGCTGACTCCTCTGGCGGCAAAGTCTAAACATTTATATTCTGTCCTTTTCAGAAAAGGGTATGAACCCCTGAGTGAGTGCCGTCTCTGCACAAATCCTGATCAATTCTTCACTTGGCCCTTTATACTGAGAGTCAAAGATTTGAGGAATAACTGTGCACACACACCCCTCTAAAAACCAAGAAAAATATGTGGGCTTACGTACTCCTCACAGTGGGAGACTCTAGCCACATCTACCTACATCTCCCTCCTTCACTGCTGTCTTGTATTTCTTATTTTGGAAATGTTGCTTTCCCACGTCTTCTACTTCTGCCCATGATTCCACCTGTTTCCTAGAAAAGAGCTTATGTACTACTAGCCGTTTGAAAACAGCAGTTGTACAAGAAATGAAGGAACTCAAGAATCCTGCTTCATTCATCCCCTATCTAAACTCTTCCCAGGTCAATCCCTTTCTCGAGGTTGAACACCTTTGCAGACCAGGTACAGATCAGACTTGCTCAGCTTATGTCTCCAAGCCCAAGGGAGGAGAAGCCTTCCCTGTACGAACTGGGACTAGGAGACAGAGGAAAAGGAATGCACACTGAAATCACCCAAAGCTGAACTTCTGCTGAAAAGCAAGACACTTGTCAAAGTAGCTAAGGACTATCTCACAGGGCACTTAAGGAGGACACTGATCCCTCCAAATTTCTGCTATGAACCAAAGCCTGTCGAGAACCTCTGAAAAATAGTGTAAGAAAAGGACTACCTGTCTTATCTGCCTTTTGTTGCAGGAAATTAACTTCCTTGGGCGAGTTTTTCCAAACTAAGCACCTGAGTAAGAGGCTCTACTGTCCTGAGTTCTTCCTTCCCCTTCTTCCGGAGCACACGTGAAACCTCTCCTTCTCTGTCCCCTGGGAAAACGCAGTGAGAACAGCATATGATGCTCAACACTAGGGGCTTCCCCCATGGCTCAGCTGGTAAAGAATCCGCCTGCAATATGGGAGACCTTGGTTCAATCACTGGGTTGGGAAGATCCCCTGGAGAAAAGAAAGTTACCCACTCCAGTATTCTGGCCTGGAGGATTCCATAGACTATACAGTCCATGGGGTCGCAGAGTCGGATATGACTGGGTGACTTTCACTTGAACTTCGCTGGGGAATAAATCACCTGTTGGGTCTTTCTGTCTCTCGATCCTGCCACTATCCTGGTCAACTTCACCATCAGTGTGAAGCCCCCACCGTGACTTGGGGATCACTCCTCCTGACCTCCTCCACTCCAGTAACCTCCACCTCCTTGCATTCCAGTCCCTCACATGGTTATCCCCTGGAGCTTTTCCACAGTAAGTCTCCAGCTCTAAGAATCTATCCCCTGACCGCAACCTCTCACCGTTCCAGCCCTTCCCGGCCTTCCTCCACTCACGCTCGGCTGCTTTTTGTTCGGAGATCTGCAGATCCTTGACACCCTACTCTCTCTAGGCCAACAACCTATTCTTTCTCCAAAATCCTCTGTTCCTGTGTAAATCAATCCTTCTCTTGCACACACCAAGTAACTTTCCTTTGTCTACAGAAGTGTGTGTAGCCTACTGCCAACAGATGTCCACTGACAGCTTCCAACTCCAGCAGGCGGGCTCTCTACTGGTTCTTGGGGTCTGTCCTACACTCACACTGCCAGCACTTTCCTCAGGCCTGCACTGCTCTCTGCCCCTGTTCAATCCCAACCTCCTCCACTCGAGGTTCCCTGGATCTGACCCCACTACCTCTCTAGCCACCCCAACCTCCGTGTCACCCTTCTCAGAACTTGGAGCTCCTTATACTTCCCCAGGCACACCAGTGGTCAAAAAAGCACAGGCTCCAGATGCAGGTTCAGGTTCTAGTTTCAGAATTTTGTGACCGTGGGCAGGTCATGTAACATCTCTGAGCCTAGGCTTTCTCTTCTCTGAACTGAAGACAAAGCTGGTCTCTCCTGGCACAGCGCTGGGTACCTGACCCTCCCCCAGAGAGTCAGCTTCTCCCGTGACGCTGCCACTATGCTCCTCACACGGCCTGCCCTGCCCCGAGCATCCTGCCAGTTTCACCTGCCCAACAACTGACCTCTTCTTATAAAATAATTCATTTTAATGTCATTTTAAGGAAGCTTTCAGTGAAAACTTGCTTCTTCCTTCCTCCCCACTAGACTGAGTAAACTGCTTCCATTCTGGCTCAATACAGACTGTGAATAACTTAAGGATAAAGAACCACATTTTGTCCACTTCTGTATTTCCTAACACAGAATCTGCTCATATGAGACACTTAAATGAATTGTTCAGCTGAAGTCAAACCGTAAAGTAATAATGCCTCAACACTGTTATCTTAAAAGATACGATTTTCTTACCATTGTGATGCATGAGCGCCCCATGGTCTACTTTCTTTTTCATGTCATAAATGTGAATGGTTTCATCTTTGCTCCCAGTGACTACAAAGCGGCTGTTGACAGCCACTGCTGACACGGAGGCAGTGTGTGCATGGTGGGTGAAGTCGGCCACAGGAGCCCATTTCTGCTGAAGAGAAAAACATACGGTGGGTGCAGTGCCACGGTCACATCACAGTTCTCTACAGAGAGGTTAGTGGCTTCATGATCCATGAAAACTGAATGGATTCTACAAATGCAGAGAAGACTGTGTGGAGAAAAGACAGAACAGATTCACAAAATTGAATAAAGAAGGGACAGTAAGAGAACGGGAAGGCAACACTGGGCACTATGACTTTAAAAACATTTACGAAGATGGGACTGGGGCCTCCCAAGTGACTCGGCAGTGAAGAATCCACCTGCCAATGCAGGAGATGTGGGTTTAATCCCTGGGTCAGGAAGATCTCCTTGAGGAGGAAACGGCAATCCACTTCAGTGTTCTTGCCTGGGAAATCCACGGACAGAGGAGCCCAGCAGGCTACGGTCCATGGGGTCACAAAAAGTGAGGCACGACTAAGCGACTGAGCACATGTACGGACGAAGATTGGGCTACAGGGACTTTAAAATCTCATCCAATCCCTTAACTCCTCAGCATGTTTACTTATCCGCGAGCCTCCATACCATTCATTCACTCAAATGTCCACATTTCAATTTGAATTTTTTCACTCAAATACTGAATGACTATTATGTGCTTGGCACCATCTTACACAGTGAACGAAATACACAGAGCAGTGAACAAAAGAAACAAAAGCACGTATTCCAACGAAGTGTCATTCTGTAGGAGTGACAAGACAATATGATATCACACAGAGATAAGTATCTATATAATGACAGGACCTATAAAGAGAAGTAAATAGGATTTGCGTTAATATCAATACAAGCTCTAGAGAATGACCAATAATGAGGTCTCAAGACCTCTACGCTTGCTGCGATGTAACTCTCGGATTGAACGAATGTGATTTGCTGAGTGCAAAGAATGACTGCTGAATACACACACATACCCTGCCCCCCATTAAAGGAGATGCATCACAAAGTATTAGCAAAACGAATAAACCAAGGAAGAAATATTCACCAAACTTGTTCAAATACACTTAGGAAGTGTTATAAATTAATTCCTAAAAAAATGACAGCAAGGTAGTCCTTCTGTCAATCAGGACAGAGGGGTCCTCTTTTGAGTAAAGGTGCAACATTCATGAGGGGCTGCTGTGGCCATAAATCAGAGAATAACCTTTGTCTGTACATCTTATAGAAGGAACATTCATCATCGGGGCTACTGCATGAATAGCTTTAGAGGCAGTACTTGGTTAATAGTTAAGAGCTTTGAGTGAGAGGGGAGGGAAGCTCAAGAGAGAAGGGATATTCATGTAACTATCACTGACTTGGGGTGTTGTAGGGCAGGACCCAACACAATAATGTAAAGCAATCTTCCTCCAATTAAAAAAGAAATTAAAAAAAAAAACAAAAAAAACAGCTTCAAGCATTAGAGACACCGTGGAAGGTGAGTCCCAGGTCGGCCAATTATTAGCTCAGTGGCCTTGAACAAGCAGCTTAACCTAGCTCAACTTCTGGACCTCATCTGCAAAAGGGGGACAACTGCATCTGCCTCAGAGGGTTGCTGTGAGGACCACTACGTGTCTGCAACATGGGAAGCACCATTATTACAAACAATAACACCGTCAGTAGAGTCATTTTCTTAGTATTCAAAACATGTCACCTTTCAACCAAAGGCAGATGAATAATCAGAGTAGACAACAAAATAAACAAAAGCAATTTAGCTAAGTTACAAACTTCCAATTTTCTAGTTAATTCAAAACTGACACCTCAACTTCTTCATAAAGAAGTACTCAATAATTTCTAGGAAATTATCTAAGGAATTCCTTTAGGGGGAAAACACAGTACTGGGCTAAAAATTAGATCTTATTTCTAGTAAGAAATGTCTGGGTATTTCCTAACTACCTATTTGAGTACTGCCAACTTACTTAACTTTCATATTCTCACACCTAGTAAAATACTTAACATTTTTGGCGTTGTTTAGTTGCTCAGTCCCGTCAGACTCTTTGCGACCTCATGAACTGTAGCAGGACAAGCTCCATGGGGTTCTGCAGACAAGACACTGGAGTGGGTGGCCATTTCCTTCTCCAGCGGATCTTCCTGCACAAGAGATTGAACCCCCATCCCCGCACTAGCAGGGGGATTCTCTATCACTGAGCCACCAGAAAAGTCCACAATACTTATCATACTTTGTTGTAACCTTTTCTCTATGTTATTTGCCTTCCTCATCATCTCCCTACGTGGTTAAGCTCTCCAATGCAGAATTCATACCTATGGCTTCTTCGCACCTTCACTGCAAGTAATGGTCCCCACTGGAAGGGCCCAATAATGAACTGGTGTCATTTTACCAACGAAGCGTTTACCTGAATCCAGCGCGAATAGTTTGCTAAAATTCCAGGACAGAAACTCAGGGAAAGAGCGAACTGTTCTTTCAACTTATGGGAACGACTCTTAAATTCATAATCGACGGCTCACTGGCCCGTTTGCAGAAACCCAAACTTGCTTTGTGCACCGTAGTCAGAATGTTCACTACAAAAGCCAGATACCACGTCTTACTAAATGCCTTCTCCATGCTTCAAAAGGCTAAGTATACTCTAAATATATGTTCTAAGTATATTTTATATATATATTCTAAGTATTCTCTAAGTCTCGAGTTTCATTCATCGATGAACCCCTAACACAGCAGACAGTGTGTTCCTCTGAGGTGCTGTTTACCTAGGCCGCTGGGAACCAGGCCTGACGCCCCGCCACCCCACCACCGGCGGCCCCTGAGCGCGCGGGCTCTCACCTCGTGGCGGCCGCCCGCTTCGGGTTCCGGGTGTACAGCGAATCCGAAAAGGACCTGCTCGTAGCATCCAGCAACCAGCTCCATCCAGCGGCGCACGCGTCTCCTCAGCAAACCTGGAGCAGCGCAGAGAGGAAGTGACGAAAGCGGATGCGACGGGAAGGAGGGTCCTTCCCGGGTCGGCGCTCAAGTTACGTCAGGACCATGGGGCTGTCTTTTAGATGCCTGCATCCATGGGGGTGGTGGTTTCCGGGCTGGACGATCAGGCGGAATTTCCAAGGAGGGAATAAGGAAGGGAGCCCCATGACAAAGATGCTCATTTCAAGAAGGAAAAAAACCTGGGGGCCAGCAAGCATTTTCTAGGGAGCCTTGAGCTAGGCGCTTCTGAGGCGAGTGGGAGGGACAGCCTCTGCGGAGGCCCCCCGTTTCCGGGGCGTCTACGGAAGGGGCGGGCACTTCCGATCAGGGCGGGAGTCGGGGAGCGGGCCCGGCATAGCCGTGCGGTGTGGATCCGGGCTGTGATGGCGGTTAGGGAGTTACGTCTCCTAGTTGTGCTGGAAGCCGTTTTTCGCTCTCGTTCTCTGTAACCGGGCGAGGAGGGGGGCCATTCAGTGTTCGCCTTGATTGGAGGGGTCTGGTTCCCGCGCTCCCACTTGGGCCGCATAATCTCGCCCAGCACCTTTCCTTCTCTCTTGGTTATGGCTTGACGAACCCTTAAGGACTTGTCGGCCAACGTTGTGGCACATTTTGGAGAAGGACGAGGACCCTTTACTCGAGGGGAGTAAAGGCAGTACTTGGAAGATGACGAGTCTAGTTATCCTTGGTGAGTTTCCAGAAGGGAGTCTCATTTAATTTCTTTTCACCACCTTTCCCGAGTTAGCTGCAAAGTCAAACAGTAATAAAACCCAGTATGAGTCGCTCAGTTGTGTCCGACTCTGTCCAGGCTCCTCTGTCCATGGGATTCTCCAGGCAAGATTACTGGAGTGGGTTGGGACTCCTCAGGCACTGAAATACTGAAGTCCAGCTCATTCTCATGAGCTGAAATTCTTTCTCATTTCGCTTGAAAACTGTGTTCACTGTTTGACAGTACAGGCCCAGGTGAGAAACATTGCAGGTTCATTTCCAGACCCTCCAAATAACGTGTCACACAAAATCTTTTCTTTCCCAATGTTAGGTTTATATTATACTGCACTCTATTTAAAGTGTGCAATCCCATTATGTCTTGGGCTTTCCTGATACCTCAGTTGGTACAGAATCCGCCTGCAATGTGGGAGTCCTGGGTTCGATCCCTGGGTTGGGAAAATCCCCTGGACAAGGGAAAGGCCCCACTCCAGTATTCTGACCTGGAGAGTTCCATGGATAGTCCATGGGGTCTCAAAGAGTTGAACATGACTGAGCCACTTTAACTTTAAGCATTATGTCTAAGAAAGGCATAGTCTTTAATTAAAAAAATACTTTATTGCTAAAAAGTGCTAACTATCATTTGAGGCTTCAACAAGTCCTAGTAGTAGTAACATCAGAGATCACTGATCACCATACAAAACAGACTAATAATGATTATGTTTGAAATATTCTAAGAATTACAAAATATGACAGAGGGACGCAAAGGAATCAAATGCTGTTGGGAAAATGGTGCTGATAGACTTGCTCCACGCAAAGTTGCCACAGACTTTTGATTTGTGTTTTAAAAAACGCTGGATCTGTAAAGGACAGTAAATTGAAGTACAAAAAACAGGAGATACAGCTGTAATTCCTTCACTTTGTGCTAGTTATGTTATGTTAGTCACAATTTGTTTTACTTTTAAAATTCTTTTGCCTGGAGAAGGAAATGGCAAACCACTCCAGTATTCTTGCCTGGAGAATCCCATGGACGGAGGAGCCTGGTAGGCTACAGTCCATGGGGTCGCAAAGAGTCGGACATGACTGAGCGACTTCCCTTTCCTTTCCTTTCCCTTTAAAATTCTTTTCCTGTATCTTGCTTGTTCTTCTGGTGGCTCTTCCATCAAAGAACCACTAAGTCAGAGGAGTGTGAATTGCTGTAGGGGTATCCTCTGGGCATGACACAAAGTAAGGAGGACATTTCTTGAAGTCTCATTTTCTCTTAAATATATGACTTTGCATATCTTTATTTAGGGGGGAGTGGTAGTTTCTCATGCAAAAACAAAAGAAACACTGAATAAAATTGTTTCAAAATCATGTGCCTTATGTATTTTGTTGTTTTTGGAATCCCCCTGGTGCCCCACCTCACTACCCCAGTGAAATTTCAAATGCTGTTTGAAAAGAATTAGCGTTCATTTGAAATTAATTTTAGCATATCATGATAACAGGGTACTTATCATAGCATCTATTACTATGCTTGTCAATTACAATCTGGTACATAGATTGTCACACTTTTACCAGCTTAAGTATCTGTCATGTTTTATTTTTAATTTTATTGGAGTAAAGTTGAGTATCTGTCACATTTTAGAGAAGAACTTTGTGGCTTAAGAAAGTCTCCTGCTCCAGCCAGGAGACTTTTAGAATAGAGTGAAAACTACAGTGCAAGCGACATAAACGTAAAATGGTTTACTCCTCTTGTTTTTTTTTTTTTTTTTTTTATTGTAAAAAGTTAGTGGAGCCAGGCATAGAGCCTAGAAGACCTTAGAGCAGCTGGTCCTGGGGCTCCTAATGGGGGAGAATTGATGTGTATGTTTTCAGGCTTGTGAATGCCCTGAAATCATATGCAGAATTGTATATGGACGTTTATGAAAGAGAGCATTCATAGGATTTCATCACATTTTCAAAAAGATTAATGCCTCTAAAGCTAAAATACTCTAATCCGGTCTGAGGATATAAATGGAGAAGTAGGTCCAGAACTCTTTCAAAACTACACAGCTCAGTAACAGCAGACCCTGGCGTTGCTGCTGCTTTTCACTTTTCCTTGGGCTCCAGTGTTGTCTCTTAATGAAGAAGAAAAGTGGTTTTTCTCTGTCTAAAGAAAAACGCACAATGCGATATGTATCTGCTCAAATGGATTCAAATCGCATACTTCCTGCCAAGCCTTCTGTTCTCTTTCCAAACACAGGATGGAAAAAGCCATTCAGTCTCGTTCTAAGAAAACTCCAATTGCCAAGAAACCACCAAGCCTTGCATGATAGGGCTTAACTCTAAAGGACAACGGGGTTTCTAGTTTTGCATTTATATTATTGATAGAAAAGCTTTTTGCGCTTGAGCCAGGCATTGGTTTATTCATTCATTCAACCAGTATTTAGTCAGCACCTGGCTTTGTTTGGTTTGCTAAAGAAAAAAGCCAGCCTTCGTTTTGCAGGGTGGGTGAGGGTGGTAAGAAGGTGGATATACTGAGCTAAAAGCAGGATACAGTGGAGAGAAATTGGCCCTGTTAGAAATCTCATGTGAGTCTAATGTTCCTGCTCTGTTACCCTCCTTTCACACTGTCACAGGTAGTAAGTCTGTTAAATTTGGTGACTACGGACGTCGCATGTGCTTGTATTCTCAGAGGACTTTGATGTCCTCTGCATGTAGAGCTCAGGGAGACAGAGAAAGTGGGCTACTTTCCCTGGACCCAGACCTGAAAGAAATTTGTTTCACCTGCTTCATGAGAATAATCCAGGTAAACTATGGGAGGTTTGTATTTGAAACTGTTAAAGATCAAAGCAGTGTTTGTGAACTCTTCCTTGTCACCATCATCTAAAATTCTGCCTGAATGTCCATCTTCATCTCTGGAGTCTTGCTCATAGCAGCTGGCCCCTGCCATCTTGCTGGGTGGGTTCAACATGCCCTATAGATCTCGCAAATCCCAGCCTCCTTACCACCATATCATGAAGGGTCAGCTTCCACATTCTTTTACCACTACAGCTCCATCTCTCAGTCATAGCCAAAATTCTCATTGTCTTTTTTAAAAAGTCCTAAATAACAGAAGGAAAAAACATAATGCTTTTCTGAAAGAATCTTCACTGATAACGTTAAGTTTGATTTCTAAGCTGCTACAATATATAAGAATTGTTTTTTTCTAAAAAAATACAACAAACTGTGAATACAGCAAAAGAAAAAAAGGCTCACAGATAAGAGAAGAAACCAGTGTTACCAGTGTGTGTTGGGTGGGGTCGGGGCAGGGGAGGTACAAACTATTGGGTGTAAGATTGGTTCAAGGATGTATTGTACAACACGGAATATAGCTATAATAACTGTTAATGGAAAATAACCTTCAAAATGGTATAAAAATTTTAGAGAATTATATTTTTTAACGTTTCTGTCAGTTTTCCACTCCTCACCACCAGTTCTCATTAACTATGCCCGTTGCCGCTGTGCTCGGTTCAGCTGTGTCTGACTCTCTGCGACCCCATGGACTGTAATCCCCCAGGCTCCTCTGTCCATGGGATTTCCCAGGCAAGAGTACTGGAGTAGGTAGCCATTTCCTTCTCCAGGGGATCTTCCCGACCCAGGGATTGAACCTGTATCTCGGGCATTACAGGCAGATTCTTTAGCCCTGAGTCATCATGGAAGCCCCAAGAATTATTTTTAATTTCATATAATTTACAGCAGTGGCTTAAACAACAGATTTCTTTCTTAAGACAAAGGCCTTTGGAGGCAGGTTGGTTCAGTGCTGGTACAGGGAGTCTCCAATCATCAGGGACCCTGACCTGTTTGCTCTTTAAGATCCTGTGTTTGGTTGTGTGACTTCCCCTTTGATATCACCTCATAGGCCAAGAGAGGTGCAGAGCTCTTTTGATTTCGTCCATCACATCTGTAATGTCAGCTCTCGACCTGCGAGAAGGGTAGAAAACAACAACAAAAAACACCTTCCAGCTAAGCAGACCCTCTGCCCACAAAGCTTTCCTCAACCCCCTTGTGATAGTGCTGTTTACTTCTTGTTAGCTAGACTTCGGCCACCTGGCCACCTGCTACTTCCAAATAAAATCAAGCTTCTATTATTAAGGAAGAAAAGGGAACCGGATATTGGGTGGCCCCTAACTATGTGTACACAGCTGCTAATCAATAACATCTCCCTTGAACACACAGGGAAATTAAATTACTAGAGTATAAGCTCCACTGTGGCACCAATGCCAGGCATCTGCACTGTGTATAGGAGGGGCTGAGTAAATGATGGGTGAATGGTTGAACGATTGGAATTCATCATGATGATTATTTTTCACATTACAGGTAAATAGAAACTACATTAAACATTTGAATGAGGCTTCCCAGGTGGCCCCAGTGGTAAAGAACCCACCTGCCAATGCAGGAGAGATAAGAGACGTGGGTTCGATTCCTGGGTCAGGAAGATCCCCTGGAGGAAGGCATAGCAATGCATTCCAGTATTCTTTCCTGGAGAACTCCATGAACAGAGGAGCCTGGTGGGCTACAGCCCAGAGGGTCACAAAGAGTTGGACACTACTGAAGTGATCTTAGCATGCACACAAGCATTTGAATAGTGGACTAGTATTAACAAGCTACAAGGAAATGGCCAGGTCCTATGTGTCCCCGTTTAGACTCAAAAGTTATTTTCTTAAGTTTTGACATTTTGTATAGACTTGCTGCTCAGAGTGCATGGAAATTGTCAGAACCTCAGGCTCCCCTCCAAATGGAATTCAAACCCACATTGTAAACACGCTCAGGTAATTTGAATGGGCCTTAAAGTTTAGGAAGCTGTTTGTTGTGCTTTAAAAAATACTGAATTACAGAAAGATTTCTTTGAAAATTTTTCCATACTTGCATTAAGGTAGGGGTGTGTGTGTGTTTGAGAGAAAGAGATAGCACTTCTTCCCACCAGCTGGTTAGGGGTGTGTGTACGTGTATGTGTGTGTGTGAGAGCACTTCTCACCAGCTGGTTAGGGTGTGTGTGTGAGAGAGAGAGCACTTCTTTCCACCAGCTGGTTAGGATGATGATTTCAGCCTGCAGTGGATGTTTAAAGAAAAGTCCACTAGATGCCAATCCTGGTAGTCATTCTTTGCAGATAACTGAGGAGCTGCTGCTGCTGCTGCTAAGTCGCTTCAGTCGTGTCCGACTCTGCGACCCCATAGACAGCAGCCAACCAGCTCCCCCATCCCTGGGATTTTCCAGGCAAGAACACGAGTGGGTTGCCATTTCCTTCTCCAATGCATGAAAGTGAAGTCGCTCAGTCATGTCCAACTCTTCACGACCCCATGGACTGCAGCCTACGAGGCTCCTCCGTCCATGGGATTTTCCAGGCAAGAGTACTAGAGTGGGGTGCCATTGCCTTCTCCAGATAACTGAGGAGAGAAACATCAGATTGTAGTCTTTGTGTTAAGGTCTTAGTGATTAAAAGTGACTCCTTACACATTGCTGTGTGGGGGCCGGAGACTGCTGTGTGCCTCACAGTTGCCCGCCACACACCCCCTTTCTGCCCCACCCTCCCAGCCTCCCCTTTCTGACGGCTTCCTGGGGTCTGACAGTTGGGGGAGGAGGCAGGCAGCTCAAAGCCCACCGCACAGTTTGCAGGGGCTCCTCCAGGTGACTCCAATACACTCCTGCCCATCCCCACCCACTCTTTAACCCACCTGGAAGTCAAGGAATTAACTACCTGCCAGGAATGATCCCTGCAGGTATTTCCCATTTCTGAGGCAGCTGGAAGTGCTATTTGTGGGCTTGAGAGGGTTTAGACCAGGGGCTGGGATCTTTGATGCGAGAGATAAAACTGTGGATTCCCAGTCATTTTATCAAGGGTCTGGATAAATGGCTGGACAGGAGAGTTTTGCAGGTTTGGGCTCAACTCAAGAGGATACTTATTACTGGCATTGGCAAAGGTGCTCCGATTTTTCCTATTCTGAATGAAAAGGCTGATAGTGTTCTGTTTCTTAACACAGTTTAGCAATTGACAGACTACCACTTTGAAAATAGGTGTTCTTAGTGAAAGCGGACACCCTCCTTACTTGGAGAAAGAAGAATCGAGTCCCAGGGCTTTGAGCGATTCTGCCTTGACTGTTGATATCCTTCCTCTCTTCTCCCCTCTGCTCTTAGAGTGAAGCCAGGCTTCCCGTCCTGCCAGCCTCACTCCTTCGGCAGCTGGTACGAGCAACAGCGGAGCAGTTATCCTCCTGGCTATAGCTCTGGCTGCGGGGTGGGTGGAAATGGACCCAACCTTTATTCTGCACTTGAGACCTCTGGATACCCCGCGGAGACTTCGCTTCCACCCAGGGTATGTCTCCCTGGCATACATACTGCGCTGTTTGCGTGTCCGGTATGGAGACACCTTTTTCCTTTCTCCTTGCCCTGGAAAAATCCCCTCGAACTTCCCTCAGCCCTGGATTCTGCTCCCTCATATGTGTATGTGCTGTGTGCTTAGTTGCTCAATTGTGTCCGACTCTTTCTGGATCCCATGGACTGTAGCCTGCCAGGCTCCTCTGTCCATGGGATTCTCCAGGCAAGAGTACTGGAATGGGTAGCCATTCCTGTCTCCAGGGGATCTTCCCAACCCAGGGAATCTTC
Source organism: Giraffa tippelskirchi (assembly GCF_054371585.1). Lineage (NCBI taxonomy): Eukaryota > Metazoa > Chordata > Mammalia > Artiodactyla > Giraffidae > Giraffa > Giraffa tippelskirchi. The sequence continues at coordinate 158,103,475 of NC_137282.1, forward strand.
CCGACCCAGGGATCGAACTCAGGTGTCCTGCATTGTGGGCAGATTCTTTACTGCTGAGCCACCGGTGCCTGTAGAGAGGAATGGTAATAACTCACACTGCCCCTGGAGAGCCCATGGAGTCTAGAGTGACTAACCAAGATCTGTTTGGGGAGTGCTTCTGGAATTTACGTCCTTCCTTCCCTAAGATGAAGGATTGGTCTGCTGTTCTGTAGCCTCTGTGCTTCCTCAAGCAGCTACCATCTGGTCCTTAGCTGAGCCGTGGGGTTGGGGTGGGATTGGAAGGCCACGAGGGGTCTGTACCCATGGAGACTTTGCAGACTGTCAGCTGGAAGGAATGGCAGAGGTCCCGGTGCAGGTTTGGGCACAGGGATTGTGGAGTCTGAGGCTGGGGCCCCTGCTGTCTGGTTCCTTCCCCGGACCCCAGGGGGCCGCTTAGATCCCTGAAGCTTCAGAGAAGGCAGGCTCCTTTGACCAGTGCTCCTCCTGTGTGGGTTTTCTTCTATGGGCTCAGCTTACCTGTTGCATAATTGTAGTCTTTTGTCGTTTAAAGGCTCTTTTAATCAAAATTCAAAAGCTTGATCAAAAGGGACTTTAATGTTGTAGATTTTTTTTTAATGGGACTTTAAAAAAAACTTTATTTATTTGACTGTGCCATGTCTTAGTTGCAGCATGTGGAGTCTAGTTCCCCTGACCAGGGATTGAACCCTAGTCCCCTGCATTGGGAACACAGAGTCTTAGCCACTGGACCTCCAGGGATGTCCCTGAAGGTTCTTTTAATCAAAATTCAAAACAAAATTTGATCGAAAGAGATTTTAGTGTTATAGATATTATTTTTGAGAGCTAAATTCTTCCAGGAAAGTGTGTCAATAGCAACTCCTTAAGTAAAAAAAAAAAATTTTAACATACTGATTTTCATTGCAGGAAACCACACCTCTAGCTGAAAACCAAGATGAAGATTCACTAGAAGGTAACAGAAGCCTTATGTTTAGTTGAAAACAACACTAACCCTTTTTCCAGGTCCCTCATTCACTGAGCTGGCTATAAACTGAGAGATCCTGCCGGAAAGTTCCAACGTAGGTCTCCCTCCCTTGGTTTCTGAATTAATTGTTATAAACCACTTCTTCGTTTCTATCAGTCTGTTAACTGAACCGATCCAGCAGCATGTTTATTTTTCAGAGCCCTGTCTTAGGGATCTGGTCCTGGCTCAGTCCTTGGGGTCATATCCACCTAGGTCCTCAAGCTAGAAACTCAAAACTCGCCCCCCACACTTCCTCTCTCTTCTGGTCCAAGTTGAACGCAGTTCTGAGTACTGTCCATTTGTCTCCAAATTATCTCTTAATTCTGTCCATTTTCTCCATTTCTCCCACCATCTACTCACTGAATCCAGTTGCACCGCTTTTGTAGCTTCAGTTTCTATTTTTGAAGTCTTATCGAAAGTAAACACGCAACTTAAAAAATTAACATTAAATATCTGCACTATTTCCTGCTGATGTTTTTTAAAAGCTCTAGTTTTAAGCCATTTCTAATATGTGTCCTGTAAAACTCTGTTTTTTTTTCCTGTATGTATTATTGGCTTCTGCAGATCCGAATCTCCACTTGAATATTGAGGAACTCAACAAAGAGTTTATGGTGAAAAGTGAAGAGCTCTACCAATCTCTCGTGAATTGCCACTGGCAGCCTCTCGATACAGTGCACTCGGAAATCCCAGATGAGACCCCCCAAGAGCAAGATGCTCATTAAGCTACCCAACTAACATATTCATTGTGTCTTGTTTAAAAAAAGTTCTCCCCGGAAGGCACTGGATTGTGTATGTAAATACAGATTCCCAGGACTTAAACTTGATTGAGATGAGAGAATGTAATGTAAATAAACTTTACCAGCACGTTCATTTCTGGAAGTGTGTTGTATTATGTGGGTGCCAGCAGGTCACATCCAGCTTCCTTGGTGACTCTGGTAAAGAATCCACCTGCCAATGCAGGAGACTCAAGTTCCATCCCTGGGGTGGGGAAGATCCTCTGGAGAAGGAAATGACAACCCACTCCAGGTATTCTTGCCTGGGAGATCTCATGGACAGAGCACAGCCTGGCGGGCTATAGTCCACGGGGGTCACAAAAGAGTCAGACAAGAGTTAGCAGCTAACCAGTAACAACAGAGAGGTCACAGAACTATCAAGTTAGACCAGGCTGCACTGTAAGGCATTTGAAAATAGGTGTCCTGAAACAACATTGCAAATCAACTATATTTCAATTGTAAATCAACTATAAAACAACATTGTAAATCAACTATATAAAAGTATATAAAAAAAAGGGAATAGATTTAATACAACATGGGCCTGACCTAAACTGATGGTGCCATTAGCTACTCTGATATATTGAATGATTTGCTGCTTTCTTCTCTTCACAAACAGTGCAAGCCTTCTCGCCTGTATCTGGTATAGAAAAATGTGTTAGAACTAGATGTTTGATCTCCATCGCCAGACCCGCAGGCTCTCTTATGAGAGCACTGGATGATAGACGACAGTTGAATCCTCAGCTTGGAAAAAGTGTGCATGATCAAAACAGCCTATCGGCCTTCTGAGACAGAGCAAGTGGACCCCCAGAGACACCATTCTGCAACTTCAATGCGTGGTTTGATGAGCACTTTCACTCTGGGGTTTTACTCTTGCGGAACACTTCCATCATCATGCCAAGAAACCCACTCAAACCTAAAGATTGGAGGTCATGTGGAGGGAAACTGAGGTGCCCTGGTACACAGCCAACACACAGCCTCACTCACCTGATATCTTGGACTGTCCACTGACTGTAACCCTGGGAGTGATCCCAGGTGAGACCAGCAGGGGAGCCCAGCCCCTAGAGTTGATCCTATTTTACATGCCAGCCAGGAGAATCCCATGCACAGAGGAGCCTGGTGGGCTACAGTCCACAGGGTCACAAAGAGTCGAATGTGACTGAGCACACAAAAAGATTACACTATGATTTGACAATGGAGTGAAAAAGACACAAACACACATCAGCATGGCCAAATAAATTTGAATTTCAAGCATAAATATTTGTCGTTAGAAAAGTGACCACAAATCCATGTTTCCTTGCATATTTGTTGTCAAGAAATAGCCAGTTTGTTTTACTTACATCCATCTTACATATAAATAAAAAGGAAAATGTGATTTTAAAAACGTGTCTAGGGAATTCCCTGGCAGTCCAGTAGTTAGGACTCCGTGCTTTCACTGCTGGGGCCTGGGTTCAGTCCCTGGTTGGGGAATTAAGATCCTACAAGCCTCGTGGTGCAGCCATTAAAAAAAAAAAAAATACAGGGGGCTTCCTTGGTAGCTCAGTGGTAAAGAATCCGCCTGCCAATGCAGGAGACATAGGTTCAATCCCTGGTCCGGGAAGATCCCATATACTGTGGACCAGCTAAGCCAGTGTGCCATAAATATTGAGCTTACACTCTAGGGCCCGAGAGCCCCAACTTCTGAAGCCTGCATGCCCTGGAGCCCGTGTTCCACAAGAGAAGCCACTGCAATGAGACGCCCACTCACTGCAACTAGAGAGTAGCCCCCACTCCCTGAACCTAGAGAAAAGCCCATGCAGCAAGGAAGACCCAGCACAGCCAAAAGTAAATAAAATGAAATACACACATACATATTCATATGAAGGAATGAGTGGAAGCTTCCAGCTCAAAAAAATCCTACATAAACACAGCAATATTTATTTACCCTTATTTTATATTGGTGGAAGCTTTTTAAATGGCATTTGCCTAGATGACCCCCACCCCTTGGAAAAATTTCTTGATTCCATACCCAGATAGGAAAATTTCCATATGTGGTAATGACTGCAGCATCAGTAAGTTTCCTAGCCTTCAAATTATTTCCCTACCAGCCTGTCCTGTATTTAAGTCACTCTGTTGCTTTTTGTAGCCATTATCCCCAAAGAGTCTGTTAACGACTGTGGTTACTTTTTAAACCATCCTTCTTCCACTGGGTCATCTGATACACAGCCAGCCATGCAGGCGGAAAGTCTCATTCAGACACTTCCTGCTGGGTCCTTTGTGAAAGCCCCCTTGGAGTGCTAATCCTGGGGTTATCATGCCTCACCTGCTCAGAGATATGTGTCAAGAACCCGAGTTTCAATCTGTGGCCCTGGCAGTCATCAGCGCTTTCCCTCCTCGCTCTTCACGACCCATTACACCTGTTTAGTAAGAGCTTCAGGAAATGAATCTAGAGTTTCCCAACCAGAGATCTCTAATATGCAGACTGCTCTCCCCTGCTTCTCTCCCCACTGGCTTCTTCGGGCTCTGGCGGTGGATTTGCTCTGTTCCCCAACCTTCTCGTTTATCCCATTCCCATACTCTAGATAAAGGATATACAGACTTGTCCTTTTCTTTTTTTTAAAATCAAATTAAAACATTATTTATTCATTTATTTATGGCTGCGTTGGGTCTTCGTTGCACTCGGGCGTCCTCTAGTGGTGGCAAGCGGGGCTACTCCCTTGTTGCAGAGCACAGGCTCCAGGCACAAGGGCTTCAGTAGGTACCCTTCAGAATGTGGGATCTTCCTGGACCAGGGACCGAACCCGTGTCTCCTGCATTGACAGGTGGATTCTTAACCACTGGACCACTTGGGAAATCCAGACGTTTCCTTTCCATAGTACGATCTTCATCAGGAAATGGTGTTTGAGACCAGTCCAGTCTGTTTCCGTCATTTGGTTTAACGTGAAGGCACTCCATGTTACTGGGACTCGCCTTACCCATCTGGTCTGTCTAGTACAAAGGTAAAAGTCACCTGCCTCCAATGCTCAACACACAGCCAGCACAGAATTAAAAACCAAACAAAACTGGTTTTGACCACTGAACTTTGATTTTGTAAGATGTTAACCTTAGACATTGAGTGAAAGGTCTACACAAATTCTCCATACCATTTTGGCAACTTTTCTCTGAAGTCTATAAGGTTTTTTAAAATAAAACATTTTGGGAAGTCATCAGAAACCTTCCATTTTGCCTTCTGTACAGTTGATGCCCTGAAGTTCACTGATAATTCACTTTAATGGAAATAAATAGCCTGAAGCTTATAAATAATTCACTTTCACTTTGACTCACTTTTTCAGCGATTCACCTAATAACCTCAACTCTTAATTACATGCCTGAGACTCACTTTTACGGTTTGACACATGACGCTGGCCGTTGGTTTCTGAATTTTGGTTCTTTTCGGACAAACCTGGTGTGTGTCTGTGTCTGTGTGCGCTCTCTCAATTGTGTCGAACTCTCTGTGACCCCATGAACCGCAGCCCACCAGGCTCCTCTGTTCGTGGGATTCTCCAGGCAAGAATACTGGAGTGGGTTGTTATTTCCTCCTCCAGGGGATCTTCCCGATCCAGAGATCGAACCTGTGTCTCTGGCATCTCCTGCATTGGCAAGCGGATTCTTTACCACTAGCGCCCCCTGGGAAGCCCCTTTTAGACCATTCAGCCCCCCCTGTCTACTACAGCCCTCAGGATCCTTCCCAAGATGTGGGTCAGACTTCCTGGGCTCCCAGCAGAACTCACCGCAGTTAATCTTCCCGACAGCCACCATGGAAGCCCACCACATTCAAACCTTGTAGGTGTTGAAACGTGAGCACAGTCAACATCATCTCTTTACCTTCCTCCTCCCAGAGCCGTCACTGGGGGACCTCTTTCTAAGGTCAGAGCTTGGCCTTGGGAGGGTGACCGTCAGTGTCTTTCCCATTGGCTTGACCCTCAGCCATCCTGACCAGAAGAGGGAGTAGTCACAACAGAAAATGTGTAGTTCTGGCATTACCGAACTGGAAGACTGGAGTCTGTTCACATGGATCTCAGCTCCCATTTCCCACTTGGCGTAGACTGCTCTGCTAAAGTCTCACAGTGTGGGACTTCCCTGGAGGTCCAGCGGTTAAGATGCCACACTTCCACTGTAGCGGGTGTGGGTCTGATCCTTCGTCAAGGATCTAAGCTGCATGGTATAACCAGAAAGTAAAAAAAAAAAAAGACTATTCTAAAAATAAAGTTATTTTTGAAGGGCTCAAAAAAGCAAGTTACAAAAAGCTGTAATTCTATTATATATCTATAATAATCAACTCTTAAAAAAAAAAAAAAAGCCAGTCTGCGTGTCTTTGTATTTCCACTGTATAATAAGCACAGGTACATAACGGTTGTGTAGCTATAGAACTGCGCAGTACAACAGCCACTAGTCACATAAAATAAAATAAGTTAACATTTCCTTGGAAATGTGCCCAATAGCTAGTATGAGTGTTACTATCTTGGACAATGCAGATAGATAATGTTCTCATCATGGCAGAGATTCTTTTGGACAGCACTGCCGTAGGATATCTGAGTGTATATTACCATATTGAAAAGACACTGACGCCAAAGAGTGATTCCTTCTGGAGAAAGGAGTTCACTTTTTATCCTGTATCCTTCTGTAGTAATTCATTTTTTATCCTATATTCTTCTGTATTCTATTTTTTTAACTTGTCAACTTGATTTAAATCCAGTTTAAAATTTTTTATTGAAGTATAGTTGATTTGTTGTTCAGTCGCTCAGTCATGCCTCTTTTCAACCTCATGGACTGCAGCACACCAGGCTTCCCTGTCCTTCACTATCTCCTAGAGTTTGCTCAAACTCATGTCCATTGTGTCGATGATGCCATCCAACAATCTCATCCCCATTCGCCCCTTCTCCTCCTGCTCTCAATTTTTCCCAGCATCAAGGTCTTTTCCAATGAGTTGGCTCATCACATCAGGGGGCCAAAGTATTAGAGTTGATTTATGTATTTTCTATTTTCAGAAAATATTCTTATTTATTTTGGGATTTATGTATTTTCTATTTTTAGGAAATATTTATTTAAAAAATATATTTATATATTTTATTTATTTTTATAGTTGATTTATGTATTTCCTATGATATACAGCACATATTTTTGTTTTTGTAGTTTTAAACATTTTTAAACTACAAAATATTTTTTATGAACACATATTTTTGTTTTTGTAGTTTGAAATATTTTTCACTTTAGTTTTAAAATATTATGGATTAAAAAAATAAAATAAAATATTATGAATTAAAAAATGGTGCATCAGATATTGTTTAAATGAGTTATTTTCCTTAGTATTTCTATCACTTTCCATGTGTCTAGTAGAGGAAATATTCATTTACCCAAACTTAGCACTGAAAGACTGCTCAAAAACTTTGGCATTTGACAGTTGAATAATTATGATAATATCAACAGGTCTTTTTCCTAAATTGTACCTTGATTTTTAAAAAATAAATAAAGGAGGCATGTATAGGAGATGCCTCATGTATAGGCATGCCTCAGATTCTGAATTTAAAATCCCAATTGAAATGAAAGTGATCTTCCATTGTATTCTTGTCTCTATCATTCCCAGTTATTCTCTCCAATACTCCACACAGGGAAAGCTTCATTATTTTTCAGTGGAATGGGCATTTTTAAAGAGGTATATGTTTGCATGAATGTATTTATTTGTGTATTTTTAGAAAATGCTGGGAGGGGGACATCCCTGGTGGTTCAGTGCTTAGGAATCCGCCCTGCAGTGCAGGGGCTGCGGGTTCGATTCCTGGCTGAGGAACTGAGATCCCAAGTGCCCTGGTGCGGCTGAGCCCACGCGCCACAGCTACTGAGCCCAGGAGCCACAACGAAAGATCCCGCCTGCTGCAATTAAGACCCGATGCAGCCAAATAAAATTTTCTAAAAAAGACAATGCTGGGAGGATGGTCTTTTTAAATACCAATCAAATAAAGCCATACAACAGTCCCCAGTGTGGAAAACAATATATTAATTTATTTCCAAGAAAACAACATGGAACATCATCAAAAACAAAATTTTCAGGGCATCTCCATGGGCCAGCAGAAACCCACTAGTCCAAACATTAAACTCTCCCAACATTAAAGTATTTAAGACACAAAAGAAATGACCAACAACAGACATGTAAACATCTTCTATTACAAAAGATTTCTTCTTCTACAAGAGAAAGATCCAGTGTAAAGCATTCCTCTTCTCAAGTGGCGTGATGTAAGTAAGTTGGGAAAAAAAAAAGGTGATTTTAAATTCAGCCTTTAGCTCCGGGTGAGTTCCCCACCCCTTGACTTTTCATCACCCAATGCACTTCCATCTCTCTCGGTAACAGGAAAAAAGACAGCTTTACTTCAAAATCATTAAAAGTCATTAAATTCAAGGTCATTAAATATGATTAAGGGCTTCCTTAAGTTAAATATGATTAACATTCAACAGGCACAATTGCAGAAAAAGTAACATTGCGTGGATTAAATGTATCATTAGTTGTAGTTGCTGTTTTTCATTAGAATAAATAAATAGCAAGGAACTGGATGGAGTACAAAAGGAGACTTCACATTTTTCTGACATGAGAGGACATTTTCTCAATGTGAACACTGAGACCATTCTGGGATGCTAAATATGGCTTCACTTCACCTTCTCGAGATGCTCCACCTTAGGAAACGAACTAAGGAGACCAGTAAGAGAAGCCTGATTCTCAGAGAACTTGTTTCCTCATGCTTACTAACAACCTCTCTAAGCCTCAGTCACTTCATCTGCAAGATGGGGGTAATCGTGCGAGTTTTGCAAGAGCATTGTGAGATGTGAATGCCCTGAGATGTAAAGGAGAAAGCAGAATGCCTAGAAAACAATCGGCTATGGCCTCTGTCTCCTTCCCTTCTCTCTTCAGAATCGTCTCTGATTTAGACCTCACTTTGTAATTGGTGATACTGGGGCCTGATATGACAATCTATAAGCCCACCATGAATCTGTTAAAATACAACCACCCTGGTTGTAAACAGCCACTCCCTGGTGGCCCAGTGGTTAGGATTCCGCACTTCCGCTGCAGGGGCCGTGGGTTTGATCCCTGGTCAGGGGAGTTCCACATGCCTTCTGGGGTGGCTGAAGCCGAGGGGATAATACACTCTATGAGATTCTCTAGAGTTCTAGAGATTCTCTTTCCAATGTTGGCATTATTGCCAAGATTTTCAGAGTGAAAAAGCTTCTCACTTCTTCGTATCTCTGCACGTGTCTGGTGTGTAATAGACACTCAAGAAATACTTACTGATTGGATGGATGAATGGGATAAAGGATAAGCGACGAAGAGGCTCTCCCACAATTGAAAGCTTTTAAAAATCCAGGCACTCCTATGACCCCACAGGCACTGCAAAGTTACCCAGAGAACACTGTGGACTCCTTAAAGGCTCATGGGATAGAATTTGGTCTCTACTTTGCAGGTAAGATCACTTCGGTGGTGTGTGCACGCTTAGTCGCTTCAGTCCTGTCGGACTCTTTGTGATCCCATGGACGGTAGCCCACCAGGCTCCTCTGTTCATGGGATTTCCCAGGCAAGAATACTGAAGTGGGTAGCCATTTCCTTCTCCAGGGGATCTTCCCGACCCAGGGATTGAATCCGGATCTCCTGTGTCTCCTGCATCGCAGGCAGATTCTTTACCACTGAGCCATTGGGGAAGTCCCACTTTGGTGGGGGTGGAGGCGAAAAAGGGAAGTGATTTACCCTGAAATATTCAAGGCTTGAGGCTACACCCATGCAATACTACTTGCCCTCTTGAAATACCTTCGTTCTTTGAGAACTTTCCCATGTTCTCAATTGAAAATGAGGGACGAGGGATCAGAGGACACTCTGACAAATATTCAAGAAGCGAACTACCTGAGGATCTTTTACTGAAGTAGCAGGCAGTGGCTGCTGTCTTAAATTTGGTCTCCTGTGAATGACTCGTTCTATACAGAATGTAAAAAATGTAAAAAAAAACAAAAAACCACTGTAGGCACAGGAAGTTTGAAAATGCTACTGTTGAAGCTCAGGAACAAGACTGAGTTCTCAGTTCTAGCAGCTCAAGTTCAAAGGAGATTGGAGAGTTACCCAGAAAGCAGTTTCTATGCCGACGTGCAGCTGAGCAAAGAGCAGGGGGAGTTCATTCATGTGAGGCTACAGATCTGTGATAAAAGATTCCTTCTCAGAGAAACTCGATTCTTATTTCCCTAAGTAGTATTATCTACCATTCTCCTTTTCATTAGAACATTTAAATATGATGAGGATCTGACAACAGTTTGATTTATCACAGATCGGGACATGAGCCTGAATGAGCAGTGAACCTCAAGAAACTGCCCGAGTGGCCTAAGGGCCAGCATCACCGTGCAACCATCCTAACAGCACATTTCACAGTGTCTAGCGGACATTTTGACATGTAATTATGTAGTCGGGTCCTGAAGCTATAACCTTGGCCCTGAGACTGTCCATAGAACCCAGGCAAAGTTTCTCCCAAAGAAAGGCTCTCCTTCCCAGAGGCAATTTCCCTTCAGATGCTGAGTGGCAGTAGATCAGAAATACCAGCTGGGCTGTACTGCAATTTCACTCTGATTCAGGGTTCTTTCTCGAAGCCTCAGTTCTAGGCATTCCACAGTGAGGGGGTACGCAGTGAGCTCAAACTTGTTCGCAAAGAGGCTTGACGAATTAATCAACCACTTTAAGTCTCCATTTCCATAGATACAAATGCCATGGACATAGTGGCCTGTAACAGGAGAGAACAAGAAACAGTCAAAACAGGCTTGTTTTCGCATCAAGGGTGTGAGCTTGCAGAACGGTAGGGTGATCACCTGACTGCTGCGTGGCTGGGACTGTGCCAAGCGCTAGGGGATTCTGATACAGTAGGACTGCGTTGGCCCAGCCCGCAAGGGAGTTAAACTTTCTATGAGGAGACAAAGATACAAATATGCACTTACAGAAAATGAGAGTTAAATAGTCCAAAGGAATAATGCAATAGGCATCACAAGGCAATTCACGTATTACGAACTTCGGATTTTATGGATGAGATGTCCTAGATATAGACAGATGGGAGGGGTCTTTGTGGGCTGAGTTGGTCGGGTCTCTTCCCTGGGCTATTCAAGTGCCTACTTGATCTCTCCTCTATTATGTATGAGGGTTTTTTTTTTAATTAAGAACTTTTGGCCTTGCTGCAAGGCATGCAGGATCTTAGTTCCCCAAGCAGGGATCGAACTTGAGTCCCCTCCGTTGGAAGCTTGGAGTCCTAGTCACTGGACCACCAGGGAAGGCCCTGTCTCTCCTCTTAGATGGGGAATAAACCTCACCTGTGTGTCAGCTATGAACTCCTTAATCCTCTCCAAGGCTTCTCTACCGTAATCCAGGGCAAGCCTACCCTTCAGTACACTCGGCCCTTCTCCCCCTTCCTTCCACAGCCCACGTCCAATCTGGCAGCAATCTTGTCAGGTCAACCTTCAAAATATTAATGGAATTTGACCACATTTCACCCCCTCCGCTACCTCCATCCTAGTCCAAGCTGCCTCCATCTTCCTGTCTGATTGGTTTCCAGTGCCTCCATTTTTTTTTTTTTTTTTTTACTTTTAATTGGGGGAAAACTGCTTTACAATGTTGTGCTGGTTTCTGCCACACAACAACAGAAATCAGCCATAATTATACCTGTATCACCTCCCTCTTGAGCCCGCCCCCGTCCCACCTCTCCAGGTCATCCCAGAGCCAGCTGCTTTCTCCATTCGTCCCACTCTCTCCTTTCCCCTCAGCATCCACAAGTCCATTCTCTATATCTGAGTCTCCATTCCTCCCCTGCAGATAGGCTCGTCAATTCCGTTTTTGCCTGTTAGCATATTCTCAGCACAGCAGCCAGAGTGGCGGTTTTAGACATAAGCAGAAGATGTGTCTGATGCTCGAAACCCTTTGATGGCTTCTTGTGTCATTTGGAGTAAAAGCCAAAATGCTAGCAATGGTGTTCAAGACTCCTCAGAGTCTGGCCCTCATCACCCGGACTCACGTCTGACCACTTACTCGTTCAGTTATAACCCTTAATAACCCTTCACATCAGTCACACTAGTCCCCTTGCTGGTCCTGAGCAACCCAAGCATCCGTGTCTGTCCTTCCTCCCCCAGACCACGCCCTTCCACCAGACATCCTCAAGGCTCCCTCTGGCACCACCCAGGGCTCTACTTCAAGGCCATCTTCTCAGTGAGGCTGTTTCGGACCTCCTTTCCTTCTTCCCCGATTCACTTTCCTTTTGGTACTCATTATCAACAAACGTTTCTTTGTTGTCTTTCTCCCCAGACTAGAATATAAGCTGGAGAAGAGTTGAAATTTGAGACCATTGTGTTTACTTCTATGTCCCCTACATCTACAACAAGTGTGTGTGCTCAGTCAAGTCCAACTCTTTCCGACTTCATGGACTGTAGCCCGCCAGGCTCCTCTGTCCATGGGATTTTCCAGGCAAAAATACTGGAATGGATTGCCATTTCCTTCTCCAGGGGATCTTCCCAACCCAGGGATTGAACCCATGTCTCCCAAATTGTAGGTGGATTCTTTACTGCCAAGCCAATGGGGAAGCCCACATTTGGAACAGTGCCTGGTAAATATCATATGTTTAATTAATAGTTATTGAATGAAAAGTGTAGAGAAGGATGAGTGGAGAGTTTACAGGTGGGTAGAATTGGGAAGCATCTCAAGATGGATGGGAAAGCATCTGATGGGAAAATGCAGAGAGGGGAATTTTCTGCTCGACAAAAGAGTTTGTTGGAGAACAGGTTCAAAACAAGGAAGCTTCAAGAAGTTTGTACTCTTTCCAGAATTTGTTTGGCATATGGTAGAACTACTATGGTTGGCTGTCTTAAAATAGATGAAAGGTTTGGGACATTCTTATCCCCCCCCTTTTTTTTGTGAAAGGGTTGGAAAAATTTAATAGAAGAGATGAAATAGATTTCAGCAAGATTAGATTTTGCAGAGCTTTGCAAGGTACATTAGGAACCAAGCAAGAGACTGTAGTAATCGTGTAAACCAGAGAGTTTGTTTGAGGTTAATGATTGCCATGAGTGGGAAGGGAAAGCTATTAGACAGAGCACAGCAGGGCTGATGGGACTTGATAATTAACTCACAGTGGCGGGAAGAGGGACAGGAGACAGTGAACATCACTGGGTAAAGGAGCCAGAGTTTGGGGATGTTAAAGAATAACCCGGCGGTAGGTGAGAAGAACTTGGTACAGAAGCAGCACCTGCATGCTTAAGAAATGAAAGCGAACAGGAGAGAAGATCTGGGGCTGGATCGTGTGGAGACAGCCTAGACAGCTTGGTCTTGAGGACAGAGGCAGGAAATACATTTTGGCAGAGAGAAGGAAAAGAACCGGCAGAGACAGAGTCACTCAGAATGCAAGAGAGCAACGGGATAGTGGAGGTGGACCCACACATAACTGAGGCCAGATGGGGACCTTGGTTGTGAGGATGGGTAACTTTTCTTCTTGAAACAGGAAGCAACAATGGGAGAAAGGGTCCAAAATGCACTAAGATGAGGACTTCCCTGGCGGTCCAGTGGTTAAGAATCCACCTCCCAATGAGGGGGATATGAATTTGATCCCTGGTCAGGGAACTAAGATTCCACATACCAAATCCCGAATTCCACAACAAAGATTCTGCAATCAAGACTCAAAGACCCCCTCCCCCCAAAAAACACAAAATGCTCTAAGATGGAGGAAAGGGATGACTTGATAAAGGAATTGATAAGGTGATTGTAATCAAATGTCTTCAGAGTTATTCCTAAAGTTGAAATGATCACCTTTGGAGAGTAGAGAGGCTGTTTCAGCACAAGATTAGGATTTTAAAGGTGAGCCAATGAAGAGTACTAGGACAATAATGATGTAAATAAAAGAACAAGCGGGCAGCCAGAGGGGCCAGCTGAAGGGACATGGTGGGTGAGTTTAGGACAGTTCTGTAGCACTCTTCAGCAGTGTTCTGCCTAGGGAACCACAAATGGCGAAAAGCAGATGACAGTAATGATTACGCATAGGAATCAGCCTCCTAGGATCAAATGCCAAGGGAATCGAAAATGTTTGAAAGAACAGCATGAAAAGCTGACACAGTACACAGGCTAGATAAGGGGTCCTCATAAACAACCCGTAGGAGGAGGGAGCCAGGAAAGTTGAATCTCTGGAAGACCCAATTTTAAAAAAGCAAACACATCTAACATGACAACATCATATTTTAGATGTGGGGTTATGGCAATGAACAAACTGGTCAAAATCCCCAGCACTGCTGGGCCGTCTATTCTGTTCTGGGGAAGAAAGACAGTAAAATATATAGTATATAAGTTGGTGAAAGAAACTAGTAGGGTGACAAAGAGACTGGAATCAGAGATGGGAGCTCCAGGTTCAGGAGCACAGGTCTAGAATGGTACTCTGTGATTCTAAATGCTAACAAGGCTTGGAAAGTGACTACAGTCACAGATTTTGAACAAATACAGCCAAGGGGACAAATCCAGATGGTATTACTGACTTGCTGGTTTTACGTAAAGTTCTACCTCCTCTGTCCAGACTGTGTCTTTTTCTTTTCCCTGTATAGTGGTCTGGGGACAAATATTTTTAATGCTAACAGTTTAAGGTTTTCAAATGGCATAACAGGTGCTAAGAGAAGAAAAAAGCGAGCCATTTGTTTGAGCGGGGCAGGCGGGGCTACCCAAACTTTGAACCCTATGTAGTTCCTGGCTAGAGGCTACTTTCATGTCCCCCACCTGTCATGTGATCAGTAAAAGTCTTCTGTTGTTGTTTAGTCGCTAGCCCACCAGTCTCCTCTGTCCGTGGGATTTCCCAGGCAGAAATACTGGAGCAGGTTTGGCATTTCCTTCTCCAAGGGATCTTCCTGACCCAGGGATGGAACTTGTGTCTCCAGCATCGGCAGGAAGATTGTTTACCACTAAGCAACCTGGGAAGCCCAAAAGTCCTTCCAAAAATGCAAATCTGGCTGGTCTATACCTTCTCTACTGAGGCAGATCCTGGATACAGGTGATGTCAAGGAGACTGAAAGTAAGGCTCTACTTGGGTGGGGAGTATACGTGGCTGATACACAATAGACAGGAACTTTTGTAGGGAGCAGGGAGGGAGGGCTGGGCTGCAAAGTAATCACATCACATGGATCCACGTTGTAGATGTTGACATCCTCAAGTGCTACAGCCAGAGAAGAGGAGAAGCAGATCGGAGGATGACCGCAGAGGCCCTAGAGGCCAGGTGATAGGGGTTACAGAAGGATGTGGAGAAGACAGCCTGTCCCAAATACTGGGACGCTCACTGATGGAGATGATCCATTTTCTAAGGAAGACCCAGGAGATCAAGATGCCCTCCTCTCCATTTTCCTCTCCCCACTAGGAGGGCAGGCTATGACACGAGTGCGAGCAGGTGGCAATGGGCTGTCCTCTGGGGAAAATGTGGGCTGATTAAGGTAAAGACGTGCATATACTTGAGAGAAGACTGTGCAGGGACGCAAGGGTGCTGCCATCTATGATGGGGGGAGGGGACCCTCGGGAGACACACCTGAGAAGTAGCATGAGCGTGATGAAGAGCTAGTGAGAAGCAGCAATTCAGAGTTTTCATCTGAAATGTTGCCATTTCTCTTCTTCATGGAGAAGGAAATGGCAACCCACTCCAGTGTGCTTGCCTGGAGAATTCCATGGACAGAAGAGCCTGGCAGGCTACAGTCCCTGGAGTCACAGTAAGTCAGACACTACTGAGTGAAAATATTATTATTATTTATTATCTGAAATGTTAGATGTAGAATAAAAGAACTAATAAGTGAAGCTATAAATTTAGTGGCAGGGGGAGGAGGCCAAACTACGTTACTGAAGAGAACAGGGCAAACCTTCCTACTGACTCACTCAACTGTTTGCTTAATCATTCACCACATATATATTTATTGCCTTCATTTATAGACTGCATTGTATTTTCCCCAAATTCATATGTCAAAGTCCTAACCGCCAGCGCCTCAGACTGTAACTGTGTTAGCTGTAGGGCCTTTAAAGAGATAATTGAGTTAAATGAAGTCTAATGGATGGCCCTGATCCAGTAGGACTGGTGTCCTTATAAGAGATTAGGACACAAACACACGCAAAGGATAGACCACGTGAGGACACAGGGTGAAGATGGCCGTCTACAAGCCAAGGGGAGAGGCCTTAGGAAAAGCCAGACCCACTGCCATGTTGATCTCCGACTTCAGCCTCCAGGACTGTAAGCAAAGAAATTTCGGTGGTTTAAACTACTCAGTCTATGGTACTTGGTTATGCTTGCTTGCCATGTACCAGGCAAGAGTCTTAAAGGAATATACACCAGGACTGATAAAAAGTCTTCTTCGCAGCTACTTGTTTTCTAGTTCTTATCCATTTGGAGGGGAAATCTCTCTTGTTGCTGTCACCTGCCATCATGCCAGAGCAAATACCTCCAAGCCACCTGGAAACCCATCGGTGGAGGGAGCAGAGGCTGACGTGAGGGATGGGGGTCCATGGAGAGAAGATGACATCACTTCTCATCCTGACCACTTGCTCCTCCTAACTGCAGCACCATCAAAAGGGACCGAAAGAGGAAGGAAGAAGAAAAAGAACAGAAACTAGCAAGAGGAAAGTACCATTATAATTTGAACCTACCTCTAGGTCTCCCTAGGTAATCATAAGACGGAGAATGTCTTTAAGATACTTAAATTTGGTCCAGTGGTGAAGAATCTGCCTGCCAATGCAGGGGATACAGGTTCGATCCTCGGTGTGGGAGCTAGGATCCCACATGCTGCAGGCAACAAAGCCTGTGCTCCGCAACAAGAGAAGCTACCGCAACTAGAGAATAGCCCCGGCTCACTACAACTAGAGAAAGCCCGTGCTCAGCAAGGAAGACTCAGTGCAGCCAAAGATAAATAAAAATTTTTTAAAATCAATATTATTTAAAAAAAAACAACATTAACTTTTCAAGGACTGTGCCTCTAGTTACTCTGTTCAATAATTCACAGACTGGTCTGTCTGTGAATTCATCAGCAGGTCTGTCTGTGAGAAGCCCTGTAAACCACAGCTTCTTTCATGCCAACACCAACAAGCAGAGTGGCCTCAAAGTTTGAAAAGAATGCCTCACCGTGGCAGCCTCCGTGTTTATCTTCCATGTCAAACCACTTCACAGCTCTGAGGTCACCGGCCCATGATGCATTTGGCATGGAGCCAGGGACACCTGCAATGTTGATAAAGAAGAAAAGCAGAAATAAGAACCTAAGCTTCCAAGGCATGCTCATTTTCCCAGTATAGTTTCTTTCATATAGGCTTTCTCATCATTGGTACAAAATCCAAAGGCTTGTGGTGCGAACTGTTGGTAGTTACGAACCTAGACTTGCCCCTATAAAAAGAATCTATTGGTTTTTTTTTTATTTTTCATTTCTTGCAAGCCTGCAAGAAATGCCATTGGATGAAATCACAGTGCAGATGGAAAAGCTGAGAATTTTCTGATATCTCAATGCCTTTTAATTGAATTTACTTAAAAACATTTTTTATTAGAGTACAGATAATTTACAATGTTGTGCTAGTTTTTCGTGTACAACAAAGTGAATCAGTTTACATACATATACATCCCTTCTTTTTCAGATCCTTTCCCCATATAAATTATTACAGAATATTGAGTAGAGTTCCCTGTGATATACAGTAGGTCCTTGTTGTTGTTCAGGTTCTTACTAGTTATCTATTTGATATATACTGGTGTGTATATGTTAATCCCAATCTCCTAATTTATCACTTCCCCCCATGTTTCATCCTTTGGTAACGATAAGCTTAATTTCGAGATCTGTGAGTCTGTTTCTGTTTGTAAATAAGTTTATTGTTTAAATTAGACTTCTCATGCAAGTGATATAATGACATTTGTCTTTCTCTATCCAACTTAGGTCACTTAATATAATCCCTAGGTCCATCCATGTTACTGCAAGTGGTGTTATTTCATTCTTTTTATGGCTGAGTAGTATTCTACTGTGTATGTATATGTGCCACAACTCGTTTATCCATTCCTCTGTCAATGGACATCTAGGTTGCTTCCATGTCTTGGCTACTGTAAATAGTACCTTTATCCAAAATTTTTGGGACTTCCCAGATAACATCTATTTTACAGTAAAAGCTCAGGAAACAGGCCACTCTATGTCCTTAATGCTGATAAGTGAGAGAGATTCCATTAATGGAAAAGGAGTACTGAATATGGGAGTCAATGTAAGTGCAACTAAATGAGGGCTAATTTGTGTCATAAGAGCTCCAGCAATCAAATGACATTGGTACTCGAACTGCAAAACAGTCTTTTCTTAAAAGATCTGGTAGGCAGAATAATGCCCCTGCCTCCAACATATTCTCAAACAAGTCTGCATCCTAATCCCTAGAGCCTGACACTATGCTATGTTACATGGCAAAGGGGAATTAAGGTTGCTTATCAGTTGACCTTCAACTAGAGAGATTATCCTGATTTGTCCAAGGCCATTGTAAATACAAGGGCCTTTAACAGTGGGAGAGGGAGGTGGAGAGCTGGCTGGAGTGGTACAAGGTGAGGAGGAGGAAGGGGCTAGGGTACGCGGGTGGCATCTAGAAGCTGGAAAAGGCAAGGAGAGGGATCCAACCCAGCCCTACAGAGAGGAACGTAGCGCAGCCAACACCTTGACTTCAGTCTGGTGAGACCATGTCAGACTTCTGACCCAGAACTATAAGAGGGGATAAGTACATCATTTAAGGCCCTAAGTCTGTGATAAATTGTGACAATGGCAAATAGAAAACGAGTACACAAACTAATGAGAACCAAATTACCCAAGATGATGGATATTTTTAATTAAAAAATTGGACAAGATCAATATGTTAAGAGATATTTAATTGATTTAGGCAAATAAAATTTTTTCCTCTTTAAAAACACTGATAAGGTACTTCCCTGGTGGCCCGGTGGCTAATATCCGTGCTCCCAGTGCATGATCCCCAGCCAGGGAACTAGATCCCACATGCCGCAACTAAGAGTTCGAATGGTGAAACTAAGAAGATTCCCACAGCTAAGACCTGGCGCAGCCAAGTAAGTAAAGAAATAAAATATTTTTTTAAAAAATTGATGAAAACATGTGCATTTTCAGACAGTAAAAAAGAGCTCCACCCTTTTGCTCTGATGTCTCATAATAATTATATGAGGATTTAAATCAAGAACTGTACTAAGGTCTTCCAGCTAAAACTAAATTTTGCAGTCTTTTCTGTAACTAGCATGAGTCTTCACCCCTACAGGCTCTTGATCAGAGATTCTTCTTTCCTTGCTGCCAAAGTTAAAACTTTGTTTGTAAGTGTTGAGTACTCAAGAAAAACTCTTTATTAAGCAATATTTCTTCCTATTATTTTAGTCTGCATTTAACACTTTAAAAGTTACTTTAGTCTTTGACTATCAGAACGGAGCCTTCTTTATTTTGTTCTTAGCACACCTTTTTAAACATTACTTTTGTTTTGGCTGCACCCCAAGGCATGTGGGATCTTAGTTCCCCGATCAGGAATTGAACCCGTGCCCCTGCATTGGAAGCATAGAATCTTAACCACTGAACCACCAGGGAAGTCTCAAAACAAACTTTGAAAGAATTTAGAATAAAACCCGCCTTGGTTAAGTGGAGGGGTGGGTAGAGGCAGTCTGGAAAGCAAATAAGTAATCTGGTATATTTACTCCTGTCAGCAAGGTCAGCTGATGTGTGATCTTTATAAGTCTCTTTCAATTAAATAATTACAGCAGAAAGATGTGAATAAAACATTGTCATGACGAAAAGTCCCTGGCCCTCCTTTAAGGATTTAATTTTTAAAAGGACAAAAGATTTCTCTTCCTCTTTCATTCTCGTTAATATTGAACATCACAAACTGACTCTGTATGCAGTATCTCGGGCCCCACCCAGACCTCCTGCACCAGAATGAGCATCTTCACAAGACCCCGGGAGGACCCCTGCGCACAGTCAAGCCTGGGTTACCATCAACACGGCCAGGAGCTCAGCTTCATTTCCTCCCCTCCAAAAGTCGTCCCCTCAGCCTTCATCCCGTTTTCGGGGAGCTTCTCACTTTGCTTTTCTCACTCAAATTCTGCTCTCATGAAAGAATCTGATATGTACATCTTCGTCTCCTCTGCGGGGAATACAGTTGACCCTTGAAAAGCATGGGTTTGAACTGCAAGGGCCCTTTCCTATGCAGATTTTTTTCAATAGTAAATACAACAATCCTAGGCAATAGGAAGTTGGTTGAATCCATGGATGTGGAATCTTGGATATAAAGGAAACTTGGATACAGAGGGCCAATATAAATTATCCTTGTATTTTCAAGTCTGCACCCCTAACCCCTGTGCTATTCAAAGGTCAACTGTATGTGCGCCTGAACCTCTCCACATCCTCCTTCACGACAATCAGCCCCCCTGTCGTGTGGAAAGGCTGTGTTGAGGGGAGGGCCAGTCCTCGCAGTGCCTGTAGACTTTGGTCCACAGAAGGCACGATCAAGGTTCAAGGAATGGACGAGTGTGGCACGCAAAGGCTGTACCATCACCTTAGTCTTTAGTGCTGATGGTGAGGACCGCTTAGCTTGTGTGTAGATCAGACAGTCCTGGTTGCTCTCTTGGCTTCCCAATAGGCCACCATATTTTAAGGCAGTGGTCCCCGACCTTTTTGGCACCAGGAATGTGTTTCATGGAAGACAGCTCTTCCACGTAAGGGGGAGTATGGTTTCAGAATGATTCAAGTAAATTACATTTATTGTGCACTTGATTGCTATTATTATTACATCAGCTCCGCCTCAGATTATCAGGCATCAGATGCTGAAGGGTGGGGACCACTGCTTTAAAGTATAATAACGTTCTATTTCTCAGTATTGAAAAGTATTTCTTCTACCCTCTTGGCAAGGGCCAACCCATTGCAGTTTGCCCTACAGTAGCTGCCTAGGTGGCCATCAGTCATTTATTCTCCACATTTGCTCTGCCTCGTACTAGTTTAAGAAGGAGATAGAACACTCAGCAAGGCTTCTGGTGACAGCTCTATTCAAATACTTTGTAGGCATCATCCCTTGGTTATTATTTTGAGGCGATAACGGTGAGCAAAAGACTGAGTAGCCTCAATGCCCAGCGTGCTTGCTATTCAGTAAGTAGTTCACTTTGGCTTTGGTTAAAACATACATGGAGGACTTCCCTGGTGTCACAGTGGATAAGAATCCACTTGCCAATGCAGGAAACACGGGTTCGATCCCTGGTCCAGGAAGATTCCACATGCCTCGGAGCGACTAAGCCCCTGGGCCACAACTTCTGAGCCCGAGACTACTGAACGCTCCCCCACCTAGAGCCTGTGCTCTGCATCAAGAGACGCCACCGCAAAGAGAAGCCTGCGCATCACAAAGGAAGAAGCCCCCGCTCCCGCAACTGGAGAAAAAGCCAGTGCACAGCGCAAAGACCCAGTGCAACCAAAAAATAAAGTTAATTAATTAATAATTAAAAAAAGATATGTGGAGACTCCAAAGCTACTGATCCTATTACTTGTGCCAACGGCCAGTTGCCCCTTTTACTCCCCTAAAAACATCTCTATGTCTCTTTCTGGTTTTTCCCCCAGAGACTGACCTTAGGTTGAACTCCCCAGTGGAAGAGATACTGGCCTAGGGACGGGGGGAACTAAGTTCTCACCCCGGAACTAGCCAGTGTATTCTTGGTCATCACCTAATGGCCTCCAGACCTCCTTTTCAAGTGAATTAGGTAGATAAGATCAGAGGTTTTCAACCCTTTAGGCTGCAAGCCACATGAAAACAATTTCACTGTCTCTCTCTCACACACACACACAAAAGTTTCACAAAATATTTAGTGTTATTACATGCAGTACACTCGTCTATGTTATTTTCTAGTCTACTCTCATGTTAAAAATTTTCATTTAAGACCTACTAAAATGATCCACTAATGGGATGTACTACTATATCCCATTATACATATTATATACACTATTACTATACATTTTATTTTTTTTTATTTTTTTATTTTTCTTTTATACATTTTAAAATACTGGACTATATTATGCTATGATTGTTGCTGTTACGATTATTGTTTGTCAGGAGGGGAGTTATGGGGTATGTGGGTACAAGTCTGCCTCAAGTCACAGCTATCCTAGGTAGCATCTATTTTGCAGTATTTCTAGGACAGGGCAAAAAAGACACTAATATTATCAGAGAAAACATTTTAAACTATAAAACACAATTCTCTCATTTGCTCTTCATAGGCTTATTTAAACAAAGATTTGAGATAAAGTTTACAGACTAAGTAGGAATGTTTTTCTTGGGGCTTAGCCTCTATTAGACAAACAGCTGCATTTGTTGAATAAATGAATGTGTTTCTTTGAAACACAAGCTTTATTTATACTGACTTGACTTTTCTCCTTATTGTTCTTACACAGCGAGCATGCTCCTCATTTTGGGAGACATATACATGGTAACAAATTCCAGCAACTGTTTAATATTTAAGCTCAGATACATAATTTTTAGCTTATTAAATAAGCAAGAATTTTGGTTTTAAATGTCAAAAGTAATGCTAGGTTCAGTGTATTGAAAGAGGTTTTCTCACAGCTTCACAGTGGTGCTGGAAATTGGCACAACTCTGGGAAGTCAGTTTAGAAAAGTAGGAAAAGCCACTGTTGTTGTTCAGTTCCTAAGTTGTGTCAGACTCTTGCGATCCCATGGACTATAGCCCACCAGGCTACTCTCTGTCCATGGAATTTTTCAAGCAAGAGTACTGGTATGGGTTACCATTTCCTCCTCCAGGGGAATCTTCTCAACGCTGGGATCCAACCCATGTCTCCTGTGTCTCCTCCATTACAGGCACATCCTTTACTGCTGAGCCACCGATGAGGTTTACCTTTTGCAACAAATCCCAGTCTGTGCTGTTTACAGGCTTGGGTGACCTTGAACAATTATGTAGTCTCTTTCAGACATCATGTGCTAATCTTCAAAACTTCAGAGAGTTTTTGTTACCTAAGATAAAGTATGTATTGTGTTTAGCACAGTGCCTCGCATGCTTAACTAAATAAACAGTTGAAAACATAATCGTTTCTATTCAAGCCATGAGGACAGAGTAGCTGTGGAAGAGACTGCTTTTTTGTACTATAACCTAAAGCAAGTTTCTCAGTGGCACTTTGGATGATTCTCTGTCGTGGAGGCCGTCCTGGGCATTGTAGGGTGTTTTGCAGCAGCACTGGCCTCTGCACACTAGATGCCATACCATCTCTACCTGCTCCCCCAAACCCTAAGTTGTGACCCCAATGTTTCCAGATAATGCCAAATGTGGGCTTCCCAGGTGGCACTAGTGGTAAAGAATCGGCTTGCCAATTCAGGAGACAGGAGTTCGATCCCTGGGTTGGGAAGATCCCCTGGAGGAGGCAATGGCAATTCATGACAGTCCTCTTGCCTGGAGAATCCCATGGACAGAGGAGCCTGGGGGGCTACAGTCCATTGGGTCACAAAGACTGAGCACAGTGAACACGATGCCAAGTGTCCACTGGGAGGACAAACTGCCCCTGGGTGAGAGCATGGAACTGGACCTTATTAATAAAACCACGTGGGCTTCCCTGGGAGCTCAGGTGGTAAAGAATCCACCTGCAATGCAGGAGACCCCGGTGCAATTCCTGGGTCAGGAAGATCCCCTGGAGAAGGGATCGGCTACCCACTCCAGTATTCTGGCCTGGAGAATTCATAGAGTCGGACACAAACAACTGAGTGACTTTCACTTTTCACAATAAAACCATGTATAAATACTGAATTGGCCAAAAAGTTCATTTGGGTTCCATAGGCTCTTACTGAAAAACCCAAATGAACTTTTTGGCCAACCCAGTATTTGAATATGACATGTGCAAATTTGTGTTTACAAAACTTCCTTTAATGTTACATTGCTTTTATATTTTAAAAAGGTTTATTTACAAGCATCTGAGTCTGATTTGCTTCACTGATTTAGTAATTATGCTTGTGAAATTCAACCAAAGAAAAAATAGTGTTCATTGCTGATTAACTTAAACAATTAAAAAAACGGAAAATTACCTGATAGTTGGGAAACATACGTTAAGTACCTTATAGCCTTTTCCCCCTCATTGTTAACTGGGGTTATTTTGAGAAATAAAATGGTGTATTTGTTTTCGCCTTCCAAAGGTTCATTAATCCTTTAATTTTTAAAAAAAATTTTAATTGGAGGATAATTGCTTTACAATGTTGTGTTGGTTTAACATATGTAACTTATAGAAAGAGCCTCTTTTGTTTTCATGGGGATTTTTTTTGGAGTTCTGTGATCCCTGAGATGATGATCTCTCTACAT
Organism: Giraffa tippelskirchi; assembly: GCF_054371585.1. Classification (NCBI taxonomy): domain Eukaryota; kingdom Metazoa; phylum Chordata; class Mammalia; order Artiodactyla; family Giraffidae; genus Giraffa; species Giraffa tippelskirchi. The sequence goes on from NC_137282.1 coordinate 158,127,609, forward strand.
CACCTCTGACAACTGCCAACAAATAGACTTTTCTTTGGTTTTAAGAGGAAAAGATAAAACAAGGAAAAGAGAAAACTAAAATTTTATAGAGGAAGGGATTTTAGAAATTTTCATGCTTTAATATTTTAATATGTTCCCTTCATTGCCAAGCTGTGTAAACAAGAGCCCACAACATTTAAGTGAATTGCGCAGGAGTGTGGACATGCTAAAGTCCTTGTTGATTTTGTTTCAAGATAATTTATTCACTCATTCAAACAGTTTATTTGTGGGCCTCCTGTGTTCCAGAGGAGATGCTGGGGGCAAAGCCACAAATGAGATGTTCTTGGAGCTTTTGACCCAGAGTATCCAGAAGGGTTTATATTTATTTATTTATTTTTAATGTTTACTTATTTTTGCTTGCACTGGGTCTGTATTGACGGATAAGGACTTTCTCTAGTTATGGCGAGTAGGGGCTACGCTTTAGTTGTGGTGGCTTCTCTTGTTGCAGAGTACAGGCTTGGGAGCACCGGTTTATTAGCTGTGGCTCACAGGTTCAGTTACCCTGCGGTATGTGGGATCTTCCAGGACCAGAGATGGAACTGGTGTCTGTTGCGTTGCAAGGCAAATTCTTAACTGCTGGACCACCAAGGAAGCCTGGGTTTATATTTACTGGATACTTTGGCTTAGCATATCCAGAAAGGTTTATATGTACTGATTTTTTACACTTTACTTTTTGAGGTTGATTTACAATGCACAGCACAGTGATTCAGTTATATATACATGCATGAAAGTGAAAGTCTCTCAGTCGTGTCCGACTCTTTGCGACCCCATGGACTGTATAGTCTATGGAATTCTCCAGGCCAGAAAACTGGAGTGGGTAGCCATTCCATTCTCCAGGGGATCTTCCCAACCCAGGGATTGAATCCAAGTCTCCCACATTGCAGGCGGATTCTTTACCAGCTGAGCCACCAGGGAAGCCCAAGAATACTGGAGTGGGTAGGTAGTCTATCCCTTCTCCAGCGGATCTTCCCGACCCAGGAATCGATTTTCTTTTCCAGATCCTTTTCCCTATGGGTTGTATTGATATTTTTATTAGCAGCCCAGATTCCTCTACTCAAGAGTGTTTCCTGGACGATCTTCCAGTGACGAACAAGAAAGGTTAGTGCAGCATTTTTAGAAGCAGACAATCTTGGGCAACCCCAGAGAGCAGCTCAGGTTTCGGTGCAGTCCTGACCTAAAGGCTGACCCTGATCCCCTGACCCTTGGCTTCCATTGTTCTCTGTCTGTTTCTCATCTTCAGCTCTTGTCAAACACTCCTGTTATTATGGCAGATTTCTCTGCGGCAGTGAAGGCCTGCCTTTCACTCCTTTCAGACAACTTTTCCTTCTTCTCTTCACTAAACCAATACAGCCTTCACTGTCCTCCGCTCATGATGAACCCTGACCCACTCATTTGTCCCTTGCCTAGAAAGCAACCCCACAGTCATTGTCTGGAGGTAAAAACGGCTCAAGGATGTGAGGAGAGGCCAGAACTGAACCATTCCCAAGGCTGCCCCACAAGTATGCCAATAGGGAATGAAGAGAATTTTAAAAAATCAAACTTTAAGAATGATTTCTCTTCGACAGAGTATTGCTTCCAGGGGCACAGAGCAAGTTTCTGAACTCTAGCTCTCGGAGAATAAACTTGGATAAATAACTAGTCTTTCAGCATCTCCTCTCTGTATTTTCTTTTGAAGAGTTTGATCTGTGTGGTTATATGTTGTACTTTTTAATATGTCAAAGAGAAAGAAGTTTCCTTTGATCTGATTTGCTTGACTTTAGTGCAGAATTATGCTAATTTAATGGAGAAAAGAAAGAAATGCTGAAATGAAGGGCCATTGGATTAGATGTGTATGCACTCTTCTGTGGCATATTTCTCTAGTTCTGTTTAAGGAACCCTCTCTCGTCAGGATCTCAGAGCTCAAGCAGCTGAAAGATGATCATTCTTTTTTCTTTGTACTATACCTGTCCTCAAGTTACTCTGTTTTCTTGAGAGCATGCAGGTTCGTGAGTAAAGTAGGAAATGATCAGCAAATTTATTCCGATGATGTTTCATGAAGGTTTGAGACTGAGTGGCCACATTGAAAGGGGTAGGGTTTTTTGTTTAACATCTCATGAAAGCACCTAGAAGAAAAACCTTGAATTATAGGGTGCCCATTGTTGGCTGACAAACTATTCACCCAGAGCGATAAGGGTGTCCTTTGTGGGAGCTGGGTCAGGCAAGGCCGACTTCTGGCATGAACAAGAGGGAAGTACTCTCATGTGAGAATTTTATCAGGTGTCCCAGAAATACCATAACATCTAAAAAAAACATCAGAACGCTGTCTTTGATAGATCTACCCTCAGACAGGTGGCTCACACAGTAAAGAAACCACCTGCAATGTGGGAGACCTGGGTTCGGTCCCTGGGTTGGGAAGATCTCCTGGAGGAGGGCATGGCAACCCACTCCAGTGTTCTTGCCTGGAGAATCCCATGCACAGAGGAGCCTGGCGGGCTACAGTCCATGGGCTTGCAAAGAATTGGACACGACTAAGCATAGCACAGCACAGGACCCTCTGACAAGTGGCCAAATAACTAGCAAATACTCTGTACACCACTGAGTGAGGGGAAGGAAAGAAGGAAGACAAGGAAGAAAGAAAGAATTTGATGTTTCCAAATTTCAGAATAGATCAAAACTTTCTGGAGTGCTTAAAATAAAACTGAAGACTTCTATTCCCAGAGTTTCTGTTTTCTTTTCCTAAATTGAAGTACAATTGCCATATAACATTATACTAGTTTCGGGTGTACAATATAGTGACTCGATACTTGCCTATACTGCAAAATGATCACCACAACAAGTCCAGTTAGCAATGAACTGGTTTCCGGGTGAGCCCCCGACTGATTTCTCGTCTACCAGCAATTCTTCAAGCCGTACCTGGCTTTTCAGAGCATCATTTTCCTGGCTGGCACTGCCCGAATTCAGGTGCTTGACTTTGCTCACCAAGACTATTTTAATTGCCTATAAACCCGTCTCTCTGCCTCCAGGCTGCCCACTTTGTCGGCCATACCAGCAAATGGCTTTCTCTATAATTAGCGTTGACCTTGCGGCCTTCCTCTCTGGGGTGTGTGGGATCACTTGGAACCCTCTGCCCTGCGTCTGCTTCTTCTAGCGCTTATGATGCCTGCCCCCCAACTCACCCTCTGACAAATGACAAATTCAGACTTGCCGGCATCCCAGATCCCTCTCACGGGTGCCCATTGCCCCTAGAACTCTGACTCCTCGCCCCATATCTCCTTTTACGTTGCTGCTTCTGCTCCTCGGGACCCAGTTTAAAGTGACCTCCTGCCACAAAAACTTGAGTATAAATCGGCGCTTTTTTTCTTTTGCTCCAGGCCGTCACAAATCAGCTGCCCCAGCTCGCACCTCAGAACCGTGTCCTGGCTGGGTCCAGTGGTCTACCACTTTAGGTCACATTCGGGCCAGGCGACACCAGTGTGTTTGACATCAGTGTGCTGAGCATGGTACAGGAGGATCGTTGCAGTCATGTCTACAGACTCTATGCAGCAGGTGGGTAGTCCAGAAACCGTATCTGACGGGGAGACCTGTTTGGTTTGACCCCCACTGAAGGGGAGTGGGACACCGCAAAAAAGGAAACAATTCCCATGGCGGTCTGGACCGCACAGAGTCGACCGTCCACAAGTCACTAGCATGTTCTTTAGTCTGGAGCTCTCCGGCCACCCAGCTCCCTACTGTGTTTCACCAGCTCACATTGTCTGCCTGGCCCTGTGGACATGGAGTTTGCGACACTGAGTTTCCATGCCTCCCTTTTCATCACTGTCCACGACACCTTTCAACACTGCCCACATCACGTTGCATCACCGTCCATACACACTCAGCTGTCCTACCAGGCTTTCGGGAATTCCCAAATTGGTCTTCCATTTTCACATCATTCTCTGCACCCTGGCTTATGCAAATATCTAACAAAACAAAACAAGCTCAAAATCATTCATGGGGCTATAAAGTACAGCACAGTGACTGTAGTTATTAACACTGCAGTGCCTATTGGGAAGTTGCTAGGAGAGAATCTTAAAAGTTCTCATCATTAGGAAAGAAAAATTTGTAACTATGGTGGCGGGGACAGATGTTAACAAGACTTATTGTGATCATCATTTCACAGTATGTACAAATTTCATATCACTATCTTGTATACTTGAAACTGTTATATGTCAGTTATGTCTCAATTTAAAAAAAAGCTCATGTTTGCTAGAAACTAAAGTTAGTTAAATTGAAATCTTAAGATAACCTCTCCTAAAAAAATATTTTTTTCATAGGCTTTTTGTTTAGAGCAGCTATACATTCACAGCAAAACTAAGTGGAAAGTACCTAGATTTCCTATATTCCTTGCCCCACTCATTATTTTATATGTAACTGGCAAAAATTTAGAAAGTGATAATACCTAGTGGTATTGAAAAGACCGTGATGCTGGGAAAGATTAAAGGCAGGAGGAGAAGAGGACAACAAAGGATGAGATGGTTGGATGGCATCACCGACTCGATGGACATGAATTTGAGCAAGCCCCGGGAGTTGGTGATGGATAGGGAGGCCTGGCGTGCTGCAGTCCATGGGGTCGCAAAGAGTCGGACACGACTGAGCAACTGAACTGAACTGAACTGAATACCTAGTGGTGGAGAAGGGGTAAGGACATGAGAGTCTCAGACTTGCCAGTGGAAGTACAAGAGGACCAATTTTGGGGAAAGCAATATGACACTTTGTATCAAAACCCTTAAAAGACTTGCATACAGACTCCCCTGGTGGTCCAGTGATTGGGAGTCTGCCTGCCAATGAATGCAGGGGACAGGAGTTCAAACTCTGGTCCAGGGAGATTCCATATCCCAAGGAGCAACTGAGCCCATGCACCAAACTACTAAAACCCGTGCACCAAGAGCCTATGCTCTGCAACAAGAGAAGCCACTGCAACGAGAAACCCAAGCATCACCAGAGAGAGCCCTGGGTCAGCAACAAAGACCGAGCTCAGACAAAAATAAATAAATTAATTAATTAAAAAAAAAAATCCTTGCATACACTCTGACTCAGTTCAATGTACTGGAATTTGTCCTAAAGAAGTTCTTTGTAAATTCTTATTTGAGAGGCAATGTAATATAATAGTTAAAAGGAAAGACTCAAACTATGTTGCCTGGGTTCAAGTTCCTGCTGGACCAATTATTAATTGTGGGACCACTGATAGATTACCTAACCTCTCTGTTCTTTGGTTTCTGTAACTCTAAAGGAGGGTCAAAACAGTTCCTATAGAGTCTGGATAGGAGGAAGGTTTGGGGGAAAATGGATACATGTATATGTATGGCTGAATCCCTTCAACGTTCACCTGAAACTACCACAACACTGTTAACGGGCTATACCCCAATACAAAACAAAAATTTTAGAAAAAAAAAGAGAAAAATTCCCTACACCTCATGGACTTGTTGTGAAGTGTGTAATATACTTAAAACACCCTGAATGGTACATGGGACATAATAACTGCTGAGATTCAGTCATCATTAATGACCAATTTTATTAATAAAACAATGAACTATTAATACTGATAATACCTTCTAAAAGCCTCTAATTAGAAGTTTTGCTAAATAAATGATATTGCATTCACATGATGGCATATTACTGAGCTATTATAAATTATGGTGAAGAATTCTTCAGGACACAGAAAAACTATGACATACTATTAAATGAGGGGAGCCAATTATAAAAACACATAAAATAGATGTTTTTATATGAAAACAAATACTGAAAGAAAGTGCTAAAATATTATCTCCGAATATTTCTGTTGATGATTTTTATTTTAGTCTTCATAATTTTCTGGATTTTCCTAATTTTTAAACTGTTTTAGAAACTCCTTAATTACTATTAAATTTCTTTTGTAGTGCAAGTTAAAGGTACCTTCCCAAAATTAACTAGAAAAATACTTTTTTTTGACTGGGCCACTGCACGTGGAATCTCAGTTCCTCAATCAGGGATCAAACCTCTGCTCCCCGCTCAAGTGGAAGTGCAGAGTCTTAACCACTGGACTGCCTGGGAAGCCCCCCAAGAAGAATTTTTTTTATAAGATCCTAGTAAATATCTTGCTTTATCAAGTGCTTTCACTAAAAAAGGGATGCATTTTAATTTGTTATGGTCAACTGCCAAAAATGGGCACAAATTCATTCCATTGCTATATACATGCCTTCATTCACTATGATTTTGCAACTTTTCCATTAAAAGGTAGAGTGTTTCTCCACGCTCCTTGAATCTGGGCTTGGCCACATAACCTACTTTGGCTGATGGGACATTAGCAAACATGATTCAAGCAGAGACTTATGAAAGTACTCGTTGATTAGGGTGACCCTCCCTGAGGTCACCAAGTGAAACAGCCCCGATGAACCCACTAGGGAATGAGGAACCATGGGGTTAGAAGACCGGGTTCTCTAAGTGAAGGTCCATCCAAGCCCCTCCAGCCATGGTGGAGCAGGCCCTGGTCAGAAGTCCTCAGAGAAGACACAGGAAACGTCTTCAAGCTACTACATTTTGGAAGTTCTTTTCCTCCTAGCAAAACCTTAACTGACTTTTTACAAAAATAGCTGTCAGGTAAAATGGCAGAGAATGAATGTGGACCAAGTCAACAAGATAATCAATTCCATCCTTCAGTTTAACCTCTAAGCCCAGCCTTCATCAGGATCAGTATTCTCCATTCTGGCTACACATTAGAATCCTCGGTGGAACTTTTAGAAAGGTACCAATGACTGTGCCCCATCTCCTAGGTATTCTGAATTAATTGGTCAAGAGTGAGACCCAGACACTGGAATTTTTTTAAATTCTCTATATGATTGTAATGTGTAGCCAGGTTTGAGCAGCTCCGTTTTCCATAGGCTCTTAATGCACTGAGCATCCCTTTATAGCGATAATATTTTTCAGCTTTTAAAACACCAAATAGTATCCCTCAGTAAGGAGAGGTTTTATTTTTCAACAAATAAAGCAACCTTATTTTTAAGTTCTGAAGATTTTAAAAATACGGAGAAGTTCAAAGAAGAGACCAACTGTTTTTTTTCCCCCCGCCCAACTTCCCCAATTTAGCTAGTGTTAAGCATCGTGGCACATTTACCTTATGAATCTTGACTTTTTTTCTCTTAAAAATATTATTCTATAATTTGTGAAAAATCAAACACTTGATTTGAATGGATTCAAATGACTTATAAAAGTACAAAAAACAAAAAAAGATCCCAAACACTACAAAATCTTACAAGTAACAATCGCTTAGAAAACATTTCACGAAACATTTTTTGCACAAATAAATACTTTCCCATCCCCTTAAGACTATGGCATAGCTATTAACTAGCTGACTGTGTGTATGCTCAGTCATTAAGTCATGTCTGATTCTTTCAACTCCATGGACTGTGTGGCCTGCCAGGCTCCTCTGTCCATGGAGTTTCCCAGGCAAGAATACTGGAGTAGGTTGCCATTTCTCCAGGGGATTCCCAACCCAAGGAGTGAACCTGAGTCTCCTGCATCTCCAACATTGGCAGGCAGATTATTTGTCACTGAATCCCCCACCTGGGATGCCCCCAGCTAGCTGACTGCTGCCAAATATAGACTGCAAATAACCTATCATAAGTGGTCTTTGCCATTGAGAAATATGGGCTGTGTTTCCTAAAATGAGTTTGGGCATCCCTTATGTACATATGTTCACCACTTTCATAGGTTTTTCAGTCCAAAAGTCTGCTTCCTTAGGATGAAGCATTGTTATTTGCAGCATGTGAACATGAAGTAATGTTTTCCCTGTAATCTATTCGTTTAGATGTGTTTGTTCACAGGTTAAATTAGGCATTTGCATTTCAAGTGGCATCTCCTAGTTTTATGTGACTGTTTCAAATAAAAGTATTTACAGTACTGATTCTCCTTCTCACTCCATTACGCTGAAAGCTATTTCATGGCCAGGCCTTTCCTTGTTAGAATCAATAGAACATAATACGCCCTGTACTGTTTTGTTTCCTGTCTGGGGAAAGGCGCTTAATGAATCCATTAGACAAATTTTCATCTTGCCCTGCGTGCAGTGCCTACCTCATCTTCAAAACAAGGCACCAGGTTACATCCAGTTGGATGTAAATCAAGAATGCATTCCCAAGTTGTAAAGCACTCCCTCCAAGTCCATGTAAAAGCAGCCAAATAAAAAACATGCTTGCTTAGGGCTGTTGTCTAATTTTAAACCCTATCTACAACCCAAGACAAGTCCAAAGGAGTTGAAGGTCAGCGGTAAATTCCATTTGGCGCTGCATGCACTGGGGTATATATAGGTTGCTAATTTTGGGAACTAACTGCCTATCTACAACAAGCCTAACCTTTTATATAGAACCACAGAAGCACTTCTGTTTAGACTGTTCTGCAAATATGAGAATCTTCTTTAAAAAAAAAAAAAATTAAAAACAGAAGAAATATGAGAGAAAGGGTCCTAGGATGTGCTTGGCACATGTGGGCATCCCAGCCCACCCCCGCCCCTCACCCCCAACCCATGGAGTTTCCAGCAGTTTTCAGTCACAGTGTAGTCTGAGCATTTCTCCTTGAAAGAATCTATTTCACCTGAACATTTGGATGAAAAAGCAGTAGGCTATAATTAGAAGCTCTATGATGACACAAAAAGCAGCAAAACTAAGGGGTCAAGATGATTGTTACTCTCGAAGAGAATGCCGGGGGATTCCTGGAGTATTTCTGAAACTTGTACTGGTTACTCAGGTGAGGATCAGTTTGAAAATTCAGTGATTTCAGTTCTGATATGTGCAGTTTCCTGTATGTATATTTCTTTTTTCAAAATTTATTTATTTTTAATTGAAGGCTAATTACAATATTGTGTTGGTTTCTGCTATACAGAAACATGCATCAGGAATAGGTACACACTGTATATGCTGTGCTTAGTTGCTCAGTCATGTCCTAATCTTTGCAACACCATGGACTGTAGCCTACCAGGCTCCTCTGTCCATGGGGATTCTCCAGGCAGGAATACTGGAGTGGGCTGCCATGCCCTCCTCCAGGGGAATCTTCCCAACCCAGGGATGGAACCCAGGTCTCCCGAATTGCAGGTGATTCTTTACTGTCTAAGCCACCAGCGAAGCCCCATACATAGTGTAATATATTTGAATTAGCAGTTTAAGAAAGTTCTAGAGGAGGTGGGAATGTGATGTGTACATAAATTTATAAAACAAAACCTGAGACTTCAGAGAAATGTTGGCCCCGTCAGTTCCTTCCCCCCTCTCCTCTGCTCAGGGTCATTTTAGGGGTCAAAGTGCCAATTTTGAGCATTCAGTTTTCAGGTTTAGAGAGCTTTACTTTTAAGCACTTGAATACTGCTGTTTCCAATTGTGCAACAGTTATTTCAATATTTTAGCAATTCTGAATTGTGGATAGGGACCAGTGACTAATATGTTCTCTTTACAGGAAAAGGTAAACCCTTGAGCCATCTATAAATCTAGACAAATCCTTTTCTGTATGACTTCTGATAAGAGAGCCTATTGGGATATTGTGACATAAACAATATAAAGTCCTCAGATGATCTGACAGATTGCAAGGACTCATGATAGGAAGCTTTGTGAGTGTGTCACATGTGTTTCTGAAAAAGAAGTGGATACAGTTTGGGTTATTCTTATTCTTCCAATTGAGTTCACGATGTTCCTAATATTTATTTTGAATCACAGATACTGTCAAACCAAAAGTAACAAAAGCACATCAAATTCAAGCTTAATAATGACATAACTACATGCTGTATTTGCTTGTGTTTTTTTTTTTTCCCCTTTGGCTGCACCATGCAGCTTGTGGGATCTCAGTTCCCCAGTCAGAGATTGAACCCAGGCATTGTTTTTTGTTTGCTTTTGTTTTGGGCCACATCAAGTGGCCTGCGGGATCTTAGTTCCCTGACCAGGGATCGAACCTGGAGCCCTCAGCAGTGAGATCTTGGCGTCCTAGCCACTGGACAAACAGGAAACTCCCCAGATCAGTTCCAAAGGGGATTCATAAACCAGTTAGACTGTCAATGTCTTTTTTCCTCCTATATAGAGGAAGCAGAATATTCAGTAGCTAGAAGAGATGGAAAAAAGTACCTCTAAACACCGCACATGGAACAGGCTACCCCACTAAGCAATTCCTACTCTTAGTAACAAACTCCTCCCACGACCCTAAAAGGAAGAGGAAGGCCAAAATGAGCATCTTAACAAACATATTGCTTCTAAAGATTAAAGAACGTGTGCTTATAATAATAAATTCAGTTTGAAACTGGCTGATGGGCACATGAGGATAACCCAGTACCATTCTGTATCCGATTGTGTGTGTTTGTAAATTTCTAATAGAGTTTTAGAGGAGGGCACAGCAACCTACTCCAGTATTCTTGCCTCGAGAATCCCATGGAGAGAGAAGCCTGGTGGGTCACCCAGAGGCAGACGTAGTCTGACACAGCCAGAGTCAGTCCATAGGGTCGCCCAGGGTCAGACACAACTGAGCGAGTTAGCACACACACACACACACACACACACACACTAGAATTTTACAGTGGTCCCTGTGTAAGTAGCTAGGAGGGGAAATGATTTGTTTTAACATCCAGGAAGTTGAACACCGAAATGAGAAGGATGTGGCTGAATGGGCAATAACATATACAGAATGATTGTGAAAAGAAAAAAACTCCAATTTCGTTCAAGTCTTGGCTATGTCGATTTCCTTTTCCAAGAAATTATATTTATTCTAAACTGACATCTGTACGTGATAAGGTTTAAGAAAATAAAACAATCCTATTAATCCCAACTCCTGTTCCTTTCATGTGATGTGATCTCAGAAACAGAGTCCTGAAGATACTAACAACTTTTTCATCTTTAAGGAAACACTCTTCTCATGGATATGAGAACATACTTCACAATATTACTGTAAGAACTAAGTGAGACTTTTCAGTAGTTTCAGAAATCATACCAATAACATTTAAGGAAATCAAAATTATAAAAAATACCCATCTAAACATGTTAAACTGCTTAAGTTTTCTTATAGTTTCTCCTATTCCTCTTTGGATGGACTTACATCTAGTTTTACGTGGGTGTGGGGCCATAGTGTAGACATCTTTTTATAGTGAAAAGAGATTTAAACGGGTTTAATTTAACACCTTCCTTGAGGATCTCATTAGTTTAGGAATTCTACACCATATTTAGTTTTTCTTAATACGTGTTCATATTAACAAATAGAAAAACACTTCACCTATCAGTTTACACCCAATTTTTTCTCTCAGCTCTCAAATCAGCTTTACTAAGTAGTCATCATTACTGTGAGTTTAAACAGATGAGGAGTTTAAGGTTTGGATATCCATGGTCGGGCTTCCCAAGGCGCTCGGTGGTAAGGAATTCACCTCTCAATGCAGGACACGCAGGACACCCAGGTTTTGATCCCTGGGTCAGGAAGATACTCTGAAGAAGCAAATAGCAACCTACTCCAGTAATCTTGTCTGGGAAATCCCATTGACAGAGGAGCCTGGCACACTACAGTCACAAAGTCACTCTTTGGGGTTGCAAAGGGTCAGATATGACTTAGTGACTAAACACCACCATCCATGGTCATAAAGCTACTAAGGGCAGAGCCAAAATTCATCATCAGGTTTGTCTCACCCCAAAGGCTGGGATATTTCTTCAACACGAGTCCTTCCCAAGCATCAGTCATTTCCACAACACTTTTACAATAGCCACCCTATGCAACCAAAACTGTAAAGCTTTGCCTTATATAAACTCACTTTCATTTTTACTGGTGATTACCTTTTTTTCTCAGTTAAGGAGATCGGAATAAACAGAACCAACATTTGCTGCAAATCTATGTGCTACTCTGTAAAAGGGCCATGCCAACAGTTCTCAAGGGGGGCTTCTAGCATCAGTACCCCCTGCAACTTGTTAGAACTACAAATTCTGGGCCCTGCTCCAGTCCTACTGGACCGGAAATCCTGGCGCTAGGGCCTAGCAATCCGTGCTTTAACAGGCTCCACCGAGGCTCCTGAAGCATGCTCTGTCTGGGAACCACTGCACTATATACATTATCTTATTTAATATTCATTACTTCTCCTGAGACTAAAGCCTATTTATTACTCCCACCATCACAGATGGGTTAACTGAGACAGCATAGACTAAGACCAGTATCACACAGTTAGCAGGTAATGGGAGCCAGGATTTAACCTTTACTAATCTGGTTCCAAAGGCTTTTCACAGTATCACATGCACTCGAGGGGAGATGTCGGGAGATGCCATTGCCGTGGTTCAGAGAGAGTAGAGATATAGCTGATAATGAGGTCTGTAGACACTGACTATATATGATATGACTGTGACAGGCAACGAGCACTTTACTGTTTCAAAGAGTCACTGAGGGACTTCCCTGGTGGTCCAATGGCTGGAACTCTGTGCTTCCATTACCGCAAACACAGGTTTGATCCCTGCTCAGGGAACTAAAGATCCCGAAAGACACACAGTGTGGCCAAAAATACATAAAACCTAAAACCTTGGCTCTTCTATAAAAGATTAATTTCAGACAGTTGGTAGGAAATTGATTGGAAGTGGAATGAAAGTTGCAAAAAAATGGCCTTGCTGGGTCTAAAGCGGTACCTACATTAATCCTTTCTGCACGACTTAAAATCGTGTTAAGTTCAGCTTACTGGATATTTACCAATAGGAATGGTATCTGTACATAATTAAATGTGTATATATACGATAATCCGATTTTTCTTGTTTTGTATAATGTTGTTGTAGAAATTCAAAGACATAATGAGCTCCATACCAGGCTCCCCAGACTGGGGGTCTAGCATTAGGAGGAACCCTCACAGCATTTGGCTTTGAAAGCCAGTAGGGCTTGGTCGCAGGAACCCCTAGGACAGAGGGAAAAGGAGATTTCACTCAGGGAGGGTGCACACAAGGTCCAGCACGTGACAAAAGCGGCAACCCAAGACTGGGCCAGACCTACCTGCTGGTCGAGGGTCTCCTGGGCAGGTGGGGAGCAGCTGTGGCTCTCTGGGGTCATATAAGCTACTGGCAGATGCAGCTGGGACCTATGTTAACTTCAGCTGGAAGCAGACATTTATTTCATCTTTGGCTGTGAGACCTGGCCCCACCCGACAGCACGCAAGCTCCTATGCTGGGACTCACAGGCCAAACCACCCACAGGGCAGGAACAGAGTGCCACACCACCTTTAGACACGTCCCTGTCCGCTAGAGGGCCAAGACCCAGCTCCACCCACGAGTGGGCATGGACCAGCACCTCCCACCAAGAAGCCTGAAACAAGCCTCTAGACCAGCCTTGCCCACCAAGCGGCAAACACCAGAAGCAAGGAAACTAGCAATCACAGATCAGAACTTCCCCGGGTCCTTGGCCCCTGGCTGACAAGAGGGAAGCGTACCGCTGGGACACAGAACATCTACGGAGGGCCACTTCTTCAAGAAATGTAACTATGCCACTACACAGATAAAAATACAAATAGAAATTTAAAAATGAGATGGCCACACAGTAGGTTCCAGATGAAGGAACAAGATAAAATCCCCAAAGAACTAAGTGAAGTGGAAGTGCTCAGTAGCCAATCTACTGCAAAGTGTTCAGAGTAATGGTCGTAAAGGTGATCCACGAACTCGGGAAATGGATGTACAGTGAGATTTCAAGAAGTTTTCAGCAAAGAGAAAATATACAGAGCAACCAAATAAGAGTTGAAGACTCTTAAGTACAAACTGTGGAACCAACAGCAGATCTTCGTCCAAGGAAGCATGCCAATATGCACTAACATTTTCATTTCCAAAGATGTAAATGCAACTTTAACAAATGACAACATCCAAGCTATTCCACTTGACTTAAATCTTGGGTTAAGCCCCATTTATCCAGCAGCCCCACCATTGCCTGGTCCCATCACTATGTGAGTGTTCAGTGTCTAGAAGGAAAAAAAACTTTTGGTACCAGCAGTAGTTTTTAACACAATATAGCTATAGCTTTCAAAAGTGGTATCTAATTTTGGGTAAAAGTGGGAAGTGACTCGTTTTCTTGGGCTTCAAAATCACCATGGACAGTGACTGCAGCCATGAAATTAAAAGACACTTGGTCCATGGAAGGAAAACTATGGCAAACCTAGACAGCGTATTAAAACTCAGAGACATCACTTTGCCAAGAAAGGCCTGGTTTTTCCAGTAGTCATGCACAGATGTGAGAACTGGACCATAAAGAAGGCTGATCACCAAAGAACTGATACTTTTGAATTGTGGTGCTGGAGAAGACTCTTCAGAGTCCACTGGACTGCAGGGAGTTCAAACCAATCAATCCTAGAGGAAATCAACCCTGAATATTCATTGGTAGGACCAATACTGAAAGAAGCTGAAGTTCCAATACTTTGGCCATCTGATGCGAAGAGCCGACTCACTGGAAAAGACCCTGATGCTGGGAAAGACTGAAGGCAAAGGGAGAAGGGGGAGGCAGAGGATGAGATGGTTAGATAGCATCACTGACTCAATGGACATGAGTTTGTGCAAACTATGGGAGACAGTGAAAGACAGGGAAGTCTGGCATGCTGTAGTCCATGCAGTTGCAAAGAGTCAGACACAGCTCAGTGACTGAACAATTTTTAAAGCACCGAAACTGTCATTCAAGTAAGATGTACTGGGCAAAATCAGCTCTACTGTAAGCACTTCACTGACTCTTCAGTAAGCATTAAAGCAAAGCTGATTATTTTCCATAAAGCCAAGTGACACCCAGCCTGGACTGCTTAGAGTTCACAAAGGCATATAGTAAGCATCCCCTCCTAAAATAGAACCTAGAGACAAGGTACGCTCGAGTTCTCCAACATTGTCTCCACAGTTTGTACTTGAAGAGCATTTAAAACGGGCGCTTACCTGGTAGTATCAGTGCTGTTCTGTTATCAGATAAATAGAACTTAGGTTCACATCTCACATAAAGTGTGTGAAACCTGGTTGCATGTGTGTGGTAGGCAGTCAGTAAACATTTGAATCCTTTTACTTCTCAGTTAAGTTCAGGAGTTTATCATTTACCTGCCTTTCTGACCTTGTTGAATCAGCCTGTAGACCAGAGTGTTTGTTAATGTTACTGCAAGGGATTTTGAGAAAATTGGTATTACCATACAAAAAAATTTTTTTTGTAACAAAAAATGGAGTTTTTATTATTGCTTGTGCCTCAACTGTTTAAGTGCTCTTAAGTGCTATTAAGGCTTGGAGAATATCTTGGCTTGGCATATATTTGCAGAAGTGAATTCTGCTGAGTTTGGTGATTCAAAGCAGAATTTAAGTTTCTTGGTCGCCATTCCTTTGAGAAAGTTGACAGCTGTGCAGCTTCTCCCCAGTTGACATTTGCGTTCAACTTCAGAGCATTCACAGATCCCAGGTTAAGAACCCCTCCCTGCTTTCATGTCAGCAGGTGAGGATTATGTAGTAATAATGTTTTCCCAACTTGAGATGTATCGGAATCACGTGGAAACCTTGTTAACAGCAAATTGCTGGGCAGCAAGTCTGGGCAGGAACAGTATCAAATCAGCATTTCTAGCAAGTTCCCTGGTTTTGGTGATATTGGTGTTGGAGTCATGAGTATGACACAGACAGTGATGCTCAGTAGTGAAGTGGAAAATGTGAATAGGAAATGCTCATAGAGAAGAACTTAAGCTGTGTTAAGGTCACAGATGATGTACTGTAGCACTCTAAAAATGAGATATGTGCTTAAACCTGCCGCCTGCAGTGGAACATGATGGGAGGCCCCCCGTACAGGCCATCAGTTATCAGACTACGTTCAAAATAGGCCAGGCCATTAGATGTATTTTAGGAATTTTGTAGGGGAAATAAATTCAACTAGGCAGAAGTTACATCCTCTAAGCATTTTAGTTGTGAATTTTTAAGTTTTTACTCCACATTTATGTCTTTGGGTGAATCAGATGGATTTTCCCCTCTTTTTAGATTCAGGTTGTCTGGGACATTATACATATAATGTTTAAATACATAATTATACTAACTAAGTTATATGTGTAATGAATAGTACCATATAATCTTTGAGGTAGTAAATCCTGGTTTAATTTCCACTAATAACTGGATCAAGTACTTTGACGTAATACTGACAAGCTAGAGGTGGGGAGTGAAGTGGGAGAAAAGGGCAGAGAGGCTATGGCTAACCTGGGGCTGGCTTGATCTGAGAAATGGCGTGGTGCCGGATGCTCTGCACACGTCTCTGTGTGTTGTGTGGCCTGCACATTCAGGGACAGCAGCTAGGTCCCACTGGAATTTCATAAAAGTCCTCAAACCCAATTTGCCCTGCCTTTTATCGCATCGGAAAGTAGACATACTGAGCTGGCCTTTCTGTTTTTTCCTTGGTCAAGCGGGCACCTTTGAAGTTTTAAAATCAGAACATGTCTCCGTTTACCCCGAGTAACACAGCCCTAGTCCCCGTAGAGGCTGAACGTACTACTCAGTGACCTCCGCGCAGTGTTCACATCACACACAGTTGCTCTCCCTACTGACCGTTTGAAGAGGATAACTTTGTAGTTGTCAGCAGAGACTGATCTTTTATAGACCATTTTTCTTTCTTTTTCGGAGGGTGTGGGAGACATGTAATGAGGCTTGTGGGAATCTTAGTTCCCCTACCAGGGGTCACACCTGGGCCCTCGGCAGTGAAAGCATGGAGTCCTCACTGGACCATCAGGAACTTCTTACAGACCAGTTTGATCCATATCCCATTCCTGTGGAGCGCTGCAGTGGTTTGCAAAGGCTTCCTTTGCAGTTTTCTGTATGAATTAGGACCATAGTAGCAAGTATGGAAAACCAACTTGAATTAGCTTAGGAAACAATAGCATTTGTCAGCTCTTCAGGGAGACTATTCTGATTAGAACCTAGATCACCACACCAGGACAGCTCTTTCCATCTCTGCTTCTCACTGCTTGTTTCATTTTGACAAAGAGGAGGCTGGAGCACTGGGCTGTGGCAGCTGCAGACGTGTGTGATGACAGTCACACTTACTGAGCTCTGGTGGTGGTGGTTTAGTCACTCAGTTGTGTCCGACTCTTTTGCAACCTCAGGCTCCTCTGTCCATGGGAATTTCCCAGGCAGGAAAAATGGGAGTGGGTTGCCATTTTCTTCTCCAGCGGATCTTCCCAGCCCAGGGATCAACCCTGGGTCTCCTGCATTGGCAAGCGGATTCTTTACCACTAGTGCCACCTGGGAAGCCCTTTCTGAGCTCTAGAATGAATTAACTTACGAATGAATCCTCACTGTTTTACAAGGTATGCCCAATGTTGCATGGTAAGTGGAAAATTGAAGGATTTTTTCCTCCTAGTCTTAATTCGGAGGAGCCTGGTAGGCTGCAGTCCATGGGGTCGCTGAGAGTCGGACACGACTGAGCGACTTCACTTTCACTTTTCACTTTCATGCATTGGAGAAGGAAATGGCAACCCACTCCAGTATTCTTGCCTGGAGAATCCCAGGGACGGTGGAGCCTGGTGGGCTGCCGTCTACGGGGTCGCACAGAGTCGGACACGACTGAAGCGACTTAGCAGCAGCAGCAGCAGCAGTTGTAGAAATTAGGGATTAAAAGCTAATTAAGAGCAGTATTTCCAGATTATTTCCTTCACAGGATTGGGGAGAAAATAATTGGGCGCAGATTCCCCAGTGACAATGATGACCCAGGAACTTCTCTGGGGGTCCAGTGGTCAAGAATCCGCCTGCCAATGCAGGGAACACAGGTTCGATCCCTGATTCAGGAAGATTCCACATGCCACGGGGCAACTAGGTCTGTGCTCTGCAACTACTGAAGCCCCATGCCCTAAAGCCCGTGCTCTGCAACAGGAGAAACCACTGCAGTGAGAGGCCCTTGCACCACAACGGCGAGGAGCCCCTGTCTGCCACAACTAGAGAAAGCCCCCAGCAACACAGACCCAATGCAGCCAGAAATAAATAAATACATATCTTTTTTAACAGAAGATGATCCAAGTGTTATACAGCACAAACAATGGCCAGAGGCATCATAAATAAGCCTTCAAATGGCTATGGCTTCAGTATAGTTTTGTCTTTTTTGTTTAGTCGCTAGGTCGACCCCATGGACTGTAGCCCACTAGGCTCTTCTGTCCATGGGATTTCCCAGGCAAGAATCCTGGAGCGGGTGGCCATTTCCTTTTCCAGGAGATCTTCTTGACTCAGGTATTGAACCCTCGTCTCCTGCATTGGCAGGCGGGTTCTTTACCACTGAACCACCGGGTTAGTATAGTTTAATTATGTAAATACTCTGTAACCTGTCTAAGATTTCTCTACCAGAGGCCGGGCTGGCATCTAGGTTCTCAAGAGCCAGGATACATTGTAACCTTCTCTGACCTCAGATTATTTCCCCAAGAATCGCCTACATTTACCAAAGAGACAAAACAAGCAAAACAGACCTGCCGCCCTAATACAATATTTTGAAAATCATGTCCAACTGTATTATGTACACTTAACATTATCTGGCCATACAGAAATGATGTCCCTTGAAAACTCAGCTCAGTGGACAGGAAGCCAAGAAAAGGATCTGTTTAGTGTAATTTCTCCTTCAATCAGAATTTATCTCCATATCAACAAAATAAGTGTCAATGTGGACTGTCATTCAGGCACAAAAAAAAAATAACTCGAGTATAAGCCTGAGTGTTCTAATAATGTTCATTAAAACAGGATTCTTCCAGTCCAATTATGTTCATAATTCTCAATCAATGGTACAATCAACATGACTGAATGCATCCTTTGTGGTACTAGAAACTGAACTCTAAATTTAGGCTGATGTACAGAGAACACAATGCTTACTTTGAAAAATGCTGGGAGCTGATCCAGCCACGCCCGGATTTCAGGTCGGGGTAACCTTTCTGGAGAGAACACATACCTTCCCAAGAGCTCAGTGTTTACATTTGTTGAGAGCTACACCTGCAGAAACGCTTCTCAAGTTTCTATTGTTTTTCCTTAACCTTTCATTTCCTTATGCTCCTGTTTTTTCTGAGCCAGTAGCTAAGGGGTAAAGGTGAAGGTGTTTGTTGCTCAGTCACGTCCAACTTTTTTCGCCCCATGGACTATAGCCTGCCAGGCTCCTCTGTCCATGGGATTCTCCAGGCAAGAATATTGGAGTGGGTAGCCATTCACTTCTCCAGGGGATCTTCCCGACCCAAGGATTGAACCTGGGTCTCCTGCGTTGCAGGCACATTCTTTACCATCTGAGCCACCAGGAAAGCCCCAAAGGGGTACTAAGGGTCAGATTCAGACAGAAGAAGCCCACTCCGTGGACCGGGAGTAGGCTGAGTGGGAGACAAACCACAGGGCTGGATAAGTGCCAAGTAGTGGGAGAAACTCAGGCTGAGAGCAGGTAAGACAGAAAGTAACTGGCGGTGTCCACCTAGGGAACTGGTGCTTGCTCTGGTCCTCAGAGGAGACTGCACAGGCCCAGCTGGCTACCTGGGAACCAGTTTTTATTTATTTATTTGAACACTCAGCTCTTAGTTCCCTGACCAGGAATCGAACCTGCACCCTTTATAGTGGAAGCATGGAGTCTTAACCACTGGACCACCAGGGAAGTCCCTGGGAATCCGTTTTCTAAGCAATGAATCTGCCCTATTAACATTCCAGCTGAAACTCTTATAATTCCACAAGGACTGGTTATCTTTCTCTTTACTGGTATCACTTCTTGGCCTAGCTCTTATGGAATTATACCTTCAAGCCTACCTACTGTTTCTCTGAATCTTACTATCAAAAATTACTCCTCCCCACCTCAGATAGGGGGCATCACCCTCTGAACTTTTTTTTCAGACTTTTATAGCTGATTAACAATGTCGTGATAGTTCCAGGTGCACAGCAGTGACTCAGTCATCCATATGCATGTATCCAGTGTCTCCTAACTGTCCAGCACCTCCCCAGACCCAACCCACAAGCATCGAGCCCTCTTCAGGCACAGCAATAGGTCACAGTGTAGGGGTAGTGATGGAAAAGATAAAAATAGATGTCACATTTCTCACCCTAAAGGAATGCAAACGCTGAGGAGGAAGGGCAGAGGGGCTTTTCACTTAGCAGGTAGTTATAATTCAGTGCTGGGAGCAGTGGCAGGGAGCATAGGAGTACCTCTGGGAGGTGGGTTATCAAGGACGGCTTCTGGAGGAGGTGACACCCAAGGAGGGTTTCAAAGGATGCATAGGAATAGTCAGAGATGATAGGAAGGGCAGCTCGGAGAAGACATCATAAAAAGCTACCAAAAAAATAAAAAGGGGGAAATCGCAGAAGTGTTGCTGGAATATGAAGCATGAGGACTTAGGTACAAAGCACTGAGGGGAGAAAGATGGGGTGAGAGAGGAGGGGGTTCAGGTCAGAGAGTCCTGCTGTGTTGGGGAGCTCCCTGGCGGTCTAGGGGTTCATGCCCAGGTTCAATTCCTGGTCAGGGGACTGAGATCCTGCAAGCTGCATAACATGGCCAAAATTTAAAAACATAAAATATGTATATATTAAAAAAATACACAATGGGACTTCCCAGGCGGTCCAGAGTTTAAGACTCTGGGCTTCCACTTCAAGGGGCACCGGTTCAGTCATGGGTGGGGAAGCTAAGATGCCCCACGGTATGGCCAAAAAATTAAACAAATGAACAATCAAAAATGCCTCACCAAACTTGAAATGAAAATCGGTTTTCTAAATGTCTGCATATGATCTATTTAAATAGAGGATGCATCTTGTCAACTTCTGTTTCTTACTCACAATTTGTCGTCCTTCAGGCACTAAGTCGTGTCTGACTCTTTGCGACCCCACGGAGCGCAGCACTCCAGGCCTCCCTGCCCATCACCGACTCCTGCAGCCTACTCAGACTCACGCCCACTCACCGTGAAACGGAGCAGGACCCTGCCTATAGTCCTTGCCCCCCGTCCCCATGTCCTCTGCCTGCCTGCCTTTTGTCTGTGGAAAAACTTTAGCCAAAGAATAAGCTGAATCAGAGAAGTGAGAAAATGCAGAAACAAAGGAAAATAGTCAAAGGAGACCAAATAATAATACGAGTCAAGGACCTTTAGTTCCTTCTCAAGGGCTATAGAGACTATCTGAGCCATATCCTGTGAGCTGTCTTATAAACACAAAAACCTCAGGTAAGTTTACTTGATGGTAAGACCATAGCCATGACATAAGCAGCCACAATTGCGAGAATGGGCATCAAGGAAATTGGAACCAACCAACCACTGATGACCAATTTCAAGATGACTGTCAGTGCTGACTGTGCTGTTTCTGCCCGTAGCCCCTCCCTCAGCTTATAAAAGCTCTTGTCCACTGGTTGTCAGTAGGGGAAAGCCCTCCTTTGGACAGAAGTCTGCCCTCCCCCTCTGTGGTCAGCATCCAAAATAAAGCAAACTTTCCTTTCCACCAATCTTGGTTCTTTTGAGCAGCAAGCAACCGCACCCCACTTTCCGTGGCAACTTACACTGTGAAAAACCGTGATTCACTCCCCTTCCTGCAAGTCTTTGTGAACTATGAACCTACTAGTGAAATTCACTGCATGCCTCTGTCCCCAACCACCCTGCCAGTCCTTTCTGCCCCTCTTTAAGTAGGTTTCTATAACTGCCACTCTAGATTAGCCCTCAGGGATGCTGAGCTATTGAGCACCTAACAATTGCTATGAGTCTACGTTCAGGTATGAAGGTAGTACTTATATGTGCCAACAACAGCGATACTGCAGCCAAGAGAAGGGAGGTATTTCAAGCATGGTAGGCTTGGGGTCACCTCCCCACAGGGCTGACACCCACAGGCAAGCTGGCATAACAGCAGAAACTAGTGCATTGGGACATCACCAGGAAGAGGCTCTACAGGTCACACCGACCTTCCCAGACAACATATGGGAAACAGAACTTTGAAAAGAAACCCAGTCCTGAATCTAAAGGGGGAATCTGCTGCTGTTTCCTGCCTCTATGCCTCAAATACCTTAGCCCCAAATTATCATGAACAATGGGAAAGACTTCACAGTATATCAAAACAAGAGACTGCAAAGGGGAATTTCTAATAAGAAAATGGGACCTAACAATTGAGAAGTGACTTGGGGTCAGCTCCAGCTAGAATGCCTCTCCGCACATTTCAACTCACTGTGACTTACTCTCCCAGGCAATAAAATATCAGACTAGATTTACTGAACCAAGTCAGTTGAGACCTGGACACCTGGTCAAGTCTTAGACTAGAGATGTTCAAGCCAGAGTGATAACTTGTAAACATCCAAAGATGAAACAGCCCATGAACTTTGAGCATCAGTATAACACTGTGTAACAGCCTCTAAGAGAAACACTACTGACTTCAATTCATAGGATGCTTATTCAAAATCAGTCTCACTATGTCACAATTGTTCTTATCAAGGACTATGAAAGGCACTCATTCAAAAGACTGAGCTATTGTATGTCAATTATACCTCAATTTAAAAAAAAAAGACTGAGCTCAAGGTCAGAAACTATGTGATACACCCTCAAAGGTAGTTTTGCCAGCGCTCCAGGAAACTGGCATATTTCTTAGATCACTATGCTGCTGCTGCTAAGTGGCTTCAGTCGTGCCCGACTCTGTGCGACCCCATAAATGGCATATAGCACAGTTATAAGATGGTAGTGTGTGTGCTGGTCACTCAGTCATGTCTGACTCTTTGGGACCCCATGGACTGTAGTTGCCAGGCTCCTCTATCCATGGAATTCTCCAGGCAAGAATATTTGAGTGGGTTGCCATTCCTTCCCTTCAGGGGACCTTCCCGACGCAGTGATCAAACCCGAGTCTCCTGCACTGCGGGCAGATTCTTCATCATCTTAGCCACCAGGGAGGCCCGTAAGACAGTAGAGCTGCCACTAAAAAGCAAGTTGACTAATTGCTTCCCAGGCATTTTTTTTTTCCCCAAATAATTTCAAAGAAGAGCTGAATGTTAGCAAACTCAATCTACGGATAAGGGGTTAAAAAAAAAAACCAACAGGAATGGAAGTTCATACCCACCTGGGATCCTATTAAGAGTCACCCAGAAATGTTCATCAGGAGAATAGGTATCTTTGGACCACTGGAGCAGATCAATGGCCCTTTGGTCTTGGAAGACAAACTTGACAAAGTCTCTGGTGAGGGCCACGTAGGCAGTGCCAAAGTAGATGGTCAACTGGTGGGGAGGTGAGGTTTTCAAAATACCGGTATTTTTCATATAAGAGCCACCTCTGCCCAGGTGCTCCTGGTAGACATATCGAGTCCGCTTTACCGCATGGTCGGGAGGCAGCACCCCAGGGGTGATATTTTTCCCTTTAAAGCCTTTGAGATACTGAACGATCTCCCTGTTGCTTTTCAGGGGGAAATCTTGCCCGCAGGTGTTGATGGAGTATTTCCACGGAACTTCAGACGCTAAAAGGTCTTCCAGGCAGTTCAGGTCAGCCTGGAGCCTGGAAATTCCTGCATAGACCACAGGCTCCATCTTTGAAGCAAGAAAAGCATTCTTGAAGCAACTCAGCAGCTTCCACACAGACTTCTTAAACTGAATTGTGGCTTTCTCATCCACATGAACACAGTAGACGTTCTGGGGCATGTAGACGGCCCTGAAGAGTCTTTCAAAAGTGTTAAAGTCCTTATGGATGACCATGACATATGCCAAAGGGAACTCGGCTTCTTCTTTCGACAAAGGCCTTGTGATGTAGCGATTCTGGATCAGGTAGTCCTTGCAAGGGACACTTCCCACGGGGGACGTCAATGTCTTTTCCCACAAGAAGGTTGACTTCTCATCTAAGGCATCCTTACAGGCGTGTATCCTCAAGTCCCTTTCAATGGAGCTATTCCTGTGACTTTTCAGTTGGCTTAACTGGCCGCCGTAAAGGATCACAAAAATAACCACACTGACTCCCATGAAAGCAAAAAACCAATACCTCCAGAAGTTCATTATTTTCACTTCCCTGGGGAAGGAATCTCTCTCCAAAGACTGAGAAACAATCGGTTCCTGAAGGAAGAGTGACGAGGTGGAACTGACTTCTTTTGCCAATCTTGAATTTCAACAGCTTCTCAAGTGGGCTTCCTTCTGCCGGGTCCTTTAATCTTCATTTACTCTCTGCTTCTGGGTGCTGTCTGTCCTCTCCTAGCAACGGCCAAAGATGCTTCTTAAAGTGCCCTGGGCTTCTGACCTCCGTGGTGCCACCCAGCTGCTGGCAGAAGGTGCCGGGCTCAGGGCAGCTCCAGGAAGCCCTTCTCATCTGCATACCAGATGCCAGTGGGCGTTCTGTCTGGTATGCTGGCTCCTTTCACCGGGACTGTTTCCTGGGCTTCACTCCGCCCCCCTCCATCCAATCTTTGTGGCCTGATCTCCCTCCTCACGCTTTCCCCTTCCTTTTCAAGTTAAGCGGTTCTCCTTTTTCTGGCTGGCCCCGCCAAGCTGCTAGCAGTCCTTAAAAACCGCTGCCTGTGGACTTCTCCTCCACGGGTTTATTTCTCTTTCTGGGTCTCTGCCACTTTATTTCATTTCAGTGTTATCTCTACCTCTGGGCGTATAAGACAGACTCAGATAAGAAACATGCCTAAGTAGAAGATTATTCGAGGAAAAAAAAAATCTGATGGCAAGGTAAGTGTTCCCTGAATTAAATCAGACAGTTACTGATGATGTTAGGTAGCATGTATATGTCCATGGGTAGAGGGAAAAAAGAATTACACTCTCAAGGGCATGGGATGAGGGCAGAGGGAAGCTGGGAGTGACTTGATATTCAAGGGTCGGTGTGGAGGCATAAATGGAACACACTTTAGTTCTGCCTGCCTGGGAGAAAGGTGATAGCTTGTTCCCAGAGAGCAAAGGTTGGTTCCCATTTCACACAGAGCTTCAGATCACTGGAGCTGTTGACACAGTATTATCTAGCATGTGTGGCGTAACTAGCCACTGGGTCTCTTTAACAGCCTGACATCCTCAGACTGGAGGTCACTTCAGAGAACTCCAAAGAGTCGCCTCTCCACCCAGCCCCTCTCCTACTTCCTTGCTCTGAAGGGAGAACAAAGGCTTCGGGACTGAGGCAAAATTCCTGGAAGTCTCCTTCAGTGTAGTTCAGGGAAGCCAGGAAGAGCAGCTCAGCAGGTCTGGTCACATTACAGATGCCTTCTCATAGCTCACCTGAGTCAGGTGCCTCCAGCGCTCAGCAAACGTGGAGCGCGTTCAAGGCAGGTGGTAAGGATGCTTCTGGGGGAAAGTTACTGAGCCAACTAAGAGATTAACTCTGGCAGCCACAGAAGCTAAAAGCGGCCCTGCTCCCACCGCTCTCCTGCAGTCACTCAACAATCTTACCTGTCTAGGCGTGACA
The DNA here is from genome assembly GCF_054371585.1 of Giraffa tippelskirchi. Taxonomy (NCBI): domain Eukaryota; kingdom Metazoa; phylum Chordata; class Mammalia; order Artiodactyla; family Giraffidae; genus Giraffa; species Giraffa tippelskirchi. The sequence continues at coordinate 158,152,921 of NC_137282.1, forward strand.
TGGCAGCTGAGCAGCTGCTTCTGTTAGGAAGACACGGGTCTGTAATGCCGCCCTCTACCCATCCCCCTTCCCTCCCACCCCACCCCTCAGCTGCCTATGGTTCGCTGCACTGATGAATGGCATCAGTGACATGGATGTGACCGAGAATGAAAATTGTCACCCGCCATGTCAGTCAACAAAGGAGGTTTCCGCCATCAAGCCATCACATGACAGCCACCCCCCTCCCGCCTTCCCCCACTCACGGGGGTGAGTCCTGAGGGGACTCAGGATGGAAACACAGGATGCCTGCCATCAAGCCACCATCAGTCACTGCAGCCGCCCCCAGCAGTGACCCTCAGAGACTTGGAATGACAAAGCACTGGATACAGGCCAAAGGATGATTTCATTGAGCCCAGACTCCTGCATCTTTCCAGAAATAGAAGAGTGCTAAATTCACTAACCTGAGATGTCTGGTTTTCTTTCATTAACAGTCATCTTTTGAGGTTCCTACTACCTGGTCTTTGTGATAAAAAAAAGTCTGTATATCCTGGCTCCTCCTTTATCTCTTCAGAGCAATGCCAGGCTTCAAGTCCTCAGAATGTCTGCCAAATAAAAGAAGTCTCGGGACTTCCTGGCTGGTCCAGAGTTTAAGAATCTGCCTTGCAGTGCAAGGGACTTGCTCAGCTTCTATCCCTGGTCAGGGAACTAAGATTCCTCCTGGTTGAAGCAACTAAGCCCACTGGCCACAAGTACTGAAAGCCCCAAACTCTGGAACCTGAGTGCTGCAACTGAGACCCAACACAGCCAAATAAATAAATACATAAATAAATTAGTGCTTTTTTAAAAAAGAAGAAACACATAATTCTCAACTTTCAGGTTGTGCAATTTTTTTTCAGTCGACCTGACGGATATTGACTTGGAGATAGACCCAAAAAGCTGGCAGGAATCTTAAAGATCACCCAACACAATTCTATATTTTACAGACCAGGAGATTAAGGCTAATACAAATATTTTTCCCAAAGTTATTCAGCTGGGTAGAACCCAAAGTCTTAATTCTGCAGCTCCCTGGTCCAAAAGCTGGAGCCAGTCTAATTGTTGTCAAATCCCAGCTGGTCAGTGACCGGTTGTATGAGCAGGGTAGAGTTACTTAACCTCAGGTTCTTTGTTTTTGAGATGGAAATAACAGTACTTCCTATTTCACATGGTTCTTAAGAACATTGAGTGAGATAGCTCTCATCCAGGGTTTATGTATCTGTTTATGTTCAATAAACATTAGCAATTCTTGTTGCTTTTGTTTCCTTTTCGAAAAATATTCAACATTTCTGACCCTGTTAACGAACTGATATTTTGACTTCTGTTCTCAGTAATGGAAAAGAAAAACATTTACCTTCTTAGAGCTTTAAAATGGTTTGATTTACTGCCACTCCAAGAGTGAAGGTTAAATGTTTCTCACTATTTTCTTTCCCCGCTGAAATCTCCCTTTACCCTGAGACTGGGGAGAGTAGGAATGTGAGTGTATGAAGGAAAGTACTGAATGGTCTGCTTTCATATCTTGACATCCCTTCATTCTTACTTCTTGTTAGAGACACACCCTTTTCTTCAAAGAATAATGGCAGGACTTAGGGGAGGCTGAGCTATTTCAAATCCTAAAAGATGATGCTGTGAAAGTGCTGCACTCAATATGCCACCAAATTTGGAAAACTCAGCAGTGGCCACAGGACTGGAAAAGGTCAGTTTTCATTTCAATCCCAAAGAAAGGCAATGCCAAAGAATGTTCAAACTACCTTATAATTGCACTCATCTCAGACACTAGCAAAGTAGTGCTCAAAATTCTCCAACTTAGGCTTCAACAGTATGTGAACCATGAACTTTCAGATGTTCAAACTGGATTTAGAAAAGGCGGAGGAACCAGAGATCAAATTGCCAACATCCATTGGATCATAGAAAAAGCAAGAGAGTTCCAGAAAAACATCTACTTCTGCTTCATTGACTATGCTAAAGCCTTTGATTGTGTGGATCACAACAAATTGTGGAAAATGGGAATACCAGACCACCTTACCTGCCTCCTGAGAAATCTGTATGCCGGTCAAGAAACAACAATTGGAACTGGACATGGAACAACAGGCTGGTTCCAAGTAGGAAAAGGAGTATGTCAAGGCTGTATACTGTTGCCCTGCTTATTTAACTTATATGCAGAGTACATCATGTGAAATGCCAGGCTGGCTGAAGCACAAGCTGGAATCGAGATTTCTGGGAGAAATATCAATAACCTCAGATATGCAGATGACACCACTCTTATGGCAGAAAGCGAAGAACTGAAGAGCCTCTTGATGAAAGTGAAAGAGGAGAGTGAAAAAATTGGTTTAAAGCTCAACATTCAGAAAACTAAGAACATGGCATCTGGTCCCATCACTTCATGGCAAATAGATGGGGAAACAATGGAAACAGTGAGTTTATTTTCTTGGGCTCCAAAATCACTGCAGATGGTGACTGCAGCCATGAAGTCAAAAGACGCTAAGCTATGACCAAGTTAGATAGCATATTAAAAAGCAGAGACGTTACTTTGCCAACAAAGGTCCATATAGTCAAAACTATTGTTTTTCCAGTAGTCATGCATGGGTGTGAGAGCTGGACCATAAAGAAAGCTGAGCACCAAAGAATTGATGCTTTTGACTGTGGTGTTGGAGAAGACTCTTGAGAGTCCCTTGGACTGCAAGTAGATCAAACCAGTCAATCCTAAAGGAAGTCAGTCCTGAATACTCATTGGAAGGACTGATGTTGTAGCTAAAGCTCCAATACTTTGGCCACCTGATGCAAAGAATTGACTCATTGGAAAAGACCCTGCTGCTGGGAAAGATTGAAGGCAGGAAGAGAAGGGGATGATAGAGGATGAGATGGTTGGATGGCATCACCAACTCGATGGACATGAATTTTAGCAAGTTCCGGGAGATGGTGATGGATAGGGAAGCCTGGCGTGCTGCAGTCCATGGGGTCGTAAAGAGTCGGACACGACTGAGCGACTGCACTGAACTGAAAACTGACTGAGGAGGGGAGGGAGAGGAAAGGGGGGAGGCAGAGGGCTCTCATAGGAAACAGCAGGGAAGAGAGTAGGGCACAACCTTTGAAAGAATGACACAATCCTAGGAGACTATTAGAGCCAAATAGGTCCAAGATGGCAGATGGAGGAGCCTCGTCATATGCTCATTGTAATACGTCAGCTAAATGATACACCACCAGCACCGTGACAGCCTAACCACAATAGGTCAAAGAAATGGGTGATGGCCCAATTCCTGGAAATCCCTGCCCCTTCCCACAAATAATTGGAATAAGCCTCCCATTTATTTAGCCTATGAAACTACCCAGCCCATAAAAACTAACCACACCATATTTTGAGGTTTTCTCTCACCTCTTGAGATGGGCCACACTCTGTCTATGGTGTATTTATCTCTAAATAAGTCCACTTCTTACCTATCACTTCATCTTTGAATTCTTTCTCGATGAGGCAAGAACGTTAAATTCACCGGGAACACCTGCAGGTTCAGTTGGTTGTCCCCCTCTCTTTGCCTGGATCCCCCATCCTACAATGGGGAGCTCTGGTCCAATGCCAAGGCAAAACAAACTCAACAAATCTTTAATCATGATTTATCAAAGCAGTTTGCAAATGAGAAGCGGGTGCAACGTGACTAACAGTTCAAAATAACATGATCCAAAACCCCCTTCTACAGTCTGTCCTGCCTTATTTACAAGGAGCTAGAGGAACAGCCAGAGATTAGAGTGCGATGCCTTTTGCAGTGGTTGGCCCAGCCGTAGGTTTGTTTCGCCTGGTATCTGAGGCAACTGAGCAGGCATTTTCTTCCGGCAAATAATGGGGCAGGCTAAGCTAATAACTTCCAACCAGGACAGGATATCTGCTCTCTTCCCTCTGGTTGGCTTAACATATTGAAAACTGTCATCAAGTGGACATTCTGTATCACTCCCTGCCTCTCTCTGCCCCCAGGATATGTTTATGGTCACAATCAAGGAGACAGCAAGCATAAGGAGATAGCCGCTGACATCAAACAGGGCTCTGTTGCAGGAAGGGGGAGCCCTTCCAGGGCCCGAGAGTGGGCTCTTGTCTAACACTCGGAAACGTATTGTCTGAGGAGACACATGTGCTGACAAAGGAAGAGACTTTATTGGGAAGGGGTGCCTGGGTGGAGAGCAGCAGGGTGAGGGGACCCAGGACAACTGCTCTGCCACGTGGCTCACTGTCTCGGGTTTTATGGCGATGGGTTTAGTTTCCGGGTTGTTTTTGGCCGATCATTCTGACTCAGGGTCCTTCCCCGTGGTGCACACAGTGCTCAGCCAAGATGGACGTCAGTGAGAAGGATTCTGGGAGGTGGTAGGACACGCGGCGTCTCCTTTTGACCCTTCCTGAACTCTTCCAGATGACGGTGGCTTGTTAGTTCCAGGCTCCTTACCAAGACCTCCTGTCGTAAAATAACTCACGCAAATAATTGCTATGGTGCTTGGCCAGGGTGGGCGGTTTCAGTCGTGCGCTTCCCCCAACAATTTTAGTTCTCATTAACCTCATTTGAGCTGTGTGTCCACCCCAGCTGGGCTCTCAGAGGTAAAACGTGAATGCCTTCTTGCCCAGCCAGGGTTACAGCCTGGGCCTGATCTGTTCTCAAGCCCTTATAATGTTCCTGCTTTTTTTCAGCACAAGTACTGGCTACTGCATCAAGGCAATGTTTTTTGTTTTTTGTTGGGCGCTCTCATGTCCACCAAGGTCACATCATCCTGTTTCCCACCCAAGGCTTGAGCTGTGTCATTCTGACAACCTCAAACACTTTGACCATCTCGAAACCAAGAAGGTAAACAAGAAAAGGTCTCTTGGACCAAAATAAAGATCACACATCATATGCTGGATTCACACACCTGAATGTGTACAGACAGGTAAATGAAAAAAAAAAAAAAAGTAGGTAAAGCTGGTGAAGGGCAGGAAAAACAGTACTAGTGGATTCCTGAGTGGCAGCTAACACTTGGCCATGGTGTCGGGGAGGCTGAGAGAAGGTGGGGACGGTGGTGAAGATTCGTTAGTGCTTGCCCCACTTACAGCTTTCAAACTGTCCTGGAGAAGACTATTGAGAGTCCCCTGGACAGCAAGGAGATCAATCCTAAAGGAAATCAGTCCTGAATATTCATTGGAAGGACCGATGTTGAAGCTGAAGCTCCAATTCTTTGGCCACCTGATGCGAAGAACTGACTCATTGGAAAAGACCCTGATGCTGAGAAAGACTGAAGGCAGGAGAAGGGGACGACAGAGGATGAGACAGTTGGATGGCATCACTGACTCGATGGACATGAGTTTGAGCAAGCTCCGGGAGGTGGCGATGGACAGGGAAGCCAGGAGTGCTGTAGTCCATGGGGTCGCAGAGTTGGACACGACTGAGCAACTGGAAACTGAACTGATGGGGGGAGAGGAAATGTTGAAATCATTGGTCTGGGTGAGAGGCGCATGCTGACCATCAAAACTTTGCAAACTATAGTGCAGAAAAGCTATGTGACCCTCCAACACATGTCCTCAGGCCACTGTGGCTTGAGCACAGAGTGATGTATAATAAGAGTGAACCTGAAATACATTTAGGACCTCTCTGGAATACACTTAGGACCTCCCTGGAGGTGCAGTGGCTAAGAGTCTGCCTGCCAATGCAGGGTCCCAGAAGATTCCACATGCCTAGGAGCCACTAAGCCCATGTGCCACAACTATTAGAGCCTGTCCCCAGGTGGCACTAGTGGTAAAGAATCTGCCTGCAGATCCTGGAGACAGGAGACTCAGGTTCCATTCCTGGGTTGGGAAGAGGAGGAAATGGCGACCTACTCCAGTATTCTTGCCTGGGAAATCCCACGGACAGAGGAGTCTAGCAGACTACAGTCCATAGGGTCACAAAGAGTCAGACACAACTGAAGTGACTTAGCACAACATTTGGAAAAAACCTACTCGTGGCTTTGTCTAAAGCAGGTCAAGAAAAAAATGTCACATACTGTTCAGGTCAGAGGATGAAAGACAGGCATTGAGAAACCACATTAAGAACTGGTTAGTCAGGCCAAGAAAATTTAATTTTCTTTTTCTCTATGAGGAGCTGTCAGTGTTCATATGGGCTGCAGCATGTAATTTTTGAATTGGGGTCATCACAATGCATTGTATTTTTATGATCTACATGAAAAGAATCTGTAATGGAAGTAATTCCTACCTCAAAACAATGCAAGGCCTTGGGTCTGCATTAAATGATATGATCCATGTTCATGTCAAAAAAAAAAAAAAAGGCTCAGAATGTTTGCTTTCTTTACCTTAAATTCAATCATCATTCTTTCATATCATTCCTGAGCTAAACAGATTAAAGTCAAACAATCAATAATGATGAAAATAAACGTAATGCATATGAAAGAAAAGGAAAAATGGTTGGTTAGAAAAATAGTATAACTGCTGATGTGTAAGTTTGGTTTTTGTTTTTAACCACTCCATGCCACACAAGAAATTCTCTATAACTGCTGCTTTTGATATTGCTTTCTAAGACTGCAGATTTGTTCACTCCAAGATCCAGAAGAAAAAAAAAATCACTAAAAATCTTAGCAGGGTCATTTTCTTTATCAAATGATGGGTTACTGCCATCATTGTTGCCCAAAGCAACAACCCTGTACAAACCCAGATCTGGTCTTTAAAGTAGGGTCTTCTGCTATTACATGTTCTTTTTATTTCTTTGGTGCAGAGTTAGGTGCCCATTGGTTAAGTTCACAGATAGTGGACTATGGATTGGAGCACAGTCTGGCTTGTACTGGTGCTGCCCCCAGGATGAACTTGGCATTGAGCAGCCTTCCCAAGATGAACCAGATGCTTTGGAAAAACAGAGAGAGGGAGAACAGTCCTGTTGCTGTTGACCAGGGGAGTAAGGACTTTAGGAAAATTCCCAGAAAACCTGAAGATGCTAGAAGATGCAGTCTGAAGCTGACCCATTAAGATTTGGCAAAGGGATCTAGACTCTGTGTGTGTGTGTGTGTGTGTGTGTGTGTGTGTGTGTGTGTGTGGTGACAGAGCGCGGGTGGTTGATCTGAAGCTGAGTTGGCAGAAGTGCTGATGGGCATATAAAACGTTATTTCCATTTGATTCAGTTCAGTAAATATTTATTCTTATTGCACTGGATGCTTCGTATGTTGAGCTGCCAAAAATATAAAAGACCCCAAAGAGATAATAGTTGTCAGGGCAATATGATTTCCACGTTCACAATTATAGCACAAAGAAGATCACAGAATGACATAAAGGAGTTACAACTAGGTTTAGCACATTGAGATAAAAAATCAGCAAACACTTCCCACATGACAAGGCCTTGAATGTAGACATATTCAGGCCATTATCTAAACAGGAGAAATTGAAGAGAATGACTCAAGGAAAGAGGAAGAAAAGTAGCAAAGGCAGAAATACAAGGCATGGTTTTTCTGGAGTGTCCCTTTCAGGGAAGGCAGCCTTGGGAACTAATTAATCAGTGACATTGATGTGGCGTTCCACAGGGCTTTGCAAACATCCAACATCCAACGTTGAGATGACTGGATTGAATAATTCAGTAAGCTGTTGCTGAAAGTTACTGAGGCTTTTGGAATTGAGAAGTTACTCTTAGAAGAAAAATATGTCAAGAGTGTTAGAATGATTTGAAGAGGGAGACTTGTGGGCCAGAGACACCACATGATCTAACGATCACTTGAGAGGTTGGCACCACGGGCCGAAGTTAGAGCAGTAATGATGGAACCACAATGGCGATGCTTACTGGACACACGCAGAATGTATGGAATGTGCTGATTAGGTCTGAGGGGCTGGAAGAGGAGATGTCAGCTGACCTGGAAGACGGCGGTGCCTGGGGTTCTGGAGAAGGGGGCTATGGGAAGTAGGCAATAAAACAGGGGGGTGGGTATGAGCAAGGGCCAGTGAGCGCCTCGGGAATAGATACCCAAAAGCCTGGGAGGAATGCAGAGAGGGCCTGGGGAGCACAATGGAGACTTATGATTCATCAGGACAGAATGGGGTTGAGCTTGGAGGCCAATGAGGTCACCAAGGGAGACGAACAGCAGGAGCCCAAAAGCAAACCTGGTAAAGACTCTCGGGGGATGTTTATTGAGACCTAAACTCTCCCCAGTTCTACATTTCACTGAGACCAGTGGCTCTAAATCAACTATTATCCAAGTCTCAGTTCAGTGGTTGGTGACCAAGAATACGAAAAGAACAGAATCCAATTAAATACATTTCCAAAGAGGGATTATAAAAGCAATGCCTTTTAACACACGTGGCAACTTTTTCCTAAGGTGGAAGCCATCACTCCAAGTTCTGGGTGACAAAGTATTGTCCAAAGACTGCTGGCTTCAGGCAGTCATTCCTTCATGGCACTTTTATCTCTGTCTGCATTTTCGGAGTAAGAACACCTTTTCGAAAAGAGCGATTCTATACGATGCATTGAGGATCGGCGGCAGAACCCTACACTAGAAGCAGGATGATCTGAATTTGGGCCTTGACTTTGCCAATTCCTAGCCAAAAAATAAACTCAACAAACATTTAGAGAAGGTGCTCATACCACAGGTAGGCTGGGTTTCAAAGTCAACAGGTACAGGGGAGACAGCGTGCAGTCAGAATTCCTCTGGAGAAAGGCCCAGGGAAGGAGCTCCGTTAAGATGACACAGTCTCTCCATAATTCCGACAAGGCACATTCTCCCTTGAATCCAGGTCCAGAGAGTGACATCTTACGAGCACTGGATGGAGAGCTTGGCTTTAGCTGAGGAGCCGTGTCATGAGATCACACTGTCTCTTTAAGGTTGGTGAGCTCCGAAAACCAAGACCCCCCTCATGGCAATAAGCAGAATCCACCAGGGGACCCCAGACTCATTGTGTGGAATGGTGGGCAGGGGAGGGATGACCATCTAAACTTACATACACTGCGCGTGTGCACGTGTGTGTGTGTGTGTATGTGTGTGTGTGGACAGAGAGAGAGAGAAAATATAGTTGAGTTTACGCAAGTTAAATAACTCCGAGGAGTCGGGACTCCAGTGCTCATTTGCCAGACGTTGTGCAGCGAATAAGGAAAAAGAAATCAGCAGGTGGCTGGGCTACCTTTGCAGGTGAGTCTCCCAGGGCCTCTCAGAACACAGACGCAGCACCGGAAGACCGACAGGAGTACATGGGATACAGGGGGATGGAGTTCATTGGAGCGAGCATCAGGAAGGCTCTTTAGAGAAGGTGACTCTAAGCTGAATCTTTGAAGAAAAGCACATGCCAATCAGAGGAGGGAGAGGGAGGCAGAGCCTTCTAGAGCCTCTGGGCCGGGGGACCGGCAAGAGTCGAGGCAGGGAGGCTGAGCCCTTTGAAGGTCAAGGGGGCCCCCTTGACCTTCAAAGTCCCCTTCCAACAGAGGGGCTGGGATGAGCCCCCTTCCAGCAGAGGGGCCAGGATGTCACGCTTAGGTAATGGGGATCCACGGCTAGTGTCTAAGGAGAGAGACATGGTCACAGGACCACAGTGCTTTTATCAAGGTCATTCTGTCACTGGAGGATGGATTAAAGCAGGCTGAGAAAGGCATCAGGGAAAGTCATTAGGAAAGGAAGTTAGATTATCGTCGGAGAGAGATGAGCAGAGAGGGGGTGACAGCACTGGACTTGGAAAGGAGGCCGACAGCCAGACCCCACTCACGGACCGTTCACCCGGTCCCTGGCAGGACCCAAGCCCTTGCCTCTGCTGCCAATAACCCTATGAATGGGCGCTGCCAGGTCAAGTTTAGTCGCTCAGTTGTGTCCGACTCTTTTGTGACCCCATTGCCTATAGCCCGCCAGGCTCCGCTGTTCATGGGATTCTCCAGGCAAGAATACTGGAGTGGGTAGTCATTCCCTTCTCCTGGGAATCTTCCTGACCCAGGGATAGAACCCAGGTTTTCTGCATTGCAGAGAGATTCTTTACCATCTGAGCCACCAGGGAAGCCCATAATATACTTACTCACTATTATATCTCAGACTCAGCACAGTGTCCAAGTGCTCAGCAGGGTTGGGAGAAGGGGGATAAATTATGAGTTTGGAATTAACATAGAAACACTCCCCTCCAGTCGCTCAGTCTTGTTCGACTCTTTGCTACCTCATGGGACTGTAGCCTGCCAGGCTCCTCTGTCCACGGAATTCTCCAGGCAAGAACACTGGAGTGGGTTTTTGCCATTCCCTTCTCCAGGGGATCTTCCCAACCCAGGGATTGAATCTGGGTCTCCTGCATTGCAGGCAAATTCTTTACCATCTGAGCCACCAAGGAAGCCCACAGACACACTACTATATATAAAATAGATACCTGGACTCCCCTGGTGGTCCAGAGGCTAAGATTCTGCGCGCCCATGCAGGGGGCCCGGGTTTGATCTCTGGTCAGGAAACTAGATTCCCCATGCCACAGCTAAAGATCCCAAGTGTCACAACTAAGGCCCACAACAATTTGGGGCAGCCAAATAAACAAATAAACATCTAAAAAGATAGATAATCAACAAGGATCTGCTGTATAGCACAGGAAACTATACTCAATATTTTGTAATAGCTTATAAGGGAAAATAATCTGAAAAGTGATTTTTATACACATATGTATAAGTGATCACTTTGCTATATACCTGAAACTAATACAACATTGTAAACCAACTATATTTCAATAAAAAATAAATTTATTGAATGAATATCTATATTACAGGTGAAGAATATAATAATAATAACAGAATGATAGTAACAACAGTAAAAAAATGAACACTCAAAATATGTGCTGGGCCAAACTGTCACTAGCCAAACTCATTGAAGCCTCGCAGATCTGATGTAAATATCATTATTTCCTCCATTTTACAGATCGGGGAACTGAAGCTCCCACATTTAGGTAACTTGTCCAGTTACATGCCTTGTAAATGGCAGAGCAGTTGGTCTGGCTCCTGGGTCCAGCTTTCAACATCTATGCTACGTGGTTACTCTGATGACTCCCCTGAGCTGCTGGGACTGTCAGGAATAAAAACCTTTCTTTTCTCCCGGGAGGGCCAGCTGTGAGAAGCAAACACTTGGGGCTACTTCTGAGTCTCTCTGACACCATGTTGGGAGGGAGAAACTGAAAAGAGTCAACTCAGAGATACAGTGAACATCTCAGACCAAACTGGGACATTCCTGGCTTTACCATGGGAGGTCCCATGCCCAAGACACTCCCTCAGACTTGGGCACACAGGGACAACTGGTCACCTTACAGAGAGAGGACTCTGGTGTTTTAGAGTCCCAAATGCACTGTTCCGGGCCTTGGTCTAGCTTTCCTTGGAGGCCCTCCTTGGACACCTCAGTTCTATTGACGTGATCCGGTAAGTCCGGGTGTGTTTGTTTAAGCAACTTTGAGTTGCATTTCTATCACATGCACCTCAAAGAGCCATAACACACACCCAAAGAAAGTCCACGCGTAAATAAAACTCAAAGTCAAACAAGCAAAATAAATCAAAGTAAGAAACACACTATTTTTAGTACTGAAAAATGAGGAAATGTGGTCATCTCTGAGGTTGAGGTAATCTATTTGACAAAGGGGCTCAAAAAAAAAAAGTATACAAAATGGAAAGAGGAAAAGGCAAATGAAAACATTCTTATGGAAGAAAAGCCTCATGGCATGAGAAAGGTCAGAGTAATGAGCAAAAATCCAAAGAAGAGGCAGGAGGGGGAAAGGAGCTGAAGCCAAAGCATGGAGCAGTTTTGCCTTTTCTTTTTCTTTTTTTCTCAAACTATTCTAAGCCTTTTTTTTTTTTTGGCTGCAGCACGCAGGTTCCTTAGCTGTGGCCTGCAGGGTCTTCGTTCCCAGACCAGGGATTGAACCCACGCCCCCTGCACTGAAAGGCCGAGTCTTAACCACTGGACCGCTAGGGGGTCCAGTTTTAGGTCTTCGTTAGACCCACTGTAAGGAGGGAGAAGACAAGTGAGCTCCTTGTGGAAGGGACGGAAAAGACTTGACCAGCAGTGGCTTCTGCAGATACTCAACAACCACACAAGACTTGAAACATCTCAGTGGTCTCTGGCACTCCGCCCTGGGGCAGACAAGCCAAAGAAAATGCTATGGAAATAACCAGAAAAACTAGGGAAAACAGGCTTTTCTTCAGGTGACAGATAGCAGTGATAACAAAGACTGGAGAAGTTCTGAAACATCAGCATGAACCAGAATTCGTGCCGGGGGCACAGGATAGAGCCTCAGGCTCACCATAAACCCCATGCTCTATAGCATGAGTCAGAGAAATTCGTGCTCCTGAAGGGTTTCCTTTGAGAATGTGGCCAGAAGGTAGACATCTAGATAATCCATCTGTACACAGCCAAACAGGATGGAAGGAGAGCCATTCTCTCTGGCCTCCCCCAAAGAAGGATGTGAGACCAGGGCCCCCTGGGACTCTCTCTGGCCTGGCCAGCACCATTTCTAATTCTAACACCGTTGGAGAAAACCTGAGTGATGGGAACCAAGAGAGAATTCATTGTCTCAATAGAAAGACAACATGAAAAAAAAAAAAGCAGTGTGAGGATATGCGACTCAGTCCTACCTCAGTGAATATACTTTCACGGAGTCACTCATTTTAAACTCCTTTAGTTTTCTGATATCATTCAGGAACAGGATCCTAGTGATGTTCATGGTCTTAGTCCTTTTGTGGGTGTTTCAAGGAGCACGATATGCCTGTGCAGGGTCTTTCTAACACAACCACTTTAATTTAGGATATTTAGCGGGACTTCCCTAGTGGTCCAGTGGCTAAGACTCCTCTGCACTTTCAATGCAGGGGGCCCAGGTGCGATCCCTGGTCAGGGAACTAGATCCAACCTGCCACAACTAAGAGTTCACAAGCGACAACTAAAGATCCCAAGGGCTGCCACTAAGACCTGGCACAGCCAAGGAGGTAAATAAATAACTACCTAAAAAAAAAAAGATCTTTTAGGATGTTTAGGACAGAGAGAGAAGGAAACTTTGAGGGAGGCCAGGAAAAGCACTATCTGAACTTGGAGAAAGATGTTTATGCTGTGTTTATCGAAGGACTTTTCCCCTTAAAATATGACACGGAGAAGGGAAGAGCTGATACAGTCAAAGGTTGCCTGGTAATAAAGAACCAGGTTCACGCACCGTATCCTAAATCCCAGAGAACGACCACTGGCGAGACTGGAGCACTGGCATCGCCTTTGAAGACGGGGAGGTCCAGCACTGGGGCCAGGAATTAACTTCTTTGTCACCTGTGATTCGGGAAGGGCCCACCTACGGTCAGGATATCCTCCTGTTGGCTCCCTGAACCAGGATGCCACCCGGAATGTAAGAGAGGAAGGCGGCCAGCCCCTGGGAAGTGGCACATTATTCCGAAAGGCATCCCTTGAAGAGTCAGATCAGTGAGGTCCTCAGCACGAAGCTCTCGCCTCCAGTTTCCCACGGGGGTGATGACATGCACTTGCCAAGGCCAAGGGGCAGCAAGACTGAGGGAGTCTAGACTCACCGGTATCTTGGCCTCTCTACAAGTTCTCAACAGCTGCGTGCTATGCGTTTATGTGGTTCTGAGTATTGTGTCCTCTGCAAAAAAAAAAAGCATGTGTAGGAACAAAAAAAAGGGTCTTGCCTATTGGGTCTTTTATTTTGTAGCTGGGGGGATAGGAGGTTCCAAGAGATGACTTATGTGGAAAATCCCTTGGACGGAAGAGCCTGGCAGGCTCCAGTTCACAGAGTCACAAGAGTTAGACACGGCTTAGTGACTAAACCACCACCACTACCATACAGTCACCAAGAGAGGTCAGAAGGCACGGAGCTACCCCACGAACCTACAGCAAAAATGGTCTTGTCTCCTGAGCCTATCGAGGTATATGATTCTCAGCCTCCTGCCTTTATTTCACCAGGGCTGGAAAGGAGAAGGGGGCTAAGGAGAAAAAAAGGGGTCGGGAGGAGGGAGGTAAAAGATTATTTTTCCCTTGATTTTCTTAAGTTGATTTGACATTGGTAAGACTGACCATCCTTTTGCTAAGCAAACACAGACATTTAACACTAACCCAAACCCATGTTTTTCTTTTTTTTTTAAGAAATGACAATTCAGGCTTTTGTGAAGTTACAACTGCCTTCATCTCAGTATGATATCTCTGGAACCATGTGGCTAGTATGAAACCATCGTAGTCTCAAGGGGATACTGAAAACACAAAGGGAATACTTAAATATGAAAACCAGCCTCTAAGTACCTAACGTCCCCCACTTAGACACCCAAGATGGAAACAACACGTAAAAGGTGAAAAGGCGGTGGCCCCCAGGAAGAGGCAGGTCAGGACACAGAGTGTGCAATGATGGGAGCAAGCCCTGTTCCCTGCCAGTCACCCTGGGACTCAGAGACCAAACACGGCATTTTCCAGAGAATGCTGGCATGTTTATCGCCCAGTAGGCCCTGCCCTGCAGTCTAAGAGCATCTACCAGTGTTTCCAACTTGGCAGCCCCCCAAAAACCAGAACAATGATTGCTTTTCTCTAGCTATAATAATGTTGTCGAGTTCATCAGAGATCCATTTTGTATTTTTCAGAGTCCAAAGCATGCTGTTTCCTTCAGAAGAAATCCTATCATGTTTTATATAGTTTTAAAAATCAATGATCTGGTCCATTAACACAGGTAGAACTGTTCTGATGAGAAAGGAAAGAGCTTCTCCTGGAATCTCATTCTTTATCTTAAGTTAAAAATAAATGTATTTTTAAAACGTGATGCCTATGATGTGGTACATGCATGAGTCCAAATATTTCTCTGCCCACTGAGTCTTAGGGAGACAGCTGTGGTGCCACAGTAAAGCCTCATGCTTCGCCATTCACTCACTCATTCATTCATTTTTTTATTGAGCATTTACTATGTGTTCTTTGCATGGAGGATACAGCAGGTAACAAATAGAAAATGATCCACTTCATGGAGCTAATGTGGAGAAGGCCAAAAACAAATTCATGCAAATAAGTAGATTTAGTAATTCAAGAAGATGATAAAAATCTTTGAAGGAAGAGTGGGATGGTCAGTTCAGCTTCTCAAAGTTGATGACATCTGGCTGATAAGGGGGAATCTTGGAATGGGCAGGGGAGTGGCCAAGCCAATGGCCCTGGGATTTCAGCAAGTCTGACAAATTTGGGCAAAAGAAAGAACACCAGAGGGGATGGGGCGCAATTAATCCTGATTGCGGTAAAGATTTAATAAAATGATAAATTCAAGAGAACACGATGACTGCAGATCAATACCATTAAGAGGTATTGGTTTGGCTTGGTTAGACTACCGAAATGTCACCTAAAGAACATCATTCTTTCAGGGTTTAGAAAGAATTCAGGTGAAAACTACATACTTCAGCTTTTATCTCCTAATCAACAAGGAGCAGGCTCTCGAAAAGCCCTTTCAAGTACAGAATGTCGCCTTCATGGGAAATAGGGAATCCCACATACCTGGAATCCTATTGAGTGTCACCCAGAAATGTTCATCCGGACTGAAGGTGTCTTTGGACCACTGGAGCAAGTCAAGGGCCCGTGGGTCATGGAGAATAAAGTTGGTAAACTCTCTGGACAGGGCCACATAGGCAGAGCCAAAGTAGATGGTGAGATTGTGAGGAGGAGGTGGCTTCAAGGCTGTGGTTCTTATCACATAGGAACGCTCTTTGCCCAGGTGCTCCCGGTGGACATACTTAGTCCGCCCAATTGCGTGAGCTGGGGGCAGCACCCCGGGGGTGATGTTTTTCCCTTTAAATCCCTTCAGATACTGAACGATCTCCCTGTTGGTTTTCAGGGGGAAGTCTTGCCCACAGGTGTTGAGGGCGTATTTCCACGGAACCTCCGAGGCTGCAAGATCTTTGATGCAGTTCAGGTCAGCCTGGAGCCGGGATATCCCACCATAGACCACAGGCTCCATCTTGGTAGCCAGAAAAGCATTTGGGAAGCAGCTCAGTAACTGCTCCACTGAGTCTTTAAACTCAACTGTCGCTTTCTCATCCACATGAACACAGTAGACGTTCTGAGGCATGTAGACAGCCCTGAAGAGTCTGGCAAAGGTGTCGAAGTTGTGATGGATGACCATGATATATGCCAAAGGAAACTCGGCTTCTTCCTTGGATAAGGGCGCCGTGATGTAGTGGCTTTGGGTCAGGTACGCCTTGCAGGAAGACTTCTCATACATCATCAGTTTGTTTCTCCAGAGTAATGGGGTTTTGTCTTTGATAAGGGATGTGCAAACTTGAGTCAGCATCCAAATGTCTGAGTTATTTAGCCTCTGGAAGGCTTGCTCTCCCCCAAAGTTGAACACGCAAAACACGATGAAAACGATGACACAAGAGACAGAAATGATGAAGAGGGAGCGCATCGGTGAAGGCATGCCTCCAGAGGAGTTAAGAGTTCAAAGACCGTCAAAATCGGTTAAGTCCTATCCCAAACTTACTTTTTCCCTCTGGGTTCTTAGCTTGGTGCATACTCCGGGCATTCCTGCCCTGAACGGGAGGTTGGGGAATTTCCCGGGTTTCCACGCGGGAGTCCAGCCGCTGGCGCTTTCCCCAGGCTGATAGTAGCGACTGATCCCGCCCCGGCCTCTGCCTCCCAAGCCGCCTTTGTCTACACCCCGCAGCAGGTTGCTTTAAGCCCAGCCTCTTCCCCTCCCAGCGGCTTCCCCGCTCGCCGCAGCTGCTGGTTTCACTACAACTCCGGTCATTCCTCCCCTCACCACCGCCACCACCCACCCCCGCAGCTGTAGTTTCTTAGATCTCTTTTCTCGCATTTCGCCAGGTTTTTGTCTCCCTGACCCCCTCCCCCTTGTTGTGGTTATTTGGGAAATGAGTACAGTAAGAGTCAAAAGTCGAAATGATGCACTTCGCGTGCCATTTCCTGCCAGTCACCCCACAGGCTGCGACACTCACCCCCGCTTATTTCCCATGACCGGGAGGGTCCCTCGACAGTCCCAGCACAATCCTGGGTGTACCCGGTAGCCTCCATTCTCAAATATGCCGCGTCAGGGTGGGGTGGGTGGGAATGCAGGGACCAGGTCCCAAAGAAAGCCTCTCCTCCAACCGGCTCGACGGTACCGCCGGGGCCCCGCCCTTCTCCTTTCCAATCTGGCGCTTAAAGGAGCTCCTGTCCTAGGGGATCTTAAAGTGTAGGGTTCCCTGTCCTGTCACTGAGATCAGGGCGCAGTCCCTCTCCTCCCCCTGTGCTGTTTGTCCTAGGGCTGAGACAGGGCAGGACCCCGTGGGGTCCTCCCTGGTACAAAGACTCTCCCTGTCCCCTATTTCTTGTTTGTAGGAAATAAGCTTTCTTCAGCCTCCTTGACCTTCCCTGCGGTCCAAAGGGCAGATTCAAACTGTTGCTAATCAGGGGTGAGAGGGGAGGGGCGTGCAGACACCAGGGGAGAAGAGCCAAGAAACAGTATTACAGCCTTGGGGCAGGGTCCTGATTCCACCTCAGGGCATACAGGGAACAGCCTCTTTATCTTATCTGCAGAATCTAGGGCCCCTCCCAGGTAGAGGATGGTAACCTCAGACGGAGCAAAGAGCCCTGCTACCTCAGTTCAGTGGCTCTTTGAGACCCCATGGACTGCAGCACGCCAGGCCTCCCTGTCCATCACCACCTCCCAGAGCTTGCTCAAACTCATGTGCATCGAGTCGGTGATGCCATCCAACCGTCTCATCCTCTGTCATCCCCTTTTCTTCCCACCTTCAGTCTTTCCCAGCATCAGGGTCTTTTCCAGTGAGTCAGCTCTTTGCATGAGGTGGCCAAAACATTGGAGTTTCAGCTTCAACATCAGTCCTTCCAATGAATACCCAGGACTGATCTCCTTTAGGGTGGACTGGTTGGATCTCCTTGCAGTCCTAGGGACTCTCAAGAGTCTTCTCCAACACCACAGTTCAAAAGCATCAATTCTTCGGCCCTCAGCTTTCTAGTCAGTGAGAACAAAGTCACACGCCCTGCAGCCCTCATCCCGAAATTTTTCTTAAAAACTATCCCCCAAACCAGTGGGGAGTTGAGGGTTTTAGAGCACACGCCACTCATCCTCTTTACTTGGTACCTTTACAGTGAAAGTGAAAGTCACTCAGTTGTGTCTGACACTTTGCTATCCCGACCCTGTGGACTGTAGCGCGCCAGCCTCCTTCAGCCATAGAATTTTCCAGGCAAGAATACTGGAGTGGGTGGCCCATTTCTTTTTTCATGCAGATCAACATATGTTCTTTACGATGACTTCCCATGCAATTACTGCCTGCCTTCCCATTTCCCCTCACCTTTGATCTGAAAGGAACTCTCTGAGCCTTCATTCTGGAGCAGTAACGCACTATGGAGACAGTCCCCACCCTACCCGATGAAGAAAACAATGTCTTTTAATGCCCTTTCCCTGCTCCCTTTTGAAAAGTCTCTACTCTGCTATTAATAAAATTAATAGAGCAATATGCTGGTTTTTTGCTTTTAGCAGAGGCAGGAAAAGCAAGGTTAATCCCCATAGCTCAAGGCACTCTGTACTTCAGCTGAATGACTCATCACTTCCTGAACCATGGCAGGTTTTCCTTCTACCTTTATTGCTCACATTTTTCATTCTTCCAGCTCATACATTATTTTTCTCCCTCCCTTACTAAATTCTCCTCATCCTCTAAGATCTGCACGGAACTCTGCATGGAACCCACCTTCTGATTTTTACGCAAAGTGGAAATAGTAGATGGAGCCTTTAGCTGGACAGAGCAGATGAATCTAATTCTTAGTGTCCCCATAGTTCAAGCAAGATAATGGAAAATTCAATCTCAGGCTGCTTCCCTCCTCCCTCCAGATAATAGCTTTAAATATCAGGCTGTAATCTATTCTGTTTCAAAACAACAGAGAGTAATTCCAATATCTAGTTTGGCAAAGCCTTTTTGGCTTAGAATGAATATTAAAATATTTTAAATATTTGCAGTTTGACAAAGTGTTCAGACACATGACTTAGTGAGGCCACAAGAGTCTGTTTACATCATTATTTCCAACTGGCCAGCAAAAGAGGGATTCAGGTTTCTACAGGCTTAGAGGGTAGACATTAACAATATTACTCTATTGAGAAGTACAGACGTTAGCCAATTAGGAAGTTCCAGCATACTTCTTTGGTATTCAATCCGTTACTTAAAGCAACATTGTCTGAGTTTTGAAAATATAGCTGTCTTTCCTGTCTGCCCTTGGGTATTGAAAAATCCCTACAGGAGAACTTAAAAAAAAAAAAACAAAAAAAAACCACTTGTAACAGCGAAAGACCACTGTCCCCTTTCCTTCCTGTGAGGCCATAAGACCTGCTTTTCCAGCACAGACACCAGGCATTTTGGGTTTTTTTTTGTTTCTTTGCTGCTGAGACTGAACAGCTCAGCCTTGCCTCCCTGCCCCTGACTGCAGGCAAGGGCAGGATCGGCGCATGAAGGCCCAGCAACCCCACCTTTGGCTCACTCTGGAAGCAATTATTCCCAAACTAAACAATTAATCAGGCTAGACATGTTTACCCTTCCCAGGGCCACCTTAAAAGCTTATTCTTTCTTCCATTCAGAAGCTTTTATTGTTTTCTGCATCATTTAAGAGTTTTTCCGGGAACCCTCCTACACTGATGATGGGAATATAACTTGGTGCCGCCTCTGTGGAGAATAGTATTCAGGTTCCTTAAGGAACTAAAAACAGAGTTACCATATGATCTTGCAATTTCACTCTTGGGCAGATATCCAGAAAAGACAACATCTCTGATTTGAAAAGGTACCCCAAAGTTCACTGCAGCACTATTTACAATAGAAGCAATGTAAATGTCTATTGACAGAGGAATGGATAAAGAAGATGTGGTATATATATGTATACAATAGAATATTTCTGAGCCATATGAAAGAATGAAATAATGCCACTTGCAGCAATATAGATGGACCTAGAGATGATCATAGGGGCTTTCCAGGTGGCACAACGGTAAAGAATCATCCTTGCAGGAGACACAAGAAATGGGGGTTTGATCCCTGTGCTGGGAAGACCCCCTGGAGTAGGAAATGGCAACCTGCTTCAGTATTCTTGCTTGGAAAATATCCATGGACAAAGAAGGCTAGCAGTCTACAGTCCATAGGTTGCAAAGAGTTGGACACAACTGAGCAACTGAGTGCACACACACACACACACACACACACACACACACACACAGATGATCATACTAAATGAAGTATGTCGGACAGAGATGAAAATCATCTTTCTATAAGTGATGTCACTTACAGGTGAAATTAAAAAAAAAAAAGAATACAAATGAACTTATTTACAAAACAGAAACATGCTCACAGACAAAGAAAACAAACTTACGGTTATCAGAGGAGAAAAGGGGGGTGGAGGGATAAATTAGGAGTTTAGGGTTAACATATACACATGAAAATATAGATAACCGACAAGGACCTCCTGTACAACACAGCAGCACAGGGGACCATATTCAGTATCTTGTAATAACCTATAATGGAAAAGAATCTGAAAAAGAATAGATAAATAAATGTGTAGGGATAACTGAATCAGTTTGCTGTACCCATGAAACATTGTGAGTTGACTATGTGTGTATGTTAGTCGCTCAGTGGCGTCCAACTCTTTGCAACTCCATGGACTGTAGCCCACCAGGCTCCTCCATCCATGGAATTTTCCAGGCAAGAGTACTGCAGTGTGTTGCCATTTCCTTCTCCAGGGGATGTTCCCAACCCAGGGATTGAACACAGTTCTCCCGTGTTACAGGCAGACACTTTACTGTCTGAGCCACCAGGGAAGCCCCTTGAATCCATTTACACATAACTAAAGTAAAGCCTCTTAAACTACGAGGCAAGGGTGATAGCAATTCCTCAGTTAACTACATTTCCTAGAAGTCGAAGGAAATGTAGGAGGCTCTTACAGTTGAGGCTTTAGTCCTGCAGGTATTCACAGGACATCAGATACTGTATTGTTTGAGTTTTTTTCTTAAATAAAGAAGTAAAGATAAGGGAGCGATTTAAAGTCCCAAGGTCAGTAAGGAATTAATAGACAGTTAATGAGTAGAGTCTACTTTCTATTATTATTTTCCTGTTGTTCCACCTTGTGATGAGAGATATGTACATTACCTTACCTAGGTAATTTATTTATATGTGTTGAATGTGTTGAATGAATGAACAGGTGAATGAATAAAACACAACTTTTAATCACTTTTTGGGGGGGAAACCGTGCAAGATGTACTTTCTCTTGTGTTTCAAGGAAAGGTTACCCATTAACCCTTACAGTTACTAACAGGGAATGGTGGAAAAATAAGGAAACCCGGATACTGGTGAATTTTCTACCTTTAACTGATTATGTGATGTTAGGCTCCCATTGGCTTCTTCTTTAAAAATGATGCTCTTGGAACTTCCCTGATGACCTAGAGCTAAAACTCTGTTCTCCCAATGCAGGGTCGATCCCCTATCAGGTGACTAGATCCCTCATGTCAAAACTAAGACCTGGCGAAGCCAAATAAATATTTTAAAAAATAATAATAACTTAAAAATAAATAAAAAGGATGTTCTCCATGGTCCCTTCCAGATTTTTTAAAAATAGTTTTATTTATTTTTCATTTTTATTCTTTCAGTTTTTGGCTGTGCCACATGGCATGTGGGATCTTAGTTCCCCGACAAGACTCGAAGACCAGTCCTTGCATTGGAAGTGTGGAGTCTCAACCACTAGACCACCAGGGAAGTCTCCCTTTCCAAGTTTTAAAAGGAAGTACAATTTAGTATGTTGTAAGATGAATCGTTAAGCAACAGTGATGGTATGCAGGAAGTATGAGGTATGGCCCCTGTCCCGTAGGAAAGTGTATCTTTACTAGGATTTAAAATACATACAGCTGGAAAGACAACCAACAAAACAGGAAAGACTATAGATCAGTTCCAAAAAGAAGATGTCCGATAAATGTGACAGGAACTCGGAAGAGAAACAAACAATTCCCTTGCAGCTGGGATGGTTTGCAAGAGCTTCCAATGGTGAGATTCAGACAGAGCAAGGAGAAGGCATTCCAGTTGGGGAAATTACAAGAGTGAGCAAGAAGACCAAAACTAGAAAGCCTCATGTGCAGAAATTTCCCAGGGAGAGTTATAAATCTAGAATTTCTTTGGCAGAGCAGCAGATAAAAATCAAGTCAGTGGACTGCGACCTCAAAGAACCCGTCATGTTTAAAGGGTGAGTGCCGGAGAGCAAGGACTTTCACCTCCTGTTTCTCTCACAACCCAGCAGCTCCACCAGGGCCTGGCACGCAGAGTGTTCCATGCTTGTCAAACGGATCCAAAATCATCTGGGCATTTGAAAGCACAGTTTTCCGCTCTGGAAGAAGGCATGTTGAAGCTCATATTTGTCCACTGCTTTAATTTATATGTCAGAACAGCAGAGTCTAGAAAAATCATTTCTGATGTTTGTTTTCTTTTTTCTTTCAGGCCGATTTCTAGCTATTTGGAGGTGTCATTTTACTGTACAAATAGTGCTTTTTTTCTCTCTTCCCCTGGCAGCACATGCCTGTTCGAAGACCAAACTATACCATATCAGCACTGAATTCTAGTCATATTCCTCATACATCTTTCCTTGGTTTAATTGCACGGACTAATGCAAACTTCATTGTGTTTTCATAATTGTTCTGGGACCTGTTTTTCCATTCACAATTAACAGTTATCCTGCAGTTGGGAAAGAAATGGAGGGGACAGAAGCTTGAGCAAAAACACTCGATTCATAATAGTAAATCAGCACAAGGGCACTGAAAGTACTGGGTCTGGTGAAGTTTGTTGGCGTGGCACAGAGGTGCAAAGTCATATCAGCAGAAAAGGTCAGGTAAGTGAGGTGAGATGCTATCGTTTCTTGGACTCACTGGTGGCTGTTCTTCAGAAGGTCATTTGTGTGTGGTTTGCATTGCTATTGAAGCAGGTCAAGTGACTCAGGGATTCATTCCTTAATTATAAAATATAAGGATTAATTTCCTTCCCTTGGAACTGAGAGTATCTCATGAAAAAGCAGAGAACAGTGACAGTCCATTTCACTTTGGATGATCAGTTAAGCAATTCTATTCTGAGTGGCCAGATGTTTTATAAATGAAGCCTTTTGTTTGTTTGTCTATGTATCTATGCAGGCTGTTGTTTTTTTTTTAAACCATGCCACAAGGCATGTGGGATCTTAGTTCCCCGACGAAGGATCAAACCTGTGCAGTGGGGTCACAAAGTCTTAGCCCTGTACCACCAGGGAAGTCCGTATCTGTGATGATCATGATGCTGAAGAGAAGAACGAAGACATTTTCGAAGCACATCTTTAAAACAACAATTTCTCCCAGAACCGAGAGCCCTCCGAGGGAGCTCACTGGGGAAAATCCACCTTCTCTGGGGACCCAATCATTTTGCTTTCTATACTGTTCATCTAATTAGCAGTAGCAGAGGTTGTTGTCTAGATCACAGAACACCAAGCGTGATTTCAAACTCTTGCCTCAAAGCGGGGAGGAAGATTAATACACAGAATTTTCAAGGCTTAGGTGGCAGGTACAGAAGGCAGACCTACCAAACACTATCATGGTAGTGTGAGCTGAACTGATCTGCATCTCATTTTGATGGCACAAAGGTATCACGGAAACACTTCCTGGATGCTAAAGGAGCTAAGCAAATATTTGCAAAAGACAGTCCACACAAATCCCCATAGGCAAATGTCAAAACCTGCATAAGAAGGAGTCAATCTTCTGGTAGCAGAAATGTAGAAGGTACCATGAAGAGACTGAAGCTGGGCGGCTTAGAAAATGAAAAAGACCCATTATTCCAAATAAGTCATAGCCAGTTAATGAAATTAAAAGACACTTTCCTTGCTTGCAAGGAAAGCTATGACAAACCTAGACAGTGTATTAAAAAGCAGAGACATTACTTTGCCAACAAATATCTATATAGTCAAAGCTATGGTTTTTCCAGTAGTCATGTATGGACGTCAGAGCTGGACCATAAAGAAGGCTAAGCACCAAAGAATTGATGCTTTCAAATTTGGGTGTTGGAGAAGACTCTTGAGAGTCCCTTGAACAGCAAGGAGATCAAACCAGTCAATCCTAAAGGAAATCAGCCCTAAATATTCATTGGAAGGACTGATGTTGAAGCTGAAATTTCAATACTTTGGCCACCTGATGCAAGAAGCTGACTCATTAGAAAAGACCCTGATGCTGGGAAAGATTGAGGGCAGGAGGAGAAGGGGACAACAGAGGATGAGACGGTTGGATGGCATCACTGACTCGATGGACATGAGTTTGAGCAAGCTCCTGGAGACAGTGAAGGACAGGGAAGCCTGCTGTGCTCTAGTCCATGGGGTCACAAAGAGTCGGACACGACTGAGGTACTGACCAACAACAGCAAGTTAATATTTCAGGATGAAACTTACCACTGAATTTACCTGTGGAAATTAACTGCTTAACCTTGGAAGAAGAACTGACTCATTGTTTTACTAAAACATCTGTTTCCAAAAGCCAAACTAAGTGTGCCTGTGACTTGAGGTTAAGGGTAGTCTAGGTCAAAAGTTTGCAACCTTCTGTTCGACCTTTCATTACATGGAGGGGTTGTTTAAATGTAGGTTGCAGGTCCCCCACCCCAAGAAGTCAGTTAGTTCCAGGTGGAATTCAATCATTTGTATTTCTAACAGGTCTTGAGACTAAAGTTTGAGAACCAAAGGATCAGATGTCAAAATTCTATGATTATTTTTTCCTCAGTGACCCCACTTGATCTATTTATTTTTTTAAGACTAAGCAATATACCGTAAACAAAACAAAACAATCACTATTTCGGGATAATCAATTCTGTATATTTTGGAAATATTGAATAAAAATGAATGCTAAGGATTCCTTGGCAGTCCAGTGGTTAGGACTCTGAGCTGTCACTGCTGAGGACCTGAGTTCGTTCCTTGATCTAGGAACTCAGATTCCACAAGCCTTAAGATGTGGCTAAAAATAAAACCCACAAAAGAGCAAAAAAACCTCCAAAACCATGAATTCAAATGGTGGATAGTCTAATTCCTTGAATAAAATTTACTATGGTAATTTCACTATGGTAATTGGTACTTTTAGGAAGAATGGAAAAAATGGATAGACAGAATGATGCTAGTTGCTGTTATTTAAATAAGAGAAACCCTAGTCACAGGTCATCCTGCCCCAAATTCATTCTCTAATTTACTGTACACAGCGTGCACACCTATCTTAATCCCAGTCTTTCACAAAGTATAGACTAGGGTTATTTACCGACAAACAATGATGTTTTGAGTATCCAGAAGGCAATGGCACCCCACTCCAGTACTCTTGCCTAGAAAATCCCATGGACGGAGGAGCCTGGTAGGCTACAGTCCATGCAGTCGCTACGAGTTGGGCGACTGAGCGACTTCACTTTCACTTTTCCCTTTCATGCACTGCAGAAGGAAACGGCAACCCATTCCAGTATTCTTGCCTGGAGAATCCCAGGGACGGCGGAGCCTGGTGGGCTGCCGTCTATAGGGTCACACAGAGTGAGACACGACTGAAGCGACTTAGCAGCAGCAGCAGCAGTGTGCCATAAACTGAAATGGAGGAGGGTGTAGGAGAAGGAGACAAACAGTTTTTAAAAAAGAAAAAAAGTCAGAAAATACCATATATTGGTGCAGACGGAGAGCAACCAGAACATCTGTGAGCTCCAGGAGGAAGCGTGAACTGGGATCACTCCAGAACATTGGCAATATCTGCTCAGGCTGAGCGCAGACCTCTCTCACCCAGCAATTCCGTCCCCAGGTATTTGTTTGTGTGTTTAAAGGCACATGACTCAGCGGTAAAGAATCTGCCTGCCAATGCAGGAGAGGCAAGAGCCATGGGTTCGATCCGCGGGTTGGGAAGATATCCTGGAGAGGGAAATGACAACCCATTCAGTATTCTTGCCTGGGAAATCCCACGGACAGAGGGGCCTGGTGGGCTACATACAGTCCATAGGGTCGCAAAAGAGTCGGGCAAGACTTGACGACTAAACAACAATTAAAAGGTCACGTAGCTCAACATTCACTGCAGCCACATTCATAATAGACCCAAACGCCCACCAATAGTTGTTACATAGCAGGGTTTCTCCACCACGGCACTTACAATCTTCCATTTCTTAATCTGGATGCTCTTTGTTTGCGTGTGTTCAATTTTAGAAAATATATCACACTTTTTTTTGACTATGTTATATATTCACTCAAAGTATAAGTAAAGAAATACTGAATGGGGGTGAGTAGGAGCCATGCTAATTGGACTCACAAAGAAATGATACAACAGTAAAAGAAATATTTATTTAAACTTTCTCAGGATTCACCAGATGGTATCCTTGTTCTTTAATCTCCAAGTGGCAGTTTAAGAAATTCACAGAGGCTGGCATTTGTTAGTGGCAGCAGAAATGAAAATACAGAGCCAAATGTGATAATAAAATCCGAGTCCAGGTGAATCAGTATGTTTTTCAGTCCAACCAAATAACAGAACAGTGAAATAAAGATCTGATATATGATTGGAAGACTTGTCAGGATTTTGAAAGGAAACCACAGAGGTGACAATATGAAAATATTAGAACCAAGAAGTGAGTGTAAGAGACAACTTTATATTCTTTAGAAATGGAAAATGTAGCCACAGAGTGTAGGAAATGTGGTTAAGAACCGGAAATAGAAGTCAAGCGAACCGTGAGGCTGGTAAATCCTCATCTTAGTGGCCAGCAAGATGAAGACAACAGGTGTAAGCACTTTATCTTACAACTTCAATTCTGGGCTGAGCAGTGTAGGCGCAGAGTTGGTGGGTAGCGGGCTCATGGTTTGAACTGAGATCTTTGAAGTCCACCTAATATGAAATCGTCCTCCCTCTTCATTCCATTCCTTGCTGTCTTCCTTTACAACCTGTAGAAACTGTAGCTGGCCTGATTTCCTAGGTGGCGGTTTTTGTATTTATCAGTCTCCCAAACTAGACAGCAAGCTCAGTGAAGCGAAGGCCATTTGGGGCTGAATAGGCCTCCTTGGGGGGGAGGGGGCTGTCTAGTGGATATTTAGCAACATCCTTGGTCTCTAGGCACCAGATGCCCCTATTAACCCTTGCGCCCACTCCAGGTTGTGACAACCAATAATGTCTCCAGATATGGCTAAATGTTCCAGGGGGTCAAAATCACCCTCCACCCTCCCACCCCAACTTCACATACCTCCTTCTCTCTACACAGCAACGAGAACGAATCATAAAACTGTCTGTAACCACCAAAAACATATCATTGGCAAGCAAATAAAAAAAAAAGGCAGACAGGAAAAGTACATGCTGTACATTTCCATTTCTATAAAAGTCAAAACAGGTAAAAGCGTCTATGCTGTCAGACATCATGGTAGTGACCGGAACGCTGGTTATGTTCTGTGTCCTTACTCCAACTGCGTGGCTGCGTCCACTTTGTGAAATGGCATCGAGCTGAACCCTAATGATATGTGTGCTTTTCTTTGTTATATAGAGTCTCACCAGAAATGAATGAATGAATGAAAGAATAACACGAGTCAAAGTCCTCCTCCCAGAAACACTCTTTCAGCGAAGTCTCCCAAGTGAGCGGGGAATCTGGTGCCTTTCTGACACAGCTCGTATTTATGGTTATCACTTCTGGCCAAACTCTCTGCAAGACCACATTCCATCACTTCTTCCCTAAGCAGACCGAAGCTGTTTCCACCCTGGCTCCTGCCATCAGCCACCCTCAGTCATGACCCAGAGGTCTCTCCTTCCTACCAGTGAGCAATGTCCAGCAGGAAAGGACCCAAGAGGAAATAGAACAGGAGGTCAAAACTGGATTCAAATCACCCTGTTGCTCATCAACGCAGAACCAAGTGCCAGCCTTTAAGGCACTTGTAATCTAGATTAGGGGCTTCCAAGGTGGCTCAGTGGTAAAGAATCTGCCTGCCATTGCAGGAGACCCGTGTTTGATCCCTGGGTCAGGAAGATCCCCTGGAGAAGGAAACGGCAACCCGTTCCAGTATTCTTGCCTGGAAAATCTCATGGACAGAGGAGCCTATAGTCCATGGGGTTGTAAAACAGTTGGATGCTACTGGGGTATTAACAACAACAGTCTAGATTAGACAAGGATGGGGGGACACCTGGGCTGACAAACAGAATGTATGTTACAACGGGGTGCCAGGGAGTGTGAATGACACAGCTGGTAGCCGGGCACTGGGGGGCTCTCACCCCCTCTTGCCAATGAGGAAACTCCGAGTCTCAACTCAGAAGGTCACTGGTCTCCCGGTGACCTCCCAGCCCAGGGTCACTGTGCTAGAAGTGGCTGACCCACGACTCGAATGTGAGCAGCTTTGCTCCTGAGTTCGGGCTGTTGGTCGGTGTCCTATCCCATGCCATTTAGGCAGGCCCAGGGACGGCTAGGAGTCAGCACCCAGGTGAGCTTCATAGAGAACCATGAGACACAGGGAGAGCTGTGTTCACTTTCACTAAGACACATGACTTTCTCCAACCTTTTCTTTCTCTGGCATTCAGTCCACCAGTATGTGCTGGGAAGCACTGGGTCTGAAGCACTATAAATCTTTTCCTTCAAGCTTTTGGTCAGAAAACCATCTGGACAAGTCTTTTCCTTTTGGTTCATGTTACTGTATAATTGACTTCCAAATTCCACGTCTCTAGCTCCCCCTTCAGGTGGTCACATTTCTGCAAGTATAACCTGATCCAAAGAAGTAATTGGTCCCTGGCCAAACTGGGTTTCCAAGGCCCCACCCTCGAACTAACAAT
This sequence comes from Giraffa tippelskirchi, assembly GCF_054371585.1. NCBI lineage: Eukaryota > Metazoa > Chordata > Mammalia > Artiodactyla > Giraffidae > Giraffa > Giraffa tippelskirchi. The sequence continues at coordinate 158,181,635 of NC_137282.1, forward strand.
CAACCAGGCACCTAAAGATACTCTCCAGGGACCAAGCCCTTGTGAACCATCTCCAGCTCTTCTCTTTTTGCAGAGAACAAGTCATTAATTTTCGTGTAGATTATATTTAATACTCACAGTAACTCTGTGAAGTAGGCACAGTTATTATCTCCATTTCACAGTTGAGCAAGTGAGACTTAGAAATGTCCAACACATACCCAAGGTCACGAAGTTGGGTGTCCTTAGAGCCGACCTCTGAATTTATATATTTATACTGAGCTGCTTTCCAATACAGATATGTCTATAAGGGCATCAAAATTCATTCCAAGCTCCTTTGCTCTTCCCAGAGGCCAAGGCCACCGGTGGTGGAGGTGGGACCAGCATGTCTTGGAGCCAGGATTTCAGCTAAGCATCATGGGAAAGACCACTTACATAGAGTGGGAGGGGGAAGATGAGTGAATGTGCTGAGGTCAATGGGAGCCTGGTTCCTCACTCCTGGAGAAGGAAATGGAGAATAAAGAAGTCTTTGGTGTTGGATTGGAGTTGGAGGTCATGTGAATTTGTGTTTGTTTTTCTGACCTTGCTGTGAGCCTTGTGGGATCTTCCCCGACCAGAGAAGGAAGTGAGTCCTATCCATTGGACCACTAGGGAATTCCCTATGGTTTTTAATAAGCGGATAAAGATAGATAGGTACATAGACAGATAGATATAAATAGATAGGTACATAGATACCTATGTGGAAAATTCTGAAAGAGATGGGAATACCAGACCACCTGACCTGCCTCCTGAGGAACCTGTATGCAGGTCAAGAAGCAACAGCTAGAAATGGACATGAAACAACAGACTGGTTCCAAATCGGAAAAGGAGTATGTCAAGACTGTATATTGTCACCCTGCTTATTTAACTTATATGCAGAGTACATCATGAGAAATGCTGGACTGGATGAAGCACATGCTGGAATCAAGATTGCTAGGGGAAATATCAATAACCTCAGATTTGCAGATGACACCACCCTTATGGCAGAAAGTGAAGAACTAAAGAGCCTCTTGATGAAAGTGAAAGAGGAGAGTGAAAAACCTGGCTTGAAGCTCAACATTCAGAAAACCAAGATCATGGCATCTGGTCCCATCACTTCATAGCAAATAGATGGGGAAACAGTGGAAATAGTGACAGACTTTGGTTTTTTGTCCAAAATCACTGCAGATGGTGACTGCAGCCATGAAATTAAAAGACGCTTGCTCCTTGGAAGGAAAATTATGACCAACCTAGACAGCATATTAAAAAACAGAGACATTACTTTGCCAGCAAGGGTCCATCTAGTCAAAGTTATGCTTTTTCCAATAGTCATGTATGGATGTGAGAGTTGGACTATAAAGAAGGCTGAGCACCGAAGAATTGATGTTTTTGAACTGTGGTGTTGGAGAAGACTTGTGAGAGTCCCTTGGACTGCAAGGAGATCCAACCAGTCCATCCTAAAGGAAATCAGTCCTGAATATTCACTGGAAGGACTGATGCTAAAGCTGAAACTCCAATACTTTGGCCAGCTGATGTGAAGAGCTGACTCATTAGAAAAGAGCCTGATGCTGGGAAAGATTGAAGGCAGGAGGAGAAGGGGACGACAGAGGATGAGATGGATGGATGGCATCACTGGCTCAATGGACATGAGTTTGAGCAAAGTCTGGGAGTTGGTGATGGACAGGGAGGCCTGGCATGCTGCAGTTCATGAGGTCACAAAGAGTTGGACATGACTGAGCAACTGAACTGTAGTGAACATAGACATATATAGATAGATAAAGATACGTGGGCAGCTCCGGTGGCTCAGTAGTAAAGAATCCACCTGCAATTCAGAAGACTGGCAGGAGACTTGTGGTCAATCCCTTGGTCAGGAAAATCCCCTGGAGAAGGAAATGGCAACCCACTCCAGTGTTCCTCCCTGGGAAATCCCATGGACAGCAGAGCCTGGACTGGTGCGCCCCAGTCCAAGGGGTCTCAAATGAGTTGGACACAAATGAGTGATGAAACAACAAAAACAACAACACATAGATAGATACAAAGACAGATATAGATAGACTGATACACAAGTAGACAGGTATGCGTCTGTGAATGTACGAGATAGGTGAATGAGCTGGAGTATGTGTTTTAGAATGTATGTGTTTGTGGGTCACATGTGTATACAGACATTGTGTGTACACATAAATATATAATTTTACCTCAGCTCTGACCCATGAAAAGGCACAGAAGTCATAACACCCCCTCCATGCCCAGATCCTGGTTTCTAAATACCAGTCTCTACTAAACAGAACCAGGGTTCTTTGGAGAAAATGGCTGACTCCAAAGCTGGGGCAGGTCAAGTGTAAGATTAGCTTGGGAGGGTTCCATTGTCCTAGAAAGTAAGCAAGTGCTCAAAGAGTGATGAGGGCCTGATGAAGAGGGCCCCCACTGGCCAGGACTGGAACACAACATTCTGAGTACAAAAATAAGTAAAACTAGTAATGGATTGGATGTGACACATTGGATAAAATGGGAATCCATGTCAGTGGGAATATAAACAAATGAACAAACACTTAGGGAGAAAGAGAAAGCCTGATGTTATAGATGAAAGCCAACTAATGAATATAGAAACAGGGAGGTGGTAACTGACCCAGTAATAGAGTCAGGCAAGAGCCATCAGTGGATGATAAAGCTGGGATATGAGCATTGGAAGAACAGGATATCTACCTAGCTTCAAAGTTTTCTCCTGCAACATATTTATCAGTTTTTAATAATGAACTCAAAGTACTCAAGAACTTATAGCAGAGACACTGGCAAGCACTATTTTAACCAAGGATCAAAGTTAACATCACCACCATCAGAACAAATCAACATTTCATGCTTCTATAGCGTTATTTCTGTGATATCTTTGCCCAAAGACATCGCTTGAATCTAACCATGAGGAAACATCAGATTGCACTCTTTTGAAATTTTAAGACCTTGAAAGACACAGGAAGACTGAAAAATTGTTCTAAATTGGAGGATATTAAAGAAATGTCCCTTGGACCGCAAGATCAAACCAGTCAATCCTAAAGGAGATCAATCCTGAATATTCATTGGAAGGGCTGATGGTGAAGCTGACGCTCCAATACTTTGGCCATCTATTGAGAAGAGCTGACTCATTAGAAAAGACCCTGATGCTGGGAAAGATTGAAAGCAGGAGGAGAAGGGGATGACAGAGGATGAGATGGTTGGATGGCATCACCGACTCAACGGACATGAGTTTGAGCAAGCTCCGAGAGATGGTGAAGGACAGAGAAGCCTGGCGTGCTGCAGTCCATGGGGTCAAAAAGAGTCAGACACGACTGAGAGACTGAACAACAACAACAAAAGAAATGTGACCGCTAAGTGTAGCTCAAGATCCTTACTCAGATTTTAGGTTTAGGAAGGACATTATTAATACAACTGGTGACCCTGGAGTAGGGCCTGTGGATTAAAGAGAAACACTGCAGCACTTGATGGTTATGCTATGATAGGAAACTGTGCAGGAGAGTACCTTTGTTGTTAGAGGTTATTACACTTTGAAATGGTAAGAGATAATTTGCAAATGGCTTAAGAAAAGTATAAATGAGAGAGAGTGGAAGCAAAGAATAAGCAGATATGGTAGAATGTCATCGATTGCAGAGTGTAAGTGAAGGGTATTATTTCAGTTCAGTCGCTCAGTCATGTCCGACTCTTTGTGACCCCACGAACTGCAGCACATCAGGCCTCCCTGTTCATCACCAACTCCCGGAGTTTACCCAAACTCATGTCCGTTGAGTTGGTGATGCCATCCAGCCATCTCATCCTCTGTCATCCCCTTCTCTTCCTGCCTTCAATCTTTCCCAGCATCAGGCTCTTTTCTAATGAGTCAGCTCTTTGCATGAGGTGGCCAAAATATTGGAGTTTCAGCTTCAACATCAGTCCTTCCAATGAACACCCAGGACTGATTTCCTTTAGGATGGACTGGTTGGATCTCCTTGCAGTCCAAGGGACTCTCAAGAGTCTTCTCCAACACCACAGTTCAAAAGCATCAATTCTGCGGTGCTCAGCTTTCTTTATAGTCCAACTCTCACATCCATACATGACCACTGGAAAAACCATAGCCTTGACTAGACGGACCTTTGTTGACAAAGTAATGTCTCTGCTTTTTAACATACTGTCTAGGTTGGTCATAACTTTCCTTCCAAGGAGCAAGCGTCTTTTAATTTCATGGCTGCAATCACCATCTGCAGTGATTTTGGAGCCCCAAAAAACAAAGTCAGCCAGTTTCCCCATCTATTTGCCATGACGTGATGGGACTGGATGCAATGAAGGGGAGCTCTTTATATTATTCTTGTAAGTCTATAGGTATTGTAAGTATAGTAATTTTGGAATCAGTTTAAGAGGTTGAAAACTCATTAAGATCTTCAAATATTTTCTAGACATTCAAGGAGTAGTATTTTCTTTTCTTTCTTTTGAAGGGAAACAGGGGTTTTGTTTAATCACTCTTTTTTAATATTTACTTATTTGGTTGCATTGGGTCTTAGTTGCAACAGTGTCTTCAATCTTTAGTTGAAGTGTGTGGAATCTTAGTTCCTGGACCAGGAATCAAACCCATGCCCTCTGCAGTGGTAGTGCAGAGCCCTAACCACTTAACCACCAGGGAAGACCCCTGAAAATTGCAAAGAATAATATCGACCTCCCTCAGAGGATTTCTGAGAGGTTTTAATGACTTAGTCAAATGAAGCATTAACATTAAATCTTTGTACTCTCTCCTGGAGATAACATTTGTTCTACAGAATTTCTTCTTTAGCCATATTTATGTTACCTTCACCAATAAAGCAGTGCCAGGGGTTTCCCTGGAGGTCCAGAAGTTAGGAGTCTGCTCTCTCGCAGCCAAGGGCGGGGGTTCAATCCCTGGTCAGGCAACTAATGTCTCACAAGCTGCTTGGTGTTGCCAAAAACAACACAAAAAACAAACAAAATTCAAGAAAACAAACAAACAAAAGCCTCCAAACAGTGCCAAGGCTGGAGCCACCAAGGCTGTGGAAATAGCCCCCGTCTATAAAATTAACACAGGATGACAATTCTACCTAGCGATTATTATGACCAAATCAGCTCTTCCCCACCCTTTCTGACCAAATAGAAACCTTGCTCCTCTGAGATTTTGAAATCTGGTTTTTAATACGGGGTGTTAGATCAAGGAAGTAATTTTCAGCAGTTCCCATGCCAGGGCATTTCCTGAAAGCAGTCATTTGTCTGGCACCTGTTAAAAAATAATAATAACAATAATAACTGAACAAAGCTCTCTCCTCCACAGGTGTCTAGACAAGGGTCCCCAGCTGCCATGGGCCTTGTGTGCCGAATACACTGCCAGGATCAGCATGTAGCCTCTCGGCAGCCGCACCCAGCAGATCAGCCTGCGCGGACACAGCTGGGAAGTTTAGCAGTGTCTACAAGGTATGACAAGGAAAGAGGCTGCCACGACAGGAAGCAGTTTGGGGACAAACTAAAAGCCCTCCAGTGTCGTCTAGTCACTAAATCACATCCGACACTCTGTGACCCCATGGACTGTAGTCCGCCAGGCTCCTCTGTCCATGGGATTTCCCAGGCAAGGATATTGCAATGGGTTGTCATTTCGTTCTCCAGGAGATGTTTCCAGACCAGGGATCGAGCCCGTATCTCCTGCATGGCAGGCGTATGCTTCACTGCCAAGCCACCAGGGAAGCCTAAAAACCCTGCATACACTTTGGGAAAAGAAGGAGCCAGTTCCGGCTACACTGGGACCCGGGAACCTCCAGAACAACTCTGCGTTTCTATTCTGAGGCTCCATGTCTTGTCAATAGAGACCTATCATTATGATTAATTTTATCCTCAATCCTGCCTTGTCCTTAATTTCACTTCCCCTGCTATCTTAACCTTCTCTTTTACGGCTTTGAAGTTAGAAAGCCACCCCACACCTAGCTTTTGCCTGATTCACAAGATTGAAGCCTTGTAGCTTTTTAGGGCTCGAGACTGTAAAGGCGCCTCTGTCCATGAAATTCTCCAGGCAAGAATACCGGAGTGGGTTGCCATTCCCTTCTCCAGGGGATCTTTCCAGCCCAGGGATTGAACCTGGGTCTCCTGCATTGCAGACAGATTCTTTGCCAGCTGCGCCACCAGGGAAGCACTGTAAAGTCACAGACAGCTGCACACAGCTCAGTATTTGCATGGAAAATTCTACCCGGGTGGCTGGTTTACCTTCCATAAAAATTGTTATGATTTTTCACCATGGCTAGAAGGAGCTTAGTTAGGATTGCAAAGATTATAGGAATTTGAAGTTCACTTCATTCCTAATAAGGATAAAACTAGAGAGACACATTTATGAATCCTTGGAGGTAAAAACAAATGCTTGCAAAACTCTGTCAGACTCTGCCCTGAATTTGTCAAGCTTGGTTACACAAGAAATAGTATTGGGAGCAGCAAAGTGGTGTGGATTTAAACAATCCCCTCCTGTGTTTCTGGGTGGTCAGATATAGCCAGCACAGACCAATGAACACACACATACTAATGGAGCTCGATGCCAAGGGGCAAATCTTGTGAAATGGAAGAAACAAAAAGTCAAAGTCACACAAACACTAGCTCGGATTTCAGCAGCAATTCTGCATCTCACAGGTCAAGAGCTGGAAGGGAAAGGTCATAGACTAGAGAGAGCAAATATGGATTGGCTAGACAGGAAGGAATTGTAGCCATTTTATTCTTCAAAGGAGGAAGAATTGTGGTTTGCATCACAGCAAAGGGCTCAAATCTTAATACAACATCTCAATTAAAAGGGTTACTTTATTTTTTAAATGATCTTAACCAATTGCTTAGTCAAAGGGTTCAGGAAGAGGAAACTGGAATTGACATTTTGGCCAGGCATTTTAGCAAGGTGTCCTTTATTCAATGTTGGACAGCTTCATCTTTTAATCCACCCAGTCTTCAAAACAAATTCAAGTGTCTTTGGCACTTATGAGTTGGATGTCCTTGAATAAGCAGCACAGACTCTCCGTACCTGTTTCCTCATCTATAAAATAGAGGTTGAAACAACGCCAAGATTCAAAGAAGTAATGTCCAAGAAGCACTTAGTCCTCTTCCAAGAAGACAGACCAAAGGCCAACAAGCACATGAAAAGATTTTCAACATCATTGTTCATTGTTCGGTCGATAAGTTGTGTTTGAGTCTTTGCAACCCCGTGGACTGCAGCACTGCAGTACCGTCTTTCACAATCTCCTGGAGTTTGTTCAAACTCATGTTCATTGAGTCGATGATGCTATCTAACCATCTCATCCTCTTCCACCTACTTCTTTTGCCTTTAATCTTTCCCAGCATCAAGGTCATTTCCAACGAGTTGACTCTTTGCATCTAGTGGCCAGAGTATTGAAGCTTCAGCTTCAGCAGCAGTCCTTCCAATCAATATTCAAAAGGCCAACAAGAACATGAAAAGATGTTCAAGATCATTGCTCATTAGAGAAATGCAAATCAAACCAAAGGAGATACTACTTCACATCTACTAGAATGGGTGAAATAAAAAGGCAATAATGAGTGTTGGTGAGTATGTGAAGAAATTGAAACCCTCATACCTTGCTCATGGAAATGCAAAATGGTATATCTGCTTTGGAAACCAGCTTGGCAACTCCTCAAAATGTTAAACATAGAGTTACCACATGGACTAGCAATTTTCTGTGTGGCATGCAGGATTCAGTTCCCCAACCGGGGATAGAACCTGTGCCCACTTTGGTGGAAGTGCAGAGTCTTAACCACTGGACCTTCAGGGAAGTCCCTGGACCTGTAATTTTACTTATAGCATCTACCCAGGAGAAATGAAAACATGTGCCTGTACAAAGACTTGCCTAGGAATGTTCATAGCAACATTATTCATAATGGCCCCAAAGTAGAAACAACTCGAAAGCTTATCGACAGATGAATGAGTAAACAAAATGTGATCTACCCTCTTAACAGAATAGAAGTCATCTATATAAAGAAGAGAAGTACTGATTCATCCTACAGCCTGGATAATCCTCAAAATCATTCCATTAAGTAGAAGGAGACAGACATGAAAAAGCATATCCGTGGCTTGACTTAAAAATGTCCAGTAAAGGCAAATATATTCAGACAGAAAACAAAGGATTGTAAATGGGCATGAAGTTTCTTCTGCAGGTGATAAAAAATATTCTAAATTCAGTTGGGGTCATGGTGGTGCACTCATACATATACTAAAAACCATTTAATTGTGTACTTGAAACAGGTGAGTTTTACAGTATATAAATTACTGTATACCTGAATAACACACCTCAATTCTGTGGTGTGTAAATTGTACCTCAGTAAAGCTGTAAACTTAGAGGAAGAAAGGCAGTTTGTCCAGCACCTGACATTGAAAATATTCATATGATGTGTTTATTTGCCTTCTTTCGTAGTGACTAAACCTGGGTTGATTGTAAGCTGTCAGTGATTTGGACAGTAGAAAACTACCTGGTTTGCATGAAAGCAATACTTCTGCAGGGAAAAAAATGGGGTGCAAGAGGATGGTCACTTCCCAGGTTTCAGGCAAGTCCCTGGAGAGGGTTGCCAAATGAGGGTCCCTGGTTCCTCACAGGAAGGACTTCAAGAGCCAGCCAAAGTGAAAGAACAAATTTATTGAGGGAGATACACATTCCATAGGTAAACTGTGGGCCATCTCAGAAGGCAAGAGGCCCCAGGGTACAGGGTTGTTAGTTTTTATGGGCTGGGTAATTTCATAGGTGAGATGCCAGGCTGGATGAATCATAAGCTGGAATCAAGATTGCAGGGAGAAATATCAATAAACTCAGGTATGCAGATGACACCACCCTAATGGCAGAAAGCAGAAAGTGAAGAGGAACTAAAGAACCTCTTGATGAAGGTAAAAGCGGAGAGTGAAAAAGCTGGCTTAAAACTCAACATTTAAAAAACAAAGATCATGGTATCCAGTCCCATCACTTCATGGCAGATAGATGGAGAAAAAAATGGCAACAGTGGCAGACTTTATTTTCTTGGGCTCCAAAATCACTGCAGGCAGTGATTGCAGCCTGAATTAAAAGACACTTGCTCCCTGGATGAAAATCTATGACAAACCTAGACAGCGAATTAAAAACCAGACACCACTTTGCCATCAAATGTCCATATAGTCAAAACTATGGTTTTTCCAGTAGTCATGTACGGATGTGAGAGTTGGACCATAAAGAAGGCTGAGTGCTGAAGAATTGATGCCTTCAAACTGTGGTGCTGGAGAAGACTCTTGAGAGTTCCTTGCATAGCAAGGATCAAACCAGTCCATCCTAAAGGAAATCAACTCTGAATATTCATTGAAAGGACTGATGCTCCAATACTTTGGATGAATGAGAAGAGCCGACTCACTGGAAAAGACATTGATGCTGGGAAAGATTGAAGGCAGGAGGAGAAGGGGACAAGAGAGGATGAGATGGTTGGATGGCATCACTGACACAATGGACATGAGTTTGAACTGACTCCGGGAGATGGTGAAGGACAGGGAAGCCTGGTGTGCTGCTGTCCACGGGGTCTCGGAGTTGGACAGGACTTAGCAACTGAAAACACCAACAAATTTGGGGAAGGGGCAGAGATTTCCAGGAACTGGTCACCACCCACTTTTATGGTTGACCTTGGAACTGTCATGGTGCCTGTAGGTGTGTCATTGAGCTAATGTATTACAAGCAAGCTCAAGGTCCACTGGAAATCAAGTCTTCCACCTTCTTGGGCCTGACCAAGTTTGGGTTCTAACCAGTTTATGTTGTGTTCTCAACAGCTCTGCCATTCTTTTAAAGGCTGTGCCCTGCCCCTGTCCTGCCAGTCTTAATGCCACATTTCTGTTACAGTAGCAACATAGGTGAATCAAATTCAGTTTGACACTCGGCAGTGTGTGATTGAGGCTCATAAAGTCAGAAATCTCACTCTAACCCTCCAGGATTCTGCACTGTCTCCACAGATACTCGATAAACAATAAACCCTTAAGAAGATAAGGATAACAGCAGGAGAAAAAGAGTACAAAGGACAAACTGCACCTCAGGGTGGTGGGTGTCAGTACACAGAGCTCAGTACAGCTCTCAAAGATAATCAGAATTTCTTCAGGCAAAGAGAGGCCTCAGGGGAAAAACTGACAGAGAGGGAAAGAGGTCGGCTTGGGGCTTAGCAGTTCTACAAGGAATTCAAGTGGCAGCAAAGTAAAGCACTTACCTACATTTCCTGGATAGTTTTAATCAGAGCCTCTCAGGGTCAGTTCAACTGGCAAATTCCCCTAACTGTTGATTTTGATTTTCTAAGATCTGAACTGAAACAGCTTCCATCACTGCAATGACACACAGGCTAATGCAAGGTGAGTTCTGCCTCAGGTAACTGCTGACTCCCACAGACCCACTGCACTCACGTTTTCTGGTGGATTTGGCCTAGGTGGCAAGGATGTCTGCCCTTTGGAAAAGGAGGTAGAGCAGGGGGCAGGACTTAAAAGCTGAATTAGACTGAAAATAGCAGACTGCACTTTCTGCAAAATGGAAGAATTTCCATCACTTGGAGAGACGATTACATTTAAGAGAAGGAGAAGGCTACACTGCCGTCTCCCATCCAATGGCTCCTCACTCAACATTCTGCTGGAGCCCAACAGGAGGAGGAAGTTAGGCCCAAAGTCCAGGTGCTGGTGTCTGCCATCCAGTTCATGGTCTCCCTTTTGGGGCACAGGAGGTGGGGGTGGGGCAGAGAGGCGGGGTTGAGGGGGGACCAGTAGGGTGCTGTGGCGGTCACTCTAGGACAGCAGTCAAGTGGGTGGGCGGGGGTGGCCGCTTCTGTGGGAGGAAGGGGAGCAGAGAAACTTCCCTGAGGAAATAAGTGACCTTTCAACTCAATCTGAGGATATTTCAACTAGATCTGGGGAACGTTCCAGAATGAGCGACAAAAGAGCATTTTAGAACGCAGGGGCAGCGTGAGCAAGGGCCTGGAGACTGTCTGTCTTCCACCGCAGCTAGGGTGACAGAAACTTGGCCGAGTCAGAGGCGCTGGACTCGGCTCAGAATGCTGCTTCCTAATAAGAGGAAAGAGAAAGCAGCCGCTTCAGACCCCACACATGTGACCCTGCTAAGAAAAGCAACAGCTGAGCTGAGTACCTCTGTGGGCTGCATATCTGATTCCTAGTAAAAAAAAATATCCCTGCACCTTCAAAAACACATGTTCTTTTTTTTCTTTTGGTCACTCACAGAAGTTTTAGAATTGTAACACTAAAACTTCAAAAAGCATCATCTAAGAAGTTCTTTTCTGTTTACCCTCTCTTGGAAGAGTTAATAAGCTCCTATATCGTCCCGGGTACAATTTGTGTGCTGTCTAATCCTTCCCACAGTCGGACAAGGAGATGTTTTGATGACAAATCAAGAAATAAGGCATTTTGCCCCAAATGACACAGAGTGTAGGTGGCAAAGCCAGGACTATCTGCTTTTAAATCCTGCCAACAAACTGGGAGCCACCACTGACTCTGAGGGTTTCCCTGGTGGTGAAGGAGGAAACAGACAGAGCTAGACTCCATCTCAGGCCAGGCTGTGAACCTTAGGCTACACGCACGGTCACCCTCCCAGTGGACTCTGAACTTTGTGCCCGGTGTCTATAGAAATAGCACACCAATGGAAAACCGGACCCCCCAGATAAAACAGCCTTAGGACTTGTACTTGGACTCTCTGTTGCCTAAAAATATGCTAATTATCTCTGTAACAGAACAAAGTTATAAATTCCATTATGTGTATCAGGATATGACCACAGGCCTATGGATAAATGTCCACTGTTTATCTAGTCTTATAACACATGAATGATGGGGTTATTGTGATTGTATTTACCTTTCCTTTGTTTATGTAAGTCTCAAGGAATTTGGGGTGGTGGGTTCAGACACGTACACATGAGGTATAAAAGATTTTCACAAATGCTGGTGGGGGCCTTGGCTAAGAGAAGACTCTGCCTTGGGCCTGCTGGTGTAATAAACTGCACTCCACCACCTGCATTGTCCTTCTGAGTGAGTTTGTTTCCCAGAACATGTGGCTACAACAGTAGCTCAGTTGGTAAAGCATCTGCCTGCAACGCAGGAGACCCTGGTTCTATTCCAGGATTGGGAAGATCCCCTGGAGAAGGGAAAGGCTACCCACTCCAGTATAGCAGAGTTAATTATACTAAGTATGACCTACGCTGCAATCCTAGTTCTTATTTATCTTGTAACTGGAAGTTTGTACCTTCTGACTGCCTTCATCCAATATCCCCTCCCTCTGGTAACCACAAGTCTGATCTCTTTTCCTTTGAGTTTGTTTTTGATGTATTCTTGACCTATGCTAATTCTTGTCACATAACACGATGATTTGCTATTAATATTTCTATACATTTCAGAATAATCTCCACAATGGACAGTTGCCATCTGTCACCACCCAAAGACATTACAATATTATTGGCTCTGTTCCCCACCCTGTACCTTTCCTACCTGTGACTCATTTATCTTGCAACTGGAAGTTTGTACCACTTTTTTCTCTTTTAAACTATTTATTTATGTATTTAGGCTGTGCTGGGTCTTAGTATCGCCGTGCAAACTCTTAGTTGTGGCACATGGGATCTAGTCCCCCGGCCAGGGATCAAACCTGGGCCTCTAGCATTGGGAGCGTGGAATCTTAGCCACTGGACCACATGGGAAGTCCCAGTTTGTACTTTTTAATATCCCTCACCTATTTCTACCTCCAACCCCCTTCCCTCTGGCAACTATATGTTTGTTCTCTGTATCTATGACTCCATTTCTGTTGTTTTGTTTTTTAGATTCCACATATAAGTGAAATCCTATGCTATTTTTTCCTTCTCTACCTGACCTTTTTCATTCAGTGTAGTACTCTCTAGGTCTACCCATGTTGTCACAAATGACAAGATTTCATTCTTCTTTATTGCTGAGTAATATTCCTCTGTGTGTGTGTAAACCACATCTTTATCCATTCCTCTATTGATGGGCACTTAGGTTGGGGCCATATCTTGGCTATAATAAGTAATGCAGGAATGAAGAGAGGGGTATATATTAATGCATGTTTTTGAGTTAGTATTTTTGTTTTCTTTGGGTAAATACCCAGTGGTGGGATTGCTGGATTGTGTGGTAGTTCTATTTTTGATTTTGTTTTTGAGGAAAGATGGTATTTCCTTGACGTGCATGTATCCCAGCTTGCGATTTCCTTTCCTATGACAAAAGTCTGTATTTCAACAGATATGGAAACAGAGATTGTTTGAGCTACTAGTAAGACTTATCCCCCAACTGTCCTTCCCCAGAAAGTCTGCCCATACACGCAGTGATCCTGGAAGCTCTGTGAGCATAATGTGTTTGAGAAGCATAAATTCCCTCTGGATATAGCAAGATCCCAGCTAAATCCCTGGGGGCGTGGGGGGGGGCGTGAAACTGTGAGTTCCCAGAACCAGCTTTATTTAGATTGATTCTTCCTGCTTCTCTCAAGGTTTCAGCACTTGGCACCTCAGCACAGCATCTGTACATATAAAGAGACTAAAGCAACTAGCCAGCCTCCAATAATGATGGAGTCAGGCCAGTGTGGACTTTACAGCAGAAACTCAACAAGCCTCCCCTTTCAAGGGCACAGGGGCACGTACACGGCAGAAAATACCAGCAGGGCGGGTCCATTGGCTGGTTCTCCGAGGGAAAAATGAAAAGCAAATGGAATCTGTCTTCCAAGCCCACAATCTCCAATTTTCTTCTTTTCTCTATACCTTCCCCTTTCGATTTCTTGTTGTTCTTTTTTCCTCCCATCTCCAATGAAACCTGCTCTCAGCTTTTTCTTTTTCTCTGAGATTTTTTTCAGAATGAGAAAAGAGGAACGACTCTTCATTCATTCATTCATTAATATGAATTTGAAATAAGCTCCCACTGAATCAAATGAGAAGTATTCCTTTGTTGCAAGTGAGGCAGAAACCGTTGGTCGGTTTCAAAATCTTTAAATCCCAAGAGCATGTGACGAATGAAATAAACCCACTGAGAGTTCCCGCTCAGGGCAGAACCATGCCGACAGGAGGAGCACATGATGTATCACTTAGAAGGAAACCGGAGGTGGTGAACTGGCATCTCTGGCCTATAAAACGGTCTCTGTCCTAATTGGAAATCGGCCGCGGCCGACGCCGACGAGGAACTGAAAGGCTGCCACCTTAGTGTGAACAGGGTTAAGGAATGGGAGGCGGAGGACGAGTTGGGAGAGAAGCGGGGTAAAGACGCAGGAAGGACAGGAACCCTCATTTCACAACAGCTGGTGACGTCTGTTGGACAGCATCTTTTAAGGCACCTGTGAACGCTCTTTCTGGAACACTTCTGTCCCCGTGGGCCCCTTCGCTGGAGCGGGCCGTGCAGGAACCCGCACTTCTGAGAGATTTCCGGAGGACCGGCCGCTGCTGAATGGTGTGTCTGTGTATTAGGGGACCACGGCCTGCCTTGTGTTTGAAACCGCGTGACCCTGCCCCCCGGCCCCACCTGATCTGAATGGTTGGGGGCCTCAATGAAAGGCCTCTATAGAGGGGTCACCTGCTGCCCAGGAAGTGGCCGGGATGAGAACAGGGGTGCTCACTGTACGGTGACTTCAGGACCCGCACATCGAGACTCGCTGAGAAGAAACATCTGAAGGAGACAGAGAGGAATGGTCATCTGGACAGAGAGTGGTCCAGAATCTGGCTGGAGACACAAGGGAAAGACCCTGAAGGAAGAAGCTGCGGGGCTCGCAAGCAAGAGGAAGCTCTGAAGCGGAGGTGAGACTCGTATGTAAGGACAGAGAGCAGAGACGAAGATGCTGATGCTTCTCCATGTCGCTAGGATGGCCCCGCTGCTGTCTGACTGTTCTTCCCCGAGCGGGGAGGACGCCTGGCTGCCCGCTCTTTGCATCCCAGGAGCCACCAGCCACAGGCACCTTTGGTATTTGAGGTATTCTGGGTTCAATAAAATACATGATTCAAATTCACTTGACCTACTCATTTTTGTTTCTTTAATGTAGCCGCTAAAGATGGAAAGTTACCTATGTGGCTTGGCTCATAATGTATTTCTTTCAGACGATGTTCTACCTCCTCACGAGGCCATTTCATGCAGGAGATCTTTTTTTCTGTCCTATTGCTTCTTCTCCTTCATTTTTTTTTTTTTTTAACTTTGTGGCCACACCATTTGGCATGTGGGATCTTAGTTCCCCAAGCAGGGATTGAACCTGTGCCGCCTGCCATGGAAGCTCAAATTCTGGACCACCAGGGAAGTCCCTGTCCTATTACTTGAGAATCCTAACACACCCACAACCACTGCAGTCAATTAGAACAATCTTAAAATGTCCAAAACAAATAGCCAACAAACTCACAATCCGCAAAGAAGGACCCTCGAAACAGAAATGACGCATATGTTCACATAGCAAGAGGAACCATTAAAGAAGACAGCCACTTAAGTTTCTAGTTCCCTCACCTCCTCACGACCAAGCACTACACTCAGGCCTGCCTCAGGTATTCTAAGAGTTGGCTGGACCAGTGAAGGCCTCTAACAAGGATCCTCCATACACGTAACACAGAAGCAATTCTAAAGGCTCCTTCTTTGAAACGTTTTGAAATGCATGGAGCAGTCCATTTGTTTTCCGTTGTCTTGCTAATCTGTAACTGCTGATCTTTACCAGAGATGTAACAATCTAGTTCCAATAGATAAATCATGTTGAGGACACAGCATTTCTGTTCAATAAATTGATTAGAATCATTAGTTAGACTCATGGGCTCCAGAGTGAAAGAGACTCACAGACCATCTGTCCAAAACTTGATAATTGACACCATTTCTCCAGCCTCGTCTTCCAAACATCCCTTGGGTTTGTTCACTCTTCTAATCCCAGATCCATGGAAACGGTCTACATCGTATTTGGTCCAAGCAACGCGTAAGAGAGCAGTGGGGCTTTTACCTCCCTATCCTGGGTACTACAATTCCACGTGAAGAGCTAAATGGTCACAGCTCCTCCAATTCAGTTTCTTTTTAAAATTTTATCTATTTTTGGCCGCATTGTGACTTAGTTGGGTCTTAGTTGCCCCAAGGCATGTGGGATCTTAGTTCCCCGACTAGGAATTGAACCAGATCTGCATTGGGAGGTGGATTCTTAACCACTGGACCATCAGGGAAGTCCCTTCACTTCACTTTCTTGAGCTCTGATTTCTTTTTTGACCGTGATCTCTGTCAAAAAGGTCATTTTATTTTTTTCTTAATTAAAAAAATATATATTCAAATATAGTTGATTTACAGTGTTGTGCTAGTTTCAAGTACACAGCAAAGTGATATATATATCTATAGGGTTGCAAAGAACTGGACACAACTGAAGCAACTGACCACGCATGCACGTATACATATATATATATACAACTCCATGGACTATAGCCCGCCAGGCTCCTCTGTCCATGGGATTCTCCAGGCAAGAATACTGGAGTGGATTGCCCAGCCCTCCTCCAGGGGATCTTCCCAACCCAGGAACTGAACTTGTGTCTCCTGTACTACCGAAGGATTCTTTACTGCTAAGCCACTGGGAAAGCTTTTTCAGATCATTTTCCAATATAAGTTATTATCAGACATTGCCCTGTGCTATACACTAGGTCCTTGTCTTGATTTCTTTTATCACTACAACATTACTCATTCCTGCTCTGGGAAAACCATAGGTTTAAAAAGCATTCTAAGTCTAGCAAGCTTTGTGTACTAACATCAAAAATAAGCATCCACAGTGGTTCACAGCCCTGACTGTTCCTGAGAATTTCCTGGAGGCTGAACAAATACTGAAGCTCACATCCACCCAGGAAATCAGGAAATGTATTTTTACAAGCTCCAGGAGACTAGGGCTGAACCACTAATCTCAAGAAGCCATGACCCTAATCCTTATGTTGATTCAAGTTAGTTTTCCTTTGAACTAGGAATCGGAATTTTTATTTCCAATTGAACTAGCAGAACTGGAATTAGTTCACTGTAAACAATTGGAGATTATTTAAGGCATTTGGAACTTGGACCAAGGAAAGGTGAAGATGATTTGGGAACAACCGAACAACTAATTTAGGAAATCACCTTAAAAGAACATCAGGCTTAGGCGACCTGGTACAATTGGCACATTTGCCTGCTAGCTGGGTAATTTGAACACATCATGCAACCACACTGAAGCTTCTTTGTCTATAAAATAAAGGCATTGGTCTAGGAATCTTTGGGCTTTCTAGGTGGCACAGTGGTAAGGAATCCGCCTGCCAAAGCAGCTAATGCAGGGGACGTGAGTTTGATCCTTGGGTAGGGAAGATCCCTTAAAGAAGGAAATGGCAACCCGCTGCCTGGGAAATCCCATGGACAGAGGAGCCTACAGTACATAGGGTGGGTTGCAGAAGAGTCAGACACGATCTAGTGACTGAGCGACAACACAAAATAAGGGTGAGTTACGCCACCCACTCGGTGAGCAGAGCTGCTATAAAGATATTTTCAGTTCAGTGAACTGAAGTTCAGTTCAGTCGCTTGGTCATGTCCGACTCTTTGCGACCCCATGAATCACAGCACGCCAGGCCTCCCTGTCCGTCACCAACTCCCGGAGTCTACCCAAACCCATGTCCATCGAGTCGGTGATGCCATCCAACCATCTCATCCTCTGTCGTCCCCTTTATGAACATTTAAAACTGTGAATGTGTGCTAAGTCACTTCAGTCAAGTCTTAGCATCCCTATGGACTGGAACCCACCAGGATTCTCTGTCCACAGGACTCTCCAGGCAGGAATACTGGAGTGGCTTGCCAAGCCCTTCAACAGGGGATCTTCTTGACCCAGGGATCGAACTCACATGAAGAAAAATCTTTATGAAGGTGTTAATTTTTAAAAACTTATTTTTTAGTGGTTAATTCAGTATTGGCCATACGATGTTTATTCATAACAGCAAAAGCCAAGAGATATACATACCAGGAATCCTATTGAGTGTGACCCAGAAATGTTCGTCAGGACTGTACGTGTCCTTGGACCAGGACAGTAAGTCAAGCGCCAGCGGGTCTTGAAGGACGAAGTTTGCGAACTCCCTTGTGAGGGCCACATAGGCAGTGCCAAAGTAAATAGTCATGTTGTGAGGAGGCGGTGTTTTCAAATTTGTGGTTTTAATCACGTAGGAACCTCTTCGGTTTAATAGCTCGTAGTGGACATATTTAGTCCGCCCAATTGTGTGAGCTGGGGGCAGCACCCCGGGGGTGATGTTTTTCCCTTTAAATCCCTTCAGATGCTGAATGATCTCCCTGTTGGTTTTCAGGGGGAAATCTTGCCCACAGGTGTTGAGGAGGTATTTCCATGGAACTTCTGAGGCCACAAGATCTTTCATGCAGTTCAGGTCAGCCTGGAGCCTGGAAATCCCACCGTAGACCACAAATTCCATCTTGGAAGCCAGAAAAGCATTTGGGAAGCAGCTCAGTAACTGCTTCACCGAGCCTTTAAATGTATCTGTCGCCTTTTCGTCCACATGAACACAGTAGACATTTTGGGGCATGTAAATAGCCCTGAAGAGTCTCTCAAAAGTGTCAAAGTCTTTGTGGATTATAATCACATAAGCCAAGGAGAAGCCAGCCTCTTCGTCAGAGAGTGTTTCTGTTATGTAGTGATTCTGAGCCACGTACTCATGACAGGTGGTTTCACTGAAAGTACTCTTCAATGCATTCTTTTCAGGGGAAAAACTCTTCCCCTTAAAAATCTGGTGACAGACTTCTGATAATAGTGAGGCATTGGACATGGAAGCTTGCAGGAAATTTTTATTCTCCGGTAACTTGTTGTTGCAAACAAACACAAAAATCAGGGCAGTGACCAGAGACACACAAAAAAGACAAAGCTTCCAAAAGCCCATCATTCAAACCCAGGAAATGAGTAGAATGTCTCTTGGGACATGTGGTCAGAGGGCAGACAGACTTAACTTACATTTTCTCCAAAATCCGTAACCACCCTCCAGGTGGACGCAGCTCTGACCGGCGGCTCTGTGATCTTCCAGCTGATCCTGCTTGTCCTTTTTCTGTCTTCCTTTCCTCTTCATTCCCCACGGGGCTGCTTTTCCACCTTTCTCCAACAGGTTTCTGAAGGAACTCTTAGGGATTTGCTTTGCTCTGTCTCCTCCCCCCTCTTATCTTGCAACCTGTTTCTACACCCACACACAGGAAAACAAGTTGCCCCAGGGAGGTTCTGACTCCGGTGGGCCCACCCTTCTCTACAGGAAAATCAGTGAGGGGTGAAGGGCCTGTTCTGTAAGTCACGGCTCTCAGATTTTAACCCCGGCCTCTTCTCTCAGCCAGAAGGTTGGCAACTGTGTCAGCTCCCCAACTTCCTGTTAATCATTGCATTCAACTGACTGAGTTTGTTTGCTTAAACAGCACTGCCAAGTTACAAGCATCGGTCCGGAGCATGTGAACACTGCCTGGAGAGAGATTCTGTCAATAAATATTTAGCACTTAAAAATTAATCACCTCACCTTGTCTTTTTCCACACACACCCCCCTCTCCATATTGGCTGGCTATGCCATAAAGCGTGGCATATGACTGACTGTTGAGCCATTCTTTCCAGCACTTAATTTTCTCTGTTATGAGGTAAGGTCTTTAAAAAGGCACATTAGCAAGCGAACCTCACCACCTGACTTACTACACTAAGATGAATAAAAGCTAATTAAAAAAAAAACAAAAAACCTGGGACTTCCCAGTGGTCCACTGGTTAAGAATCTGTCATGCAATGCAGGGGACGTGGGTTCTATGCCTGGTCTCAAGTGTTGCACCTAAGACCTGATGCAGGCAAATGAATAAATTTTTTTTTTTAAATACATTTACAATTTTTTTAAAAAAAAACATACCCCTAAAAGCCTAGCAGCCCATTATAACCCCCAAATTGCATAGGGCCTAAAGCTGAAGTTAGTGAATATCAAGTTTATTTCATCTAAGCCCAGGTTCCCGGGTGGCTCAATGGTAAAGAATTCATCTACCAATACAGGGGACACAGGAGACATGGTTTGATCCTTTGGGTTGGAAAGATCCCCTGGAGGAGGAAATGGCAACCTGCTTCATATTTTTGCCTGGAGAATCCCATGGACAGAGGAGCCTGGTGGGCTACAGTCCATTGGGTCACAAAAGAGTCAGACACGACTTAGTGACTGAACAACAGAACTGAAGGAGAGTTCTTAGGTTCATCTGTATAAACTCTTCCAAAGGAGTTCCTTTGTAAAACATAAGAATAATTTTACCACCTTCATAAGTCAGTCATGAGAATACAATAAGAAAACGTATCAAGGGTTCGTGGTCCCCCCATCCATGAGTGGGGCTGAGATTGGAGATAGTGGGACCCCAGGCTGGGCAGCGGGAGCTTGTCTCCTGTTGGTGCTTCACGGCAGAGATAAAGGCAGGAGCAGAGAGGAGCTGAACTCTGCTTGAGTGAGCAGATGATGACCACAGTCTTCATCCTGGAGGTCAAGGAGATCTCCCTGACTGCACATGTACAGAAAGGCTCCTCAGGGGTCAAAAATGGAGGCATCTATGTCTAATTATGCTTTCGAAACTAGTCGAATAGTTTGTATAACTTTTTCTCCTCATACATGCAGATGATGATATGAACTCTCCCTTTGTTTATTTTGGCTGTCTCCTCATTCTTGGCACAGTTCCATTTCTCCCGAGGTTTCATGCATGAAATGAAAGTGAAGTCGCTCAGTCCTGTCCGACTCTTTGCGACCCCATGGACTGTAGCATATCAGGCTCCTCCATCCATGGGATTTTCCAGGCAAGGGTACTGAAGTGGGTTACCATTTCCTTCTCCAGAGAATCTTCCTGACCCAGAGATCGAACCTGGGTCTCCCATATTGCAGGCAGACGCTTTACCGTTTGAGCCACCAGGAGAGAAAGCATAAAATCATCTCTAATTATTTTCCTATTCTACCCTGAATTTACAGCTCCCCGAGTGTACTATTATTGTTGTCGTTACTTTAATATTGTTTATTTATTTGGCTGTCAGGTCTTCGTGCGTCATGCAGGATCTTCTGTTGGGGATTGAACTTGTGTCCCCTGCATTGCCAGGCGGATTCTTAACCCCTGGACCACTAGTCCTCGAAGCCCCTACAACTCCCTGAGTTTAAAGTTACAAGGTGAAGGGTGTTTGCAAGTTGGCACTTGGCTGCAGTGGAATCCTAACCCCAAATCCTTAAACTCATAAGGGTTTTGACAATGCTAGACATTTTTAGTGTCGATCTTTTTTTTTTTGCACGACCCCAGTGCCATCGGATGTTTACTCTCCTGGTGGTCACGCAGGAGATGCTGGTTTTCCTGAGGCCCTTTTGCAGGACACCACTCACGATTCTTCCAAATTCTGGGCAGGATGCTCTCGCCACTTGTGCGAGATCGTGGAAGGGATGGTAATAAGTGGCGAAAAAGAATAGCGATCCTTTTCCTCAGTTTGAACATTAGGTCAAAAATTATTTTTTAATTAATTAATTTTTGGCTGTAGTGGGTCTTCACTGCTGTGCACAGGCTTTCTCTAGTTGCAGCAAGCAGGAGCTACATTTCATTGCAATGCGCGGGCTTCTCATCCCCTGACTTCTCTTGTTGCAGAGCACAGGCTCTAGGTGGGTGGGCCTCGGTAGTTGCAGTGCCTGGGCTCAATAATTGTGGCACATGGGCTTAGTCGCCTGGGCATGTGGAATCTTCCCAGACTGGGAACTGAACCTGTGTCCCCCTCATGGGCAGGCAGACTCTCAACCACTGGACCACCAGGCAAGTCCCAGGTCAAAACTGATAACCCCAAATTCTAAGTTGGAGGCACCGAATGAGTAGGTTCGAATTCTGGAGAAGTCGTCTGCCAGTGCAGACTTGTGGCTCGGCCACTCAGTAAACGGTTGGATGTATGATGAAGTCCTAGAGTTCAACCCATACTTGCTTATTTCTACATAATGTTCACTCTTATGAATTCTCACTCCAGGACATAAACTCATTTTCATCCTCCTAAGGAAACTGCACTGAGGGTTTAATCTCCACAGATGACTGTAGAGAGGGAGCAGAAGAGAAGGGCTCCGTTTGTACAGCTGCGGTTACTCCACACACCAGTACCCAAAGCACTTTTCACATATCCATGCCATTTGGACAGCATCTCTGTGCCCAAGTGAGAAACAAGGGAAACCAAATGGAAACTTTGTCTGAGTCCACAGAGGTCACAGAGAAAGAGCAGCTTGGGTTAAACTGGTTTTACGTGCACATCACATTTTGTCTTTTTTTCCAGCTCTTTCTCTGGCCAGACTCTCTTCTCTGTCCTTCTTCTTACTCTTTTCTCTCCCTCCTCTCTGTCTATATGTTTACTATGCTAAACGCTATACTCTGCTTTACCTTCATCTCTGTGGGTTTTGGGGTTTTTTTTTATCAGCCACAGGAAATAGTCTGAAGCACCAGGACTTAAAATAGCCCCATGTGTGATTGAGAAAGAGTGGTGAGAAACAGTCTGGATTGTATGAAGGAAGGTCTCCAGTTGGGTCAAAGCCACTCTTGACAGCCCGGCGCGTCTGAGAAAGTCATTGCATCTCACACCTCCCTGCTTCCTCCAGACTAAACTTGGGAAAACAACCCCTGCTCTTACTCGGGGATCTCCAAGGCTGGCTTCCTCCCAAGCAGATCACCCATGCCTCTGAGTCTGGGTTTTTTCCGACATCAACGTCCAGGTGCAGCTGGAAGATTCCAGAAGTGACATACAGGAAGCATCCAGCTGGAGAGTCGCCGGAGATGTCGGAGAGAATTCCAGACCCCCAGGGAAAGCCATCGGGAAGAAAAGTGTGAGGGGAGGAGGTGGGGAAGGTTGCAGTTTTTTGACATAAAATCCATGGAAATAGGATAGCAGGAAAATGTAAGAAAAAGCTGGTTCATTTTTCTTTTTTTTTTGGCCATGCCAGGCAGCATGCAGGATCTTCCCTGACCAGGGATGGAACCCACATCCCCTGCAATGGAAGCTCAGGGTCTTAACCACTGGGCCACCAGGGAAGCCCAAAGCCGGTTCTTGTCAAAACAGTCCATTGAATATCATTGGTATAATGCAAAACTGAGGCAAAGAGCTGGCAGATGAAGAGCAGTTCAGGGTTGCGTGCTAAGTCGCTCAGTCGTGTCCAACTCTTTGCAGCCCTATGAGCCCACTGTAGCCCACCAGGCTCCTCTGTCCATGGGATTTCCCAGCAAGAATACTGGAGTGGGTTGCCATTTCCTTCTCCAGGGGATCATCCCTACCCAGGGACTGAACCCATGTCTCTTACATCTCCTGCATTGGCAGGGGGGCTCTTTACCACTAGTACCACCTGAGAAGTATCTTGTAATAACCCACAGTGGAAAAGAATCTGAAAAACAATATATATAAGTGAATCACTTTGCCATATACCAGAAACTAAAAGAACATGTACATCAACTATACTTCAATTTTAAAAAAAGAGGTGATGTTTCCAGAAAACCTCTTCCGCCAGTAATTTTCTAGGAAACTGACCCCTTTCTATCTCTCTCCATTCCCAGGAGGATAAAGTTGCCTGGGAGCATCCTAGTGCGAATCCTCTCCTTCTCTTATGATGGAGGCTGTTATTGGAGTTTATGCTGGTATTTAAACGCAGAATAACAACAGCTGGAATGTGGAAGCATAATGTTCTCTTCGCCTCGAGTCCTAGTCCCAAAGGCCTGTCCTTCAGAGTCGCAAAGACTGAGACTTAAAATAAGCTGGAGCCTTGGAATCTCAAGTTACTGTTATCCAACACTGGATTACCCTCCCCTACAGAGTCCTGGAAGCTTTGAATCTAACGCTTCCGACCTCGGAAATGTTGTAAGATGTCACCGTGGGGGAGATAACTGTCCTTGATATAACTGCATCTCCCACTAGGACACTCACAATAGGGCCCCTGCCAATGCAGGAGACTCGGGTTCCATCCCTGGGTCAGGAAGATTCCCTGAAGAAGGAAATGGCAACCCGCTCCAGGATTCTTGCCCGGGAAATCCCTTGGACAGAGAAGCCTGGCGGGCTACAGTCCATGGGGTTGCAAAGAGTCAGACGCGACTGAGCAACTAAACCACAACTTCCTGAGACTACTGTCCAATTTACCCATGCAGAAGTTTGCTTTTCCCAGAGAAAGAACTTTTGAATTTTCTTCACAGATTCTTTTTTTTTTAATATTTATTTTAAATTTTATTTCATTGATTTGGTTTCATCAGGTCCTAGCTGAGACATGTGGGATCTAGTTCCCTGATCAGGGTGGGCACCCAGACCCCTGAGACTCCAGGGACCATGGAGTCTTAGCCACTAGAGCACCAGGGAGTCTTCTTTCCAGATTCTCTGTGCTTAAAGTTCACCCTCAAATTTAGTCCCAGGTGGGAAAGCCTATATATAGCCCCAGATCTGGAGTGACCTTTAACAGAGCTGGATCTGAGTTCATTCCAGAGGCAGAAACACCTGACAAAGCTGTATGTGAAAGGTGTGACTTAGTTTTGACACTTCCCAGCATTAATTGCAATAGCATTTCCCATAGTGAAAAAATTGGAAACACACACTCAACAACTGAGGGATTGTTAAGCAGATTCTAGTACATCCATACTATGAAAAAGAATGCAATTACCCAATATATATGCACAGCAATTATTTCTCAATTTGTACAATGTATAACTTTTGCTTTTTAAAATTTTCTTAGTTTCTACATACCAACTTTTATTTCCCAGATTTTCTACAATGCTATTGTATTTTATAATAAGAAAAAATGGTTTTTTAAATTATTAGTTTATTTATTTGGCTGCATTGGGTCTTAGTTGCAGCCTACCGGCTCAGTAGTTGCGGGGCGTGGACTTAGTCACCCCTTGGCATGTGGGATCTTAGTTCCCCAATCAGGAATCGAACCTGCATCCCCTGCTTTGGAAAGAAGATTCCCAACCACTGGATCACCAAGGAAATCCCAAGAAGATAATTATTTTAATATGCTGCTCATCAATAACTAGTATAGGGTTTTCAGATTCTACACAAAGGGTGAGTTCTTGACTCTTGCAAGCCTGGAGCACAGAGCTGACAGAGGATGGCAGGTTTCTGCTCACCAAAGTGAGGCCACCATGTGGCCAGGCCTAAGTGTCGTCTACTGCTCACATGTCTGACAGTCTGGAATTCTGGACAGGTCTGGTCAGTTAAAAAAAATTTAATTTGGAAACGTTGAGTTATTTCACATTGTTCTTGTAGAAATTTTGTTGACATTTTTCAGATCTCAAACTTTTCCAACTTGAATGATTCAAATTCACATAAAATGAAACCATAATGAATAACCCACATCGCAAATAACTGGAAGAATCCGCCTGCAATGCAGGAGACCCCGGTTCAATTCCTGGGTTGGGAAGGTCTGCTGGAGAAGGGATAGGCTACCCACTCCAGTATTCTTGGGCTTCTCTTGTGGCTCAGCTGGTAAAGAATCTGCCTGCGATGTGGGAGACCTGGGTTTGATCCCTGGGTTGGGAAGATTCCCTGGAGAAGGGAAAGGCTACCCACTCCAGTATTCCGACCTGGAGAACTCCAAGGACTGTTCAGCCCACGGAGTCGCTAAGAATCGGACACGACTGAGAGATTTTCACAAACAACATACTATAATTGATTAAAAAAACCAGTTTCACTTGTCATATCAAAGACTTATGACCATGTCAAAATTTGATAGGCACCTTCTCTAAGCAAACAGTATATTTATTGATATGTAAGATGATTAACTTATGTTATATGAACTCCATTGAAGCAGACACACGAAAATCTATAGGGTGTCCACAAAGCTGGAAACATAGGTGAATATGCATGCGTGCATAGTCACTTCAGTCGTGTCCAACTCTTTGTGACTCTATGGACTGTAGCCCACCAGGCTCCTCTGTCCATGGGATTTTCCAGGCAAGAATACTGGAGTGGATTCCCATACCCTCCTCCAGGGGATCTTCCCGACCCAGGGTTGAACCTGCATCTCCTGCATTGCAGGTGAGAATGCTTTACCGCTGAGCTACCAGGGAATATGTATACAATTAAGGACAGTTTCAAAGTGTAAAATACTTGCACACACACACACACACACACAGGCACAATGCTTCCAGACTTCATGTAGAATGGAATCAAGTCCCACATACCTGGAATCCTGCTCAGTGTCACCCAGAAATGCTCATCAGGAGAGTAGGTGTCCCTCGACCACTCAAGTAAGTCAACAGCTCTGTGGTCTTGGAGAACAAAATTAGCAAATTCTCTTGTAAGTGCTACGTAGGCAGAACCGAAGTAAATGGTGAGATTGTGGGGAGGAGGCATTTTTCTTATCCAAGTCCACAGCATAAAGGAAAACAAACTGTATCTCTGCTCCAAGTGCCTGTATTTGGTCCTTCTGATAATGTGAGGAGGAGGCAGCACCCCGGGGGTGATGTTTTTCCCTTTAAATCCTTTGAGATGCTGGATGATCTCCCGGTTGGTTTTCAGGGGGAAATCTTGCCCGCAGGTGTTGATGGTGTATTTCCACGGGACCTCCGAGTCTATGAGGTCTTGCAGGCAGTTCAGGTCAGCCTGGAGCCTGGAAATTCCTGCGTAGACCACAGACTCCATCTTGGAAGCCAGGAAAGCATTTGGGAAGCAGCTCAGTAACTGCTCCACTGCATCTTTAAATTCAGCTGTCGCTTTCTCATCCACGTGAACACAGTAGACGTTCTGAGGCATGTAGACAGCCCTGAAGAGCCTGGCAAAGGTGTCGAAGTTGTGATGGATGACCATGATATATGCCAAAGGGAACTCAGCTTCTTCTTTGGACAGAGGTTTCATTATGTAGTGATTCCGGGTCAGGTACTGTTGGCAAGTTATGTCTTTCAGTGGCGTCATCGGTATATTTCCACCCAAGATTTTCTTTCCTGCTACAACCATGTCACAGACCTCTGCAAACACCAAAGAGTTTGCAACTTTCCCCACTAGCAGGTGTTTTGGCAGGTCGAAATTGTTGATATACAAGAACAAAAGAGTTATAGAAATGGCCATGAGCCCTACAACAAACTCGAACATCTTCAGCTTCATGTTTCCTCTCACCTCTCCTGCGTTTGTCACTCTGTATCATTACAAAGTCAGTTGCAGCTTCATCCTCTGACTGTTGCTGAATCAACTCCTGCTTCTTATTTTGAGCAAGAAGAGAAATACTGCCTCTCACTTAAGGGTCAAGGGCTCAACCACAAGCTTGAAGTTCTTCTCTTACAATGAAGGAAGTGGGTGGATCTGAGAACATGAGCCACTGGGGCCAATGGAGCAAGAGCTGTGTGGTGTTGTGTACCTTGGTCCAGGTCAACCTCAAGTTAAGACCCTGGCAAATCTGTCACTGCTGCCAACTCAGGGTGTTCTCCCGGGAAGGTGGGGAGGAGGAGGTTGAATGTGGGTCCTTCTTACAGCCCTTTTACCCCCTGCCAGAGAGGGACCTCATCACCGTCACTGATGTCATCTTTAAGCACAGGGGACAGCTTATTTCTTCAATTTGGGGCCTGTCTCACTTGTCATGAGACAGGTCACCGCTGGCACTGACTGATATTAATCTTGATGGCACCCAGAATTTCTCAACAGCAGTGTATCCCTCTACCTAAAGATAAAAATCAAGAACTCGTTGAAATGCAGGATTGAATGGAATCATGCAGATTATTCACACCAGCTCACTCAAGTCACAAATGCAGCACCTTGAAAATGAACTGTCATTGACGTTTCATCACACTTTTTTTTTTTTGGCTGCTCTGAGTGGCATGGGGAATCTTAGTTCCCTGGCCAAGGATCGAACCCGGGCCCCCTACGGTGGAAGCGTGTAGTCTTAACCACTGGGCTGCTAGGGAAGTCCCTCTACCACACTCTGGGCTCCAGTTTCTCACTGATGGTCTGGGAGGTGAGCCACAGTGAGACTGAGACTGAAGCCCACTTGCCTGAGAGTCAATAATGAGTTCATGGAGGCATCAGGTTTTGACTCTAGCAGGGTGGAGAACATTCTACCTGGAACAGTCTCTTCCCACACGTTTACTTGATGAGTTCCGTCTGTCCAGCAGGCCCCTGTGTGCCACCCCTTCCCTGTCTGCCATGTTCAGGTTAGGAGCCCTTCCCCCTGTTCCACTAGGACCTGGAGCCCTGCTCTCTGCTTGTCTGTTTGCCCCACCGCTAGTCCTTGGAAGGTGATTTCTGTCTACTGATCACTGTGTTTTTGGCACCTAGTTGACAGTAGGCATGCATCATAAAATTAAGTCTGGTCGCTCTTCTTCCCTCTACACCAGAGGTGGGCATCGTGGGACGGGGCGGGCAATCCATCTGTCTTTTTTTTTTTTTTGGCCGCATAGCATGTGGGATCTTAGTTCCCTGACCAGGGATCGAACCTGTGCCACCCGCATTGAAAGGGCAGAAGGGCAGAGTCTTTATTTTTGAAAGCACAGAGTCTTAACCACTGGACTGCCAAGAAGTCCCTGCCATATGTTTTTGTACAATTTGTGTGCATTTTTAAAATATCCTTTACTGCTATATCTTGATTTACTAATTTTAGACATTGCATGTTGACTTTCTTCCATGGTAGATGAGAACTTAGTTCTTCCACACTGTGCGTGCATGCTAAGTCGCTTTAGTCATGTTCAACTCTTTGCGACCTTATGGACTGTAGCCCGCCAGGCTCCTCTGTCCAAGGGATTCTCCAGGCAAGAATACTGGAATGGGTTGTCATGACCTTCTCCACTGTGTACATTTTTGAACGGCTGAAAGAAAATTCAAAGAAAGAAAAAATATTTCATGGCACACGAAATTCAGATTTCAGTGTCCATGAATACAAGGCCATCAGAACACAGACATTTGTATACAGATTGTAAATGCAGAAAATCCGCTAAAATGCTAGCTGTTGTTCTTATCTGCACCCGGTCACTTGGAGAGTCTCACGTGAAATGCCAGTGAACTGGAAATTCAGAGAACGACATTTTGCCTGACTCCAGTGTGACCCGAACTTTGGCAGAATGTGGTGCTGCCACTCAGCGGCCATGTGGCGCATAGCTTGGCCCGGTGGACTATCTCTTGCCTGACTGGAAGGGAGAATTCTGCCATTACAGCGTTTTATTCCCCACCAGACTGGGGGCAACTCAGAAGAAAGAAGTCGTCTTTGAAGACATTAGGAGAAGCACTCAACATGGCATTTGAGCATCGCTGAAGAAACCTGCCAGATCTCAAAATCCCAGCCCCACCAGCCAGCCACGGTCTCCACAAGGACATTTATGAATGTCTCACGAGGAAGCCGATTGTTTCACTGAGTTATTCAAGAAAAATAACATAGCAATAACTTCCATACATCTCATTAAGTCACCGGGGGACTTCCCTGGTGGTCCAGTGGTTAGCACTCAGTGCTTCCATGGCAGGGGACTCGGGTTCGATCCCTACTCAGGGAACTAATATCCTACATGCTGGGTCTGGGGCCGAAAAACAAAAAAAAAGTCATTGGAAACCAGGACATCTAACAGAGGTTCTGAAAAAAATGGGACAAGAGACAAATTAGATCAGGTGGAAGAAAAGCAAGCAAAGTCTGGAGTCTGGGGTACTTTTGGGAATTTTTTGGAACGTTCTGGCAGCAACAGCTAAGGAGCCTGGAGAACATATGAAGGCAGTATGATGCATCACTTCTATTATTCGTTGCAGAATTAGATATGTCTTAAGAATAAAAATTTTCCTAATGTCCTAGGCACACACATCAAAATCAAGTCCTTTTATTTTAGTCCTTTTCATGTAATTTAGAGTTTTCCTTGGTGGTTCAGATGGTAAAGAATCCACCTGCAATGCAGGAGACCCAAGTTCAGTCCCTGGGTCAGGAAGATCTCCTGAAGAAGGAGTGAGAGTCCCAGCCCAGCTGGTGAGGGCCTCAAGAATCATGTGGCTGTCAGGGTTAGAAATGCACCCAAAGAAGTTCGGTTGTGTTAGATGACTTGTCTGAGGCCACCCTACTGATGGCAGCCTGAGTTGGAATTCAAGCCTCATCCAACTGGCCCCAGAGCTGGACTTCTTTGCTGGCATGGAGCCTCCATCCCGTCTCCATACTCAGCTCATCTGTTTCAGAACAGAATCAAGAAGGCAGAGCAGTGGACTTTCCTGGTGGTCCAGTGGATAAGAATCTGCTTGCCAATGCAGGGGACACCGGTTCGATCCCTGGTCCAGGAAGGTTCCACAGGCCATGGAACAACTAATCTCGGGCACTCTGCCACAGCTAGAGAGCCCGTGCTCTGGAGCCCATGTTCCACAGCAAGAGAAGCCACTGCAGTGAGAAGCCCAAGCACCACACAACTAGAAAGCAGCTTCTGCTCCCTGCATCTAGAGAGACCCCAAGCACAGCTGAAAGTAACTTAATAAATGAAGAAAATTATCATTTTTAAAAAAGAAGGCAGAGCATCATTTTGTTAGACTTCAGCTGGGAACAAACAAGTCAGGCTTTTTTTTTTTTTTTGCATCTCTGCACATGTGGGCCAAAACCAACGACCGTAAGTACTGATTTGGGGATAGCAAATTTTAGAAAGTAGACAAATATGCAAATTTAGAGTTGGTGAATAATGACGGGTACACTCAGAGGTGTAGGGAGTGCAGCCTGGCTTTCAGACAGTTCCAGCACGGCTGTTGGGGCATTGAGTCCTGCAGCCACATCACCAGCACGAACCCCAAGTCCCTAAGGCGCCAGTCGGCTTAAGTTTAACACTCTGTTAGGGGAGCTTAAACATTGACAGCTTTAACTTCCCGCTAAGTGGAAAACTGACCCCAGGTCCTCTGT
Source organism: Giraffa tippelskirchi (assembly GCF_054371585.1). NCBI lineage: Eukaryota > Metazoa > Chordata > Mammalia > Artiodactyla > Giraffidae > Giraffa > Giraffa tippelskirchi. The sequence goes on from NC_137282.1 coordinate 158,212,406, forward strand.
GTCCATAAAGAGAATAAGGGCAAGTGTTCTTTCATTAATTGTGGCATCCGTTGATCCTCTGATTTGATAACATTCTAGTGTATTTGGGACAAAGTGTGCACGTGCCCACATGATTCTGTTACTGGGTTGCTTTCCTGGTAAGAAGAGCAGAGTTCTGGTTCTTGCACTTACTGTGTTAACTTGAGCAAGACTGGGAGTCAGAGGAGCCTCGCTGAGAGAGAGTGAGACAAACAGACACACATTCAAGCACACACACACTTTATAGGTTTGCACGTGTGTGTGTGCTCAGTCGTATCCGACTCTTTGCCACCCCGTGGACTGTAGCCCACCAGGCTCCTCTGTCCATGGGATTTCCCAGGCAAGAAACCAGAGCAGGTTTCCATTTGCTCCTCCAGGGGATCTTCCTGACCCAGGGATCAAATCCGTGTCTCCTGCCTCTCCTGCATCGCAGGCGGACTCTTTACCGCTGAGCCACCTAGGAATTACTTCTGGGCAAACGCCTTGCTTCACCTTCCCTTCCTGGGATAACCCGCTCCCTAGGCATTAGTGGTACAATCTCAGAATTTTCCAGAACCCCACATGTCTTCAGTAAAATTCTAACACCGAGACTGGCTATGCAGTAAAACAAACAAACAAACAAACAAAAAAAACCCATCATTCATCAACAGGGAGATGAGCTGGTCTGGGGTAGCCCTGGAGCTACTATCACGGCCTTAGTCTTAGTCTAGAATGCAATCCAGATGAGCAACTATAACTAGCTAACTAAACAGATTTTCTGTCCGTCTGGATCGGTCATTCAGACAGACGTTCTCATGAATCCAGGAGCATTAGGACCCTGGTCCCCTACCTTTGTGTGGATAGATGGGACCTCCGACCGCTGGTTTCCAAGAGCTCTGAGAGTGGCGGGCAGGGGTACTCCCCTGAAGTATGCACACGCCTCCCTCTGCCCCCAGCATCCATTCTCCACAGCCTACGACGGTCTCCTTACATTGCAAAAGAAGTTACTGGGCAGAATGCTTGGACAAGTTTGATCCTGCCCCAGTTTTAACCTTGCTTTGAGAAAAATGTGGTCATTTACATTTCTCCCTCTTAAAATTCCTGAGAAGCTGTCTTCCACCCTGGAGTCTGGGCCCCCCTATCCCCCCGTAAATCCTGGCTCACCCCCTCTCCTCGGATCAAAATCAGTAACTTGGGAAAGAATTGTCCCCAAGGGCGCATAAAGGCTCATTAGACCTATTCTCAGCTGTTTTTAATTCTGGTAGAATTTATTTTCCATACATGTCAGGAGCCCTGCTGACATCTGTGATGACACAGGGGTCTGAGCCCGACTCTGGACTTGAGGATTCTGCTGCGCTTCCCTCCACCCCGGGTGACTCCACTGAGCCTCCCAGGGGCTGGAAAGCTTGGGAGCGGCCAAGCTGACCATCGCGGGGAAAAACAGGGTCATCAGAGGGCAGCAGCCATTCCGGCAAAGAGGGCAAGAAGGTGGCATCAAGAATTATAGTTTCCCTCACAGGCCAGTGGGTGCCTGGCAGGAAAGGGGCGAACGCATCACAGCTACCTGAATCCCAGTGACAACAGGAGGAGACTGTTCCAATTTGAACTCCGTCAGTACAAACCTCCAACAGTTTATTTCTCTTGGGTCCTGCTTTGAGAGCCTTCTTGAAAGGAAAATAATGATCAGGTCTCTCCCTGAAGGGTGAATTGGTGGGAGAATTAGGAATAACCTTTCCATTTTGCTTTGGTGACGATGGGGAGATGGTACATGGACAGCGTGCACACGTCACAGGTCTGATTGGGGTTACTTATTTGAATTCGTGTCCAGAAGAGCCATTCTCACCACTAGCTAAAGTCAGTGCCCAACTGCTGGGGTCCTTGAAAGCACACGGCCAGAGATGGTTGTCCTGGTTTCTCGTTACCCCTCTGGCTGGACTTGTTCGGAGCTGGGCAGCAGGGAACTGACAGATTCGGGTTTAAATCCCATCCCCGGCCCTCATCAGCTGTGTTCTTTGGGACAGATTGTTAAAATCTTCAGTTTTCATTTACTTGTGTATCAGTCAGGGTTCTACCAAGAAACAGAGCCTATATGGTCTCTCTTCTCTGTCTCTCTCGATAGATCAATATCAAGAGATATTGACTTATTTTATGAAATTTTTTGCTCCCGTGATTTTGGTGGCTAGCAGCTCTGCAATCTGTAGGTTAGACTGTCGGGGTGAAGATTCTGCTGACAGTTGATATGAAATTCAGGTAAAAGTTGAATAGGAGTCTTAAGTCTGAATTCCTACCAACGGATAGGAAACTCAGCAGGGTTTCTATGCTGTTTTCTTGAGGCAGGAGTCCTTCTAGAAACTTCAGTCTTCACTCTTACAGCCTCCAACTGACCAGATGCGGCCCACCCACCACATGAAGGGCAATTTCTGTTAAGCAAAGTGGACTGATTTAATTACATCCACGGTCAATCCCATCTATAAACCCTTTCACAGCAACATCTTAACTAGATTTGATCAAGATACTGGGCACTAGAGCTTAGCCATGCTGACGTCATAAATTAACCATCACACTCTGTAAAGTGTGAATAATGATCTTTACTTCTTTAGTGGGTTCTTGTAAGAACTGAATAATTACACGGAAAGCCTGCGCTGTGTCCTGCACATAAGGGAGGTTGGAAAAGAGATGAACACAGTTACTATCCCCATCTGTATTTGAACAATTTTAAGTAAGAAGTTAGCCTAAGGCAGTAAAACTGTACGACCTCTCAGACAATTCTGGTGAAAACTCTGACTCTACCTGAAGACAGTGTGACCTTGGGCAAGACATTCTTTCCCCTAGGAATGTCAGTCTTTTCTTCTGGAAAACAGAGGTTAAATGGCCATCTTTCAAGACTGCTGGAGGTTGGAAGAATGCAAGCGAATGGCCTGGGACACAGTGCCTGCCACACAGCTGTCAACATGCTTGTGATTACTGATATTATTGTCATGGCATTATTGGGTAACTATCACTCCTGGGCCGAAGTCCTTGTCAGAAGCATTTCAGGACAGTCACACGGTGAGTGGGGTTTACGAGCAGCTCTATCTGAAAAACTTACCGTAAAAAAGAAAACAGTACCGTAGTAGATGGGGGCTTTCCCAGGTCGTGCTAGTGGTTAAGAATCTGCCTGCCCATGCAGGAGATGCAAGAGATGTGGGTTCCTGTCCTTGGGTTGGGATGATCCCCTAGAGTAGGAAATGGCAACTCACTCCAGAATTCCTGCCTGGAAAAGAGACCATCGTATTAATCCAGGCGTGAGATGATGGCAGCTTGGACCAAACTGGTAGTGATGGAAGTGGTAAGGGGTTGTCAATTTCTGCGTTTGTTTTACAGACAGAGACGAGGGAATTTTCTGGTGAAGAGGTTGTGGGGAGTAACAGTAGAGATTGGCAGTTTTGATTGGACAAAGGAAGAGAGAATCCCTTTAAAATACTGGATTGGCCAAAAAGTTCATTTGGGTTTTTCTGTAAGCTAAATATTACCCCTTGGATGTATGTGATCAGGGGCTAACTTCCTGCTTTTGCCAGCCAAAGAGTGACACGGGAGGTGAAGCAGGCTTGTGGACATTGATAAGGCAGGACTAACAAAACACTTTCTGCCCACATCGTGGTTTGTCGAGGGCTGTGCCCAGCAGGCAGGGAGCAGGAGCCGCTGGGACTCACTGGTACGCAGGGCCCAGCCTGCACACTGGCCATCTAGTGGAGTGATCATGCCCACAAGAGAGTTCCAGACCTGGGTTAAAACTCCAGCTTTAACGGTTACTGGCTATGTGTCCTCAGACAAGTTCCTTAACTTTTCTGAACCTTGGTCTTCTCTGCAAAATGGGGATAAGGAACTACTTCCTAGAAATTTCATGGAGAAGGATCTCTCCAGAGGTGATTCATATTCATTTCCCACCCACTTGATTCACTCATCTTTACTGCAAGCATGACTGATAACCATGTCTTCAGAGTGTCTAATAGGAGATGGTACTTGCCCTAGCTCGTAACATGCCGTTTAATAGCCAGCCTAGTTAGACTTCTATGGGGGCAGTCCTTCCCTCCGCCTTCACGGAAGGACCTAGCTGCACAAGGCAGCACCCTTTTCTGACTCTTTTGCCCTGAAGAGGTTATCTAATATCTGAGTTTCGGTCTCCTTGTCTTTAAAGTGAGGACAAGACCTTATACCAAGACGTTAAGGGTAAAATGCTATGATCTTTGTGAATTCCTTACAATCCCTGGCCTCCCGTGCTCCGCCAAAGGCAGCTGTTGTTCTCGCTGCCAGCACAGAGGAGGAAACCAGAGGAGCGAGACCAGCAGAACCCAGCTGGGGCTTTCCCAGAAAACGATGACTTCCCGGTCTGCTTGTCAGATGTTGGAGGCAGGGAAACCTTGGAGACCAGTCATCATTCCTCTCAATCCCTTATTACATAATCCCATTGGCTGACTCACCCTCAAGCTCCCCAGGCCTGCAAAGGCCCTGGTTGAAAAACCAGTTCTAGAAAGGTGGTGGATTCAGAGGAGAAAGACCGTGACTGAGTCGAGCTGACATTTCCCAAAGGCCACTATCTTGTGATTTCTAAAGCACGCGAAAAATTCCCTAAGTGAAAAAAAGAGTTTCTGGTACATTGCTGAATAAAATGTGAAATGTAACATCCTCTTTGGGATGTTCTGGCAACACTGACTAATGAAAATATGAATATATGTAAAACAGCCAGCCAGTGGAAATTTGCTGTGTGACCCACGGAGCTGAAACCCTGTGCTCTGTTACAACCTAGGGGAGTGAGATGGGGTGGGAGGTGGGAGGGAGGTTTAAGAGCGAGGGGACATATGTATACCTATGGCTGATTCATGTTAATGTATGGCAGAAACCAACACAACTGTTGTAAAGCAATTGTCCTCCAATTAAAAATAAATTTTTAAAAATATGAATACTCTTTTGCCCTGAAATCTTTTTTATTTTTGAGCCGTGCTGCTCTGCATGTGGGATCATAGTTCCTTAACCGGTAATCAAACCCTTGTCCCCTGCATTTGGAGGGTGGAGTCTTAACCACGGGACCACCAGGAAAGTCCTCTACCTTGAAATCTTACACTTAAGGATGTGTCCTAGATCGAGCTGATTTTGCTCACAAAATCTCTGACACCAAAATGTGCAGGGTTTTTCTCACGCCAACCAAGTCTCTGGTTCTCTGGACACCAACCGGGTGTCCTACAAGTAAATTCGATTCTAACACTGACTACCCAGAGCTTGCATCAGACTCCGCAGGTTAAGGGCCTCCGTCCCATCAGATCGCCCCAGCATCAGACAGCAGTTTGTGGGTATCAGGTCCTCAGGTTACCCACACTTCTGTCTGACGTGGCTACGAAGTTGGCGGGTTCCCTTCCTTCACGCTGGATAATTTGCTTGGGTGGCTCACAAAACTCTGGAAGACACTCGACTTACTATTACCTGTTTATTATAAAGGAGACAGTGGATGGCCAGGTCAAGGGGTACCCAGGGTGAGACCTGGGAGGATCCCAAGCCCAGGAGCCCTTGTCCCTGTGGAGCTGGATGCTTCCTCCTCTGGGCACAGGAATGTGTTCCCCAGTGCAGAAGCCCCCTGAATCCTATCGTTCGGAGGCTTTTATGGAGGTTCCGTCACAAAGGTATGATTGATTAAATCATCATCTGCTGACAGTTGAACTCAATCTCCAGCCCTCTAATCGCATGACTGGTTCAGGTGGCTGTCAGGCCTCATTCTGAAGCTATCTAGGGATCCCCCAAGGGTACACAGACTCGGGTATGTAGGGAAGAGGTTTATTATGAATAACCGAAGATGCTCCTTACCACTCTATCACTAAGGAAATCCCAAGAGTTTCAGAAGCTCTGTCAGGAACTGAGAACAAAGACCAACATATATATATATATATATATATATATATATATATATATATATATATATATATATACTGTATTACATCATAGATCATTCTATGGTTTTTGACTATAGATGACTTACAGCAAAAGGTCATACCTATCAGAGTATTTACATTTGGTATAGCATTCATGGGCTTTCCCAGTGGCGCTAGCGGTAAAGAATCCGCCTGCCAATGCAGGAGATGCAAGAGATGTAGGTTTGATCCCTGAGTTGGGAAGATCCCCTGGAGGAGGGCATGGCAACCCACTCCAGTATTCTTGCCTGGAGAATCCCATGGATAGCCCATGGGATTGCAAAAGAGTTGGACAGCACTTAGTGACTAAACAACAACAACAACATGTTATTTAGGGACTAATTCTAGTTAACTAGGGGGGAAGTCAGTCATGCCACCTCATCTCACAGGCTTGTGTGGAGACTGGTTTCTATTCTGTGATGTCATATGTATGGCAGGGCCCACCTCCCTTCTACGAGGAAGACATTAGTGGGGCTTAGAAGAGTGTCTATCCTTCCCAACTGTACCATTGGATGTGTCTGACTTTGGCCTGCTTTGGGGGTGAGAGCAGTCACAGTGCATCAGTGTGACTTACAGGTGCCCCCAGATGACTTCTGCAAGGTTGGAGAACCATGAGATCCCCAGAGGTCAGCCCCTTGAGCTGCCCGCAGCAGAGAGGATAGAGGGCTATGCCCCGTGGCTGCTTCAGCCTCCAATTGTATTTAAAGTGGTCAAGAGGCCCTGAGGAGTGAGGGCACAGAACCTTTCCCAAAGCCGGGCCCTAGCCTCATCCATCATCTGTCATCCGGCATTATTTGCTGAGTTTGCTTGACTCACTTTGCTAAAGCCTCCTTGTTTTTCCAGGCTGACTCTTAGCCTTTCCCTTCCTCCTGGAAGAGAACTCCCTCTAATCTGCCTAATCTGGTTAATCAATCTTTTTCCTCTGAATGCCACGCCTCATTAAAGGTCAGCTCTGCTTGTCCAAGACTACCCAGGCCAGCACTTATGTCCCCTATGGTCTTATGAGTCTTGCTGTATTAAATACAGGGGTGTTGTTGCATTGTGTGTTGTGGCGTGGGTTAGTTGGGATGTATATGTTGAACCCCAGAATGTCAGGTCCCCCATAAGAGGGGTAGATGAGTGGTGGTCACGAGCAGCTGCTACTTAGTTTGACTCTGCCACAAAGCCTGGCATGTCCTTTCTGGTCTCAGAGTGGGGCCCTTCTGCCTGGGGCACTTGGATCCACCACATGCTGCTTATGCTATAATCTCATTAGATGCCCATTGTTTTCCCATATTTTGCTTAATAATCCACAAAAAAGGATTGATGTGCGTTTGTGCATAACCGTGGCATGTTGGACATGCTGCCATTGTATTCTGTCCACTATAACCAAGTATTTGATCATCAGGGCTTGCGCTTACACAAAGATCAGTCTGCTAGGAGCCAAACACCACATGGTTTGAAGTCACAGAAAGAAAAAGTGTTCCCGAAACTCCCTCCCAAATTCCTTGCGGTAAATAGAAGTCAAAAAAACTGAAAGCCTGAAAAATAAAGTTAAAAAGCTAGAGTCAAAACTCGACTGACCACTAATGACTAAATGAATTCTAGCAATGCCCACTCGGTCATTAACTAGAATCCATTTTGTCATTAACCAGTCTTGCATGACTCCCAGAGGGAGCCTGCTCAAGTTTGCAGGCTGCTGTTAGATTTCTTCGAGTTCCAAAAGCTGAGCTGGTCTTGGCAAGCACAGATTTACCCTTCCAGATACCAGGTACAGTTGTGCTGAAAGATAATGTGGATCTCTTGTTCTGAGCCTCTTTTGAGGTCTTAATATAAAGTTGGATTCCCCTCATTGCATAACCTGTTTATTCATTCCTCTACTCTCAGCCATTATTCCTCCTCCTCTTCATTTGTGTCATTTCATTTTTACCCAGACTTTTTCATCTTTGGAGGCACATTCAGTTTGGACTGTGTACTGGGTCAGATGGCTGACAGTAGTATTAGTCCAGCCAAAGCTTCCTCCCTGGCCCCCTCCCTTTCATGCAGAGTTGGTGCAAACTAGGGGGCTGTCCCCCCAACTAGGCAAGAGAGTAGCACTAACTGCCCCCTGGAACTTTAGGAATTCTGCTACCAAGTTTGAAAGAGGTGGTTCCAGTTTCTTGCTCAAGAATCCTGCCTTCTCATCAGCTATCAGTCTTACACCTGAGAGCATACACGTGTTGATGCTACTCTCTCCATTCGTCCCATCCTCCCCCTCCCCCACTGTGTCCACAAGTCCATCCTCTACATCTGCGTCTCCATTCCTTCCCTGCAAATAGGTAACCTGGAGGATGGGATGGAAGGAGGGGAGGGAGGCTAAGGAGGGGGAGAATGAATATATAACCATGACTGATTTGCATCGTCATATGGCAGAAACTAGAACTTGCCTGGAGCTCATACGGTCAAGAATCTGCTTGCAACACAGGAGACCTGGGTTCAATCGCTGCGTCGGGAAGATCCCCTAGAGAAGAGAATGGCAACCCACTCTAGTATTCTTGCCTGAAGAATCCCATGGACAGAGGACTTGGTGGGCTATCAGTCCATGGCCTCGCAAAGAGTCAGACACGACTGAGTGACGAAGTACACACATGGCAGAAACCAACACAACATAGTAAAAACTTTAAAAACACGTTTAAATTTTAAAAATGGAAAAAAAAGAAAAAAGAAAGAATCACGCCTGTTTCCAGCAGCTGCATCCCTAGTCCTGGGACCATTGCATCGGGTTAGGAAAAAGGAAAGTGACATAGTTTTGTCAGCATCCTCCTCCCCACTCTCTCCTCCTCCCCCCACCCCCACGCCCAAGCAGAGGAATCTATCCATCTTTGACCCTCCCTGAGGCCCCCTCACGCTGAGTGTAAGCACACTCAGGAAGGCATCTAAACCAGACCTTTATGCCTTTCTCTTCCCCTTGTTTTATTCTTTTAAAGAAAAAATTATTATTGCTTTTGTATTCTTCCCCCTGTTTTAGACAACAAATGTTTCAACCGTCTGTTCTGCTCCTCTATGAAACCATTACTCTAATGAGGATATGCAATGCGATTTGCCCATTTGATAATGGACACTGTTGGATATTGTGGGCTGGAAAGGACATCCTTTCGTCTGAAGAAATGTAACTCGGCAGCCGGAATGGCTTTAGCATCTTCTATTCCAATCCTTTAACAGTATGAATCCCTTGGACTGCAAGGAGATCCAACCAGTCCATCCTAAAGGAGATCAGTCCTGAATATTCATTGGAAGGACTGATGATGAAGCTGAAACTCCAATACTGTGGCCACCTGATGTGAAGAACTGACTCATCGGAAGAGACCCTGATGCTGGGAAAGATCGAGGGCAGGAGGAGAAGGGGATGACAGAGGATGAGATGGTTGGATGGCATCACCAACTCAATGGATGTGAGTTTGAGTAAACTCCAAGAGTTGGTGATGGACAGGGAGGTCTGGCGTGCTGCAGTCCATGGGGTCGCAAAGAATCGGACATGACTGAGCGACTGAACTGAACTGAATTAAACTGAGTATTTGTGTCTACAACTGAGTAACCATCTGTTATCACCTGCTTGTATCCCCGGAGGTGCTGGCACCAGTCCAGTGTAATTCACTTGCTGCACAAGCAAGGACTTCCCCCAGGGAATTTCCCCTATTGCCCACAGCCGTCTACAGTCTCCTCTCGTTGACAGAAGAGTTGTGGTTACTGTGTTATGCCTCAGAAGGGGTCTGACTTTAGCCCACCTCTGCATTGCTGCAGCACACCCCGCATCCCTCCACTCACTTCCTGGACCTAGGCTTCCAAAAGGTCCACTTGGTGGTTCCAATCACCTATTGAACCTAGAAGAAAGTTTTTCTTTTTCTTTTTTTTTGACCGCACAATATGGTATGCAGGATCTTGGTTCCCTGACCAGGGATCGGACTTGCACCCACTCTCAGGAACAGAAGCTCTGAATCTTAACCACTCGACAGCCCAGGAAGTTCCAAGAGGGGAGTTTTTCCGATGGACATCAACATACCCTACTGCATATGTCCCTTAGAATGATGTCACCAAGATGTCAGCGTAGGAGACCCCAGTGTCTGCCCCACCTCCTCCTCTGCCAAGGTCAACAGTTAAACAACTGGCCATGAACAAAGACAGAGAGCGCTGGGGCCCACTTAAGTCCGCTTAAGAAACTTCAACAGAGTAGAACAGCAAACCCAAGACTAACTGCGCACGAAGAGAAGGAAGAGAACTTCATTTTGCCTGCATCATCCCACCCCTGGGCTGGCACTGCTCAGGCCAAGAGTAGAAAGAGTTCCTCTCACAGGAAAGGAAGAGCAGGGTGAGCGACCAGTTTCCCCAGCCTTTCAGGTACCTTTCAGGGCCTGCTTCAATTTCATCCCGCTCAGATCGAGACTGAGACATACAAATGCAGGAGACGCAGGAGACGTGGGTTCGATCCCTGGGTCAGGAAGATTCCCTGGAGGAGGAAATGGCAACCCGCTCCAGTATTCTCACCTAGAGAAATCCTAAGGACAGAGGAGCCGAGCGGGCTACAGTCCATGGGGTTGCAAAGAGTCAGACACGACTTAGTGAGTCACCAAGGACAACAACCCAACAGTAGAAAAGGGTGTGAACACGGAAGAGAAACAGGGCTACCCAAGGCAGCCCCACTGAGGGGCAGTTGTGATTCACGGTGACCTGCTCTGCAGACCAACGTGAGTAGGGGGCTGCCTGTGAGTGCCCGCAGATGGCACCAGCTTCTCCCCTGGCCCAGGTGTTCGTGTTTGCTGATACCAGCCACCTGGGTCCCTCCCTGCTCCTTCCCCTCCTCCCTCACCCCCACTGGGGCCCTGGAATCACCCAGGCACCCAGCCCAGGCCTCTGCCACCCTGTGGTTGAAGGATGCCAGCCTAGGTCCCCACCATCATGGGTGCCCTCCGGGCTGGTGCCTCTAGCAGGGCACTTAGAGGCTGCCAGCAGGGCACTCATCTCCAGCTGCCAAAGCACACATGCCCTGGCCGCAGGGGAGACTTGCAGCCATAGGAGAGAGGCCTGAGAGCCAGGGCCCCTGGAGCTGTTTGCGGGCCCAGATCAGGCCCTGTCCTTGCTCTCTGTCCTATGGTTACAGTGCTTACATAAAATTAGCCTCTCCAGGGACTTCCCGGGCAGTTCAGTGATCAGGACTTCACAGCAACACTGCAAGGGGCCTGGGTTGGATCCCTAGTCGGAGAACTAAGATCCCACAAGCCTCATGGTTCGGCCAAAAATAAACTAACAACTAAATAAGTAACAACAAACTACCCCTCCAGCTAAGTAGCCACATAGCCCCAGACACCTGGGCCTCCACACTCTGCGCCACTGGACCCGGGGTCTCAGCCCACTCCCATGTGTCCCCTCCTGCAGGTGGCCGTCTCCCCTCACTGAAGTCAGCCCATGAGACCTGAAACGGGTGACTGATTCTTCGCGTGGGCAGACCCAGGTGCGGGGCTACAAGGGTCACGAAGAGCCAGGGCAAAAAGAGCCCCCGAAAGGAACATGGCAAACCTCCAGTCCTTGGCCTCAGAGAAGTGGAGAGCCAGGAATTGCCCACAAAGAGTTCAAAATAATCATTCAAAGATGCTCAGAGAACTGTGAGAGAACACAAACAATGCAACGGTATCAGGGAAGTGATCCAAGAACAAAATGAGAAATTCAACAAAGAGAAAACAGAAAAGAACCAAACAAGACATCAGCCCAGGAGCAGCCAGGATGGCTGAAATGGAAGCAGACTCGCACGCACTCCGGGACCGAGGGCAGAGCAGTGGTATGGAAGGAACCTGGGGTCAGACCCACCTGCTGATCCCAGAGAACCTCCGGGAGAGGCGGGGGGCGGTTGGAGGGCACCCTGGGGCCGCAGACACCATGGCAGGCTCTTTGGGGGGCTCATCCTACGATGAGGATGTCGGAGCTGGCGAGCCCATGTTGAATTTTCCCTCCCGCCTCTCAGGGTAAGGACTGGTCCTGCCAGTTGGCCTATCAACACTGGAACTGAGATGCCTTGAGCCACCCAACTAGCTGGACGGAGAAGCAGCTCCTCCCACCAACGGGCCTGTTGTCTCTCCTGAGATCCCAGCAACCCGGGCCGTGACCCCGTCCACCAGAGGCCTTAGGTCCCTGCCCAGACACCAGGGAGCCAGCATAGCCCGGGGACCAGCCTCCCTCCACGGGGAGCAGGCATTGGCCCCAGGAAGCCCTGGGCCCGGTCCCATCCACCACTGGCTGACACCCAAACCCATGGACCCCCAGGGCACAATGGCCAGAGATCCTGGGATCTGGCTTCACCCACCAGGGTGTGGGAATGAGCCCCAGGGTCCCCTGGACACTGACCCCACCCACAGATGGGCAGACATGAGCCACAGGACTATCACATGCTGCCAAAGGGGACAAAGTCTTGAGCTCCTCCGCCAGCAGCCCCAGGGTCTGGCCCTGCTGACTGGTGGGATGAGACCAGCTTGGGGACACCCTGGACCCCCCAGACAGCTGTGTCATGAACCATCCACACTCACCAGGAGGCTGACACTAGATCCAGAAACGTGGTCCATGACCGCTCACCCCAGAACTTGGCTCTGCCTACCAGGGGGTCCGCACTAGCCCTGGGACCCCCCCCGGGACACTGCAGCCTGCCGCCTCCTGACCAGACTCTGCCAACCAGGGGCCGGCAGCCTCTACACAAGGCAAGGCCTGGCAACCACACTGACTGGGCACCAGCATTCCTAACAGACAGCCCGCAGCGGTCAGCCTGCCACAAAAGAAGAACCCATGCAGACCACATAGGGGGCACCCCTGGAGCAGAGAGCTCTGATGACCAGAGGGGACTGTGGTACTGGGATGCACAGGATGTCTCCTACAAAAGGCCACTTCTCCAAGGTTCAGGAAATGTAACCAACCTACCAAATAGGAAGAAATAAAAACAGCAAATTAAGAAAAATAAAGTGATAGAAGAATATGCTCCCTACAAAGGAACAAGATAAAATCAAGAACTGATTGGAGGGGTTTCCCTGGTGGTCCAGTGGCTATGATTCCATGCTCCCAGTAGAGGGGCTTGGGTTCGATCCCTGGTCAGGGAACTGGATCACACATCCTGCAACTAAGAGTTCACATGCCATAGCTAAGACCCTGCACAGCCAAGTAAATAAATAAACAAACTTATTTTTTAAAAAGTAAGTGACGTGAAGGTAGGCAACCTACCTGAAAAAAAGTTCAAGGTAATGGCAACTAACACCAGTATTCTTGCTTGGAGAATTCCATGGACAGAGAAGCCTGGAGAGCTATACAGTCCACAGGGGCGCAAAGAGTCAGACACAACTGAGCGACTATCACTCACTCACTCACTCAATGATGGTAAAGATATTCAGAGAACTTGAGAGAAGAATGGATGCACAGAGTGAGAAGTTAGAAGTTTTTAAAGAAAAGAAAACAAGAAACAGAGATAAAGACTACAGGAAGTGAAATGAAAGATACACTAAAAGACACTAAAACATATTAACAATAAATTAGATGATGCAGAAGAATGAATCAGTGAGCAGACACTTGCAGGCCAGAGAGAGTAGCTTGATACATTTAATGTGATTTAAGGGAAAAGCCTACAACCAAGAATACGCTACCTGGTAAGGCTTTCATTCAGATTTTATGGAGGGGTTAAAAGCTTTGCAGACAAGCAAAGGCTCATAGGAAAAGAGATTAGATTTGTGATTACAGGGAGGGGGGACAGGGTGGAGAGGGAGCTAGGGAAGGGAGAATTGGATGAAGGAGTCAAAAAGTACAAACTTGCAGTTATAATTAAATACTAGGGATGTAATGTACAACATTACATAAGATAAGAAAGCCTTCCTCAGTGATCAGTGCAAAGAAATAGAGGGAAGCAATAGAATGGGAAAGACTAGAGATCTTTTCAAGCAAATTAGAGATACCAAGGGAACATTTCATGAAAAGATGGGCTCAATAAAGGAAAGAAATCGTAGGGACCTAACAGAAGCAGATGATATTAAGAAGAGGTGGCAAGAATACACAGGAGAATTGTACAAAAAAGTTCCTTCTGACCCAGACAATCACGGTGGTATGATCACTCACCTAGAGCCAGATATCCTGGAATGTGAAGTCAAGTGGGTCTTAGGAAGCATCACTACGAACAAAGCTAGTGGAGGTGATGGAATTCTAGTTGAGCTATTTCAAATCCTAAAGGATGATGCTGTGAAAGTGCTGCACTCAATATGCCAGCAAATATGGAAAACTCAGCAGTGGCCACAGGACTGGAAAAGGTCAGTTTTCATTCCAATCCTAAAGAAAGGCAATGCCAAAGAATTCTCAAACTACCACACAATTGCACTCATCTCACACGCTAGTAAAGTAATGCTCAAAATTCTCCAAGCCAGGCTTTAGCAATACGTGAACTGTGAACTTCCAGAAGTTCAAGATGGTTTTAGAAAAGGCCAAGGAACCAGAGATCAAATTGCTAACATCCACTGGATCATCGAAAAAGCAAGAGAGTTCCAGAAAAACATCTATTTCTGCTTTATTGACTATGCCAAAGCCTTTGACTGTGTGGATCACAATAAACTGTGGAAAATCCTGAAAGAGATGGGAATACCAGACCACCTGACCTGCCTCTTGAGAAACCTGTATGCAGGTCAGGAAGCAACAGTTAGAACTGGACATGGAACAACAGACTGGTTCCAAATAGGAAAAGGAGTATGTCAATGCTGTATATTGTCACCCTGCTTGTTTAACTTATATTCAGAGTATATCATGAGAAACGCTGGGCTGGATGGAGCACAAGCTGGGATCAAGATTGCTGGGGGAAATATCAATAACCTCAGATATGCAGATGACAACACCCTTATGGCAGAAAGTGAAGAAGAACTAAAGAGCCTCTTGATGAAAGTGAAAGTGGAGAGTGAAAAAGTTGGCTGAAAGCTCAACATTCAGAAAACTAAGATCATGGCATCTGGTCCCATCACTTCACGGCAGATAGATGGGGAAACAGTATCTGACTTTATTTTTCTGGGCTCCAAAATCACTGTAGATGGTGACTGCAGCCATGAAATTAAAAGACACTTACTCCTTGGAAGGAAAGTTATGACCAACCTAGACAGCATATTAAAAAGCAGAGACATTACTTTGCCAACAGAGGTCTGTCTAGTCAAGGCTATGGTTTTTCCAGTGGTCATGTATGGATGTGAGAGTTGGACTATAAAGAAAGCTGAGTGCAGAAGAATTGATGCTTTTGAACTGTGGTGTTAGAGAAGACTCTTGAGAGTCCCTTGGACTGCAAGGAGATCCAACCAGTCCATCCTAAAGGAGATCAGTCCTGGGTGTTCATTGGAAGGACTGATGTTGAAGCTGAAACTCCAATACTTTGGCCACCTGATGCGAAGAGCTGACTCATTGGAAAAGACCATGATGCTGGGAAAGATTGAGGGCAGGAGAAGGGGATGACAGAGGATGAGATGGCTGGATGGCATCACCGACTCGATGGACTGGGTGATGGCAGGTTTGGGTGGACTCAGGGAGTTGGTGATGGACAGGGAGGCCTGGCATGCTGTGGTTCATGGGGGTATATACATATGCATGTGTGTGAGCTGAAATAAGCCATATGCAGAAAGACAAATACTATATGACCTCACTTCCATGTGATGTCATGTATATGTATACATATGTACATACATGTATATGTATATGTGGTTGAGTTGTTCTGTTGGACACCTGAAGCTATCACAACATTGTTAATCGGCTGTATCCCAATACAAAATAGGGCTTCCCTGGTTAAGTGTCTGCCGGCAATGCGGAGACCAGGGTTCGATCCCTAGGTCGGAAAGATCCCCTGGAGGAGGGAATGGCAACCCACTATAGTACTCTTGCCTGGAAAATTCCATGGATGGAAGAGCCTGGTGGGCAGTCCGTGGGGTCGCAAAGAGTTGGACATGACTGAGTGACTTCACTTTCTTTCTTTCTTTCAATACAAGATAAAAAGTTAAAAAATAAAATAGGTATAAACTGAGGTGCAAACATTACCCACAAAGGACTATGGTTTAAAAAACAAGTTTAACCAGAAAATAATCAAGTCTTTCGATCTAACCCGCCCTTTACAGGAGAACAGCCAGGTGGTAAAGGCAGAGCAGGAGGGGGAAAGTGGTGTAACTGAAACAGTTAGATGACACAGTAAGGAAACAACCAGAAAAATCCAGAGTATAGGATACTTTGCATGACAAGAGGCCCAGTCTCTTCAAGAAGTCGTGTTACAGGAAAAAATAAGAAACTGAAGAATCATAATAACCAAATATCAGCCTGAATCTTGAATCTTGATTTGGGTCCTAAGCTGAAAAAAAAAATGTATGTATGTATGAAAAAATAGGGGAAATTTGAAGTGGGAGGGAGTGGATCATGTTAAATGATTTCAGGTACAGTAATGGTTTTAAAATTATGTAGGAGAATGGCCTTATTTTTAGAAATGCATATTAAAACATTCTGGGATGAAATTTAAAAAAAAATACTGTATAGGATACTTGAAAATTGCTAAAAGAGGAAGTTAAATGCTCTCATCACAAAACAGAAATGGTACTTGTGTGATGTGATGGAGGTTTTGGCTGACACTATGATAATAATAGGGATTCCTTAGTGGTTCAGTGGTAAAGAGTCCTCCTGCAATGCAGATGTAAGAGACACAGGTTCGATCCCTGGGTCGCAAAGATCTCTGGAGTAGGAAATGACAATCCACTTTAGTATTCTTGCCTGCAGAATCCCATGGACAGGGGAGCCTAGAGGGCTTTAGTCCATGGGGTCACAAAGAGTCAGACACAGCTGAGCAACTGAACACACATGATAACGCTCATTTTGCAATGTGTCTGAAATCAACACACCATACACCTTGAACACTTCCACAGTGTTGTATGTCAATTATATCTCAATAAAGCTGGGGCAAAACATACCCCTCCAATTCCTATTAGTATGTTCTGCATAAGGGCACACCTCATATGAGACTGCCTTTAACAGTCCAGTTTTCCATTGTCCAACTACCGGATGGTAATATGACCAGGCCATTAGCTGCGGCACATGAGTGGGAGGAAACCCACATGGAGGAGGTTTTTACCATTGTTCAATTCTTCCATCGCTGGTAGGGAAATGGCATGCAATCCAGTCCACTGAGCTGATTTATTTTTATTTTCTTTAATCAGTGTTTCCAGACAGGATACTGCTTATTCATCTCTCAACTGTCACCTGTAAACCAAGCAGCTCTTTTTCGGTCCATTGAGAGGTCATACAGCCACTGTTCACGTGGCAGTGGGTTGCAGCAGCTCTTCAAAGTGGTTCCAAAATCAGTCCTGGGAAAAAGCAGATGCGTGCTGGAGGGAGAGTGAGAACCGCTCTGCGTTCCCCTGGCAGCACGCTCCTGGGTGAGCCATTTCCTTTGTATCTGCTGCACCTGCCTGTGCAGCACGTGGGGTCTTAGTTCCCTCACCAGGGATGGAACCCACGCCCCAGCAGTGGAAGTGCAGAGCCTTAACCCCTGGACCACCAGAGAAATCCCAAACCATTTCCATTTTACTGTGAAACTCCTCTGAGCACTGCCTTCTTATCAGAGTGTTTCTCTGACATCACCAAGACATTATGGATACTTCAGGTTCCAGAAGTTTTGATGACCTACAGTCCCTGAGGCAGTCCAAATCAATGCCCCATAGTTCACTAGTAATTGTGTTTCCCATAATGTGTCCAGGGAGGCAGAATTTGGAAATTTTCTGGTGCAAAATCCAAGTGGTTACCACTGGTAGGTGCTCACGGCCTTTTGCCATTGGCTCTGGTCTGCAAGGCTTCCCAGGTGGCGGTGAGGGAGCCATCACTGTTCAAATCAGCCCTGGCCTGCTCTTCAGTTGCCAATGTTTTCTTAATGTCATCAATACATTATAGTCTTACACTAAGGACCCACAACCAGGCCAAACCCCTTGGGGCCAAATTGTGACAATAAACTGGGGAGTTCAGATAACCTCAAGGTAGGACAATGAATATAAACTGGGCTCCTACTCACATGCCTGCAGCTGGCTCTTTCTGAGTTTGAAACAGAGAAGAAAACATGCTAGAGATTAATCAGAGTTTCAGCCTTCTTTGGCCTGTTCTGTTTTTTTTTTTTGTATGGTGAAGCTGAGACTGTGGGCGACACAAGTCTAACATCTGTAGGCTGGGGAGGCTGTCTGGAAGCCCAGGCAGCATTTTTATGTATGTTGCTATCCTCAGAAGACCTCAGATCTTGCTCTCACAGCTTTCAACTGATTGGACGAGGCCCACCCACATTGTTGAGGGTAATCCCCTTTGTTGTTGCTCAGTCGCTCAGTCATGTCTGACTCTTTGTGACCCCATGGACTGCAGCACACCAGGTTTCCCTGTCCTTCACCATCTCCTGGAGCTCGCTCAAACTCATGTCCATCGTGTCAGTGATGCCATCCAACCATCTCATCCTCTGTTGTCCCCTTCCCCTCCTGCCTTCAATCATTCCCAGCATCAGGGTCTTTTCCAATGAGTCAACTCTTCACATCAAATGACCAAAGTATTGAAGATCAGTCCTTCCAATGAATATTCAGGGTTGATTTTCTTTAGGACTGACTGCTTTGATCTCCTTGCAGTCCAAGGGACTCTCAAGAGTCTTCTCCAGCACCACAATTCAAAGATGTCAATTCTTGGTGCTCAACCTTTTTTAGGGTCCAACTTTCACATCCATTTCTGACTACTGGAAAAACCACAGTTTTGACTATACAGACCTTTGTCTGCAAAGTGATATCTCTGATTTTTAATACACCGTCTAGGTTTGCCATAGCTTTTCTTCCAAGGAGCAAATGTTTTTTAATTTCATGGCTGCAGTCACCCTCTGCTGTGATTTTGGAACCCAAGAAAATAAAGTCTGCCACTGTTTCCACTTTTTCCCCAATCTATTTGCCACTAAGTGATGGGACCAGAGGCCATGATCTTATTAGTTTTTTGAATATTGAGTTTTAAGCCAGCTTTTTTGCTCTCCTCTTTCACCCTCATTGCTTGGAAAGTGCAAAATGAAATAATAGTCAGGTCAATATTTTGCAGATACGATTAAGGTTAGGAAGTCTGATGATACCTGGGTTGACTGAGATGTGGGGGGAATGGTACTTCTATATTGATTTTTTTTAATTTCTAAAATTTTTATTGGAGTATGGTTACTTTACCATGTTGTATTTTTTTAATTTACTTATTTTTGTATGTATTTATATTCTGGCTGTGCTGGGTCTTCGCGGCTGCGTGCAGGCTTTCTCTAGCTGCGATGAGAGGGGGCTCCTCTCCAGTGATGGTTCACGGGCTTCTCGTTACAGTGGCATCTCTTGCTGCAGAGTACGGGCTCTTGGGTGTGGGGGCCTTGGTAGTTGTGGTTCACAGGCTTTGTTGCTCCACGGCATGTGGAATCTTCCTGGACCAGGGATTGAATCTGTGTCTCTTGCATTGGCAGGTGGATTCTTATCCACTGTACCACCAGGGACGTCCCTTACAATGTTGTGTTAATTTTAGGTGTATAGCCAAGTGAATCAGTTATGCATATACATATATACTCTTTTTAAAAATTCTTTTCCCATATAGGTCATTACAGAGTATTGAGCACAGTGTCCTGTGCTTTACAGTAGGTCCTTTTTATTTATTTTATACATAGTAGTAGATACATGTCAATTCTGATCTCTCAATCCATCCCATCCCCCTTCCTATACTGTTGATGGGTATATAAATTATTATAAACGTTTTGAGGCAGTATGATAATATCTAACAAAATATTACATGCCTATATTCTTTGTCCAATAAATCCACTTCTAAGGATTTTTTAAAATTAAATTAACTTATTTCTAATTGAAGGATAATTACTTTACAGTGTTGTGTTGGTTTCTGTAAGAATTTTTCCTATAGAAGTATTTTCAAAAGCACAGATACAACTTTTTTTTCTATCTTTGTTAAGCTTTAACTATGATCCAAGTATTTCCCTAAGAATATCACCTTTATTAACTTTCTGAATCCTGTGATGGAAATAAGACAACAGACTTTGAAATTTTACAAAATCTGGCTTTTGCTGTTTGCTAAAAAGTCTGTCCACAGGAAGAAATTAGGCAAGTACATATCACTACCTCTCAGTTCTCAGCACCTGAATTTTTCATATTCTCTTCATTTTTACGAGAATTAATCCGAGGTTAGATCCTCATCCCCACCTTCCAGAAATTATTTTAGGATCCACAGAGTGGAGTTCTTATATTCCCAGATAAACAAATGCATAAAGTACATTTTATAAAGGGAGAGGGCATAACAATAAATGTGGCCAGGTTATCGTTACACACATTTGAAAGGAGATCTGGGTAGACATCTGAAAAGAGAGCAGGTCACAGTAATAGTTCAGTGTTCTTAGCTTTTTATTTATGTTTAATCACAGGATAACTGCTTTACAATATGGCTTTGGTTTCTGCCGTTGTTGTTCAGTTGCTCAGTCGTGTCTGACTCTCTGCGACCCCATGGACTGCAGCACTCCAGGCTTCCCCGTCCATCACCGCCTCCCGGAGCTTGCTCACACTCATGTCCATTGGATTCTGCCAGACGGTAACATGAGTCAGCCATGGGGATACATAGGGCCCCTCTCCCTTGAGTCTCCCTCCCACCTCCCACCCTCTCCCACCCCTCTAGGTTGTTGCAGAGCCTCAGTCTGAGTCCCCCGAGTCGTACAGCGAATCTGCACTGGCGATCTGTGTCACACAGGGTAGTGTATATGCTTCCATGCTACTCTGCTCATTGTCCCACCCTCTCCTTCCTCCTCCCACCCCGCCCAGCGAGGTCAATAAGTCTGTTCTCTGTGTCTGTGTTTCCATTGCTGCCCTGCAAACAGGCTCATCAGTGCCCTCTTTCTAGATTCCATATAGATGTGTTAATATATGATATTTGCTTTTCTCTTTCTGACTGACTTCACTCTGTCTAACTGGCTCTAGGTTCATCCATCTCATTTGAATTGCAAAGTTCCTAGCTTAAAAAAATACACCCTGCAATGTTCACAGGGAGCTTTTTTTAAAAAATATTTACTTATCTATTTTTGGCTGTGCTGGTTCTTCACTGCTGCACACTGGTGGCTTCCTCTAGTTTCGGCGAGGGGGGCTCCTCCCTAGTTGCAGTGCGCAGGCTTCTGGTTGTCCGGCCTTCTCTCGTTGTGGAACACAGCTCTAGGCATTTGAGCTTCAGTAGTTGTGACCCACGGACTTAGTTGCTCCAAGACAGGTGGGATCTTCCTGGACCAGAAATCAAACCCCCATTCCCCTGCATTGGCAGGCAGAGTCTCAACCAGTGGACCACCAGGGAAGTCCTGATTGTTTCTTTATGGTTAGAGCCAACAGAAACATTTTTTCACCTGACTGCTACATAGGGGATAGTTTACATCTCTCATTGGATCACAGTGTGAGAGACCTGAACTCAGTCTGTTTTATTTTTGCAAAGTTAAGGTGGTGTCAGTCAGATCCATCCATTTTCTTTTTTCAGTTTAGCTTTTTAAAAAAAAAAAAATTGAAATATGCTTGCTTTACAATGCTGTGTTAGTTTCTGCTGTACAACGAAGTGAATCCGCTGCATGTGTACATAAATCCCCTTCCTCTTGGAGTCCCCCATCCCACCCACCTAGGTCATCATGGAGCACGGAGGCTGAGCTTCCTGTGCTTTATAGCAAGAATAACATTAAATAGATTTCTGACACCATGGGGGTCTGCAAAATCCTTTTAAGGAAGCCCAAGGGATCTAATTTTTCTCATAATAATGCTATGACTTTATTTGCCATTTAAACTCTTACTTTTTACATTCTCATTCTCTCACATATATATGGTAGACTTTTTCAAAAGCTTTGGGATACACCATCATTGTTTCAATGACGGATGTCATATATACTTGTGTATTTTTGTATTTCAAAAACTTCTTAGTTTTAATGTCATGGAGTAGATATCAAAGGGTATAACCCACATAAACAAAAAAATTTTTTAGTGATTAGTAATTGTCAAGTGCATAAAGTGTTCTTGTAAATTAGAAACAAGAAGTATGAGAATCTCCGCTTTAGAGTCTTATCTCGCTGGTCCCCATGTAGTACCGAGGACCCTACATCTTTTTAAGCCTTAATAGTACCACGATGAGTATAAAAAAACTTAAATTCAACTTGAGATTAAATCGTTCTGGAAGACTTCCCAGTGCCCGAGGTACCATATTATATATTCCATTGCCTACTCTGCCAATGGATGACAATACACAATGAAGAGAAAGTGGAAAAGTGAAAAAGCAAAATAGCAGTGGTATGCCACCACCTGCAGGTAACGCTGTGAATTACAATTGTTGTTGTGTTGGCCGTGTCCGACTCTTTGCGACCCCATGGACTGTAGCCCGCCAGGCTCCTCTGTCCATGGGATTTCCCAACAAGAATACAGGAGTGGGTTGCCATTTCCTTCTCCAGTGGATCTGCCCAACCAGGGATTGAACCTGGGTCTCCTGTATTGCAGGTGGATTCTTTACGGCCTGAGCCACCAGGGAAGCCACGAATTACAATGATTTGTTTTAAATGTAAGTAAATTGGGGACTTCCCTGGTGGTCCAGAGGTTAATAGTCTGTGCTTCCAGTGCAGCGGGTGAGGGTTTGATCCCTGGTCAGGGAACTAAGATCGCACATGCCTCTCGGTGTGGGAAAAAAAAAAAATTTAAGGAAATTGTTCTCTACTTTTATTTTTCTGCTAGTCTTTTTAAATCACCATCAAGCTTTTGTTGTTTAGTCATGAAGTTGTGTCCATGTCTTTTGTGACTCCATAGATTCTAGCTCACCAGGTTCCTCTGTCCATGGGATTCCCCGGGCAAGAATACTGGAGTGAGTTGCTATGTCCTTCTCTGGGAACTTTTTTTTTTTCTGCTGCTGATCTTATCAGATCCTCATCAAAAGCTAACAAACTGAAAATATTAGAGGGAAGTCCTAGCCTCATGTTTCCATTTTGTTGCCGTTCGATGGTGCTAATGGCTCTCTTGGCCAGGTGGGTGGGGGCAGTTTCAGAATATTGCACCTGGCTTTTCCCGCTGAAGGCTCTTATCCTTCAGGCCAAAGACACAAAGTGAGGGTTGTGCCAATTTCAGAGAATATCTGTATTGGGGGTCTGGGGAAAAGACCACTGGCTGGTCTCTGGGCCTATGGAACCCACTGTGAGCCTCCAGGCTACGGGCAGTGCTCTCTTTATAACCTGGTGGGCAGACAGCTCACAGCAGCAGAGTGAGGGGGCCCTGATGATGCTGCAGGTCTCCACGCATCAGTGTCAGTCCCACCAGGTCTCCAAATGTGTGATATTTCCTTATCCAGTGAGCAGTTCACTGAGTCCTGAGGTCCCTCTGCAGAAAGACCCAGAGCATTGTGGCGGTGCCCTCTTTCCCGGGTGTTGCAAGATCCTTATTCTCAACCGGGGTGCAGGCTATTCTGACTTTTATTGGGGTACCTGCCATCAGCCTTCTGATTACCCATTCTCAGTTTCTTCTGACGGTATAAGCTGCGTAGTGTCCTTGTTGACACGTATTTTGCCCCCAGGGCCATGGTCTTTTATTGCTCCGTCGCTTCAGCTGTGTCTGATTCTTTGCCACCCCATGGACTGTAGCCCGCCAGGCTCCTCTGTCCTTGGGATTTCCCAGGCAAGAATACTGGAGTGGGTTGCCATTTCCTCCTCCAGGGGATCTTCCCGACCCAGGGATCAAACCTGCATCTATTGTGTCTGCTGCACTGGCAGGCCGGTCTTTACCACTGAGCCACCTGGGAGGGTTCAGAAGAAACTAGAGAAATTCAAGACACGGCATCAGCACGGATATACTATCCTGTGTGTCAGAGCCCCATGCTTTCCCAAGCAAGGCCTTGACCTTGGCACAGTTGGTCTGCTCGGTTGGGAGCTTAGCCTTCTTTGGGATCAGATGATTCATACATGGGCGGGGTCCTCAGCTTTCTCTGGGCTCCCCTGCAGATGAGAGGTTCTCTGGCTTTCAATCCCAGACTTCAACTGCCTGGTCATTGCGTCCAGCCTTTTATTTTCTTTTTTTTGGAGCAAAGTGAAAGTGAAACCTTTAGTCGATCAGTTGGGTCTGACTCTTTGCGACCCCCATGGACTATACAGCCTGCCAGGCTCCTCTGTCCATGGGATTCTCCAGGCAAGAATGCTGGAGTGGGTTGCCATTCTCTTCTCCAGGGGATCTTCCAGACCCAGGGATTAAACCTGGGTCTCCTGCAAAAAAAGCTTAATTATAACCATTCCATGGATTGTCTTTGCAGTTACAGTTCTCTCATGCTTTAAAAAAAAATTGTAGTAAAATGTACATAACATAAAATCACGTTAACCATGCTGAAGTATACCATTCAGTGGTATTCAGTACATTTATAATGTTGTACAGCAGATCTCTAGAACTTTTTCATCTTGTAAAGCTGAAACTCTGTACCCATTAAACAACAGTTTCCATTCCTTCCTTCCTCTAGCCCCCAGGCAACCACCATTCTATTTCTGTCTCTGTGAACTTGATACTCTAAGCACCTCTTGTAAGTGAAATCATACCCTGTTTGTCTTTCCGGCTCATTTCACTTAACATAATGTCTTCAAGGTTCATCCACGTTGGAGCATGTGTCAGAATTTCTTTTCTTTTTCAGGCTGAATGATATTCCATTGTATACACATAGTGAGTTTTGTTTATCCATTCATCTGTTGATGGACACGTGGGTTGCTTCTGCCTTTTGGCTACTGTGAATAATCCTGCAAGGAACATGGAGGTATGAATACGCCTTCGGTACCTTGCTTTCAATTCTTTGGGGTAGATACACCCAGAAGTGGAATTGGAATCAGAGCCACCACACTGTTTTCCACAGTGGCCACATCATTTTACCTTCCCACCAGCAATGCAGCAGGGGCACAATTCTGCACATTCTCACCAAAATTTGCTATTGCTGGTTTTTTTTTTTTAGAGTTATCATCTGTTTTTTTCTTTTGATGTCTGATCTTATTTGTTGCTCTTAGGACGTCTCATTTTTGACTGGACTCAGACTCAGCAGCAGGAGCTCTCAGAGAGGACGGCCCCCGCCCCTTGGCAATCTGTTCCAGGTGTTTTCCTTTGACCTCCTTCATTCTTTGGGCCAAAAGTTTAGCACCTTCTGCAGCCTGTTCCTTAACTTTCTTGGTATGATGCTTCTTCAGAGTAAAACACCAACATGGCAGAACACACGGAGTAACAACACGCTGAACCCTTACCTTCTTTGTTCAGGGGC
This sequence comes from Giraffa tippelskirchi, assembly GCF_054371585.1. NCBI lineage: Eukaryota > Metazoa > Chordata > Mammalia > Artiodactyla > Giraffidae > Giraffa > Giraffa tippelskirchi. Next base: position 158,237,641 of record NC_137282.1, read on the forward strand.
TTTCTCACAGCGTGTTCGCGGACATTACCTACTTTAAAGGGATTGAAAAGTCTGCGGATTTTGCCATCTTTTGGGGGGTTTCCCAGGTGGTGCTAGCGGCAAGGAATCCGCCTGCCAATTCAGGAGACGTGGGTTCGATCCCTGGGTTGGGATGATCCCTTGGAGTAGGAAATGGCAACCCACGCCAGTATTCTTGCCTGGAGAATCCCATGGACAGAGGAAGCTGGTGGGCGGGCTACAGTCCATGGAGCCACAGAGAGTTGAACATGACTGAGCAACTAATCAGCAGTAGCAGCAGCAGCTAGTTCTTCTGGGTCCAGGTGATGAGGCACAGTTGTACCAGTGTGTCCAGGAATATCCTTCTCGCCCCCCTTTTTCACGATGACCAGATTGAGAACACTCAGGCTGGCATCCACAATGCAACCCTGTACAAATTTGCACTTTCTTTCTCCAGTCCTGCTTGGTCTGTAACAGGAATGCCCCTTACCAGCAGCAGGCAGACTCAGCCATGGGTCATTCTCTTCACGGGGAAAACCCGCTTCATGGGGAAATCCTGCTTGTCATTCCCACCACCGATTCGGACCACATAACCTTCCATTCTTCACCCAGAGCAGCAGCAGCAGCCTCTGTGGCCATATGCTTCTCCTGGAAAATACGAAGTTTTTCATTCATTGTCCACTTCAATGAGCTTCTGACTGCCAGAGGTCGGGAAAGAGATGTTGAGCCTCATTCTGAGGCAGCCGTCCGTGTCCGAGGCCCCGCAAAAAAGAGTGATTAGTGGTCATCTTAATGGATGTGAAGTGTATCTCTTTGCGGTTTTGATTTGCACTTTCTTAATAATTAGTGATGTTGAACATTTTCGCATGTGCTCATTGGGCGTTTGTATAAATTCTTTGGAGAAATGTCTAAGTTCTTTGCCCAGGTTTAAACGGCTTTGTTGTTGCTGAGTTGTAGCAACTCCTGGTACTTTCTTGCCCAATAGCAAGAGATTGAGAGCCCACATAGTATCATATGTTTTTCTTAATTTTATCCTTCTATTTGTTTTTCTTGGCCCTAAAGTTCAATTTCTGGGAGTCTAATCTAAAATTCTCCAACATCGCCACAAAGATTGATGCTGAGGGATGTTCACATGGCATTGTTTGCAACAGAAACAAAAATAGAAACAACCCAAATGGCCATAAATAAGGAGCTGGCTGTGCAAATGATCGTGTGTCTATACTATGGAGAACGATGTGGTTGTAAAAAAGACTGAGGCTGTCCAAAATATGTGGACAAGGACCGATGTTAGAAACATGTAGATGAATGAAAAAAGTGCAATACATAACATGTATTCCATTTGTGTTTATAAAATGTATTTAAGCATATAGAGATTACTGCACAATGTAGAGAATGTAGAGTGACTACATTTTCTTATCACAAGTCTTTGTTTGCAAGTAATAAACCCTCTTGAACCAGCTTGAGTAATAAAGGAATTTTTTGAAAAGGCTCCAAATAAGTCTTATGGAGGTTCAAAGCCGAAGACCAGCTGTGAAAATGGCTAAGTTATACATGTAACTAGTCATTCTCTTCTCTCTTTGAATAGGCTCTCTCTTTCCTCAGCCTTTAAAAATATAGTCACTGCAGAATTCTTGAGTTTACACCCCCACAATTCAAGAGATAGGCGGCTCCAGAATCTCATTATGCTGACCTACTTTCCAGGAGGGAGCTTCCGATTGCCCTCATTTGGATCAAGTGTCCACCCCTGGTCCCAGCAACTGAACTCAATTACAGGGTTGTTATGAGCTGGGTAAACCTATGAATGTATTTACTGTACATTTGATGCTTCATTAATTTCCAAAACAATAGTTTTTTTTAATAACAATAATTCTTCATCTCTATTATATAGATGAAGAAACTTGAGGCTCAGAGGCTATGGATTAGACTTTATGCTTCAGGATTTAAATAAAAAAAATTTTTTTTTGATGTGGACCATTTTAAAAGTCTTTGTTGAAGTTGTTACGACATTGCTTCTGCCTTCTGTTTTAGTTTTTTTGGCTGCGAGGCGTGTTGGATCTTAGCTTCCAGACCAGGGATCGAACCCTTACCCTCTGCATTGGAAGGTGAAGCCTTAACCACTGGACTGCCAGGGAAGGCCCCCTTTAGGATTTCTACTCCAAAACCTGTGCTCTTTCCCCTACTTTGAAACCATGTCTGGTGACCTGTTAATGGACAGAGGCCATTGCATTTTCTCATTCATTCATTCAGTATTTATTGAGCTACATGCTCATCTAGGCTCCTCTGAGATAAAGCTATGAACAAAAACCAAGTCCTATCTTCGCCATGAAATAAAAATGGTAATAACTGACACATGTGCTAGGTGGTGATAAGCGCCATGAATACTATTAAACAGAGAATGACTCGCTGATAAAGGAGACCTCCTGCAGGAATAAGAAATTCTGGTATCATCATCGAAAGCCATCAAGTGGGGCAGTTTTGCCTGGGCTAGAAGGCTGTGTCTCTCTCAACTAATAATAAAACCTTACCTTTGTAGAGCTTCCCAGTTACCACCTGCTTTCGAATTAATTCTCTGATAACAGCGATTTACCTCCTCTGTATCTATTAGCAACACAAAAAATGAGCTTGTCAAAAAAACAAAAAACAAACTACTCTCAGTGTTGGTTAAATGATGGTGTTTGCTAAATCAGCTGAATTGTGTAAGAACAACCCCGCGGGCTGGCATTCTGGGAGCTCCCTTCATTCTGGCTCATCTGGGATCAATCCCTTCACCTTCTTTCTGTAACTGAGACCTGGCTCCCCTCCCACCAGGAAGAACCCACTTTCCTTGAGCTTCTCTTATGGCTGTTCTCTGTCCTATACTTTGGCGCCACTGAGCTTAGGACTGGAGGAAATCTTCCAGTTCCTCATTTCCGCTTCCTAGCTGTTTTCCTTCTCTTTTCCCTCATACATCCAGCTATAAACCTCATGCCATTATCGGACGATTCCACCGATGATTCCTCTTTGTTGAAGGTCACCTACTGAGCCTGGGGTCACACCCTCATTCCATGAAGAGGCACGCGGCCCCTCTGTCCACCACGGCTGTCCTAATTCTTGGTGCGTTCAGTGTTCACTTAGGTGATCCTTCCAACGCCCTGGCCTCTCAGCTCCGTGGCCTCTCCTCCAGCGGTCTTACTGACCACCCCGCATTGGCTGCTCACTCCCATGTCCATACCCTTGACTTTGTCGTGACCGATAACGACAACCCCCACATAACCTCAGTGTTCATAAATCACTCCCCTTCTACCGCTGGCTTCCCAGTGTTTTGCCTCGCGCATCTCCAACAATCCTTTAACCCCAGTGGGACTTGATCCCATCATCTTTTTACTTCCTACATTTCCCCCATATCCATTTTCTCCTTCTTATCCAACTCAATTCCAAGGTCAATATTACCATCACTTCTTGCTTGACCCCACCACTCTCCTGCCTGTCTCTTGCTCAGTCCTTCCCACCTGGCTCAACCACAAGGCTGCTTAAGCCCATCTCCCTGCCTCCTCCATGCTTATACCCTGGCAGCTAGAATAAGCTGTAGAAAAGCACCTGCCTGGGCAGAACACTTTAAATCCATGGTGGGCTCCATACACTCCCACTCTCTCCCAGTGACTATTTTGTAGCTTCTCCCACCTCAAGCCTCTTAACAACTCCTCCTCCCATCAGCTGTCACTTTCAGCTAATGACATACTTCCCCATTCTCTGAGAAAAGCAAAGTAAATAGAACAGAACTACTACAAGTTCCCACCATCACTTCAACACACCTGCATCAGTTCCCATGCACTCCACCTTCTCTTCTGTTGATGCAGATGAACTGACCTTATTCCTCAGGCTAAGCATCCCATCCATCTCTTTCCTGCTGCAGGACACCACGCAAGCAATTCTCTCTGGCCATTCTCTTATGAACCCATTGCAAAGAAGTTCTCCCCCACAGAGCTACCGACAAGTTTCCTATCCAGGTCACCAATGACCTCATTGTTTATTTCTATTGCTAACTCTAGTAACTCTTGTGCATGGTGGTGGTTTAGTTGCTAAGTCTTGTCCTACTCTTGCGACCACATGGACTCTAGCCTGCTAGGCTCCTTGGTCCATGGGATTTTCCAGGCAAGAATACTGGAATGGGTGGCCATTTCCTTCTTTGAGGGATCTTCCCGACCTAGGGATTGAACCCACGTCTCCTGCATTGCAGCCGGATTCTTTACCACTTAAGCCACCAGGGAAGCCATGAATGGTTTAATTAAAACAAAAATCATTTGATTCAAAGAAAGTGTATGTGTGAATTGATTCAAAGAAAATATATGCATGAATCATGTGTGCAATAAAAAGGGGGTGGTGTCACCTTTGCGTATAAAGTAAGCTGGTTTCAACCTCTGTCTCATCAAACTGTCCATCCACCAGAAGAAGCACTCGCCTCAGAAAACTTTGAGTATCACCCCAGAGATAACTATGGTCGTTAAAGAGTTTGTTTTGCCACAGCGTTTCTCATATTTTCACTGTTCAAACACATCAACTAGGGATCTTGGTAGGGTCCAGATTCTGGATCAGTAGGTCTGGAGTGGGGGCTGAGAGCCTTCCTCTCACACTAGCTTCCTGGATGGCAGTGCTGCAGGTCCCCAGAGCACACGTCGGGTATCAAGGTTTTAGGAAAGCCACAGTTGTGGTATTCCCTGACAATCCAGGCAGGACCTCTCCTGCCTTCCCTCGCAATCACGTGCATTTACAATTATAGGAGACTTTACACCCCCTAGAGAATCAGAATACCTGTCATGGAAAATTGGCTGAGTTGCATTGAAACGCATTGATTTGGCTTCCACAGACATGAAGCCTGAATCTGTGACTGCATTGGGGTTCCAAGAAACGCATGCGTGCGGGTCTGAGGTAAACGTATAGGTTTAAATGAAAATTCACTGGATGGGAAACAAAAATAGGATTGCAGTGAAAACACATTGTATTAAGTAATTTACATAACTCCCGTAATCAGACGCGAGGAAATAGATGTTTTAGTTTCAGTGGCAGTTCATTGAATTCATTGACATGCTGTTTGTTTTGCTGAATATGTATGTGTTTTGATGAAAATGCATTGCTTGGAGGAAACCAGTGAGGCTCGTTCCCATACAGCCCAGTTAGAACGTCCTTCTTAATTTTATGTTGCCATACCATCTTTGTTCTTTTTTTTTAATGAGTATATATTATTTTTAATGTTCCATGTGGCTTATTGTGGCAGTAAATGTAACAATTTTATTTGCTCCTTGAGTTTCTGAATTTGTTCTTTGAGTTTCTAAGGTAGCAGATAAGTGCATTGAACATGAAGGAATATAAATGTGACTCAAATATATATTAGAGTAACTGCAAGATACAAGTTTTTATCTCAAAATACTATTTTCTGAACCTCTTTTTATATAAAAAATGCATTCTAAGAAATGCTGAACTAAATCTAGAAAAGACTCTGAAATCATAATACTGTACAGACTGAAATATTTCTGTACTAAATAGAAATATTGGCAGTATTTCATCCAGTAGATATATAATTACAGTCAAACTGCACTGCAAAGTGGTGTATTGAAGTAAGAAAAGAATTATTGTATGTTCTGTACCAAATCAACATTCTGACAAGAACCTGCATCAAACAGAGTGCTCAGGAGTATACGCTAATCTCTCTCTCTCTCTTTCTTTTCTCTTGGCTATGCTGCATGACTTGTGGGATCTTAGTTCCCCAACCAGAGACTGAACCTGGTCCCTCAGCTGTGAGAACACAGAGTCCTGAACGCTGGACCACCAGCATATTCCTGCTGATCCCTCTTGTGAACCAAAGATATAAAGGCAAGAAGGCAAGGAGCAAAGGCTTTTTGTATTGTGACGGTGTTCCAACTCAGTATGGCAGATACTCAGATGGGTGAAAAGTACCGCACCTGCCCAGCCAGTTATGCAAAGTTATTCTTGATTCAGTGTGAGAATTTAAAAGGGGGACAGGCGGGGAGTATAAATTACAGAGATACAGTCAGTTCGGTGTGTTTATTTAACTCCCCAAATCCGGCTTGACCAGAGAAGATTGAACAGGAGATGCAGAAATGAGCTAACTATCATTCCTGGGCGTTAGGCACACGAGTGCTGTTTTCCTGAGCCAGTTATAAAATTCAAGAGCAGGTCCCAACTGCAGGCTCCACGGCTTCCTGAACTCCAATCTTTCTTACCCTTGTAATTCCACACCGGGAACACAGTCAGTGTTCCTCAAGGACCCACTCTACATAAGAAAAAAGGACATAACTTTTTTTCTTCTCAAAATCTAACCTTGTATATTCATTTGGAGGAGAGGTGTTCTGAAGTATATTGGGGTGATGGATCATGGTGTCTCCCATTTACTCTCAAACGGCTAAGGAAAAACTCTTCCTGTGTATTGGTCTCATATTGTTTATCAACCTTATATTGCTTATCTATCTATCCATCGAGAGATAAGCAGAAGTGGTAAAATAACAGATGAACGGTATGTGGGTGTTTGCGTTCCATTTTTTCAGCTTTTCGATTATTATTGGAGTTTACTTTTTGTAAATAGTTAGGAGGAGAATACAAGGCCTTGATTGTATGTGAGGACAGAGAAGAAAGGGCTGAGTCTGTCTTGATGTATCACAAGTGCTTGACCTGAGGTAAGTGCTAATAAATAATTTTTAAATTGAAGTTCCTTTATTTGTCAAGAAGGAAGGAAGGAAGGCAAGAGGGAGACAGAAAGAAGGCACTCTCAACAGTGTGATCTGACTTGTGGGAAATCAAATATGAACCCAGAAATCAGTTAAAATGAAGAGAAAGCAGATTTCTGGGGAGAAGGGAAATCTCATCTTGATTTTCTAAGTCCCTCCTCCATTTGGGTACACTTTTCAACCTAGTAAAGGGTGCCACTCTGGTGCCCCCAAACCTCTTATACAGTAAAATTCAATACTGTTATTGAAGCAGAAGCCCAAGCTATTGCAAAACCAGCAAAGAACCTAACCTTAAGTGCTCAAGATGCTGAACAATGAGAGAGCTTTATCTCCATGGCAGTCTTCATATGACTTATATAGAAACCTACAGAAATAATAGGCCTTCAGGTTTTTCTGAAGTAATGTCTCTGGGGGAATGGAATGCTTGTTGACTTCATCCTCTGGGGGAACACAGTTTTTCTTGTATATATTTCCCAGGGTTAAAGATTTGAGTGGCGATAAAAACGTGGCATAGTCACGTTCTCCCACCGAATGATGGGGGCATAAATTCTTAGACTTGCACCCCCGGTGGGAATGAATGTTCCTCTGGGAATGGAATGCAGTTTTATTCCTCCTTAGCACGGCCACTGTTCCTCCCGTCTGCCTCTTGGCCCTGGGCCATAGAAGTTTTCTCCTTCAGGGAGAGGATCTCTGTATCTCGGGGCCTGAGGCGGACTGTCTCCCCCCTCAGCGCAGAGACTCCACGGCGCTGTGATAATGGCCTGGTTGCCCCATCTACATCCCCAGCTCCCTTTTCCACTCAGTGGCGACAGGCGCCTGCCGCCCGCCCCCTGCCAGCGTCTCTGGTATTCTACACTCGCCATTTCAACCCTGTGTTCCATGCCTTACCCTCAGATTTTACAGTTTATCTCTAAACTGAGGAATGAGAGGTTTTATCTCATGGTAAAAAATTTCAGGCATCAGCAAATAGGTGAAGGGCAAATGCATAGGCACAGTCCATAGGCTGTAGGTCACTCGCTCAGGTGATCCAGTCCCCCACAGGGTCACGCTCTGTCGAAAACCTTCTTACCAGCTGATACCACTGGGTAAACCTCTGGGTGTGTGCTAAGTCACTGCAGTCCTGTCCGACACTTTGAGACCCCGTGGTCTGTAGCCCACCAGGCTCCTCTGTCCATGGGATTCTCCAGGCAAGGGTACTGGAGTGGGCTGCCGTGCCCTCCTCCAGGGGATCTTCCCCACCCAGGGATCAAACCCTTACTTCTCCTGCATTAGCAGACCGTTCTTTACCACTAGCGCCACCTGGGAAACCCTCTGAAGCTCCCCGAATTTCCTCTTGGAAAGAAAATTGAAGCGAGCCGATGTGCTCAGCTGATTTGAGCATTTTGTCCAGGATGGCGGATTCCAATATTCAAACATGTACCTTTCATTTGTAAATGCATGTGTGTCAGAGGGCAGGCACATAATAGAGGAAACATTACCGATGCTGAAGAACAAATATGTCATTTTCTCCCACCGAGTTTTTCTTTTGTTTCCATTCTTGCAGAGTTTCTCAAATCTTATCAGTCAAGGGAAGGGCGGGTGAGTCAGCCTGAAGCCAGAATTCCACCTCCCCCCTGCCTGGTGGTCATGGTGAAAACACAACTCACATTTCTCCAGCTCTTTTCTTCCACCAAAGGGACCTCACCTCTTCTTTCTACTTGGTTCCCTCCAGGAACTTTTAGCTAACAAATCAGGTTCAGCGGTAGCATCTCAAATCCAAATGTTTTTTAAAATATTAGTAACATATAACATTGTGTCATTTCAGGTGTCCAGTGTGTTGGTTTGAGATTTTATACTTTGCAGTTTGAAATTAAAAGAAGCTTGCTGCTTGGAAGGAAAGTTATGATAAACCTAGACAGCATATTAAAAAGCAGAGACATCGCTTTGCCGACAAAGACCCTGATAGTCAAAAGCTATGGTTTTTCCAGTAGTCATGTATGGATGTGAGAGTTGGTCTATAAAGAAAGCTGAGTGCCAAAGAACTGATGCTTTTGAACTGTGGTGTTGGAAAAGACTCTTGAGAGTCCCTTGGGCTAAAAGGAGATCCAACCAGTCCATCCTAAAGGAAATCAATCCTAAATATTCATTGGAAGGACTGATGCTGAAGCTGAAGCTCCAGCACTTTGGCCACCTAATGCGAAGAACCGACTCATTGGAAAAGACCCTGATGCTGGGAAAGATTGAAGGCAGGAGGTGAAGGGGATGACAGAGGATGAGATGGTTGGATGACATCACTGACACAATGGACATGAGTTTGAACTGACTCCGGGAGATGGTGAAGGACAGGGAAGCCTGGTGTACTGCAGTCCATGGAGTTACAAAGAGTCAGACACGACTTAGTGACTGAACAGCAACAATCACTTTTGTGTTAAAATTAGTCCATAGAAAATACATGAACATAGTATGAAGTCAAAAGACACAAAATGAGGCTTCCCTGGTGGCTCAGTGGTAAAGAATATTCCCGCCAACGCAGGAGACATAGGCTTGATCCCTGGTTCCGGCAGGCCCCACATGCTGCAGAGCAACTAAGCCCCAGCACCACGACTACTGAACCTGGGCTCTAGAGCCCACGAGCCATGACTTCTGAGCCCACACGCTAAAACCACCGAAGCCCACGTGCCCTGGAGCCCACACCCTGGTACAAGAGAAGCCGCCCCAATGGCAAGCCCATGAGCCACATCTAGAGAGTAGCCCCTGCTCGCCACAACCAGAGAGAAAAGCCTGCAGAGCAATGAAGACCCAGCACAAAAACACACACACACACACACACACACACACACACACACACACAAAATAGCAAATTGCAAAATGACCCCTGTCCCTCACTTTTTCCAGGGTCATCCAGCCCCTTGCAAAGACAATATTGCTGCTAGGCACTTGTGTTATTTCTAGATATTCCAAGATTTTCCAGACAAATACCTATACATGTTACTCATGCCTCCTGTGAAAGTGTCAGCCTGTATGGCAGAGGCTGCCTGCTGGCTAGCCCAATAGGCGTGGTCACACTCCTCTTGCAACAGCACTCTAGACTTATTTGGGGCTGCTCATTGTTGCTCAGCTGAAAACCTGCATTTCGCAGGCTTTCCTTTACCTAATTATGTTTGCTCAGTAACTAAGTTGTGGATACTGGAATGGAAGTCCAAATGTATGTTACACTTCCCCAAATCTTCCTCTATCCTGCAAGTTGGAGCTTGAGCAAACTTTTGGACCATGAAACAGCCCACTTTGATGACAGAACATGATAAAGGAAGCTGGATCCTGAGGTTCATGGAGTCCCCTGAAAAGCCATGACCTGCCTCTCTCTGGATTTTTTTTTTTTTTAATTGGCAAGAGAAGCAGCTTAAGCCACTTTTATGAGGTTACTGATTACGGGCTTCTCTGGTGGTTCAGATGGTAAGGAATCTGCTTGCAATGAGGGAGATCTGGGTTCGATCCCTGAATCAGGAAGATCCCCTGGAGAAGGGCATGGCAACTCACTGCAGTATTCTTGCCTGGAGAATCCCATGGACAGAGGAGCCTGGCAGGCTACAGTCCACGGGGTTGCAAAGAGTTGGATACAACTGAGTGAGTAACACATGAGATTACTGTCACGTGCAGAAAAACTCAATTCCTAACAGACATGTATTTCTTAAACATTTCTAGCGAGACTGAATTGAGAACAAAAACATCCACTTTTGCACTCATTTAAAAGAGAAAAACAAGCATGGCGGCCTGTAAGCATTGACAAAGGATAGCACAAAAGAGCTTTGAACAAAATTCCAGTAGATGGCAGTATTGATCAACTTTCTCTTAAAAGTTAAAGTTGCTCTTCAAGATGTTAATTAAAATCTGTTGAAGAAGTTAGATGTATCTTATGTTTTCTAAACAGAATTTGAATGTTATACTCAGCCATTAAAGGAGAGTGAAATTCTTCCATTTGCAACGACAAGGGTGGACCTAGAGGGTATTATGTTAGTAAAATAAGTCACACACATACAACTACTCCATGTTATCACTTATGCATGGAATCTGAAAAATAAAACAAACAAGTGCATATAACCAAACAGAAATAGACTCGCATAGAGAACAAAGTAGTTCTATGAGTGATTACCAGTGGGGATAGGGGTGGTGGAAGTGGTAAGATAGGGGTAGGGGAGTAAGAGATACAAACTGCTACGCATAAAATAAATAAGCAACAAGGATATATTGTACAGCACAGCAAACAAAGCCATTATTTTAGAATAAGTTTACATGGAGTATAACCTAGAAAAATGTTGAATCACTATGTTGTACACCTGAAACAAATAAAATATAGTAAATCAACTATACTGCAATAAAAAAGGATCGAATGCGTATATTGAATATTGTATATTATGCTGTAAATTGTAAAACTGAGAAACACCTTCAAGAGATAATTACATAAACAGCAATCACACAGTAATTGTGGGCTTAATTAACATTTCTGAGCATTAACAACTTGCTAAGGGATTTGTAATGGACTAAATTGTATCCCCTCCCCCCCCATCCATATGTTGAAGGCTTTATCCCCACTGTGACTTTATTTATAGACACTTCCCTGGTGCCTCAGATGGTAAAGAATCTGCCTACAATGCAGGAGACCCCTGGGTTCAACTCCTACCTTGGGAAGACTCTCTGAAAAAGGGAATGGCAACTCACTTTTTTAAATAAGTAAACCAATGAAAGAAGAGACGTCAAAGATGTCTCTCCATGGGCACACAGAGGAGAGGGCATGTGAGGACAAAGCGAGGAGGCAGGAGTCTCTTGGGCAGGAAGAGAGGTTTATAAGCCAGAAACCAACCCTGACGGCACCTTGATCTTTGACTTGTAGCCTCCAGAACTGTGAGAAAGTTAATCTGTGTTATTTAAGCCGCCCAGTCTGTGGTATTTTGTGTGGCCACCGAGCTGACTCATACAGGCTTCCCTCACATTATCTCTTAAGTTCTCACCACCCTGAGGTAGGAATTATTACGCCAGTTTTACCAAGGGGAGCACTGAAGTTCGAAGGGATATGTAGATTGCGTAACACTCTCCCAGGCTTTTCACGTGTTGAGTCTGGGGCTCCCTGACGGCGATGTCCCCGCTGGCTCCACCACGGACAGTGACCGCCTCGGGGCTGCAGCCAAGGGTCCGCCTTCCGCCTTCACGGAGCTCGCCTCAGCAGCAGTGTTGGACTCAGCCGTTCACCCCCTCTTCTGGACAGCGGCTCCCAGAGTCCACGCTCTCCGGTTTTCCTCCTACCGCTGCGGTCGCTCCTTTCTCAGCTGTGTTCTGGGGGCGTCCCTACGTCTCTTTGACGCTGAACGCTGGAGGACCCCGGGGCTCAGTTCTCGCGCCTCTTCTTCGCTGTTTATCCGTAAGCACTCCCAGGCGATCTCACCAGGCTCCTGGTAATTGCTACAGCCTCAAACTGGTTCGCCTGCCTCCACGTTTGTGCCCCAAACGGTGACATAGCAGCCAAGGCATCCTTGTTAACATGAGTCAGATCATGTCATTCTTTCGCTCAAATGCCTCCAACCGCTCTGCTCTACCTCGGAGGAGAAGCTGAAGTCTTGCTAAGGGCTCACAAGGTCCTGCACTCGGGGTACCTCTACCTCCAGCATCTCTCAGTCTCTCTCCCGCCTGGTCTGGTTTCCCTCTCTCTTTTGCTCTAGTGCTCCAGCCACTCCAGCCAGTTTATGTTTCTGCCTCAGGGCCTTTACCCTTGCTGACTTCTCTGCCTGGGATGTTTTCTTGAGCCGAGGGGCTCTGGAGTCACCTTATCCTCAGGACATCCCTGTCTAAGTGGTACATCACTGCTCTCCCAGGCTTCCTAATTACTCTTCTTTTATATTTCCCTTTAGCCCATACCGTTGCCTAACATACTATATATTTATCTTGTTTATAATCTGTTTCCTTTCTCTCGAATATAAGCTCCATAAGGACAGAGATTTTGTTCTTTATTTTCGCTGTTCTAGTCCGCAAGGAGAAAGCAATGGCAGCCCACTCCAGTCCTCTTGCCTGGAAAATCCCATGGACGGAGGAGCCTGGTAGGCTGCAGTCCATGGGGTCGCTAAGAGTCAGACACAACTGAGCCACTTCACTTTCACTTTCCGTTTCATGTATTGGAGAAGGAAATGGCAACCCACTCCAGTGTTCTTGCCTGGAGAATCCCAGGGACCGGGGAGCCTGGTGGGCTGCCATCTATGGGGTCGCACAGAGTGGGACATGACTGAAGCGACTTAGCAGCAGCAGCAACAGTCTGCAAATCTAGAACAGCTCATGGTACATGGAAGATACACAATGAATACAGGCTGAATAATGGAAAGAATCATACCATATTGCCTCACCTAAAGATAATTACTAAGAATGAGAACGGTTATTGTGCAAAGAATTCCCAGCAGCTGTCTATGTCTCACACAGAGGAAAACAATGAAAGTTACATGTAAACCACTACATGAAGGATTGGATGAATTCTTTTTAATTTAAAAAAAAAATTTAAATTTTTAATTAGACTACAGTTGCTTTACAATGTTGTGTTAGTGTCTGCTGTATAGCAAACTGAATCAGCTATACATATATATATTATATATATATACTTTCTTTTTTATTTTTAAATTTACTTTTAATTTTATTTATTTATTTAAAGCTTTTAAGTATAGTTACTTTACAATGTGTTAGTTTCTACTGTATAGCAAAAGGAATCATTTTTAATTTTACTTTTTATTCTATTTACATTAAATTTTTATTTAAGTATAGCTGCTTTACAATGTGTTAGTTTCTACTGTAAGCAAAGGGAATCAGCTACGTGTATACTTATATCCCCTCTTTTTTGGATTTCCTTCCTATATAGAGCATTGAGTAGAGGTCCTGTGCTATACAATAGGCTCTCTTTACATACTTAGTAGTGTATATGTGTGACTCACAACCTCCCAATTCATCCCACCTCTGGATTAGATACAATTTTTAAAAATTATCAGACATTGAGTGTTCTTAAGCATTGCAAATAAGCTAAATAAAGAAAAACAGTCAAATCTCTGAAGATGATGGAAAATAGGATAAATTGTAAATCTGTTGGTTTTTACTAACTCGTGTGGAAAGACAGAAGGAAGGATGGGTCAGCCTCTTGTGATCTTCCTATCTCAGGTAGCCATGGCTAAAGTAAATGTGCTTTTTAAAATCTGAGTTTTGTGCATTTAAATATCCAAATGCAATATCCTTCCTGCTTAGAGGATTTTTGTAGACAACAAACAGCATTATAAGACTAATCCTGCTTTAAAAAAAAATACAACAGCATACTTGCCTGTAAAGGTTATTATATAGAATCCACTCATAGGCTTGTATGAATCAGTTCCCTTAAGGAAATGTCATAATTTTAATGATACCGCTGGATGTTATTGGCATGTGTTTATATAGCTGTCTTCAATGAAGCCAATAATGTGATTAAGTGGCATATTATCTCCATGTCAGGCTGAAGTTACCCAGATTTTATAAATTAGGGTAGAGAGTGAAATACAGCGAGCTGAAAATGTATTGCCTAGTAATGCTGAATCTCAGATAGGATTGACTCTCCTACTTGCTTAGATTCCATCTGAAGGTGGCGAAATACATTAGACACTATCTTCTAGGCAGGTGACTTGAGATTTCTCAGCTGTATGTTTCATTTCTAGAAGCACTGTTTCCAGGCTGTGTTGTTTTGGAACCCATCTGACAGATATATGAATCTGACTCAAAGGGCTTTTAGAGCTGGAAGGGGCCTCAGAGATAATCGGCTCCACACTCTTGCTCTGCAAGTCGGGAAATGTGACCTGGAAACATGAAGCAACTTGCCCAAGGAGTTGCAGGTAGCTTGTGGCGACGTCGACAGTAGAATCCCATTCTTCCAATTCCAGCCTCGATCTCTTTCCTTTATCCCACTCAGAAAATCCACACATTCCAAAATACTGTAAACTGAGCATCACCTTACCTGCGACAGTAGCAATGTTTAGAAGGATATATGTATTGTATTAATACTTAAATGGATCATATGGCTTTGAGAAAGAATCGGTACATCATCGGAATGGGGACTGACGTGAGAATCCTGGTAGAAATGACAAAGCCTTAGTAATGCAAAGTGGATTGCAAACAGTCTTGGCACCTTAATTCTCCATTAAATGGCCTTTGTCTCTGAAAGTGATCACGTCACATCTGTCACTCTGCCCTCTGTATCTTTAAAAATTTTTTTAATCATTATTTATTATTTTTGGCTGCACTGAATCTTCGCTGCGGTGCATGGGCCCTAGGGCATGTGGGCTCAGTAGCTGCGGCCGTATGGGCTTAGTTGCCTCTCGGCATGTGGAATATTCCTGGGCCAGGGATCAAACCCATATCCCCTGCATTGGCGGGTGGATTCTTAACCACTGGATCACCAGGGAACTCCCGTCACTCTGCCTCTTGCTCTAAGGACACATAGAGCAAGTTTGTGGCTCTCACCACATACTTCCAATTATAGTTGGTAAAAATGTCTATACACTTCATTGGTTTCTTGGTACACGGAAAAATTGAATAACAGAACTATTAGTACTTAGGTAAGGATACATGAATAGTTTGTACACTTTATAGTTTCTATAAATCTGTTTCCTATTCAGTTAGATATTAGGCCATCTGGTAAAGGAGAAAATGTTTGGAAATCCACCTAAGTTAAGCTGAAATGTTGCATTTCCTGCCTTTTGGGTTTGAATTTTTAAGTTTCATGTTGTAATAGATAGTGATCAGACCAAAAGTAATAACTCCTTCATGTATATATATATCCACATAGGTAAGGGTACACATGTATATAATTCACATAGAAAGACACATGTGGTATTAGCAAGAGTGCTAGACTCAAGTTCCTCCAAGCAGCTAGGAGTATGGTCACTTATCAAGATGTTATATCAGGCATAGTGTGCTAGTATATTAATATTCCAGCATAATATATGAACAAACGGCTTTAGTTTGAAGAGTAAAGTGAAAGAAATAATATGCTGAGACTATATTCTCGCACATTTTACCATGGAAACATATACACATCCATACAAAATCCCACTTACAAAATGCAAAATAATAGCAAAACCCATGGGATCCCATGGGTCCCAGGGACATGATTTGAAGAACTCAATTTAAAATATATGTGCCTACTTTTTCCAGAACTATCAGTGTATCAGGATAATTTGGGGTCCAACTAAACAAAATGGTTTTAACTCACATGCTCAAATAAGTTCTTTTTTAAGAATTATTTATTTATTTTTAGTTGCACTGAGTCTTCGTTGCTTTGTGCAAACTTTCTCTAGTTGCAGCGAGTGGGGGCTACTCTTCGTTGCAGTGGACAGGCTTCTCTCACTGTAGTGGCTTCTCTAGTTGCAGAGCCCAGGTTCTAGGTATACAGCTGTAGTTGCAGCTCTCAGGCTTAGCTGCTCCTCAGCATGTGGAATTTTCCCAGACTAGGGATCAAATCTTTGTCCCCTGCATTGGTGGGTGGATTCTTATCCACTGTGCTACTAGGGAAGTCCTTTTAAAAGTTCTCAGGTAGGACACTACAGAGCCAGTTAATTTAGCAGCTTAAAAAAAAAAAAGTTAAAGACCTAGAATTCTTTCCTTCTTTCCATTCTGCCATACCTTGCATGTGTGATCTTTCTTCATGATCACAAGGTGGCTGCAGCAGCTCCAGACATCACATCCCTTATATCCCCTAGGGTAACAAACAAAACCTAGAAGAAAAGATAAGGACATAAACTTATTTTCTGTTCCTTTGTGAAGAAAACTACTCAGACTCCCCAGCCCCAATCAGATTTTTCCTTGTAAGACTGAAAATTGCATCATGTGCTCATTCCTAAACCAGTCACCAGAGTGAGACACAAACATCATCATTGGTTTAAACAAGTGATTCTCAACCCAGGCTGCACACTAGCATCACTTGGAGCATTTTCAAAAACTGTAAAACTCCAGTCCAACTAATGAGAGTCTCTGTAGGCCTGGACATCAGTATTTTCACAGGTCCCCCAGAAGATTATGATGAACAGAGAGGGATGATCACACTTGTTTGAATGGCTATTACAAAAAAGACAAGAAATAACACGTGTTGGCAAGGAGGCAGAGAAAAGGGAATGCTTATACACTGTTGGTGGGAATGTAAATGGGTGCAGTCATTACAGAAGAAAGTCTGAAGGTCCCTCAAAAAATAAAAAATGCAACTACCATATGATCCAGTAATTCCACTTCTGGATATTTATTCGAAGAAGTCTAAAACACTAACTTGAAAAGGTGTATGCACCCTGGGACTTCCCTGGAGGTCCAGTGTTAGGACTCTGTGATTCCACTGCAAGGGGTATGGATTCTATCCCTGTTGGGAACTAAGATCCCACATGCCATGTGGCATGACCAAAAATAAATAAATCAATAAATAAAGTAAAAAGGGACTCATGCATACATCCACTTAAAAAAAGATTATGCACTCTCGTGTGTTCATTACAGTGTTATTTATAATAGCCAAGATATGGAAATGACCTGTGTCCATCAGCTGATGACTGGATAAAGAAAATGTGCAATATATATAAAATAGATATTGTTCACTTATTTCTCCATGTATTATTATAAATAGAATATTTTTAAGCCATAAAAAGGGAAAATCTTGTCATTTGGAACAACATGGATGGACCTTGAGGGCATTATGCTAAGTACAATCATAGAAAGACAAATACTGTATGATCTCACTTATAAGTGAAATCTAGAAAACAAAGAAACAAGAAAAGAGCTCACAGATCAGAGAATAAACTTGTGATTGCCAGAGCAGGAGGTCCTTTTGGGTGGAAGGAGTTAGAAGGTACAAAATTTTAGTTATAAACGTCTTGGGGATATGATGTACAACATGGTGACTATAGTTAATAATACTGCACTGCATATTTGAAAGTTGCTAGGAGAGTAGATCTTAAAAGTTCTCATCACAAGGAAAAAAATGTGTAACTATGTATGGTGATGAATGTTTACTAAATTGATCATGAAAATCATTTCACAATATATACAAATATCAAATAATTACATTATATACCTGAAACTAATATTGTATGTTCACTACACCTCAATAATAATTTTTAAATAGTAGTAATAAAACAAAAACTTCTGAATAAAAGAATATAATGAGGGGTGAGAACCAGCAAGTAGCCTAATTCTTAGATGAATCAAGATTCACCCCTTTGGGTAAAGGAGGGACCAGCCCTTCTGGAGACCTGTGGTTGGGTTGCCTGATAACTGAATAAAATCAGCGTTCAGTTATCAGGGAAGTGAGGAGAGAGTGGCTTTGCCACTTGATCATAGAATAAGGGTAAAGATTTAAGAACTAGTCAGAGATCCAGAAGCACCTGTCACTAATACACATTATAAACACTGAAGATGATTTTCACTTTTGAAGACCCATCAGTCTATTGCATACTCACTGGCCATAATATTAATAGAGAATGAATTCCTTCTTGTCTCTTGAGCTCAGAGCTATCCAGACACTGAGAAGCAGGTTTGTCAAGATGACAGAGGACCAAGGTAATGGATTTCAATGATGAAACAGGAAATTCATTCATGAGTTTTGGGCACACCTCCAAATTGACTACTTAGCCAGGAAACAGGATAGCTAGTTTTTCCTACTTCTGCTTCACTATCCCCAATGAGAGTGACCAAATATTAGGTTAAATGGGATCTTAGAGAAAATCTGGCTCCCACATTCTCCCCATCTTGCCAAACTGCCACTCATTTTCATCTTAGGAGAGACGGAGGCACAGAGAAGTTATGCAACACTGGAGATTACATCAGAAGTCTGTGCAAACGTAAGACCTTTCCTCCACCTTTCTTCTGCCCTGTCTTTGGCCTTTGTTCTTACAATAATCACAATCATTTCTCTGATTGTAGTTCTGTGTATCCAAACTGCACAGAAGGTTCTAAATAAACATTTAGCTTTAAGACTCAGTTTTCTAAAGGGACACATGGGGGCAGCAAATGTTTAGAAAAAAATTCCACTTCTACTGTGTGTGTGTGTGTGTGTGTGTGTGTGTGTGTGTATCCAGAAAATGTTTAGAAATGGGTTATTTGGGGAGTTTAGTTTGTTTTTTTTGATGATATTGACATCACTATGATCCATAAGTTACAATGTGGTGTTGGGGACTTCAGAGAAAGTGAAGGTCACCGAGATTCAATTTTGTTCCCAACTATGCCACTGTTAAGAGATTTTGAAAAGCACTACTTATCACTAGGAAGCGTGTCTTCAGGATGTTTATGAATATTGAGCCACACCTTCCTTATAGAAGTTAATGAGATTAGGTGTCACACAGACTGTAACAAGTATGGAAGAACTTATTGAAGATTTTCTTTAGCTACAATAACAACCCGTTTTCATTGCTATGATTACTGATGAAGAAAACATTTTCTTTTATGGTTCCTTCTATTTTTTATTTCCCTGCTCATTTAACATTTTCTTTCTTATCACTCCCAGTAACTCCCAAATAGTGATTTCTGAGTTATTATGCCTGCTTTCCATTAAAAGTAGACTTATCACACTGGAATTTTGTGTCATAAAATATCAAGTATGTGTCTAGACAATGTTCAAGAGACATTAAACAGACAGGTAGCTGCAGGCATATTCGGCCTGAAAGTTCACATTTTCTGGTTTTCTTGTGAATTCAGGGGAGGCAGCACTCATTCAAGGAAAAGAGTCATGAATGAAAAGCCACCCTTAGACCCAAAGAGCCATTTTTCCAGCATCATCCAGAATCAAGGCTTTGGAGGTCATTTCTATCCACATTGGTTGTTTCCCACCTGCAGTGAATGATGGACACAGAGCTCATACTTAATCCTAACCCTTTTAAAGCAGACACACTGGATGCTTGGGTTTACACACACATAGTCAAAAAGGTATTTTAAACAGGCCTTTAATCTTGAGCACAATCAGAACACAGGATCCTGGACTAGCTCAGCAAGGAAGAGGTGTGATGAGAAGGGCACCCAGCCTGGACACCTACTTCTTCTGACCGCCTTAGCCATTAACAAACTGAATGGCGCTCAGCTCAGTTTACACACCTGTACTGGGCTCAGAAGACATACATTGGTGGCGAGGAGCATTCCGATGAGATCTTGAAGGCTCTAAAATTCTGAGACTCTGATGGTTTCTGCCTCAGTTTGTAACTGTGGATGCATACCAAATTCCTTCTCTTTGCGAGGTTTGACCTTGCTTGTCTTTGAATGTCGCAAATCTGGTCCTCTCTACGTAGTGCTGGCACTGAGACATATCAGAGCTGCCAAAGCCAGGAAATCCTACTGTTTGAAGAAGTTTTGCTGTGTGTGCTTCTCTGTCTAGTAGTAAAAGAAAAACCTAGAAAAGTCTTTAAAATTTTGTCAATATCCAGGGGAGGTTTTGTATAAATATTTGAATGCAATAAGGATATGTAAAGTGTATATATATACACACATTTATATATTTACATATTTTGCTTAACATGAGTTTCATATGATGATTACCTGAATACTCCAACAATGGAAGGAGAAAATACATGTGTAAACCATTTTGTAGATACTTATCCTTTATTCTGTACCCTTGAGAGGGTCATTCAAGCTGTAATTTTACAATAAAAAAGAGAGTGGGGGGGAGAGGGAGACTCAAGATGGAGGGAATATATATAAATATATATATACATGTACATATGCATACCCCCGGAGAAGGGAATGGCTACCCACCCTAGTATTCTTGCCTGGAGAATCCCATGGACAGAGGAGCCTGGTGGGCTACAGTCCATGGAGTGGTAAAGAGTTGGACATGACTGAGTAACTTTCACTTCATATATGCACACATCCATATATATATATATATATATATATATATACACACACACACACACACTTATGGCTGATTCTCATTGTTGTGTGGCAGAAACCTATACAACATTGTAAAACGATTACCTTCCAATTAAAACTAAAAAAACAAAAATTAAGATAGCTGGAAATTAAAAACAGTCAAATGTTATTATCATCTGAGTCTTTGTTCAACTAAAGTGTCTTGACAACTTCACCTTTAGAAGTTCCTGAGAAAAAGGAAAACCAGTTTTTCAAATTTAGAAATAAAGTATTTAAACCGAAGGCCACGCTTAATATCCTGTAACTTGGGTATTTTAACAAGTAATTCTCCAGTGGAGGAGTCAAGTCAGAAGGGAACTGTGTGTACAAACTGTCAGGTTCTGGTGTTTGTTTTCAATCATGTCCCCAGGAAAAGCTTCTTTCATTCTCCTAAGCACCGCTCTCCATATTCACACAGGGAAATTCTATAATTCTCATATCCTCAGTGTCGGGGAGGAGATGATCTAATTTGAAAGGCTGTTACACAATTGATGTTGTAAGATTCAGAAAGAATACATTTTGAGTTTGGAAACAGATGAAAGGTGCCATGTCAATTTTTTAAAAACCTTATGTATTTGATCTGGCCTTGTTACATTGTCAACTGAACGTCTGAAGGCAACTTGAGATATTGAAAGTACAGGAAAATACAAAGCCATTTGTACAATGCCTCCCCAAGATTCCATAGCCATATGAAGTACTATTTTATTGAAAAAATAGACTTAAAAAGAAACCAAAACCTAGCAAACACCTAGCATACATCCTTAATTTTTGCATATGTAATTGGAAATCTAGAGGAGGCTGGCCTGTTATCTTGAGATATTTGGCAAATAATCTTGCAGGGGTGGGAGGGAGGTCCTGGAGGGAGTGGATATAGGTATACATAGAGCTGATTTACGTTGTTGTACAGCAGAAACTAACACAACATTGAAAAGCAAATATCCTCGAGTTTAAAAAAAATATCTTGCACAGCCTCAAAACACACACAGCAGACACCTTCATGCGTTGCCAGCTTTTCAGCATCTTGTGCAAAAGCAGTGAACCTGCATTAGTAAGAAATTACAAGACATTAAGACATGGAAGTCTGGAAGGTTTTAATGGCACACGACGTTTGCTCTGTTGAAGAGTGTTGTCGCTTGAAAAAGCAGTGGAGTCTGGTGTCTGCGGGGTACCGTGGGGCGTGGGGCGTATCCTCGGGAGCTTCCTCGAGGAAGGTGGAAAAGGCTAAGAGAGTGGTCGCCACCTTTGGAAGGAAGGCCTTACCTCGTGTTTCTAAATGAAAGTGACAGATCCTTGAGAAAAGTCTTAGAGCACGCATTTTAGCCTGTTCTGCCATCAGGCAACTTGGACAAGACAGAAAGTAAGTGGAGCCCCGTCTAAGTCGATCCAGCACCCGGGACCGCTCCGGGCAGCGGCCGATGGGGGAAATTGAAGGACTTGCGCCAAGGGAGCCCGGCCAGAGCCCTCGCTGCTGCCGCGCTCGTCAATGGCTGAAAATTTGAGGCTCCCTTCCCAGACTCCCAGGAGACTTGCATCAGCTTAGGAGACTCTCTGTCTCCACCCGCCGCTAAATCCTGAATGGGAATGAGAGCCTTCGGCTCCCCGCCCCAGGCCGGCCAGGCGCCGGAGCGCCCTCCGGCCAGCGCGCAGCGGGCACCGTCCTCCCGCCGGGCGCCCCTCCTCCCCGGGAGCGCATCCCGGGCCGCGCGGAGGGGCGGCGGCGGCGGCGGCGATGGGATCCCGGGCGCTCGGCTCCCCAGCGGCCCCCGCGCGTCCCCTCGCGCCGCCGCGGAGCCACCCCCACCTGTTTCCCCAGATGAATTTCCAAGAAAAGGACACGCGTCTGTAGCCCCGAAGGTGAGCGGGCCCCACCCGGACACACACCCTCCTCTAGATTTCATGGCCCGGAGGACAGCAGCGGGAGAAGCCCCTAGGGCCGGGCGCGCTCGCCCGAAGCCAGTACCGCCCCGGAGCCGCTCCCTAGCCGGCCCGGCCGGACTTTGGGTCCAACAACCTCGAACTTGCCTTCGGGGGTGCTGGAGGAGGCCCTAGGACGCTACGACTGGGTGCGCCCTTGATCTGCAAACTCGAACCGACGAGTCTAGGGGTATGAGGGAGCGGAGAGCGGAGGTGTCCTTCCCCAGACGCAGGCAGAAGCGGGCGACCGGAGGATTCGCGCTTTTCGGACCTGAGATTCAGATGACACGCAGGTGGCCCGAGCGAGTGAAACTGACGCGCCAAGCAGGGTTCGAGGAGTTGGGAAGCGGGGAGGGAAGGGTGGACGAGGGAAGAAGTGGTTCTTGGCGAAGAAGAAGGGGCTTGGAGCTCAGAGTCACACCTGACCCCAAGAAAAACTCAGGTGTGCTTCTAAGCCTGTATCTTGAGAAAACAGTCAACGCTGCCGAGAGACGTGGGGGAGCGCTGAGTTTCCTTGGCTCTTGCTGAGCGGTGATATTGAACTTGTTCTTAAGTTGGTTAAGTCTAACGCAAGTTGCTTGAGAGACTCACAGACCTCACTACACCTAGGACCGGGTCATGCCCTGTTTTCTCAAAGACCAGGACAGGTAGAGGTTGGATCTCAAGTTTTTCTCAAGGCCGAAGATGAAGAATGGCTGGGGATTGGAAGGTCAACCCCCAAACTCTATCTCAGATAGAGGCACACATTTCCCTAGGCCAGTGGGTCTCAAGTTTAAATCTGCAGGAGCATCCTTGGTAGGGCTGGCTGTTGTACTCTTAGTTGGGCCCGACCCTCAGAGCTCTCAGTGGAGCTAAAGTTACCCCCGAGAATTTGCATTTCTAGTAAGTTCCTAGGTGATGCTCTCCTGCTAGTCCTTGGACCACACTTTGACAGCCACTGTCTATGCCACTGGTTCTCAAATTTGGTTGCACAGTTCAGTCACCCTGGATACTTTAAAAACTACTTATGGTTGAGTCCTACACCCAGTATGGACTTCCCTGGTGGCTCAGCGGTAATGTATCCACCTGCCAATGGAGGGCACGTGGGTTAGGAAGATCTTCCCAGGGTTGGGAAGATCTGCTGCAGAAGGAAATGATAACCCATTCCAATATTCTTGCCTGGAGAATTCCATGGACAGAGGAGCCTGGTGGGCTATATAGTCTATGGGATCACATAGAGTCGGACACTACTGAGCAACCAAACCACCACCACCACCTACCCTCAAAAGTTCTGATTCATCTGATCTGGGGGCCACCTGGGCATCAGGATTTAAACCTCTTTAGGTGTTTCGAACATGCAGCAAAGTTCTAACACCACTGTCTTAGATCATCCACTGCCTCGGACAACTTTTGTGGGGGAAAGGGAGACAGAAACCTTCTCTCATCCTGCTTTTGCTGACTTTGCCGGCTTTGGGGCCAGCTTCCCTGTCTTTGGAAAGGAAAACCCCTTGCCTTACAGGTGTTTTGCCAGTGACACAAGCAAGGTGTTGAATGTCCATTTTCATCAACCAAATATTCATTATGAAGGATGAAACAATTCTCCCTTAGACCTTAAAAATGCAAATGACAATTTAACATTGGTAATTCTGCCTGTACTGTGTGGAAGCCTCATTAGCCACTGGGGTTCAGGGTGGAGGGAGCCAGAGTGGAGCGTTAGTGATTGCAGGCTTTCCGGTCTGGACTTACGGAGAGTGAGAGTCCCCAATCTAGGCTGGATCCACAGGCACTGCATCCAAACAGGCCAAACGCCGACCTACACGTTAATATTGGCTTCAGGGGAAAATCTCACTCGCCCTTGGCTAGAAGAGTCAGGGTGAGTAGGAGTGGTGCTGGGTGTCCAAGATGGCTCAGGCACAAACCTAAACTCTGGCCATATTGTGCTGAGTTGATGATATCAAGGATGAAGGGTCAGGGCCAGCTTGTTCTCTTTGCCCTTTGGAGGGCAACAAGAGAAGCAGAGGCACCAGCACCTCGGAGGACCCCCCCCCCACCCCGCTATGAATGGGTTTGGCTGCTTCAAGGGTTTCTCACCTCATTCTAGAGAGGGATGGAGATAATCAACCAAGAGACAGGGTCCTCATAGGGATTGGAACTTCCCCAAACTTCTGCCCTTTCTGGCCATTTGGCGGGTACTTAACCTGGACTTCCCTGGTGGCTCAGACGGTAAGGAATCTGCCTGCAATGTGAGAGACCTGGTTTCGATCCCCGGGTTGGGAAGATCCCTTGGAGAAGGAAATGGCAACCCACTCCAGGATTCTTGCCTGGAGAATCCCATGGACAGAGGAGCCTGGGGGGCTACTGTCCATGGGGTCCCAAAGAGTCAGACATGACTGAGTGACATGAGTTATCAGTGACCAGTTAACCCTCCCTGTCCTTAATCCTCCCCTCATCCAAGAAAAAGTGCTTGGTGGGGGTGGCACCTGGGGGTTAAGGGGAGCAGAACCCTCCCCCACAGTTAGGAATTCCTGAAGACTATCCTTCGGGCAGTGTAGACCCCCTGGGGGAGAAAGAGACGGAGAGAGACCTTGAAGTTTCTGAGAAGGCATGCTTCCCTTCTCTGCCCATCTATTTGTATGGATAAGGGAGGTCTGGGGAGCATCTTGGAAGACACCCCAAAAGCAGACAGTGGAAGAGGGGCGATGCGGATTCCAGAGTCAATAGGGCAATCCGGTGCCCGGCCGAGTCAGGTCCCCGCCTGGACTCCTCTGTCACACCCCGGCGCCAGCGCGCGGACTACCCTCTGTTTCCCTGGCCTGGAGGGACATGGCTTGTCCAAGCGGTTTTCCCTGGAAAAGAGTTGGGAGAGTTCCCCTTTCCTTTGCGTCCCCACACTGCGCCCCTCACCCGCTCCAACACACAAACACACACACACTCCGCGCGCTTCTTCGCTAGGGTTTCCCTCCGGGGCAGATTACTTTATGACAGGGTGTGATAAGTGGTGATTTTGTTCCTCTTTTGATGGCAGGATTGCTTTGTAAACAGAAGCGCAAACTCGCTCCGATAGTGGTTCCGCACCAGTGCGCGGCGGCCGCCCCGGCCCAGCAGGCGGCGGAGGCTGCGGCTGCACCTGTCGCCCCGGGCCGGGAGGGACCCGGGCCGCGCGCGGCGGGGCCGCCCCAAGCTCAGCCGGGATCCTCCGGCCTCCAGGTCCTCTCTAGGCTCTTGGCCTCTGGGCCTCCGAGCTTGCTGCCCTCCTCCGGCCTTCTGAACCCACTGCTCCAGGAACTCCCTGCTGGACGTGCGCCCCTGGAGGTACCGCGGTGGGCGCACGTCGGCTCTCGCGGTGGCCCTTCCGCATTCTCCCCGGGAACCGATGGTAAGAGGGTTGACTTCTTTCTTCTGACGTTACTGGTAACCTTATTCCTTTGCCCTAGTCCAGCTGGAGGTTTGAGCTGGCTTTCGTGAGCTGGAGGGAGGAATCACTCAAGGTGAAGGCCTCAGATTCTGGAGCGGCAAGACGCTGGTCCATTCCCCTCAGCCTTTTCCCCCCCGAGTGGTCCAGCACTCTCCTTCTCTGGTCAGCCTGGGAGAGACCAGTTTATGCTTTGAGGGACCCAGTGAGGACCCCAAACTGACTTAGGCTCTCTCAGGCCTCAAAGCCAGGAAGGTGAGCTTCAGCAGGATAAGGGGGTTGGGGGCGAGGAGCAGTGGGTGAGAATTCATTCTCTCCCAATAATCCAGACTCCTCCTCTGAGGGGCAGGCGAACCCGGGACCACCGCAGGTGTGAATGTGTGAGTTAACCTGTTGCTCAGATCTAGATTTCCAAATCCCTTAAGGAGCCTCCACGGGGACTCTGGGGGGAGGTTGGCACTTCATGATGAGTGAAAAGGCGGGAATATTCCTGGAGATTGTAGGGTGGAGTGAATGCCCTTCCAGGAAGACATTTGCCCTGAGGGAAAGGCTAGCCCTGGTGCAACTTTGGGGGTGATGGAACCGGGAGCGGGGCATTACTGGCTGGGAACAGATTCCACCCCTCTCTCGCGGGACACCAGGGGCCTCCGGGAACCTGAGCGTAGCATTACCTGACTGGGAGCTGGCTGCAGTCTGACCCCAAGTCCTCCCGCCCTCACGGAGCGGGCGCAGAAAAGTTCCAGACGGGGGGCTTCGATGTTAGCGGCGGAACCTGCTTTGTGGGATCCTGCTGATCTCTCGCCCCTAACCTGGGAAAAGGAGACAGAGAGAGGGGGGAGAAAAGGAGGAGCCTAAGTTTTCTCAGATTTGCAAAAGGCCTGAGGCCCCGTTCCGGAGGTTGCTTGGGCGCTTCGACTGTTGCCAAGAGCAGTTAGTGGCCGTGGGCCTGCCTTGGCACTGGGCGCAGCTGGCACCTTGAGGAGGCTGATCAGAGCCTGGGCGCCGGTTGAAGCTGGGAGGTGTCCCGCTTCTCGCCCCCCTCACCCTCAGGGCTCCTCCCTCCTGGAGGCGACAGCATCAGGCTGGTTCCAGCCACCGAGGAGGTCGAGGTGGAGAAAGGCCCCGCGGGGCGAAACCGGTGTCTCGTCAGCAAGGGCGAGGGCGCACGCTCGGGCAGACCAGGGCTGTCAGTGGGGAGGCGCAGGAGGAGCTGTTGGCCGCCACGTCCGGCGGCAATGCGCCTGAGGAAGGAGCGATGGAGCAGACACCTACTGGAAGAGAACCGGACTCGGGCGCCAGGAGGGTGCGGGCCGGGGCAGGGCGGCCTTGGGCGGGCTCGGCACCCTCTGGCTCACCGCATGCGCGCCTTGCCAAGCGCTTTGCGTCCACTCTCCTCGCGAGGTCTCACAACACATTCTCCATTTTACAAGTGAGCAAACTGAGGTTCAGATAAGTCTGTAAATGTAAACCGACTAAGCTGAGTTCGGACCCCCAGGGGTCACACTCCAGAGGCAAATTCTAGCTCCAGGCCGCTCCAGGATTCCTCGAGTCCCTCCCCCTTCCCTCCCCTGCCCCCACCCTGGTCCCCGCCCCAGGCCTCTTAGCGGACTCCGGTGGCCGTCACGCCGAAGGCCTGGGCTGCTGTATTCCCAAACTGTGCTGTCCCCTTCCAGGCCACTCTGCACGGCCCTTGGCTTCGCGCTTAAGCACGCTAGCAGCTTTGCCTCCCTTCCCAACTCCCCCCAAACGACCTAAGTTGGCAACTCTTCGCGCCCCATCTCGGCCCTGGCACCGGCCCGCCAGTCCTTCCTCGGCTGGGCCTGGCCCAGTCAGCCGGGTCCCAGGTCCCTCCAGCTCTCACACTCCTAAGAGGGAGAAGCCAGGCTCCGCGGGCCTGAACCTGGTCTCCCTTTAAAGGGCGCACAGCACCTCCCGCGGGAGACTCTTCTAGCTACAGGCGCGACCTCCGCGTGCGTTCGGCTTTCTGAAGAATTGGGTTTTCACCAAACTATTTTGACTGCTGGAAAAAGCCGGAGAGGTTAAAGATAGACGCGAATGGGTTAAAAACGCCCTGATTTAAGTTAGTTAAAATTCGCTGAAAACAAAAACAAAAAACAAACTCACAAACAAAACCCAAACTTGTTGAGCCAGGTTCTAAGGCAGGTCCAAGAAAGTTTCCAATCAGCTAGAGAGAATCGGCGCGGGCTCCAAGTCCCGCAGCCCAGGGACGATGAATATGCCTGGGTGACAAGGGAAGGTCTGAGAGACACCGCCACACTACCCTTGGGAAGGCCAGGAGAGTGCAAGGCCTTTGGGGCCGGACGCCCGGGAGAGAGGCTCTTAGGGGTTCTAGAAAGGGGAGGTTTTGTTGTGGGGACAAGTCTTTCCCCTCAGCGCGGAGCTGACCTTTCACCCACATTTGCCTGACTCGTCAGAGAAGAGGATTTGAAACCGGTTCTTTTTCCCTCTCTGGGTCCCCGCGACGGCAGTTTGGGAAAGTAACTGGGCCCCCGTCCCAGGGGCCCCAGGCCCAAGCCCGGGACTGGCAGCAGCCAGACCGAGGCTGGCACGGTGGCCTGGGGGCCGAGAGGCTCAGCCCCTTCCCCTCGCCTCCCTCCTGGCCAGATGTGGTTCCCGAGCAGGTGAGCTCCGAGGGAGTCCCGAATCCTGCGGCTTCTTTTCAAGCTCCCTTCTAATTAGAAGACAGCGGTGAAATCATTGGAGTGATTTTATCTGTCATGGGAAAGCAAACCCCAGTCCAAACCTCGGTGGCCCAGCCCAGAATCACCGACGCCCTGGTCCTCCCTCTAAAAAGTTTTAGTGGAAAAAAAAAAAGAAAGAAAGAGCCAGGAAGCCACCGAGGAGTGGGGGAGGGGCGGGGACCCGTGAAAGTGAGAGGCCAGGGTGGACCTAAAATAGACGCGTGTCTGAGTACGCAAATGCGTGTGTGCGTGTGTGCATGTGTGTGTGCGCGCGCGTGTTTGACTGTCTGCAGTGGGAGGAGATTAAACCTGAAAGCCAGAAATGAAACAGAACCGTGAACGTCTTCACCTACTGAGAAACACTTTGATCTGAGATCCGACGCTGAAGGAGCCCTGGGGGTTGCGGACCCGCATCCGCCAGGTTGAACCTCGCTGGCCGGTGGGGAGACCGGAACCGGGATCAGGCCGCACCGCGTGCCTCCAGGTGCGCGGCACCTCAGCGGCGGGTCCAGGCACCGGGTCTTGCCCTTCCCCGCCCCCCCCACCCAGGGGTGGAGATTCTCCCAGCACCCCCAAAGTTCCCAAGGGGAAGAGAGCCCGGGGGCGAGCGTGCAGATGCCCCCATTGCTTGAGTGCGCAAACACACCGAGTCACTCTCGCGTCGCTCCCAGCACCCTCCAGCAGGCAGTTTGCCTTGGTTCTCCGGCCAGGGACTGACCGGGAAAGCGGGTTGGGGCTGTTGGGAAAAGCTGGAGCTGATGGCGAGATTGCCGCGGCTATAAATCCATCACTTCCCAGGTCAGCTCTGCGAGGCGCTGGGACTAGGGCTGGCGGAGCGAATTCCTGGGCTAGCGCGCATGCGTCGGCAGGTAGCAACCCAGCTCTTTATGACCAGGTGAGATGTTGGTGAGCAGGTAAAAAAAGGAGGATTTGCCTAAGCGATTCCAGGGAGCGGGCCCGGCCGAGCCCTACAGCCCATGCCCGGCGGGGACCCGTCGCCAGGAGCGCCGAGCCGCGATGTCCATACTTGCCAAAATGGGGGACTGGCAGGTACGGGGGTTTGCCTCGGCCGGGGCTGAGGTGGGCGGGGGTGGAGCGGGGGAGGGGGCCGGGCGGGGGGAGGCGGAGAGGAAGAGCCGTGGCCCAGGGCGGCGGAGTCGCAGGGGAGGCGCGCGGGGCAGCGCCCAGGAGTGTTCCCCGGAGAGAACGCGGGCAGGAGAAACGGGCGCAGGCGGCGGCCGTGGCGCCGGGGGCCACGCGCGCCACCGGCCGGCCGGGCGCGGGGGAAAGTCCGGCGCACGCTCCACAGGTGGCCCCGGGGGTCACTTGTGGTTGGCGCTACAGCCGCCGGGCCCCCCCCGCCCTCCGCCACCACCCCCCAAGTAGAAACTGGGCTGGATGACTCATTCGCGCGGGGGCAGGGCGCGGGGCGGGGGTGCGCTGCGCCGGGAGGGAAGGTTCCGTGCTCGCTACGCCTCTGGTCTCGCCCTGGACCCCAGGGCTGCGCGTGAGCCGGGGCTCGCGTGCACCTGTCTCTCTTCCCGTCTCCACATTTGGGGGAACCCAGAGGGCGGGAGGACTAGAGAGGGGGACGGCTGGACGGGTCGCGCCGGCGAGCGTGTTCTTTCGGGGAATGCCTTAAAGAGTTTGCGCCAAGTTGAGTTTTTCACTCCTGCTTGTTCCCGAAGCTTTTTTTTTTTTCACCGCTTGGGTTCCGGGTGGGGGTGACTGGTGGGGGGCGGTAAGTGGCGAGTGAGGCGGCAGAAAGCCTAGATTTGGTCGAAACCGACGCCTCCCGACGTTGGCCCGACTAGGCCTCAGGCACCGCGAGGCCAAGTAGACTCAGATACTTCGCTTCCTGAGCCCGGGGCCTGACCTCGGCCAAGGGAGCCTTAGGTTCAGCGTCCTCCTCCTACCTTCCAGACATTTCCCTACGAAACCAGGGAGGCTCTGGCCTGGCTGGTGAGGAGGGCAGCCTCTGCCCTGTCGCCGATTTCCTAATGGGAACCGCGGGGCCCTCTTTTCGCCTTAGCCAAGGGAAGGCCTCTTGGGGCGAGATTCTGAGTGCCGAAAAGCCTGCGGGCCCATTGCAATGGAAGTCCCCATAGTTCTTAAAGAAAAGCCGAGGTCCTGCTCCTTCCAGGGCGAATTCTTTTGCTTGTTTCAGGTTCTGGCCATTAGAAGCAAAGTTCAGAGAAGTCCCATCTTCGCTCTCTGGAGTCGGGAAAAGGAAGTCAACACGATGTATTTCTTTCTTTCCTTGTACTTATTATTTTATCAGCTGGGAGGTCTTTGAAGCCTCTCCTTCCCAGTTAAACCTAAACAAGTGCAACTTCATCTCCAGAGTTAGACTTTGTGGCTTAAGGGTGCAAATCCCACTCCGAGCTCAGGTCTCTGGTACCCACTTTCTCCCTCTCTTGCCCTGTGGCTCTCAGGGCCCTTCATTCTCTTCTCTGGAGGGTGAAGACTGGGGGGCTCTTTGAAAACCGAGGTCTTTCGGTTTTATCCTCCAGCCAGGTGAACTTTGCCGCAGAATTCCTTGGGGCGAGAAAAGACCAGGAGTGCGGGCCTGGCCAGGGGCTGGGCCTCCAGTGAGCCCTGCTGAGGTTGAGAAGCAGCACGATTCCAGCCTGGAGGAGACAGGATTGAACCCTGGGCCTGCCTCCAGGCGGGCTCAGTTTAACAAGCAGCGGGAAGCTGGGATCTCGCGTGGGGCAGGCGGATTTGGGGTCTGCAGGGGCCGGATCCTCGGGTTGGGCCTGCTGGACTCCTGGGGCCCACTTGGTGGTGACCACCACCACAGGCAAAAATGGCATCATCCCGTCTCCCTGGGTGTCTCTTGGTCTCTCTCAGGTGTCTCTGTCCCTCACACAGATAACTCAGTCTTCTCCCAATGCCCTTTACACGCCCCCAGACCAGGCCTGGACACACCCGACCCCTGCCTCCAGGCCTGGCGCTGCCGTCCTGGGGTCTGGGGCAGGCCGGAGCATTGACATGCAATGAAGAGACTTGTGGTGGAAATGACGCTCACACTAGCGCGGCCTCGCTGGCTCCGGGGGCGACGGGGCGCTCGCCAGGGCCTTTCTTCAGCGCTCGGCGCCGCGGAGCCCTGGGGCCCCAATCTGCACCTCAAAGGAGCCCTCGGCGGGAAAACAACAACAGTTTAGCAGCCCCGGCGGGTGCGGAGCCAGAGATCCGCGGGGCTCGGGTCAGCGAAGGGGGAAGGTGGATAAGACGAAGGCCTTTACATGCCTTCCCCAGCCCACAAGGAGAAAGAAAGCGAAACTTAAAAGAGTTCCCCAAGAGCACTGGGGGCGCTGGCGACGTGAGGGTGTACACTGCCCTGCTCCCAGCCCAGAGCGTGGCCTGTGGATCGCTCTCCGGGGCTGCGGCGGCGGCTGGGAGGGTGTCGGTGCTCCAGGCGGCCCCGATCCCGACGTTCAGCCGCTGCTCTGGGCGGCGGCCCTGGGGGCAGCCCGCAGGGTGCGTGGCGCTAGGCTGGAAGTTGACCATTTTTGAGGGCGGAGTACCGTGCCAAGTCTCGAGCTGGGTTCAGCCAAGAGGCTGTGCTGGTGTGCAGGTGGGAAAAGGGACTGCAAGGGAGGGCCCGGGGCCTAGGGAGGGAGCCTCCCTCTCCCCCCATCCCTGGCTCTGAACCCCCTTCTAGCTCTAGCCTCCTTCGTAACTTTAAAGTTTTGTTGTTGGTGTCATTGGGGGGACTGTGGTGGTTGTGGCCTACTCTGCCAGGCTTGGGGGCATTGGCGGCTGTCGTTTGGAGGGAGACTTTCCCTTGGGCAGCTTGGGGAGGAGGGGGTCCCCCTCCTCTCGCCTTCCTTCCACCTGTTAAGCAACGCTCCTATTTGCCACAGTCTCTTACCCTCCCTCCTCCGCCCCTGCGAGGACGCACCGAGAAAACTGGGAGGCCTAGAGTTTTGCAAGAAACAGGCCTAGACGGAATCAGAGGTCGTTACTAGAGCAACTCAGAGGTGAAACCTACTGTTGCTGGGGCTGGGGCTGGGGGTGGGGGTGGGGAGTGGTTTGCAGGATTGCAGAGGGAGAAAGAAGGTTTTTTACGGAGGACAAACGAGGACGCTCACCGGGGGAAATTGATTTCTAAGGATTACATCACATCTTTTTCGGTCGTTCTTTCTTTAAAAAAATTTTTTTTTCTGTTTCACAATAGGAAAAACAAAACAAAACACGAAGCCCGAGTAGGGCGCGCAGGCCCCTGCTTGGAGCCGGGGAGCCTAGACTGGCGGACCCGGGCTAGGGGGTGGCTCCCCGGCCTCCAGGTTCCGCGCCAGCCGGGCACTGCGCCGCGAGCGCGCCCGCGTTAGTAACAGCACCAAATCATGAAGGAACTCTCCCTGCTTTAATTAAAAAGGGGAATCTTGGGAAAACTGGAGCAGATTAGCACAGCAAAGGGTTGGTTCCCAGCGATTTATTTTGATGCATGCATGACACGCCGCACACATGTCGGTATTTCGGCTCAACTCCAGAAGCGTGTGTGAGCCTCCGTAGGAGTTCCGTATTCCTGTCCACATCGCACCTAGGAAGCCCTTAGCCCAAATACCACGTTGAATTATCCGTCGGCCCTAGCTTCGTACAAATGAGAGGAAAAGCATTTAACCCCTGGAGCTGTCAAGCAGCCTCTTCAGGGTACACTTTTTATTTTATACGCGGCAATTAAAGGATGGCAAACCCCAGCCGAGCGACTGAAGCCGTTTGGCAAAAATCTCCAACCTGGGGGTGGGAGGTGGGGGGTGTGTGTGTGTGTGTGAAGCGCGAAGCCAATAAAACTCCCGGGGCGCTGCGGCCGGAGGTGTAGGCTGCCGGCAGCGGAGGCGATCTCTGGCTGGGCAAAAAATCCTGGAGTGATGTCGCCGGTCTTGGGTTGATGGTTATACTTAATTGAGAAAAAGGATAATAATTTCTGATAAAATTGGACAGGGCCCGAAAGGACGAAACCTCTGGTGGAGGCAGGGATGGGGGCGACGGGCTGGGAGAGCTGGGCCCCGGGAGCGGCCACTCAGACCGTGCGCAGGCCTGGGACGAGGAGAAGAGGAGAGAGAAGACGACACGGGGTCGGGGGCGCCGGCTCAGCGGCGCGCTGCGGGGCTCAGGGGAGACTCCGTGGGCTCCCGGGCGGGCAAGCGCTCTAGGAGCGAGTTCGCGGCTCGCAGAGGCCTTTATACCTGGGTCGGAGCGGCCGGCGGCAGATTGTGGTGCTGGCGAGCAATTGGACTATTGTTGATATGCTAATGAGGCGATTAGGCTGTTGGTAAAGAGCAGGAAAAGGGAAAAGTTTCTACCATTAGAGGGAGATCTCCGAGCGCACACGGGAGCTCCTTCCCTCCTCGCCTCCTCCTCCTCACCCTCCTCCTCCTCACCCTCCTCCTCTTCGCCCTCCCCCTCCTCCTGCGCTCGCCGCCCGCAGCCGGCACTTTGCGCTTACCCGGAGAGTAGCTCCACTTGGGTGCGAGGCGGAGAGGGGCCAAATCTATTCACGCCGATCCATGAAAATGCTTTGGAAACTGACGGACAACATCAAGTACGAGGACTGCGAGGTAAGCGCGGCGCGGGCACTCTCTCTCCCGCGGCTGCAGGCTCGGAGCTCCGCTTCCCTCCTCTCCTCGCCGCCAGCTGCGAGAGGCGGGTGGGACAAACTTTGCCCAGCGCTGCGCCGGCCTCTCCAATTCTCCCGAAGAGCGCAGGGGAGAAGCCAGCGAGGAAGGCTAAGGACGTTCCCTTCTTTCATTCTCCTCCTTCGCAGCCCCCTGTCCCACTCCCCCCGCCCCCGCCCCCGATTTTCTCTGGACCAATTTTGAGTGTGACTAAGGGTAGACGAGCGTGGGTTTTTGAAGTCATTTTTGGCAACGGGGCAGGGGTCTGTGAACTCTGCTGTCTCTCCAACGAGCTTCTGAGGGCCCAGGTCACCAGAAAGAGAAAGGGAAAACCCCTTTCCTTCTTTAATTCTTTGTCTCTGATCTTTAACATTCTTTCTTTTATATATTCATTCTTTCCTTCTTTTCTACCGCTCCTCCACCCAACCCGCTCTAAAAAGGCCCCCTCCCGTTTGGAGAAGGGGCCCGCAGCCTGCGCTCTGAGCGGGGGCGCACCTCCCCGTGAGCAGGTTCAGTTTGGGAGCACTCCTCCACCGAACGGCTGCGGGGCTTCCTCCAGTATCCTGTGTTATTCGAGAAGTTCTAGGCAGCTTCTCGCTCTGTGCTACTGGGTCGGCACATCCCTGGGGTGGAGGCGGGAGCCTGCTGGCCGCCGCGTTCTCGGCTGCGTGACCGTGGGAATCCCGGCGGGGCTGCCCACAGCCTCCGGTGCGCGGAACCCGCCCGGCCGATAGAGCGGGCCGCCTTGGAGCCCGTTTCAAAACCCACAGTCCCGGCAGCTCGGCTTCGTGGGGCAGCCGGGGAAGCCCCGGGACCGCGGGCCTGGCGGCAGCTGCCCCAGCCCCCTTCTAGCCCCCCGCTGGAAAGAGCCGATGAATCACAGGAGGGCGGACTGGGGAGGGGGCCGCCGCCAGAGACTACCTACGTAAATAGTAGGTGGCAGTCCCGGCTTTGGCTCCCCCCCCCTTCTCTCTTTTTGGCATTTAGAGCTGGGAATGTGGAGCGCAGAGGTCTGTGCGGGGCGCGGCGGGGGTCTGCACTTGAAATGAGAACCTGGGCTTGGGTGAACGACGTGTCCCCCGCCCCCTCCTCGTCTTCTCTCCGTGGACTATTTCAATTCTTTTTCTTTTCCCAGCCCCTCCTGTTCGCCCTTCCTTCCCCCTGTGAATGGGGCACGGAGTGACATGCCAAGGGGTCGGTTGCTTAGCTGGAGACTCGTGGCGTGGCTGGTGCGGGGCGCAGAGGCTGACTCCATGTCAGACCAGTCGCTTTGTTTTCAGGGCCGGGGGGCCCTTTGCGGACCGGTTGGGGTGACAGCGGGCTCCTAAGCCTCCTCGGGCCGTGGCCCGGGGCTCGGGCATCCCCCTTCTCGAAGGCCGAAAGCCCCGGCGGGCGGGGTCCAAAGCGGCGCGAGGCGCCCGGGGGACCCAGGTGGGAAACGAAGAACTTGCACCCCCAGAGTGAGGACCCTGTGGGGGTGCGTCGAGTGCATGTACGTGTGAGTGAGAGCAAAGGGGGAGAAAAAGACGAGAAGCGAGAGGAGAGAGAGGAGGAGAAAACAGTGAAGGCTGTTTCAACAACTTTGCGGTGGCGAGCGCCGGAGCAGGGATTTCGGGTTTCCGAGCCGGCTCGGGGCTGTCTAATTATGCCGGGCTCTGCAGGGACATGCAGGAGGCGAGGTGCCGCTTGTTCTGACACCCCGGCGGGCAGACTGGCAGCGGCGACCGGGGGAGAGCGAGCCGTGTCATCGGGGGTGCGTCAGGCGGGAGTGGCCCAGCCAGTCGGACGGGTTTGCGCCGGGAGCGGGGAACCCGTGCCAGCGGCGCCCGGGCTGGGCCGCCTCGCGTCTCTGCGCGCCCCGGGCCGCGGCCTGGTGCCCCCCGCCCCGCCCCTCCTTCGCGAGCCCAGGCCCCGGAGAGCCGAGGGCGGGGCGGCCGGCGGCGCAGAGCGGCCGGTCCCCGGAGGCCGCGGGAAGCAAGAGAGCGGCGGCCCAGACGAGAGCCGGTCCCGGGCGGGGCGCCGGGCCATGGAGAAGCCGCGCGGCGGCGGGCGGCCGGACCCCGCGCCCCAGGCCCGGCTGCGGAGCGGAGGAGCCCGCGGCCGGAGAGGCCCGGCCGGCCGCAGCTCGGGGGCCGAGAGCCCTTCGAACGCCCGGCTGCGGTCCCCGGGAGTGCCCGGCAGCGCCGCGCGGCCCCCGCGGCATGCCGAGGTCTGCCCCAGCCTTTTAGGTCTGATTGTCCTCGCTCGCTTCCTCTCCCCTCCCCCTCCCCCGCGGCCTCCCCCTCCGCGCGCTCCGGCGCGGCCCCCTCCCCTTCCTCCCCCCTCTCCCCTCCCTCCTCCCCCCCCTCCTCCCGGGCTCTCCCTCCCCTCTCCCCACTCCGGGCTCCTCTCTCGCGCCCACACTTTCTTTCTCACACACGCACGCAAGACACACTCTCCCCCTCTCCGCGCGCTCGCGCTCGGTCTCCCCGTCTCCCTCTTTCTCTTTCGCTTTGGCCTGCCCTGCAACCTTTTAAAATGTTGCCCCTTCCCTGTGATTCGCCAGCCGCCGCGCCGCGGCCCCCCGCGCGCTCGCCCGCTCCCTCTCTCGCCCGCTTTTTGTCTCGCGCGCTGCCTCTCCCCACCTCCGATTTGCTACACTGAGGCTCCCGTCAATGGACTGCATTGAGAGCCGGCTCCGGCGCGAGTTGCCTCTCCGCTTCACGCTCGATTTCCAGGCATTCTTCCCTTATTAAGTATTCGTGTAATATTAATAGTCATGAATATCTGCTATTAGGAGGCTCCAGGAACGCTGCCCAGCGCGGTTATTAGAAGCTCAAGCGAAGCCGCGGCTCAGAAAAGAGGGGGAGACACGGATTAAGGAACACGCGCGCACACACACAGACACAAACAGACACACACACTTTTTTTTTTTTTTTGCTTTTTTGCCTTTTCGGGTTTTTTTTTTTTCCATTTTTTAAGGAACTTTGAATCCTACCCGATCGCGGCAGGATAGAGACCGTGGGTTCGACCAGCTGAAGGCGCCGCTCGAATCGGTGGTTCAAGTTCGGATGGACCAGAGTGGGGCTCCGGCGCCCGGGGGAGCGGCGGCGCGGTGACCGGAGTCCTGGGTGGCGCGGGGCGCCTTTTGTGTGGGGCGCGCTCGGGCGGCGGGGCAGCCGGGCTCTCCGCGCTTGCTTGTTGTTTTCCACCCTGACTCGTTACCCCAGACTCTTCGCAGATGTTAGTTCACAGTTTTTCAGCTATGGTGAGTCCCATCCCCACCCCCACCCCTGCCTCTTTAGGAATCCTAGCCTGGAAACCTGGGGCTGCGGAGCGGCCCGAGACCTCGGGTTCCTCGCCCGGTTTTCCTTCAGGGCGCCCGCCTTTCCTCGTTTGCATTTCCCGCTCCCCCCTCCCCCCCCCGTTTCTCTCCTTCTCTTCCAACCTTCTGTCGAACGCGGTCCCCCCGCACCACCGCGCGACCTCTCCCGGCTCGCACACCTACCTCGCCGCTACTTCCCCAGCGTGTTTTCTCTC
This sequence comes from Giraffa tippelskirchi, assembly GCF_054371585.1. Classification (NCBI taxonomy): domain Eukaryota; kingdom Metazoa; phylum Chordata; class Mammalia; order Artiodactyla; family Giraffidae; genus Giraffa; species Giraffa tippelskirchi. The sequence goes on from NC_137282.1 coordinate 158,275,406, forward strand.
CGCGTTCATCTTTATTTCCTCGCCGCTTCACTTGTTCCCGAGACGTGCTCAACATCTGATGCTTAATCCGGATGCAGGAAAAACGCTGCCCGGCGTGCCCCTTCTTCTCCCCGGGGCCCGGGGCTGAACCTCCGAGGGTTCGCATTCCCTGGAATCAACTCCGTTCACTTGTTTTGCAAACGAATTGCAGTAGAGGAACAGAAGTCAGGCGTTTCTACTGCCCTTTGGGGCTGGGTGGAAGGGGCGGGGGCCTCCGCCCCGGGGCGCATCTCTCTTTTAAACTCAATATAAGGCTGAATCTTTGCATTTTAAACCTTGACTTGACGTCCCCCTCTTCCCCGTCGCTCTCATAAATCGACCCTGTCCAGAAAAGGCTCCTAAGTGAGGAAGTGGAAAGACAACCCCCCATCCCGCAGTTAAAAACCTTCTTTGAGCTGGTAATTTAAACGTGGGCTTTCCTTACAGCCCCTCTACGAAATATGTTTCTATTTAAATAGTCATGAAATGGTAATAGTCTTTGAATGGGCATGATTTTTTCCCCCTCCAAATAAATGGAACAGGGTAAACAATAACGCCGTGGCAGGCAGGTTCAAAGCCAGGGAGAGAGAAAAGGCCGCTTCTGGCTGTTTAATATTTACTAGGAATTTCAATTTTGCTTAAGGGAGGTTTCCCTCTGCTGCTGAGCGGGCTGTAGTCCGGGAGGCCCTTTTCTGCCCACCCCCCCCTTTGCAAGAAACGCCTATGGAGAGTCTCTTATGCCCCCTCGATTGGCACCGGCGAAAATACCATGCGATTGGGGAAAGAAGGGCCCGTTTCGCTTTTGGAGAATTTTCTGCCAAAGCCCCGCGGAGGGCTAGTTCCTCGCGGCGGCCTGAGGACGGGGCCGGGCGGTTTCGCACTCAGCCTTGCGGAGTGGCCCGACGCCTGATGCAGTCTTCTCTCCCCTTGGCCTCGCTCTCTTCCAGGACCGTCACGACGGCGCCAGCAACGGGACGGCACGGTTGCCCCAGCTGGGCACTGTAGGTCAATCTCCCTACACGAGCGCCCCGCCGCTGTCCCATACCCCCAATGCCGACTTCCAGCCCCCCTACTTCCCCCCGCCCTACCAGCCTATCTACCCCCAGTCGCAAGATCCTTACTCCCACGTCAACGACCCCTACAGCCTGAATCCCCTGCACGCCCAGCCGCAGCCGCAGCACCCGGGCTGGCCCGGTCAGAGGCAGAGCCAGGAGTCTGGGCTCCTGCACACGCACCGGGGGCTGCCCCACCAGCTGTCGGGCCTGGATCCTCGCAGGGACTACCGGCGGCACGAGGACCTCCTGCACGGCCCCCACGGGCTTGGCTCCGGACTCGGAGACCTCCCGATCCACTCCTTACCTCACGCCATCGAGGACGTGCCGGTAAGAGGCCGCGCGCGCGCGCGGGAGGCGGGAGAGCAAATGCGGTCCCCGCTCACCCACGCCCGGGAAAGGGTCCCCCCTGAAACGTCCAGCCCCGGGGACTCGGTTTTCCTCCTCCCAGCTGTTTACTTTCTCCAAATCTCCTTTTGTTTTATCGGGTGGACCCTTTGAGGACCCACCTAGACAACCGCATGCCAAAGATTCAAAAGTAGTTGAGAGTTCGCCCGGGAGAACAATGGTTCGCAGAGCTCCTTCAAACAATGCCTGCGTTACCATTTATAAATCAGACGAGTGTCACCGTGGACGCTACCTTCCCCTCTCGGCGACAGTAAACTGTTTCGATTATGAGAGGATCTGATTCCACCGCTATGTCTGACGTGGGGGTTTCTCCCAGTCCTGAAAGACGTCTTAGAGTGGATCAAAAGAGCTCGTTTAAATGCCCTAGCGATTTAAAAGAACGTGTAAAAGACACACGAAGAAAATTATTTTGACCGGATTTTATGAGTGCTAGGGGGTCTCTGAAAGTTATGTGTATACCCTACCCTGATTAAAGAATACTAAGTGGCAAATCCGAACAGGAGGACATTAAATGCAGCCTTTTTTTCTCTTCCTAGGGGTGCTAAGTGCTGACCTCATAAATCATTAGCTGGGTTCCAAACGCCCATCAGGACCTGCTACACCCCCATATTACTTTAATGTTTTGAGACTATTGGGCAATGCATTCTTTGAGTTCTAATTCATTTATTATCAATAAATGCAGTTTTCGATGATTTCTAAATAAGCATGGTATTAGCACATTTACTCTTTGGCAGTGCAAACCAGGCTATTGATAATTTGAAAATACTTTCTGAAATTAAATTTTAACCAGCATCTCTGCTTCAATTCTACATATTTATGGTTTCCTCACAACCTTCCTGAAATGGAATTAGAACAAGCCAATAATTTTATTAAAGCTGTAAAGGCTCTGTTAATGCTGCTTTTCTTTGGAGAGGAAATGTATCTGGATGTGATTTTTGCTAAAATGCTATTTCAAATTACTGCATCAAATATTGCAGCAATATGTCCGTTGACAGTTTAATGATTACTGCATTAGATTGCAAAGAAAATGGTCAGATGAACTTACCTGCTTGCTTGGTGAATTTAAAACGTTATTTAAGTTACATAGGGAAATAGAAAATTTATTACATCTCTCATTTGGCCTAGTTAATCACTGAAATTTGTTGGTTATGTTTAGCAGCCTAGCATGGAAAGCAGGAAAGTAGGCATTTGATCCAGTGTGGGGTTTAGTCAGTCTTGTGTGCGTGCATATGTGTATGTTTTCATACATGTTTTTAGAAACATATTACACAGTTCATTTCTTGGAAAGTAAAATGAGAGGAGGAATAGTTGGGAGAAGGGCCATTAAAAAACAAACTTGGAAGTTGTGACCATTTGAGTTCCCCTTCCCAAAGAGTCTCTGAGTCCTGATCCTAGTCTGCTCCTTGGAAATATTTGAATTGCAAAACAACGTTGCAAGCTTTTTAAACTTACCGTGAATTAGAATTGCTCTACTTTGCAAAAAATTCCAAAGTGGCTGGTGTGAATTCTTAACACCTGTATAGTCACTCTTTGTGGTGAAATTGGCCTATAGGAGAAATTAACCAAAAGATAAATAAAAACAAGGAAACCCAGTTGCTGCTCTTCCCCTTCCCTCCCCCAACCTTTTAAGAAAAAATTCTTTCAAAGGAATTTGGGTCAGGAAAAGGGTTGTTTTCAATTTTCCCATTGCTGCAACAGTTAACCTTTAATGAGAACGACCGCCAAATATTTAAGAAAATCAAATCAATGGTGAAAATTATTTAATCATTAATATCTCAGTGGGGTTTTAAACTTAACAGTCTTCCCTGTATGGACAAGGTCTAGAAATAACACAAATAAAAGTATTATGCCACAGTACATTTACTTTATGGGTTTAGGGTGCATGCATAAAGGGATCATATTTCCCCATATAGTTAAAACACAAGAACTGCAGCAGTAGTCATTTCTGAACATTTCTCAATTTAATTATACTTAAATCCAGAAGCACTTTAGGCAAGTTACAAATGAGAGCATTGAGTATAATAAAACCTGTAATAAAGCAACTTAGTACCATCCACCCGGAATCATTGCGATCAGGCACAATTAACAGGAGCATAAATCCAAGACAGAATGGAAAATGTTCGAATCAGTATTATTGTTGGACAAAGACTAGAGAAGGAAGTAATAGTTTTTTTAAATTGTAATGCCTGCGTTTGGTAACGATTGCGAAATCTTCTATCTCAGCAGCCCTGGTGCTAATTTGTAAACACAGCCAGACATTATATTGCCTGTCAGTTTCTGCATTAGAAAACATGATTTCATTTTACTTTCTAATCACGTTTTGACTGTAGCACACATGTATACCCATCCATCTGTAAAAAAAAAAAAAGGAAAAAAGAAGCCCACACTAACAAATCTGCTGCTGGACACAGCAGGGAATCCTCAAAGGCTCCCCCCACCCCGCTTCTTTTTATCATTTTCATATCCAATTTGATGTTTGATATTCAATTTAGACAGTAGTCCTTAAAAAAAAAATTTTTTTTTTTTGTTTCTCCGTAAGTGAAGGTGCATATACACGTTTGCTCTTTATCACATTACCTAAAACGTTTCTAATACTCCCAGGCCACTCCCGCCTCTGTCATTTCTATTGTGTTTCTCTGGCTTTTGCTGCCTGAACAGTGGAATCGCTGAAGTCCGAAGCCGCTGAGGCGCCAAACTAAAGCTAGGTGTATTTTGAAAGGTTGAGCAGGCTGTGAGAAAGATTAGGTGTTCCCAAACTCGATTTAATTTCCAAAGAAAGTTTTGTTCCCCACTCCCACCTCCTTCAAATGTGGATTATTTGCTGGGGGTCGAGAAATTGGCCATGGGTGTACAGTGAAACCTCTTGAGCTGCAAAGCCCCAAATTCCAATAAGCCAAGATGAGATGTTTATATATAAATGTCACCAGATGGGAGGGGGGATTTCGATTCTACACCTTCCCCTCCCCCTATCTTGCGCGAAATATTCATTTCCTTTTGTTTTGATTATACACTTACATCCATGTGTATCCTTTTGTTGCAGCATGTAGAAGACCCGGGTATTAACATCCCAGATCAAACTGTAATTAAGAAAGGTAAGCCATTTCCTTCTGCATTCCAAGCATGTCCTTACAGGCATAGTGGTATTTAAAAGAACTTGCAGAGGTGTATTTATTTTTTTCAAGTAGGATTTCCTAAAGGCTCAGAATTAGCGAATAGATAGGCATAGAACAGCAATGCTTAAATGATCGGCTTTCAGTAGGTTAGTAATGGCAACAGGCTAGCTTTGTTCTGATTCATGACTTGATCATTTAATTTAGTTTAATGATATCTGGACAAACACATGAAATGTATAATAGTTGAGCAGATTTGGAAGTGGCATTTCAATTTTGAATAGCTTTTTTAACAGTTTAGTTAATCCACTGTGTGAGTGGCCATGAGTGTTAGGAAGTGTATAATGCTAAAAACAGTGCAAATAATTCAGTATTAATATGGGGGCAGATGATAAAGACAGCAGTCCTTAGCAGAGGGGGAAAAAAAAACTTTCAAGTTCTTATACTGAATTTCTCATTAGGTGTTGAAGAGTTTTTTAAACTTTGTGAATTAGGTTAGCAAAAATTTGGCTTTTGGTTAAAATGAGCTTCTTGGAAGATGTCAGGTTTATTAGCATAATTGTTCTGAGCATAAATTGTTTTTTAAAAGTGTCAAATGATTTGGATGGATTTGTAATTTATGTTGCATTTAGTGAGTAAAATAAAGTTTACTGGATTAAATGCTATTCACAGCAGCTTTTTTTTTCTTGGTTATAGTGGCAACGTTACATTTCAGGATTCTAGGCACCACCAGAGGATGATGCTATATAAAACTGTTCTCATTTCTAACCCCAATCAGTATATTGTTAGCGAGTTTAAAGTTTCATTTTTGCATCTGTGAAGTCTTTGTCACGTCAAATTAGATGTGCAAGGGATAAATCTTAAGAGATGCTCTTTCCAAGTCGACATGATAATTGGCTCTTTTATTAGTAATCTCTCAAGAGTTCGTTTAACTCCTATTGTCTCTATTAGCCTCCCCAGAGCTATTAATGTCACAAGTGATCTATCCAAAACCTAGAGTCCCCCCTCCCTATACGTCTAAAATATCCCCATTAAAGAGAGAGTACTGTGATAAGCATGTATTATGTAGTATGTCTCCATGTGGAATTTTAATACAAATGCATACTGTATTTAAGTGGTTGTGAATGCATCTGAATTATATTGGTGTTAGAAATGCAGCGTGTTGGTACACTTCCTGCTGGCCTTGAATTTTTTTTCTCCAAGTATGGGGGAATCCAACAATGAAGAACTTGTGATTTTAACTAATAAGAATATAGCCTCCCCCCTCCCTCAAAGAAGGCGCTTAAGCGTAGGGACTGTTAACTCTTTGCTCCTCGAAAGAACACATTGCTAGTATTCCATGGTAGACCTGTTTATTCTTTTTTTTCCTCAATTCGAAATTGGGCTTGGCATGGATTTCCAAACTCCTTTTCACAGATAAACGTAAGGGGGGTGGGCAGGATTATTTATCAAAAGGCTGGGGCGTGTGCGCTGTGTGACAACTTGAATCCACCGCTTCTCTTGGCTTGGGTGCCATGACTGAGATGCTCATTTTTACAGGCTGCTTTAGCCGTGGAGACTCTTGGCTGATTTTAATTATGGGTCTTTGAGCAGTTTCTCCCCATCACTGAAGAAGCCCCCGCCCCCGCAAAAGCTTCTGAGTCCACAAAGGGCTTTTCTCTCGGCTCTGGGGCCCAGGGTCCTCCGATGCTGAGACAGCCGAGAGGGTCACCGTCTCACCAGCACCTCTAGACAGCGCCCCAGCGGTTACAGGGCGAGGGGGTCCCGGCGGAAGGACGGGCCGGGCTGGCGGGGCGGGGTCGCCCAGGGGGACCCGCCGAGGGGCTCAGGCTTCCACCTCCCACAGGGATGGAGCCGGAGGGACCAGGGCAGGTGGGGAAGGAGCCATGGGATTTTCGGGGCTGGAGGAGAAGCGGGTGAGGGGGGGTTGGTGGCGGCGCAGGCCTGGGGCGAGGGGCCCGGGGCCCCGCAGGGCTCCACAGGGATCCCCGGCGCCCACACGCGGCCTCCCCATGTGTCTCCGCAGGCCCCGTGTCCCTGTCCAAGTCCAACAGCAACGCCGTCTCTGCCATCCCCATCAACAAGGACAACCTCTTCGGCGGCGTCGTGAACCCCAACGAAGTCTTCTGTTCAGTTCCGGGTCGCCTCTCGCTCCTCAGCTCCACCTCGAAGTACAAGGTCACGGTGGCGGAAGTACAGCGGCGCCTCTCACCGCCCGAGTGTCTCAACGCTTCGCTGCTGGGCGGAGTGCTGAGGAGGTGAGGCCCCGCCCCGCCCCGCCCCGCCCCGCCCCGCCCCGCCCCGCGGCCGTGGAGAGAGGGGGCGGGGGAAGCACTGCGCCTGCGCAAGGGCGGTGACGCCAACGGGCCCGCCCTCCGCGGGAAAAGAAAGGGGCGGGGAGAAGGAGCGTAGAACCGAGTGGGTGGGAGCTGGGGGCGGGGTGGGCGGGGCGAGGCGACGCGCGCCTGCGCACTCCGCCGCCTTCCCGCGCGCGCGCGCGCGCGTTCCGTCGTTCCGGGGCCGCGCGGCCGGCGCGGCGCGCTCACCGGGCGCTCGGCCGCCCCCCGCCCCTCCCCGCGCGCACGCGCAGCTCGCTCCTCGGCTGACTCAGTCCCGGCCGCGGCAGCCGCGGGGCGCCGTGCACCCGCCTGTTCCCTCCTCGCGTCCACGTTGCGGGCCTAGGAAAACTTCATCTCGGGCGGCTCACTTTGCCTTGCCTCCATGCAGGGTCTCTGATCGCAGAGGGCTTGCGGCGCTTGAATAGAGTTTTAAGCAGAAGACGATGGTTTTAGAGTCAGCGCGCCACGCCCCCGCGTCCCTGTCACCCCAGGCCCGACGGGCCCGAGGGGCTTGCGCTAATAATTCGGATGCGCCGCGTCCGCACGTGCCAGCCGGCGTGCAAGGCAGGGTTACGTGCATTTTGTTTGGTCGCTACCTACGATTGCATGTTGCCTACGTGGTCAGGAATTCTCATCTCGAGCGCGCGAGGTTGGAGTGATTCGTTTCCTAGATAAGATTTTATGAGGGTCAGCGAGGTGAAGCACCTTCCCTGAGGGCAGTTTGTCCCTCCTGTGGGCTTTTTACTTCTTGGGGGGTCCCACCTAGGGTTGTGTGTGGTGGGTCTTACGTTGAACGGTCCCAGATATTTTATACTTCTTTCTAGTTTTTAATAAAGTGGGCCCCAAACTTCATTCTTTGACATGTATTCATATAGCTATTTATAGACCAAGAGTTCTGCTGTGATGGGGTATATCCTATACAAAGGCTTACAAAACCATTTTTGGGCAGATTTTAGCATTAGCTGACCTACTCTTTTCTTCCTCCTTCATAGTCATTTGCTGTGCCTTTGTAATCTTTCACTGACACATCTAAATCTGCCTCTGCCTCTTCCTACCCCTTCCCCCATCCCCAGTATTGGAGACTGTTTACCTAGGGGAGTATAATCTAATCCACACAATTAAAGAGCACTTGAGTAGGGAATAAAATCCGAAATTAATTAATTTGCTGTTTTATTTAAACAATTTATCTTAACCACTTTCTGATTATGGGAGTCTATTTAGACATCTATTTAGAACCACCTCCACTGTCTCTGAATTCAGTGACGTTTGTAAAGGCTGATATCAACTTTTGACATTTCCAGTTAGGCTGGTGACATGGCATGTAAACAGTTGGTGAAATGAATTTCCCACTGGGGCTGAAGCCAGAGCAAGAAACCTGAGAGTGATGATAACTTTGGTTACTCTGAACAGGCTCACAACAGATCTTGCAAAGACAATTTAAAGACCCCATTGGGATTTGTGTGATTGTAACAACAGGGAAAATATACAGTAATCAGTTGAGCTCAAAAATACTTCACACCCTGGAGATGAGAACTATGTTTATTTGTTTGTGGTTCTTCTTTAGAGAGTTGAAAAATCAAAACCTTCCAACCTGCCACCATAGTTGCAGTAATAAGTGAATACAGGGGGTGCTTTACAGTCTAGCAAGCATGCATCTCCTATGATCTTTCCTTACCAGGTTTCCTTTCCTTATATATCTTGGGGCCAGGATTCTTAATTTTTAAAAGCACATTTTAGGAAGTTGTCGAAATGACTACACTGGTATGCAGAGCAACTGAATGTTTTCTAAATCCATTTCTCACATATATTTGTGAAACAGGGCGAAGTCTAAAAATGGAGGAAGATCTTTAAGAGAAAAACTGGACAAAATAGGATTAAATCTGCCAGCAGGGAGGCGTAAAGCTGCCAATGTCACCCTGCTCACATCACTAGTAGAGGGTAAGCGAGTTCCCTTGCTAACAAGAAGGGAAGTTTCTCCTGGGAAAGTGGATGCTATTCAGTAGCCAGATGTTTGGTTATATTTTGTGTTAATTGTGCAATTTCATTTTTTTTCCAGAGAATGTAGTAGCTGGAAGTGAACGGGATTCTTGCATGTGAAAAAACTATTTGCATTTAGTCCTGTCCTCCTTTCCTCTTCCCCTCTGCTACAAAATTACACCCCCCCCCCCAGCCCAGTTTTGACCTAAACAATGTGAAAATTTAAGAACTGCATACTCTTCAAGTTCCTGTCTCCTTTATGGAGCTCAGCAGTAAATCACTTAAGCTACTCTGACATCTGCGTTTGAGAAATGCGTGACCATTACTTCCTGAATTAATTTGGGAATCTTTGACCTGCATCCTGATTTAAGACCATCCTGAAAGCTCAGGGTTATATGCCCTTTCAGGTTTTTGTTTTCCAAACATATGCTCCCTTATCTCTCATTTAATTGTGCTTCTCTACTGGAGAGGAAGAAAAATGAACAGTTTTAGACTTTGAGTTATTTGGATAGGAAAAGAAAAAAGAAATAAGCATTGCAGAAAGTTTCTCATGCCAGTTTTTTAAGCACACACACACACACAGGCTTCTAAACTCCTCAAAACAAAAGCTCACCCTGTCCTCACTCCCTGTTCGAGATACACCACAGTCTAGTCACGGTAGTCACATTCTTACTTCTTCCAGATCCTTGTTAAGTTTGTCTGATACTAAATTGGTTAAAGTTTGGGTGTGTTGGAATGAATGTGTAGTTCTCTTGCATTTTCCTTTGTGTTCTGTTGGAAATGTCTCATGCCAATAGGAAAAAAAGGAACTTAAGTTATGGTGCAGATTTCAAAACCACCATTTATATTTAAAGATGGCAGTTTATCTTACTTATATCTTGTATTTGAGGAGATATTGTATGACTGAATTCAGGTTCTCGCATTGTAAATAATTTTTAAAATATTTAAAAACACGAATTTGAGGAGAAATCCTGTGAACCATTTGTTAATGGTGTCAAAAATGATAACTCACGTAACTGTTAAGGAATAAGCAATTGTTCAGTTCCAGAAACTTATCTACAGTAGCACTGTATTAAAATAATACCGGTGCCCTGGGAAACCACCATTCAGACCCTGACAGCATTATACGCAAAGAAAATAGTAGTAGCGACTTTGGGTGTAGTGTGAGAGTGTTCGTGGGTCTGGGGGTTGAGTCCCATCGCAGGGAGGCAGTTTCTGGAGAACTGTTATTGTTTGTGCTCCGCTCCATTTTATGGAAACAAGCTCCGCGGAGAGGGCTTTGATGCTCTAATTGGCGCATGCGTTCTTCCGGAGCTGGAGCTAATGGCAGGAAGCCCTGCAGTAAAAACCAACTGGTTCAGGAAATTAAAACCAAAGATTCGAAAATCAACAACACAGACAGACTCAGTGGAGTGACCCTCAAATCCTCTTGGTTAATCGGTTTGGATGAACAGATAATTATATGCGATAAAGTTAAAATGTAAACCCTTAGTCGTTCCCTTGCAGAAAAGCTCAAGGAGTAATTATGAATATCATTTTATGAACGCGTTGATAGGTGTGAGGCTGGAACACAAGAAACGTTTTAAAAGAGAAGGTGGGAGAATATCGTCAGGGTGGGGGATGAGACTGGGTGGGGAGGTGATGGGAATCTACATTTTCAAATCATCTTGGCCTTCTAGGGTAAGTGGCCATTTTCCCTGAGAAATGCATCTGCTAGATACTACAGAGAAGGAAAGAAAATGCCTCAAGTGGGGAAACAAGTCGTTTGTGTTTCCTGCAACAGCTGGGTTAAGAAAATAAGGGAGCTGGAAGTCTTGATCCCAGCTTTTTTCATTCTCTTGCCCTCTCCTTCCTCCTCTCACCTCTTGCCAGGAGAAGCTGTCCACCTAGCCAGGGACTTTGGGTACGTGTGTGAAACCGAATTTCCTGCCAAAGCAGTAGCTGAATTTCTCAACCGACAACATTCCGATCCCAATGAGCAAGTGACAAGAAAAAACATGCTCCTGGCTACAAAGTAAGCCATTTACCTCTCCGGGGTCTCTGTGTCTCACTGTCAAAGAGAAACATCAAAATCGCCTTTACCCTCACTTTTGGCCTCTTTTCCTTTTGTGTTAATCAGTTTTGTTGTTGTAAACGCTGAAATTACAACACAATCTAATAAACCATGATAGAACTTAAAGAGGAAATACAAGGAAGATTATGAGTGTGTATTTCCCTCTTTCCCCTCCCTTCTGCCCTACCTTCTCATTTAAAGAAAAAAAAAATTAGCATGTATGGGAATGGAGTATAGTGGGGATGTGAGGGAAGCTGAGTGTGGCTTTGTGACTATGTTATTTCAAGAAAACCAGAACCAAGATCTTAAAGGAGTGGACAGACTTGCCTGGGTCAGTTTTTGTCTCTTATCAATAGGTTCTCCAAGGGCAAGGATTAAGTTAGTGGCTTGCAAAATGTTCAGGTCAGAAGCTGGCCTAGTTTCCACCCTAATCCCTTCTCCCATTTCTCACCTTGCTTTCTCGACCTCCTCAAAAGTGCCGCACACACACACCCCACAAGTTCTAGCCTACAGGAGAGATGTCAAATCAGTTTCAAAATGGCCCAAGTTATATTCCCATCGGTGCCTGGGCTGAATAGGCTTCTCCAGGTGGTGTGTGAAAAGAAAATGACTGTTTTGATGTTTTCTGGAAATTAAAAGGCTTGTTTGGAAGCCCATAATTATCAAAGTCAATGTCCCAGGAGGGCTGGATCCAGAGGGCAGAGGCTGAGGCCTCTGGTGGGGCACTTTCTGGCCTGGGGACATCAACTGGCCTTGGGGGAGGCAGCCTGCCAGTACTCCCCATTCTGCCTCCTCCCTGTGAAGCCCCCTACCCAAAGCCCCCACCCAAAAGCTGCTGCTGCCTCAGGAAGGCCCCAGCCAGTCCTGGCTTCCCAGATTCAGAGAATGAGCTACCCCTGTAGGCCTCATCACCTGTATTTCAACTTTTCCCTCTTCTCTTAGCTTCCTAAGCACACCCACACTCACAGTTTTACCTAGACATTTTTTTGTGGGGGGGGAATTGCATGGGAAAAGAGGTGGCAAGGGAGATTGAAATGTCTATTTCTGCTTCCCCAAACCACTGAATTATCCCCACACTTGGGTATTGAAGTGCCTTTTATTTTTTAAGAGTAAAACAATCCCAAGAAAAGGTTTTGCTTTCCTTGTCCACACCCACCCTGATTTGAAGGTGCATGAGTGGAGAGTTATCCCCCCAGACCTCAGACTGCTCAGGTCGCGCTGGAAGGTCAGGGAAGAGGGTCTCGATAGTATTTTGAGCAGGACAGCTGATGGGTGCGGGCTATTGGCTGTGGCAGAGATGCTTGTGTTTCTGACTCCCTGCCCTTCCTACTCACCTGCCTTTCTGTCCTGATGGGTGAAGTGTTTTCCTATATCAGGGATGCGTGGTGTGAGTGAGAAATGGGGGTTAGAAAAATTTGGTTCAGGACTTCCCTGGCAGTCCAGTGGTTAAGACTCTCTGCTTCCTCTGCAAGGGGCACCAGTTCGATTCCTGGTGCGGGAACTAAGAGTCCACATGCCACAGGGCACAGCACAGAGAAAAAGAAAAGTTTGATGCAGTTGAGAGGGGAGAGACACAGGTGGAAAGGTGGGGGGCCGTTAGTGGAAGTGTTTAAGGAGCAGGAGATGTGTGGATGGATCCTGGGAGGTGGCTGGGTCTCCCCAGCTGTGCCCTGCACCCCCTGTCTGTCTCTGGGGCCCTGAGTCAGGTCAGCTGTCATGCAGACAGAGCTGGCTGCAGGGAGGAAGGTCTTGTCTTCGCTGCTGGTGCTGCTCACACGGAGCCTCACCCCCGGTCTCTCTGCTCTGCTTGTGCTGCAGACAGATCTGCAAGGAGTTCACCGACCTGCTGGCCCAGGACCGATCGCCCCTGGGGAACTCGCGGCCCAACCCCATCCTGGAGCCGGGCATCCAGAGCTGTTTGACCCACTTCAACCTCATCTCCCACGGCTTCGGCAGCCCGGCGGTGTGCGCCGCAGTCACGGCCCTGCAGAACTATCTCACCGAGGCCCTCAAGGCCATGGACAAAATGTACCTCAGCAACAACCCCAACAGCCACACGGACAACAGCGCCAAAAGCAGTGACAAAGAGGAGAAGCACAGAAAGTGAGGCTCTCCTCCCGCCCCGCCCGCCCGTCCACCTCCGCCTGCACCTCCATCCCCCCACCGCCCACCGCCGGCAGGTGACAGCGCCGGGGACCAGCGACCCTCCACTGCTGCTACTGCTGCCGCCGCCGCCGCCGCCGCCGCCGCCGCCTTCGCTCCGGAGTCCCCGGGGCCCGGGGAACCACGCTCCGCGGCGAGAGGGGCGACCCCTCAGGCCCCGGCCCCGACGCCCCCATCAGCATCACCTCCCCTTTACCCCCTCCCGTGCGTGGAGCCTAAGAGAACCGAACAGGCCGTGAAGCCAGCAAAGAAAAGTTCTGTCCGAGTTTGTGAACCTTTTTTTTTTTTAACCCAACAAATCAACAACAAAGACAACAAAAAATTAAAAACTTTTTTTTTTTTGTAGAAAAAAGAACGTAAAAATTAAAAAAAAAAATTCTATGAGTTTCACGGGATGGAATCACCACCTTCCTTACATATTTCAGTTCAGATTGTAGCCATACTAAAAAAAAAAAAGGCAAAAAGGATCATGACATTTTTATCAGTATTGTGAATAAACTTGAACACAGATACTCGAAGTTCCATGTCTTGTCTTCAGTTGTAAAAGTTTTCCCTCTTCAAGGTAAAGCGACTAACTTGAACTTTTTCTCTGGCAACACGATTCACAATTCTATAAGGGAATCAGTGTTCATGTCTCTGTATATATTTATTTATGTGTAATTTAATGGGAATTGTAAATATGGTGAGTCTGTTTTAAGCCTTTTTTTTTTTTTAATTTATCTGGTGATCTCGTTTACCTCTTGTTTAGTGGGTTTTGAATCTTTCCTATTAGTTCTTCATGTGGTTCATGGTACTTATTTAGGAATTCAAGGTTTGGGAGATTTTTTTTTTTTTCCTCTGGGATTCATGAATTTAGCCCTGTTGTAGCATGTTAAAGACAACAATGAAACAGCTGAACAAATTTTAAAAAGTAAAATAAAATTTTATAAATAATTAGTATTACATTTAGCTTTTCATTGAACTGAAAGGAAAAAAAAAAAAAGTGATACTGGACCCTGGAAAGATTTAACTTGAGTGGTTTGATAACCGTTCTATGTTTTGTGGGGGAGAAGCAAAAAAGTTTATTTTATTCCACTGTCCTCCCTTAAAAGCATCATTTGAGCAATAAATGAGTATTGTCTTTAAACCAAGGGTTAGGGATGTTTTCCTCTCTCTCTCTTTCTCTCTCTTTTTGTTCAAAGAACTTCAAACATTTGGGACCGCCTGGTATTCTGTATTTTCACTGGCCATTTTGGAAGCAGTTATAGCTGTATTGTATTGAGTTGTGCTGGCAGTAGTTTTCATGCCTGTCAATGTATCATAGTCCTTTGTTGCCCAGATAAATAAATATTTGATACGCTTTATGTCGATTTTTTTTATTCAGTGGCTGTCTTTACCCAGGCGTATTTTTGTTCTTGGCAGTATTTTTTATTCAGTATGGTTACAGTAATTGAGTTTAACTCTCCCTTGGCAATTGCTCCTTGCAATAAGCAGCTGAACCCATTGTTTCCCTTAAGTATAATAAAAACTTACTTTCAACTTGGAGTTCAGAGCAGGGTATCATTTAGATATTCCATTGAGTCTGTATTCAGACAAATGACACAATAAAACCCAATGTATTCTTTTGGATAAAAGATTGTGTGTACTGCTCAAGGAATGACATACTATCTTTTCCTTACTAGAAACATTAATTTGATTATTAAAAATAAAGTTATATTTTATTTATGTTGACCCTTTAGGTTTTCATTTGTGTTTTGAAAACCAAAATATAAAATCGTCAGAGCCAAAACCTAAAGGATGGCAAGGAAGATGGACAACAGGCCAGGGGAACCCCCCCCTTGCCCCTCATAACTACTTGGGAATCTGTCTCAGAGGATAACTGAAATTTAAATTGTTGGTTCATTAGCACAAAGGAAATACCCACTTCAAAATTCACTTAACTTGCCCTGGCTTCTCAGTGGCTAAGACATGCAAATGAGCTAAAACTGGTTCTAGTTTTTCTGGGAAGAGTGGCAGAAATGTACACAGAGCAGAGACAGAGAGGGCAAATTGCCTCCCATTTATTTTAATATTTCATTTAGAGATGAATTCATTACTGGGCTGTTCTTAGTAGCTCTTGAGGCAGCAGAGGGGACTGGGTAGGTCTGTGGATTCCCAGAATCTTTCCCTCCAGTCCCCTAAATGCCCACCCACCCCTTTCAGTCACCATGCAGGCTCCTCCTAGGGCCTTTAAGAAATACAAGACTTTCTCTGAGATGGGGTGGAGGGAATGGGGGGGTGGCCTGGGGGTCCCGCCCCTGCAGACCTGACTTAGCACTTAGCTCTTACCGAAAGGACTTCCTGTATGTGAAAAATGGCGAATTCTGAGCCTGTGTAAACTGCTTTGAAAAGTCTTTGCTTTGGAAGTAAGGAGGATTTTTTAAATGGTTTTTAAAGAAGAAAGTGGAGGTGGTTAGCTGGAAGTTTCACAGGAGAGGTCATAGGAAAAGTGTCTAGATATACATACTGGAAGGGATTCAACATTTGTTCTTCCGGTTTGACACTCTGAAGGACTAAAGAAGAAAGCATTAGACAGTGTCCATTTTGCAGCCTTTTGCTTTCTAATCTCCTTATGGAAGGCAGGGGAAAATCAATCTCGACAGACGAACGAGAGTTGGTGGAGTCTAAATTCTATTTTCCAAAGCCAGAGAATTCATAACAATGGTGGGTTTGAAAAAAAAAAAAACAAAATTCAAATGGAAAGTGTATCCTCAGCTCGCAATGCAGCAATTGTTTTTTAAAGCGGTTATTTATTATTTCCTAGAGAGACTGGTTAACTGTAACGTAGATGTAACAAAATAATGAGGCGAATGAACCCTAACTGTACATACTCTTGACAGAAATGAAATGCACACAGCATCGTAGCAGGTGAAGTGAAGCATTGTCTATCAAGGCTGTTTTTCTTGGCTGCATCTCAGATTGTGTGGGGGATCCTAACCTCAGGCACAATAGCATTCATAAACAGCCATACATTGCTACTCTTTCTCCAACGACACATAAATACTCATTTTAAAACGAAAACAATCTTATTAAATACCATTCATTCATATCTGGATTTACAGATGCTTGTTATGTTGGAAAACCTGAACGCAATATAATCCTTGCATCCTGAGAAAGATAGAAGGAAATAGTGGGTTAGAGCATGACAAGGTCATGATAAACAATGGTTTCCTAATGCACAGAATTAGTTGGTTTTATTCTGTAGTTGGACATTTGGAGGAACATGATATTGTCACTTTTTCTTTTTTCCTTTTAAACAACACATTTAAAGAAGCTATGCATACTTTTAAGGGGTGGGGGATCAGAAGGGTTGTTATTAAAAATGACTTTTATGGCCATATGGATTTGGGCTTTCTCTGTTGTGACCAATGCACATTTTCTAAAACACATGGTGATTACTTGACAGGTCAGGTGCTTATATACTAACAACAGTGATTCTGTTTGAATTAGCTCAAGTTAGGATACACAGTTGAATGATAAGGATGCTTGCTAGGCTGTGCTAATTACCAAGACCGATTTTTATGGCGACACAACGCTCCTTCCAGTTTGGTAGTCATCATTACCCCTTCTATTCTCCAACACCCTTTAAAAATCACAATCCAATCCACTCCTCCCCAAAATCGAATATTAATATAATTTGAGTTCTTGATGGAACTACCATCAGGACTGCAATGCCCCGCAGCTGAAAAAATATTTAAAATAGAAAGGATTTGACATTTGAGAAGTCAGTGGCTTGAAATACCCAGTTGTACTTAGCTAATTCAGTCCTTAACCTCTGGTTTCAAATAAATCAATTACAGTCGATTCCACTTCAGTTCAGAAGTGCACAGGGTTTTAGTTAATTGAATACATTTTATTCACTTGCTTGGAATATTCATTTATCAAAATTTCAAATTTAACATACATTTCTTTACAACTCAGGTTGGCTTGCACAATCAGATCAAATTTGCCCTGGTTTCCCCAAATCCTGCTTAAAATCTAAATTTCACCACTCTTTACAAAACAATGTCTCCCCCTTCCTTTCTCAATCAAAAGTAAATGCATCAGAATTCCAGGTCAGATAGGAGAGTTGCTTTCTCCTTCACAAAGAAAAAAAAATCTCATCTGTGGTCATCAGCCTTGTGTTAAGTTTAAATAGGTTAAGAACAGAACTGGATTAATTAAATTTTTAAAAAAGTATTGACCTGAAATTAAAAAAAAATTACGCATGGTTTCCATTAGAGCTCAACTTTGCTGCAGCTGACAGGTATGACAGCATTTTGTGGTCTTAAAGCCGCAGGCCGTTTTTCTTAACCCTCTCCCTTCCTCTGCGTCCCCCCTCCGGCTTTTGGAGAAGTGCTTGAATAAATAGTGAATTGTTAACTGAAAGCAGTGCGGTTAAATGTGCCCAAATGAAGTTGTGCTTTAAACAGATATTGATGTATGCAGTGTTTTATATTTATTGTTTGTAGCATCCTGCTGGCAGCAGTTTACTGTTTGGAAAGGAAAGGGGTTAATTAGCGTCATTATCAATCACTAATGCTTGCCTAACGTGTCCAAAGAATAATCAAGTTAGAGGACGGCATGGAGCCAACAGCTGCTTCATCCCAGTTACAGATCCCCTCCTAAGCCACTCACTTGTGGGGTCGAGGGGAGGTGAAGTGAGGGGAAGAATCCTCATGGCTTTGGTAAAAGGGCTATAAAAATCGGGTCAACTCACTAGAGATCCAAAAGGCAGAAAGGACAACATAAATAATCAGCGTTTTCATTCTCTGAGTTACAGGTGCAGAGATGGGAGCATCCTGAGGCAAGAGCACAGATATTTGTCCTTTCATTTGTTTGATTATCCAAGTTGGGCATTTGAAGAAAAGCATCCCTGTTTCCCTATCGCTTAGTGCTGTGTGGTAAAAAGAAATCTAAAAATGCAAGGAGAGAAGAAATAACCCACACACGCCACCAACAAATCCACCATCTCCTAGCATCACCCAACTGCCCATGTCAGAGAGATGAAACCACAGAGCACCAGGTACCAGGAGTTCTCACACCCCGGCATCACTTCTTACGATGCTTAGGGATATTTTTCCTTGTCCATTTCAATGAACAATTCTTTTTTATATTAAACATGGTTGCTGTGCAGGTATGCCATCTCAGCTTTCCATTGTTTTTATTACGATGACACTGCCCTCTTTGTGACATACCGTGGGAGAGAAACTGAGAAAGCCTGACCCTGAAATGGGTTTCTCTTGGAAGTTTGTCTTTAGAAACATCATTTGCCAAGTTAACCATGAGTTAAGAGCTAAAGCTCCATTAATGATCAGAGTTGACCCCACTGTTTTTCTGAAGGCAGGAATGAAGTAGTCTGGAGTGGATTATTGACAAGCAGAGAGCAATTTGTGTGATTCAAGAGAACTATGATTTCTTTCTACAAGAGCAGTGCCCAAACTCATCCTTGCCCCTATGGACATAGATGAGAAGCATTCTCAGTCAAATCAGGAACGATAAGTCCTTCCCCAAAGAAGTTATTGGTGTTGCCCATGGAACTATAGTATCAGAGTATTATCCCATGGTGACCATCAGAGTGAGGAGAGAAAAGGACACTGGAATGGAAAATTGTGTAGTTCATGTACATGGGGAGGCCTTGAGCTTAAAAAACATTCTATTCCTTAGGATCATGACTGAGAAAAGGAAAGAAGGGAATAAAAGAGGTCTGAGGCTACACCTGGGAGCCCTGTAACTAAGCTTTAAATGTTATTCATGTGTAAAACTATTTTTTTTCCCTCTTTGATGCCTGAAAGGATGATGTCGAACCATCTTTGCTTTCACAGAGAGTTTTATTTTTTAACAAAAGGGCAACACTGAGCATATTGCTGGAAAAATCTATGTTAGAGAAGAAGGAAACTCAGGGTAGAGGGCCTTTCTATAGTAGATACTTATGGATACATACATCTCTCTTTCTTTCTTTCCCTCCCTCCATCCTTTCCTTCCTTCCTTCTCAACTTCCTCTCTCCCCACACCCTTTCCTTCTTTTTCTCTCTCTCTCTCTCTAACTATACAATAAATTTAATGTCTTTGGGGGAGTTTGGTAGACTTAGTTTGATTTTCCACACCAACATCCATTTAGAAGTGGGAATATTTTCAACACCAGGTCAGGGATTTTTCTCAGCGCGGCCCAATTCCAGGCTATGCTTTCTTGGTGTGTGATTTTTCTATGGAAACAAAGATTCTATCTGCTAAATTTCAGTAACAATCCTAAACACAAGCCCTCAAACTGAAGGTGGAGTCTCATGGTCCAGCCTCTGCCCATCACAACTCCCTCCGTTGGGTGTCCATTACCACTCTCAACTTTTGCAAGCAGAAAGGGCCCTGGCCCTCCGTCTCCTCTGGACCCACATGTCTCCAATCTCTCTCTCTCAGGAGCTGTTCTGGCTCATCACCCTTTAAAAATCCAGCCTATCTTGGGGAAATGTACACACATACGTATACAAATTTATTTACATTCATATCTGAGGTGTTTGGTCAAACTAATATTAACTAACATAGCTTAAAAGAATTTTTCCTGAGGCACAGAGTTAATGCCAGGATCGAATTTCCGTTTTGCCCTGTCAGCTACCAAATCTTGTGTCAGGATCCACCTCCCCATCCCATCTTTTTTTGGAGCCCCCAGGTCTGGGCTGAGCCTTTGTCCCCAGCACGGAGTCGGCCTCCAGCGCCAGGTCTCAGCTCCAGGCCCCAGGCCCCCGCACGGAGGAGACGAGCACGGTCCGTACCCCCTAGGCGCCGGCCTGGGAGCCTTCTTAGCTCAATTTCCAGAAGAAAAAAAAAAAATCCCGCCGTGTGCCCCTTCGGATTAAAAGCAACTTGCTGCTTGATTTTGATTGGTCTGGAGTAAGAGGCGGGAGGCGAGGCGGTGAAGGTTGGGTCGGGGGCCAGGAGGCTCGAGGCCACCTGGGGTGGACGGAGGCGGGGATGGGGGTCACAGGAGGCCGGGAGGGGTGTGGGCGGCCCGGGCGGCGGCCCGCGGGCCCTCCTCCGGGTTAGACCCAATTAAAGTGCAATAAAACCCTGAGATAGAGGTTTGGGACTTGCCAGCTTCCCTTTTGCGCTCGCCGGTGCAGTGAGCGAGAGCTGGGAGGCTCCAGGTCAGAGTTTTCAGGGCCTTTTTCACGGGAATGGCGCTTTAATTAATGACTGGAGGAGAGATCTGGGCAACTTTCTTGCTCCACGACTCCCAGGGCGGTGCGAAGTTTCAGACTCCTCGGCCCGGGTCTCCAACCTGGTAAGAGCGGCATGGGCCTTCGACTTGGGGACCCACACCTTCCCTCTACCACTAGGCCTCCCCGAGCTTTCCACCCTCAACCCATCTCGGCGGACCTATGACTGTCAGACCTCTCCCCCAGGCTTCCCTTTCACCGAGAAGACCCAGACCCCGCCTGGACCCGTGCGACCCGCCCACAGCAAGACAATGACCATTAGCCATCTGAATCTTGACAAACTCATTAAGACCTTGTTTGGTTGCGACAATTCAGTTGACTTTCCAATACCCGTTTGAGCGAGCATCCCAGACCAGAGACTATCCTAGGAATGCGAGGTTCTAGGGAGGACCACTTATGGGACCGCCCCCCGCCCCCACCACCACGCCCCGTGTCTCCGCACCCGACGTGGATCGCCCATTAGGACAACCTCAGATGAAAGCCTTGGGTGCTGATCCTCGCCAATCCCAGGCCCATTTGCACCTTCGTTTCCCCTCTTCCCTGCCCCTGCCTCCTTCCTCCCCCTCCCTCTTCTCACCACTCACCCTCCTCTCTCCTCCCTCCTCCTCCCTTTGTAAAAATGCGCTCTGACTTTTGGGGCGGGGGCGGGGAGGCTGGCTGGGCTGGGCTGGGCTGGGGAGGGGGGCTTCGCGGATAGTTGATATTCCGAGTCCAGCAGCTCTCCGCGCTCCCATTCTCTAAGCTCAGCCGGGGGGAAGTGTCGCCCCGGGCCAAACATATGCTTCTTTCCAGCGCGCTAATCCACCTTCAGCGTGGAGGCATAATTGCTCGAGTGTCCATGGATTCGCAGCGCTTTGTCCCTCGCTGGCTCCCATCAGCCCTGGCACACGCCATTTCAATCAAATCTTTTCAGAAAACTGTCTCCTTTTATCAAGTCCCAGCCCCTGCGAACGACCGGAGCATTTAACAAAACACCCTCGGTGTTCCGCCCGCCTCCCTCGGCCCTGGCTGAGCTGGGAGCTGAGATTATTGCAACAACTTTTCATTGAGTTCAGCCTCTGAGAAGGGAGAGAGAGAGAGAAAGGGAGCAGAAGAGGACAGAAGAGAACAACAACAAAAAAGCAACATCAGCATCCTGGACACACGCATGTCTTTTTCTAAAGCCCTTGGTCCTTGGTGTCAGGTGTATTGGAAAGGAAAGGTCAGAGGTCAGCCTCAAAGTGAAAACATGCTTCATCTGTTAAATTTTTCTTTGGAATCACAGAAATCAAGTGCCTCTGTCGAGTATTCCAGCAGTCCAGTGGGTTAAAAAGACGGGCAGAAACAGGCTTAGAAAAACAGTCAGAGAAGAGGGAAGAACCATGTCTGAAGGATGTTTTTGATAGTCTCTTTCTCAAAAAACTCCCACAAAAAAATCCCTCGCGCTGAGCCCCATATAGTATCCCCTCTCTATCTTTTGTTGCCAGAGACCGGGATAAATGAAAGTTGAATCTGAAGATCTCTGTCTTTATGATCGTACTCTCTGGGTAAATATGCAAGTCTTACACCTGATTTAACATCTTGACTGGATTCCCAGCTTCAAGAGAAAAAAGAAAAGAGAGAACGAGAGATTGAAAAGATGAACTCTGGATAAGACCCTACAAGGAGATCTTAAAAATATTTGTGATACTGTAGAAAAAAGTAATGAACCCAAATGCAGAAGATGAAGCACCAGGTTTGATTTTGTGTAGCAATTATTATGCAAATATACACAAACAGAAGAGATTGTAGTTCTATTACAGGAACACAGCTTTGCTGCTTGTTTGTAAAATGAGAAAGTCAGAGTAATCAACAGCGTTCTTCAAATCCAGAATCACCCCACACTGAGACCGATTTCAAGGACTTAGGTAATTTTCCTCTGCAGCAATTTATTTCCTTATGATGGAGGAGAAGAAAGGCAATGTAGTTGGACATGACCACTTGCTCTACAGTCTTAGAATACAGGAGGCCTTTACGGTTGAAAACTCCATGGGGCTTTCTGGTGACTTCCCTCACTGATCACAAGTCCAAGCTAGGGAAACTACAAAAGACTTGCAAGTAATAAGTTCTTCCTTGATCACATAGACCCCACAATGCCGATTCCAGTAGCCATGGTCCAGTCCCAAAGTCAGATGAAATCCTTGATGTCCTCTTCAGTAACCAAGTGGATGAGCCATATTTGCTGTGAATGCCAAGGTCTAGGTGTCTAAGTCAGACCTCCATGACAACAGTTTAAATAGGTGATTGCAAATATAACGCCTGAAGTCCTTTAAAAATGTCCAGGCTGTGAGATGGGAAGGGATCGGATTTAAAGGGAAAGGCTGTCCCAACTCACCCTGGAAGCTGGGAAATTTCTTAGCTAAATCTTGAGAACTAGAAATTACTTTGTTATAACTATGAAACACTAAAGGATGTTGGAAATCTTTGGAAATTTAAACCATGAGGATCGTCAGAGGGAAAAAGAGAGTGAGTTTTCAGTTTTTATTCAATTGGATATATTATGATCTTTTTGTAGTTATAGAACAAAAGAAATGCACAGTAGCATCAAGACTTTGTCCAGTTCTCTTTTCATCTCCATGGTAGGGTTAAGGGTGGCGAGGGGGCTGTAGGGGAATTCAGAAGGAAGCAGTCATCTTGGAAAGGAGAGAGAAGTTAAAAACCATGATGGCAAGGACTGTAAGAACCCTCCAGTGGGGAAGATGATGCTCAGTAAACATAGTTGTTACATATTCTCTCAATTTCTCATCACACCGTCCATAGTCAGTTGAATGGGCTCCAGAAAAGAATGTGTTTTCTAGAATATCAGGGAGCATGGAAGTGAGGAGTTCTAACCTTGAGGATATTTCTCCAAGTCAAAATGGTCTTGAAGATTCCCATGAAGCTCACAGGTTGGGAACTGGGTGGGTTTCTCCTCTTACATTATGAGACATAAGCAAGTGGCTCCTGAAACCAGGTGGGATGAGGGAGACTGATTATGGGGAGATGATGAATTGCAGGGGCTTCTAGCCACCCCCCAGGGACTCCGCCTAGAAAAGTTCCAGGAACAACAGAATAGAGGAAAGTTCTGATGAGGGAAATCTAAAATGAAACCAATCCTTCAATAAGGAGACCATTCTTAGAGGAATTTTTCTTCTTATCTTCATGTAAAGAGATACAGATCTCACCCAACAGCACCGACACCACTGCTGTCTAATTCTGCTTCAAGGCTGAGAGGCATCTTGCTGGGTTGGTTCAGGAAAGCCGGGGAGAGCTGACAGGGATGCCTGGACTGGCCATGCCCTTCTGGGCTCCAGAAAAGCCACGTGTCCCACAGCGACGTGGCTTAGAAGGGGAAGAATCCACCTGCTTGTTTCTGAAGGGGCTTTTTGCTACTAACTCCACCAGGAGGTCTGAGGCAGAAGCCTGGAGCAGAGAGGTGCCTCAGATAATGGTGGGGTTGGGAAATTCCTCCCTAGCCCTTGGAAGTCATGAGAGTCAAGCCACTGGTCTGTGGTGCGGAGCTAGAGCTACTTAGAGAAACTATCTCAGTGGGTGTTAGTAAGTATGGAGAAAGTCCTAAGAAAAGGTAGCAAGAAAAGTTCCTTCAAGAAGGAAAGAGGAGTTCAGAGTATCCTCCTGAATCCCTCTCCCTCCCTACCTTCCTCTCCCTCCTCGTGGAATATTTTGACTGAACTTCACGTTCCTTTGTATTTCTCCTCTTTGCTGAGAAAACCTTAAGAACCTTCTACTAGGCTTAGATTTAACCATAACCCTTACTGAATCTGGCTTATGAAAACCAGACTTCTCTACGAGACGGGTCTTCTGGCAGCAATTAGTCTGACTTTTCTTTAACAAAATTCTTTGTAATGCCATTCAGAAAACCAGTCGGTAGGAGTTTGTGGCTGGGAGTGTGTGTGTGTGTGTGTATGGGAGGGGTCGCTGGGGTGGGGGATGGTGTTACAGAAGGCCAATTTGTCTGATTTGGTGGAAAAAGAATCCCAATGTTAGCACATTAACTTTGGGAGCTGTGAAATATTTAATTAGTGCACTGGTTGGGGTCCTATTAAAACTGGCTCTATTTCTGAAGACTGCCCTGAAAATCTGCATCTTCCTTTCCTGTGTGCAGAGTAGAAACCGGCATGGCCATCTTTCCTTGGCGCTGAATTATTTCAGTTTACCAAAGCAATTTATCTTTAAAAGCAGCATTGTCTGGAACAAATGAAAGAAAAGATCCAATGAGTAAATATTCCCATCTAGAAGATTCTATGGGTGGACAAGAGAAGAGAGTGCTTGGGTCCAGGGAAGAACAGTCTGCCTCCATTTCAGCAGTGACCTCCCTGTGTCTGACTGACGGGTAGTCACACAGTCCTAGAAACGTCCTCCTATTGGCCTACTCCCCTACATGTATTTAAGAATTTAACCCCATACCACACATACACACGCACACCAAACAAGAGACCTATTCATCCAGTCTGCAAAGCCACCTCTCTTCTCCTGGTTATGCAAATACTAAATTGAATCAAGGGGCTACAGCGTTCAGCCCATTGCTGAAATATGATAGAAAAAAAAAAAGTTGGGTGTTCCAAGGAAATTGATTCCAACAGTTCATTTTCAGTCGGGGTGGACGTCTGTGTGTCTGGAGGTGGAGACACAAATCCATCTTGTTGAAGTTGGCTGCCAAGCTGGGAAGCAGCTCACAGGTTTTGATCCCCGCCTCCCTCACTCCTCCTCCTCGGCGCCCCCCCCCCAATTGAGTCACTTAAGATGCAGTGAAGAAACTCTGGGGGAGCCTGTCGCGGGGGCAGGGGGAGGGGGGAAGAACTCTGGTGTGAATTCTCCGGCGTCACGGTTTCCTCGCCGTTGACAGGACCCCTGGTCCAAAGGGCCAGTTCCATTGCGAGTCGGTTCCAGCCGGGAAAGCGGTCAACTCCTGCCTTCATCCTGCCGGGAGGAGGGGAAGGTGGTGGAGACGGCCGGAGGAGAGCCCTCTGAGAGCAAACACGCGCTCCCTGTCCCCTTCGGACCTGGGGCGCTTGGACTTTCCAAAGAGAGGACAGGGTCTTCTTCTCAAAACTAGCGGACACCCTGGGCGTTCCTTCTCCTCTCCAGGCCTCCGGAGTCGTCGACTTGGCTCACTTGTGGGCAGCCAGGCTGCGCTCCAGACCTCAGTTTCCCTGACGCGCGGACCAAGCCGGGAAGTTTCCGAGGGGGCCGGGGGACATTGTGCTTCGAGAAATCAAAGTGGGGACCGGTGGGAGGAAGGGGGGTCAGCCTCTTTCCCGTAGTCCAAGGCGAGGTTCCCGACGCGCGGGCCCCAGGGCCGGGCCCCAGTAACCCAACCCCAAGCCCAGAACAATAAAGGCAGGACGCGGCGCTGGTTCTCCGTCACCATCTCCATCTTGAGCACCGTTAAAAAAAAAATCCAATCTTTCTACACAACCAATACATCATTTCAATAAGAATGACTTCACTTTAATAAAGATTTAATACGTTAAATCTGTCCTTGTCGCTGATTGATGCTGCTTTGTCTTGAAAACGATTTGGGTTTTCCTGATTCAGGATTCTGGGGGCAAGGCTGTAATTCAGAGTCGGGGTTGTTATTATTGTTGGATAACACTACCCAAGGAGGCGAAGCCCCGCGCGCGCGATGACACACACGCGCGCTCGCACACTCGGAGGCCCCGCTGGCATTTTCTCCTTGGGCTTCTCCAGAGTGGAAACCGGGAAAGCTTTTCTCGAACTGCCCGGGACGTGGGGGGAAGGGGAACCGCGAGGGGAGGGGGCGCGTGGGCCGAGCGTCTGTCGGAGAATCATTTGCCCTGAATCACAAATTTTCACGGCTTAAAAAGAAAAGGTAAAGCTAATGTCTGGCTCAATTAATAAACATGGTAATTTCACACCCGGAGAAGGACATAATTTCATTCGAGCGCTATCGGCGCCATCACAAAGGGTCAAGGCGCAGCTGCGGCGAACCCGGGTCATTACGGA
The DNA here is from genome assembly GCF_054371585.1 of Giraffa tippelskirchi. Lineage (NCBI taxonomy): Eukaryota > Metazoa > Chordata > Mammalia > Artiodactyla > Giraffidae > Giraffa > Giraffa tippelskirchi. Next base: position 158,301,719 of record NC_137282.1, read on the forward strand.
GTCGCCGAGCGGCTCCCGCGCCCCGGCCCAGCGCGCGCCTCGAGGCGAAGGATGGCTGCGGGCGAGGCCGGGGCGTCCCCCGATAAAGGACTTACCCACCGTGCGGGAAATGGAGCCGCTTTCAGACCCGGAGTAATCAGCTCGCAGACGTAGAGCCCGCCCCGGCCCTCCCCCGCCCTGCCCCCACATTTACTTTTCAAAAATCAAAGACGAAACAAGCCAACACCCGCTCTCCACCATCTCCAGTCTTTTTCTCTTCTCCAGTCCTTTTAAGAAGAAAACCACCACCAATACAATATAGGGACACACACCTACAGACGTTTATTTTTTTTTAAAGGTTGTCTTTTGATTCGTTGTCAATAGAAACCTATTGTATGTGTAAATTTCAGGACAGTTGCAGTTGACAAATTTGTGGTGTCAAGATTTGGGGCCAGGAGCTGGGAGACAAGATATTAGCTTCAATCTCATAATCTCTTAATCACATTACACTTTAAGTGAGCATGTGTAATTTCACCCATCAATGATTAATTTAAGCGTCTGGGGCACAATGACTTGCCTCACACACAAATACTGACTGGAGCATTGTTTGCTAGAAAGAAATCCTGAGATTTAGGAAAAAGAACCTATCTTGTCCGTTCCATTACGAGTCCCACTTCGGAATCAAAATGCATCTGTAATCGAGACCCGCAGGGCCCGTCTTCTCAAAGGACGAGGCCCCAGAGGCAAGTCCCCCCCGAGCCACGGGGAGAGGGAGGCGCCCCTCCCCCCTTCTCTGGGTTTAGATTTTTAAGCAGATCTTCAAAGCTCAGATAAATGCCCATTAAATAGCCACATGCAAATAGGATGGAGCCGGGCAGCTAAACACACAAAGCCCATCTCACATGAAACAAAGCATGATTGATGGCAAGCTGGATGCTCGTGTGTTTGGAAAAAAAATTATCCTTGTCCAGTCTCCCAGGTGTCTAAATTATTGAAGAGCGATGTGCATATTTCAACGGGAGAAGGTGGCCGAGGTTAGGGATCGGCGGTCCGCGCTGCCCAAGCCACTGTGCAGTGTATTTGGGTCTGGGGAGACTCCCGTGCAAAGAATTTTAACACCTTCTCTGGGCGGCCCAGGAGGCAGCGCTAACCTGACAGCTCTAGGGTAAAAATGGTCGCTCTCCTTGGCCGGGGACCCATTCGCCGGCTCTAGGGTAAATGGTCGCTCTCCTTGGCCGGGGACCCATTCGCCGGCCTAGGGCAGCAAGTCCCTCCTCAAAGCTGACGGCTGCGCAGCGCGTGCCATGCAGGCCTCAGAGCGCGGTGGGCAGGGCCGGGCCGGCCGGGCGGCGGTGCCCAGGCCAGCCGGGAACTTCCGTTCGCGCAGTGGTCTGGGGTCTTCGCCGCCGAGCTGAGCCCTGAGGTCTGACTCCGCGGGCAGAGCCCAGGGAGGCGCTCACCGCGGCTGCTCTTTGTTCTGGCACTTTTAGGGCCTCGGATGGGAGCACCTCTGGGGACGCGCGAGGGGTGGCCCCGTCGGGTGGGGGGCAGGGGGACACAGAACCCTGCGGGTCTGGCTCTGAGCAGAGGGGCAAGGGTCCCAGCGCTTAGTGCTGGGACCCAGCGGCCACTGGTGGTGGTGGAGGGTTACTAAAGCAGGTACGAGGGAAATGGAGAGAACTTTCCAGAATTTCATTTCAAGTCTAAGAACGGAATATTTGAATATAAGCAAGCATCTTTGTGTATCTCCTCCCCTCCCTTTCCCCACACTTTCCTCTCTACTCTTTCTTGTCTCTCAGCTCTCTGAATTAGCCCCCCTTCCTGTTTTCAACTCTACGGCTCGCCTGTTTTTCTATCTTCTTTTTCTCTCCTCCCCTTTTCCTCCCTGCCTCTATCGTCTACTTTATAAACATGCAGAGAGAGAGAGAGAGAAGGAGCCTCAGCAATTCCTGTTCAGAGAGAGGGGTCTGGCTTTTGGGGATCGGCCTTCGCGGCTTCTGGTCACCTAGGGAGCCCCAGGCGCCCCCTTCTCCCCTGGGCTGGTGGGGAGGAGAGGCGTGGGCCGCCCGTCCTCTGAGTGGGCAGAAGCCTGTATTTCCCACGCATCAAATCCTAACCCCAAACTTGCATCCATTTTGCTGCTCGAATCAGGCTCGGCGGATTCATAATAGCGACGACAAAGAGTAATTACATATTAGAAAACAAAACAATAATTACACCACCAAGTCACACACACCAGTCAGTGAAGCACAGTCGTCTGGGTTGAAAACAGCCAAGCCCGCGGCGCCGGCAGCTGACTCAGCAAATCCGAGAAGCTCAGGGACCCGGTCCACACCGACCCGGTCCACACCGGCCCTGTGACCGCCTCTCCCGAGGCCGGACGGCAGAGTCGCCCCTGCCCCTGCCCCTGCCCAGGTCACCTGCTGACCGCTCTTAGAGGCCTCCTTTCATCAGGCCTGATTTGGAAGCCGTCTGGCAGAAAAACATTTCACAGACCAAATAATCAGTTTCTTGGAGAGTTGGGTGTTGTTTTTGAATCTAGACACACAGAGTTTTGAGTTTGAACCATTTTTACCCTTAGAGCGCAGCAAGGCGGTGCTCACGTGTTCATTCCCCAGCACCTGTCACCTGGCTCCGGGGTCACTTGGCTGCGCCCTCAGGCTGCGGCGTCTTGGGGTCTCCGCTTTATTCCCCCAAGCGTCAAGGCCGCCAGGACTTTTGACTTCTTTCCCCGGGGCCCGTAGGCGGGTTATTGGGCCCAGCTTGGGACCGAGCGCCTCCGTAACCAAGGCCTTTCGCGATTGCTGCCGAATACCCCACTTCCTGGCCCCAGGGAAGGTCCCTCTTTCAGGCACGGCTCCCCCCGTCCCCAGGCCCTCTGCCGTGGCTCCCGCGCGCCTGCTGGTTCGCCCCGGGGGGGCCCAGGCCCGGAGGGTGGGTGAGGGATTTTGGGGGGGCGGCTGGGGGGATGGAGGCGTCACCTGAGGCCGGGCGGAGATGTGCGGAGTCCCCGTGGCCCGCAGCGCACCAAGGCCGGCTCGGCTTGCAGTCCGGGGGCGGGGGTGGGGGGTGGCGGTAATGATGCGGAGGAGGGCAGAAATGCCTGCTCTTTGGGCCAAGAAGACCGTGGCTAGAAGATGCAACTAAGCTTGAAACGCTGGGAAAGGCTTGAAAAAGACGGACCTCCCCCCCTTCCCCCGCCCCAGCTGGGTCTCTGCTCCACTTCCCCAGGCCTGCGTTGGAGCTTCGGCTTGGGTGGGGGCCGTCGAAGGGCGAGAGCCGAGCTGGGGACTGTCCTTGCCAGGCGCCGGGATGCCGAGCACCTCGGCCCGGGAGAAAGCCCAGAGCAGCCTCTTAGGCCCCGGGTGGAAGCAGCCCCCGAGGCCTAGGGACCACCGCAAGCGCCCCTTCGCGGGCCACACCACCCCGCTCCTCTACAGCGCAGGCGGCAGAGGCGTCCGACCGGGCCGAGGAGGGCCAAGGCCACAGCGACCCAGAGTGGCCACCAGGCACTGAGGGCGATCTGAGCCCGGCTGAAGCCCAGGCAGGACCCGCGCTCGGTCTAGCGCCCTCTATAGCTCCCACGAGTCCCTCCGAGTGTGGACCGCTCTCCTTTCATCCCCTAGGGCTCAGGGAAGGACAAAGGACCTATAAAAAAAAATCCAACCAAAAAAAAATATCAACTTGACCCCCAAAAGAACACTGTTTAATGAGGTGGAAAATTCTTCCACACAAATTGCTTTTTCTACTACTTTATGAGAGTTCATAAATGTTAATGAAATCCAGTTACCAAAAAGTAACATACATCATTGCAGCCGAAGGGAGGCAGAGGAAGGAAGGTGGTGGTTAACGTGCAATGGTAATTAAAATAACAGCAGCGGCAGCAACAATGCGGCCTATGGCTCATGTGGTCGGAGGCCCGGTCCAGCGGTCCAGCGTCGCGCCCCTGTATCCGATCTGGCTTGGCCGCTGGTGTTTCTCTGGACAGGGACAGCTGCTTTGGCGTAAGGAACACAGCCAAAAACTAGAGGCGCAGAAACCGGTCGAGCAGAATGAAAATAAAACCAGCGCCTCTATTCCTTTCCTTTCGCAACAGAATGCTTGTTATTGACTCAGATGTCCTCAAAATTCGTGCTGAAAATCGAACCCAGTGGAGATACGTACAAGAGGAGAGACCAGGCAAGTTTATCATCTTCCACCACCTGGAGGACCTCATTGGTTTTCTCTTCCTCTTTTCTCAGTAGACTCTAAGCTCCTAGAGGGTAAGCTCCTAGAGCCAGCGAGCTTATTCTGCTATTTCTGTCCTGAGCGCCCAGGCCAGTGTTTGGTACATGTTAGGTGTTTAGGAGGTATGTTCTGAGTAAGTGAATGAGCGGATGGACAGATAACAGAAAGTTAAATAACTCAATGGATAATCTACTTGATGACATCTGAGATTCTCAAGCACTCAATACTTTCAATATTCAACACACATTTCTTTTTGATAATTTACTATGTGAGGGAACTGTTCTTGGCCCTGGGGACACAGCAAAACTAGCAACACAGACCATAATCCCTCCACTCAGGAGGCTTACACTTGATTTGGGATGTTTTTGTAGATGTGTTGTTTCACACAGCTGGACAAATGGTCTCCTATCTAACTTTGGAAAAATACTTTAATTTCCACCTTCCAGATTCTTCTTTATTAAATGGAATTTCAGAGACATGAGGTCAACTGCTGAAATTCATTATATAAATGATATGTCCTTCCCTCCCCCCAGCTTTATTGCTACATGATTGACAAATAAGAATTGTATATATTTAAGGTGTACAACTTGATGTTTTTATATATGGTACATTGTGAAATGATAACCACACTCAAGCTAATTAACATATCTATCATCTCACATTGTTACCTTTTTATTTTTCTTTTTGGTGACAATACTTAAGACCTACACTCTGAGCAAATTTCAGGTGTGCAATTCAGTATTGTTACCTGTAGTCACCAGGCTGTACATTAGATCTGCAGTCTGTTCATTTTGCATAATTGAAACTTTGTATCCTTTACCTAACATCTCTGCCTCCCTCTCAGCTGTTCACCCAGCCCTTCATCCTGAAGCCTGTTTTCCCCCAGCCCCTCTCGCCCAGCCTCCAGCAACCACCATTCAGCTCTCTGTTTCTATGAGTTCAAGTATTTCTTGTTGTTTAGTTGCTAAGTTGTGTCAAACTCTTGTGACCCCCCACCCTCACCCCCCGCCATGGACAATAGTCCCCCAGGCTCCTCTGTCCATGGGATTTCCCAGGCAAGAATGCAAGAATACTGGAGAGGGTTGCCATTTCCTCCTCCAGGGGATCTTCCTGACCCAGCGATTGAACCTGCGTCTCCTTCGTTGGCAGGTGGATTCTTTACCGCTGAGCAACCAGGGAAGCCCTCAACTATTTTAAATTTCACATATAAGTGAGCTCTTGCAGTATTTGTCTTTCTGTGTCCGGCTTATGTCGCTTAGCATAATGTCCTCTGGGTTCATCTGTGTTGTCCCAAATGGCAAGATTTCCTTCTTTTAAGGCTGAATAATATACACAACATTTTAAAGGCTATGTTTTGAAAGTGCATGTTTTATATTCCTTTAATGCGATTGCTTTGTCTTCTGGCTTTATTTCTGATGGAGAAAAATGTTTTATTTTTTTGTAAATACTTAGGAGAATTTGAATATTTTCCTGTTCTCTTTGAGAGCTGCTGAAATCAAGTCATTTTGGCTTTGCATGAATTGCTTAATATTTCATGGCCTCTAAATATGAGTACCAATACTAATAACTCTACTTTTTTAAGCCCTTATCTTTTGCCAGTTACTGTGCTTTGTGCCTTCTTATTGGCGTTACCTCATTCAAACTGTCAACGACCCTTTGAGATAAGTTTTATTGTCACTGTTTTATTTTTAAAATGGGGAACCAAGGTTGAGAGAGGGTAAGTAGTGAATCTTGGGCCAGCACAGAGTACCTGGCAATGCCCGATCTGGAACCCTTGGCACTAGAACGGAGAACACACCATAGAGCTTCCAGCCACTGTGATCAAGGGCAACTCATTTGTCCTCAGCTTTCTTATCCATCTAAGGTCCGTCTAGTCAAGGCTATGGTTTTGCCAGTGGTCATGTATGGATGTGAGAGTTGGACCATAAAGAAAGCTGAGCGCCGAAAAATTGGTGCTCTTGAGCTGTGGTGTTGGAGAAGACTCTTGAGAGTCCCTTGGACTGCAAGGAGATCCAACCAGTCCATCCTAAAGGAAATCAGTCCTGAATATTCATTGGAATGTTCCAGACATCTTGGAATGCGAAGTCAAGTGGGCCTTAGGAAGCATCACTATGAACAAAGCTAGTGAAGGTGATGGAATTCCAGCTGAGCTGTTTCAAATCCTAAAAGATGATGCGGTAAAGTGCTACACTCAACATCCCAGCAAATTTGGAAAACTCAGCAGTGGCCACGGGACTGGAAAAAGTCAGTTTTCATTCCAATCCCAAAGAAAGGCAATGGCAAAGAATGTTCAAACTACCACACAATTGCACTCATCTCACATGCTAGCAAAGTAATGCCCGAAATTCTCCAAGCCAGGCTTCAATAGTACATGAACTGAGAACTTCCAGATGTTCAAGCTGGATTTAGAAAAGGCAGACGAACCAGAGATCAAATTGCCAACATCCGTTGGATCATCAAAAAAGCAAGAGAGTTCCAGAAAAACATCTACTTCTGCTTTATTGACTACGCCAAAGCCTTTGACTGTGTGGATCACAATAAACTGTGGAAGATTCTTAAGAGATGGGAATACCAGACCATCTGACCTGTCTCTTGAGAAACCCGTATGCAGGTCAGGAAGCAACAGTTAGAACTGGACATGAAACAACAGACTGGTTCCAAATAGGAAACGGAGTATGTCAAGGCTATATATTGTCACCCTGCTTATTTAACTTATATGCAGAGTATATCCTGAGAAACGCTGGGCTGGCTGAAGCACAAGCTGGAGTTAAGATTGCTTGGAGAAATATCAATAACCTCAGATAAGCAGATGACATCACCCTTATGGCAGAAAGCAAAGAAGAACCAAAGAGCCTCTTGATGAAAGTGAAAGAGGAGAGTGAAAAAGCTGGCTTAAAACTCAACATTCAGAAAACTAAGATCATGGCATCTGGTCCCATCACTTCACATCAAATAGATGGGGAAACAGTGGAAACAGTGATAGACTTTATTTTGGGGGGCTCCAAAATCACTGCAGATAGTGACTTCAGCCATGAAATTAAAAGACACTTACTCTTTGGAAGAAAAATTATGACCAACCCAGACAGCATATTAAAAAGCAGAGACATTACTTGCCAACAAGGGTCCATCTAGTCAAAGCTATGGTTTTTCCAGTAGTCATGTATGGATGTGAGAGTTGGACTATAAAGAAAGCTGAGCACCGAAGAAGTGATGCTTTTGAACTGTGGTGTTGGAGAAGACTCTTGAGAGTCCCTTGGAGAGCAAGGACATCCAAGCAGTCCATACTAAAGGAAATCAGTCCTGAATATTCATTGGAAGGACTGATGCTAAAGTTGAAACTTCAATACTTTGACCACCTGATGTGAAGAGCTGACTCATTTGAAAAGACCCTGATGCTGGGAAAGACTGAAGACAGAAGGAGAAGGGGACGACAGAGGATGAGATGGTTGGATGGCATCACTGACTCAATGGACATGAGTTCGAGTAAACTCTGGGAGTTAGTGATGGACAGAGAGGCCTGGCGTGCTGCAGTCCATGGGGTTGAAAGAGTCGGACACAACTGAGCGACTGAGCTGAACTTGTCTATAAAATGGAGCTAATACCTGTCTGTGCTATATTGTTCACAGTGTGGTGAAGATAAAATTTAAAAGCACTGTGAAAATGTGAAAACACTGCCCGAATACACAGTGGGTTTTTGTTATTATCACTCTATGCTGTTCCTGATCTGTAACAGCCAGTACCTCCAATAAGCTGTTCTGCAGCGGCAGTCACCGAAATTGATTGAACTTTGGCTGAACGATTGTTTGGGGGATGCAGGTGGTGATGGATCTGGTGGGGATGGGGTAGCACATTTAATGTGCTGGTTAAGTGGAGAAAACACTACAGAGATGACTCGGCTCTTCCTGATGAGTCTTGCTGCCTCCTGGGGGATCTCAGGGTCTGGCAGGAAGGAGTCTGAGGCCCCTGCCCACCTCCACAGTCTTCCCTAGGGACATCTCCCTCCTAATTGCAGGGTTCCCTGCTCCACCTTGCCTGTGCCATCAGCCCTGTCGTCGCCCATCACTCTTTGAGCTGGTCCAGCACAACAGTGAGAGAGGTTAAGTGTTCATTTCGGTGAGTAAATTTGCAGTGCTGCCTGGAGACAACATAATTGCTACTTCCCACACCTTATTGTGACTGGTAGAGAAGCGATCACAAAGACATCAAACAAGCATCAAGTCTCTGGCACTGCCTATTGCACCTGTCATCCTCCACAAAGTGGGCCAGACCTTGTGGGTGTTTGAAAACCTTTAGCACCTTTTCACAGGATTCCCTTGTCTGGGGTGACACCCGAAGATGTCTTTACTGTTGGGAACTTGGGTCAGCTAGTCGAGGCATAAAGAGGCAAAGCTGTTAAGGACATACTAGCTTCTTAATGGTTACAGTAACCAGCTTCCCTGGTGGCTCAGGTGGTAAAGAATCTGCCTGCAATGCAAGAGACCTGGGTTTGATTCCTGGGTCAGGAAGATCCCCTGGAGAAGGGCATGGAAACCCACTCCAGTATTCTTGCCTGGAGCATCCCATGGACAGAGGAGTCCATGGGGTCACAAAGAGTCAGACATGACTGAGCAGCTAACACTTTCACAACCAGTCTTTATATTTCATTCATTCGTTTATGTGTGCATTCCTTTATTCAACTCGTTTGAGTTCTTTGCTGAAAATTCAAAAATTCCATTGAGAAGCTCCCAGGCTGCTTGGGAGGGAAATGAGTGAAACTATATTACAGAACAGTGAGGGAAGTTTTAATACAGATCTATGCACACAGTCGGGCCGAGTCAGTTAATCATTTTGATACACAGGCAGTAGGCTATAGCATGCATTCTCAGTTGGGGTGATATTGACTTGAAAAGGGCAAATGTTGTTTCTTGGGGGGCAAAAGGTTTTTAGCTATTACATTGGTTTGTGATCTTCCAAGACCAGCAATACTCAATAAAAGCTTATTCTTTTATATTTAATTTCCCTTGTTACATAGACTTAAAGTCAAACATTTTTTCATCTTTGAGGGAGTGATAATGAAAAAAAAAAAAGACTGATAACCGCTGGGCTAGATAGATGAATTTCCCTTACAAATCAGGGGCTTTCTAAGACTACTAAGTTGGCAGTTGTGGCTGCCATTTTCAGTTAGTTAAAAAGCAGCTGTTGGTTTGGTTAATTTGTTCAAAAATTCCTCATTATTTTACTGATAAAAGCTTTCCTGATTTGTGCCTTAATATAGAGACTTGCCTGCCCTGTCCTGCCCAGTCTCAAAATAAAAAGGTGAATTCTATTTTTCCTCTTGTTTCCTCAAAAATTAATTATCTCTGGGGACACATGGAAACCAACTTTTAGCCCCTCAGTTTCCTTGCTGCAAGAAGAAGCTGCTAGATACAACGTTGACAGCCTGAGAGGCAAGAAGTTTTGGACAGATGATATGCTGTGTTGTTAGTTACAAATAGATGGTTGTTGAATTTGCAAGCATGATTCCTTCCATTCATGAGGTTAAGATATCAAATTTTAATACAAGCAATACAACCCCTTCCCAAGGTTGTAAGTAATTTATTCTTTTGGTTTGCAGTTCTTATCCTTTGGGCTAACTGTAATTACTACTTCTATATCTTGCCCAAAGCTTAACCTAAGAAATTACTGGGCCGAATATCTGAGATTTTTGGAGGAATTTTGGAAGGAATTTTTCACCCTAGAAAGACATTTGAGTAGTAGAACATAAGACTAGTTAGGAAATGTTTTAATAGCTGGACCCTAACAATCAGATGAGCAGAAATGATGATTCCTGAGCCCACTGAATGAAGGAGGAGAAAAGGACAGTGGCCCAGGGGGTAGGGGGTTTGAAAATAGTCACAAAATAGCTTTACCTGAAATGGCTTCATTTAGAAGGAGTAATAGAACCTCCTGTTTCCCCTTCCATGGAAGTTTGAAAAATAAAAAGCTGTACCACCCACAATATGAGATGGTTGGATGGCATCACCAACTCGATGGAGGTGAGTTTGGGTAAACTCAGGGAGTCGGTGATGGACAGGGAGGCCTGGCATGCTGTGGTCCATGGGGTCGCAAAGAGTCGGACACGACTGAGCAACTGAACTGAACTGACTGACCACCCACAAAGATATCCTAGGTAGTCCTAAGGACACGTTAGTGGGGGCTGCCAGAAAACCTGGCTTAGGACTCCTGGCCAGCAAAGGGCAGAGCCGGTCCGCCAGTTAGCACCTTCCCCAGACCGAGAGCCAAGCGGGAGGGGGCGGGGCGGGACAGTCCAGCGCCTCCCAAACAGCATTTCAGTCCCTCTGGGTCAGCAGTGGCTACTGTAGATACGAGCCTTTCCATATAAACCCTTCTTGTGTGAAGTCGCTGTTGGTCCAGTCACACACCAGAGTCACACAGACGGGGACACAAAAGCCATTTGTTAACGCTTCAGACTAGGCCGAAGGGTAGCCATGGGCAGGCTGACCCACATTCCTCAGGGAACGTAGCAAACAATTCTCCTCATTCACGCTACCGTAGGATTGACTGCTTCATCGTCGCCTTGTTATTGTGCCTGTTACTCCTTTAATGACACTATTTTCAAAAGTTTAAAAGTGGACTGCTAACATTTGCTTCACTTTAAATCTTAGTGTTGAAGTGTTTCGGGTGTGTGTCTGTGTCTGTTCACACACGAGAGTGACCCGAGAGGCGGTTTCGTCTAAAGGAAACTAGTGTTTAAACTCCTAAATATTTCCATCTTTGTGCCTACTATCTGAGGTACCTTTGAGTCAATAACCTCATTGTAAAATAAAGATGGACATATCTGGAGCTGGCTGAGGTTTAGCTTGAAGAGCAGTAGGTTTGAAAGCAGAGGAGCAGACTTTTTTTTAGCTGTGGGCAAACTATTAATGTGCATGAGCATTTATTTCCATGCCCATTAAATGGGCATGATACTATACCAGCTCATCGGAGTCTTGGGTGGTTTAGATAAAATAACGGACACAGTAAAAATCACTGTGCTTTGAAGATGTGAGGTGGCTTTGTAATTAGGCTGAGAATGAGCTAACACTGAGACTTCCCCTCTGAGAGCTTCATGGACAGTTTTTCCTCACCCTAGTTCATCTGCCACACTGGATGAATGCTGAGTATTTTATGGTAGCCTAGAGTTATATTCCTAAATGTAGATCTAATTATATCAATCTCCTCTTCACAAAACTGCAACGGGTTCCCTTTTATGAAGATTAACCTCTAAAACTCAGCCTGGCAGGTGAAATCTTCCTTGATCTAACCTGAAACTGCTTTTCCAGGCTTTTGTTCACTACATGCTTCTCACGTTGTGGCGGCTCTAACCTTGCCAGGCCTTGAATGTGTCAGGACCTTACAGGACTCCACCCGATCTTTGTTCAGCCTCCGATGCTGAATTCTTCCTATTCAGAACATGAGGAATCATTCTCATCCTTTAAGTCTCGGCGTACAAATTCATCTCATAAAGCATCTCTGATCTTTCCAGTCAGAAGCAATTGTCTCGTCTCCTGACTTCTTACAGCATAATTCTTGTAACTTTATTTAAGTCTGCTTGAATTTTGTTTAACTCCCTTTGTTGTTATTATTTGTTGAACATCCTGTATCTTAGTGGAACTTCCCTGGTGGTTCAGATGGTAAAGAATCCACCTGCAATGCAGACCTGGGTTCCATCTCTGGGTGGGGAAGATCCCCTGGAGGAGGAAGTGGGAACCCATTCCAGTATTCTTGCCTGGTAACTCTCATGGACAGAGGAGCCTGATGGGCTACAGCCCAGGGGGTCACAAAGAGTTGGACAGGACTGAGCAACTAACACTTTCACACTAACATTACTATCTTTATAAAGAAGTTAATTGATGTTATGCAGTGCATGCTTCAGGTGCAGTAAGGCCTGTTTAATAAAGCATGAGGAATATTCACACTCCACTTTGTGTTTAGTTAATTATGTCTCTGTCCTTCACCAAATGACAAGTGTATTGAGGAAAGGGCCTATGCTTTCTTTCTTTTTCTTTTTTTAAAGATTTTTTTGGATCTAGACCATCTTAAAGTCTTTCACTGAATTTGTTACAATATTCTGTTTTTAAAAAATTTTTATTTATTTATTTTTGGCTGCTCTGTCTTTGTGGCTGCCTTCAGGCTTTCTCTAGTCGCAGTGCATGGGCTTTCATTGCCGCGGCTTCTCTTGTTGCAGAGCACAGGCTCTAGGGAGTGGGCTCAGTAGTTGCCCAGAGGCTGGTGGAATCTTCCTGGACCAGAGATGGAACCCACATCCTCCGCATTGGCATTGGCGGGCAGATTCTTAACCGCTGGACCATCAGGGAAGCCCCTGCTTCTGTTTTTTTAGTGTTTTGGATTTTTAGCTGCAAGACATGTGGGATCCTAGCTCCCTGACCAGGGATCGAACCTGCACCCCTGCATTGGAAGGTGAAGTTCTAACCACTGGACCACCAGGGAGGGAAGTCCCCTCTGCTTTCTTCACATCTGTGTTGTTGATAGTGATTGATAAAGACCCTTGCATATATTAGTAACAACAAAAAAAATCAGGTTAACAAGATACATTTTATGAAGGTTTAGGTCTTTTGGTGTGAAACCTATAAACACAGGGCAATAATAAAAAGTGATTTGGATATAGGGACATAGTTGACTTATGAACAACTGGGGTCCACTTGGAGTTGTTTTTCTCAATAAATATGTACCATGTGATCTGTGGTTGGTTGAATCCAAGGATGTGGAACCACGGATAAGAAGGGCTGATTGTATAGTTATGTAGTGATTTTCAACTCTGTATGTGTGGGCTCCCCATCCCCCTTGTTGTTCCAGGATCAATTGTACTTTGAGAAAAGATATATTCCTGAAACTGTGTGACTTAATTGGATTTCTTTGCATTTGAAAATTGGCCCTGATTATTGTATTTAATAGGAGATCTTTTCAAAGAAACCCCTGTGTTTTCATGTTGGATTTACAGTGAGTAGAGAATGCTCATAGCCTTGCCATCTCCCTGCAACCTCCTACAACTCTGAATTGTTGCCAGCAAACAATTTAACTCCTTTTTCATTTTGACAAACAAATTCCTTCAGGATGTCGCAGCTGAAATATCCGTTGCTGTGTGGCCTGTGGCCTTTCTGCTGTGGAAATTTCCTATGGCTTTCTAGGCGAATGATCATCATCTGAATTAATGATGAAGCCATTCAATTTTATTGGGTAATTAATAAATGCTGGGGAGAGGGATCCTGGGTGATACGTATTCTCCTCTTTCTGTATTTATAGGAGAGGAATGTAACCAAAAATGAAGAATGCTTTGGGCCAGTTGTAGTAAAACGACTCTGGGCCAGTGGGGTCCCACTCTGACTGCACTGGGGTCATGAAAAGATCAGGGCTTTTGAGGGCTTGTGTAAATGTGCATATGCTTCCCTAACACATATTTTTTACTTTTAGCGTGCTGGGAAAGAAACCCAACACAACAACCCAGTCCCCAAGCGATCACAAGTACAGACAGAATTCTCATACAGCAGGGTTTCCGAGTACAGCCCAAATGGAGAACACCGTTTTTCCAACAGTGAATGGGTTTGTGACGATAATCTTTAAAATTTTACATGTTGTGTACATCTCTTTTGCACATGGCGTGAAGAAGCAGAAGGGAGGTGCTATGGACAATGTTCCATATTCTATCTGCTGTGGGTGGTGCGTGGTCCCCGCCAAAAGATACCTTGAAGTTCTGACCCCAGAACCTCAGAACGTGACCTTATTTGGAAATAGGGTCATTGCTGAAATGATCTGTTACGTTGAGGTCATACTGGCCTAGGATGGACCCTGAATCCAATATGATCCGTGACTTATAGAAGGAGGGAAATTTGGATGCAGACACTGACTGGGAGAAGCCACATGATCACAGAGGCAGAGGATGGAGGGACGCAGCCTCAAACCCAGGCACGCCAAGGATTGGCAGCCTCTGCCAGAAGTTAGGAAGAGGCAAAGAAGGACCTACTGAGCATTTGAGAGGGAGCAAGTGCCTGCCGATAGCTTGGTTTCGGGCTTCTCTCCTCCAGAGCTGTAAGAGAATGAATATCTATTGCTTTAAGTTCTCCAGTTTGTGGTACTTTGTTACAGCCGCCCTAGCAAACCAGTGTACTATCTTCTTGCCTTTTGCTTTCTCTGCCCAGATGCAAACCATATTAACAGGTCTGACAATAATACTTTATTTTAATTTGAAAATCAGCATGTTTGATTTTTGAATAGGCGATGCATTCCAATGGATCAAAAATTACACAAAATACTCAGCCATTAAAAAAAAGATGAAATATTGCCATTTGTGATAACATGGATGAACCTTGAGGGTATGATGCTAAGTGAAATAAGTCAGATGGAGAAAGACAAATACTGTATAATTTCGCTCATAAGTGGAATATAATGAATAAATCAAACCAAGCCAAAACAAGCACATATACAGAGAACAAAGTACTGGGTGCCAGAGAAACGGGGTGGGCGCTGGGTCAAATGGGTAAACGGGTGAATTGAAGGGTGACAAATGGAAACTGTAGTGTGTACAGAAGTCAGAATAGAATGCTGTACACATGAAATCTGTATAATATATAAACCAACACCCACCTCAGTAGCAAGTTACAAGATCAATATTGATAAAAGAAAACTAATAAGCCACCTTTGTAGTTGTTGTTTTATCCTGAAGTCGTGTCCAACTCTTTTGCAACCCTATAGACTGTAGTCCGCCAGGCTCCTTTGTCTATGGAACTTTCCAGGCAAGGATACTGGAGTGGGTTGCCACTCCCTTCTCCAGGGGATCTTCCCAACCCAGAGATCAAACCCGGGCCTCCTGCATTGGCAGGTAGATTCTTTACCACTGAGGTACCAGGGAAGCCCCAATAAACCTCCTTACATGACAAAAAATACGCAAAAAGTTATACAATGAAAAATGTTTCTCTCTTATTCCATTCCTCATCTGCTCTTTTCCCATCTTGCCTCATTCTGCCTTTCCATCATGGCCATTCATGTTATTAGTTAATTTATACACTATGGATTATAGGCTTTTATCTCCCCTTTGCATAATAGGAATCTATTATACCATTGCTCTTCACCTTGTCTTTATTTTTTCTATGACAAAAAATTACTTTCCAATTATTGTCCAATCAAAATGCTCTGGCATGGAAACAGATGGATATTGTTACATCTTTATCATCAAAGAGAGACAAAGAGAGGACTTGGTTGAGGTCACCTTCCATCTCAGCATCAGAACTGGGCTGGCTGAGTTTCTAGTGTCTGCACTTACGGGCTCATAAACTGAAGAAGGAATATGTCAGTCAAGGCTGGAATGCCGAGAGCCAGGCTCCTCGAACTGGAAGTTACAGATTCAGGGACGATCAGGATAATGTGAGCCTCAAGCTCCCAGGCTTGAGTAGCCTCCCGGGGTTGGCAGCAGTGGACGAGGTGCATGAATGAGTGGGCCTTCTGTGTCTCCACTGTCTCCTGGGAGACCTCATGTTCTGGTGGGATGCTCAGAGGGAGCCAGGTGTCCAGATCTTTGCCATCCAATTATAGTAGGCTTCAGATTTTCTGATTTGAGGAGGAAGAGGACCATAGAACACAAGGGTTGATTAAAAGCGTCGCAACCAGATTTGAATTCCTGTTACCAGCTGGATGATTTGACCTAGTTACTAAAATCCTCTCTGTGTTTCCGAGTCATCATCTGCAAAATGAGGATTGTCCTGAGCGGTAGAGGAGATAATTGACTTGAGTGTTGCTACTCTGCTTGACACTGTAATGTCAAGGTGGTGGTGGGGAGATGAAGATGAGACCAGAGATGTTGGAGCAAGACACTTCACCGTGGTGCAGGATGACAACTGAGACCACCGGCTTAGGCTGGGCCAAAGAGAGGGTTTTTTGTTTTTTCCAGAATGGATTAACTTCATCTCCTGCAGCGGAAGCAGGAAAGAACTGGGGATACATGAGATGAAAATATACAGACCGAAGGGAATTTATGTTCATTTTGACCTTAATTAACTTATAAAACATGTAAGAAATTATATGCAAATAAGTACCAATTATTTTCTTTCATGATCATTGGTCATTTTTGCAATCTTAGTATCTACAGGATGGCAGATCACTTGATCTTTGCTGTCTCAGGTGGGGCTATCACCTCCAGTCTGTTTTGTACCCACCATCCACTGACAGCTTTGCCAATTGCAGTGATTGTCCTTTGTTCAGATCCTGACTGCCCTAGAAAATGGCTGTATTGCCTAGAATTGGTTATGGAGCATGCCGTAAGTTCACAAAAATGTTGCCTTTCAACATCATACCAGCCAAGTGGCAGTGAAAAGTGAAAGTGAAAGTCGCTCAGTCATGTCTGACTCTGCGACCCCATCGACTATGTAGTCCATGCAATTCTCCAGGCCAGAATACTGGAGTGGGTAGCCTTTCCCTTCTCCAGGGGAATCTTCTCAACCCAGGGATCGAAGCCAGGTCTCCCACATTGCAGGCGATTCTTTACTAGCTGAGCTAGAATTCATAGTATGTGTTCTTAAGGATTATCAAAGCATCTTGTTCATTAAGCCACTGCTCACTGAGTAACTTGTGTGGGCTAGGTTTCTTAAGAATGAGAGCTATATGAGGAAAAAGCTATCAGGATCTCTGAGAAATAGAATATTAATATATCATTAAAAAGAGCGTACTTTATGTTAATCAGCATTTTACACTGTCAATATAATATGCTTCCTTCCCATTACAGGGTCATAATTATCAATACCTTAGATCTTCAGGCATTTTGATGTTAAGTTGATCTCAATAGGACAGGGTGGCAGAGACAACCTGGACAGGAGCTAAGCGCAGAAGCCTCCTCTTGGACCGTAATATTGAGCCCAGAAGAAACTGAGGCTTGCCAACAGCCCCCGCCTCAAGCACATCCAAGGACAACCCGCCCACAGGAAGCAAACAGTCTTGCGTAACGTTGTTTGACTAAGCATGACTCACCTAGGACTGTATTATCATCTAGCTTATATTTCTCCATCAACACCGTGCGAGTGAAAGAGATTTTATCAAAAATTCAAAAAGTTGAGGTCTAGTTGTTGAAAATATTCTTTAGGCTGATACTGTTACATGAAAAGGAAGTGAACTCTCTTGGTTATTCTCACTGAACTCTTACTGATTTGCTGTAACCTTATCTTATTTTTCTTGTGTTCACAAGACTTTCCCCTCCTGTGTTTACTTTTCTAGAATTTTGCCAGGGAAAGATGTCAGATTCACTGATCTACAATTTTCAGAATATCATCTTTTGTAAAATCTGGAGCTACATTTTGATCTCATTTTCCAGAATCTCATCTGATTTCTAGCACTCTTCAAAGGCTACCCCGATCTTTTCTCATAGAAATTTGTCACTTTATTGTTTCAGTCCTTGAAGTTGAATTTCTTTGCTTTATATGACAAAACAGATCTCCTTAATGTTTTCCTTATAATGAATACTTTCTTCACAAATGTCATTCTCTAGGGTATGAGAGCAGTAATCGCTTTGAAAAACCATCAGATAAGATGGTTTTAAGATCTTCCAATAAATTGTTATCTTTAGTGTCAACAGCCTTGACCTAAAAATCTCTAGAAAGATGGGATCAAGAAACCAGTAAAACAGGCAAGATTCTTTTAATGTGGATTTGAGCTATTAAAATATCAGACATTTTCTGGCATCATGCCTTTACATTGTAAAAGATGTAAAGTCTTGAACATGCAGAAAGGTAAAATAAAATACTGAACCACTGAACAATAGGTCTTGAAATAGCCTCCTCTCTGTTCGATTCCTGGATTGGGAAGATCCGCTGGAGAAGGGATAGGCTACCCACTCCAGTATTCTTGGGCTTCCCTTGTGGCTCAGCTGGTAAAGAATCCGCCTGCAATGTGGGAGACCTGGGTTTAATCCCTGGGTTGGGAAGATTCCTCTGCAGAAGGGAACAGCTACCCACGCCAGTATTTTGGCCTGGAGAATTCCATGGACTGTATAGTCTATGGGGTTGCAAAGAGTTGCACATGGCTGAGCGGCTTTCACTTTCACTTTCTTTCACTGAAATGAAAAATCACAACAGTCAATGAAGACATTTATTCTGCCCTCGAACCTTCACTCTTGGAATGTGTTAATCTCTTCTAGGCTTGTCTAGCTTTTCAGGTATGTCGTTATAGGGTTAAATACCAAAGAAGAAATGGATGTGATAGACATTGTCCCTGAGTGAATCAGAAATACATGAATCACATGCCTTGAGACTTGTTAAGATCTTGACGGATGAACAACTCAAGAGTCTTGGAAAGTGTCGATAGACGGTGAGCCCAATTTCCCTGCCTTGGGCAGAGGCCGATGGGCTTGTTTCACCTTGTGCCAACAATGGGGAAACATCCCCCCCACCATTTCCCTGCTCCTGGGGTGCACCCACAGCACCCATGGCTGCTACATAGCACGGAGGGTGGCTGTTATACAGCTGTTATGCTGGAAGTGTTCCCACGTGAGAACTTCGCATGGTCTCCTGCTGGGTGTGCCTCTTCCTTTTCTCTTTGCCTATGCAAATTGTGCTAGTTCCTTTTCTTATTTTAAAATTTTGTTTGCTTATTTATTTTTGACTTAGTTGTGGCACTTGGGATCTTTTGTTGCTATGTGCTGGCTTCTCTCTTGGGGCGTGCAGGCTCTTTCTTAGCAGGAGAGTGCCAGTTTTTGACCAAGAAAAATGTGATCAGGGTACCTCATTACAGAAATTTCTTCGATATATTGATCTTTATTGAGGGGTTGATCAGTGAACAATTTCCAAGTCAGTTATTACAGCTTCCTCCCAAGGGAGAAGCAAGCTCAGTGGTTCACAGTGGTCCCTTCTCCCCTTGTCAGCAAATCCCATTCTCATCATCATCTATCAAGGTGAGTTTCTGAGATGAAAAGCCTCAGGTCACCTCCCATAAAAGAATGTGCTACTGCATTGGTTTTACAGATGCCCTGTCAGCAGGACATGTATTTTCAGTTACTCCCAGGGATGTTGTTGGTTCTTTTGCTGATCTGGTTTCACTTATGATCAATGATTCATGAGTGTCAAGGGTGTAGTGAGAGTCTGGGGTCTGAAGCTTTGGGTGAAGAACTAAGGCCCCCTACTGCTGTGCTTAGTCCCTCAGTTGTGTCTTCAACCCCATGGACTGTAGTCCACTGGCTCCTCTGTGCATGGGATTCTCCAGGCAAGAATACTGGAGTGGGCTGCCATGCCTTCCGCTAGATGATCTTCCCAACCCAGGGATCAATCTCAGGTCTCCCACATTGTAGGCGGATTCTTTACCATCTGAGCCTCCAGGGAAACCCAAGGCCCCTATTACCCAGCTGTAACTTTGACGCAATTTGCACTAGCCTTGGTGCAAAGCAAGATGCTGGCTACACAAGACAATTAAGGAATAGGCCAGGAATGCATCTCTTCTTGCTTCAAGAGTCTTGAATTCACCTACTTGTAAAGGTAGACAGGTGGGTAAAGTTCTATATGGCAGTTTTCAATCTTGTACAAACCAGAATCCTTTTGAGAGTGATGTGCGTGTGTGCTAAGTCACTTCAGTCATGTCCAACTCTTTGTGACACTATGGACTCTAGCCTGCCAGGCACCTCTGTCCGTGGGATTCTCCAAGCCAGAATACTGAAGTGGGTTGCCATGCCCTTCTCCAGGGGAATCTTCCCAACCCAGGGATGGAACCCATGTCTCCTGCATTGTAGGGGATTCTTTACCCACTGAGCCTTGAGAAAGCCCTCCTAGGGTTTTTGGGAGGATTAAATGAGTAAATGCACTTAAGGTCTGACAAGGGGTCTAGCGTGGGTTAAGGGCTCGGAAATGTTTGCTCCCATTCTATTTTCAGTTAAATGTTACCTTGGCCTCAATTTGAGGCATGGAGCTAAAACAAAGTTGTACATCACGGTAACCTGAGTTTTTCCGGGGGCCAAGCATCACGCTTGTTTTTAGAAGTGCTTCTGACCCTGCACTCTCCAGCAGCCATATGACCATATGATTGTTCTGCAGCTGCTGCTTAACCAGCAAAGTGGGTCAGCCCAGAATGGGCTGAGGAAGTGACTCTGGAAAGCACAGTCTGGACATGGGGACTGGTGCCCAGGGAGCAGCCGCCGTAATCACTGCAGTGACTCAGGAGTCAGGAGACACACTGAGGTTCTGTTTGAACCAGAACTCTGTACCCCAGGTAGCGGGATGCTGAGGACATTAAAGTGCCTCACCATCGGCCGTCTCTCGGCTCACATGAATTGCTTTACAGAGGTACCCGTCTAATGTTATGCGCTGAGCTGAGCCATTCAGTGTTTTAGTTGGTAATGTTGTTGCGTTTGTTTGTGTATGTGCCTGCAGTGTACAGGAGGGTCCGTATGGTGTAAATTAGCTGAATGAAAAAGCCCAGTGTCCAGCCTATAATGTCCAGGGCTGTCCCGTTCCGGTTGGAGGCCATGGGAGAGATCCTTGCCCTGAGGGGCAGGCCCTAGGTGTGCATTTGCACGGAGTGCAGTGATTTGGTTGGAGTGGAGCCGTCGTCAGAGAGGCCTCTGAAAGCAGCCCCTGAACGTGTGCTGGGTGGTTAGCATCACTGTGGAAGCGCTTGTGGGTTGTTTCTGATGGTGCTGATGTTTGTTTAAGGTTGCTTCAACACAGATCAGTGGGGCTGTTGATCCCTGGGAAAGAAATCCGTGAAACCACAGTTCTTGATTTTTGGAAGATGGTTTTATGTAAAAGGGATTAACTTGGCAAAAATGAGAACATAGGCACATACGTCTTAAGTGTCTCTCCCAAATGTCTTTAAAAGCGTGAAAACCCAGTAAATAAAAAACTGAACGATGATTAGAGGGAATTCCTTTTTCAATGGAAAAAAATGAAATAAGGTGACTTGGTATTTGTTTTGTATTTCACTTCCCATCTCCCTCTGGCCTGGAGCCTGGCCTGAGGCTGCTCAAGTATCTGATTGTGATGTAAGAGGTTCCTTCCAGTCTGCATGGACCTAGGGGCCACATATATATCTTTCTGGGACATACTTATGGATAAGTTGAAGATCAATCTTGGGACAAGCGGTGATCATAGACATGTTCGTCAGACATTTCTAGCTCTTTACTTTCTGGGCACATAGTAGGATTGCACTTGGCCCCCTTGCAGTTGAGTAGGGTCACATGTCCAATTCTGGCCAATGAGACCAAGTGAAAGTGACCTGAATCATTTCTGAGCTGACCATATAATTATCTATATGAGACTCTTGAGTATCACTTTTCCTCTGGAATAACAGCTGAATATTTGGGAAGGTGACTTCTCTATTAACCCAAGTTCCTGACTGATTACAAAGCAAACAAGCAAACAAATGCTCCTAATGACTAGAAATGAACATATATCATGACTAAGGAATAAATATTTGTTTGAGGCATTCATAGAGATTTTGGGGTTATTTGTTATACAGCATAACCCAGTCAGTGCTGATTGATACAGAAGTCTGATCACTGAATCACAGAATGTCTTGTAACCAAACTTTCTTGCATTGCTCAGGTGCATTTGCATTCCTAAAAATTAAGTCTAATAACCCTGCACAAATTCCAGGAGTCTTTTCATCTGGAGCTGACTTAGCATAGAACATATACAGACCCTTAAGCAAGAGGATACCTCTTCATTTTGTTCTGAAATGAATACTTGAGGACTTTCCTGGGATTTGGTCAAGATCTAGAAGGGATAAAGTAGAGTTATTTTGAAGTACTTAGTTATCACAACTGGAAGAGATCCTTGGAATCAACAGTCAAAAACTTTAATTTTATCAAGAAGGAAATCCAAGCCCATGGAAATGAAGAGTAATTTAATCAAGGTCACATAGCTTGCTGGTTGGTTAGTGGTCAAGGCAGGACAACAGCTCAAGACTCTTGGTTACATTTTTTTCTTCTGTGTAAACAGGAACTGTTCGTAGAGGTCAAAAAGGAGCCCACTGAACTCTAAGTCAGCTCTGCCAACAGAAGTGTAACATAAGCTACGAATATGCTATTTTTTAACAGCTACATTTAGATGTTAAGAGAAAGGGATGGAGGGAATTCCCTGGTGGTCCATGGTCTGGTGGTTAGGGCTCCCAGCTTCCACTGCAGGGGGCATGGGAACGAAGTTCCTGCCTGCATACCTCATGACCAGAGTAAATGAATAAATAAATAAATAAAGCCCTCGGTGATTCTCATTGCCACTGACGCCCAGTAGGGCCCCAGAAATCGTGCCTGTGTGCTAAACCGCTTCAGTCATGTCGACTCTTTGTGACACTATGGACTCTAGCCCACCAGTCTCCTCTGTCCGTAAGATTCTCCAGGCCAGAATCCTGGAGTGGGTAAGCTGTGCCCTCCTCCAGGGGATCTTCCCAACCCAGGGACTGAATCCATGTCTCTTATGTGTCTGCATTGGCAGGCAGGTAGGTTCTTTACCATTAGTGCCGCCTGGGAGGCCCCCAGAAACCACACACACACATACACAAAATAGATGAAATTAGCTTTAATTATTTTATTTTAACCAATATATCAACAATAGCATTTACATTTCTGTGTGGAATCAGCATGAAATTATTATGAGATATTTTACTTTTTCATACTGATCTTTGAAATCTGATGTGCACTTTACACTTGTAGCACATCTCATTTGGACCGGCCACCTGTCAAGTGCTCAACAGCCACACGTGGCCAGTGACTACAGTGCTGAGCAGGACAGTGTCCTCTAAAGTCTTGGCGGGCAGAGGATTTCAAGTCAGTTCCCTTTGTAAGATATCTCCTTTCATGTCACCTGTAATGACATGTTTCTCAATTTCTTCATCTGGATACTAGACATCATAGTACTTGGCTGCTAGTCACTTCATAGGGATGTAAAGGCAATTAATGAGATAATGTCTGAGTTGTGCAGAAGGTCCTATCTGTCTGAACTCAAAGTGCTATTCTCTTTTGTGTGTCTGTGGGGAAGTCCCATTAGCACCCATGGGAACTATTCATGTTACTGTCATGGAAAAACAAACATTTCTCATCAGGCACTGAATAATACTAGGTTACTAGCAGGGGCTGGCTTTCCCAGTGTGGGCGGAGACTTTCTGCTGAGAACTGACAGTTCCTACAAAGTCTTGTTATGCTATCGAGTGGTGGAGGTGGAGGACCATGGGGGCAGGGAGGTGGAGAAAGGTAGACCCTGGGGGTTAAAGGCTATTGTTTGCAGAGCTGACCTGTGACTATGTCCTTCCGTGTGGCTGGGGACGGAAGGAGGCACAGATGGAATGTTGCTCTTTTAGGGTCCAGAATGGCCAGTTTGAGTTTTCTCGTTGGTCTGAGTTTATTTTTTATTTTATTATTATTTAAATACTTTTCTGTATTTATTTTTAGCTGTGCTGGGCATTCGTCTCTGCTCGGGCTTTTCTCTGATTGCAGAGAGGTGTGTGTGTGGGGGCGGCAGTAGGCTCTCTCTTTTGCAGTGTCAGGGTTCTCATTGTGTCGGCTTCTCTTGTTGCAGAGCACGGGCTCTTGGGTCCTTGGGCTTCGGTAGTTGTGGCAGCAGTTTCAGCGCGTGGGCTCAGCAGTTGTGGCTCCTAAGCTCTAGAGCCCACGCTCACTAGTTGTGGCACGTGGGCTTAGTTGCTCCACAGCCTGTGGAATCTTCCTGGATCAGGGAAGCTCTGAGTTTACTTTTTAAAACATTTATTTATTTATTTGGCTGCACTAAGTCTTAGTTGCAGCATGCGGGATCTCGCTCCCCAAACGGGGATCAAACCCAGGCTCCCTGTATTAAGAGCCAGGAGTCTTAACCAGCGGCTCATCAGAGAAGTCCCTTGTTTGACTGAGTTTAGCCAAGTTTCTGTTAACCCAGCTGTGGACAGATTTTCCAGGGACAGCAGACTTTGTTATTTCTCCCTCCTGTACCAAGGACAGCTTTTCCTCTGCAAAAAGAACAGCTCACCCCACAGTAGGCTGGAGCTCATGCCTTTGTCTTCTTGTTCAAATCTAGAGATCGATACTTTTGAACCCTTTAGAACAGTGCTGTACACTGTGGGTGAGTATGGTCCGCCTTCTGAAGCCAGACTATATCTTCATATAAATGAATTTAGTCACTTCTCACACCTTTTGTTCCCAACCATTTTTCAAAGTTAAGACACACACATACACACATATATTTTTTTCTGGCATCAGAGCACAAGTAGATTTTTGAGAAGAAAGATTTAGGGAAATCTAATTTAACAGTGTATGGTTACTCTCCTAACAGCTACTTTTAATTTAGCACCTACCCTGTGCCAGACATTGTTTATGTACCATTTCTTCTCCATACAGCTGCCCTTAAAGCTGGGTGTTAGTTTCTCTGTTTTATAGATGAAGACACTGAACTCTGGGAGCTTAGATTACTTGGTAAGAAAAAATAATCTGAAACTTGGAAATAAGCAAAAGGATGACTGCCTTCACGAGTTTCCAGTGTCATCAAAAGCACTCACCCAAAGATGACAGCATTCTTTAGGGAAAGCTACCTTTGATTGAACATTTGCTAAGATCAGAGCCCAGACTCTGTCAAATGACAGAGTCCAATTTGTTAATTTTTAGATTGCTAAATTGCAACTTAGAGAAATTTTTTATTGGAGTCTAGTTGATTTACAATGTTGTGTTAGTTTCAGGTGTACAGCACAATGTCTGCAAAGCCTGGGCTGTTTCTACTATAGCATGAACATCTAAGTCCTACCACATGCAACCAACCAAAGAACTCCCACTGCTATGACCTTTGGGTCTCTTCCATCCAAGAGTGGGAGTGACCTTGGTTTGAAAATGATGCATCCAAATGTGGATCCAAAGAGATAGAATTTAATTTTATTAGCCAAGCCTACATGTCTTGAGATGCCTAAAATATTTATTTTGATGAAATTTTAGTAGGACTCTGAAACCATAAAAACTTTAAGGAATCAAGACACTAGTCTGTAAGAAATTTAAAAGCAGGGACCATGTTTTATCCATCCTTACATCCTTGGGAACTAGCTCAGGGTCTGATATCTAGTAGATGCTCAACAAAATTTGTGTGGAATTAATGAATTGTAGGAAGGAGACACACTCCTACTTACTTCTTTCTTATCCAATTTCTCTTTGGTTCTTTCGTCTTCAAGCAAACAAAGCAGATATCTGTTGAACTCATTTGTGCCTTGTGATTTAGCTGCTGGTCCCAATAACTTATTCCATATGTTTATCTCCTTCAGCGTGGAAAGATTTGGCCCACACTTTCTATTTTATTTATTATTTCCTGAGTTTTCAGTCCTGTCTCTGCTTGCTCGTTCTCCATCCCCCACCCCTCCGCACACACACCCAGGAGTGTGAAGTGGCATCGTGCCGATGGTTACAGCCTCACACGTGGGTTCCCGGAAGGGTGGCCGCGGTTTCCGGAGGGGCATCCCAGGCTGCTCTCCACGCCTGCAGAGGCTGACAGCTCAGCCTGTGGCCCGGGCCTCCTTTCCCGAGACGCTTTGTCGCTGTCTCTCTGACCAAATGCCCTCTCTCTCCTCAGGTGAGTGCAGCCCATATGGTGGGTGAGAGAAATGGGAACAGGCCTGCTGAGCTCTTCCAGGGCCCAAGAGGAAGCTGACCAAAGGCCAAGCTTTGAAGGGCATTGCGAGTCAGTCTCCTGCCCCAAAGAAAAACTTGGGATGAGAAACCTATGCTTATAAGAAGGGGTGGGGAAGGCTTTTTTGAAGTCTGTCTTCACTTTCAGAAGGGAATGATGAATTATTGACTGAGGAGTTGAGCTGTAAAGAGGATGTCTATTTTTATATCCATCTCTGAAGCTAAACCAATGCTGAACTACATAATATTTTCGGATTTGACATTAGTATGCCCCAAGGGTCAGGACTTCCCTGGTGGCTCAAATGGTAAAGAATCCGCCTGCAATGCAGGAGACCAGACTTCAATGCCTGGGTTGGGAAGATCCCCTGGAGAAGGGAATGGCTGGGCACTCCAGTACTCTTGCCTGGAGAATCCCCCCCCCATTGAGAGAAGAGCCTGGCAGGCTATAGCCCATGGGGTCACAAAGACTCAGACATGACTGAGTGACTAACACTCACACTCAAGGGTCAGGATAAGTGTCCTCCTTGGGGTGGTTCAAGCCAAAGGCAAATGCTCTTAGGTATCAGAGATCCAGCTTATCTGAGAGCTAGTCTCCATTCTCTATTTCCTGCCAAGGCCACGTATAAAGCACTGTAGCCTGAGGACTTCCCTGATGGTCTAGTGGTTAGGACTCGGCATTTCCACTGCTGAGGGCATGGGTTCAATCCCTGGTGAGGGAAGAAAGATCCCACAAGCTGCACTATGTGGCCAAAAGAAACGAAAAAATAAAGCACCATCGTGTAGGTTTCTGCAGGTCTCTTTAGCTTAGGAAATAGCCCTTCTCTGGCTTGTCCAGGGTGGGTGATGACTTGCATAGGCCAGGAGGTTGGGAGGCTCACTACCTTCATACCATTCTCTCTGGACTTGCCAAAGGTGGTGGCAGGTCCAGAGTGGTAGGATTTTGGCAGGATTTGCTCTAGTGAGAGCCATGCAGCAGGGGAACAGGCTTCCTGTCAAGGCTGAAATTGTCTGAGCTGCAGAAGGATTCCCATTTGACCAGGGAGGATTGGAATAGATGATTTCTGACGTCTTTTCTAAAAGTCAGTCTAAGGATTTCTTATATTTAGCTCTCTGACAGGAAGGTAGTAGGGTGCATTGATCAAAAGCAGAGGCTGAAGCCAGGCTGCCTAGATTTGAATTCTGTTACTCACAGACTGTGTTGTGTGACCTTAGGCAAAACTCTGTGCCTCAGTTTTCCCATCTGTAAAATAGGTAGGGTAATGGTAGTATCTATTTCATGGGGGCTAGGCTGCCTCACGGAGAAGGCAATGGCACCCCACTCCAGTACTCTTGCCTGGAAAATCCCATGGATGGAGGAGCCTGGTAGGCTGCAGTCCGTGGGGTCGCTAAGAGTCGGACACGACTGAGGTGACTTAGCAGCAGCAGACTGCCTCATCTCAGGAGGTTGTTATAAGAAATAAGCAGGTTAATACACGCAGAGTGTGTAGACCAGGGTTTGTGATTGATAAGTGTTAGCTATTATTAATGATTATTATTGCCTGTTCAACACCCCTCCAAACCCCCAATGTACTGGGTCCCCCGCTTCCTCCTGATCATTGATGGGGCACTTTCAGCCCTTCTTCTTGGTAATCACATCCCCAGTTGATGGGAACTGGGTGGAGCAGAGGGTAGAGGAGGAAGAAGCGAAGATCAATGAGATAGCAGGAAGGTGTGAAGGAAATAGCTCCCCCTCCCCCCACCTACACAGAGCAAGTCACAGCTGCAATCATCATCTTTGTTTGCAGCAGCAAACGCGGAAGAAGCAAGGAGGGGTGATCACCGATCATCACGTCACTGTCACCATCCTCCTAGCCTCCTTTCCCAAGGACCTCGAAGACGATTGTTTCGAATTTAACAGTGTTTAACAGTGTTTTCAAGCCCATAAAGATCTCCAGCCTTTCCACGGGTGCAGAAAATCTCACATATCAGTTAGCATCCTGCTTACACAGAGGACATGCTTCATAAATGTGGTCCTCAAGTTCGTGCTCAGTCATGTCCGACTCTTTGTGACCTCACAGACTACAGCCTGCCAGGCTCCCCTGTCCATGGGATTCTCTAGGCAAGAATACTGAGTGGGTTGCTATTTCCTTCTCTAGGGCATCTTCCTGACCCGGTGATTGAAGCTGCCTCTCCTGTGTGGGCAGGCGGATTCTTTACCATCTGAGCCACCCCAGAAACCAAATGTGGTCCTCACCCCTGTGCTGATGCGTCCCCCGCCTGCACTTCCCAGTTGGCTTCCTTTCATCTATTCCAGGGTTGCTATTCTAAAACCTCCCCGACTCCCTCAAAGCTGATTGCCTCACCAGCACTGCCCTCACTCTTCATAGATTTTTATCATCTCCCTCTTAAAGAGAGGGCTTCCCTGGTAGCTCAGCTGGTAAAGAATCCACCTGAATGCAGGAGTCCCCCGTTGGATCCCTGGGTCGGGAAGATCCCCTGGAGAAGGGAGTGGCTACCCACTCCAGTATTCTGGCCTGGAGAATTCCATGGACTGGATAGCCCATGGGGTCGCCAAGAGTCAGACACAACTGAGCAACTTTCACTTTCCTTAAAGAGAACCTAGTGACCATCGGGATAACCACGCAGTGCCCTACTTTGAAACCTGGCTTTCCCCTGCTATTGCTTGTTACCCCATCTGTGCCTTTTGTCTGAGAGAAAGGGCACGTCCCCGCCTCTGAGGCTGAACTCTCTGCTACCTGGGCTCTGCGTCTCAGACCCTTCTGCCTCATCTGTGACCTTCACCTCTCTGTGTCCTTAAGGTTCTAGCTCTCTTTCCTGAATATTCTATTGCTCTCTTTCCTTCAGCTCCTTGCAGTTAGCCGGTACAGATGTCCAGTTCTCTTAAACCTGAAATAACCTACCCCCTCCACTGTCCTGTCTCCAGCTCCTGCTGTCTCTCTCCTTTCTGCTTTGCTGTAGAGAAGAGGATGGATGTCTTTTCTCTTCTCGCTCTGTGTGCCTTCCTTGGATGATTCCATCCATCTCCATAGCTTTGATCAACCTCTGTGTCTTGGGGCGGGGGGGCGACTTCTCCCTGTTCTCTGCACCTGAGCTCCATGTACTTCCAGCTCCGTGTGTCCCAGATGAAAGACACTGTTCCTCCTTCACCCAGCCTGTCTTCCTCCTGCCTCCTCTCCCACTTTGGGTGATGCTGTCCCCACCGAGGCCGTCTCTGTGACCAGAGCCCCAGTGCCATTCCTATTCATTCCCCTCTCCCAGGCTCCTGTCTCATGAGTCACAGCAGATTTGACTGGAAGATAATTCACAGCACATACTCATTCATTCCTCTTAGACACGTTTCTCAAATCTGACTTTCTACTCCCACTCCCGTTGACGTTCTCCGGTTACCTCGTCACCTTTTGCCTCCACTATTGCACCCATCCATGGGACTTCCCTAGTGGTCCAGTAGTTAGGACTGTGAGCTCCACTGTAGGGGTCTCAGGTTCCATCCTTGGTGGGGGAACTAAGATCCCATGTGCCACCTGGCTGAAAAAACACTCCAAAAATGATCACGCCCATCCAACCACATCCATCCTCCAATCTGTTGTCACCGTGATTTGTTTAAAATGGAAGTTCTTAAAACCTCCGTGGTTTTCTGATGCTCTCCGGTGTCAAGCCCAAACTCCCTGCATCCTTAATATGAATCCTAGAGTGATCACACTCCCCCACACCGTCTTGCCCTGACAGGCTTCTGCAGCACCTCTGCTGGGAGGTCTGGAACACATGCCCACACTCCAGGCCAAGTTGTACTTCCAACCTTTTCCCACGTCACTACCCCCCTGAAAATCCAAGTATTTTAATTTCTGCCAAAGTCTCTTTTCTCTCAACTCTCTTGCTGACAGATTGTTTTTCCACTCTTCAAAACTTAACTCAAAAATCTTGCCCTCTAAGGGATAGTTAGGAAGTTTGGGATGGACACACCGCTCTATTTAAAATGGATAACCAACAGGGACCTCCTGTACAGCACAGGGAACTCTGCTCAATGGTATGTGGCAGCCTGGATGGGAGGGGAGGTTGGGGGGAAATGGACACGTGCATATGTATGGCTGAGTCCTTTTGCTGTTCACCTGAAACTATCAACATTGCTTGTTAATCGGCTATATCCCAGTACAAAATAAAAAGTTAAGAAAAAGAAAAGATCCTTGCCTTCTGCAAAGCTTCTTTGCATTGTCCCAGGCTGCTTGCTTACCGCTGTGCTCACCAGCTGGAGCTTCTTCAGCACTTTGGAGATGCTCAGTCCAGTTTCCTGAAAGTGTGAGTGTCACAGGCAGAACCAGGCTGATAGAGCAAATCCATAGGCATTATGGGTGAGCCAAGTTCTGTGCATACTCTTGCAGGAAGATGTTGCTATTAATATTTGAAAGATGATTTCTTCCACTCAGGTCAATTTCTTTTTCTTCTTTTGCCTGCATGTGGTTTCTCTTTGTTGAGGTGCCTGGGCTTTCCCTAGTTGTGGCGCATGGGCTGAGTTGCCTAAGGCACGTGGGATCTTAGTTCCCAGACCAGGGATGGAACTCATGTCCCCTGCATTGGGAGGCCGATTCTCAACCACTGGACCACTTGGGAAGTCCCAGGCGAATTTCTAAATGGCAATTTTCATTAGATTTAGCATTAGTTCTAGGTAGATAGGTGTAGGCCACGAAGACCAGAGCCTTCTCTTCTGAAAATTGTACCTATTTGGTTTGCTGTGGCTAAGTGAAATTTTTTTTTTTATTTATTTAAAGTGAAATTTTTATCAATAATGAGGACTTGATGGTCATTTTCAGGATGCTTCAAATCTCTCTTTTGTAAAATAAGTGAGTCAGTGAAAAGATTTTTGGAAAATCTATCCTAAGTGTGGTGCTTTGGGGTACAGCGAAAGAGCTGGCCATTCTCCAGGTACTCACAGATGCACCGGAAGTTGAACACAAGAGAATGGGATCTGACACTGCAAGGCTGGCTGTGGTTACCTGTGAGGTGGCGGCTACACACACTAGCTGTTGTGGGAGACCAGAGACAGGTCAGGCCGATTCAGGCTCAAGCAGAGAGAGGACAGGCTGGACTCACTGGAGAGGCAGCCGTCGTCAAAAATTACGAAATCTTATGGACCCCGAGGGGGAAAGAGAGTGGGGGATGAATTGGGAGATTCGGATTGACATATATACCCTACTGATACTATGCATAACATAGGTAGCTAATCAGAACCTGTTGTATAGAGCAGGGAACTCTCTTCAGTGCCCTGTGGTGACC
Organism: Giraffa tippelskirchi; assembly: GCF_054371585.1. NCBI lineage: Eukaryota > Metazoa > Chordata > Mammalia > Artiodactyla > Giraffidae > Giraffa > Giraffa tippelskirchi. The sequence continues at coordinate 158,332,785 of NC_137282.1, forward strand.
TAAATGGGAAGGAGATCCAAAAAAGAGGGGATATGTGTATACCTATGGGCTTTCCTGGTGGTTCAGACAGTGAAGAATCCACCTGCAATGCAGGAGATCCGGGTTCGATCCCTGGGTTGGGAAGATCCCCTGGAGGAGGGCATGGCAATCCACTCCAGTATTCTTGTCGAGAGAATCCCATGGACAGAGGAGCCTGGTGGGCTACAGTCCATGGTGGCAAAGAGTCGGATACAACTTGGTGACTAACACTTCACTTCACTTCGTGTATACGTATAGGTGATTCACTTTGCTGTACAGCAGAAACTAACACAGCATTGCAAACAACTACACTCCAATAAAAACTCAAAAAAAAAAAAAACGTAATAAATAATAACTGGAGAAATTTGTGAACAAAAATTTAAAAACTCTCACAATGGGTAAGAAATGAAACTTTTGAACTGGAAGTAAAGGAGGAGAAAAGCGAGCAGGAGAGGTAAAGTCTGATCAATGGTCTGAAGCAAGAACAAACATGTTTTCTGCAGAGAACAGTGGAAAGGGCAGCCTGCATAAGGGGCGGGTGGGGATGTTGCCAAGGAGGATCTTTGTAGGAAAGGGACAGAGAAGACTGAGGGTCAGGCTGAGAGATGGGGACACAATTGAGTTTTTTTCAGTTTGGCGGTGACAGCTTTGAGCCAAGAACTGAAGGGTGACAGTGCAGAGCAACGCGTTCCTTCCCCAAGTTTTCCATGAGTGAGGTCTTGGGGCAATACTGTTCCTTGCCTGCATGCACAAGGTCTCAGGGAAGGACGGGCTTCATTTACATTTGGAGTTTGCTTTGCAGGTAATGGGGGATTTGACATCCTGACCCCTGGGAGTTCACATCCTCAACCACTCCAGACTGGTCAAGGCAATTCCATTAGCATATCTGTTCTCTGTGACAGATTATTTTTAGCAGCCCATTGCCCGATCCATTCAAATAATGCACCTGTTAGATGGGAATCTAGATCTGGCAACCACACAAGCTAATTTCAAGAGCGCCAAGTCAGGTTGTACCCTGAACTAGATGACATGACAGCAGATCTATTGATCTGAAGCTCATGATAGCTGCTTTGAAAAGTTGGTAACATGAAGGTGTTTCTATTCATCTGGATATTTTAGTTTAATTGGATTTGTGAAAATAATCAGATACAAAAGAACATTCTTTCCACTCTCCTCTGCTCCCTTCTCCCTTCTTTATTTCCTATAGCAGGATAGTTTTAAAAAGTATTTCATTTTGTTATTTTCAATTGGAGTTTAGTTGTTTTACAATGCTGTGTTAGTTTCTGCTGTACAATGGAGTGAATCAGCTCTGGTGGTGGTGGTTTAGTTGCTAAGTCGTGTCCGACTCTTGCAACCCCGTGGTCTGTAGCCTTCCAGGCTCCTCTGTCCATGGGATTCTACAGGCAAGAATACTGGAGTGGATTGTCATTTCCTTCTCCAGGGAATCTTCCTGACCCAGGAATTGGACCTAGGTCTCTTGCATTGCAGACAAAGTCTTTACCAACTGAGCTACAAGGGAAGTTCAAGGCAATCAGCTCTATGCATACATATATTCCCTCCCTTTCGGACCTCCTCCTTCCCACCCCACCTCATCCCATCCCTCTAGGTCATCACAGAGCATGGAGCTGAGCTCCCTTTCCTAAAGAGCAGCTTCCCATGAGCTATCTGTTTTATGCATGGTAGCGTATTTATGCCAAACCTCATCTCCTTAGTCATCGCGGCTTCCCCTCCCCTCTCTGTGTCTACATGTCTGTCTAGCAATATATTTTAAATGCTCCATCTTGGGTCTGGAGTCTCGGTGGTAGAAAAAACAAGTACAGTTTCCTGCCTCTATTAAATGTATATTTCAGAAAGGAAAATAGGTAAGTAACAAGTAAACAAGTTAAAAAATAATTTGGTTGCATAAGGTGATGCGTGCTGGGAAGAAGGGAAGGAAGGATTAGAGGGTGACTGGGCGTGGACTAGAAAATCACACTAAGGAGTAACATCTGAGCAGAAACCTGAACTGAGAATGGGCATTTGAGCAAATACCAAAGTAGAGAGCTTGGCAGGAAGAGGTGGCAAAGAGCAAAGTTTGGTCCAGGAGGAGCAAGAAGGCCAGTGTGCCTGGGGCAGAGTGGTGAAGGAACAGCAGGGTGGGAGGAGAGGAAGCAGCCAGTAGCTGCTTCTCTAGGGACTTGTCGGCTACAATAGGAGCCCTGAATTTTATTCTGTGTGCAGTGGGAAACTGTTGGAGTTGTGCAGGGAAGCAAGGGGATCTGATCTACAGTCTAAAAAGATTATGCAAGCTGCTCCACGGAGAATATTCTTGTTGAGAAGAAAGAAGGAGGTTGGAGAGCAGCTGCTGGGCTCTTGGAAGCACACACGGAGGCTATTGGGGGCTGAGCGTGGAGGTGGTGGTGAAGTGGTGAAAGATTCTGAAGCCCAGTACGTGTTTTAAGAGACTGTCAGAGGATTTGATAAAGGATCGGATGAGGAGCAAGACGGAAAGAGGGGAGTCAAGGGTGACTTGTGGGTGGAAGGTTTGAACAACAGGGTGATTTGTGGGTCATTTTCTGAAATGGGGAAATGAGGGGAGGAGGTAGTTTAGATTGGGAAATTGAGAACTCTGTTTTGATCATTTGAAGTGAAGACATTGAGCATTAGATGGGTATGGACAGAGTAGGCTGCAATTGAGGTGAAAGATCAGAGCTGGAGAAACACTTTGGGAGTTACCAGCGTGACTCACCAGTAGACAGGGCATTAAAGTCGTGGGTCAGGAAGAGGTCACCTGGGGAGGGGCGTGTTCACCTGGAGACTGGGGCTGAGCTCAAGGGCACTCTGATATTTAATGGGCAGCCTGAGAATAGGCTACCCGATGTGAAGAGTTGACTCATTGGAAAAGACCCTGATGCTGGGAAAGACTGAGGGCAGCAGGGGAAGGGGGTGACAGAGGGTGAGATGGTTGGATGGCATCACCGACTTGATGGATGTGAGTTTTAGCAAGCTCTGGGAGGTGGTGAAAGACAAGGAAGCCTGGTGGGCTGCAGTCCACGGGGTCGCAGGGAGTCAGAGATGACTGAGTGACTGAACAACAATGAGAATGGGAAGCCAGCAAGGAAGACTGAGAAGGAATAGCCGACAAAAGAGGAGAAAACTCAGACGTGGGTGGTGTCCTGAAAACCATAATGTTTTAAGAAAGAGCAGGTGGTCAACTGTGTTGACTCCTGTTGAGGCATCCAGTAGAATCAGGATGGAAAGCTGACCACTAGATTTGACACGATGACCTTAACAAGAGCAGTGACAGCTGAATGGTGGGGAGAAAATTCTGAATAAAATGAGTTAAAGAAAAAATGGGAGGGAAAGAAGTGGAGACACACAGTACAGAGACTCAAATTTTGCTGTAAAAGGAAGGAAAATATGGGAATGTGGGGTGAAAGATGAATTTTTTTAAGGAAAAAAATGAGGTATATGGATGGAAATGGTGTAGAAGAAAGGATGAAAGATAAATTAAAAGAAAGAAGAGATAATAGGAGTTACTAAGCCCTTAATAGGCAAGGAATTACTGACTCAAGAGACCAAGGGATCAATTGACCTTGTGTATGTGTGCAAAGTTGCTTAAGTTGTGTCCAACTCTTTGTGACACTATGGACTCTAGCCTGCCAGGGTTCTCAGTCCATGGGCTTCTCCAGGCAAGAATACTGGAGTGGGTTGCCATGCCCTCCTCCAGGGGATCTTCCAGACCAGGGGATCAAACCCATGTCTCTTATATCTCCTGCATTGGGAGATGGGTTCCTCACCAATAGTGCCACCTGGGAAGCCCAATCAACTGACCTTAGAAGGTAGGAAATAAGGAAAAGTGAGTTAAGGCTGTAGGAATATGACTCTGATGGGAACAAGGCAGGAGGAGAAGGGGATGACAGAGGATGAGATGGTTGGATGGCATCACTGACTCAATGGACATGAGTTTGAATAAACTCGGGGAGTTGGTGATGGACAGGGAGGCCTGGTGTGCTGCAGTCCGTGGGGTCGCAGAGAGTCAGACACGACTGAGCGACTGAACTGAACTGAATATTGGTAGAATTGGGTTGTGGGGAAGCTAGTTGAATCTCTTCTTATTGTTTCTATTTTCTGTAGGAGATAAAGAAGTGTCAGAGTGAGTGGGAAGGTGTGGCGTCTTTTAGAATTTTAGGAAGTGAGGAAACGGGGGTGAGACAGTCATTTTGGAGAATGAAAAATCGAGTTGACTGGGCAGCTAATGTTAGGAAGTTTTCAAAAGTCACTTGAGCTTTTTGTGCATAAATTTTTAAGCTATAATCTAAATTAAAGATGAAACCTGCTAGGACCGCTGTGTGCTCCCCTCTGGTCATGTTCAGCTGGAGGGCAGATGCTAAGCAGATGGGGGGCTTGGGTTTCACCAGATTTTGGAGTTTTGCCAAGTGAGTTCTAAAAGGGGGAGGGAGAAAGAAAGGGATCGAGGATGTGTGTGAATGGGGGAATATTCAGACGGATGTGAATTCTAAACAGGGTTAGGAGGAAAATGTACACCTTGTGAGGCTGGTGGCTATGAAGACAATTTGGGGGAGTACACAGACTTGGGTCATTGTGGGTCTAGGAACTGTAGACTTTTCTTCTTACCATCTGTCCAGTTATCTCTTCCTTCCCTCATGCCTCCATGTAAGATCTCTGAATTTCTAATACCTAGGTCATTTCCTCCATGAAATCCATCCTATAACTAGGCTCTTAAATGATGTCCCCTTTCCTGGATTCCTATTGCATCGTATTATGTGTATTTGACTTGAATCTATTTACGAATAACTAGCAAAGACTTGTAACCAAGAGCTTGTTACAAGTACTGAGAAGGTAAATGTGAACACACGCTGATGTGTACCTGGACCTCACGCTGCACGGTCTGTTATAGAGACACATGGTACAGACTACAGGCACACTGTGTTGCACAAGACCTAACAATCCTGAAAAATCTCAGATGGGATGAATATTTCTTTACAGCTAGATGGTAAGCCTCCAGGAAGCAGACGGTTGCGCCGCACCAACAACGGCTCAGTAAACACTGTGTCCTTGGAGAGTTGGCGTTTTCTTCACCTCGAGGACGTTCCTTGCAAGGGTCTGCAGGAAAAGAAGTGAGCAGGAAAATGGCAGTAGGAAAAGTTTTCTTGGAGCCCATGAGTTTATATCCAAGTTTGGGAAAGCTTGGAATAGTTATCGAATGATCATGTCAAGAAAACTTGGTTGCTTCCTTGCACAATAATCCATTGTGTTTGTCCCACAGTTTGTTAGGACCATATGTCCCTGGCAACCCATAATCTATGTCCTGCATGTCCCTTTCAACATTTAAATTACCTTGAAAGGCTAAGGTGTGTGTGTGACAATCAAATCTAAGTGGGAAGAAAAGAACTTGTGGTCTTATCCCGGATTGTTGGAAGACTCAGCACTTAAATGGATATTTACCAACTAGTGACCACACATTCAAATCAAAGAGAGCTTTCTCTTTCACCAGATGTGTGCATTTATCAAGAACTTTCTGCTAATTATTCAAAGAAGTCCTAGAACAGCACTCGTGTGCCCTCTTCAAGGAACGCCCACGTATGCAATACACACTCATAATCACTTACAGATAAGCCAGCCAGATGGGTTCATTGTTTTACATGATGTTACATAATTCTGTCAATGATTAAGACCCATTTCAGCACATAACTCAATATCAGTTCAGTTTAGTCATTTAGTCATGTCCGACTCTTTGCGATCCCATGGACTGCAGCATGCCAGGCCTCCCTGTCCATCACCAACTCCCTGAGTCTACCCAAACCCATGTCCATCGAGTCAGTGATGCCATCCAGCCATCTCATCCTCTGTCGTCCCCTTCTCTTCCTGCCTTCAATCTTTCCCAGCATCAGGGTCTTTTCCAATGAGTCAGCTCTTCGCATCAGGTGGCCAAAGTATTGGAGTTTCAGCTTCAACATCAGTCCTTCTAATGAACACCCAGGACTGATTTCCTTTAGGATGCACTGGTTGGATCTCCTTGCAGTCCAAGGGACTCTCAAGAGTCTTCTCCAACACCATAGTTGAAAAGCATCAATTCTTATGTGCTCAACTTTCTTTATAGTCCAACTCTCACATCCATACATGACCACTGGAAAAACCATAGCTTTGACTAGACTGACCTTTGTTGGCAAAGTAATGTCAATTCAATAAAGTAATTCAATATAGGAAGTTTAAATATAAACCCAGCATTTTAGTTATGAAAGTTTATGAACTACAGTGATATGAACTAGAGGTTGTGAACTAGAGCGATACAGTAGATTCCAAGTGACGGGACTCGGAACACTTTTATTGCTTTGCACCAAGGGCAACTAATTGGGAATAACTGGTGTTATTTTTTGTACAAACAGAGCATCTGTGTCTGGAGTTGGGTTTTGGAAGAGAGCAGTTAGTGCCAATGTTGGTGATGTGTCTGAGTTCCAGGGTGTGGAAAGTCATCTTACATCATGGGAATTGGAGATTGATTTTACTTTCGATATGGGCCATTATTTTTTTTCCCACTTTGACCTGCTTTCTAGTAATTGTCCTGGGGATATTTTGGGTGTAGAAGTTTTCTAAGCTGGTAAGTAAGGGCTCTTTCATTATGGGTTTTTGTTTTGTTTTTTTGGCTTGTGGAACATACTTCTGAGTATAGTCTACGAAAGTGAATTATAAACCCACTTACTGTGTATCTCTTATTGACTATGAAGCATATGAAAGAAAAGGAGGCGTTTTAAGCTTATTTTACATCCTTCAAAGGTGGAACTGAGATCAGTCAAAGCAAGCTGTGGGCAAGAAGATTTTAATTCATAATAAAAAAGAACTTTCTAGCACTCAGAAAACAGAAAATGGAATAGTACTTTCCTAGCAGCATCTTTGTGCAAAGTCTTCTTCTAAGCTGGAAATCTATGAGCTTATGTTTCTCACACTGGCTTGTGCTTCAAAGGAGCTAATTCAGAACAGAACCCAAAGTGACCTTGCCAGACACCCATCCTGAAAATGTGGGTAGTGCTTGGGTGTGGCTGGCATTGATTGGACAATGTGGCTAAGTCTTGTGACCACTCTGGGATGTCATGGGGTGAGTGAGTAGTAGGTACTTAGAATGGTGAGAAATTGGAAGGGCTGGTCACTGGGTGATAGGCACTGATATGAGATGCATATTTTCTAGAATCAGAAAGTGGGAGTGCTGAGAAATCATGAATATTACCTATATTACCATTAGTCGCCTAACTCCCCTCTAAAAGGCAAGATCTTAAGTAAAACTGAAAGATCCACTTGGCTTGAGAGTGTGTCCAGTCTGAGGTGCCAGGCAGCCTTTGCCAGGAGGGATGAGACCAGCCAAAATTGAAGTCCATCTGGATCAAAACCGTGATGATCATAAAACCCAGCAAGAGACAGAGTATGCTTGGTGGCCTTGTGATCCCTCTCTGCTAGACTCTGTTTTCTTTTTTCTTAATTAAAAATTTTTTTGAATTTTATTTATTATTAAATTAAAAAAAAGTTTATCTACTTTTGGCTGCATGGGCTTTCTCTATTGTGGCGAGGGGGGCTGCTATAGTTGTGGGGTGTGGGCTTCTCATTGTCGTGGCTTCTCTTGTTGCTGCACATGGGCTCAGCTGCTCTGAGGCATGTGGGATCTTCCCGGACTAGGGATTGAACCCCTCATGTCCACATTCTTTACCACTGGACCACCAGGGAAGTCTTTTTTTTTTTTTTTTTAATTTTAAAATTAGGTTTTTTTTTTTTGAGTGTAACTGCTTCACACTATGTTAGTTTCTGCTGTACAGCAAAGTGAATTAGCTATATATCTACATATACACATATATACATCCCCTCCCTCTTTGACCTCCCTCCTATTCGGTCCGTGTAGATCATCCCAGAGCACCGAGCTGAGCTCCCTGTGCTATGCGGCAGCTTCCCACTAGCTCTCTGTTTTACACATGGTAGTATCTATATTAGACTTTGCTTTCTTTCTCCACTACTGGCAGCTAGTGGCACAGAGAGGTGGGTAAGAAAAAAACCTGAATATTTATTGAAAGTCTGTTGTGTACTTTACGTGCTTTACGCATGCTAACTCACTTTGTTCTTAGGATCATTTTTTCTGGGTAGATTGTTACTATACTCATGTAGCAAAGGAGGAAGCTGAGTCTCAGGAAGACTAGTTGCGATCCAAGCCGGTTATTTCATGACATTGTGCTGGATAAGAGAAGGAGGAAGGTTGATGATGGGAGATATAATACATTACCTATAGGAAAATCATACATTAAGCATTATTCATTTTATTAACTGTATTGCTATAATGGTATAAAGTTGTCACAGTTATAATTCCATGCTCTGACATTCAGAATTCCTAGTAAAGAATGTCTTTTTCTAAACTGAATTTTCAATGACCATCTTGGTAAGCTTTTTCCTTTTGCTTCTCTGGTTAAATCCTGGATACACTTTATCATCCTTGAACTTTTAACTCCCAGTCTGAGCTTCTGCATGTCCACCTGCGCCTGTTATCAGACTTCTCATCATGAAAAAGGCTAGGTCAGACTTTATCGAGCATCTCTCCTTCATTTTTAGTGCTCCACCCAATTCCACTCTTATCTCTATCTGGAGTCTTATTTTGAGTTACTCCCTTCTCACCACCAGCTCCCCTTTGTTTCACCAGTCCTCGTTCCTGACCTCTGCTTCATCCCCTTTTCCATTCACTGTTGACACATCACCTTCCATTTAATGACTAGTTTAAACATCTAAAAAGCTAGTGCATCTCCAGATAGCTTTTTATTATTTTTTGACTTTAATTCTGTTTTCTTAAAAATGATATTTTTATTGGAATATAATTGCTTTACAGTGTTGTGTTAGTTTTTGTTCTAGAATGAAGTGAATACCTGTATGTATACATATATCTTCCCTCTTGAGCCTCCCTCCCCACCCCCATCCCACCCCTCTAGGTTCCCAGAGCACCGAGCTGAGCTCCCTGTGCTATACAGCAGCTTCCCACTAGCCATCTATTTTACACATGGAAGTGTATATATTTGGAATGTATTTGGAAATTTGGAAAACAGCAGTTTTGCAAAACTCAGCAGAAATTTGGAGAACAGAGAATCTGGAAAACTCAGCAGTGGCCACAGAACCAGAAAAGGTTAGTTTTCATTCCAATCCCAAAGAAAGGCAATGCCAAAGAATGTTCAAACTACCACACAATTGCACTCATCTTACACGCTAGCAAAGTAATGCTCAAAATTCTCCAAGACAGGCTTCAACAGTACGTGAACTGAGAACTTCCAGATGTTCAAGCTGGATTTAGAAAAGGCAGAGGAACCAGAGATCAAATTGCCAACATCCACTGGGTCATAGAAAAAGCAAGAGAGTTCCAGAAAAACATCTACTTCTGCTTTATTGACTATGCCAAAGCCATTGACTATGTGGATCACAACAAACTGTGGAAAATTCTTAAAGAGATGGGAACCTGACCACCTGACTTGCCTCCTGAGAAATCTGTATGCAGGTCAAGAAGCAACAGTTAGAACTGGACATGGAAGAACAGACTGGTTCCAAACTGGGAAAGGAGTATGACAAGACTGTATACTGTTGCCCTGCTTATATGCAGAGTACATCATGGGAAATGCCAGGCTGGATGAGAAACGCTGGGCTGGATGAAGCACAAGCTGGAATCCAGATTGCTGGGAGAAATATCAATAACCTCAGATATGCAGATGACACCACCCTTATGGCAGAAAGCAAAGAAGAACTAAAGAACCTCCTGATTAAAGTGAAAAGGAGAGTGAAAAAGCTGGCTTAAAACTCAACATTCAAAAAACTAAGATCATGGCATCCAGCCCCATCACTTCATAGCAAATAGATGGGGAAACAGTGGAAACAGTGATTGATTTTATTTTTTTGGGCTCCAAAATCACTGCAGATGGTGACTGCAGCCATGAAATTAAAAGACACTCGCTCCTTGGAAGAAAAGTTATGACCAACCTAGACAGCATATAAAAAAGCAGAGACATTACTTTGCCAACAAAGGTCTGTCTAGTCAAATCTATGGTTTTTCAATAGTCATGTATGGATGTGAGAGTTGGGCTATAAAGAAAGCTGAGCACTGATGAATTGATGCTTTTGAACTGTGGTGTTGGAGAAGACTCTTGAGAGTCCCTTGGAGAGCAAGGACATCCAAGCAGTCCATCCTAAAGGAAATCAGTCCTGAATATTCATTGGAAGGACTGATGCTGAAGCTGAAATCCAATACTTTGGCCACCTGATATGACTCATTGGAAAAGACCTGATGCTGGGAAAGATTGAAGGCAAGGGGAGAAGGGGATGACAGGGGATGAGATGGTTGAATGGCATCACCAACTCGATGATGAGTTTGAGCAAGCTCTGGGAGTTGGTGATGGACAGGGAAGCCTGGCGTGCTGCAGTCCATGGGGTCGCAAGGAGTCAGACACAACTGAGTGACTAACACTTTTACTTCACCTTGTATGTATGTCAATGCTACTCTAGCAAAATGGTCCTGCTGGACCTGTTTGCAGAGCAGGAATAGAGATGCAGACATAGAGAATGGACTTGCAGACATGGGCAAGAGGGGAAGGGAAGGGTGGGATGAATTGAGAGAGTAGCATTAATAAGTTATAGCTTTTTAAAGTCCCTAGAAACAGAACATGCAGGTTTAAATGAAATATAGTGTATTTATGGCATCATCTACTTTAGTTTCCTTGACCTCATCTCAGTATCATATGGATGGTTTTTTTTTTTTTTTTTTGGTTGCACCGGGTGGCATGCAGAGCTTCCCCAACCAGGGACTGAACTGTTCCCCTGCAGTGAAGGCACGGAGTCTTAACCACTGGACCACCGGGGAAGCCCGCATCTGGGTGATTCTTTACATCTCTTCAGATTTTTTTGTGTGTAATGTGCATCTTTGTCCACATTATTTGGCCACCTTTCTTTTTCCTCTAGCATGCTAACATAATCTCTTACAATGTAGTTTCTAGGACTTGCATAATTTTTCCCGTATATATTTAGCATTTTAAAATTTAACCAGCCTATTATTTGGTACATTTAGGTTACTTCCCAGTTTTTCTTACTATAAATCACCCCATGAACATCTTTGTGGCTAAATCATAGTACATTTCTCTGGTTACTTTCTTATGGCAAATTCATAGAAGTGGAATTGCTGAGTCTATCTTGAAAAAGTTTGCCTAAATTACTATTTGGAAAGGTTATCTGTTTGTCATTGTAGAGGAAGTATTGTCAAGGTTCCTGTAAATAATATAAGAAGAATTATATCATCACTTCTAACCCACACTAATTGCTCATGTAATATTCAGTAAACCAAAAAACTTTTATCACTCTCAACTGATTCATATATAAACTTAAGACAATGGATTAGAGCCCTAAGGTATTCCTCCATGTGTCTTTCTTTTATGCTGATTTCACATAGTGGGAATAACTGCATTCCTGAATCTTCTCTTTGTTGCTGTTGTTCAGTTGCTAAGTCGTGTCTGACACTTAGCAACCCCACAGACTGTAGCACAAGAGGCTCCTCTGTCCTTCATTATCTCCTGGAGTTTGCGCAAACTCATGGCCGTTGAGTTGGTGATGCTATCTAATCATCTCACCCTCTGTCGCCGCCCCCCCCCCCCCCCCGCCCTCAATCTTTCTCAGCATCAGGGTTCCAGTGAGTCAGCTCTTCGCTTTAGGTGGCCAAAGTATTGGAGCCTCAGTTTCAGCATCAGTCTTTCCAGTGAATATTCAAGGTTGATTTCTTTTAGGATGGACTGGTTTGATCTTGCAGTCTGGGCTTCACAAAAGGCAATTTAGAAAGCCAACCCTTAAAACAGTGAAGTGGCTGAAACAAAGGCACAAATTTTCTTGAAATCTTGTCTTAGGAGAAAGAAAAGAGTTACTACTATTTTCACTTTCACGTTGGCCTCTAAAAATCCTTTGTTATTGTTCAGTCACTAAGTCATGTCTGACTTTTTGTGACCCCATGGACTACAGCATGCCAAGTACTAAATATTCTTACTGGTGCTAAATATTTAGCAAAATGGCTTTTGATCTTGTCCATGTTTAAGTGAGTGATGTCACTCATGGCTCTTATTATCTTTCTCATTGATGGGTTATCATCATTCTCCAGATGAAGAAACAAAGGATGCAGAAAGCTGGCGACCTGCTCAGCTTTAGAAGGTGAATCAGAGGTTAGGAAGGAACGTACTAGACTTCCCCTCATGAAGCTAGCATAAAGAAGGCTCTGCCTTGGAATACTGTTTTGGGTCTATCCAAGGGGGTTATGGGAACTAGTAGACTGAATTCTTTCAAAACACTCTCCTCCAACAGGGCCCTGGGGCCAGACACTCTTTCCCAGATCTTATGTGGAGTCTCTGACTCTTTTTCTTACTTCTGGCAATCGGCATTTGGGTCATCAAGATATCCGTGCAAAAGGATGAACCTGGCAAATGTACCGATGAACTCAGACATCACTGATAAAAACAAGAGTTGAATACAGTGATGAAACAGCAGCACCAAGGACAGTTTGGCTTACTTAAAATTTTTGTGGGGCAAGAGCTATGTGGAGGTTCCATGCGGGCAGCATCCAGAATGGGAGGTGGCTCAGGGCTTGATGTGTGTTTGCTAAACGCCGGATTCTGGAGGTACAAGGATAAGTAAGCCACAAGACTTTCCCTCAAGCAACTCGCAGTCCAGCAGAGGAGACTGACACAAAAGCAAACACAGCAGCAAAATCATAAATCGAAATTTATACAAACACTCAAGCAGCGAGGAGGAGGGAGAGATTAACTTGAAAGCTCTACTAGAATAAAACCCAAAAGTCCGCTGCATCTGATTTCGGGTCCAAGTCCCTTTCGGAGCAGATGGACTCCTGAACTTTTCTCTGACGTGAACTTGCATGTCTCAGAGCCTATATGGTTTCATTATAAAATGGAATGTATATACATTAAAATCACTTCCGATAATTCGAACCATTAAATTACCTAACAGCCTCCACCCTGCTCCCTTCTGAGCAAAGTAAAAAAAAGTCACAGTGGATTGAAGAGTCATTTGTTTCCAACCAATTGACACTTCATTATTTTCCACTGGGAGTGAATGTGCAACTCCTTGTGATTATTCAGAGCTTGTTACACAGAACAAGAAGAGGTTGCATTAGAACTATCACAATTTGTAATTATCCTTCAATTTAAAATAAAATAAAAAACAAAGAAAGAGCAGACTCTTCTAGAGTGGAAAAAATGCAGAAATACAGCAGGGATGGAGTCTCCTTGTCTCAGGAAATGAAGTAAGAGAGTGAGATGCGCTTACCAGAATATTTATGGCCAAACGGACTTGAATACTATGTAAATGAAGTTTTGAGATTTTGTATGTTATGTAGATTGAGTTAGTTCTCCAGTTTCTAAATTCTATTTTTTTGGGGGGGGGTGATTATAAGTCTTCTTTTCCTTTTTAATTTATTTTTAATTGGAAGATAAGTGCTTGACAATGCTGTGTTGGTTTCTGCCATAGGAGAAGGTGAATCAGCCATAAGGATACAAATGCCCCTCCCTCTTGAACCTCCCTCCCACCTCCTGCCCCACCCTGCCCACCACTCTAGCTTGTCACAGAGTCTAAATTCTGTGACAGTGAGTTTCAGAGTATCAGATTTCTGTGTAACGAGGTGTGTATGTGAGAGCTACATATACAAATCCACTTCCTAACTATGTCCTAAATGACTTGTGACATTTAGGGGAACTCTATGGGGAGATTAATACTAGAAAACCTTCTTATCTTTGTAGAAGAAAAACATTATATGCTGTCAATCATCATCATGTTTTTCTTGTAGAAAATAGTTGGAGAAATCGAAGGTTGAGAGCCACAGATGTTCTCTATATTAAAACTCTCAGTCACCAGTTGTACTGGGGGGACTTTCCTGGTGATCCAGTGGTTAAGAATCTGCCTGCCAATGCAGAGGACACAAGGTTCGATTCCTGGTCAAGGAAGTAAGATTTCAAATACCCTGGAGGAACTAAGCCTGCATACTGCAACTACTAAGCTGGCACACATGCTCCCGTGCCGCAATGAAATATTACACATGACACAACAAAGATCCTGCGTGCCACAGCTAAGCCCTGATGCAGCCAAATAAAAAAAAAAAAAATAGAGTTGTACTGAGAAAATTTGTCTGCCGACAGAATCCACATTGTTGAGAAGGTGGCAGGCACGATTTGCATTTGTAAAGAACTCCATAATCCTTCTGATGTTTATCCAGCTTAATAACGTTTCAGATATTTAGAGATTTTTCTGATTCTTTTACTGTGCCAGGTATAAAGGAATTAACTTCTTGATGGTTGGAATATTCTTCAAATAAGCACTTTTACTATCAAACTACGCAAAAGATGTTGAAAAATGAGTGAGAAAGGAATCAGATCTACATTTAGAAATAAATGTATGAATTTAAAGGAAAAATAAAAACCAAGAACACTGCTCTGTGTCTTAGCTTAGAAATATTTCTCTTTTGTTTTAAAATGTATTTATTCATTTAGCTTGGCTGTGCTGGGTCTTCGTTGCTGCTCAGGTTTTTCTCTAGTTGCGGGAAACGGGGGCTACTCTGGAGTTGCGGTGCGTGGGCTTCTCATTGCAGTAGCTTCTCTTGTTGCTCTTGCTGCAGAGCACGTGCTCTAGGGGGCATGGGTTGTGGTGTGTGTGAGCCCCCAGGCTCTAGAGCACAGGCTCAATAGTTGTGGCGCACGGGCTTAGTCCCTTTGAGGCATGTGGGGTCCTCCCAGACCTGGGAGGGAACCCAGGTCTCCTGCATTGGCAGGCAGATTCTTCATCTCTGAGCCACCAGGGTAGCCCCTCTCTTTTTTGTACATTGCAGGGGCCTTGAAGACTAACACAATGCAAAATGGCCCATCAACATCTATGGATGTTCTTCTGTCCCAAATGCCATGAAGTTGGTGAGACGTGTTCTGCTAATTCCACCCCAGATTGAAGTGGGGCACGAAAGAGGAAGCAGGCAACTCACCTGGAATCACAAATGAGGCAGTTGTTGGAGCAGGAGAGAGGCTGAGAGCTCCAGAACTTTCCCACACTAACCTTTAGAAGGAAGAAGTCCCCTCATCCTGCTTCCTTGACACCACTCAGACCCGACTGGTTTTTCTCGACTTTTGTTCAGGAAAATATTATTATGCAGATGATGGAATTTGGCTTTTAATATTTCTGGGCAGGGCTCTGGGAAGGAACTCTTGTTCAGCTTTCCCATTTATTTCCTTTTCAGAAATAGAGCCATGTGTAAGAAGACTGGATCCAGGGAAGGCGTCCAGCTCTTCGCTGGTCTTTTTTGAGCACTTCCAGATACCTCCCCTTTCTATTTCTTTTTTTTCTAAAATTTATTTATTTTTAATTGAAGGATGATGCTTTACAATACTGTCTTGGTTTCTGCCATACATCAAGAAGTCACATGCTTTCTGTAGTGGCTTCCCTGGTGGCTCAGACAATAAAGACTCGTCTGTAGTGCAGGAGACCTGGGTTCAATCCCTGGGTCAGGAAGATTCCCTGAAGAAGGAAATAGCAACCCACCTCAGTACTGTTGCCTGGAGAGTCTCATGGACAGAGGGGCCTGGCAGGCTACAGTGCATGGGGTCACAAAGAGTCGGACATGACTAAACAACAATCCTGAAGAATATGGTCCTGTCCTGAGAGAATAAAGTCAGCTGTCACACTGGTCTCAAGAGGAAGACTTCCGCCTCACTAGCAGCCAGTAAAAGATGAACTTAGTTGAGAAGAGTCAAGTGGGTTACTTTGGAGTGTGCCAGCTGGGTGGTGCTCTGGGAGGTCTTGGCTTCTCCTGAGTATTGCTTGCTTTCTTCACCCTTACATACTTTGAACATGTGCATGCTCAGTCACTAAGTTATATCCGACTCTTTGTGACCCCATAGACTGTAGCCTGCCAGGCTCCTCAGTCCATGGAATTCTCCAGGCAAGAATACTGGAGTGAGTTGTCATTTCCTCCTCCTGAGGATCTTCCCAACCCAGGGATCGAACCAGAGTCTCCTGTCTTCCAGGTTGGCAAGCAAATTCTTTGCGAATGAGCCACCTGGGAAGCCCCTACTCATTTAATATGTTCATTCTAGGAATGAAGGAACACTAAGGACAGGTATTAGATGCCACTGAAATAGGTGTACGTTTGAATGAAACACTTCACTTTATTTTACTGTATTACACCCATTTTGGCTTCGGTTTTTATTTTATGTTTGAAATGTAGGATAAGATTGCTCCCGTTTCAGCTTTTACAGTTACTTCTTTGACCATGTTTGGCTTGGCAGTTAAGAAAAAAAACAGAAGGATTACATTTCAGTGGCACAACACCTAATCCTCAGGCAAATGATTTGTCCACGCTTAATATAAAGTACTTAGGATGTATTGTCTGATGTAAACACCGGTTCTAATAAAATGGTGCCTGAGGTACAGTGCTTTAACGTGTAATACCCTATTTGTGTTGGCCTGTACACGTTGGATATAAAGCCGTTATGATAAAATATATCCTCTTTAGCCTGATAAAAATGAAAATCAGAGTACAGGACTCTCACCAAGACAGAAAAGACACTATAAAACACAAAGACCCCTGTGATATTTGTAGTCGGCAGTGGGGACAAGCCCGTCAGCATCTCTTCAGATGGAAACTACACAGTTGTCTTTTTAAAAAATAATCAAAAGATTTCTTTGTTTATTGGCTGTGCTGGGTCTTCGCTGCTGCTCTGGCTTTCTCTAGTTGCAGTGAGCAGGGCTACCCTTGAGTTGTGGTGTGCGGGCTTCTCTTTGCGGTGGCTTCTCTTGTTGCAGAGCACAGGCTCTAGGCACACGGGCTTCAGTAGTTGCGGCTCCCTGGACTCTAGAGCACAGACTCAGCAGTTGTGGCTCACGGGCTTAGTTGCTCTGCGGCATGTGGGATCTTCCCGGACCAAGAATTGAACTTGTGCCTCCTGCTTTGGCAGGTGGATTCTTCACCACGGAGCCACCTGGGAAGCTGTACCCAGTGGTCTTGGAGAAGCATCAGTTTAATCATTTCAGGTACTTTATTTGAATCTAACTTTGTACCGAATTCAACGACATGTAGAGGCTCTTTTGTGAGGTTTTTATCACTGGGAAAGAGCAGCTGCACGGAAGGAGTAGATTTCAAGCACAAAGAAAGGTTAAAGGAAGCAGATACGATTCCACCTACCCTGGGTAGCAATCTCTGCCTTCAAACATCCAGCTGGTATAACCTTTTTCTCCAGGACCCCGTGCTGCTTAGAAGCACGCGAGGTTAATAATAGCAGGCAAAAATGCGAGGCATTTCAAGACGCAACATTCATCTTGCCGTTTCACTAATGTGGGGATGACAGAAAGTCACTTTCAACCTCCTTTTCTGCTGCTTTTATTACCTGGGTGTTTCGAGACACTCCTCCAGGTACTGGAGAATGATTACTGTTCACAGGGTATTATAAGAAAGATAGGCATATTTGCCATTAGCCTCATCTGATTTAATGCTTATAAATCAGCAAAACCTCCACCTCAGTCCTCTTCTCTTAGTCTCTGAAGAGCAGATGCTCAGTAATAGCCCCATTCACAGTTCATCTGGCGACTCACTTCCCAGATACAGGTGATGGAGAGCCTTCTCTGTAATTGTAGCTTTAGCCAATGGATGAAAAATCACAGGCCCTGAACTAAAGTGACTTGCGTTTTCAGGTTCCTGCTTCCTCCTGACTCACTCTTGACTCCTTAAGGCCTGCAGGAGAGGTGAACTTTGAAATGGGACGCAGCCTTTGGCTTTGGGTTTGCCTTCCTAATTTCTATCTTTCCCAGAAAGAGTCGTTCAAAGGGCAAGTCTTTGAAGGCTGCTTTGGCTTAGATGTTTATTTTGAGGGTGTTTACAAATAGATCAAGTACTTAAATGTAGGAGGTTATCTTTCCACTGACTGAAAATCTGGAAGTAAAACTGAAAACAGGAATGGCAACAAAAGAGGAGGAGGGAAAATGATCCTTTTCTTTCCCTCAGTTTAAGGGAGTTGTTTCATCATCACAGCCCTCTTAGGCACCTGTGCTTATCCTCGATAAAAGCCCCTGAAAGTGAAGTGAAAGCATTTGTCACTTCAGTCGTGTCTGACTCTTTCCAACCCCATGGACTGTAGCCCCACCAGGCTCCTCTGTCCATGGGATTCTCTAGGCATGAATACTGGAGTGGGTTGCCATTCCCTTCTGTGGGGGATCTTCCTGACCCAGAGATCAAACCCAGGTCTCTTGCATTGCAGGCGGATTCTTTACCATCTGAGCCCCCAGGGAAGCCTGAAAGCCACTGAGACAAAGGTGACTATGCACTGATTTCTGTGCCAGGGTGAGTCCTGTGTCCTCCGGCATCGTGAAGGGGGCAGCCCAGTCTGTGAGAGGTCTTTCTGGGCTCCCACTCAGCTGTGCTGGCCCATCAGCCTGGAGCAAGGAGGCCTAAATTCTAATTCACTGATGGAAACTTGGGAAAGAAGGGCTGGCTCTTCCAGGAACTCTTCCTTTAGTGCAGGTCTAGATTTAGAACTCAGAGCCCCGCACTTAGGTGAAGCCAGTAGGTATGCGCTCAGGTATTCAGATCAGACCAGGAACTGTGCTGGAGTATTTCCAGGGCTTTCTCTAACCAGGGGAACTGAAATGTCCTGAAAAGAAGATCCTTTCCTGGTCAGGTTCCCACCCACAGGAATGCGGCTGGAAGCAGATGCCATGTGAGAGGTCGAATTACGATGGGAGTTACAAGGAGAATCAGGAAACCTTTTGGTCTGCTCTTGCGAAAACTTCTCTTCAGTCAAATCTTAAACCGTTTCCTATTCTTCTTTTTTCCATTGTTGGTTCAATGTCCAGTTGTGAAGCTGGGAGATTCTCTTCTGTCACTTTCTGCCCCGCGAGTAGCCACTCATATTTACCCTAGACTTCAAATCTTTTAAAAATAGGTTCCAACGACTTCCCTGGTGGCGCAATCGATAGGAAGCAGCCTGCCAACGCAGGGGGCAGGAGTTCAGTCCCTGGTCCGGGAAGATTCCCACATGCTACGAGCAATTAGGCCCTTGTGCCTCAACTACTGAAGCCCGCTTACCCTACAGCCGGTGCTCCACAACTAGAGAAGCCTCTGCAAGGAAGAATAGACCCCACTTGGCACAGCTCGAGAAAGTCCTTGCAGAAAACAATGAAGACCCAGAATAGCCAAAAATAAAAAATAAAAGAAACAAAAGTGATTTTTAAAAATAAATAAAATTTTAAAAAATGACAGTTAAATAAATAAAATAGGTCCCAAGACTTCATGCAAATTCTCTTGTTGATTTGGAAATTTTGTTATTTGATGTCCATTCCCTCAGTCAAATGAAAGAAGAGGTAGATTTGGTTTACATACCCAGAACTTTCTTTTTTCACTACAAGTGGTATTTTTTTTAAAGTGAAGCTATTCTCTCTGATTTTGAAAAACTCCTTCAGAGGATTATGAAGGGGATTTGGTCTTTAATCCAGGTACCTGAGAGAGTGCCTATTATTAGCATCAAGACCCCTATTATGAGCATTAGGGAAATAGCCACTTGTGTAACTACTCTTTGCCAAAGGGGGCAGGGGAGACAACAGAAACTCGTGTTGAGAGCTCAGAATTCTTTCCTGAGGAAGAAGAAACTGGTTATCCAGAGTATGAAAAATGCGTGAAAAATGCAATCACAAAACTGATAAGATACCTAACTGTACTTACAATTTGGTTATAGATAGAAATGTTCTGGCTGTTGATATTTAAGCTTTCTCAGTTACTTTTAGTCTACGAGAATATAACTTTTGGTTTGAGAGCTCTCAAACGGGTTTCCAATTTCCTTTCTGGGTGACTATACTCTGAGGGCCATGTCTAGTCGGTAGTTCTCTGCTGTTAGTAACTCTTCAGCTGAGTTGTTTATTGTGTTCAGCATCGACGTGGGGGGAGTCAGGCAGGTGCACAGACCGTGGCAGTGTTGTGTGCTGTTTACCGGGATCTGGGCAGCGCAAGCTTTTATAGGAGTGCCGAAAAGACGCTTCTAACAGTCTGGTGGGGACAGGTGGCTGGCAGATCAGGGCAGGTGGCCAGAAAAGACTTCTCAGAGGAGGTGGTATCTAGTTAGACTTTAAGGACAAGCGGGGTTTGGTGAGATGGGCAGGTGGGAGATTTAGGGCCTTGCCAACAGCATGTTATGCGAGGAAACTTGCATTATCTGTTGCTGCCTGGAACTTATCTATCAGGACAATACATCAACATTCGTGAATACCAGCAAAACGAATGAGTGTATGAAATCAACATCTGGTGGAGTTGCGGAGGTTGTGTAGGGCTGCTGAACCTCGTGCTTGTCTCCTGTCACCATGCTGACCCCACGCCAACGCAGGCAGAGGGCCATCAAAGGGGAGCTTGAAATTCTTCACGTGCAACGCAGGTTACAGGACAGTCTGGCCTGAATCCTGCCCCGGAGGCCCCCTGATCCTCTGAAGAAGGTGCACTCGCTGTTCCGACTCAGGCCAGCCATGGAACTTGGCCTCCTTCCGGAGGCCCCCTGATCCTCTGAAGAAGGTGCACTCGCTGTTCCGACTCAGGCCAGCCATGGAACTTGGCCTCCTTCCTAGCAGTCGTAGAGGTTATTTGCACTGGACACCTTTCCAAATGGTCACCTGCTGAAACACCCTCAGGTGCCTTTCAGTAAGATCAGCTGAATATGAAACAAGTATTTCCTGCTGCCCTGCCATTACATGGATCGTGTCGGATAAAATACAGAGACTCCTTTTTTTTTCCCCAGCTGCATGATATCCTTTGGTAGCGGTCACCTCCGTAATAGGAAGCTCTTGAAAGGACCGGAGAAGATGAAAAAGTGCGTCTAGATCTCTCTTTGGAGATGCTCTGTGGTCTTGAACAATTTGTTGAAAGAAGAAGAGGAGCAAGTCAGAAGACAGGGGGAGAGAGGAACTGCAGCGGCCCTGCTCCGAATATAGAAACTTTGGTTTGCTCTCTGGATCTGATTTGGCCTGAGAATGCAGGCATTGGATAAAAATAACAAGTCACCCAGTAGAGGACAGATCTCCGGCTTCTCCCCTGCCCGGGGCTGCACATGCCCAGTGCGTGCCTCTTCAGTGGAGAAGCGCCCAGCCGCGTCCCCCAGCAGAAGGCCCGAGTGAGAAGGGGCCTGTGTTTGATGTATGAGCTCCGGCTCGCCATCGTGAGTCACCCCAGAACTAGCTGCAGGCAAAACAAAAATCTTTTGTGATTAATTAGAAAAACTGGACAATTATGAATTGACTGCACACAGCCAGGGTATGGTAATATAAATAGTAATGACTCTGGCAGAGCCGGCCGAAAGGTCCATGTTTGCGTGGGGTCACTGGAGGAGGGCACATTTTTTAACATGGAATCTGCTGAAATAGGACAATTCCTGATCTTTGATGATCTGAGGGTCTTGGAGATTTCAGCTGACACCTTTGAAAGGGATGCTAGTTGACTTTTCTCCGACACCCCTCCAAACACTGGCTTCTGTGCCAAATCGATTGTTCTTTTCTTTCTTTCTTTTTTTTTTTTTTTAATGTATCTGTTTATTTGGCTGTGCCGGGTGTTAGTTGCAACACGTGAGATCTTTAGTTTTGGCATGTGGAGTCTTAGTTGTGGCATGTGGGATCTAGTTCCCTGACCAGGGATTGAACCCAGGCTCCCTGCATTGGGACCACAGAGTCCTAGCCCCTGGACCACCAGGGAAGTCCCTTTTCTTTCTTTTTTTAAAAGACCCCAGACATATCCTTTTCAGCAGCTCTGTGAAACCGCTCACATCTTTCGCTAACCTCCCTGCCAGCACATGGAGTTGTTGGCTGGTTCCTCTGCCCTTCTGGGGTACTTGCTTCCACTCTTCCACTCTCTGAGGAATGGAACACAGATATCGTTTTTACTCTGAGGCACTTGTTGCTTTAATCTTCAGGGGAAAAGATGAACCACTGTGGATGAACTGTGTTTATCAGGGAAAGGAGAGATCAAAATATCCTAGTGCGTTATCGGATGGAGGTAGTGAAAGACAGGGAGGCCTGGCGTGCTGCAGTCCGTGGGGTCACCAAGAGTCGGACATGACTGAGCGACTGAACGATGACAACAGTGGGATTAATGAGTTATCCTGAGGGACAGAAAGTGGAAGGGTCTTCAAACCACAGAGTTGAGTGAGATTGTTAAATCCCTTTGGGTGTGAACTCTGTATTTTTTTTGCTTGATGTAATCTGCCTTCACTTCCCCCTAACCGTACCCCTGCCCTTCCCACCTCCCCCCCAAAAAACAAACCCTCACACAGAACAAGCACATCTCACGTAGTGAAGCTAAGGAAGATTTCTTTTAAAGGAAGTTCACGATGAAAAATAATTAAACCCTGGCAGTGCCTGCAAAGGTCAAAATACAAATTTTCCCCAGTGATCATTTCTTTTCACCACCAGGGTAAGCAAGTTTCCGTGTGTGGCAGCATTGTGCAGCCAACAACAGGGTCCCAGACCTAAGAGGGAGATGAGAAAATGCCGGAGAAAATGCCATCTCTCTAGGCTCTTTCCCCCAGCACCTACCGCACTTTGATAAAACATCTTCCAGACCTTTGAAACTGGGTATCTGCTGGGCAATTAACTCGCCTTAACACGCATTGTGCGTGGCCAAGTGCCTTTTCTGGCCCTCTGTTTGCACTCCCTGGCGTTCACAGGGCTTTCTATTATTATTCAAGCAGCGCCGCCTCAGTGGTAAACCCATTGACCATTCAATCAGTGCAGTAGCTGCTGCGGATAATTAAAAGTTCTCAACCTCTTGCCCCAAGGCCAGGCTAGAGCCAGTCAGAGAGGAGCCAGGTCTTGGCTGCAGAGGGACCAATCGATCAGCTGATTAACCCTTCTTACTGATTGGTTAGAACTGATTGCATCTCCAGTAAAGAAATCTCTTTGGGCCCTG
Source organism: Giraffa tippelskirchi (assembly GCF_054371585.1). NCBI lineage: Eukaryota > Metazoa > Chordata > Mammalia > Artiodactyla > Giraffidae > Giraffa > Giraffa tippelskirchi. The sequence goes on from NC_137282.1 coordinate 158,355,769, forward strand.
GGGCACAAATGGCAGCCATACATTCAGGGTGACTGTGAGAGCCTCGGTCCTCACTGTCCACACACAGAGAGCAGGGAGGGCGGGGGAGGGCTCCTGGGACGACATTGTCAAGATTTTTATCTCCTCCCTACTGTTCTCCCTGGACTATCTCAGATTTTATTTCTAGAGAGGAAAGCTCTGTTTCAGCTTCAGGAATGATGGAAAAGATTCCTGGCATAGCACTTGTCTACTCCTTAGCTTGTGACTGAAACGGAGGATTCTTTTCAACCACTGTGTCCCCAAGGTCCCCTTGCAGAGTGAACGAGATCAGGAAATACTGGAGACATACCCTTAATCAATGGGTCCTAGAAGATTGCAATTGGACCTCTCTACTCTGACCAGTCTGGCCTCTGCTGTTAGTAAATATTATCTCTGTGTATGGATAAACAACCTATTTTCAGTTGTGCTTACGTGTGGGCATCGTGAGGAAAATAGACTGTATGGGAACAGAGGTATTAGGAAAAAAAAAAAAAAGACAGCCCTGCATGTCTTTGAAGGGAGTAGCTGAGATGCTATCACAGTGGACCATAATGGGCAGCTCTTAAAGGCTGATTTATGCGACTTTGGTAGGGGAGCCCAGCAAGGAGACTCTCCTGTGAAGGTGTTGGCCCTGCAGGTCTCAGGCTTATCATCCTATCTGAGGCAGAAGGGGAGAAAAAAGCTGAATTTTGCAAAGCAAATTCTGCCAGTATTATCTCTGCTTCCATCTTCAAGGAGGCCGAGCTCCCCTGACGTCAAAGGCAGGTGGTGGCAGATACATCAGCAGCTGTCAGGTTGGGAAACACATGTTGTCCAGAATTCTCATGATTTGCCCTTATTTGGAGATACTTACCCATGGAACTGCTAGAACCGAAAATCAGGAGACATTTCCAGGAGGCAAAACATTATTCAGGCTTCACTGTTGGCTCAGTGGTAAAGAATCTGCCTGCCAGTTCAGGAGACGTGGGGTCCATCCCTGACCCAGGAAGATCTCACGTGTGACTGAGCAGCTAGGCCCACGAACCACAGCTCTGGAAGCCCGTGTGCCCTGGAGCCCGTGCTCTGCAACAGGAGAAGGCCCTGAAATGGACAGCCTGACCACCGCACCTAGAGAGTAGCCCCCGCCCACTGCGACTAGAGAAAAGCCCACCCAGCAGTGAAGACCCTGCACAGCCTAAATAAATAGATGATTACGTACCTATATGAAAAAACACTGTTCATCTCACAGTGACGTTGATGGGACAGAACGTGGTCTTGTATTCGACTGAGAAGACTGATTACAGAAGAGATGGCTTTGTTCCATGGGAGCCCTCAGAGCAGGTTTAGGAACCGAGTCCTGTGTGAGACGTCAGGCACTGTGGGTTCGGGTTCGGGGCTCCTCGCTTTGAGGGATCTCCTTCTCCACAGGGGCTGAGGTTAAGCAGGTGAGAGACAAAAGTGGGAAGGTTTTGAGATCCTTAAAGGAGGAGTAAGTATTGTAGGAACACCAAGAATGACCCTTATATAATAATAAAAATATTAATAAAATTACTAACACTGTATATGTAAATAAGTGAAAGTATATTCACTTTCAGGAGGACCAAAGTGATCTATATTTATATGACCTTGGATCTATTTATTAACATCTTGGTGGCCTTTTAGTCTTTAAGTGAGGAGCCTGGCGGGCTATAGTCTGTGGGGTCACAAAGAGTCGGACACGATGGAGCACTCTTCTTGAGTCTGAATTAGATCACAAGCACACACACAGGCACACACACAGGGCTTTTTTTTTTTTTTTTTTGCCCAAGACATTCAACATGTGGGATCTTGGTTCCCCAGCCAGGGATTGAACCCATACTGCCAGCAACAGAAGCACAGGGTCTTAACCACCGGACCCCCAGGGAAGTCCAACAAGGAGAATTTTTAAATGAACTCATAGTTATTCAGTTTATCAAAAAAAAAAATTTCTGAAATCAAAACAGAGTTTGTAAAATTTGTGTGTAAACCAGAGCTGCAGGCTGTTAGAGGAAAAGAAAACACCGCCCAACCTAGGAGGCTTGAGATAAAAGCATAAATCCGGTTAACACCATCATTACTTAGTGAGAACATAGTTACACTGACACTGTAAATATGAAAGGGAAAATAATACAATATCTATTTTTGGTCTGTTGGAATCTCAGTTTAATTAGTGTCATAAATGACGCTTATTAAAATGTCCGTGAGGCTGCTTGGAATTTTTAAACGTTTTTGAATAAAGTGTTTCTACTTGAAACTACTTTTTGAGGTAAGACTTCTGTGCACAGGGAGGAAAAAGTATAAAATAGGTCTTATAGGGCTTCCCCTGTGGCTCAGCTGGTAAAGAATCCACCTACAAGGTGGGAGACCTGAGTTCGACGATCCCTGGGTTGGGAAGATCCCCTGCAGAAAGCAAAGGCTACCCACTCCAGTATTCTGGCCTGGAGAATTCCATGGACTGTATAGTCCACGGGGTTTCGAAGAGCCGGCCATGACTGAGCGACTTTCACTCTCACTCTCAGGTCTGAGAAGAGAAATGAGTAAGACTGGATTTGTTAATTTTTTGTGGTTGGAGAAAATTGACTGTATTGGGAACCAGGTCATTTATGATAGGCAGTGTAACTCAAAATCCACTGACAGACTTTCATGGTTTTGAGATCATCATGCAGAAATTCTCCCAAGGAAGTGTTCATTGTGCATTTGTTTTGCACTATTACATAATTTCTTTTATCATAAAGGGAATATAATGTGCAGTGTGTGTGTGCTCAGTCACTCAGCCGTGTCCGACTCTCTGTGACCCCATGGACTGTAGCCCGCCAGGCTCCTCTGTCCATGGGATTTCCCAGACAAGAACACTGGAGTGGGTTGCCATTTCCTCCTCCAGGGGCTCTTCCTGATCCAGGGATTGAATCCTCGCCTCCTGTGTCTCCTGCATTGGCAGGCGGATTATTTACCACTGAGCCACCTAAAACATCTATAAAAGCAAAACGGAAAATTTATTTAACTCAGGCTATGCTTATGTGGAGGTTAGTAGGTGCTCTCCTGTCTTGAGGAAGGGAAACACAGCAGGCAGAGTTTCTGAACTAGCACACACATTCTCAAACAGCATCGACAGTGAGAACAAACCAAGTATCAAACTGAAAACAGGTAGGATTCCTGAGAGGGAAGCATGTAATTTGAAACTCAGATTAGCCATCTTCTCTGTGGTCAGAGACCACAAAGTACACCTCCTCACTCATCAAACCGCCTCCCAGAGGCATCTCTTTTTCAGGAACCATTAATTTTTCTAAAGAAAGCTGATAAATACCTTTGACTGTATTTGGTGAATTAAATGAATTGGGAATGATCCTGTTTTAGTGATTCTGCTTATAAAGCATTTCTGCTTTATAAGGGATCTAACCCAGGGATCTAACTCACACCTCTTGCATTGGCCAGGGGATAAAGTCTTTATCACTGAGCTACCTGGGAAGCCCTTACATCAGTTAATTCAGCATAAAAGAAATACAAGTGGTCACTAGACCTGTGTTGGTTAAGAAATGGTATATATATATACACACCGACATGCAATGAGATTGTTCAAATATTTTTTTTGAAGCTCTAGATGTGGAACATTATTTAAAAGAAAAAGTGTACTCTGTGTATACATTTTCTGTAAAACAGGGCAGAGTGCCATGTTTGGTTTTTGCTGTCTCAGTCTGCTTAGGAATTCCTAATGAGTAAACCATAGTGTTTAACAGTAAAATATGGTTATGGCTCTTAAATGCAGGCTACATTTAACAACCGTATATTGATTTTTTCTTGTAATTTTATTTCCATGAGCATTTCTGGTTTCTTAATTAGTAGCCTTTTAGAGGGAGATTTAACATTCTCTCTATCAGAGGATTCAGCTTCTGTGATCCAGCTTCTCAGGGGAGAGAAAGTTCTAGGCTTGCAGTCTGTGTCGGGAGGGAGAGGGTCAGCGCTCCGCGCACACATGTACAGATGTACGTGGACACGCAGCCCGCCCTCCCAGGCCCTGCCAACACAATTAAGACAAAATAGGGTCGGTGAACCCGGTGACAAAACTCAACAATTTCCAATTGCACGCTCACCCCGTAACGGGAAGAACTGTTTACCCCATGTTCCTTATTAAACTGAAGTATTTTATTTAATGAGCATGACTCATGCAAGGTGTTCCCATAAATCACTGGCTGGTTTACAAACTCAATAACTAGGCTTCCTGCTATAACTAGGCTGTGCACACCTTAAATTATTAACACGCCAGGGCCTTAAGGCACATCTTTGATGATGATGATATAAACACTGTGGAGACAAGGTGCTCTCTCAGCAAAAGATTATTGACTCTAATTACCATTTACCACAGGAAAAAGAGAAGAAAAGACAATAAAATATGAGGGAGAATTGAAATCTAAGATTTAATTTTATGAGGAGCTTTAAACGCACCCCCCAACTTTTTTTTTCTCCCCTTTCTCTTTTCTTCTTGTTGGCGGCCTTATCGCACTGCGGGTATATAATGATAGCCTGTGGTTGGCTAACCTTAAAAGGATAACAGTCGTTAGAGGAAAGAGATGAGAGCATGGAAACAGGGGGCTGATATTACGTACATTCTTTGAAACGTGATGGAAAAAAGCCAGGGGGAAGAGAAAATGATAATATACTGGGGAAAAAAAAATCCCAGCTTTAATTGTTTTCACTCAGATGCCTGACTCCAGTCATTTTGTGGTAGTAAGCTAGACTTCAGGTCAATTGTGTAGAAAGAGTCATTTGCTCATATTATGGCATGGGTTTTACTGTATCCTCATTATACACTTGTTGGAAGGATGCAAAGAGGTTACAATGAAAGAGGTTTAATGATTGTTGTTGTTGTTGTTGATTCTCTTAAGTTGTGTCCAACTCTTTGTGACCCCGTGGACTGCAGCATGCTAGGCTTCCTTGTCCTTCACTATCTCCTGGAGTTTGCTAAAGCTCATGTCCGTTGAGTTGGTGATGCTAGGCAACCATCTCATCCTCTGTCACTCCCATCTCCTCTTGCCCTCAATCTTTCCCAGCATCAGGGTCAGTGAGCATCAGGGTCCAATGAGTCAGTTCTTCGAATCAGGTGGCCAAGGTATTGGAGCTTCAGCTTCAGCCTCAGTCCTTTCAATAAATATTCAGGGTTGATTTCCTTTAGAATTAACTGGTTTGATTTCCTTGCTGTCCAAGGGACTCTCAAGAGTTTTCTCCAGTACCACAATTTGAAAGCATCAATTCTTCAGCACTCAGCCTTCTTTATGGTCCAACTCTCACACCTGTACATGACTGCTGGAAAAAGTTTGAAAATGTTAGTCACTCGGTCATGTCTGACTCTTTGTGACCACATGGACTATAGCCCCCAGGCTCCTCTGTCCCTGGGATTCTCCAGGCAAGAATACTGGAGTGGGTTGCCATTTCCTTCTCCAGGGGATCTTCCCAACCCAGGGATTGAACTCAGGTCTCCTGCATTGAAGGCAGATTCTTTACTGTCTGAGCCATCAGGGAAGACCCTAGGACCCAAGATAGGGAAAACATAGCTTTGACTATCTGGACCTTTGACAGCAAAATGATGTCTCTGTTTTTTAATATGCTGTCTAGTTTTGTCATAGCTTTTCTCTTAGTGATAAGATAGCTTATTAAAAAGCAAAAATCCAGCAAAAAAACACATGGATCATCATCAGGTATTAGGAAGGTGGACATATTGCTGGAGAGGAATAAAGGAAGGTCTCAGAAAATGTAGAGGAGAGTCCAGGACAGAGTGAAGGGTGGAAAAAAGAGAGACTCTCTGTAGGTTTCTGCTGTAGGCTTTTGTTCTGTCTTCCCCTATGGTTTTGCATATTTCTGGTTTCAAAGACTCTCAGTTCAGGTCATTGTCTCTGTGGGCTAAATTGTTGGCTCAGATTTCCCCTTCTCAGAAACTCATGTTTCATCTAAAATTTATTTATGGAATCATAGGATGTTGGAATTGGAGTGAACTTGGAAATTGCCAGTGCCTTCACCTTACAGATGTGAACATTTCAGCCTGGAAAGAGGAAGTGATTTGGACAACAACACCTCTCCCGGGGCTAAGGAGGTCTGATGAAGGTGGGACCCTGACCACCTCCTCACTGTGCCATAAGGTGGTGTCCTTCCAAACTTTGTTGTTGTTCAGTCGCTCAGCCGTGTTTGACTCTTTGGGACCCCATGGACTGCAGCACACCAGGCCTCCCTGTCCTTCATCATCACTTGGAGCTTGTTCAAACTCATGTCCATTGAGTTGGTGATGGCATCCAACCATCTTCTCCTCTTGCCTTCTTTCCCAGCATCAGGTTCTTTTCCAATGAGTCAGTTCTTCACATCAGGTGGCCAAAGTATCAGAGCCTTTGCTTCAGCATTAGTCCTTTCAATGAATATTCAGGATTGATTTCCTTTAAGATTGACTGGTTTGATTTCCTTTCAGTTCAAGGGACTCTCAAGAATCTTCTCCAGCACCACTGTTCAAAAGCATCAGTTCTTCAGTGCTCAGCTTTCTTCACCGTCCAACTCTCACATCCATATATGACTACTGGAAAAACTATAGCTTTGACTAGACAGATCTTTGTTGGTAAAGTAATGTCTCTGCTTTTTAACATGCTATCTAGGTTTGTTGTAGCTTTTCTTCCAAGGAGCAAGCGTCTTCCAAACTTAGAATCATAGAAAAGTGTCCAGTGACTAGAAAATCAGCCTCATAAATAGAATAGGTGATACTGATGACCATATCTGCCATGGGGATGTTGAAACCAGGTCTCCTAATTCAACATGATTGTTAAACTATGACCAGAACATGGGGGTTGGGGGGTGGGGTGTGGAATCTGTGATAGACCTTTACAGCCTTGTCCTTCTTACTTGAAAAGCTTTCCTAGACTTTTTAGGATCACATAAAATTTTTGGTGCTGGCTTGATTCAGGGGCACACTCTCTTCTCTAGTATTTCTTGGCGGTCTGCCATCCGTCTCACCCCCTCCTCAAGGTACTCTTAGATTCCTATGGGGCAGCAGATGTGGAAGTGAATACAGGTCCCAAGAACCTTCTTCAAGGGGCCTCCCGGGCACCCACCCTGTTTCCCCATCTAGTGAGGTTGGGGGAGGTCTGGCCGTCATACCCCACGCTCTGCAGCTGGTCAGGACGCACCACAGAGCAGCACCCTGGGGTCAAGCCCGTCGTGCCTTCCTTCCCCGAAGAGCACACAGTGAATCTGTGTGCAAAATGAAAGACGGTCAATGCCTTTTGCTATTTGGGGGAAAAAAAAACCAAACCATGTATTTCTCTCTCTGGTCATTTTGAACCTGTCCAGGGAGGCTCACTCACTAGAGAATGGAAACCAAAGACTCTGACCACTGCTGACCCTCATGTGTGCCAGGACTCAGGGGGCCTCATCAAATTCCAATCAGGGTTAATTGCCTTTGTGATTGTCTTACTGGGGCTTCCAAAGAACTTTATTGGGGCTTCCTAGGCACCTCAGTGGTCAGGAATCTGCCTGTAATGCAGGAGACGTGCGTTCAATCCCTGGGTTGAGAAAATCCCCTGGAGAAGGGAATGGCAACCCACTCCAGCATTCTTGCCTGGAGAATCCCATGGACAGAGGAGCCTGGTGGGCTACAGTCCATGCGGTGGCAAAGAACCAGACACGACTTAGCAGCTAAACAACAACAAAAGAACTTTATTGTAAAGTTTTATTTTTAACTTTTCTGGGGAAACATCACATAATTTTCACCACTTCATTAAATAAGGGTTGTACATCATCCTTCCAGCTAAATTCTTCCTCAGAAGTAACCACAGATACATATTGAGAGAAATAACATACATATATACATATATATATTTATATAGCCTTTAAAAAAGCCTAGGATTCTTTTTAGAGCAAGACATTGTTATTTTGTGGGAGACCATGAAATATATAAACACCAGGGCAGAAAACCTAAAATTATGTGTGTGTGTGTACTTGTAAACCTTGGTGTGCAATTTTCATTGTTAAACGTGAAATTTACACATCAAAACCACCTCATGCTCTTTGTCTTGGGCTGATTATAATGCAGAGTCACAATTGAAGCCTCTTCTTGGGGTGCTTTTGAGAAGGCCTGGCTGTGGCAGGGTGGAAAAGGCTCTTCCCGGGCTGAGCCTTGTCTGGCTTCTCTGCCAGGGACTGCCTGGGGCAGAGCCTGCTGATGGCTCTCACTGACTCCCAGGGGTCAACTCAACAGTCTATCCTGGGGAAGAGGAACTAACAGAAGAATGTGTGTGTGTCTGCACGTAGGGTAAGTTTCAGAGTTCAGGAAACGCTCCCCAGAACTTCAGAACCTTGCTCCTCATTTCAGTTCAAAACCAGAGATGAAGCTTAGATGACTCTTTCTGAAAATGCCAGAATTCTGTGCATTCAAGTGTTATTTCATTTCTTGTGTAACTCCCTTTCTTTTCAGCTATATTACATTTCCTGCTCCCACCACCAAACTCTGCATGCTTAAACATGTTCTATGCATATATATATATATATATATAGACAGATAATCCTTCAAAGAAATCCTTCAAAATTTTGATCATGGGCTGCATTCTGGCTTCCCTTTTTTAAAGCATTTTCATAATGGAACATTTCAAGCATATACAAAGGAAAACAAATAATATATAATCAACGGCCTCATCCCCCAGCTTCGACGATTAGCAACAGTTGGCCAACTTTATTTTGTCTATACCTAAATCACCCCCCCACCCTATTATTCTGAGACATCATATCATTTCATTGTACATATTTCCACCGCTTTCTGTTTTTTTTTTTTAAAGAAATAATCTAGTTTATTCATTTTCGGCTGTGCTGGGTCTTCGTTGCTGTGCAGGCTTTTCTCCAGCTGTGGGGAGCGGGGTCTGCTCTCTAGCTTCGGTGTGCCGGCTTCTCATTGCGGTGGCTTCTCTTGCTGCAGAGAACAGGCTCTAGGGTGCTTGGGTTTCAGTAGTTGCGGCTCCCAGGCTCTAGAGCACAGGCTCAGGAGTTGCAATGCATGGATTTAGCTGCTCTGCAGCATGTGGGATCTTCCCGGATCAGGGATTGAACCCGTGTCTCCTGCATCGGCAGGCAGATTCTTGACCACTGGGCCACCAGGGGAGCCCCACTGCTTCCTATCTTTAAAAATTGTGGTAAAATATACGTAATGAAACCTACCATTTTCAAGTGTACAGTTCTGTGGCATTAAGTGCATTCACATCGTTGTATAACCATCTCATCAAACATCTCCAGAATTTTTTCGTCTTCTCAAACTTGAACTCTGCGCTCATCAAACACTAACTCCCCATCCCCCTGCCTCCAGCCTTTGGCAACCATCCTTTTGCCTCTCTCTCTATGAATTTACTCTTCGGGGTACCTTACATGAGTGAAATCATACAGTATTTGGCCTTTGTGATGGGTGTATTTCCCTTAGCATCAGCGAGGTTCATCCACATCATAGCTTGTGTCAGATTTTCTTTCCTTTTTAAGGCTGTGGATTCTGTTTTCTGCTCTGTTCATTCATTTAGTAAGAAAGTGTTGAGAATATTTTTAACTCTCTCATTTAAACATTTCCTCATTATTAAACATTGTTTGCTTGTGACTTGTTTATTTGAAAAGGTATTAGATGACTGATTCTGGGAGAGAAAATCTTTCCTCTTGCTAAAGCCTCAGGTTCTGCAGGATGAAGGTTAGTGAGTGGTGCACTTTCAGTAGCTTAAAATCACAAGCATGAGATACTTAAATGTGTTCGTGTGTGGGATTTTGCATCTGTATATTGCATATACTTAAAAAAAAAATGTTGGCCTCACCGCATGGCATGTGTGATCTTAGTTCCCAAACCAGGGATCGAACCTGCAGCTTGAATTGGAAGAGGGAGTCTTAACCACTGGACTGCAGGGGAAGTCCTATGTATTGCATATATTGACTCTCTGTATGATACACTAAATACACACAGTTCTATGATACTTAACGATATGTTTTCTGTGGATGAAAACGATGGACAGTCTGAGAATGAACTCACCTGAGATAGTGAGGTCATGCACCTCACCTAAACCACATTTCCCCTGAGAACCCCAAGTCCTTTTGGAATTAGCCAACTCGTCTTCAAAATACGTCAGACTGTGAAGCATAAACTGCTCTCCCTACTGTCAAACAAAGAAGGTATGTATTTGCAAAATCAATTGACACTTGAAAAATACCAAGCAAGGTATGGCAGAACCCATTTAAAAAATTTTTGCTTATTTTTTTTAAATTGCTTTATGGTGTTGTGTTAGTTTCTGCTGTACAACAAAGTGAATCAGCTATACAGTTACACATATCCCCTCGCTCTGGAACCCTCCTCCACCCCCCATCCCACCCTCTGGGTCGTCACAGAGCTCTGGGAGGAGCTCCCTGCGCTGGACAGCAGCTTTCCGCTAGCCATCGGTTTGACACCTGGCTGTGTGCGTATGTCAGTGCTACTCCCTCAACGCGTCCCGCCCTCCCTGTCCCCCTCCTGTGTCTTCTATCCATCCTCTGTCTGCTGGACCCTTCTTTTGCCTCTGCGGTCACGGCATTTACCGTCTTCAGGTCCATCCAGCTCTGGGTCAGGGTCTGCAGTCTTTAAACGTCTTTCCAAGCCTGTTCCTGCGGTCAGTCCCGCCACGTCCCTCGTCTCCCTGGCGGTGTGGTGAGCTGTCTGCTGTCCACGCCCTTCCGAGCATGGGGACGCTTCCTGGGAGCTGGTGGTGAGCAAAAGAGAGGGCAGCTCTCCGAACTTTCGCTCACCCTTGCTCTAGATTCCTTGCAGCTCCCGGTAGGAACCAGGCTCCAGCTTCATCCTTTCACATAGTTTCTATTCTGGGCAGTAGCCCTGTTGGTCTCCTTTCTGTCCCGAGCTCTGACCCCACCATCTTTATCTTTTCACTTCCCTTTGAGAAAACAAAAAGAGGAACACACAGAGGAGATGCAGGAGAGCCACAAGAGTGCTTCACAAGCGCTCTGGCCCGGGAAGGGTACGTGGGTGCACGAGGGTGAGCATGTGCTGTAATGGCTCTTTCTCCTTCCTGCCTGCCTCCACGCTACCCACCTCCAAGTCACCTCCTCCGTAAAAGCTTCTGGTCTGACCCACTCATCCATCATGTAGTCATCTGCTGGCTGGGTCGTCATCTGCAGCTGCCTTTTGCGGTTATTTTCATCTCTATTGTTTTTTAACCTCTTGTGATTCACGCTCGCTTTCTCAGCTTGAGGGTCACTTCCTCAGGAATTGGGACACGACCACGAATTACTTAGTGGTGCAACTTAGCACAGGGTGGGCATTCAGGACGTCTGTACTGAGTGGACAAGGGCTGTTCATGGCAGGACACGTGGCGCCTCCGCTCAATGGCGTGAGGTCACACAGAGGGGGCGGTCAGACGGGAGAGGATGGCTCTGCCTTTCTTGGCCAGCTCTCACTGGGTCTAACTGCTCCAGATGAAGGCAAGTATGAGCTGACATGCAGCTCGCAGGACATGTGATGCTGCTTTGTGCTTTTTTGGGGGTTACTGTGACATGAAAAAACCATCGGGGTTGGCCATGTCCCCCGAAGTCACCTATCTGGAATACTCAGCTGTGGACCAGATAAAGTTTGGTGCTCTGGTTTGGCATCTGTACTCAGTTTTAGTAGTGGTGCAGTCCCTTTCTAGACGGCTCAACAATTACCTTTGAACTGCTGACGACTTGACGAAAAAGGGCTTGAGCGCACGGACAGGCTCTTTGAAAAGAAGCGTCACGGTACCAGGAGCTGAGATATTATTTAAGACAGTTGACAAACCACTGATCTTATTTGCTAAATGTCTCTCACTGAAGCATTCCAAGTAGTCCATAAGCTAGACATGATAACTAGATTAAAAAAAAAAAATCACCAGAGAAGCTTAATCTGAATGCAGCAGTACATAAAACATTTCTGTAATGAGGAATTCACAACTTCAAATATAATGCTTTCATAACTCTGGACCTCTTGGGGAAAAAATAAAATGAGTCATTAAGTTCATGAAAGACAATATATGCCTTCAGCTTTAAATGTGTTCACCAAACAGGCTTTTATTTTTCCCTCTATGGTATGATGCTTTGCCTTTATCAGTAGAACAGAGTTTGGGACTTCCCTGGTGGTCCAATGATTAAGTATCTGCCTTCCAATGCAGGGGACTCAGGTTTGACTTGTAGCTGGGGAATTAACATCCCACGTGCCATGAGGCAACTAAACCCCCACCTCAAGTAGAGGAAGCTCATGCCAGGCTATGAACACCCAGTGCCATCAAAACAAGAAGAGAGAGAGAAAAAAAAGAACATAGTTATCCTCCTGCATGAGAGATGACTAACTTGAGTAATAACAGCCATCAGTCCATACCTGTTTCCATCTATTTCTACACCAAAAATGTTATTCGTCTCATTTTTATGTAGTTTACACACTTTTACAGTCTGTTCCGTGTGGAAGTGTAGATGGCAGAGCTGCAAAGATGAAATGCGCTTCTTGAACTTGAGGCTGATCATTGGCTTATCAAATCAGAGACGGGCAAGAGCAGCAACTCCCACCTTCCCTGCACTAGGTTACATTTATGGGGATTAACTACATTATTCAACGTATTTCTTAAGAATTAAATTAATTATAATGCATTTGGATTCCCTGAGCATTCTCACAATTAATTTGTGCTATTGAGTTATCAAATATCCCTTTCTTAAGGGATTAGCTCATTTCTGATGTTTTGCACTGGTGTCCCGGGAAGTAATTTTGGACTAAAAAAAATTGGATCATTTTTCCAAGGATCTGTTCTTAATCTCTGAAGGAATTCTTGGAACACTGGAATAAAACAGTACAACAGTGGCTAATCCCTTAAGTAAGGATTTCTGATCGCCCAATAACACAAATTAGTGAAAATAGCAGGCCAAGGAAAGGGTCCCCTTGTCTCATCTGCTCTTTTCAGACTAAGCTCCAAAAACAGTGCCTATGAAGAATCCGTCATTCTTGGTTCATTATAAAGCTCTTGCATCCAGTTTTAAAGACTTATATATTTTAATTTACATTAGGGCTTCCCTAGTGGCTTAGTGGTAAAGAATTGGCCTACCAATGCAGGAGACACAGGTTCAATCCCTGGGTCAGGAAGATCCCCTGGAGAAGAAAATGGCAACCCACTCCAGTATTCTTGCCTGGAAAATTCTAGAGACAGAGGAGCCTGGTGGGCTACAGTCCATGGGATTGCAAAAGAGTTGGACACGACTTAGTGACTAAATAACAGCACATATTTTAATGCCTTGTTTCACGTGATCAAATATCCCAGAGAATACCTTGAATTTTTAAAATATCTCAGTTCAAGTTTTAAAAATTCTTTCCATAATATCATTTAACTTGCTTTCCAAAGTCAGATCGGATCATTTTGACCAATTTTGCAAGGATGGCATGTAGGAAGAGCTTTTATTTAAGATAAATGGTGAGATTGTTTATTTTTTTAAAATGCTGAGTCTGTGTATTTGTTGTTGTTGAGTTGCTAAGTCATGTTTGACTCTTTTGAGACATCATGGACTATAGTCTGCCAGGCACCTCTGTTTATGGGATTTTCCAGGCAAGACTATTGGAGTGGGTTGTCATTTCCTTCTCCAGGAGATCTTCCCAACACAGTGATTGAAGCTGCATATCCTACATCGCTAGTGCCTCCTGCATTGCAGGTGGATTCCTTATTGCTTAGCCACCAGGGAAGCCCATTATCAAGGACTAAAATAAAAGTATAGTGCTCAGTAAATTTTTTCACCTATTTCTTTACTTAAAGTAATCTAGTCAAGGTCTCATCTGCCTGTTATAGTTAGAAGTTCATGTATTAGAGCTGTGATGTCTTTAGCAGGAAAATAGTTCACAACTGAGAAAATATAGTTATGAAATTACTTTCAAGAGCATGAGAAATCTAGAGAGATGCTTATACCGTTTTAGCCAGAAGACTCAGAAGATGCAAAGACAACATTTTGGATCAGTTTCAAGAAAACTGGGTTTATGTTTTGAAAATCCACAACATGTACTAATTGAAACTGAACGTAAATTACTAGAAAATCAAACTAAATTTAAATGTATCAATAAAATGATGTCCTGCACATGGCAATTTTGCATTTATAAAAGAAATTTTTTAAAAAGCAGTATATATATTTATGGTAAAAACATACCTGGACTTTTATTTATTTTATTTTTGGCCTTGCCACTTGGCTTGTGGAATCTTAGTTTCCCAACCAGGGATCAAATCCAGCCTCCCTTCTGTGAAAGTGTAGAGTGTTAACCACTGGACCACCACACACCTGGATTTTTAAAAAGAAGAATCTTTTTTTTGATATCTTGAAATATCCAAAAACCAGAATTAGAAAAAGAAATCTTTTTTTCACATATTTTTCCTAGGTAGTATTTGAAAAGGACATCATTTAATATCTAACTCAACATGCATGAATTATCAGTGCCATTTTACAACATGCAGATCTAAACATAAGATTTATTTTTTTCATGTGGGCCCACAAAAAACCTCAACCATCCAACATTTTTTGCTATATGTTTTTTTCTCCATTTTTTCAATACTCTCCTTTCTCATCCAGCAGAGCAGAGTAGTAACTTCCTGGGAGAACAAAACTGTAGCCAAATTGCAACCATGTCTTTCATGAACTGACTTTCTTATGAAAGATACAGTAGAAGAAATTCAGAATCCTACTCGTTTTACCTGACGCATATCTGAGTTATGAGGTAAACAATCATGCACACTCAAGATATTTAAAATGTTCCTCAGATGCTTTTCTTTGTGGACATTGTGTCTGGGGAGTAGACTGGACCTCGTATTGTGGGTCTCTCCTCCCAAAGCATTTCATAGCTCACTTCCTACTCCACCTTGCTTTCCCCACTTCAATTTCTTCTGGCTTTCATTAGAGTGACATAGTCCAGAAAAGCTGCTCACTGGCCTCCATTGAGGGACTTTCAGATAATCCAGTGACTGAAAGAATGCATGCATCAATTTTGCCTCCTCTGAACTATAAAATTACTGAAGTCCGGGCAGCTGGTCATCGTCAAGATATGGGCTCTGGAGTAAGAGCATCTGAGTGTGAATGTGGACCCCCTGTTTATTGGCTGTGACCACAGTCTTGTTTTGTGTCTCAGTTCATTCATCTGCAAAATGGGCATAGTAATGGCTCGTACTTAATAAGATTGTGAAGAGTAGTAAATTCACTAATATATGTAAAACTCTTTATGTGAGGCTCAATTTCAGCCCACAGTCGGAGCAAGCACTCAATTTATTTATTATTTTTGGGAATCTTTTATTCTGTATGGGGGTATAGCTGATTCACAATGTTGTGATAATTTCAGGCCAGTCTGTTTAGTCAACACCCATTAAGGGCTAACTAAGTGCTGAGCACCACTGATACGTGACAGAGACAGATTCCTGCCCTTGGCTGACGTTCCAGGGGAGGAAGCAGACCATGAACTGTGAACTTGGTAAGAAGTATGTTAGCAAGTGATGAGAGTGATGGGGAAAAACAAGGAGCAGCAGGAAGGGGATGGAGAGAGCCAGAGGGTGTGGGTGCGGGCGGCAGTTTTTAGCTGGATAACGGGGGAAGGGCTTACAGAGGAGGCAACGCAGGGGCATACATGACAGATGAGGGATTTAACCATGCGCGTATCTGGGACGCTGGTTCTAGGCGGGGGTTGCAGCCAATGCAAGGGCCCTAATAGCGGATGTTTGGGGAGCAGCATGTCGCTTAGTCACCTTTTGTGTCAACTCCCATCCTGAGCCCACATCCCATAATGAGAGCTGAGCAGGCAGGGAGGTGAGTTGAAGGAGATGAAGTCACAGGAGCAATGAAGCCAGATTTTATAGGGCCTTGCGAACCATTGTAAGAGCTTTGATTCTCCCTCTGTAAGGTCTGCATGGAAGAATATCAGGGTCTTAGATTTATAAGATTCCTCTCCCTTGTAGCTCAGACGGTAAAGAATCTGCCTGCAGTGCGGGAGACCTGGGTTCGATCCCTGGGTTGGGAAGATCCCCTGGAGAAAGGAATGCAATCCACTCCAGTATTCTTGCCTGGAGAATTCCATGGACAGATGAGCCTGGTAGGCTACATCCATGGGCTCACAGAGTCGGACATGAAAGCGACTGCACTTTCATCCTGCTTCTGTTGTTGAGACTAGACTAAGGGTTTGCATAGCTTGTCACCACAGCCTCGCTAAATGGCTCTGCAGGAACAGGGTATGCATGATACTCAATAAATTGGGTAGTTCATTTAGTATAAGGGCTTCCCAGGTGGTGCCAGTGGTGAAGAACTTGCCTGCCAATGCAGGAAACTCAAGGGACACAGGTTTGATCCCTGGGTCAAGAAGATCCCCTGGAGAAGGAAATGGAAACCCATTCCAGTATTCTTGCCTGGAGAATTCCAGGGACAGAGGAGGCTGGTGGATGCTTCTTCAGTCCACATATTGCTATTCATTTTGCCTTTTCACATCTAGGTTTTCTCCCCTTATTCAAATTTTCTCCCTTGTGATTTCTGGGGTCTGCTAGGCCAAAAGAAAGAGTTATACTCAGTCACTTGGAGTCAGAGAATGAAAATTTGACTGCCTTTAGTCAAAGCAGTTGACATAAACTTGCAAATCACTTGAATGTGACAATGGAGACATCATAATTGGGGATGCACGCCCTGCTGAAAAGCATGCATGTTTCTCTGCTGCTGCCTATATGCGTTAGTATATGATATTTCTCTTTCTCTTTCTGACTTATTCACTCTGTATAATAGGCTCTTGGTTCATCCACCTCATTAGAACGGACTCAAATGGATTTCTTTTTATGGCTGAGTAATATTCCATTGCGTATATGTGCCACAAACAGACATAGAGAACAGGCTTATGGACATGGGGAGAGGGGAGGAGAGGGCGAGATATATGGAGAGAGTAACATGGCAACTTACACTACCATATGTAAAATAGCCAACAGGAACTTGCTGTATGTCTCAGGAGATGCAAGCAGGGGCTCTGTATCAACCTAGAAGGGTGGGATGGGGAGGGAGATGGGCGGGAGGTTCTAAAGGGAGGGGATATATGTATACCTATGGCTGATTCATGTTGAGGTTTGACAGAAAACAACAAAATTCTGTAAAGCAATTATCTTTCAATTAAAAAATAAATAAATTAAAAAAAAAAAAGATTGAAGCAGAGGAAGGCTTCCTAACTCATCCTGTAAGACCAGCATTTTCCTAAAACTTAAAACCATAAAACGACATCACAAGAAAATAAAACTATACATCAATCTCATAAACATAGATGTAAAATTCTCAGCAAAATATTAGCAAATCAAATCCAACGATGAATAAAAGTAATATACACCACACACACACACACACACACAAAACACACACATGTTGAAAGCTTTAAAAATGTCATGTAGGGTAACCAAAACACATCTGTGGCTGGGCATGGTTAAGGTACATGTTCCTGATGGCCGTTTAATGCCGGTTTACCTTAAAGATGCCTGGGAGTGGGGGGTGGGGACAAGCAGGACACAGCTCACTTCTCCATTCTGCATACCGTGCATCACAGAAGGCTAGACTGTCCTCTGCTGGACCTTGGTGTGGTTTAGGAAAGGTGTTTCGTTTGGTGTGCAGAGCGCAAGCTGTGTTTCTGTTCCTGCTTGTCCCCTCAGCCGGAGTCTTTTGTGCAGTGCCCAACCTGCACATCGCATCCTCTGGGACACGACGAAGCTCGAATGAAACCATGACGTTCATTTCCCTCTTGCCAGCAGGCATGTGTTCCTTCTGGCTTATGTGATCTTCCACTTTGAAGACCTAGCTGCTTTTTCTCTCTCTTATCATCTTAGACTTAGTAATTCTACCTCTCTGTCTTGAAGTCAAACTCTCTGGATGAGAATTTGGTGAGTTTGGCCAGTTGCCTGTCAGTAGAGATTGGGTCCAGGGTAGCCTGCTAGCTCTTAGGAACGCTCAAGAACCCATTCTTACATCAATCATCCTTGTCTAGGGCATAAACGTCACAAACCTGGTAGAGAATATGCCCAGTGAATACCTCCATGTGCAATGTAATCTTCAAGAACAACTTTTTGCTCTCTGGGATATACTGGGCAAGGTAGCTTAATTTATAGGAAACTGCCTAATAATGTTATATTAGAATTTTCTCTTTGGATACCCTGAGATAGAAACTGAAATGCATAATAATATAATATAAACAGGGCTTGTGTTCACTAGAGGGAGGTCATCTAAATGTACAGTTTAATAGTCAATAAATGCAACCAAAGGATGAATTCCTCATATCGTGCCTTAGGTCAGTTTACTTAGTCACCTTATGCTATGTCAATATCCCAGTCAATAGTCTTATCATCTTGCTTTCTAAATACAGTAAGTTCCTTATGTACATACCTTCAAGTTGAGAAGTTTCAAAGATGCAAATGTGTGTTTGTGACATCAATCACGTAAGTTAGTTCACATTTCTGGTGTATATTGTCACGTGTGTGCATCTCTACAAGTGGTTTTGCTTTTGTGTACTTTACTGTTCACTGCTGTATAGAGCACGGTAGTGCCGTATCTTTATGTCAAGCCCAGGCTGTCCAGCAGCAAGTGTCAAAGCAGTGGTGATGGAGCTGTTGCTACGGTACTTTTCAAGGTCCTGTACCGTAAGATTAAAAAGGTTTTCTCTATTTTCTGCTTGTTTCTTTTTAGGTATCGTTTGTGTGAGAAGTATTATAAACACACTACTTTACAGTATTATATGGCTGATTTTGTTAGTTGGGTACCAAGGCTGACTTTGTTGGACTTAACGAACAAGTTGTACTTACGAACGTGCTCTCGGAATGGAACTTGTTCTATATAGAGGACTTACTGTATGTGTTTCTGCCTTTCTAGTCTTGCTCTCACTCACACGCTTCTGTCATCTGTTGTTATAATCACCATCGCAACTTTCCCAAGGATCGCTCAGTCTGTACTGCCCCCCTCTTTCTTTAAACCATCTCTGCATCACCACCAGAACCATCTTTCCAGAGTGCGAATCTATTACTGGTCACGTGGCTCTGACTGAGAGTCTGTAGTGACTCCATTGCCTTCCAGAGGACATTTTAGCCCTATTCCACGAGAAGCTCTTCATGATTTAATCCCTTCTTGACATCCAAGAGCTATTCCCACAAGACTCCTGAATCTTGGTTAAGATTCTTAAACCCCTAAGCCTTTGGATAGGATGGCCAGCCCTTTCTCCTTTTCTTCACTTGGCCGACTCCCCCTTGACACAAAGGCTGCAATATTTGAGAGGCCTCCTTATTCCAACTACAGAATTAGGGTCTCTCTTTTGGAGGCTTTTGAGTTCCTGAGCTTCCCTACATTAAAACACAATGTGACTGTGTAGTAATTCTTGGTTTCCATGCTCGTCTCCTTTGCTTTATTGTGAGATTCTCAAAGACAGCCACTCAGAGCACCTATCTCTATAAACCCAGGGCCGTTCACGTCTGACTCATAATGGCTGATCAAAAATAATTTAAAATGGAATCGAACAGAGTAGCCCTTGTCCCTAAAGGGTCTCCTCCAAAGGATGCTGAGCTTTCTTGAGTGAAGTTTGCTCCCCACTGCACTCCACTCTCAAACCTCTATTTTAGAAAAAAGACTGTAATATTACTTCTTCTCTCCTTTCTGTGTTTTACTGTACCAGTTCTATTCCCCTAAAACTTTCCTTAATGTTGATTCCAATACATGATCTAATGATCGAGTACCGCTGAGATCTAAGGATGTCTAAACACGGGGCTGCCTTTTTCTTTTGAGTGTTGCAGACTCTTGAGTGTGATTGATCTCATATCTGACTCATTGAACTTACTTTAGCCTTTCAGAGAGTCCGGCTCAAAACAGAGCTCCTGTTTGTCAAGTGCAGGCTAGTCTGTCTGAGAAGCCACAGTGACTTTCAGATGAGGGAGGAGAGGCCCAGTTGTGACCTGGAAGCCGGAGTCTCACCCAGAGGATTGTTAGGCTTTGATCATGCTCCCAGGTATAGCTAATCACCAGGCTGGAAGAGAATTCTTTCTCCTTTCAATTGTGTTTTATCGTTATATCTCACAGGCTAACAAAAACCCAATTCTTCACATGGTTGATTATCCAAACCTTCCCTGAGGTCCTATTTCCTTTTTCTCCCTCCAACAGGCAGATCCTTTTTTATAGTCACACTTTCAAGTGTCTACAAGGTTTCCTCTATAATTCAGTTCAATGGCCACCTCCTATAAGGAGCTGATGAGCTTTTGGGCTGATTAGGAGTGTTTCTTTTCCACACCTCCTAAGAAAGTATTCTACCAATGAATCACCAATTTAAGATGCTCATTTGTTATTTTACTTTAAGCAGGCTCTACATTATAATTTAATGGCATAATGGAATCCCTATTCTAGTTGACAAACACTGTGGTGCAAATGATTTAATTTACCAGCTCGAGCATCAGTCTACATATTATTGTACTGATCAGTCATTGCGTACTAAAATCACTCATCCTTAATGTAATGATTTGGTATCCCTACAGAGAATTCCAGTCATCAGAATGTCATTAGATACAGTAAAAAATGAAAATTACTATTACACAGCAGTAAACACTATTAACTGTTAGTTAAAATAGCATTTAATTTAGCCGTGCAAGAGTTTACAAATTTTCACAGTTTACTTGGTCCTCGAATAATTGTCACTGTGAAGTTAATGACACTTCTGCCAATGAAATGACAGAATGAGGAGCGAGTGATGATGAACTGGTATTTTTGTATGGCAGATGTCATCTCATGACAGTGCAGGGCTTGGCTATCTGGGACATTTCACTGAGAAGGAAAAGAAGCAGGCTGGCAGCCTCAAACTCTGATTCGGGTCAGTAGAGTTTGTGTGCCTGTGGAGGGCAGAGGCCTGCTCAGTGCTCAGTCGTGTCTGTTTGTGACCCCATGGACGGTAGCCCGCCAGGCTCCTCTGTCCGTGGGATTTTCCAGGCAAGGATACTGGAGTGGGTTGCCATTTCCTACTCTAGGGGATCTTCCTGACCCAGGGATCGAACCCATGTCTCCTGTGTCTTCTGTATTGGCAGGTGGATTCTTTAGTACTTGAGCCACCTGGGAAGCCCTCGGAATGCAGAGGAACGTTAAGCGTAGTTGGGTGGAGGAGGCAATGATGCCTCCCAGGTGCCTTTTTCTTTCTCCATCAGCTCAGGTTCACATTCTGGCATTCCAGATGTCTACTGCAGCGCTGATGAACAGAGGCGGCCATAAAGTTCTCGCCAGTGTCCCTGGCTGGTGGATCCGATCTTGTTGGGAATTATGGGCCTGATTGGAAAGTATTTTGCACAAGGCTCTCCAACCCCAGGCTTACAAACAGCACTAGCTTAAGTTGCAATAGATACATTTACCTTGAAACGGCCTCTCTCTGCTGCAGCCTGAGTCCAGCATTCCCCAGCTTTAAATAAAATCAGCAGCACCATCGACCATGCCTGTAAATGTGGGCGCTCTGTGGGTGCCTTGGCTCCAGAGTTCTGTCTTCATCCAAGCTGTTGTGATTCATTTCCTTGTTTATTCCATAACTGCATGTTACTGAATTTGGGTTCTGTGCCCAAAATGTTGAACTTAGATATGGAAAGGGACACCAGGGACCTCTCTGTATATGCAGAAGGTAATAAAAACCAAATAACAGGCAGGACCGCTTCCTGCCTTGCTCATGCCTCTCATGCCAACTCAACAGGGAAAATGAGAGTGGGAAATGACCAGCCCTGGTAAGACGACGGTCGAACGAAATCGTGCCCGGTTTGCAGAATCTTGAAGGAGTGCCCTAGTGAATGCCAATCCTAAATCAATGAAGTCACAGTAATGTCGCAGGATGTGTATCCGTGGAAAGTGTTTCCAGTCTGCAGTATGGCACCGCCAGCCATATTTCATCGAGAATATGCAACAGAGAATTGCCTGGAAATGGATTCTTTATTACTCATGGCATGATGGGGTAGAGATACTTGGCAGCAGACAGCATTGGGTGAATAAGGAGACGTGAGTGCTCCCACCGCGGTGACATTCCAGGGGCTTGGGTGGTACACACTTGGTCCTGCTACACCGACCGTCCACAAGTGACACACCGGGTACCAATATGGCGGTCTCTGGGACATCATCGTTCAGAGTAGTTGCGTTTTTCACCTCGGGAAGAAACTTGGAACGAAAGTGTGGGGAAAGAGCAATTGGCCAGGTGTTGGGGGTTAGGCTCTCTCAACCCGTGGCCTCTGGCTCTGGCCCGACGTTTTGTAAATAACTATCACTTACCGCACTGTGCAGGCGCCTCAGGAGGATCTCGCTGGGCCCCTGGGCTACTTTTGTTCTGTAAGTGTATATAGACTCCCTCTGAAAAGGCCCTTGGTGTTGTGTTGGGGTGTGTTGTGCTGTTATGTCTGCTGCATTATGGCTGTGTTATGGCTGCGACGACCGCTCAGTTAACCAGGAGCGCGGAGACTATGGCAGGTCGGCCGCTGTTAACGGCTGCTGCATCAGCCAGGAGGGAATAAACGTGTCTGCAGTTCCTACGCTCCTCGCTTCTTCTTGCAGCCTCTTAGCTCGTGCCTTGCCTACCCTGGTTAAGGAAACAGTGTGAACAGTGAGACAACGAGATACAAGAAAGTCATTGCCACTGTGTGAGAAAAAGTACCACGTTTGCTGCCTCGGACTCAAGGTTTACTTGGGTTATTTTTTCAAGATGCGGGTAAGTAGGCCCTGTGGGAAGGGCTTCCCTGGTAGCTCAGTTGGTAAAGAATCCTCCTGCAATGCAGGAGACCCCGGGTCAATTCCTGGGTGGGGAAGATCCGCTGGAGAAGGGTTAGGCCACCCACTCCAGTATTCTGGCCTGGAGAATTTCACGGAGTGTACCCAGGGGTTCACAGTCAGTCACGATGGAGCGACTTTCGCTTTCACTTCAGGCCCTGTGGTACAGGATCCTTTTTCACCATTAAAGTGAGAGGCCAAGTGCAGATTATTCTTCTATCAAATGAACACAGATTTACTTCAGAGTGATCTTCAGGGTCCAAGTCTCTAAAATCATTATTCTAAAAGTGTCACAGTATGAAGGGCTACTGAAATATTTCCCTTCACAGCTGTCCTCATCCTACCCGGTGAGAAAGGCAGTGAAATAGGAAGGTGTGGAAATCATGTTGATGGGAACATTTCACCTGCTTGTACTGCTGATGGGTCCCGGCAAGACCCAGCATTCATCCTGTGCATTTCTACTTCCCTAGGACAGAAGGACTCAGCATTGTGGTTGGGTCAGAATGAATTCCATTGCACTTGCAGGAACCATCCAGCCGGTCTAGCCAGGCCGATGCTTTCCAGGTGTGTGTGTGTGATCTACAGCATCATGATACTTAAAATTCCATTTGTGTTCTCAAACAGAGTATTTGGTTAGCTTTTGACCCCAAACACATGGAAGTCCCTTTGCTGGCATATCCGTAACTGAAATTTTCTGTTATGCGTCAAATACTCATCAGAAATAGCCAGACCCAGTGATTCAGTCCCGGACCAGTTCCTCAGTGGCTGAGCTGGTAAAGAACCTGCCCACCAATGCAGGAGATGCAAGAGATAATGGTTCGATCCCTGGGTTAGGAAGATGCCTTGGAGAAGGAAATGGCCACCTACTCCAATGTTCTTGCCTGGAAAATCCCATGGACAGAGGTGCCTGGCGGGCTACAGTCTATGGGGTCACAGAGCATCGGACACAACTGAGCACGCAAGCATCAGTGTTAGGGAATGGATTGACGATGGCGAGGACCTGTGTGCGTATTAGCCAAGGTTCTCCAGAGAACAGAACCATTTGGAGATGGACAGGCATACATTTATTATAGGAATTGGCTCGTGTAATTTTGACAGAGTCCTACTGTCTGCTGCCAGCAAGATGGAGAACCAGGAAAGCTGGCAGTGGAGGCCTGAGGATTAGGGGGCAGCGGGCAATGGTGTAAGTCCTATTTCAAGTCCCAGGACTCAAGAACCAGGAGTGTTATTGTCTGAAGGCAGAATAAGATGAATGTCCCTGCTCAACCAGAGAGCAAATTTGCCCTCTTCCTCAGCCTTTTTCTTCCATTCAGGCCCTCAGCAGAGTGGAGGATGCCCACTGCATTGGTGAGGGTGAGCTTCTTACTCAGGATTCTGATTCAAATGCTGACCTCTTGCAGAAACAACTTTGCAGACACATCCAGAAATAAACAACTTCACAGACACATGCCAGCTATCTTGGCGTCCTTAACGTAAGTCCTTGAACATAAGATTAACCATCACAACCTGTAAATAAACTAGCCAGTTAATCCTTACTAATTGGTTTTTTTCACTGTCAAGTATAAGCTTGACTTATGAGGAGCTTTCTTAGCCTTCAGTATTGATCTAAGTTGGGCAGAATAATCAGAAAATAATTAATTTATATGCACCAATAAGATGAATATTCACTGGAAGGACTGATGCTGAAGCTCTAATACTTTCACCACCTGACGCGAAGAGCTGACTCATTGGAAAAGACCCTGATGCTGGGAAAGATTGAAGGCGGGAGGAGATAGGGGCAACAGAGGATGGACGTGATGGTTGGATGGCATCTTGTCCTCAGTGGACATGAGTTTAAGCAAACTCCAGAGATAATGAAGGACAGGGAAGCCTGGTGTGCTATAGTCCATGGAGTGGCAAAGCGTCAGACGCGACTGAGTGACTGAATAACAATGACAACTCCTGTGAATCTGGTATACTTTCCATTCCTGGTAGTCAGTCTTCTTTGTGAATCAGCATCTCTTACTTATTTGTGGAACGTATTGGAATGCATACTTTATTACTTCAAAAATGTACTGTACTCCTGATTCATCATTGTGTTTTTATTTAAACCAATCTACAGTGTAGCTCGTAAACATTACTGGAAATGAATTTACATTCTACAATCTATTAATCTAACCCTACTCATTATATAAGTGAACCGATAAATAGCGAATAAATCAAGCTATGTGAAACAATAAAACAAATTAACCAGTATCATTTAAATAACTGCCATCCCGAGCAGGCATAGCAAAGTCTAACAAATTAACACTTTAAGGGTGTTCTCACGTGAATCTCGCCCTTACACAAATAGCACTAGACTTTAAGTGGATTTTGGAAACCACGTGAGGAAAACAGTGGAAATCAAGGTTGTTGGAATTGAACCTGAGTTTTTGCTGCTCCTGTGAATGTTTAAACTTGAACCATCTCCAAAGGAAGGCCCGTCTCCTTCGCTCCAGCCCCAGCATCCCTGGGTTACTTTCCCTTTCCCAGTTTTTGAGGGACAGGGCGCCGAGGGCCCATGCCGCGCTTCCTCTCCTAAGGTCATTTTCTGGAGCAGACGTACCTTGCAGCGGAGAGGACCGCGGGGTCGCCAGTCAGGTTTTTTACCCTCGCCGGTTATTCACTGGCTGGGTGAACTAAACTTCTGTAGGCCTCAATTTCTTCATCTGTCAATCTGAAATACTGATGGGATTTGCCTGAAGAAGACCAGATATGGTAATGTACGGAAAGCACTCCCCCGGGGCTGTTGGAAGTGCTCAGTAAATGGCCGGCGCTATTCCTGTTATAACTCCTTCCGCCATTTCGTGCCTGTGCGCAGCTGGTAAGTCGTCTGACTCTTTGTGACCCCGAGGACTGCAGCCTGCCAGGCTCCTTTGTCCATGGAATTTCCCAGGCAAGAATACTGGAATGGGTTGCCATTTCCTTTTCCAGGGAATCTTCCTGACCCAGGGATCGAACCTCTGTCTCCTGCAATGGGAAGCAGATTCCTGACCACTGAGCTACCTGGGAAGCCTTCACTCAAGTGTATATTCCCTTCCTTTCCCCACTGCATTATTATTATTATTATTATTTTTTGGCATTCTGCTTTGTTCTTGGAACTTAGGAATATTTGTGGAGGGTGTGTATGTGTGCTTTTTGATATTGTGATGTATATCTATATTGATACCTAGAAATAGAAAGGGAATCAATTCTAATTAATCTCTCATTTCCCATCAAAAATAAATACCAGCTTTGCACCTCTCAAATAAACCCCACTCGGTCATGATATATAATTCTTTTAAATATATTGCTGAATTCTATTTGCTAATATTTTGTTAATTTTTGTGTTGATGTTCATAAGAGCTATTGCTCTACAGTTTTTTTTTTTTTTTAATAGTCTTTGGTCTTGGTATCAGGGTAACACTAGCTTCACAAAATGAATTGGAAAGGATTTCCTCATTTTCTATCTTCTGGAAGTGATTTGTAGAATTGGTATTAATTCCTCTTTAAACATCTAGAATCCACCAGTAAAATCATCTGGGCCTGGAGGTTTCTTTTTGGGGAGCTTCTGAATTACCAATTCAATTTCCTCAATAGTTACAAGGCTATTCAAATGCTCTGTTTCATATTAGGTGAATTGTAGTAGCTTGCATTTTAAAAGAATTGCTTCCATTTCAAAGTTGTCAAATTTATGTCTGTAAAGTTATTGGTTGGGCTTCCCAGGTGGCTCAGTGGTAAAGAATCTGCTTGCCAGTGCAGGAGACCCAAGGGTTTCGATCCTTGGGTCAGGGAGATCTCCTGGAGAAGGAAATGGAAACCCACTCCAATATTCCTTTTCTTAAAAAAAAAAAAATTATTTATTTTAATTGGAGGATAATTACTTTACAATATTTTGATGGCCTCTGCCATATATCAACATGAATCAGCCATAGGAATACATGTGACCCCTCCCTCCTGAACAACCCCCTCCCCCATCTCCCTCCCCACCCCATCCTTGGAGGTTGTCACAGAGCACCAGCTTTGGGTCCCTCTGTCATACATTAAACTCCCACCACTCCAGTATTCTTTCCTGGAGAATCCCATGGACAGAGGAGTCTGGTGGGCTACAGTCCATGGGGCTGCAAAGAGTTGGACATGACTGAGCATGCATTCACGCACTACTCTATCTGATATCAAGATAGCCACTTCTACTTTCTTTTGATTAATGTTTGCATGATAAATAATTATTCCTTGATAAATGCTTGCATGATATATCTATCCTTTACTTTCAACTTGCCTGTATTGCTATATTTGAAGTGAGTTTCTTATAGACTACATATAGCTGGGTCACGTTTTTAATCTATTCTGTTAATCTTCGTCTTTTAATTGGAAAAATTCAATGTAATTATTGTAATAATTAAGTTCAACATAAATTCAATGTAATTACCGATATGTTAGAGCTTAAGTCTGTCATTTTATTTTTTTTTTGTTTTTGGTTTGTTCTATTTTTCATTTTTCTGTTTTCTTTTTCCTAGCTTCCTCAGGGTTACTTGAATGTTTTTTGAATTTTATTTTGATTTATCTTTTGTGTTTTTGGATGTGTCTATGTTTTTTCAATGCTTGCTATAGGTATTGTATTATATACATATATAAGTTACTGCAGTACGTTGATGTTGCCACTTTACTGATTTCAGTTGAGTAGAAAACTTTTCTTCCCTTTCTCTTTTATATCCTCATACAGTTAGCACCACATCAGACAGCCTTTGCTTCAACCATCAGACATAATTTAAGACTCAAGCAGAGAAGTACAGATTATTGTATCTACCGATATTATTGCTTACTGTGTACTTCCTTTTTTATTTTATTTTTGGCTGCACTGGGCCTCTGTTGCTGAGTGCAGGCTTTTTCTACTTGTGGTGAGCAGGGCTTCTCTCTAGTTGTGGACCACGGGCTGTAGGGCTCGCAGGCTTCTGTAGTCGTGGTTCCTGGGCTCCAGAGCACAAGTTCAATAGCTGTGGGGCCCTGACTTTACTGCTCCCGGGCATGTGGAATCTTCCCAGGGACTGAACTGAACCGGCGCTCTGTGCATTGCAAGGCAGATTCTTAACCACTGGACCACCAGGGAAGCCCCATACTTCCCTTCTTTATTTTCTTCTTAGAGAATCCCCTTTAGACATTTTTTAAAGAGCAAATTTGCTGGTTGCTAATTCTCTTCTTTTTACTTTAAGAATTCTATTTCCTCTTCATTTGTGAAGAACGTTTTTGCTCGATACAGGATTCTGATGGACAGTTCTTTTTTTTTTCAGTGCTTGTAAAGTGTGCCACTTCCTTCTGGCCTCCATGATTACTGATAAGGCATCTGCTTTAATTCAGATTGTTCCCCTACAGGTAAGATGTCATGCTTCTCTTGTTGCTTTCGACATTTTTTTTTTAATTGGCCTCAGTTTTCTGAAGTTTGACTTTGATGTGTCTTGATGTAAATTTCTTTGGGTTCATCCTAACAGATCTGCTGCGCTTGTGTGTCTTTTGACAGAGTTGGGAAAATTTCAGGCATTATTTCTTTTTCAGCTCTGTCTTCTGTCTCCTCTCTTTCTGAGATGCCGATGACACACATGTTAAGATCTTTGGTTACAGCTCTGCAGGACTCTGAGGCTCTATTCTTTTTCTTTTCTAGTTTATTTTTTCTTTGTTGTTCAGGTTTGGTTAACTTCCATTGTTTGGTTTCAGTTCACTGATTTTTTTTTTTCTTTCCTTTGCCCCTTTCATTCTATTATTGAACACATGGCAAAGTTTTCTATTTTGGTTACTGCATTTTTCAGTTCCAACATTGCCACTTGGATTTTCTTTACATCTTCTATTTGTTTGCTGAGAATTTTTATTTCTTACCTGAGATTTTCTGTTTTTTATTTGTTTCAAGTGTTTTTGTAAATATCTCATCCTGGCATTTTTATAATTATTGCTTTAAAGTCTTGGTCAGATAATTCTGACATCTGTATCACCTTAATGGTGGTATCTATTGATTGTCTTTTTTTCATTCAGTTGGAGATCTTTCTGGTTCTTGGTATGATGAGTGATTATCAGTTGAAATCTGGACATTTGTGGTATTATGTTTTGAGATTCTGAATCTTCTTTAGACCTTCTGTTTTAGTTGGCTTCTTTTGATGCTCCCTGGCAGTAAATAAGAAGGGTACACCCTCATTATTGCCCTGTGTGCTAAGTTGCTTCAGTCATGTCCAACTCTTTGCCGCCCCATGGACCGTAGCCTGCCAGGCTCTTCTGTCTATGGGATTCTCCAGGGAAGAATACTGGAGTGGGTTGCCATGCTTTCCTCCAGGGGAATATTCTCGATCCAGGGATTGAACCTGAGTTTTTTGTGTTTCCTGCATTGGCAAGCGGGTTGTTTGCTGCTTGTGCTCCCTGGGAAGCCCTCATTACTTCCAGGTAGGGGTAAAAATCAAGGAGCCCCTCATTAGTGTGAGAGGACCTGGGAGTTCCAGTTCTTGCCAGGTTTCCACTGACAGCTCTGTGGCCGGGCACATAGGAGTTTTATGATTGCTCCCCTCGTGGCCTCCACAGACACCGTCCTCTGGTGAGGATGAAAGTCCCAGCTCCCTATTTGGCCTTCTCTGGGGTCTACCAGCCCCACGCAAGTGTATTTGAGCACCTTATTACAGCCTTGTAAGGAAATCTAGACTCTCCACTTGGCCTTTGCTGGTGTGGGTGTGGGTGGGACTCACAGTTTTTTTTTATAGTGTTTGCCTAGGATAGAATAGTTACCATGTGAACATTTTTCTGGCTTGCTAGAATGCCCCCCTTTCCAGTGCTTAGGCCTTTTGTTGCTGTTTTAAATATATATATGTATTTTTTAACTGTGTCGGATCTTAGGTGCAGCCTATGTGGGCTTCTCCAGGTGCTGTGTGTGGGCTTAGCTGCCCTGAGGCATGTGGGATCTTGGTGCTCTGACCAGGGATCTAACCTGCGCCCCCTGGATTGGAAGGCGGATTCTTAACCCCTAGACCACCAGAGAAGTCTCAGGGTTTTGGTTTTGTTTTTCTCTGTGCTTGTTGCAATTTCCAAGTTGAATTCTCAGCTACAAGTATGGGATATATGAATGAAAAGAAAACTTACAGAACTCATCCCTGTATCATTCTTTGGGTCCTGAGATGGTTCTTCTCCTTTTCAGAGTTTTCTTATGTTTGTTTTATATATAATGCTCAACATCTTTAGTTGTATTTAGCAGAAGGAATAGAGGAAAATACGCCTACTTCTTCATCCTCCCAGAAGTAGAAATCCTAATTGACTCCTGTTTTGAGGGGAATGTTGAATTCATCAATTTCTCCTTTTTTCTTCCTTCAGTATTTTTATTGTTTTCCATCACTTCCTACTGTCTCAGAAGAAGGAATTCTACTTCTCTGGGGTTGTAGTATCTTCTTATGACTCCCAGACCTATCCCAGTTTCTCTTGTCTGCTCTAATAATTTGTTCCACCAATGATCCCATCCTACTTGTATCTTCTTTGGCATTGCCTTTCTTTGGGATTGGAAAGAAAACTGACCTTTCCCAGTCCTGTGGCCACTGCTGAGTTTTCCAAATTTGCTGGCATATTGAGCATAGCACTTTAACAGCATCATCTTTGAAGATTTTAAATAGCTCAGCTGGAAAGACTGAGTGCTGAAGAATTGATGCTTTTGAACTGTGGTGTTGGAGAAGACTCTTGAGACTCCCTTGGACAGCAAGAAGATCACACCAGTCCATCCTAAAGGAAATCAACCCTGAATATTCATTGGAAGGACTGATGCTGAAGCTCCAATATGTTGGCCACTGATGCTTGAAGGAAACACTGCCTTTCAAACACTGCTTGAAGAGAAGATTGAAGGCAGGAGGAGAAGGGAATGACAGAGGATGAGATGGTTGGATGGCCTCACCAGCTCAATGGACATGAGTTTGAGCAAACTCTGGAGACAGTGAAGGACAGGGAAGCCTAGTGTGTAGCAGTCCGTGGGGTCACAAAGAGTTGGACATGACTTAGTGACTGAACAGCAACAAAAACTTTCCCAGTATTATTCCACCATTATCCCCACTGAGGGACACCAGGCTCCTACAAAACTAAAATATCTAATCATTCTTCCAACCTAACTGCTTCTTCTTCCTCCAGCACTTAAAATGGAAGCATCCTCTCCATTCTGCCCTAGCACTTTCACTCTTTCTTAGAGTATTCATCAATTCAGAAGTTGTATTAGAAGTATTTATATGCTGACAGTACTTCTACTGTACTATTAGCTTTGGGTGAGGTTGGTTGATCATTCATTAACTCATTCAACAGATTTAAGAAAAATTTTATTGAAGTATAGTTGATTTACAATGTTGTATTAATTTCTTCTTTGTAGCAAAGTGACTCAGTTAAACATATATATATATGTATATATATATATTTCATATTCTTTTCCATTATGGTTTCACAAGATATTGAACATAGTTCCCTGTGCTGTACAGTAGGACCTTGTTGTTTATCCATCCTAAGTGAAGTCAGAGAGAGAAAGACAAATAATATATATAGCATATATTAATACATGGAATCTAAAATATGATACAAATCAACTCATCTATGAAATAGAAACGGACTCACAGATACAGAGAACAGACTTGTGGTTGCTAAGATAGGGGATTAGGGGAGGGAAGGAATGGGAATTTGGGATTAACAGAGGCAAACTATCATTCACCAGATTTCTAGGCACTGGGGATATGGCAGTGAACAAAGCTCCTGGTGTTACTTACAGCCCCGGGGTCCTTGTTATTTGTTGTTGTTAGTTGGCTTTCATATTATAAAGAGTGCCTAGTCTGAGATCAATGTCTAGCATATCCAGTAAGTAGACTCCTTATTAAATGAATGAATGAACTAGCAAGCATATAAAATGAGATTGCCAAACTGTACGATGACTGTTTTAAAACTTCCTGGCATTTAAGACTTTTCTGATGAAAGAGAAAATAAAAACTGAGCAGGAGAAGCAAAATATTTATTAGAAATAAATGCAAATGCAGGAATCTATCATCTGCTTCTTTGGATTATGGCTATGATACAGCAGACGTTTTCAACCCATTTTATAAATGATAGCAATATTTAAAGAACATCGGTCTCAAAAGATGTATTTTTGTAAGAATGAATAAAAATGATGACTATGGGAACTGTCTATTCCAACTAGCTCTCCATGCTTAATTTGAGGCTTTTTAGCATAATAAGACATTTGTCCTCTTTGTGTTTGAGACAGGGATTCCATTTTACTTCCTATAGAGCTTTCCAGGGTGAATGTTCTGTGGCAGCTCGCTGCTCTTATAAACGGTGTCTTCTGTCTCATGGAAGTTTCTTTTCTCAGCTCTCCAAGGTCAGCTTCTGAGCTTAAACAAAAGAGTTGTTGGGGGAAAAGGAAACAGCAAACTAGTAAAGTGAACAGCCTCTATAAATGCCTGTACTTTCTCGAGTCTGCAGAGCATCGGAATGTTAGCCGGTTCTCACTGACTCCTGTTTTTCACTCCTTATATCTCACTAATGTTGGTACAAAGTCAGCTGTAAAGACGCGGGGCTTAGGCAATTGTCTTTCTGTTCCCCAAACATCATACTCCATATATTTCCTCTGCTCCTTGAAACATATTCACCCCATTAGCAATGGCCAAAAAGAGTAAAATGCATTCCTTCTACAAATTTAATTTGCTTTTCTCTCATCCTGTTCATTGCATCCCTAGATGTTTCATCAGTTTTTTTTTTTTTTTTTTTTAGTTTTCTTATAAAACTCCTTTCAAACACATTTTAAGTTTTAGAGACCTTAGCTCTAAAACTTAGTTCTAGGTTCCCTTCTTACAGTAATTTCTTTTCTTTTTTTTAAAGCTTTTGTAGTTGTGGTTCCTGGGCTCTAGGGCACAGATTCAGTAATGCAGACAGACAGGCTTAGCTGCTCCATGGCGTGTGGAATCTTCCCGGATTAAGGACTGAACTGAGGGAGGAGAGAACCGACTCCATCTTGAAAAAGAAAGAAACTCCATCTTGCACTTTCAGTGAGCTTTGGACTATGTGCCTGGCAGCCATGGGGATAACATACCTATGGCTGGACTGGCCTCCCGGACTGATAAACACCAGATTCCACATCAAGATTTCCCGTCGCCAAAAAGAATGTAATAATCTCCCATGTAACAGTCACCTTTGTGATCTTGATGGCACCCGTTGGTGTAGGCTACAATGTATAACCAGCTGACCCTTCTGATTATGAATCATGGCTGTAACCTGATTGTATCTCCCTTTAACACTTTCCAGGCTAGGTTTAAGGAATTTGGGGATTTGGGCTTGAGCAGTACACTTAAGGTATATAAGGTTTTCACAAAAGGCGGTGGGGGCCTTGGCTAAGAGGAGAGGCCTTGGGCCCGCTGGTGTAATAAACTGCACTCCACTATCTGCATTGTCCTTCTGAGTGAGTTTGTTTCCCAGAACGCGTGCTACAACAGAACATTGTCCCCTGCATTGCAAGGAGGATTCTTAATCGCTGGACCACCAAGGAAGTCCTTCTCATAGTAATTCCTAAACCATGCCAAGGATTGGAGGGCCCTGAATGAATTTCCAATAAGGGGCATCTCAGGCTATACAGGCTGTCACAAGTTCATCTGTTTGGGGTGCCAACATGAAGGTTGCATAGTTGGTAAAGAATCTGCCTGCCAATGCAGGAGATGCAAGGGACTTGAGTTTGATCTCTGGGTTGAGAAGATCTCCTGGAGGATGAAATGACAACCCAGTCCAGTATTCTTGCTGGGAAAATTCCATGAACAGAGGAGCCTGGTGGGCTACAGCCCATGGGGTTGCAAAGACTCAGACACTACTGAGCATGCACACACATGAAGGTTGAAAAATTAAAGATTTTTCAACTCTCTTTGTCCAGGGGTAAACTGAAGACTGTTTCTCTCTCAAATCTCTGTGTGTTGAAATGAATGCTGGGGAGGCTGTAAGTCAAGTCATTGGGCAGTGTCTTACCTTGCACTTTGTAGGCGATACTGGTGACCAGACTTGGGCTGGATACGAGTGATGCGTAAGGAGACAATGTCCACCTTCCTTCCCCATCTTACTTCCTTAAAGAATTGACTATTAGTCCCTAAGAAGAGTTTTGTATCTGTGACCGGGCTTGGCAGTATAGAAGAGACTTAAATTTTCTGAAGTGATAATACTCTTAGCGCAATTTTTCCAACAATCATTTATCTTGCCAGTGGGTATTTGATTTCTGATAACACACTGAGACAATCATTATTATCATTTTGGGGGGGGCAGGAAGCTCTATTCAGCATACAAATGTGCTCCTTATGCTGATTTATTCATATTTTAGTGCTAGCGAAGAGGAAGTGAAAGTCACTCAGTTGTCTCCAACTCTTTGTGACCCCGTGGACTACACAGTCCAAGGAATTTTCCAGGCCAGAGTACTGGAGTGGGTAGCCTTTCCCTTCTCCAGGGGATCTTCCCAACCCAGGGATTGAACCCAGGTCTCCTGCATTGCGGGTGGATTCTTTACCAGCTGAGCCACATGAGGCAAGGGAGGCTAAAAAAAAGCTTTGGAGAACAGGCAAAGTGGGGAAGTTGGTGAGTTGCAGGCCACAGCAGAACAACTTTTGCACAAAAACCAAAATGGCAGCTGGTTCTGAGATTTCATAAACATATAACCGCCCAAATGCCAAAAAACCCAAAAAATTCTATTTAAGCTCTTCTCCCCCTCTCTATAGGAACCTAGCCTGTCAGCGGCATAAACACTTGCAATCCTGCACTTCCTTGCATGCATGTGCTATCGAAAAGGGAGGTGTTAATTGCTGTGCTAATTACAACATGATTGCTTTGCACTTGTTTTGCACTTGTAGGTGATTAAATTTTTAACGAAGCATATTACTTGGCACTGTTAGCACAGTTAACACATTTCTCTCTCTCTCTCTCTCTCTTTTATGCCTTGGGAGAAGTCCCGCACCACAGACCCTTCCCTGGCTGTGATGTGCTGTTGTGTTTGGAACCAGCCTCTGTGTAAGGCTGTCGGTAACAGGACTCCAGCTTCCTGCTTGGGAAAGAGCAGCGGCCGATTATAATCCTACCCAGCGTGATGGCACTAGCCAGATGCGAACGCGGAACCCACAAAGGTATTAGCTAAAAATTAGGCAGCGCTGCCAACGCCAGTCTCCAGCCTTGGTTTAAAAACCGCAACGACTCCAGCCAGTCGAGTGGCAGCGTCGTCGAAGGCTTTAGCAGGAAGGTAGAGAGATGACAGCAAGTTCCACGTGATTTATTTCTGTTCTCCGGCCTGCGTTCCCAGCTGAACGGGAGCGCGGGAAACCTGCCGCTGTTGTCTTGCGTCCCCCGGTTCCCACTGTGCGGCAGGCTGCAGTCCTCGCCGAAAGCGGACTTTGTGCGCCTGGTCGTGCAAACGCTCTGTCTCTCTCTGTCTTCCGTAGGCCTCCTTATTCAGAAGTGCCTGGGAACACAGTCTGGTTCTAAGCGAAGAGCCAGGTGAGGCTGGGGTTGGCAACCAGCTGCTGGGAGGTCAGAAACTGACTGTCATGTAGCTAAATTGTCTTTCATGCTGCATGTCAACAAGCAAAGACAGACACCGATCCAACCAGAAATCTCAAACACCCAACTTTTTATGATTCAACTCTTGTGACTTGGCAGGTTTTTTTTTTTTTTTTTGCTGCAAGGATCCCTGGGATGATGGTCTTATGAGAGCTGAGTGAACAAAGGAAATAGATGAACCCGATTGCCTGAGAAGTGCCTGTTCATCAGAGGCACTTTCCTGCTGGCAACTCTTCTTGTAAGTCCACCCATGGGCCTGGTAGGGTAAAGAGGCAAAACTCACTCTCAAAGGCACATAAATTCCTCGAAGCCTGAGTTAAGATTTAATTTCTAAGCCTGAATAAATGTGTCTCTAGAACCTTTTATAACGTTACCCTTCCAGAGGAAAAAAGTGGTCTCTATACCACATAGCTTGGAGAACCCCATGAAGGGTTCAGCCTGGTGAAGAAATGCAAAAATTAGATATGAATAGATGTTGTTTTTGATCTTCAGTCGCTCAGTCGTGTCCAACTCTTTGCGACCCCCTGGACTGCAGCATGCCAGGTTCCCCTGTCCTTCACCATCTCCTTGATCCTGCTCAAACTCATGTCCATTGAGTCGGTGATGTCATCCAACTATCTCATCCTCTGTCCCCTTCTGCTCCTGCCTTCGGTCTTTCCCAGCATCAGGGTCTTTTCCAATGAGTCAGTAGTTTACATCAGGTGGCCAAAGTATTGGAGCTTCAGCTTCAGCATCAGTCCTTCCAGGGAATATTCAGGACTGATTTCCTTATAATTAACTGATTTGGTCTTGCTGTCCAAGAGAGTCTAAGAGTCTTCTCCAGCACCACAATTCGAAATCATCAGTTCTTTGGTGTTCAGCCTTCTTTATGGTCCAACTCTCACGTCCGTACATGACTACTAGAAAAACCATAGCTTTGATTATATGGACCTAGTGAAAGGAATTGCTAAAAGATATTTGGGCTGCTATATATTGTGACATGACCGAGGGTTTGAAAGTAGCTTCTGTATTGGTGTTCTCTTGGCAAGAATATTATCTCTTATTATATAAAAATTAATTCCATTTTTAACTGTCACTTCCATGGTGTTCTTCCATTAAGAAAATCTTTTTCTATTCTAATAATTTGTTGGCTGCATTTTCTTTTTCTCCATTTTGACTAAAGAGTTTAATTACTTTCATTTGCAAACTCTGCCTTTCTCATCAACTTTGAGGTTTATTATTTTTAATTTTTGGCTACGCTGCTCAGTTTGTGGGATCTTAGTTCCCTAACCAGGGATTGAGCCTAGGCCCTCTGCAGTGAAACTGTGGAATCCTAGTCATGGGACCACCAGGGAATTCCCTCAGTTTTGTACTTTAGGTGTATCTACTGACTGCTTGACCACCTGGCTATTCAATATCAAAAATGGATAAGTAGGTGGTGTTTTTTCCCAAGGTGTCTAGTTCATACCCCAAAGGGAAAGAAAGGCCTGTAACTTGCATACCTTACTAAGATCTATATTTCTCATGTGGGCAAAAATGTGATTTGGAGAGATAGGAGTATTACGGACATGTGGGAGATAAAGCCAGATGTCCTGAAAATAACGCTATTAATTCAGCAGTATTGCAACTTAGTGTTTGAAAATGTTTTGAGGGAGATTAGAGTGTTTAGGCTGCTAAGGCCTGAGCATCCATTTTTAGAGTTTATCATCAATCTTTCAGTAAGTTTGTTCTGAAAAGCGTGAGACATCATTAGAGATAGCTGATCTGCCAGCTTTTCAGAGGCTATTTCTCTTTGCTGAGTCCACTTTTGCTGGACTCATGCTTGGTTCTTTCTTCCTCCTCCCCACCTGCCTCCTCTCTCCTGCCGCCTACTCAGCTGCCCCCTCCCAATGCCATTCATAGGTTGGCAACCTGAGAGATTCCCACAGACCGGAGCCTCCAGGCTGAATGGGGTCTCAGCTACTACACCGGCCCCAATGCCATGGGTATTTCAAGAATCTGCTGTTTCAGCAACATCAGAGGCTCTTTTCTTTTCCTTTGTTTTTTACAGTTTCTTTTTTCCTTTTTTTAAAAAATATATATACATGTATATATTCTTTTTCAAATTCTTTTCCCATTGGCATTGTTACATAATATTGAGCAGAGTGTGCTCTACAGGAGGTCCTTGTTGGTTACCCATTTTAAATATAGCAGTGTGTACATGTCCGTCCCAAACTCCCTAACTATTCCTTCCCCCCACCCTTCCCCCTGCAACCATAAGTTTGCAAAATCTTTGAGACTGTGAGTCTTTTTTTTTTGATGGATATGTTGAACCCCCCTTTCTCCCTGACTGTTGAGAAGAAGAGGAAATGCGTGAGCCCAGATTCACTTCTTTTCTGAGCTAATGTGCGGAGACTCACATGCACATGCGATTTCCCAGAAAACCACTCCGAGTGTGGGCAGGATCGGCACACGCTCCCTGAGTGAATTCCAACGAGTCCATCTTATTTGGTCTCAAGAAACCGCTTGAAGATGCTGGACAGGCACAGTGAGTTCATGGATGAGGAAGGCGGAATGCTCAGTGAAACTGGGGCCCTTTGTCACAAGTGAACTCTAGATGGAATATTGCTTAGGGGTTGTCACCTGCCGTTTCTGACAGTCTTTTCTTTAAAGTGTTCTCCTGCTTTCTGTCCTGGCATTTGTTAGTCTCTTCTTCCAACCCTCACTCTGAACACGAATTGCCCTCCAGGACTTAGATCAAACATTTTCTTCTCTGAAGCCTGAGAAAGAGTAAATAACCCTCTCCAATGTATGTGACAATGTCCTGTGTCTCACTCTGCTATTTATTCGATATATGGTCTTAAGATTAGTGCTGTGGTAAATAGAAAAGTTTTGATGCATGCTGATTCTTGTCGTTATAATATTGTATTCTAACTGATTTTTTCTTTAAACAACTTTCAAATTGGAAACATTTTAAAGTGAAAGTGTAGTTGATTTATGGGTTTCCTGGTGACTCAGTAGTAAGGAATCCGCCTGCAATGCAGGAGACAAGGGTTTGATCGCTGGGTCGGGAAGATCCCGTGGAGGAGAGCATGGCAACCCACTGCAGTATTCTTGCCTGGAAAATCCCATGAACAGAGGCGCCTGGCGGGCTACAGTCCATAGGGTTGCAAAGAGTCAGACATGACTAAAGCGACAGCATGCACATGTAGTTGATTTACAGTGTTGTGTTAGTTCCTGGTATACAGCAGTATGATTCGGTTTTATATATATAAGCCTTCATGGAGCTTATATGAGAGTCTGACAAACAAA
Organism: Giraffa tippelskirchi; assembly: GCF_054371585.1. Taxonomy (NCBI): domain Eukaryota; kingdom Metazoa; phylum Chordata; class Mammalia; order Artiodactyla; family Giraffidae; genus Giraffa; species Giraffa tippelskirchi. The sequence goes on from NC_137282.1 coordinate 158,394,379, forward strand.
TAAGCAAGTGACATATGTAAATGTCAGATATTGGTAAGTACCATGAGAAAAATAAAGCGAGGAAGGAAGTTAGTTCACTGCAGAGGTATCAACTGTTGGGGAGACGCTTTATTTAATCAGTGGACTGAGGTGATCTTACTGTTAAATTGTGGGATACCAGGATCCTGGAAGGAGCTGAAGGGAAAGAGCCATAGGAATATCATGGGGAAAGGCATTGAGTCAAAGGGAACAGAATGTGCAAAGGCCCTGAGGCAGAAATGCTTTTTAGTGTGTTTGAGGAACAGGAGGCCAGTGTGACTGGAGGGGAATGAGTGAGGGGAATAAAGGAAAAAGATGAGACAAGAGAGGCAGAGGTGTTCCAGATATTTTTCAATCACCAGCTATTCAAAGACAATTTAGGGAGCCTCCAGGACCTCAAAGGACAGTGGACCTCCAGAACAGTGACTGCATGTGGCCAGGAAATTAAAAGACGCTTGCTCCTAGAAAGGAAAGCTATGACAAACCTAAACAGCATATTAAAAAGCAGAGATATCACTTTCCAACAAAGTTCTGTCTAGTCAAAGCTATGGTTTTTCCAGTAGTCTTGTATGGATATGAGAGTTGGACCATAAAGAAAGTTGAGCGCCAAAGAATTGATACTTTTGAATTATGGTGCTGGGGAAGACTCTTGAGAGTTCCTTTGACTACAGGGAAGTCAAACCAGTCATCCTAAAGGAAATCAACCCTGAATATTCATTGGAAGGACTGATGCTGAAGCTCCAATACTTTGGCCACCTGATTCAAAGAGCCAACCCATTGGAAAACACCCTGATTCTGGGAAAGACTGAAGGCAAAAGAAAAGGGAGTGGCAGAGGATTAGATGGGTAGATGGCACCACCAACTCAATGGACATGAGTCTGAGCAAGCTCTGGGAGTTGGTGATGGTCAGGGGAGCCTGACATGCTGCAGTCTATGGGGTCGCAAAGAGTCGGACGTGACTTAGTGACTGAACAAAAGCAAACAAAAAAGCAACTTCAAGGCACCTTGTGCTAGCGAATTTGTGCTTGTTTATTTGTTTGATTGAACAGGGTGATTAAAAGTGTGAACTAATTGAGGGAGGAGGGCAGTGTTTTGGGAACTGCTGGTTAAAGATGATAGAGGGAAATCTAAGAAAAAATGCATTTGTTCTGGTAGGTTTGAAGTTATTCATACTGGTAGGGAGAGTCATGTGAAAAATAGACTTTGAACAGCACGATTTCGATTTGGCTTTAGAACAGCAGGTCCCAACCTTTTTTGCACCAGGGAACGGTTTCATGGAAGACAAATTTCCCACAGATGGGGTGGGGGGATGGTTTCAGGATGTTTCAAGTGCATTTCATTTATTGTGCACCTTATTTCTATTGTTCCTAAAGGAGGTCAGTCCTGGGTGTTCATTGGAAGGACTGATGCTGAAGCTGAAACTCCAATCCTTTGGCCACCTCATGCGAAGGGTTGACTCATTGGAAAAGACCCTGATGCTGAGTAGGATTGGGGGCAGGAGGAGAAGGGGATGACAGAGGATGAGATGGTTGGGTGGCATCACTGACTCGATGGACGTGGGTTTGGGTAAACTCCGGGAGTTGGTGATGGACAGGGAGGCCTGGCGTGCTGCAATTCATGGGGTCGCAAAGAGTCGGACACGACTGAGCGACTGAACTGAACTGATTTCTATTGTTATTACATCAGCTCTGCCTCAGATCATCTGGCATTAGAACCCAGGGGTTGAGGACCCCTGCTTTAGAAGATAGCACCTAATTTTTAGTAAAAACTTCTAAATTAGGCTTTTTCTGTCTACTAAAATATGTTAATATTTTTCAATGATACATAAACAGAGTGGCAGGAGATAACGCAGAAGCTTGGGACAAGAGGGGGGCATCTTGAAGTAGATAATCCCTAAGTATATAAATGAGAGATGTCAGTAATAGCAGTGGAAATTTACTTAGGCTCCTTTCCTGTGTTTTCATGAGATTGATAGGAGACATGCTCATAAAGTCTCCTCTGTAGGGTCGAAAAGGGTCACATAGCACATTGGTAGTTGAACAATTAATTAAACTTAAGGCAAACACCATTTTCATTATCAGGAATAAAGTTGATGTTTTCTAAACAAAAGAAAAGTGAAAGTGAAGTCACTCAGTTGTGTCTGACTCTTTGTGACCCCATGAACTGTAGTCTGCCAGGCTCCTCTGTCATGAGATTTTCCAGGCAAGGGTACTGGAGTGGGTTGCCATTTCCTTCTCCAGGATCTTTCTAACCCAGGGATCGAACCGAGGCCTCCCACACTGTAGGGAGACACTTTACCGTCTGAGCCACCAGGGAAGTTATCCACAAGGGATCCTAGTTACATTTGTGCTGTGCTAAATTGCTTCAGTCGTGTCCAATTCTGTGTGACCCTACGGACTAGAGCACCCCAGATTCCTCTGTCCATGGGATTCTCCAGGCAAGAATACCAGAGTGGGTTGCCATGCCCTCCTCCAGGGGATCAAACCTAAGTCTCTTATGTCTCTTGCATTGGCAGACGGGTTCTTTACTACTAGCGCCACCTGGGAAGTCAGTTATATTTAAACTCAGCTAAAAACTAGATATTTCCATGTGTCACAGTTATTTGATTTTCAGTGTTTTCTGCCAGGAAAAGCAAATAATACCCATGCAAAACTTTGGAGGGTCGGATTTTTCTGAAGCACTTTTAGTGTTCTTCACTTTTCTTTGTAGAACCTGCCTCTGTGCTGTTTGTAGGTCAGGCTTACAAATGCTAGTCCTATGACTTGGCTTGGACCAGAAAGACTCAACACATCTGAGCTTCTCTAATGTCTAGGACTCCAGGTACCTGGATGGATGGTATTTCCTCACTTGTCCAGTGTTTCCAGTCCAGTAGCTTGGGCTCAGTGCTGCCCAGAATTCCTGTCAAAGTGCAGACAAGGGGCCAGTTAGCACCACAACTGTATTGGCTTTTATTTTTTTAAAAAAGTTATTTTATTATTCTTATTGTCATTTTATTTATTTTTTATTTTTGGCCATGTTGCACAGCATGTGGGATCTTAGTTCCCTAACTGGAGATCAAACCCACACCCCCGGTATTGAAAGCTCAGAGTCTTAACCACTGGACCACCAGGAAAGGCCCAGATTAGCTCTTCTATCAGCAAGAACTCACAGGCTAGCAATATTCGTGCTGGTTCATCTCAGACTCTGTGAAAAAGAACTGAAGAATTTGCCCAGAAAGCACAGGTATTGTCATCAGATTGTGGAAAACAATACAAATATGAGAAGGTGTGAAATAGACAAAAAGCAGTGTCACGTGTGACACTGACGTTTTGTGTGGGTGGCGGGTGTTGGCTGCTATGGGAGGGGGAAGAGCACCCTAGACAAGCACTGGCAGGAGGATGATCAGAGTCCAGGATGCACTGGACTGGGAAGACAGATACATGTTGTAGAAACAGAAAATCTCCAAATGCGCTGAAATAACATGGAGTGGAATGCCAGAATCTGAGGTGGTCTAGTTTGTGTGGTAAAGATCAGTTGCATCCAAATTCAATGGAACTGGGTTTCTGGTAAGAATCATCACTTTGGGGCTTCCCCGGTGGCTCAGTAGTAAAGAATCTGCCTGCCAATGCAGGAGACATGGGTTCGATCCCTGGTCTGGGAAGATCCCACATGCCGTGAAGTAATTAAGCCTGAGCACCACAACTGTTGAGCCTGTGCTCTAGAGCCCTCAAGCCACAGCTACTGAAGCCCATGAACCTGTGCTCCACAGGGAGAGAAGCCACTGCAATGAGAAGCCTGTGCACAAAACTACAGTGGCCCCTGGTTGCCACAATTAGAGAAAAACATGCCCAGCAATGAAGACCCAGCACAGCTAAAAATAAATTAAATAAAATTACATTAAAAAAAAATCATTATCTGAGTTCTTTGTGTTGCTTAGTTGCTTTCATCAACACTAGATGGTCCCTTCATTTTGGGGGCCATTTTTCACAAAGAAGCACAACTTGCTGTAGAGAGGCAGAACTTGAGTTCTGGCTTAGACCTGGGTTAGTCATTCTGGCCCCTCCACTGACTAGCAGGGCAACCTTGAGCAGATGACTTAATTGATCCATGCCTCATTGTCTTTCTCCACAAAATGAAATACTTCCCGTAAAACTGTTAGTGCAAACTGCTTGGTACCCAGTAAACATTCAAAGGTGGATATTGTGATTGCTATTTCTGCAAATTGGTATGTGTGATAATTAGCAGAGAACATGTTGAGATTTCTAGGGTGGGTGGGTGGATAGACTCAGTCCCTGCTGAGCTAATGGGTTTTATCCAGACACCTTTGGTTAGAACTTTTGGCTTAGAAAAATGGCAAATTATCGTGTATGATGAACCATCAGAGTGGTGCACAATGACTTGAAAGCTCACTTGTCAATATCTGCCAGTGGCGAGGATCTACGAGACTTTCTTCTCCTCTGTCCCTTGGAAAGAACAGCTGGACACCAGGTTGCGTGTGCTTGTAAACAATGATTAAATTACCCTGTAAACTTGTCTTCTCCAGGCAGAATGAACTTGGTTCTTTTAACCTTTTCTGAGCATGGTTTTGATTTTCTGTCTCTTTAATCATCTCTGCGGCTCTTTTGTGAACCTTCTCCAAGTTCTCTGTGTCCTTCAGTTTACTCTGGAGCACCTAACTGCTCAAAGTTCTTCACTAAAAGTTTTCGCAGCGCAGAGTTTACCATTTCTAGATGCCCTACTGTATCTGTGCACACAGGTCTGTCTTCTTTTCCAATGTGCTGCTATGCCATGGAATTATATTAATGACACCCTGCTTTTGAACAGCCAAGTCACTTTCAAAGGACTTTCCTGCATGCAATTTCCTTTGATCTACGTTACAATCGAGTGAGCTAGTTGTAATCATCTCCCCTTTGCAGACGAGGAGACCGAGATTCAGAAGGATTCAGAGGCTTGCCTGAGGCCACAGAGGCAGTAATGTTATGTTTGGGACTGGGTCTTAGGACTCAGGTCACTCATTGTAAAGTTCTTTCCACTGCATCCAGCTCATGCCTATAAACAGTCTGTAAAGTACACGGTCATCTAAATAATTTTCTGCTCTACTTCCTGAGAGCTCTTTTTTCCACTGTAGTTGGATTGGTTTCATTAATTTCTCCACCAAACCTTTCCATAATCCTTCCATCTGACTCAGGGATCCTTCAGGACTGTGCCCGCTGTGTGGTGGGGCTGAGTGATCAGTTGGCAAGAGCAGACTCCTGCTAATGTGTCCTGAGAAAAGCCCTTGGAGAGGGGCTTTTGGAAACATTGAGTTTCTCTTTAGTTGTTCGAAAATGACCGATTTAGAGTTTTACTCCTAACGATCCATGTGGCAGTGAGAAACTTTGACCTGTAGGGTTCTTTGCTTACTGTTTCCATTGAAAAGGATTCTTTATGTTTTATTTTTGTGGTGGCCAGGGTTGGGGAGAAGGGGATTCTAAATTCGCCCCAGTGCACTGTCCTTTTGTAAGTCCCATATGCTAGAGCACTGGGCAAGCATGGCTTCTCATGTACGTGACCAAGCTTCTTTGGAGGATGAATCTGTCAGGCTCAAGGTCAAGACCATCTCTTAGTGTTTCTATAGATTTGTTTTCCCACTCTTGAGGAGTGATAGATACTAAATGCTAAATACTCCCTAACTACTAAAAAGGTAAGCACAGTTCGTAATTCTGGATCTAGAAATCCTCATGACTTATATTCCATCATTGAGGAAGGATTTAAAAAGAAGCTTACTCACCTATACGTTGGATATTTAAAAAATAAACTCACTGACTCTTTGACTGAATTAATGAGTCAATTAAACTGTTTTAAATGTATTCCCACACCCATTTGCAGCAATAGTTAAAGAGGATCTTTTTAAATAAAAATGCTGAGGCAGGGTGGTTAACAATAAAGATTAGGGAAAGAGAGTGGTAACAACTGACAGTGTTTTGCAGCCATGGCTGCATTTGAGTCAGCTAGGTGGAGGATGGAGGTGTAATAAATAATCCCATTTCCCCAGTCCGTGTCAGTCTGATTTTTTTTTGCTGTACTGGGTCTTCACTGCTGTACAGACTTCTCTAGGTGTGATGAGTAGGCTTAGTTGCCTCGTGGGATCCTTGACCAGAGATCAAACCTGCGTCCTCTGCATTGGAAGGCAGATTCTTAACCACTGGACCCTTAAGGAAGTCCCTGCCATTTTGATTTAATTGGTTGCATTGGAGCCCCACATCAATTTTATTTAAAGCTCCTCAGATGAGTTAAGGTAGCCATGGTTGAGATGCAATAATAAGGGAAAGAGAGGAGACTGAGGTGTGAGGATCACTGCAGGAAAATGCTTCCTATTACCTGGCTTGGGTTTGCTTAGCTCTGGGTAGCTGGCCTTGATGCTTGTAACCATGAGAAGGCCTGAGATGGTACCCAATGGGCCTGGAGAGTGTAGGGATGCTCACTATCTTGTGGGACCTTGGCTTTGATGTCATAGGTACATCTTCTAATCCACGTGATCCAGCAGACTGGAGGTATGAGAGCCTCTGGACTCTAGCGTCAATGGATTTCTCTGGGAAGGTTTTCCTAGATGAGTTTAATCATAAGAATCTCCTGGGGGTGCTTGTTAAATATAAATATTCCTAAACTCTTACCCTGGAGATTCTGATTCATGAGTTCTGGGATGGGGCACTAGTGGGTCTAGCCACTAAAAAGTGCTCTAGGTCAGTCTCATGGGCAGGCAAGTTTAGGAAATTTGGAATGCAGTAGATTCAGTTGAGGAACTCGTCGGAGGCATGGATTTCCCAAAATCAGATTTCCTCAAAATCATATTGAATAGGCCTAGATTGAGGCCCAGGAATCTTCATTCTTAGCAACACTCCTTTACTCCTCAGGTGTGTCTGATGTAGGTGATTCTTTGCTCACTGTTAGAAATGCTGCCCCAGGAGAGAACTGCTAGTTTTTCAAAGGTCTCCTCTGTGCCTGATCCTGTTCCAGCTGTTGGAAGCCTTTGTGCACATTTAATCCCCATCTCAGCCTCTGTCCTTTCAGGCATGTCCAGGACTTCTGCTGCTCCTTGATGACCAGTTGGTCTTGGAGTCCCCACTGACCATGTTCTCAGACTCCTTCATGGTCTTATTGCCACCCGTTGCCAAAGTACCCAAACCTGACATTATGTACTTCTACACAGTTAAGGCAAAAAGGAAATTATGTTGATATATAGACTTTACAGTTTGAAAAATTCACACTAAAGCCATAACAGTTAAGATAGGTGTGAAAGTCTCACATTCTTGTCTGACTCTTTGCGACCCCATGGACTGTAGTCCATGGGATTCTCCAGGCTAGAATACTGGAGTGGGTAGCCTTTTCCTTCTCCAGGGGATCTTCCCAACCCAGGGATCGAACCCAGATCTCCCCCATTGCAGGCAGACTCTTTAACCAGCTGAGCCACTAGGGAAGCCCTAAGATAGATTAGGCCACACATATCATGAAATCCAGTGCTAAACGGTTGTAAAGACATTTATTGACTCAAGAAGTTGAAAAGTCCAACATTCTAGTAAGTTTCAGGAACACTTTGATCAGCTCCCAGGCTTGTGTTTTCGAGATCTGTTTCGCTTTGCCCTTGCCCTTCTCGAGTGATTTCATTAACAGTTTGGACTTTTCCAGCAGGAATGGTTGCATCAGCTCCTGACTTTCCACTTCCGAGGCACATCTCAGAGGAAGAGAGAATTTCTCTTCCTTGAACCTTTAAATAAGATCCTGGACATTACTCTGATTAACTTAGCTTCAGGATCACCCCTGAATCAAGTATTAAACTGACTGGCACAGGGTAACCAGGGTCCACCCTGGAGATGGAGTGGAGGGACACTCATTCTTTATGACTGAAATTGGGATTCAGTGGAATGGATGCTTCAAAGGAAACCAACAGTGTCCATTATAAAAGCATTCTATCTTATTCTACTATGACTGAGTATAAACAAGATATTGTTTTGTGGGTGTGTTGTTTTCTATTTTTCTATTTTAATAGAGGATGATGAGGAGTGCCTTTGAATGGGGTCAATAGTATTTCCCTAAATGCTAGAAATAAAAGTATTTGGTTGAGGGACTTCCCTGGTGGTCCAGTGGTTAAGACTTCACCTTCCAATGCGGGAGGGTGGGCAGGCTCCATCTCTGGTCAGGGAACTAAGATCCCTCACGCCTCGTGGCCCAAAAACGATAATGTAAAACAGAAACAATGTTGTGACAAATTCAATAAAGACTTTAAATAATGGCCCACATAAGAACAATCTAAAAAATACAAATAAATAAATAAATTGATTGAGACCCTAGCTTTTCATACCACACAGCATGAAGATGGGTCAGTTCCAACAGAGTGGCTAACCCAGCTGTTTATAGAAATTCTGGCTCCTTCATTCTTATGGGCCTAATCATAATAATTGCTACCATCTATTACTATTGTGTTAATCATTTCCCACAATTTATCCTACTGACTTTCCACAAGGTAGATAAGTAATGGAGGCTCAGAGTAGCTATGTTACTTCCTCAAGGTCACACAGCTTGAATCCCATTGGACAGAGGAGCCTGGCGGGCTGCGTTCCATGGCATTGCAAAGAGTCAGACTGAAGCAATTGAGCACAAACACGCATGATTTGTGTGAGCTTTACCCAGCAACAGTAGAATTTACCAAACAAAGAAATTAATATGTTGTTACCAGGCTGAGACATCGAGAAGCCAAGACGGAGCCTGGAGGTTGGGGCAGGGAGCAGACAGGATGCGTTTCAGTGAGCCAGGAAACAGAGCTCTCATTTCAGAACCCTGAGTCCTAGAAACTCCACTGGCCACTGATGAAGGAGCCATGTGAAGACACTGTTTCAACACTGACTACTGTCTAATAAAATAGAGTATTTATTAGAATATTGTCTAATAAAGTAAAAGTCTAGTTCTTAAGTATTGAAACAGTATGGGCAAAATTACCTGCAACATGTAGAGTTTAGAATATGCTCTTAGGAACTTGTCTTTATTTGAAAATGCCTGCAAAGGCCCTAGGGTTTCCTTAGGACATTAAAAAGCAAAAATCAAAAACTAGCTTCATCATATGTAGCATAGTTTTATAAATTTGGCCTAAAGTGTAGATTTCACAAAGCTTGTAAACAACAGCCAAGTCCCAAGCGAAATCCTTTGGGTCGTTCACTTTCCCTAGAAAAAAGACTGACGTTAAATCTCCAGTTTAAGGCAGGGAGTCTTCACCGCGCCCTTCAGATTAAGCCGGAGTCAGCTAGACAGGAAAGGTGTGACTCGGTGAGTCAGCGACTCGAAGAGAAAAGGCTGTGCTTGACTGTCTGGCCTCTGAGCCAAGGCCTCTGCCCACCACCTTCTGGTCACTGGCCACGCCTGTGCCAATGCCTCAGGTCCACTCAGAGAGGCTCTGACACTCCGCACCCGCTGTCTGTTCCGAAACGAGGCTGATCGAGTATTTTCTTTTGATGCATCTTTGTCCATGGTGGAAGAGATACATACACAACCATTCCCTGGGCGGTTGGTTCCCCTCTAGCTCTAAAGATCCTGATCCCAAACCAGTAGGAGATACATTTTAGCCCGACTCAGGTCTGCCCCTTCCTGCTTCAATGAAACGCCTCGTTTTGCATCCATAAATGTAATGAATGTGGTCTGTGCAGGAGAGGAAGGAGAGCTTCCAGTCCTCAGGGTCGGAGGACCCGAGGGACTTGATAGGGAAAAAAATGAGTTTCCTACATTTTAATGTTTCTGAATTCCTAGGAATACTAATACGAAGTTCTGAAAGCAGGTGCTATTATAAAAATGCAGTGTAGAACTCCATTTACTTATCAAGGCTTTCATGCAAAACAAATATTCCGTTAAAGGCAGCATGCTTTGGGCTTCTGATTAGATCACAAAAGTATAAATGTCATGGGCTTTTATGTGTCTGTATGCTGTGAACCAGCCAAGTTCCTTCCTCTGACCCTTACTTTTTCATACTATTTCTCTCTACTGTTCTTACTCAGCGTGCTCTTCGGGTTTGCATTCTTAGAATAAGTTGTAAGCTTACAGAGCAGACATTTTAGAACCAAAAACTAACCCACCAACCTTTCAAGGGGCTTCCCAGGTGGCTCAGCGGTAAAGAATCCGCCTGCCAAGCAGGAGCGTCTCAGGAGATGTGGGCTTGATCCCTGGATAGGGAAGATTCCCTGGAGAAGGAAATGGGAACCCACTCCAGTATTCTTGCCTGGAAAATCCCACGGACAGAGGAGCCTGGTGGGTTATAGTCCATGGGGCCACAAAACAGTTGGACACAACTTAGAGACTAAACAACAATGGTCTTTCAAGATCTTGCTCTACACCATGGATGGGGAGCAATGCTCGCTCCCAGCTCTGCTGTCGGAATGGGGATGGACAGGAAGGACTCTGATGGTATAAACTCAGCCCCACAGCTTCCCTTTCTAAGAGGCATTCCATTTTGCAGTCCAGAAAACTCTTTTTTTAAAAAAAATAATGGAAGTGTTTGACTCCTAGGCTGGAATTCTCAGCATTTAAAAAATATAATGGTTTACATACTGTGCAGTGATTTGTAAAATGTGAGTGCCGGCAAAAGCAGTGGTTACACAGCATAACATTATCTTATTTTTAGTTACACAACCAGTAAAACAGCTGGAGGTCTAAAATCATGGCCTAGCACTAAATGCATTTCTACATTATATCCCATGCAGTAAGGGCCTGTCCTTTTAGTGAGAGGATAGGAGAAAGTGGAGTGATTACTGCTAAATTAACACTTTCAATGTTAATAGAGAAGCCGAGCCTACATAAAAACATCGGAATTAGAGTCTGTGCCAGTTAGATATTGTACAGCATATGATGTGCATCTAAGCCACACTGACACACGACCGCATTGTCTAATCAAATGAACACTTCCTCATTAGTCAAGGGCGGATATCCACCCACGTTCACGAAAGGATTCACCAGCAGAGTATTTTACGTGATGGCTTCTTCACATAGTTAATAGAATCATCTTGGCAATAATGGTAAAATATAATTGGCGCTTAGCAGCGCTTGTTTTTGTTTCCTCCGTGAAAGGACGAAATAGTCTATAGCAAGGCGTCCCCTTTATCCTTAAAACCGAACTTTTCAGTTAGGTCAGTGATGTTTCTACAGCAAATCCAGAAAATATTAGGTTCCATTATAGGAAATTGCTGACAATGACTCATTTGCCCACCAAAAAGAAAAAAAAAAATGGCAATTTCGTATGGTCTGACCCAGAGTGTTTTATAAAACATGCACACAGAAGCACAAGCACACGTGTGTTTGGTGCTGATATATTTATTTGTTGTAAAAACTGAGAATTTTGAAAGTAAATGTTTCCTGATTTTTTTCCCCCACTGATCTTTGGTGGTTGTGTCTAAGAGTTGACTGGGAGGTGGTGGCTAAATCTTCCCCTCATAATCCATCTGCCGGCTCTCAGGTCACACAATAATACAGCAAATACAAATGAAACATGTTTTTATTCATTATAATAAAATGGGAAGGAATGTATTTTTGCAATATTTATTGATCTATATTAAAGCTTCCAAAAACAATCTCTTGACAAGTTCCCTAGATACCTCCTCCCCATTGTTCTTACAACCTGATTCAGCCATTTAATTTAAATTCGTATTTAATCATTTCTTATAAGGAAATAGATTAAGTTCTTCCTTCAGCCATGGGCTTTCCTGCCATACCTCAGCCCTTGCCAGCACCCAGAGTGGCTCCAATTCCAAAATCTTATATGAAATTGTCCTCTTTGATCAAAAACTTTGATCTTGATGACTCAATCACTCCCTTGAAAGTCTCCTTTGACTCTGAAAGAGAATGGATATGTATATACATACACATATGGATATATATACAAATGGATATATATATATACATTTACATATGGATATATATACAAATGGATAGGTAGACACATATATATACATATATACGTATAACTGAATCACTTTGCTGTACACCTGAAACTAATGCAAAGTTGTAAATCAACTATTAATATACTTCAATATAAAATAAAAATTAGATAATAGAAAAGAAAGTCTTCTTTGAGACGTTCAGTGCAAATTGTATCTCCTAATTATTTGCTGCTAGTATATAGAAATGTGATGAATATTTTTTGTTATTCTGGTCTCAGCGACTTAGCTAAATGTTAATGCCAATAATTTACATGGGGATTTTATGGGATTTACTATGAAGAAAATAGTGTTTTTTGTTTTTTTTTCCAATTTATCTTCCTTTTGAAACTTTTCTCACTTTACTCTCACTGGGCTGGTTAGACACTCCAGTACAGGGGTGAGTAAAAGAGGTCATAAGTGTCTTTTTTTCTGATTTTAAAGCCAATGCTTTCAACATTTCACTATTGAGGATAATGTTTGTATTAGTTGTTAAAAGTCTTCTTAGGAGGTGAAAGGTATTCTGGTCAATTTTTAGTTTGCTAATTTTTTTTTTTTTAATACTCTTTTCCCATCTAAATATTGAGAAAAGCAAATAGTTCTTTCTTATGATTTTACGTGGAGTCTTAAATGAATAAGTATTCTTACAAGAAACCAATTTTGCATTCCAGGGCTAAATTTAATTTGGCCTTTTAATTATATCATTAGATTTTTTTTTGCTAATATCTTGTTTAGATTTTGCACCTATGTTCATGGGTGAGAATTGCCTGTAACACTCCTTTCTTAAAGGTTGATATTGTTGGTGCTGATGGCAAGCATCACAAAGGGAAATGGATCCTGCTCCTAATTTTTTTCTCATTTCTGGCAGTTCGGGTAAGGTTGGAATAAGTTCTTTAAAAGTTTACTGAACTTGCTGCCTTGATCAAGTTGTTTTTGTGAGAAAGTTTTGATTACATGAATGATTGGATAACTATTTGTTTTTTCTAGTTCTTTCCAAGTTAGTCTTCTTGAGTTAAATTTCTTTCTGTGAATTTCTCCAGTTCACCTAATTTTTGGAAATCTATTGTTTTGTTGTTCAGAATATCTTGATCTTTTTGGATCTTTGTAGCATTTGTAGTTATGTGCCTGTAGTCACCCTATTAATGCTTTGTTATACATTTTCTCTTTTCTCCTGATTTATCCTACAAGAGGTTGTCAACTTAACTAGTCTTTCCAGGAACCACCTTTGGGCTTTGTTGATATCTAGTGTATGTCGTTTTCTATCTTTTTTATGTCTGCTCCTTTTACTTTGCTTTCCTTCTGCTTTCTTTACTTTCTTTTTCTTAGTTTTCATCTGACTTCTTAAGAGGGATGCTCTGTGTATTTTCAGCCTTATTTTAAATAGCAGCATTTAAGGCTAGAAACACTTCTCTAAGTAACATTTCAGTTGTATTCCATGCTTTAATATGTGTATTTTCATGATCTGTCCATTTTAGCTTTTCTAATTTTCATTATAATTTTTTTTTTTCCTCACGAGTTGTTTGGGAGCATGACTTAAACTTCCAAATCAATGTTTTTTGCTTTGCTTTCTGTTATTAATTTTTAACCTAATGTAATTCTTGTGACATTATTGTGTTCCCTGGGTCGGGAAGATCCTCTGGAGAAGGAAATGGCAACCCACTCCAGTACTCTTGCCTGGAAAATCCCATGGACGGAGGAGCGTGGTAGGCTACAGTCCTTGAGGTTGCAAAGAGTCGGACACGACTGAGTGACTTCACTTCACTTCATTGTTGTGAAAGAACTTGACCACATGACACCTTCTTTTAAGTGGGTTAAGACTTGTTTCATTCCAAAAATATCCTGGTTATCTTAAAACAAATTTATATTCAATTTGGGGGTGGTACATAAATTCAAACTTGTTACTTGAATTGTGAAAAGGTCTTATATTTTTACTTTTTATTGTTGTTTATGTTTGCTCCATCTAACGATTATTGATAAGATTGTGTTAAAATGTTCTGCAAAGATGGTTGATTTGTAAATTCATCCTTATAGTTTTGTTAATACTTTTTCTCCTTTAATTTTAATTATATTTTTGGGATCATTTATTAAGTGTGTAAAAGTTTCAAATTATTATATATGTTTTTGTGTATGAATTGAAGTATTTATCAATATAGAATGAACTGTTATCTTTACAAATATATTTCCTTGAAGTATTTCTATTGTATGGTTCTATACTGATATAGCTAAGTAGCTTTTCTTTTGACTAGTATTTTCCTGGTGTATTTCCCATCTGTTTACTTTCAACCTTTCTGTGTCCTTATGCTTTAACTATGTAAATGGCTAAAATCTAGGTTTCTATTTTTATCCAGGCTATCATACTCTGAGTGTGTTGGGTTTTATTTCTGCTATTTTATATTTTCTACTTGTCTTACATTTCCACATTTCTTTCTTCCATCTCTTGTGTTCTTTTGGATTGATTTGTTTTTCTCATTCTATTGTTTTCCCTCTAGGTTTGAAAGTGATAAATTATAATTTTAGTCTTGGTTTCTTCAGACATGCAACATGTTTACTTAATAAGTTAATCAGCATTTTTACCCTCCTTGCCAATAGTGTGAGTAACCTGTTCACCATCTTACTACCCATGGGCTATTTTAATTCTTTATTTTTATTGTTACACATTAGGTATTTACCAATTGGATCCTTTTTGTTTCAGTATAGTTGCTAAATGGATAGATGACTAAATGAAATAATCAGCTTCTGGATGAAGACAGACAAATTAAAAAAAATGGAACATGAATTGATAATTAGAAGGGCTCCAATATTGCTTATTTTGTGTGGAGGAAGGAGAAGAGAGGACAATCAGTGGTGGTTTTGAATATACCCTAAGAATGTTGCTATTTATCAAAAATTACTTATCAAGTGCTTCCTATTATCAAGCCTTCAGGGATACTGAGGTGTTCAATCCTCATGATGCTCTGAGCCATGGAGAGGTATCACTTACTTTTTTCTTTCCCTGGTTTTATCATGATCTTAGTTGTTTTTCATTTCTTGTACTTGCTACATTTCTTTTTTAAGTCTTTTTTTTTATTTTGTAAATTATGAAAATATGATAACACATTTACAGGAGACTTGGGAAATACCGAACAAAGTTACAACTAGTTCCATGATATATTACAATTGTTTAAGTAGAAAAATTAAGGTTTTTAATTAGTTTCAATATCAAACTCTCAGAAGTTAATATAGTGAATGTACAGAGAAGTAGAAGAATATAGTAGACCTGAAAAGCATTATGAACCAAATTCGACATAATTAAGATTTATGCAATTTTCACACAACAGTAGAATACAAATTCTATTCAAGTTCCCATAGACTATAAACTAAGAAACACTGGAACATATCCAGAGACATCTTCTACTTTCTACATTTCTGATTTTTTTTTTTTTTCATTTGTCATGCTCAGACCAGAATCAGTTCACATTAGCAAAGACAACCTGATTATTACCACCTCCGCCCCACCCACCCCCAAATTACTTACTTCTTTGGGATGTTTATATCCTTACTTAAAGTTTTATTTCTTAAGCAACTCCAGGAGTGACCTACGAGGGACAACCCATTCTGGGTCATCAAGGTATCAAGATTTTAAAGTATTCTTTGTTATGTGTTATTGCTATTTCCCTGTCAGTATAGTGTATAATATGTAATTTTTGCTATCTACAAACTTAAATGTGTGAAAAATATAACTTAAAACACCCCCACTTAATTTCTAAGTTGAGCTGTTACTCCACTTAATGACTGGCACTAAAACATAGTCTCCTAGGGGTCAGTTCTGCCCGGGGCTGTTTCTGAGACGAAGGCGAGGGCTCTGTGCCATCGGTGATTTCAGGTCCTCTGTGCTCACTGTCTGTTCACTGACGCCTTCCCTGAGTCAGACTATTGTCTCTGGCTCTTAGTCCACACACTCTCAAGTTAAACTCACTTTGATTTTGAGCTCCTTCTGCCTCTCTGGCTTTCTTGGTTCTTTGCTCCCTTTTTTGGAAGTGAGAGGGCAAGGGAATGCTTTTAGAAGCTCTCTCACACCCCTCTGGGGCTGAGACTCGGGGCTGCCACAGACCTGTGACCTGGTGACCCCTTTAGCTGCCACACCAGCGAAGAGGTGACTTCTCGGGAGCTGTCTCCACTCCCCGCCTTCTCTTAGGGAGCCCAGTCTTGCTTGCTCTCATCGTGCTACCCTGGAATTTCTGTCTGTTCTTCTCGCTCCCGAGTTTGAACAGGGTACAGAGAACTTCCTTGCAGCCCTGCGTCCTCATCGGAATTTCTTGCTTCCCTTTCCTAATTCCCTCCCTTAGTCAGTGGAGCTGGAATTTAGTTTTCTGCTGTACTCTTTCCAATCTATTGTTTATGTCATAAACTTTATGTGCTTCAATAAGCTTAGCCTATTGAAACTCAAAAACCCGGCTCTTGAAATCAAAACTTTTGGCATGTAGGACTATTATCTACACTGTGAGTCTCATAGGTCAATTTTGACATTCAAACCTGATGTGATTGGGTGCTTTCTTTTTGCATTTTGATATCATCCTGATATTCCAGAAGCCAGTGCATGCTTCTGATTTGATGCGTGTTTGGGAGTGTGGATAGGAAAGCATAGAGGGCAATGATGAGTCTTCTGTGAATCACAGTGGCTTTAAAAATATTTACCCATAAGATTCCAAACAGCTTTATTTAAAAAATTCTCATAAAAATATTTTGTGTTCTCAACCTGCCATTTGAGAGGCAATTAATTTCTGTAGCTACTGCCCTCTTTGTAGGGTCTCAAAGTAAAAGCTTTTAATGTTTATCTATAATTATCTTTATAAATTATAGTTATAAATAACTTTTCTATGGAGGAGGGCATACCATGTAGCTTGTGGGATCCTAGTTCCCTGACAAGAGATTGAACCTGGGCCCTCTGCAGTGACAATGCGGAGTCCCAACCACTGGCCTGCCAGAAAGTTTTTTCCTTACTCATCCATATTATTTATATCAAAGTGTATGAACACTGTCTTAATCTTAGTAAAGAAAAATCTGGAAGTATCATAAAGATATGAAGACCATAATTAATAATTACCTGTATAATTGATAAATAAAAATTGACAAAGAATTTTCAAAAGTTTCATGGAGTTCCCCAAAGTAGAAAAACAGTGATACAGAAGTAAGCATCATGTCTATCCATTTTTATTTCATTGGAACTGATGGTTAACTGTCATAAAACTACTAAGTGTGTGACTTCTGAGTATCAGGAAGGAAAAGGCCCTGTTTCAATAACATACCAGGGGTCTCTAATGGCCACGTGGAGAGGTGCCATGAAGTTAACTCCTTGAAAGCCAGTCTCCTGGCTACAATTGGCTCTTGGCTGAGACCTGCAGTCTCACCCATCAACGCCATGATTCCCCATAAGCACCCCACACATTCTGAGGCTCACAGACCCTCTCCATGGTGGGCCTCCTTTAGCTTCCTCCTTCCCAAATCTACTGCCTGAGATGAACAGACAGAAGCATTCACAGCATGGGAGGTGTGGGGAGTGAAGGACTGGGTGGAGTGGGGTGGAGGAAAGGAGAATCAGAAGAGAAAGCCAGCATCCATCTTTCGCTCATATACTTGCTGTCAACACTTTTGGGTGAATCCAATTCTTCCAAAACGGGATGAGTTAGAATCCTCCCCTAACTGTGTAGCTGGGAAACAAACAAATGTTGCATGGCAGCCTTTCTCAAAAGTTAATGATTCAGGAGTAAATAGTGCCACGTTTCACTCAATTTTTTTAAGATTTTTTTTTTAATATGGATCATCTTAAATATCTTTATTGAATTTGTTACAGTACTGCTTCTGTTTTATGGTTTTTTGTTTTGTGGCCATAAGGAGCATGGAATCTTAACTCCCCAAGAAGGGATAGAACCCACAACCCTTGCATTGGAAGATGAAGTCTTAACCAATGGACCACCAGTACCACTCATTCAGTTTTAAATATTTCTTTGGACAAGTCAGTTTTTGTTCAAGACTCTCTGATTATTACCCTTTATTCAATGCAGAAAGCCTGCTCTTGTGTACTGATAGTGTGAGTAAAATCAAAGCCACTTTCCTTAATGACCTAAAAAAATGTTGGACCCACGGTGCTTTGGTTCAAATAATTTCAGACGCTGCAAATACCAGAGGAACAGTAACCAAATTAAAAGAAAAACAACAGTAACCAAATACCAAGTTCACAATAACAGTGATGGCAAATAAAACTTGCTTTAAATACAGCTATCCTCCTTCTGCTCTTTCTTTCCCTAATAATAGAGCATTTATTGGACACAGCAAAGTAGGATCTGGCATTTCCAGGGTGGATAATGTACACAAGACAAATCTCTAGTTTCAGTGCATAAATGTGTGGTCTCACTGTGATCTTTCCCAAGGACTCAACAGCTCAAGATAAGGGTTCATGTTTCAGAATCAGTTAAAGCAAATTGTGAAACAAAAGCGATGCCAAAGCAAATACAAATACAAGCTGCCTTTAGTTTGTGATTGGGAGGCTATATATTTGGTATTATAACAAAACCAAAAAAAAAAAAAAAAAAAAGGCACCTGAAAGGAGCTTGTCCTCCAACCACACAGGGAAATGTTTCTGACGCAACCTGAATTGTTCTGTCCCCAGCTGTCTGGAGTTTGCTCTGGACATCTGTTTTTAATAGTTTCCAGGCATGTCAGAAGGAACATGATCACAAGTGGGTTGACTGCGATTTTCACAAAGGAAGAAAAGAGACGGCTAATAGATGGTCAATAGAGTTTGGATAGTTCTAAATTTTAACGCACAGCTCCAAGAGTGGGATGCTGGGTTCAATGTCATCCAGGCACATGGTGCTTTGTTTAAAGGGACATTCTGTAAAAACTGTCCTTCATATGATATTTTACACAGAGAATAGCCGTTTTAAATGTTTTCATGTCTTGAAAAAGTAAGATGCCCATTTGTTGAGTAGATAGAGAGAAAGGGATATTATCAATATTTTATCATTTAACTCAGTGCTTGTCAGCTGACCTTCTTAATATAATGGCCAGTACTCTAAAAGCAGCCCCTTCTCATGGGATGAAAGGTGAATAAATCCCTGGAGATACATGAGAGTGAAGTGGTATGAAGTGGGGCCTGACTCCTGGGTCCATTTCAGACATGGTAAGTCGGGGGCCAGAAGGCTTCCAGAACACCCCACAGACTCTGCTGTCGGTCATTGTCAAAGTGAGCAAAAAGCATCAGGGCTACTAGAACCAAAGAGGGCTGATGCCAAGCCGAGGTGTTTTGTTTTTTTTTTTCATTTATTCTGGGATCAGTTAAATACAAGCTAGAAGCAAACTCATCAGAAAGAAGAGAGAGTTTGGAAATATTTTTGAAATGCCATTGTGCATTATGTATCCACCTACTTTCTTCCTGTAATTTTTCCCATCTATAGTAAAAACTTTCTAAGTGATCATTTTACCAACCATCCTCAAGAGAACCATAGACCCAGGAAAATTTCCCATTTTGAGTCTTGTCCCTATTGATGTATTGAAACTGTATGGAATAGAATGCATCATTTAATTTTTAATGACTCTCCTGTGGTATGAAATCCAAAAGTACAACAATGTGTCCATTAGCAAATTTTCTTCTTACCCCATTCTTTAGCTAATTACATCTTTTTCTTTTCCTGAAGCAGCTGGTTGCTTGTGGATCCTTTCAGAGATATTCTGTGGGTGTTTCATTTTAGGTCTGATTTTTTTTCCCTAGCAGCATGAAGAGATGCTGAGACAATTACACAGATAATTTTGAGCTATATAATCTGTTAGCCAGTTCCATAACATTCCACAAGTATGCTTCAAAGCCTAGATATTATGCTCAATATGGTTACTGGAACTCACAGCAGAAGCACAGGGTATAGTCTTTGGCCTCAAGAATTTATGAGCCTAACAATAAGAAAGATCATATGCCTATGCATGTAAATGTGCTTTATTGAACCAGCATAGTGCATTGTAATTTCCTTCCCTTTGATCGAGAATCATGAAAACAGACTCTTTCTAATTTATCTTACTCTGTAAAGGTCCTTGCATGGTGCCTGGTGCGCAGTAGGTAGTCAGTAAATGGTTGTTGAATGAAAGCGTGGATTAATGAACTAATGACTGGAGAGTGGCTCAGGAAGACACTTGGATGAGAAGATTACACTCATGTCTTGGAAGGGGTGGTGACGGTGAAACAGGCGGTAATGAGCAACTGGGATTCTGAGAGTCTGCCTCAGGAGAAAGAAAAGATGGCTGGTTCCCTGGAAAAGGCGAGACGTGACCCCGAAGCATGGGAGGGCGGAAGGATGGAAAGGTGGGAGTCTGAGGCCCATCTTCGGTGGGGGGGTGGCTGAGGGGTGAATAGTTAAAGCGAGTGATGGTGGTAGAAAAATGCATGGGTTGCTGCAGAGACTAGCGAGAAAGCAGAGTCTTTCTCTTGGATTTGTTGGACATTTGGGGAAACCTGGTGAGGTGGGGTTGTGATGGGTCCAGAATGTCAGCTGGGGGATTCAAGTGCGTTATCTCAAAGGTACTAGAACCTGCTGAAGGCTTCCTGAGCTTGGGAACACTTAGGAAGCGTAATCTGATAAACTAGGAGCTGGGAGACTGGGTAGGTAGGTACTATATATAATATTTGGGGCTGCTGCTGCTGCTGCTAAGTCGCTTCAGTCGTGTCCGACTCTGTGCGACCCCATAGATGGCAGCCCACCAGGCTCTGCCGTCCCTGGGATTCTCCAGGCAAGAACACTGGATTGGGTTGCCATTTCCTTCTCCAATGCATGAAAGTGAAAAGTGAAACTAAAGTTGTTCAGTTGTGTCTGACTCTTTGCGACCCCATGGACTGCAGCCTACCAGGCTCCTCCATCCATGGGATTTTCCAGGCAAGAGTACTGGAGTGGGTTGCCATTGCCTTCTCCAAATATTTGGGGCGTCATGTGGTAATTGTTGGGAATGGAAAAGGAAACACTGACTTTAAAGCATCAGAGTGGGATGAGGGAGGGGAAACTGGACGAAGGTGGTCAGCAGGTACAAACTCACAGCCATAGATAAATAAGTAGGGATGTAATGTATAACACAACATGATTTATATAGTGAACACTGCTGTATGCTATGTATGAAAATTAAGCGAGTAAATTCTGAGCTCTGATCACAAGGAAAAAATATTTTTTTTTCTATTTCTTTGCTTTGTATCTATACGAAATGACAGGTGTTCACTAAATTACTGTGATCATTTCATGACGTATGTAAATCAAATCATTACACTGTACACCTTATGCAGTGTGTGTGTGCTCAGTAGTGCCTGACTCATTGGGACCATGTGAACTGTAGCCTGCCGGGTTCCTCTGTTCATGGAATTCTCCAGGCAAGAATGCTGGAGTGGGTTGTCATTTCCTCCTCCATGGGATCTTCCCAACCCAGAGTTCGACCCAGAGTCCCCTGTGATTCCTGCATTGATAGGCAGAGTCTTTACCATCGAGCCACCTGGAAAGCCCTGTACAGTGCTGTATGTCAATTATATCTCAATAAATCTAGAAGAAATGAATAAATGTCACGTGTATAGTGCAAACAAAAAACACTAGAGGTGAGTGTACCAAGAGCTGGGACAACAGAGAAAAAGGAAAGAGATGGTTTAAAGAAAAACCGCAACTATGTAGAATGCCACCAAACCGATACCCTCGTATTGACTGAACACCTACCATATTTAAGAACTTGCATGTCCCACAGAGAAGAGCCATCAACTACAC
Organism: Giraffa tippelskirchi; assembly: GCF_054371585.1. NCBI lineage: Eukaryota > Metazoa > Chordata > Mammalia > Artiodactyla > Giraffidae > Giraffa > Giraffa tippelskirchi. Next base: position 158,416,067 of record NC_137282.1, read on the forward strand.
ACTGAACCCTGCCAAGAACTGAGTAAATACTTGTGTCCTCATTGGGATCTTTGCTAACTATAGGCATACTCCACATATCTGTCACATTTATTGGCAGGTCATACTTAATTTTTTTTTTTAAAGGAAAACAAGCTGAAAAATGCTCTTGAAATCATGTTAGATAGCAACCGGAAGGCTTTGTCTGCAAGGAAGACCTAATTCGTCATGTTCTTTTGCTTCTTCCCTCTTGGGTCCTGGCAGTGTTCACAGGCACCCCACACCCTCGGTCCTACCCCTCTGGGGCTGGGACTCTCCGGACTGGTTTGCTCATAAATCCGATGCTCTTTTAGAACCTGTGGTTTGTGAAAGACTGATGGCGGGTGTCGTGTATCCCCCTTCCCCAGCCCACCCTCCGCGGCTGCTCCTTCGTGGTACATGGTAGTGACACAGCAGGAGCCACAGAGAGGACTGGGAGCGCTGACTTGTTAACAAAGAAATGATAGCTGCAGAGCGCAAATGCCCTCCAGAGTCTGGGGAACACACTCCTGGCGTTTGCTCTGAGCTCCTCATGAGCTGCTTCAGTCAGTTTTGGATTTGTGAGTTCTTTTTGTTTCTTGGGGTCCAAATAAACCAGTTTGGACAGACTTCCCCTCTCTGGACCTCTTTATTCCATCTCAACACAGACACACACACACACACACACACACTCTCTCTCTCTCTCTCTCACACACACATTCCTCATGCACCATAACCGTGTGCCTTTGGCATTTGGTTGTCTATAACAAAAAGCGAAAATTGCCCCAGAATGTGACATGATTAAAAAAAAAACAAAAAACAGTTAAAAAAATTTGAATAAGGCTGAACAAAAACAAGAAAGAAGAAAGGAAGGAGAAATACTCCGCCTTAATCAAATCCTTCATTTCCCCTAGAGCAAGCAGTTCTTAATTATATTTAACAGACACAACAATATGCCACAAGTTGGTCCAAACAGCTGTGGGAAAGCTCCATTTTGCGGCAAACATGGCGGGGGAGGAAGACCCCGCCGGCCAATCAGCACATGCCCTTGGTTCAGATGAGCATCGCTTCTGACGTCTGCTGCTGGGCCGTTGGGGGTGTGACCCGAGTTCATTTCCCCTCGAGCTGTATTTTTCTGGTGGAGTTCTTTTGCAACTAAATATTTCAACCAGGCTTTCAGTGGGTCCTTCTAGATCTGTCATCTACACTATTTTTACTAATAGTTGACTGTGGATAGATTGGCATTTCCGTGAGTTGCCTGTTTGCTCCAGAAACCTGCTCAACTTGTCTCCAGCGGCAGAACAAGAGTTTTCTTCTCTGAACCTGTCACTTAACCATAGGTTTATGAACAGAAAGTTGAAGGCACCCAAACCCCGCATTTCTTCCCTGCCCTGTGCTGTGTGCTGTGCTTAGCCGCTCAGTCGTGTCCGACTCCTTGTGACCCCATGGACTGTAGCCTGCCAGGCTCCTCTGTCCATAGGGATTCATCCACCTCTGATTCCAATTCCCACTCTTGTTAAACCTGCTTGTGTCCTTAGCTGTATGTGCCTGGTCTTTTATGTTAAGAAAATGTGCATACATGTAAAGGAGAATAGCCATGTGAGTTTAAGTGTCCCTGATTATTTCCAACATATTTTTCAGCCAAGAGATTAAACTTCTTCATCTTTTTCTCTTGCATTTCTTTATCTGTCTTTATCTACTGGATGTAATCACAACCAAATTGTGCTATGGAAGAAGCACATTCCATAATTTAGGCTTATTAAATTCCCCATCATCTTCCTTTTATGTTTCTTTCAACAGACACTTTATCATCCCAGATCTAAGCCATTTTCCCATGTAAATATACATCTAAATCACCAAATTCTTCATTCTTGTTTCTTCTCACTCAGTGCATCGATTCTTTTTCCTTTTCACTTTATAAAATTGTAAATAAATGGCCAATTAAATGTTAAATCACTGCATTGATTGTATTCTATTTGTTAAGTGATAAACTTCTCACATATTTACTTAATGTGTCATTGTAAGTTTCCTTCTTGCCTGATAATACTTTGAACATTAGGCCATATGCTTTGTTAAAGATAGACTTTTTGTTTGAGTTTGTTTCTGAGAGAATTCTCACTACTAAATCCATCTCTAGTAATGGTCTCTAAAATGCTGTTTAGCACTCTAATTTTCTCTCATTATTTCCATTGGCTTAACAGGTAGTCAAAGATGTTTTCCTCTGTTGCTGTATTAAAGACCCATTACAAATTAATAACGAGAGGAGCAGCAAATTTCCCCCTAATATTTTCTCAGTCTTCCACTGATTGAACACTATTCTGCGCATACACCAATCCCATTAAAAAGCTCTTTCACTCCAGTGTAAACAGTATCCTATTAATAGCAAGGATGTTAGGGCTGTGGCTTGCAGCTTTAGGCTCCATTATAGTATTCAATCTATCTGTGCCTCATCCTGAATTAGTGAGGGGACGTTTGGGTAAGATAGTTTAACCCCCTCTTTGCTGTCTTTGAAAATAGAGGTGCAGCCTGGAGTGGAGGAGGGGCTCCTGAAGCAGCTCCGGAGAGCTGGTACCTGAGACCAAGCTCTGGTCTCTGCTGGTCGTGTGGCCTTGGATCCATCACAGAGCCTCTGCCCACCCCTTACACACACACCTTTGTTTCCTCATCTGTAAAATAAATGAATAGAATGACACAATTAAAGACGTTCCAACTCCGTAAGAGGCACCAGGTCTGTTCCTCAAACCTTTCATGTCAGTTCGGTTCAGTTCAGCCGCTCAGTCATGTCCGAGTCTTTGTGACCCCATGAACCACAGCATGCCAGGCCTCCTTGTCCATCACCAACTCCCAGAGTTTACCCAAACTCATGTTCATCGAGCCGGTGATGCCATCCAGCCATCTCATCCTCTGTCGCCCCCTTCTCCTCCTGCCCCCTATCCTTCCCAGCATCAGGGTCTTTTCTAATGAGTCAACTCTTGGCATGAGGTGGCCAAAGTATTGGAGTTTCAGCTTCAACATCAGTCCTTCCAATGAACACCCAGGACTGATCTCCTTTAGGATGGACTGGCTGGATCTCCTTGCAGTCCAAGGGACTCTCAAGAGTCTTCTCCAACACCACAGTTCAAAAGCATCAATTCTTTGGCGCTCAGCTTTCTTCACCGTCCAACTCTCACATCCATACATGACCACTGGAAAAACCATAGCCTTGACTAGACGGACCTTTGTTGACCAAGTAATGTCTCTCCTTTTTAATATGCTATCTAGGTTGGTCATAACTTTCCCTTCAAGGAGTAAGCGTCTTTTAATTTCATGCCTGCAATCACCATCTGCAGTGATTTTGAGACTAGATCTGATAGACAGAGTGCCTGATGAACTATGGACAGAGGTTTGTGACATTGTACAGGAGACAGGGATCAAGACCATCCCCATGGAGAAGAAATGCAAAAAAGCAAAATGGCTGTCTGAGGAGGCCTTACAAATAGCTGTGAAAAGAAGAGAAGTGAAAAGCAAAGGAGAAAAGGAAAGATATTCCCATTTGAATGGAGAGTTCCAAAGAATAGCAAGGAGAGATAAGAAAGCCTTCCTCAGCGATCAATGCAAAGAAATAGAGGAAAACAACAGATGGGAAAGACTAGAGATCTCTTCAAGAAAATTAGAGATACCAAGGGAACATTTCATGTAAAGATGGGCTCGATAAAGGACAGAGATGGTATGGACCTAACAGAAGCAGAAGATATTAAGAAGAGGCGGCAAGAATATACAGAAGAACTGTACAAAAATATCTTCACGACCCAGATAATCACAATGGTGTGATCACTCACCTAGAGCCAGACATCCTGTAATGTGAAGTCAAGTGGGCCTTAGAAAGCATCACTATGAACAAAGCTAGTGGAGGTGATGGAATTCCAGTTGAGCTATTTCAAAACCTTTCATGTAGGTCTTAGCTATCTTCAGCTAAATTGTTTTAACTCATCACTTTTACCTAGAGATTTTCATCCTTGGCTGCAATGAGAATCACCAGTGGTGCTTTTATTTTTAAATTGTTTACTTATCTATTAATATTTATTTATTTTGTTCTCAGCATGGAGGATCTTAGTTCCCTGACCAGGGATTGAACCCACTTCCCCTACATTGGAAGTGTGGAGTCTTAACCTCTGGACAACCAGGGAAATCCCACCAGTGGTGTTTTAACCCTGTGATGCATCAGTAGTTTGAAAAGTTTCTCAGTTGTGACCCCATGGACTGTAGCCCCCCAGGTCTCTCTGTCCGTGGGATTCTCCTGGCAAGAATACTGGAGTGGGTGGCCATTTCCTCCTCCAGAGAATCTTCCCAACCCAGGGATTGAACCTGTGTCTCCTGTATTGCAGGTGGATTCTTCACCTGCTGAGCCACTGGGGAAGCCCCAAGTCTCTGGGCTTAGTGATCTCTTTTAAAGGAGTAACAGTTACCCCAGGGGACGCGATCTTGACCCTGTCAATTGCTCCTGCTCCAGTGACATACGTTGCCCATTGAACTTCTAATTATCTAAAGTAATACTCTTAGCTCATCATTCTAAGATATTTACAGTCCTACAGTGGACGTTTCAAAACAGCTGCTATGGAAATTCACAGTGATTACTTAACATGTCTTAACACAGCTTAAATCCTGTAAGTTTCACACAAGATGAGTAGAAGTCATAACACTAAAGAAATCACATCGTAACTCAAGAGATCGAGTCACTGATACGCGCCTTGAGTGTCTTAGAGAAGCTCAAAGAAGAAGCAAAGTCCTGATGACAGGATGAGTTGAACAACTCAGAAACTATTAACAAAGATAGGAAATTTGGGTTTGAACCTCCAAGTGTCCATTGACATTTTTGAGTGGATTCAGCTAGTGTTTTGGTTCCTCTTTTTCTCCACTAGTTGTCTCTGCTTCTCCCTCTAACTGTCAATTCCTTTCCAGAGATGTTCAGAATTTTTTTTTTTGTTCCTGCTAAGTGACGCTTACTCCTTGGAAGGAAAGTTATGACCAACCTAGATAGCATATTAAAAAGCATTACTTTGCCAACAAATGTCCGTCTAGTCAAGGCTATGGTTTTTCCAGTGGTTATGTATGGATGTGAGAGTTGGACGGTGAAGAAAGCTGAGCGCCAAAGAATTGATGCTTTTGAACTGTGGTGTTGGAGAAGACTCTTGAGAATCCTTTGGACTGCAAGGAGATCCAGCCAGTCCATCGTAAAGGAAATCTGTCCTGAATATTCATTGGAAGGACTGATGCTTAAGCTAAAACTCCAGTATTTTGGCCACCTGATGCAAAGAGCTGACTCATTGGAAAAGACCCTGATGCTGGGAAGGATTAGGGGGAGGAGGAGAAGGGGACAACAGAGGATGAGATGGTTGGATGGCATCACTGACTCGATGAACATGAGTTTGGGTTAATGCCAGGAGTTGGTGATGGACAGGGAGGCCTGGTGTGCTGCGGTTCATGGGGTTGCAAAGAGTCGGACACGACTGAGCGGCTGAAATGAACTGAACTGAACTGAAGTGAAAGTATGTATAGAAAACAGTCCCTGCCAAAACAAAAAAAGGTCATCTCAAGCACAAAACATTACTTCATCAGCGTTTAAAGACTTGGCTGCTCACCTGTTCACCTGAACAGTTTGGATTTCCAAGGTGGCACTAGTGGTAAAGAACTTGCCTGCTAATGCAGGTGACATAAGAGATGTGGGTTTGATCCCTGGGCCAGTAAGAGCCCCTGGAGAAGGGCATGGCAACCCACTCCAGTATTCTTGCTTGGAGAATCCCATCAACAGAGGAGCCTGGCTGGTTATGGCCCATAGGGTCACAAAGAGTTGAACACAACGGAAGAAACTAAGGACGCGTGTGCACACACACGGACTCAGTGGACATGAATTTGAGCAAGCCCCGGGAGCTGGTGATGGACAGGGAAGCCTGGTGTGCTGCAGTCCATGGGGTCACAGAGTCGGACACGACTGAGCGACTGAACTGAACTGAAAACACACACAGACACTGGATATTTTAATATAAACCCAAAGACACTTTTACTGAATGTTGACTCTATACCTCAGTCTGTAACTAGCTGCTTGGTCTATGTTAATCCTTTTCTAGCAATTGTCCACTAAACTATATAAGAAAATTTGATCTCTTTTCGGGGCATTTTATATGATAATAGCATATTACCAAAAAATGGTCTAGAAAATATTTTTTTTGTCCTCAAATATGCTTCCCTGACACACTGTCTCTTTGACGGTGCTATTGTAGGATAACTCTGACATTTAGACCATCAGAAATGAATGGGAGCTGACAACATGCTTTAACCTAAATTGTAAAGACTCTTGTCTGACTATTCAAGTCAAAACCAGAGTTTACATAACCACCTAGCATGGTTTCTGGTTATGTAAAACGTGACTGAATAATCTGAATCCTGGATCAAAAGCTTCCTCCACATGAATGGTTTAGTTAGGGGGGAAAAACCCAAGACTGAACTGTGCCAATGAAAGCATGGACCATTTCACATTTCGCTTTGTGAAAGAGCAGAAAGTAAAGACAAATGAGGAATATACATGGGGCACATCAGAACATCAGGTCAGTGGAAAAAATAAGCCTGGAAAATGCGGGGGAGAGAAGCCAGTGACTCAAAGAAAAGTCACGAGGGCCTGGCAAACTTCCAAAAGACACTGAACAATAGGAGACAAGAGATGCTTGACTTGGGGACAAACAGCTCCAAAGCTATAAATTCAGGTCCTCAAGTGCTTGTTGAGCTTTCACTATGAAATGCACCTTCTGGGGCTTCCCAGGTGGTGCAGTAGTAAAGAATCCACCTGCCAATGCAGGAAACAGGAGACTCGGGTTCAATCCCTGGGTCAGGAAGATCACTTGGAGGAGGAAATGACAACCCACTCCAGTATTCTTGCCTGGAGAATTCCATGGACAGAGGAGTCTGGCAGCAAGCTACAAAGAGTAGGGGTTGCAAAGAGTAGGACACGACAGAATGAGCAGGCATGCATGTGCACCTTCTAGGTCTAAAGTGTTGAGTGGGGAAGGTATAAAGAATATGTTTCCCTCCTTGACTTCAAAGCATTGATAAAGGTGTGAAGACAGAAAGCCTTCACAGGGGATAAAAAAACAAAACACAGGAGAAGACTCTTCAGTTGAATATGATAATGCCGAGTATACAGGGGAAGTGAACATAAATAGTATGGGCTATCAGGGACATGTTCGATAGAATCTCATGGTGAATTTGAGATGTACATTACAATCATGGGGACAATTTGGATAGCTGCAGAGAAGAAACAAGGGGTTTCAGGAAGGAGCAGATGTTAGGCAAAGTATTAAAGTTGGGGACAAGCATAGCAAGCATGTGTGCATGGCTGGGAGACCTACCTGGTGGAGGTGAAGAGTGCGTGTTATGGCCAGATCAAGGATGAGGTTGAATGATACAGTGAGGTGTTTGCCATGAAACAATTAGCAACAGAAATAATAAAAAAAATTAGAGGTGTAGTGACATGTTATATTTCATAAGGGCACAGTGTTTGTTGAATGATAAAATTTAAGCAGAGAAGTGGCGTGAAAATTGGTGCTTGTGGTATTAAGTGTCAGTGAACACTGATGCATCATGTGATCAAGGGTAACTGATTAACTTCCATGGATCTCAGTGTTCTCATCTGGAAAATGGGAACAGTAACATATATGAGGGTCATTAAAACAATAAAACAAGGATAATATATAATGGTACTTATAAAATATAATGCACGTGTAAGTTATGATGACAGGGCTGTGGTGAGTGTAAAACAAGGCTTTGAAGTCAGAGAACCCTGAGCAAAAATTCTTGCTCCTCTATTTACTTTTTCCTCCTGGACAAGTTATTTAACCCCTTATGCCTCAGTTTTATTGTTTTTAAATTTGGGATAATAGTATCTATCTGCAGGGCTGCAGTGATGAGATCTTTTTCTTTTGTGCTGCTCTGAACTCTTTCTAAACCTGCTGCTCCTTGGTTGTGTGTTTGCACATAAGAAGGAAACCTTGAGTTGTTGGTTTGAGTTTTCTCCCTTGTTGAGTGTGTGTGCATGCATGTGTACATGCGTGTATAGGCTTTGCATTGGGAAACTGACTAGCTTCATTTCACGGGAAGGGCTTTACTTAGGTAGGGGCAGCTAATCCCTATCATGGAAGTATTGGCTTTCGCCAAGTAATTTCTTCAGGCTTGACAGAAGTGTTGAATATATTTGACCTAAGATCTATCTGCTGCCTAAATTTAGGGTGGGAAGAGAAGGGGAGGATGGGTGTTTGGGCTGGTGGGTGTGCAGCTGAGAGATACTGTATTAATCTCTCACTTCTCACTCTCACCATGTGAGATCTGCTGACGCTGAGCTGGATCCCTCTCTGGGGCTTGATGTTCTCCTGAGCAAACTGCAGCCTAATCCTTTTCTCCTCCCTTAGAGACCATGGCTTCCTGCACCTCTTTCTTTTATCCACTTTCCAGAATTTGTTGAAATTGGTTGAAATCCCTCCTTGGTGGTGACTGTCCTTTTCTTCTCTCCATTTTATATCGGGTTCCTTTTTGTACTTGTGTGCTTTTTCTTCAGGAGGAATTTGGGAAGAACCCCAAGCAGATTCTTTTATATGGTCTACATTTTCAACCGGAAGTACTTCACTGTTGAATATTTCACATCCTAAACTGAAACGTTGCCCGGCAGGTGTGTCATTTTTATTTCACATTTGAAGACCCAGAAAGGTCACTGTGATTAAGTAATTAACTGATCCTAAGTTTTGCTAGCAAATGGCTAAGCTGAGACTCAAACTGAGTACGATACTTCTGAATACTCTTATTTCTCCCTAAAGGGGAGATTTGAGGAAACTGTTTCCTCAAAATATCTAAGAGAGGGTTACTTACTCTTTGGAAGACAAGGATGGACTTTGAAAAAGACCGAAAGCTTGGAGTGTGCGGGTGCCCAAGAGTACTGACTTCCAGTGTTGTTAACAGGTGTTTGGCCCATTTTGAACCTCTTTTCCTTCATCTAGGGGCTTCCTTGATGGCTCAGACAGTAAAGAATCTGCCTGCCATGTGGGAGACCAGGTTCCATCCCTGGTTGGAGAAGATCCCCTGGAGAAGGAAATGGCAACCCACCCCAGTATTCTTGCTGGAGAATTCCATGGACAGAGGAGCCTGGCGGGCTACAGTCCATGGGGTCGCAAAGAGTCGGACGCAACCGAGCAAATAACACACACATTGGGCCGCTGTAGCCATCCAGTCACTGCTAACAACTACACATGGAAAAGACTATGAGGTGAGATAGGGCAATCCCATCCTAATGATCGATTTTAGCTGCTAAAAACTCATCTGGGTCTGCCTTCCTGCACTCTTCAAGTATGTGAGCCAATAAATTAGCTTTATGCATAAGCTGACTTGGGTTTGGTTTTTTGTCACTGATCACCAAAAGATTCCTAACCAAGTCACTGGGAATGGCAGTCACACTCACATATGGTTGTGAATGATTTGCATAACCATTAATGCCCCAAGCACTGTATAAAAAATGCTCCTAAGATGTTGTCTAAAAAATCTTAATTTTTGACTTTAGCTTGGATGTTTTTTCCTAAGGAAAAGCTGTAAAAAAAAATGTTTGTTCAGCATGGCTTTGCACAAAACCTACTGCCTTTATTTCCACATTTGTCTTGGTTATTGTCATCCTATATCCGAGGCATGGAGCCTGATGATTTTGCAGACTCCAATACATATGTGGATGTACCTTGTCCCCTTTCCAATTTTCTAGCAAATCCCCTAAGAATTTCTTTTTCAAATGGCTGGTATTTCTTGAGTGAAATTTGTTCTCTCAGCCTCACGGTAAGCAGGGATGCATTTAGAAAATTCTAATGCACAGAGAGTATTTTTGAAACTTGTAATCTACCAAGAGAAAATGCATGACCACATTTCAGCTAAGCTACTCCCACGGGGCCAGGATCAGCTAAATGCAGAGAATTGCCACTTTACATTTCCAACTTAAACTGTTCTGCTTGGTCCTCCGCTTTCAGCCCATTCCCCCAACATAAAGAAGAACACCTCCCAGTTTTGCCCTGGAGTAGGCTGCCTTTTGGCTCTAATGCAAGCCTGGTTATTGGAAAGGGAAGTAGAGCTAGCCATAGTAATAGAGAAATGAGCCACGGACATCAATCAAGACTGAACTGAACATTGTGTCTGAAATATCCGACTTGGCAATCACTGCAGATCACATTCACTAGATAATTGTCAGTTTCCTGTTTCCTTTTGTGCTTTGTTCCATGGAGCCACCACACAAGGAAGCTGATATTCTCTCTCCATCCCTGCATGCCACCCTCCTGCCAGCCATGGGAAGATTCAGCTTTTAGTGAAGAACCATGAAGCTTCAGTTTCAGCAGCTTCATGGGAAATCCCCTGCTACTGAAGAATCTCAAGGCAGAGAGTACCTTGTACTCTAGGTACTTAATAAATGCCTTCTCTTTCCTTTTTCTTTCTTTTTTTTATTGCACTGGTTCTTTGTTGCAGTGATTGGGCTTCTGTTGTTGAGGTGAAGAGCTTAGTTGCCCCTTTCGTGTGGGATCTTAGTTCCCCGACCAGGAATCGAATCTGTGTCTCCTGCATTGGAAGGCAGATTCTCAACCACTGGACCACAAGGGATATCCCAGTAAAGGTATTTTGATCAGAGCTTTTTTCTACATTCCTATACCCTTCTTTATGCTTTATCTTGACTTTTTCACAGAAGATTCCACTTCTCTTAGGAACAACCATTAAGAATCCTCAAAACTTGCAGCAAAACTCAGGAGAATTCTAGAATGTTCTATTAATAACTAGATTGTCAAACTCTTTTGTTTTCTAGATAAAGAGAAAGTGAAAAGTAAAAGTGTTAGTTGCTCAGTGATGTCCAACTTTTTATGACCCCATCATCTGTCTGAGCTGAGTTTATTCACAGAAATACCGACTTTAGGAGATCCTGCTGAAACAGGATCAGAAAATATTTTGTATTGATGCAAATCCACCTTTCCTGTGTCTCTTGTATTGGTAGGTGGATTCTTTATCACTGAGCCACCAGGGGTGCGAAGTGGTGGAAATGACACTCAAACTCAAGACTGCCCATCCCAAAGCCCATCAGTGATCCTTGGGTGAAGGAAGAACCCAAAAGCCTGGGTTCAAATTATACAATGAGAGATGTATTATAGCTTTAAAGATATTATTAGACCAGTGGTTCTCAGAGTGTGCCTTTCAGGGCATCTTCTAGGTCCTTTCTCTTCCTGTTGAAAGCTGAGTTTTCCTTAGCTCTTTCAACGAAAATAATTCATCACAACAGATTAAATGCAGACCAGATATGAGAATCCAGCTGTCTTTTATTAAGCCAGATATTGAATAGATTTGCCAAAGACGGTAAAACAATCATGCTCGTCACAGTAAACTTTCCTTGATTTGGAAAGAAGAGTTAATTTTTTTATATAAAATTTATATTACACATGTTAATATGCAATGGATTCATTACAGTTATTTTAACAGATAAAAATTTTAATCCTCTTTTAATTTCTAATAAGGTAAGTATTGATAGGTATAAACTCGGTAATCAAAAACTCTTTTGGGTCTTTAAGGGTGTTGAGATAGCAAGACCACAGTGTTTGAGAACTGCTGAGCATGCCGGTCTCAGAAAGATATTCTCAAAGAGAAATCTCCAAGTATTTGACCTTATTCTTGAGTTCTCCTGGTATGACTTTGCTTGGCCAACAACTGGACTTTGTCTTTGAAAAATGATAGGTTTGTTTTCCACGATAACAACAATCTGGAAAACTAGAGCCTGAGTTCTTTTTCTTTAAATTAATTTTTTTTGCAGTATAGTTACTTTAGAGTGTTATGTTAGTTTCTACTGTATAGCAAAGTGAATCAGCCATACATATACATATATCTCCTCTTTCTTGGATTTCCTTCCCATTTAGGTCACCACAGACCAATGAGTTGAGTTCCCGGTGCTGTATAGTAAGTTCTTACTGTTGTTCAGTAGCTAAGTCGTGTCTGACTCTTTGAGACCCCATGGACCGCAGTGCACCAGGCTTCCCTGTCCTTCACTATCTCCCAGAGTCTGCTCAAACTCATGTCCATTGTGTCGATGACACCATCCAACCAATTCATCCTCTGTCTCCCCCTTCTCTTTCTGCCCTCAATCTTTCCCAGCATCAGGGTCTTTTCCAGTGAGTCAGCTCTTCCCATCAGGTGGCCAAAGTATTGGAGTTTCAGCTTCAGCTTCAGTCCTTCCAATGAATATTCAGTCTTGATTTCCTTTAGAATTGACTGATTTGACCTCTTTGCATTCCAAGGGACTGTCAAGAGTCTTCACTCGTTATCACTAGTTATCTATTTTATACAGATGGACCTGGAGACTGTCATACAGAGTGAATTAAGTCAGAAAGAGACATATCATTTATTAATGCATATATATGGAGTCTAGAAATATGGTATAGATGAACTTATTTACAAAGCAGAAGTGGAGCCTGAGTTCTTGATAGCTCTTTATTAGCCATTGGGTTCAGATCTCTTTCCCACTCAATTTTATTTAAAAAAAAAAAAAGAAAAAAAAAAAAGAAGACAAAATGTTTGATTTGAGCTTTGGGAACAGAGTTATTGAGACATGGACATGGTTGCATTGGCTGAGAACATCATGTGCCTGTTGGAACACTGTGATCACAGCACGAAATGTGATGTGGAAGATACTCTTTCAGGGCAAAAGGGCCAAGGGAGCGTGAATGTCCGTGATGAACCAGATGACTATAACACAATGTGTTTTACAATTTTATTTAACTTTTCACCTTCACTCTCTGTTCCCCCCTCAGTCCTTGCCTGAGGGGGACAAAGAGAGTGAAAGCAAGTCCCCAGCAAGAAAAGGAAGCTGAAGCCCAGGAAATCCACAAATTAGATAATCAGTTTCTTGAATTATCAAGAATTGTGGGTATTTCTAGATCGAGGAAACTGGCAGACACTTGAATTATTTTCTGAAAGCTCTATCTCATGGTGGAGGCTCTTTTAAAGTTTCTCAGCAATTGGGGGTATTATTTCCAGCTTAGACAGCTAGCAATTTAAAATTATTAAGAATGACTTAGCCTTCAAAGCAAATTCCAGATTATTTAATTAGTCATGTAAAGTGCTGGATGTTACTCATCATATAAGAAACAGGACTATTTATTAGTTTTGAGTGCAATTAATCCCCTTTCAGGTTTTCATGAAAGGGCAAAAGTCCATTTGATTTTCAAGTTTGCGTCTGTAGCAAATCGCACTTAGGAGATTTTGAATTCTAAATGAGTCTAAACTTTGAGTTTAGGAAGCAGAGTTTTAGCAAGGTTTGCTACACAACAAACTCTTATGGCGCCTGCAGCTATGAGCTGATCTCCAAGCCCTGGGGATCTTAACAGTGGGTCATTCCAATTGAAATTGAGGCTGAAAGAAAGATGCCCCTCTACTTAGGTCTCAGGATAAAAGTAGCCAGAGGGATTTGAGAACAAATTGACCGAGGTTTGGAGGAAGCAGAGTAAGTTGAAATCTGCAGGGCAACACACAGTGTAGTAGAAATAGGATGCATTTGAGGGACAATTTGTACTTAGTAAAAAGAATTCAGGGACAAGAGCTGATTATATTGCAGGGGAGCTGTCATCTCTAAATTGTCCTTAGAATTTAATACTCATTTAAAATTCAACCTGGCCACATTTTATTGAGTATTACTGTTTTCAAAACTCTGTCTTAGGTGTAATGTGGGAAACAAAATATGAATGCAATGGGTCTGCCCTTTAAGAAATCTACAATCCAGATGGACAATAAAATATATGTGAACATTTACCATTTAGGACAGAGGGTGATAAATGCTAAAATAAAAGCACTGAGGCGCTAACTGTTTTGAAATTGCAGAAAAAGGAAAGTTTGATACCAGTTAGCAAATTTGGGTAAGTTTTCACTGGATAGTAGTATCTGACATGGATCTTACAAAGGATGATGTTCTAATGAAGATAAATGGAAGGACATTTCTGACGAGGGGAATGATTTGAGTCAGTGGGTAGATACAGTGTTTAGGGCATACGATATTGTTGAGCATTTTGGATAAGTGGAGAGTGCCCTTAACTCTAGGCCTCAGTTAAGGGCAATCACCCCACTCATGTAAGTGAAAGTCACACAGTCATGTCCGACTCTTTGCGACCCCATGGACTGTATTCCATGGAGTTCTCCAGGCCAGAATACTGAAGTGGGTAGCTTTTGCCTTCTCCAGAGGACCTTCCCAACCCAGGGATTGAACCCAGGTCTCCCGCATTGCAAACCCCACTCATAGTGATGGGCAGACCTAGGCAGGTGTGTGTTTTGTCAAGTGACCCTGTCCCTACCGTCTAAGCTGGGTGAACCAGAGAGAGGCCATAACTGTCCTGTGTCCTAGCCTGAAAAACTCTGCATAAACAGGAGACAGCTGGGTTGATTAGGGTCTCAGTTTTGGGAAATAACATTGCAAAATAAAGAATCTGGCAGTTAAGTTTGGGAAGTGAAGATGAGAGGAGGCAAACCCCAGAAGAAACCATGAGAAGAGGGCATTATGAGTAAGTAAGTGATATTATGAAGAAGTTGAAGTTACAAAGAAGCAGAAACTATGCAGGAAAACTATGCAGAGGGTGAACAAGTCAGGTGGTACCAACAGCAGTTCCCAGTAGCAGCCATGCTACATCACTTGTAGGACTCAAGCAAGACTGATGCTGAAGCCTGGAGCTGCTTAGATTCAGAGCCGCTTTCTCACTCCAGTCTCTGCAGGACTTGATGGGGCCAGAGTTCCTATTCTTTGATTTCCATAGGATGCTTTTCTTTCTTGTTGCATCACATGTTTATACCCTAAAACTCAATTGGACCATTAAGAAAGCTGAATGCCAAAGAACTGATGCTTTCGAATTGTGGTGCTTGGAGAAGACTCTTGAGAGTCAACTTGGACAGCAAGGAGATCAACCCAGTCAATCCTAAAGGAAATCAACCTTAAATATTGGAAAGACTGATCCTGAAGCTGAAATTCCAATACTTTGGCCACTGGATGCGAAGAGCTGACTCATGGAAAAGACCCTGATTCTGGGAAAGATTGAATGCAATAGAAGAGGGCAGCAGAAGATGAGATGGTTAGATACCATCACTGGCTCATTGGACATGATTTTGAGTGAACTCTAGGAGATGGTGAAGGACAGGGAAGCCTGGCTTGCTGTAGTCCATGGGGTGGCAAGGAGTTGGACACGAAAAACAACAACAAAACTCAACCAGGTATGTTGGCCTGAGTAAGCCCCGCAATGAGCCTGGCTATGCCATCTTATGTGACTTTAACAGAGGGAGAAGAAGGGTGGAAAGTCAGGTTGGGCACGGTTTGTGGATGTCAAGGGATTCTGTATAGATGATTTAATGCTTTTGTCTGCTTTTTGCCAGACATTTTGGATTCAGAGATGCATAAGACTAGGTCTCCAATTTCAAGGTGAAGAGAATAGAGGCACAAAGATAGCTATCACTGAAGATTAACATATTAAATATTGGGCTACCATCCTG
Source organism: Giraffa tippelskirchi (assembly GCF_054371585.1). NCBI lineage: Eukaryota > Metazoa > Chordata > Mammalia > Artiodactyla > Giraffidae > Giraffa > Giraffa tippelskirchi. The sequence goes on from NC_137282.1 coordinate 158,431,610, forward strand.
CTCACAAGATTAAATATTGAATGTGCCAAAGATATATTCATCAAGTCCTGGAAGGGAGGGGCTATCTGAGCAGGTTTCCCAGAAAAGACAGCGATGCAAAGGACTTGAAATATTCTGATTCCATTAAAAAGTTGCGTGCATGTGTGCTCAGTAGCGTCCGATTCTCTGGGACCCCATGGACTGTAGCCTGCCAGGCTCTCTGTCCATGGAATTTTCCAGGCAAGAATACTGGAGTGGATTGTCATTTTCTACTCCAGGGGATCTTCCCAACCCAGGGACTGAACCTGCGTCTCCTGCATTGCAGGCAGATTCTTTACCACTGAGCCACCAGGGAAGCCCCTCCACTAAAGGGTTATGAGCAGGAAAATAAAATGAGTAGATAAATACTATAGAAAGGTGACTTTTGTCTAAGGATAATTGGATTACTGAGAGGCTGTTATCGAGGAGATTAATTTTAATACTTGGGAGGATAATTCAGTTGTAGAGGAGGGAGGTTGGGGCTCTTGAAAAAACAGAAGACGGAAATAGACCCCAGGATGACTTCAAAGGTAGAAGCAACTCAACCTGATGCTTGATTCAACGTAGTGGATACTTGAAGGGGTGGGGGTGGGGTTAATGTGACATCACAGTGATGTCGAGAGGACACATCCCTCCACTGATTGAATCTTTCTTCTCCTTTTATGCAGGCAGTCTTGTCCCCAAATGGTGGCAAGGTGATTGTCTCAGCAGCCCCAGTAAAAGAACAGTGCTTTCGCTGAGACTTTTGGTGGTCTTGGAGGGAGGGACATGCTGGTTTGGCAGGCTTGGCCACGTCCCCTTTCCTCAGCCAGTCACTGTGGCCCACGGACAGACTATGCTGCTAAAGTCATTATCAGTCCTGGATTCTAGGGTCGACCCCATCTCAACCACAGGCAAGGAGTGACAAAGATGGGTGACTGGAGAAAAACAGGGCTGTTATTGCATCAAAGGAGAAAGGATTTAGGACAGCATAACAACAGGTACAACTGCAGCTACTAATGTTTTGTTCTCAGAGGAACAGCAGTATTGAAGCAGGATCTTACTCCCCTGCCCAGGGATTGAACCCACGTCTCTTGCATTGGCAGGTGAATTCTTTACCACTGAGCCACCAAAGAAGCCCTGTTTTTCTTAGGTGTAGTTTTATACTAAAAAGGACCTTAATGTATACTCCTGAAGGTTACTGACTGATTGCTTGCTTCCTTGTTTGCTGTTTCCCCATGGAAATCAAGGGAATTTTGTTTGTTTTGTAACTATTTCCTTATTTCATCATCTTTTGGGGTTTGTTTTCAGTTTGCCTTCAGTTTTGGTAGAACGGAACGTCACATGGCTGGATCTGGTGTGCTGGCTGTGTTGTGTATGTTTGCAGATCAGGAACACCAAACATAACAGCTCCCCTACAGAGCCCTGTCCCCAGAGAAACCTTCCCACCCTCGAATCTGTGCGCATAGAGTCCTAGGAGCTTGCAGCTGAGTGGGGAGGTAGCAGAGCGTGCACACGTCTTGTAGTTGAGCCATCTTCAGGAGTCTTGCCACTGTTTTCCCAGCTGAAGACAGAGTCCATGAGGCCGTGGCTGAATGGGAAACCCTCAGTTTCATCGCCCAACTGCAGACACTGACAGCTGGGTTCTCAGGACTCGTGAGCCGTGTGCAGTGTCCCCTCCGGCCCCTAGGGGTACCTTGGTTTTTGGCTGTGGTTGTGTTGGCCAGTGGCCAGGCTTCTTCCTGGAGTAACCACCTTCTACCTAAGATCAGGCTCTGGAGCTCTCGAGGCCAGAGTTGCTCTGACCTTTTCTTAAAATTTTATTTATTTTTATTTTTGGCTGTGCTGGGTCTTTGTTGCTATGTGGGCTTTTCTCCAGTTGTGGCAAACAGGGGCGACTCTCTAGTTGAGGTGCTTTGGTTCTCATTGTGGTGGCTTCTCTTGCTGCAGAGCCTGGGCTCTAGGGCACGAGGGCTCCAGTAGCTGAGGCTCCCTGGGCTCTAGAGCACAGGCTCAGTAGTTGTGGCACACAGGCTTAGTTGCTCTGCTGCACGTGGGATCTTCCCAGACCAGGGATCGAACCTGTGTCTCCTGCTTTGCCAGTTCAGTTCAGTCACTCAGTCATGTCCAACTCTGCAACTCCATGGACTGCAGCACGCCAGGCCTCCCTGTCCATTGCCAACTCCCGGAATTTACTCAAACTCATGTCCTTTGAGTCGATGATGCCATCCAGCCATCTCATCCTCTGTGCCTGCTTTGCCATGTGGGTTCTTTATCACTGACCCACCAGGGAAGCCAGGCTCTGACTTCTAAAGCCAACAGCTGTGGATCGAGCTCTGTGTTGTCCAGTGCAGAATCCTCATGTGGCTAACAAGCCCTTGAAGTGTGCTTTGTCTGAATTGAAATTGCAGCAAATGTAAAGCACACACCAGATTTCAAAGACTTAGTAACCTATGGATGGAATGGTGTCCTCTCACCCTCAAATTCATATATTGAAGTCCTAACTTCCAATGTGATTGCATTTGGGGTAACGAAGTGATCAAGGTCAAATGAGGTTGTAGGATGAAACCCTGATGACCAGGAAGCTTGCTTCCCCTTTCAGCCATTATGAGAGGACACAGTGAGAAAGTGGCCATCTGCGAGCCAGGAAGTGGGTCCTGACCAGAAGCCCACCATGCTGGGCCCGTAACTTGGACTGCCAGCCTCCAGAACTGTGAGAGAGTCAATTTCCATCGTTTAAGCCCCCTGCAGTCTGTGCCTTTTGCTATGGCAGCATGAGCAGACTAACGTACTATCTGGAAAAAAAAATTCAAAATATCTAATTAATATTTTATACCGATTATTTATTGAGATAATACTTTGGATATATTGGGTCAAATAATATATGTTATTAGAGCTAATTTTATCTATTTCATTCTCCTCTTTAAAAAAGTGGCTCCTAGGAAAGTTCAAATTACGTATGTGCCTTCCATAATATTAATAGGACAGTGATCACCTAGACCCTTGTGTTATCATCACATTGCCTTAAATTTCTCCATCAGTTACTTCTCAGTCCCCGTTCATGAAGAATCTCTAAAGTTTTCTCTACGTTATGCAATATTCTGGTTCTTTTTCCTTTAGTATCCAGGACATTAAAACCAAACAAAATAAAATGGAGAAATACATAAAAAGCCAAGACAACATGAGCACAACAAAACCTGCTGTATTTCTTCGGTTTTGTATTATTATTATTATTTTTGATTAAAGAGATTTCTTTTCTCTCCTCTTGATCTCTCTTCTGCCTTACATTCTTGCTCATTGAAGCCAATATTGAGAATCAAGTTTAAAGTTTGTAGTGTAGCATGACAAATCCCCTGGGGAAAATCAGCCCAAAGAAAGTTGGGAAAGTTTCTCTACTCTTAGTCCTGAGTTCTTGGTTGTTATTACCATATAATGAGAAGGTTAATGAAAATGAGGGAACAGAGACTCCTTTTTTTTTTTTCTTTTAACAAGTCAGGGCCCCATTCAACTGTAGACAGGGCCATGCTCTCAGGCCTTGCTGGCTGGGAGAAGGGAAGGTTCTGCTGAGCTAGATTGATGCATTGTTGAGAACATGAAATGGGCATCTGAATAGGTTCGGGAAATTGGAGACTCCTAGCTCCTGTGACCTAGAGCTGGGGAGATGTTTAGTCAACAGCAGAGCACAGTGCAAAATGTCCTGGATTAATCCATATGCTTTGGGTGAGTCTTTACTTGGGAAGAAAGCTTCTGGTGGCGGATTCATAACTGGAATTCATGGTTTCCACTAGTAGGGGCATCACGATTTATTTCAAAAGTACAATCTCCTTAGTACAGCCCTCGATTTTCTCAAATTTTATCTTAAGCAACAAATACAGCTGGGTATTTACCTTGAACTAACAGACTCGCTCAGTTGATTTTTGAAATATGTCTGCCAAGTAGTCAAAGTTGAAAAGCCAAAGTGAGCCTGTCAGTCATTCTTCCAAGTAAAAATAGTGTTCCCTGAAGATAGTCATATTTCAGTTGTAATTCAAACGATCACATAAGTACTTTTCCCTGAAGGCATGAAGCAGAAGTACTTTATGGGCACCTCCCATTTTATCCAAATAGAACATTTTAAAAATGTGTATGTAAGAACTCAGATTAATAAGCTCATTCTTACTGCTTCATCAAGATCATTAGGTAAAACTAGCTTTCCCTTTTTTTCCCCCTGTGAATGGGGATTAGAAAGAACCTGATAGGTGCTAGTTCAGTTTGCTCCTGTTCCTGGGTCTGGGCTAAGGGCCAGCAGCTTTACCCATAATTTTTGTACCATCAGTGCAAATGTCAACACAGTGAAATAGGAAAATTTTTATTATGAAGGTAGTTTTGAACTCCAGCTCCCTCTGAAGGAGCTTCAAAGACCCCTTGGGGGGTCCATAGGTGGCACTTTGAGAAGGGATTCCTCTAAAGTGTATTATAAATGGAAGGTACTGTAATTCTTCTGAAAATTAAAGGTCATTTTTTGGTAAATCATTATTGGACATGCTGAATCTACCTCTAGACCACCTGTTTGGAAATGAGGAATTAATGCATCTACTGGAAGACTAGATTCAATAGTTGTCATGGACTCTGCTAATTAATTTAAAATATTTATTTTCTTATGGTTGTGTTGGGTCTTAGTTGTGGCCTTCCCCCACCAGGGATCGAACCCACGTCCCCAGCGTTGGAAGGTGGATTCTTAATCACTGGACCACCAGGAGGTCCCAGTATCTGTTAATTTGTATTTAGATTTTTGCGCTACGTGGTGATTGCCACAGCTTCACAAGGATGCTTCGACAGAGTGAGTCACCCTGCTTTCTAGTTGTGATGTGGAGACTAGGTTACTCTTCAGGATCCCTGAATCTTCCATCCTTGATGGAAAGCTTTTCTTTCATTCATGGAAATCTAACAGGCCATTGCAGTCTTGAAATCTGAACTAACTTGTATGATTTAAAACATCAGCAGGTGTTTTGGTGGTGCTAAAATGGATCTCCTGGTGATTTGTAGTTCTAGACAAGTAAAAGATTCTCTTGGCATAACTGAACTGCCTCGCTGAGGCTGGAGACTGGACTCTGTAGCGACTGGAGGAAAAGAAGCAAAAGCCATATTCTCCTCTCATCCACACGTACTGCCACGAATAGCATTGTTTTCTCACTTTTTTTTAAAATTAAAAATACAAATGGATGACAGGTTGCTTTGAAAAATCTCTCAATAGAAACGTTAATACTTTTTGAAAGTATTTGCCTGCATTGTATTTTAGGAGAGAGGAGTGAGCAGAAATGGAAATTCTTCCCATATCTCTATGGCTCCTGGATTTGTGCATTGCTTTGCATATTGAAAGTAATGAAATGAAGGGCCTGGATTCAGTCCTGAACAATGCACATGCACCTAACTATTGACAAGTTTTAGTGACTTGCTGTTAACATTGTCATAAAATACATTTCTCCTGGCATAACAATGATTTTGTTTTTTTTGTTTCGTTTTTTTTTTTTTAAGGTCAGACCTCTGCCTTATTCAGCCACCAGGGATGTAGATACGTCCCAATGTCTCTAAGATAACTTTTTAGTGTCCTTAAAATGGTTTTTAATCTACTATGTCCTTGGGGAGATTGCTTTTAAGTTTAGATTTTAAACAAGAAAACAGGCATAATACATACTATGGGCACAGATGCACATTGTAAGTAGGGAGATTATTTAAGTCTAGAAATTGAAAACAAGCCTAAGATCTCACCTTCCAGAAATCATTTTCATCTTTCCTACTTATTTTGGTCACCCTAAGAAGAACACGTTTTGCCTTATATCAAACTACAGACCTTCTGAATTTTTATACCATACTCAATTCTGTTTCTATTACATTCCAGTTTTCTTAGGTGTGATTCAGTTCAGTTCAGTTCAGTCGCTCAGTTGTGTCCGACTCTTTGCGACCCCATGAATTGCAGCACGCCAGGCCTCTCTGTCCATCACCAACTTTCGGAGTCTACCCAAACCCATGTCCATCGAGTCAGTGATGCCATCCAACCATCTCATCCTCTGTTGTCCCCTTCTCCTCCTGCCCCCAGTCCTTCCCAACATTAGGGTCTTTTCCAATGAGTCAACTCTTCACATGAGGTGGCCAAAGTATTGGAGTTTCAGCTTCAACATCAGTCCTTCCAATGAACACCCAGGATTGATCTCCTTTAGGATGGATTGATTGGATCTCCTTGCAGTCCACCATTTTCACTTAGTCAATTAAAAACCCAAAGAAAATAGTTGGATATTGAGGAGGAAGTTTGAACATCAGCTTTCCTTCTCTCGTTTTGTTTGTTTCCTTCTGTATACGACCAAACCTACATTTGCATAAGCAAATTAAATCATAGCTGCAAACCCACAAATGCAGAATTTGCATGCTTCCCTAATCCCAGATCCTTGGGAAAGTACCACATTAATGCCAAAACCAACATATAAACAACTTGGCCCTTAGGGTCCGACTTAGCCAATGGAGTTGAGCACCATCCAACTTCTTACTTGAGTTGCTCCACGTATATGGATTTTTGAGTCATGCTTCTAGGGCCGTCTTCAAACTGCTAGGAAGCTACCCGCTGAATCTCCCCACAGTCTAGTTACCAGACTGTTTAACTGGAAGTTCTTTGAGGGCAGCATTTATATCATCCTTGCTCACATGAATTTATGAGTCGTGGCTCAATGCAGTGTCTTAGAGAAACAATGAGAATTCCTGAAAGGAACTTCTAATAAAGTTAAATTGCCTGTACAGACAATAAAATAGGGAAACTAACTATACCAGTTTTTTGTAAGAATAACTTCATGGTTGTACAAAAGATATTGACCTCTGGTAATAGTTTTATTATCTGTAAACTGAGAGTTTGTTACTTAAGATAAACCTTCGATCTCACACATTCATAGATGTTATGGAACACAAATGTATTTATTTTTTTATCATCACCATTCTGTTGCTCTTGGTGTTGAGAGGTATAGTTTTTGTCCATATAATGTGAAAATAATCATACAGTTTGGACAAGTGAACTTAGTAGCTTAAATCATTTATTTGATAGACTTTAATGGTTATATGATTAAATTGTCTACTCAGTCTGACCAATCATACAAGCTTAGCAATTTCAGAGAAAATAGTCATAGTATTTTTAAGTGGACTATTAATAATTCAAGGTTCTCAACCCCTTTTGGGGATATCATACTTAATGTTGATATCATACTTAAGCATTAAGTATGATATCAACTTAAGTTGATACCATACTTAATGCTTCTCACATATTAAAGATTTCTGCTTAATAAAGTCAGACTGATGAGTGGACCTTCTGAGTGGGGAGATGGGGAAGAGAATGCCTTCCTCTCTTCCTGCTGGAAAATACAGTAAATTAGAGGGGAAATGAAGAGTCTATAATTGATTGAAAACTCATCTGGTATGACTTCAAAGGCGTAAGAAGTCCACAGTTCCTAACTGGGAGTTCCTGAACTAGGAACTTCTTAGAAAGAGAGTTTGGACCCTTTCTAAACCACTCAGTTTCTTCTTCATCCAGTGCTCTATAAATGCAACATAGAGACCAAACTTGAAAGGCATGTGCAGACAAAACCATTTAAGCCGTGTAAGCAAAACTAAGTCTAGCTTATTTCACAAACGTAAGCAAGATTAATTTAGGTTACTTCTTGTAAATCATAAAAGAAATTTAAGTCGTCTTTCTAAAATGCTACGAGGTAATCACTTTGAACCAATCCCCTGCTGTCTGGTAACTCCCGCTGTCAGAACCCATCATTGTGAAGGTTAAACAACTCCCTCCTTTCCACTCTTTATGCCATGATGGAATCATCCCTCTGAGCCTCATCTCAGTTTTGAATCCAAAAGCTGCCAGTTTGCACACTGTCCTTACTGAATACTACTTTACTCTTCTGGTTTTAATTGTTTCACTTTCTGGATTTTTGAGAGAAGGAAATGTGGCAGGAAAACAGAGAGGAGAAGTTGTAGTTGGAACTAGGACGAGTAATAGGAATAGTTTAAGGTAAGAATGGAGATGCAGTTGAAGCTGAATTGTAGAGGATTTTGAACAAAACGCCAAAGAGTTTGGAAAAGAGGTAGATGCTGAAGAGTCACTGAAAGTGTGAGCAAGAGAACTCTATGACTGAGCTGGTCTTATGGATATTGACTGTAGCAGCAGTGTGTTGGGGGTCTTGGAGGAGCAAGAACAGAGACTGAGGACAGAGCGGAAGGTCCTCAACACAATCAGATGGGAGGTAACGGGAGCTTGGACTGACTGTGGTTCCGGTACAAGAAGTGGGTGATGGCTGCTAGAGATGTGGTCTAATTGGAATGAAAAGTGTTGCTAGTTACTTAGAGAAAGTTCGGCGGAAGCTCCAATGAGAAACTTGGGTTTTTTATTTTGTTTCATTTCTTTTTGAGAACCTTGGATTTTTATTCTAATTAACTTATTTTGAGAACCTTGAGTTGTTTTTTTAAGACCTTTTATTAAAATATTTTTAAGACCTTTTTAGAAAACATTTACTTATTTGGCTGCTCGAAGTCTCTGTTGTGGCACATGGGATTTAGTTCCCTGACCAGGGATAGAACCCAGGTCCCCTGCACTGGGAGCTTGGTATCTTACCCACTGGACCACTAGGGAAGTCCCAGGAACCTTGGGTTTTTAATCTGGGTCACCAGTAGGATACTAATGGCATTCACAGAGATGAGCAGGCGAAGACCAGCAGTAGATTTTGGGGTGGTGGATGGGTGGGCAAAGGAAACCATGGCTCCTGTCTTGGGAACGTTGGGTTTGGGATGATGGTGGAACACTGGTGGAGGGTTCGAATGTGCAGTGAGAGTGGCCTGGGAAGTGTGGATTTGGGTTTTCCAACAGGAGAGTTGAAGTGGAAACTGAAGTGAGGGGTGTAGGAGACTGGCATGTGGCGTGCTGTGTAGCCACAGCTTAGTCCAAGAGACAGGTCGGGATCGATGCCATAAGGACTGTACTACAGTGTCTATGGGTCATGAAGATGGTAACACAGAGTGAGAAGAGCTAGTCTGCCAGGGAAAGCCAGGCGCATCTATAGCTGGGCCTTAGAGCTGAGAAGTTTGCCAGACTTCCCAGGGAAGGAAAAGCATTGCAGGCAGAAGCAAAGCACAGATGGAAAGTGGTGGTGATGTGATTTGTTGGGGAATGGAGTGGTGATAGGCGAGAGAAAGGAAACGGATACTGTCGAACATCCTCTTTTTATTACACGGAGGAAGAGATCCCAGAGCGGAGGATGGAGAGGGAAGAAAAACCAGCCAAGCTTGTGAGATCCTGAAAGACACAGTCAACAGTGACCCAGCTGGCTGGGGACGGAGCAGGGCTCTGGGACCCTGGACTTCTCGCCTTTGCTCTCTCTGCCTTGGCTCTTTTTTTATAAAAGGGGGTTTGCACCCGGTCATTCTGAAGCCCTTTCCCACTGAGGTTCCGTGTGCCTCTCCAACTTTGGGAAGCTTTCTTTTTGGGTCACACTGAGTAATTTAGTGTTCAAGTAATTAGAGTCTAATTGGAAACCTGTGACCTGGAGGAGGTAACACACTTCCTTACAGGGTCTGTCTTGCTCTGGGGGCATAGTTCACGTACTGGGAGCACTTCCTCATTAACTGTCCCTAGGGGCCTCCATCCAGCAGCTAGTTACTGGGGTGGGAGGGAGGTACTAATGTTTATAAAGGTCACATTGGAAAATTTTCTGAAACAATTGAACTGTAAAACATGTGTTTAATATTTATAGCCCTTGGAATGGAAAAGATACCTTTGATCATCCTCTTTCTTCCTGGAGTTTAACCAGCTTCTAGATCCCTTGGGAGAGCTTCTTCTCAACCAGAAAAATAGTGAGACCTTGCTGTCTCGAGGGGACCTTGCACCATTCCTTGTGATTTAGGTGAAAGCTTGATTGCAGCACATGTTTTCTGATCCTGGTAATCTTAAATAAATAATCCAAGCCCACGGCATTAATAAAAGCAGTAATTCTGTCAAGAATCCTTGCTAACTTCCTAAACTTCTGAGGGTCCAGAGCTGGTGATTTATGAACGCTGCCAGAATCTGAGCTGTGGTGTTTTTTAGGGGATTCATTGGGAGGTATGCTTTTAAGGGTAATTGCCATGTGTCAGAAGGATGCCTGAGCCCCCTTGACATTGTGTGCTCAATTTTATTTAGAGGTCAAATGGCAAGAGAATTATATGTGAAAGGGTATCCTTTCAACATTTACAAGTAGAAGGTGAACGTAACATGCTAAGCTCAGTTCTGAGTGGATGTGATAGTCACATTAACTCTGTGTACCTTGCTGTTTGCAGGTTATTTGAGTCCTACAGACATTAATTGTGCTTCTAACACACCCCAGTGGAAGACCGACACACACGTCTCTGGGTGTGGCATGGTCCAGTTGTTGACTGTTCAGTCTCTAAGTTGTGTCCGACTCTTTGCGACCCCATGCACTGCAGCATGCCAGGCTTCCCTGTCCTTCACTATCTCCCAGAGTTTGCTCAAATTCATGCCAATTGAGTCAATAATGGTAGATAACCATCTTATCCTCTGCTGCTCCCTTGTCGTCTTGCCTTCAATCTTTCCCAGCATCAGTCTTTTCCAGTGAGTCAGCTCTTCACATCAGGTGGCCAAAGTGTTAGATAGAGCATCAATTTCAGCATTGGTCCTTCCAATGAATATTCAGCACTGATTTCCTTTAGGATGGACTGGTTGGATCTCCTTACTGTCCAAGGGACTCTCACAAGTTTTCTCCAACACCACAGTTGGAGAGCATCAATTCTTTGGCTCTCAGCCTTCCTTACGGTCCAACTCTCACATCCGCATATGACACTGGAAAAGAAAAACGTAGCTTTGACTAGATGAACCTTTGTCAGCAAAATGATGGTCCAGTGCGAAAGTGTTAGTCCATGGACATGTGAAGGAAGAGCACCTAACACAGCCTGGGAGGTGAGGGAGGGAGGTGAGGGAGGGCAAGAGTGTCTTCCCTAAGAAGGTCTTGCTTGCCTGAGCTGGATCTTAAATAATCAGCTGGATTTACTCAGGTAAAACATGAAAAGAGGGACAGCTTGAGAAGCAGGAGGCGGCAGTAGTGCCAAGTGGGGGTAACAAAGGCCTTTTGGTTGGGGCAGGAAGGACGGGGGCAATTCCAGTTGGTGGTATCCATACAGCAGTTTGAGCTGAGAAGGTGAGGGGAGCAGCCAGCTTGCTAGTCTGATGGCAGTTTTCTGTCCCTGCTAGTAAATTTGCCTAAAATCTGCTGCTCCCCTGAAACAGATCTGGAATCTGGAAAACCATGTGAATGTCAGTCCCTTGTCACCCCAAGTTAGACTTCTACTAAGCCTGGTCAGGTGGTCTCCCTGCTTTCTCCCCAGATCCTGCTCCTACTCCAGTTCTAGAACTGAAACTTGGATCACCACCCCTTGCCTAGGCCAGTGGCTTATTCCCACCCCCCCACCCCCCAGAATGGCCTCAGATTGATATCCATCCCATTAGCTAAGATGAATCTCCGTGGTTCTTGACCCAGATACTCGAAAGATGCTCAGGAAATCTCACCGTGGAAGTCTCCCCACCGCCCATGATCGGGTAGATTGGCTCCTTAGAAACTAAGCACCCAGTTCATGCTTGATCTTTCTGCAGCTATTGAATTTGATGATCTGGACGATAGCTTCTTCTCTTTCCCCTCTGCCCTGGTTAGTTTTCCTGCTGCTGCCAGCCTCGGTGGCAGGCTTTCAGCTCTAATCCTCCCAGTACTTGTCAGCTGATGTTGAGCTGGTTAGGGTACCTGACGAGGCTGAAGCTCTCTAGAACTGGCCAAGGTCCATTTCCAAATGTCCAGACATTTCTTTGGCCTGCTTCCGCCCCCAACTAGACTCTTAGCTTTGAAGTCTAGCTGTGTGGCTGGCAATTTTATCAGGAGGCATTCCCTAATATGTGTTTGGAGGAACCGTAAATGTTGCAGGCAACACCCTCATTCCTGGGGATTCACAATAATTATTAGCATATTGAAAGGCTCTGGAAAGTTCTGTGGTCTAGAAACTTGGCTAATTTGCGTTTGATAATTTCTAAAACAAAAGTCAACAAAAAACCAATAATATCTATCTAAATCCCCAATCACTGAACATTTAAGGGAACACACTTGGGGAACCTGATTTGAAAGCTGTACAGTTCTTTTCCAGTACTATTAACCACGGTGGTAACCTACCGTCCAAGTAGGAAATGGAAACCCATTGCAGTATTCTTCCCTGGAAAATCATATGGACAGAAGAGCCTGGCGGGTTACAGTCCTTGGGGTTGCAAAGAGTCGGATATGCCTTAGTGACTAAACAACAGCAACAGCAAGCCTTCCAAGTGGGAGCATTCCTCAAGGACTGGAAATATTGCCATCTCAAATCAAGTTGTAGCAAATTCATGACAGGATTTGCTGGGAGAGTGTCTGCAGAGGCTAGAGGTGTTTAGCAGACAGGTTGTTTGTGCCTGACAGCATTGATTTCCTTTTCTTCTGATAACAGCCTCAACATTTTCTTAGAAAATTCAATTTATAAGGCTGAAGTGTGCCCCCCACCCCCACCCAATTTGTATGTTTGAATCCTAATTCTAGGGTATCCCAGAATGTGACTATGTTTGGAGATAGGGCCCTTTAAAGAGGTGACTAATCAAATGGGTGGGCCCTTATATCAGTTCAGTTCAGTCGCTCAGTCATGTGCGACTCTTTGCAACCCCATGGACTGCAGCACGCAGTGCCTCCCTGTCCATCACCAACTCCCGGAGTTTACTCAAACTCATGTTCATTGAGTCGGTGATGCCATCCAACCATCTCATCCTCTGTCATCCCCTTCTCCTCCCGCTTTCAATCTTTCCCAGCATCAGGGTCTTTTCCAGTGAGTCAGCTCTTTGCATCAGGTGGCCCTTATATGACTAGGGTCTTTACGAGAAGAGATTAGGACTTAGACAAACACAGAGAAGACCATATAAAGATACTGGATGCAGACAGACACCTACAAGGCAAGGAGGGAAGTCTCCAAAGAAACCACCTTGCTGACAGCTTGACCTTGAACTTCTCAGCCTCCAGAATGGTGAGAAATAAGTTTCTGCTGTTCAAACCAGTCAGTCTGTGGTACTTAGTTATGACAGCCCTAGAGAGCTACTTCACAGGTGAAAGTGAGGCTGATCCCATCGTGTGGGTCCTCAGGTACCCACCCGGGTCCATGAGAACAAGGTCATGAGAAATGGTCCACAGTGACTGGCTTTGAACTGGTCACATGACCCAAAATAGGTCAGTGAGTTCCAGAGGCATCCTCTTCCTATGTGTGTGTTCCTGCTAAGTCGCTTCAGTTGTGTTCGACTCTTTGCGACCCCGTGGACTGTGTAGCCCGCCAGGCTTCTCTGTCCATGGGACTCTCCAGGCAAGAACACTGCAGTGGGTTGCCATGCCCTCCTCCAGGGGATCTTCCCCACCCAGGGACTGAACCCCCGTCTCTTACAGTCTCCTGCATTGGCAGACAGGTTCTTTACCACTAATGCCACCTGGGGAGCCCATGCTCTTCATGTAATTGCAGTTTAACAGGTAGGAGGCCAGGCTGGAAGCTGTCTTTACTACGATTAGAGAGAGAGCTGCTTGAGAACAGAGGCAGAGAAGGAAAAAACTAGCTGAGAGTCATGGAGTCAGGTTCCTGACAGAATCATCCGGTAAAGGAGCCAGACCCCTGGGGCCTTCTGGGGACTGCCCTTCCCCTCTATCTTTTACTTTACCTCCTCTCTGAAGTACCTAGACAATAGCATTTGATGCAGATTTTCTGAGTTGTTTTGCAGATGTAAAACGCCTCCTCCTCTCCAACAAATGGATGATGCTAACTCCGTGAAGACCCTGAGCAGTAGCCCCAGACCTCCTGGAGCCTAAGGACTGCTGACCCCTGTGACCCCACCTGCCACCTCACCATCAGTCCATTGGAGAATAGGGCGCCTGGTGACTCCCCTCCCTCACCTGGTTTTTAAAAATGATTTGCTCAAAACCCTTCAGGGGAGTTCTGCCTTTTTAGGCGTGAACCACCTTTCTCTGCTCCAAACTCTGACGGGTTCAGTTTGTTTGGCCTCACTGTGCGTTGTCCACATGAACTTGAGCTAACATTTTGAGTGCCTAGACATACCTGAGGTTTTCTGGCCCCTGGGCTTTACGGTGATGTCCCCCAACACAGTCACTTTTTTTTTTTCCTAAGAGATTTTGAGTTGTGAAAGGATCCCAAATCATAACATCATAACAATAACATGGTAGTTTTTGAGAAAATGTCCATCACTGTTACCTTTGTATCCTTGCTAAACATTTTCCTTTCCAAATGTCTATGTAGCCTGTTCCTCTTGAATAGAATCTCCTCAGAAATAATAGACTTTGTTCCCTGAAATGCATGAGATTTTTTTCATATGAAACCCCTGATGAATTCAGTCATGATGTGCCCTTTACAACCCATGCTATTGTGTCTATGGTGGTCTGGGTTAGTCTGTATTGATACCACCTGCTGTAATTTGCAACTGGGCAGATAATTTTATTAATGCAAATTGCCTCACATTTACAGCAAATGCTTTAAAAATTATGATGATGTCATGATTAGTAAACTGAGTCATCATTAACAAAAGTCCTTGGTAAACAATTTTCCAACTTTCTCTAGTATCCAGACTCTTGGATAAGAAATTTTCATGACTATAGTCTAGGGCTTGCTATGCCTTTGAAAATAAGCTGAAGGTCCCCAAAGATCCAAAACTTTAGGGCGTAGGAAGGGTCCTCCAGCCTAATGAATTCCTGGATGGCAGCAGAGAGGAAGATGTCTGTCAACCCAAGGACCATCTCCCCCACTTTCTGCCCTGAGCCCTCACCTCCTCCCGCTAGTTTGTTCCTGAAGCAAGTGTGGTGGATGAACCTCTGAAGACACATTTGGAAAATCTAAGAGAAATGGAAATTCATGCAAGGAGTTTTTTGACACTTGACCCATCATTGTGCAGTGAACATGGTCCGAAAACCTTGTCACAACAAGCTTCCTTCTGAAAGGGATGGTGCTTCCTTTCCTCTTATCAGTCTGGAAAGCTGGCATACCCTTCCCTTGGTGAGGCATCCTGCCACCTCCGTGTGGCATCCAGCCAGAGTTCAAAGGTGGAGAGCTGCCTCCGTGCCGTGGACCAAGGAGAGACGCTCAGGTTCATGGTGCTCTCCGCCCCGACACTGCCATCCACATCTCTGGGGGAAAACACAATGGCTGCAGGTGAGGAGAGGAAACAGATCTTTGGCCTTTTTTTTTTTTTTTTTTCTCTCTAGTGGTGGTGCTTCTGTCTCCCCTGTGCGTTTTCAGATTCTCAGTTCTTTGCTGCCCTCAGTGGTGACTTGGTAGTGGAAGATGATGTGGCATTAGAGGTAAAGAACCTGTATGCCAATGCAGGAGACCCAGGCAACAAGGGTTCAATCCTTGGGTCTGGAAGAACCCCTGGAGGAGGGTATGGCAACACACTCCAGGATTCTTGCCTGGGACATCCCACAGACAGAGGAGCCTGGGGGGCTACAGTCCATGGGGTCACAAAGAGTCAGACGTGACTGAGCAACTAAACAACAACAAGGTCCCCGTTGCAGAGCCTGGCATAGAACACCCACTGACAAACACCTGCTCTTTTCAATACTGTTATTATGACCCACAGATCCCGGTACCTTGTGGGCACACGATAAATGTAAAGCTGATCCATTTTACTTAGCGTTCATTGTATTTATGTGTTCGCCCTCTCACAAACTAAACAGAAGTATGAACTATGTCAGTTTCAACCTATTTAAAATCAAATATACTCTTTTCCTGTGAACCGTTGACAGCATAATGCTAAGCAATCCCATGATGCAGTTCAAATGCACAATATTGAAATGAAGGAGGTAGAAGAAAATTGCCAGTTTGGGAAAAGATTCATATACATGGAAAAACAAAAGCACTGAGTTAAAATATATATATATATATTGAACCTTTTATAGAGAAATGTCCAGGCCTTGGATAGCCAGACAACTTACTTCATAAATTAGTTTTATAGAATTTTTGCAAAGTGCTAAAGCAATTTAACGTCAGGACATACTGATTCAAACAAAAATAAATTAATAAATTTGAAATCTTCAGGCACCTATATTCAAAGGCCGCTAGGCATTTTAATGGGAGATAAGTAAGAACCATTAATCATGGTCTCCGCACACTTTCTCACATCACCCTAGGCAACTGTGGCTGGGCTGAGGAATGGTACTGAGAGGGAAAAGCTGCTGGTACTGGATAAAATAGTGATATTATCTACAGTGTCTATACTACATTTGTCTACACTTTCGCTCTCTTACAAGTAAGTACAAAATTGTACCTGTTGACAACTTAAATTTTTTCACCTTTTTGCTCTCCCTTTAGGAAAAGGTAATAAAATAAGTGAAACATGCATTTCTTTTCCACTCACTTGGCACAAATTATTGGTCACCCTGAGCCAGAGAAGCGGGGAGAAGCCCACGTGTACATTGGCCTCATTTTGCATTGACCATGTATCTTTCTTTCTTTTGATTTTTTTTTTTTAATTCAGAGCAGTTTCTTTTCTTTCTTTTAAATATCTATTATTGATTTGGCTGCACCATATCTCAGCTGTGGCATGTGAACCATGAACCCTTAGTTGTGGCTGGTGGGATTTAGTTCCCTGACCAGGGATCGAACCTGAGCCCCTTGCATTGGGAGCATGTGGAAGCTTAGCCACTGGGCCACCAGGGAAGTCCTGACATTGACCATGTTTCAATCCAAGTTTGGAGTCACAAAGGTTAATCATAGAATCCTTGGTCTTTCTAGATTCAGAGACTTTTTTTGAGAATCTAATGAAATTATGAATCCTCTCCCCTCAAAATACACAGACTTCTAAGATCTACGAATGTCCTCATGAGACCCTTCATGGATGGCTGCTCACAGACATCATGCCTACATTGCCAAGCAGTGATAATCATACAGAGAAGAACAGAGAAGGATTTCCCTTTTTAAAAATGCCACTCAGAAGCAAATTAGTAACCTCTCTTTAGTCTCAGTTCTTATAAATCACTTTCCCCATCAAGTTTCGGACGTTTTCTTACACTGAGGTTAAAAATCAGCTGGGTTTGCTTCCAAGATTCAGAGACTATTCAGCCACATTGGTAACAGAATTTCATCTTCGCCATCTCAAGTAAGCCTTAGAAACAAGGTCCATTCCCTTATAAGAAAAAATATTACCTTTCCTTGTTTAGATGCTGTAGTGATGAGGTCAGTAACCTGTAGCAGCTCTGTCCTTCCCACTTGTCTCGTGGTTCACGCTGACTACCTTGCGGCCTTGGACCTGCCCCTCTGCCCTTGATAGCAAGCTGAGTTCTATTTCCTTTTTCTATAAGTGTCTCTTTTCAACAGAGGGTCAGTGTCGGATTTCCAGATATGATTTGAGGACTCGTGTTCTACTATTTAATTTAATTGACTTCTGCTGTAGTAAACCTCCTTCTAAGTGAAATAATTGGATCTTAAACATGGGCTAGCTTTGTAATTTTAAGCATGTCATTGAACCTCTTTAGGATCCAGTTTCCCAATATGTCAAATCTTTAAGGCCGCTTGAAGTCTAACATTCTATATTTTTGAAACACATTTATGTACATTCTATGTGTGTATATTGCCTAGACCTGGCTATTTTTCTAAGTGGTTAATAACATATGACAGAAACCCAAATGCTCAAACACTTCTCTTTTTTTTGTAGGTTTTAAAACATATAGAACCATTTTTATTCTTGCCCAGGTAGTCTTGTCACCCTAGTCAAGCATCTAAAGGTCACTAGCAAATAATTCACTTGCAATAGCAAGTCTGGAATATCTAGCTTTAAAATATTTTAAAAAATTGTACTTTCTTTGTATACATTTGTTGAGCTACATAAAAATAAAATGCAAAGCATGAGTAGTTACATTAAGATAAAATTTAAGAGAGAGTCTGAGTTTCTCTAGACCAGTGGTCCCCAGCATTTTTGGCACCAGAAACTGGTTTTGTGGAAGATAATTTTTACATGGACCGGATAGGGGTTGATGGTTTCAGGATGATTCAAATGCCTTCCATTTACTGTGCACTGTATTTCTATTATTATTACATCAGCTCCGCCTCAGACCTTCAGGCATTAGATCTTGGAGTTCGGGAATCCCTGCAATCTAGACCACTAGATTCATCACTACACACTCAGCACCTCACATTGAATGTGGCATGTAGTAGGTACTCAGTGAATGTTTGCTGAGCAAATGGAAGTGTCTAATAAACTGATATAAGTGCATGCTCAGTCCCTCAGTCACATCCAACTCTTTGCAATCCCATGGACGGTAGTCCTCTGGGTTTCTCTGTCCATGGGATTTCCCAAGCAAGAATACCAGAATGGGTTGTCATTTCCTCCTCCAGGGCATCTTCCTGACCCAGGGATCAAACCTGCATCTCCTGCATTGGTAGACGGATTCTTTACCACTGAACCACCTGGGAAGCCCAATAACTGATATAGGATGTGCATAAGGTACAACAATAATTTCTAGGGTTGAAAATTAGAAATTGGAGATGGAGTGTTAGTGGGTAGGATTCAGTGTGAGAAGATAGAAGATGAGTTAAAAAAAAAAAAAAGATGCTTCCAAGAGTGAAAAAGATCATGAACTTGTAACTGCTTTTGATGGTCATGAAACTGATAAGAGACATGATGAAATGGGGTGCCAACAGTGAAAACATTGTGCTACATTTTTTTTTCTCACAGTGAGTAATTTTATTTTGGGCTTCCCAGGTGGTACTAGTGGTAAAGAACCTGCTTGTCAATACCGGAGATGTAAGAGATGTGGGTTCAGCCCCTGGGTTGGGAAGATCCCCTGAAGGGGGACATGGCAATCCACTCCAGTATTCTTGCCTGGAGAACCCCATGGAAAGAGGAGCCTGGCGGGCTATAGGGGGTCGCAAAGAGTCAGACACGATTGAAGTGACTAACCACATGTGTGTGCACAATTTTGTTTTTTTAAAAATACACACTGCCTCCTCTTATTCACAGTTTAGATTGGTACCCTAAAACAAATACCGAGTGACAATCCTTTGAATGAATGGAGACTTGTGTATTTACTTTTTTAATTAATTAATTTTTTTATTGAAGGATAATTGCTTTACAGAATTTTGTTGTTTTCTGTCAAACCAGTACCCTTGGCACCTCAAGCCAGAGGTGTTAACTGAAGCCGCTGAGGAAGCCTATGATCTGAGCAAAATTATTCTCTTGTATGTCTGTAAGTATTATCTACTTTAGGATTGTCCTCATTTTAAGATCTTACTTTCTTTATGAAGTCTATTAATATTAATCTGCAGTTGAAGATTTTCAGCCAGGATAACTAAATCAGTTTAAAATGTATTTGGCTACAGTTATTGAAATACGTGACTTAAAAAATACAAGCAAATGTTTGCTGGCATTGACTAAGATGGGCTGTAACGACACTAGACGCACAGTTGGTTTTTTTTAAACTCCTTCCACTCTATCATCCTATGTTTGTTGGATGCCATCCTCATAGTTGTAAGGTGGTTGTTGTAGCTCCGCTCATCACATCTGTGTTCAAGGAGGGAAGATGCGTGTGTGGTCTGGGGGAAGGACAAGCCAATTGCTTCAGTCCCCTCTAACAAATGGTAATATTTTCCTAGCACATGAGTGGACTTGCACGTATATCTCAGTGGCTGATGGTTTTACAAAGCTATCTTGGACGTAAGAGTGGGTGGAGAATGAACATCTCACCTGGGGCTAGACACGTCACTGCTTAGCAACATTTGGGATCAGCTGACAAAGAAGCACTAGAGAATGGAAACAGGTTGAGAAACCAATAATGCTTGACACAGTCTAGAAAGATGATGGGAATCATAAGAATAAAAGCATAAATAAATAAATTTCTCTTTTATTTGATGTTTAAAGCTAGTCTTATTTCCTATAATTGCTTTGAGTAGGTGTTACTGCTTGCTTAACTCGGGAGAGCATTTAGAGTAAATAATGATACAAGCTATGTTTAATAGTTTAAATAACAATGAGTCAGATGTTTCCTGTGTTGCAATTTTTTTGCATATATGAATTCTAAATTTTATGCAAAATCATTATTTAATGATTGTACCAAAGTTGTATATAAATTTGCTCATTTGCACATATACAGTTTTGAAATGAAATCCCTGTTTTTTGGTTAATGGTCAGAAATGAGGATATGGCAATGTTTTATATGTAGAACTGTTCAGGAAAAAATAAAAATTTTTGTCTGCTGTACGTAAGTCAAAGAAATGGGGAAGAAAGGCAATAAAGGAAATTAAAATTGTTTAGATAGCATAGGATGAGAAGGAGGATGACATTTAGACTGGCAACAGAGAAGATTGTAGCAGGAAGAGAAAGAACAGAAATAAAAAATGAGTGCTGCAGTTCTCTTTGTTTTTTAGATTAAACATTTTATTACAGAGAATTTCAAGCATATACTAAAGTAGAGAGAACACTGCAAAAAACCTATATCTATCCATCATTGGGGCTTCCCAGGTGGCTCAGTGATCAAGAACTCGCCTGCCAATGCAGGAGACGCGAGAGACATGGGTTCCATCCCTGAGTTGGAAAGATCCCTTGGAGAAGGAAATGGCAACCCACTCCAATATTCTTGATTGAGAAATCCCATGGACAGAGGAACCTGGTGGGGAAACAGTCCATGGGGTTGCAGAGTCAGACACAACTGAGTACTCACCCACACATCCATGATCCAGCTTCAACAATCGATTATCAATGCAATGTCAATTTTTTCACATACAAGCAACTCCTATGCCCTGTAATATTTTGAAGCATCTCCCAGACATTATATCATTTTGTTAGTATCTAAGTAGTTCTTTTTAAATTAAAAAAAGAAAACTTTAAATATGTAGTTATGTTTGGATTTGGATAGAGCAGAGTTCAAATTCTATCCTGGGCAACAACAGCTTTGGGACCTTGAGCAAGTCCATTCATTCACTCAATACATATTTATTAAGCATCATCTGGGAATCCAGAAGCAAACAACTACATTCAATAATTTTAGATAGATGGAATGAAAGAAATGAAAAACAAGGCAATGGAACCAAGAATGACTGGGGGTCTGGGAAGCCATTTTCCACTCTACTCTGGCTTCCTGTTCTGTGATGTAGGATCAGACCTGGGTCTCAAATGGGTCTTGAGGGTTTGTCAATATCTGAGAAAGGGGTTAGCAAGGCCTGGTACATGGCAGCTCTCCATAAGTGCAAGACCCAATGATGATCTTCTTGATTGCCATCCAGGGAGACCCTTCCCAAGGAGGGCTGCGATGGTCCATCTGGCTTCATTCTCACTTCAGGAGCATAGAGATACATTGGGCTCATTGCCATGGCTGTGCGTGCCTGCTCAGTTGTGACCCTCAGACTGTAGCCCACCAGGCTCCTCTGTCCATGAGGATTCTCCAGGTAAGAATATTGGAGTGGGTTGCCATTTCCTCCTCCAGGGCATCTTCCCAACCCAGGGATTGAACCTGCATCTCCTGCATTGCAGGCAGATGCTTTACCACTGAGCCACTGGGGAAACCTGACTATAGACTTGTCAGAACTCTGTCACCTCTGATTTTATCCCCCATGAACCACCTTATTCTAGAACGTGGTGAATCTCAGGAGTTGTATCAGAAAAATAAGGTATAGTGGGTCTGTCTCTCTTTCCTTCTCCTCCCTTCCCCAACTTTGTAGGATATAACTGGCTTATAAATCCACCATATTTTAACGTAGAAAAGACTCATTTTTTGCTTGACTGAGTTAATGGAGAAGAGCTGCTTAAAATCTTATATTAAGTTTATAAAAAAAAACTTCTGAGATGAGTTTTACAGTTTACAGTTTGGCAGATACTTAATTCAAATCCAAACAAAGTGCTCCTGGCAGTTTATCAAAAAAAACAAAAAAATTCAGGTTTAAGGAATGGCTATTTTTCAGGAATTTAATGACCTTTTTCATAAAATTTTAGCAGATCAACTTTTATTTATGTTAAACATAGCTTTGATCCAGACTCTATGCAGTGAAACAACAAACAAGGGAAAAAAAATAGAATTCAATGCAGTCATTCACTTCCTTTAGGTTTGCGAGGCCAGAGAGCTGTATTTACACAAATCCTGCCTGTGTAGAGCTGAGTAAACTGGAAGAACGCAGGCTCTCCTTCTGCAGGAAGGATTAAACAGTTTTGGCCATGCCTTGTTGCTTAATCCTAACCTGGAAGAGTAGGAGGGTTGAGGACGGGTGAGCTCTGTGTGCGTGCCGAGTCGTCTCAGTTACACAGCATCAACTGTCCTTTACCTGTGCTGTGCTTAGTGGCTCAGTCATGTCTGACCCTTTGCAACCCCATGGACTGTAGCCCGCCAGGCTCCTCTGTCCACAGGATTCTCCAGGCAAGAATAATGGAGTGGGTTGCCAAGCCCTTCTCCAGGGGATCTTCCCCACCCAGGGACTGAACCTGCATCTCCTATGTCTCCCGCAATGGCAAAAATGTTCTTTACCACTAGCGCGACCTGGGAAACCCCTGGGTGAGCTCCAGGACTAACTTCTCATCCCCCCTGGCCTCCGCATCAGGATGTACATGGAGGTGTTTTAGAAAATATTTATTTATTTATTCTTTTCTGCTGTGCAGTGTCATGGCTGCTGCGTGCGGGCCCTCTCTAGGTGCGGCCAGCGGGGACTCCTCTGTTGAGGCGCTTGGGCTTCAGTAGCTGTAGTGCATGGGCTTAGCTGCCCTGTGGGGTCTTCCCAGGACCAGGGATGGAACCTGCGTCCTCTGCATTGGCAAGTGGTTTCTAACCACTTGGCCACCGGGGAACTCCTACACGGACGGAGGTTTTACGGAGACTTCCTGGCAGACCCTGTCAGCTGACCAAGATCATCTCATCTGCTGGTTCCTGAGACAGTTAGAACTTCTGGCCCAGCCGTGCACAGACCACTTCAGCTGGGGCTTTGCTGCTGCACCTGGTTGCCTTTTCAATCCTTCGCCTTCCACTTCCTAGACTCTAGTCTCCCTGAGGGGCTGTTTGCAACCCTTGTGAGATCTCCATTTCCGCCAGGAGCTTAGTCCCAGTCAAGTCCTTTACTCCCTCCACCCCACAAGCTTCTCCGTCACTTTTGGGGTCCACCTCGGGGAGACAGGGCGCGGCTGACCTATGTCTCCTCTCACCTCATCTCTTCCTCTCCCCTCCGCTAACCTTTCCTCCCCAGAAGGATGGCTGAGTAGTGGGTGGGGGTGGGGGGGTGACCATTCCCAGCCCTTTTGAATGAATCCTCTACAAGACAAACAGCCTTTTCTCTTGCTAATGTTGACCAGCTCTTATATTAAAACTCTGGCCCATTATTATGCTAACAGAGGTTTAGCAAGCCTGATAAGATTGCAGCCTTTTTAACCTAGTTGGTAAGTCCCTGGCCTTTAGGAAGAAGATGGGTAAACACAAAAGAGGGTAAGGAAAGGACGCAAAATTCTGGGAATAAATATTTATAGGTACTCTGCTGTTGACTTAATATTTATAGGTACTCTGCTGTTGACTTACGGTGGGGTGTTTGTTCCTTCTACAGGAGTAGCTTCCATTATAAACCATGTTTTTAATAGTCTTCACCCTTAGATTTTAATCGTCTTGTGATCGCTTTCAAGTTGGAAAAGTCTGGCTCTCCTTGATCCTTTCAGTAATTGCAAGATTCTAGTTGAAATAAAAGGAAGTTTCCTAAGGCTGGAAAGACTAGAGACAAAGGCAGGCCTGGTGTTGGGAGTGCGTGATCAGTCATATCAGTCATGTCCGACTCTTTTTGACCCCATGGACTGTAGCCCCACCAGGTTCCTCTGTCCATAGGATTCTCCAGGCAGGAATACTGGAGTGGGTTGCCATGCCCAACAGAAGGATTGAACTTGTATCTCTTGTCTCCTTCATTGGCAGGCGGGTTCTTAACCCCTAGCGCCACCTAAGTGTTGGATGTTGTTGAGTAGCAATTATAGTAGCAATTACATCAACCTAAGGGTTCCTGGGGATGTGGCCCACACCTTTCCCCTGGGTCTGGGTAGCACAGGACTGAAACCAGTTCCGGGAAAGAATAAACCCAAATTTATATGGAAAGAAAGAAGCAGTTCCTTTATTATAGCCCAACAGTTATGACAAATGAAGAGACATGCAAGAACAGATAATGAAAAATTATGAATTATTGCCATTGTTTCTCATATTCCCAAGACTTTTGAATTAATATAGCAAACCAGTCTGAAGATAAAAAGCCAGAAGCTTTATCAAATACATTATGTCTGGCAGAATGTCTACATTGAACTAACTCAAAAGTCCTAGTGGTAGTTTGGGCTTTGTGTAAGAAGTGGCATGGATTTTTCCAGGAGGTATTGACTTACTCTTCACTTGAAGCCAAACTGTCTATGATGGTTTCATACTTTTCCCATTGGTGTGTCATGTTGATTTCTTCTTTATTTCTGAGTTAGCTTTAACTACCTTCTGGTGGAGCCAGAATGTTCTTTTCCATAGGTCAAGAATACTGACCCAAGGGGAAAAATGAATTTAAGGCCAATCCTTGAGTAAGAGAGTGCCTAGAAAGTAGCATTAAGTGTTTATGCAAAAAACTCAACTTGTGCAAGAGTTAGGTATTATGTAACTTATAAATTTATGCAGTAGGTGAAGAAATGCTTTAACTTTATATTTAAATTGTTTCAAAGGTCAGCTTTAATTCTAGATTATTCTGTGTTTTTGTTGTTGTTGTTATTTAGTTGCTAGGTCATGTCAGACTCTTGTGTGACCCCATGGACTGTAGCCCTCCAGACTCCTCTGACAATGGGATTTCCCTGGCAAGAATGTTGGAGTGGGTTGCCATTTCTTCTCCAGGGGATCTTCTGACTCAGCGGTTGTTTTACAAATAAGAATGGTATTTTCTTTCCCATTGGACTCCCACTGTAGGTGCAAATCACCAAAATAACGTGAATAGATATTTATGTATTTTATGTGACAACAAAATATTAAAACTGTTTGAAATATGGAATTATCCAATTGTTGGAGGATTTAGGAGTTTAATTTAGTAGATAAGGAACTGTTGCCTGCTTTTGAAAAAAAGACTTCCTTCCAGCTATGTTTTTATATATTGATTGCATTTTTAGATGTCCTCATACTCATGTTTGTATTTCTATAGAGATATTAAAACAGAATTTGTTTATAATTATCTACTTTCTAATGGCTGTTAATTATTCTTTATAGCAAAGTTATTTATTAACAATAAACATACCAGAAACATGTAATCATTTCATGTCTTTGAGACCAAGTTAAGGCTAGGTGGAGTTTTTTTTCAAGACCATCTCCTGAGTGAAATAGAGAAAAACAGAAAGACATAATAACTGGCTTAATAAAATTTCCTTCCTTGTATCCAGTATTACAGAGACATACAACAGGTTAATTCAACATACAAGGGAACTTATGGTTCTTAAATACAGAAATTGTTCTATTGCTCATTTCCCCAAAGAGACTTCTGCAGTAAATACTGTGAAATGTCTATTAAAATTAATACACAAAATAGGTATAACCTTTAATAAGTCCTTTCACGCAATGGCATATCCAAAGACCTTTAGTGCCTGTTGCTTACAATTGGACTTGTCACACAAATCAAACTTAAAACCTTATTAAATTGAAATGAAATTGTAACCTCAAAGTAAGTCTATTTCCCCCCTTTTATTTCCTTCCTTCCCCGCACTTAACCTAAAATACCCGTCTTTTCTCCCCTGGTAGTCTTCCCTCTAAAAGGACAGCATCATACCTTTAGCATTCACTAGTTCTCTCACAGTCTTGGAAATAATATGTTAGTTTTGAAAGCGTCCTCCATAATGTGATTAGAAAGTCGTTTATATCTTCCAGGTTTAAATTTGGCTTTAAAAGAATTTAAATGTGCATTTGGGGGTGTTTGCTAGAATGCCACACGTTTTCCACGAACAACACAACGGTTAAATAAACCCTGAATGAATCTAACTTCTTGCAGCAGTTTATAAATAAATGATGTCTACTGTGTACTTGCTTTGTCAGTCCTGTCTAGGGGCTCACACACACAGCTCACCGTATAGCCGACATGTACAAAACCGGGTGTGAAACTTACAGCAAGGTCCAGGAAAAGCAGTTAGCTTTCTTACCTCAAGGCATTAGAAAACAGGCCTTTTGCCAGGTTTTTGGACACCTCATTCTTTACGAAGCACTTCCCTCCCGGTTAACTCTGGCTTTCTTCCCTTTTCCTGCCTCCCGGGGCCACTGAGAAAGAAGAAGGGACCCCCGCCCCCAGCTTGCAGTAGGAAGGTGAGCTGTCACTCACTGGTAGGCATTAGAACGGCAGAAACGTCACCTGTGGTCTGTTTGGGTTGTAAACATGATTAAGCTGCTATCCAGAAAGTTATGTTGAGTTGCCGAAGTTCCCCGAAGATGTCTACCAGGCTGGCTGCATTGACATCTTGCAAGAGGCAGGTTGGGACTTGTGTGGAGGCTTCCCAAGCTATTTATGAGCCCAGCAGCTTGCTGTGAAAAGCTGTCATTTTTCCCCTGGGTGTGTCGAACCAGTTTCTCTGGCAGGCAAGCCAGAAGGCTGAGGCTTATCCAAAAGGAGGGGCTGCTGACGGGGGCTGCAGGGAAAGTCAGCAATATGTATCGCTCGTTTAAACTTCAGGTGTAAAGAGAAGTGAGGATGAAAAAAGGAAGAAAAAGCAAAAAGCCGTTTTACAAAATTCTCTCAATTGTCTGTGGTTCCAAAGAGTGAAACCATTTCGTCTCTCTGTTCAATGGGGGTGAAGGGAAGTGTAGGGGCTAGCTCTGCCTAAAATGCACAGGGTTCATCCACTGCTTCTTGCCGGCTGGAGGCTGGCCTGAGCTTGAGACCCCACTCTTGGTAAAGATAGTAAGGACTGGTGTTCCTTGATTGACTTTCATGCTTCTAGGTTAAATCTCTTTAGAAAGATCTCTCAACATTATCAAACAGAATAGAAATGTCCTTTCCTAGTTTTGGAAAGTATCTGTATCAGCATCTAAAATAACCCCAGTTGAGTTTTTGAGGTGCTGTATAGTAGAACTTCGGGCTTCCCACGTGACACTAGTAATAACACACCTGCCAAGGCAGGAGACACAAGAGGTTCTGGTTCGATCCCTGGGTCGAGGAGATCCTCTGGAGAAGGAAATTGCAACCCCCTCCAGTATTCTTGCCTGGAGAATCCCATGGAGAGAGGAGCCTGGTGGGCTACAGTCCATGGGGTCACAAAGAGTCGGACAAGACTGAAGTGACTTAGCATGGCATGGCAGAGTAGAACTTTGGTACCTGTCCAGATGCAAATACCTGTGGCTGTCATCACAAGGTGAAAAAAAAAAAAGTAAATAAAATAGAAAAAAAAGAAAAAGATAAACTTCTTTCTTTGTTTCCTGCAAAGTAGAGGCAGTCAGACTTCTTTAGCAGGCCTGCCTGCACAAATGCAAATGTGGAGACAACTTTTCATAATGTATAAAGGCAAAGTCGGCCAGGCATTGATCATGAAATGAACTTGCAAATGACTGTGCATGCTGGTATAAATCAGTGCCACCCAGCAAAACAGAGGAGCCACATCAGGGCTGGGTTGCTGCTTTTCTTGAATTCTTTCTAAATATATCTGTTTTTTTAAAAAAATGATTCTGACTGTCAGCTGGGATTATTAGACTGCATAATGATATTTTTTATGTCCAAACATATGAATAAAATTACTTGTACATTATGGTTATACATGCTTTCTGAAAGTGAATTAACATAGAAATAAATCTGTGATGTCAAGAATATACATTAACCCGTTTTGGGCCTCATAAATATGTAAAGACAGCACCTAGCTCTTTGCCTCTCTCTGGTGGTAAGATATCTTATGCTGAATCTAGAACTGGGCAGTTTGTGTATCAGCATATTCAATTATATTTACTCAATACAATTTAACAATGATTTTAAAAATATGTGTTTGGTGTTGTACCTGGTGGCCTCAGGAATGTAATAAAAGGCTTTCATGCAGTCTTTCTTAAAAAAAAATTGTTTTTAAAATAGTTTTTAAAGGTTTATTTTTTGTTTTATTTGGGTTGGATCTTAGCTGGTGCTCATGGGCTCCAGTTGTGGTGTGTGGGCTCAGTGGCCCCACGATATGTGGGATCTTAGTTCCCTGACCAGGGATTGAACGCGCATCCCTTGCATTGGAAGGTGGACCCGTAACCACAGGACCACCAGGGAAGTCCCTAATGCAGTCTTATCTTTATAAATCTTATAATCTTGCCTCAGATTGACTTATCATTAGTGCCTGGGTTATTCCATCAGAGTCTGTGTGTGTGTGTGTGTGTGTGTGTGTGAGAAGTCTCTTCAGTCATGTCTGACTCTTTGAGACCTTATGGACTGTAGTGTGTATGTGTGTGCGTGCGCGCGCGCATGTGCACGCTATGTCCCTTCAGTCATGTCCAACTCTTTGCGACCCTATGGACTATAGCCCACCAGGTTCCTCCGTCCACGGGATTCTCCAGACAAGAGTACTGCAGTGGGTTGCCATTTCCTTCTCCAGGGGATCTTCCTGACCCAGGGATCGAACCTGCATCTCTTAATGTCTCCTGTGTTGGCAGGCAGGTTCTTTACCACTAGCGCCACCTGAGAAGCCTGCCTCTGTCTTTATTCTCTTTGCAAATTGTTCCTCACACCTCTTTCTGGAGACACCCGTCTCAGTCTTTCCCCTCTTCCCAGTGGCACACAGACTCCCCCGCCCCGCCCTCTCCGCGGGGGTCCAGTGCCCAGGCCCCACGCATGGGTCTCCGCTGCCTGCAGTGGCTCTCCACTCTCCAGCAGCCTCCTTGCTCCTCAAGGAGTCTGCTCAGGCTCCCTGTGTTTTGTGAACAAGACTTTCCCTGCTGTCTGCTCTCCTGGGGGCTCAGCCTTCTGTGTCCTCCTCCTCTTGCAGGATGCCCTCTCGCAGAGCCCTTAACAGGCTCCTTTAGCATCTTTTGTGGCCTTGCCAGCATCCTTGACTAGCTGGAGAGCACTCGGTGGGCGGGGTGTTTGTCTTACCCATCTTTGCCCGACCTGCGCGTGGCCCGTCTGGTGGACCTCCACGGAATGTTTGCCGAATGCCTAGTCCTTTCATAACCTGAGCAGTGGTTGTCAAGCACCGCTAGATCTACCAAGAGTGTCCTCCCACCCTTATGGCTGCCAGTATCCTTGTGGACCAAGTACTTCCAGAGTGCTTCTCCCTTCATCACCCGCGACTCTTGTCCCTGTCTCTTCCCGCCTCCTTTATCTCTGTCTACTGACTGCTTTACGCAGACTCAGAGAGTACAAGTCACACGAAGCAAACACTTCTTTTCTGGCTTAGACATCGAAGATGGCTTCCATCACCCTTAGAATAAAATACTGCCTTACCGTGGCTTGCAAGGGTTAGGGTCTTGCCTGGTCCGCCTCCCCAACCTCTGGTACTGGCAAGCCAGGAAGAGGGCCCTTGCCCGAACCAACCCTGCTGGCACCTTGAGCTCCAACTTCCAGCCTGCAGAACTCTGAGAGAGTAAATGTCTGTAGTTTAAGCCCCCAGTTGGTGTTTTGTTATAGACTGAGGGAGCTGCCTGAGTGTGGCTACAGAACTTCAGCCGGTCCTGGTTTCTATGGTGATTTTGGTGTCTAACACTGATCTGGGATCTTCCCGTCCAGCTTCAAGCTTACATGCATTCTCTAGCCTCTTTTCTTTTTCCTGCTTATGCACCCTCCGACATACACAATTCCCTTGGCACACACAGCATTCAAGGAAAGTTCTGAGCTCCTGGCCAATCTAAACCCTACTGTGACTTTAAGTGGGTCTTTTAAATAACTTTTGAAAGGAAGAATTCAACAAGACCTCAAGTTGAAGAAAGGGTCTCTAGGTCTATTTTTGGACCAATCTTCCCATCTTTCAAATGCTGTAATCTGCCAAGGAAGCGTAATGTAACGACCTGGATGCATTAGTAGCAAGAATATTGTCACATTCCCCAGCTCTGTGTACACAAACAGGGCGTTAACTTGACTGTGAGTAATGCTAAGAACTATGTAAATAAATTCCCATTTACAGTAGCTTGTTTTTCCTTTTCACTCCAATTTTTGAAATTCATTCAGTAACTTTTTTTTTTTTAAGGTGTATTTAAATACCTGTAGCCTCTTTCAAGCCATTAAAAATGAAGTAAAATTCAAGGGCCACATTATCTGGTGGCCACTGCGCTTAGGTAGCTTTTCTGCTGTTAATGCCATTCAGCAAAATAACCACAGAATCAGCAAAACTGCTAATAACACGTTCTTCAAACTTAATACAGCATAATGGAGCCTCTAAGAGCCAATCCCTTTGGGAAAAACAGCGAAGTAAATGGTCCCCCACTGATTTCATGAGTAGTCCTATGGAGTCTGGGGAGGATTAAAGGTGATTCTTGGAGTGAACATATTATTGAAAGGCTCTGGTGTTTTAAACAGTTGGAACAGGTTAAAGAAACAAGGCCCTCCCCTCCTCCCCAAACTTCTCCAAACCAAAACCAACCCAGACCACGGGTGGGCACAGTAAGCCAAGCTTTTCTGTTTTCCAGGGTCAGAGAACACCTGTCCACCCTGGGGACCCGGCATCATTTACTTCCGGGCAGGCTCACCAGGTGCCCAGATGTCTTTGATGAGATGTTTGTCAGACAGGTTTTGCCTTGTCATGATTCTCGTCCTGTCCTGAATTCCTTTGGTAAACATTTGTTGAAGGCCCTCCACATGCCAGGGCTTCCCAGGTGGCATTAACGAATCCACCTGCCAACGCAGCAGATGTAAGAGACACGGGTTCAATCCCTGGGTCCAGATGATTCCCCTGGAGGAGGGTGTGGCAACCCACTCCAGTATTCTTGCCCGGAGAATCCCGTGGACAGAGGAGCCTGGCGGGCCACTGTCCGTGGGGTCGCAAAGAGTTGGACATGACTGAGCGACAGAGCACACACTCCACCTGCCAGGCATCATGCCACTCTGCAAACTTCTCAAAGGAGGCTCTGCAAACCTCTGTGAGAGGCCGCTTTTGAAGTAAGAGAGACAAAGGTGCAGAGGATGAGAAGCTGGTGTGCCCAGTGTTCAACCACTTTTGATGGTTTTAAAGAAACGGAAGAATTTTCAGGCTTCAATTCCTTAAATATTTGCTGAAGGTCTGACAGCTGTCTATGTGTGCTGCTAAATGCCTACACTATCTGAGAACACTGGTTGCTTTTGGGGAGAAGAACTGGTTTTGCTTTTCTATAGCACCTATCACTCTCAGAAATTATCTCATGTATTTTTTTTGCTGACTTATTTATTGTCTGTTTCTCCCACTATCAAGCAAATGCTTCCAACAGCTGTATCTCCAGTAACTAAAATAGTGCTTGGTATGTTTTGGATTCTTAAAAGTTTCTGCTTTTCCTTTTAAGTGAAAATGAGCTTAGCATTCAGAGATGGCAGTGAGACTTACTTTTACCCATTTGCCATTTTTTTATGGCTCAAATATTTAATTTTTTACTATGAAAAATTCAAATACATGCACATGTAAATAAACGTCCATGTATTCATCATCCCAGACTAATGATCACCTCACGGGCAATTTGTTTCATATATGTCTCCCCTCCCATCCTTCTGCTCTAGGTTATTTTGAAATAAATCCTAGACATCATTATATTTTTAAACATTTCAACATGTAAACCATAACACATTCCATACCTCAACAAATAAACAATAATTTGTTAATATAAAATATCCAGTGTTCACATCTCCCTAATCAGTGTCATTATTTTTTTGTTACAGGTTGTTTGAATTTATTTAACAGTGTGCATATCTTTTTATACAATCAATTATAGTTGCTAGTTGTTCACAGTCTAGTAGAGGATATGGCTTCACCTCTCTGTCCATCCTTCCTTCCATCCATCCTTTCATCCATCCCACTCAGTAAATACATAATAGTGTTAGTCACTCAGTCGTGTCCAACTCTTTGTGACCCCATGGACTATAGCCAACCAGACTCCTCTGTCCATGGGATATCCCAGGAAAGAATACTGTAGTGGGTTGCCGTTTCCTTCTCCAAAGTAAATACATATTAAGTGACTATTATGTGCCAAACACTGTTCCAGATGCCCAGGATGCATTTGTGAACAAAAAGAAAAACAAAATTCCTGCCCTCCTAAAGCTTTTACTATAGCTGAGGGAGGCTAGTTTCAGGGATTTTCCTGGTGGGCCAGTGGCTCAGACTCCATGCTCCCAATGTAGGCGCCCCAGGTTTGATCCCTGGTCCAATCGCATATACAGTAACCAAGAGTTCAAATGCTGAAACTAAAAAAATGATCCTGCCTTCCAGGTTGAATATCTTGTATGGTGCAATTGAATAAACAAGTAAATATTAAAAGAAAACCCTAAACACCTGTACATAAAAAGTTGATCACAATACAATGTAACATGAATTATAATAGAAGGGAAAATGTCTTCATTAGATTGACATAAGAGATTCAAATTATGTAGGCTCTTAT
Organism: Giraffa tippelskirchi; assembly: GCF_054371585.1. Taxonomy (NCBI): domain Eukaryota; kingdom Metazoa; phylum Chordata; class Mammalia; order Artiodactyla; family Giraffidae; genus Giraffa; species Giraffa tippelskirchi. The sequence goes on from NC_137282.1 coordinate 158,464,171, forward strand.
TGTGGCATTTAAAATTTGCAACATTTCGTATTCTGATAAAACTCTGTAGACAGAGAATATTGAATCTTTCTATAAAGAGTAAGTAAACTAAGGCCGCATTCTAATAAAACCTTCTTTGCAACTGTGTTGGCTGGGCTGTGTTATTATATATCAAGTCATGATAACTGAGGGCCGGAACATTATTTGTTTGGGTTTGGAAGATCAGACTTGGTTGTTTATGTTACAGAGCTGGGACCAGTCTGACACCAGGTTCTGGCATAGGGTCTGCAAATAGTGGACCGGAGTTTCTGTGAACCAGGCCAGTGGGTATAAACTAATGCTCCTCTAGCAGGTCTCCTTAGAGTGAACCTTTTGTTAGAACACAGACAACATCAGTGAAGGTGCCATCCCTAAATCAAAAAGTATCAGTTTAGGAAAAGCAGAGTTATTGGTAGGCTCTACTAAAACCCATGGGATAACAGACTGGTTCCAAATAGGAAAAGGAGTACGTCAAGGCTGTATATTGTCACCCTGCTTATTTAACTTATATGCTGAGTACATCATGAGAAACGCTGGGCTGGAGGAAGCACAAGCTGGAATCAAGATTGCCAGGAGAAATATCAATAACCTCAGATATGCAGATGACACTACCTTTATGGCAGAAAGTGGAGAAGAACTAAAGAGCCTCTTGGTGAAAGTGAAAGAGGAGAGTGAAAAAGTTGGCTTAAAGCTCAACATTCAGGAAACTAAGATCATGGCATCCAGTCCCATCACTTCTGGCAAATAGATGGGGAAACAGTGGAAACAGTGTCAGACTTTATTTTTGGGGTCCAAAATCACTGCAGATGGTGATTGCAGCCATGAAATTAAAAGATGCTTGCTCCTTGGAAGAAAAGCTATGATCAACCTAGACAGCATATTAAAAAGCAGAGACATTACTTTGTCAACAAAGATCCGTCTAGTCAAGGCTATGGTTTTTCCAGTAGTCATGTACAGATGTGAGAGTTGGACTATAAAGAAAACTGAGCACCGAAGAATTGATGCTTTTGCACTGTGGTGTTGGAGAAGACTCTTGAGAGTCCCTTGGACTGCAAGGAAATCCAACCAGTCCATTCTGAGGGAAATGGGTTCTGGGTGTTCATTGGAAGGACTGATGTTAAAGCTGAAACTCCAGTATTTTGGCCACCTCATGCGAAGAGCTGACTCATTTGAAAAGACCCTGATGTTGGGGAAGATCGAAGGCAGGAGGAGAAGGGGACGACAGAGGATGAGATGGTTAGATGGCATCACCAGCTCGATTGACATGAGTTTGGGTAAACTCCGGGAGTTGGTGATGGACAGGGAGGCCTGGCATGCTGCGATTCATGGGGTTGCAAAGAGTCGGACACGACTGAGCGACTGAACTGAACTGATTAAACCCCCAAATATTTTTGATTAGTACTGAACCCCACATTGAAATGCAGCATTTTAACTCCTGAATGGAAATGTCAGCAGCATTTAAAAGCAATGTTAAAATGGAAAAGGGCCAAGATAATGTTTTAAAACTCATTGGATCATCAAGACAGTAGCTCACATTGAGCTTTTTGGTTACAATTGAAATCTGTTTGAAAGGGGATGGGAGGAACTCTTGAAGAGATGCTCTAAAGACTCTGAAGTAGCAGTTCTGCTTTTTATATGGGTCCCTCGGAACTTCTGCCTCTGAATGCTGTTCTTTCCTACACAGCAGTCATTTTGTGACAAGGAGGATGCACCCTCGTTCTTTCAAAGGTTTAGTTGCTCAAAGCATTTCTGAAACACCTCCCTTATGCTTGCTTGCAAAGACAGTTAGCAGTTATGTAAGAAAACAATCCACTCTCTTTTTTTGTTTGTTTGTTTATTGTTAAATGCTTATTTATCTGGCTGCACTGAGTCTTAATTGTGGCAAGTGGGATCTTAGTTCCATGATCAGGGATGGAACCTGGGTCCCCTGCATTGGGAGCTCAGAGTCTCAGCCACTGGACCATCAGGGAAGTCTCTACACTTCTTGTTGAATAATGAACCAATTTCATATTTTAGCCATGACTGGATTGCTAGAGCTCTGAGGGCAGGAATCATAGCTTACACTGTTTTGCTTTTCTACACCATCTAGCACAGAAGTGAGCATGCGACATTATTGGATAGTAGAGGGCTGAGCGCTTGACTTGCAGTAAAGAGACTAGAATTCTAGACCTCTGTCCTGTCTCTGTGCTGTGGAGCCACCTTAGGACACTCCTGTGATGCTTGATGGGCTTCTGGTGTGACTTTGGGTCTTAACTTTCTGGGGAGCCTATTAGTTTCCTAGTGCTGCCAGAACAAACTCCCACAGACTAGGGGACTTACAACAGCAGACATGTATTCTCTCATACATAAGGCCAGAAGTCTGACACGTACAGGGCCGGCCATGCTCCATCTCAAGGCTCTAGGGGAGATTTCTTCCATGCCTTCTGCAGCTTCTGGTGGTTCTGCTATTCCTTGGCTTCCAGTCTCTGCCTCTGTCTTCACATGGTCTTTTCCTCTGCATCTCAAATCTCCTCTCTTTCCTCGCATAACGACACCCAGACATTCGATTTAGGACCGACCCTAAATCCAGGATGTTCTCATATTGAGATCCTTAACTCCTGAGAGTCCCTTGGACTGCAGGGAGACCAAACCAGTCAATCCTAAAGGAAATCAACTCTGAATATTCTTTGGAAGGACTGATGCTGAACATGAAGCTCCAATACTTTGGCCACCTGATGTGAAGAACTGACGCATTGAAAAAGATCCTAATGCTGGGAAAGATTTTCAGGATGATTTCATTTCATCTTGAAAATTAATTTGCTATTCTTAGATGTCAGTAGGTCAATTTTCCAAATGTTTCATGTCTAAAGTGTCTTAGAGTTACCTACTCTCAAGAAAACCTAAGCTTTTAAAAGAATGCTTGGGTGAGAATGAGGTTTGAAATAGTGAAAAAAATTGACATAACATTTATTTCTTGTGTCTTGTTTGGAAAAGAATGCTTGGCCGCCTTTGAGATCAAATGGAATGATCATTTAACTGTGATTCAGTTTCATCTAAGTCTACTTCATTTTTATTTGTGTTAGGACCAATCCTCCTTCTGTACTTGGGGAGGTTCATGCCACTTCCCCCACATATGGAGACCATATTTTCTGAACCCTAAAACTGGAGCATATATATGCCCTGAAGATGTTTTGGCACAAAACATCTGATGTTGGGTCAGAACATAAAAAACCAAGAATGCAATGGGAAATAACTTACATATTTTTCTTAAAGCACACTTTTCTTAAATTGACCCAATAATCCAAGTGTTCTAAGGATGCCTTTCCTCCTCTAAAAATAAATTGACTCAGATGCTCCTTACCGTTAAGCTATTGGATTAACAGGGTGACTTTTACATGAACACCATTCTATTGTGTAACATGATTAGGGTCAAGTGCAAAAAATATTGAGTGGTGTAATGGATATAGGAATGCATGTAGATTCTTTTCTCTTGGATAGTTATTGTTGTGAAAGTGCAGCTCTGATGCAGAAAATTCACCATGTTGGTACAACAGTGCCTGTGGGCAGATGCTCAGCTAGTCTTCCACAGGAGAGATAATTAAGAGACAATGGTATAGAATCACGTGTTGTAGCTCACATGAGTACTCCCAAGTGTTGACCTTGCAGCTTCAAGCAACTTAGAGAATGGTTTGGTTTTCAAAATTACAATTCCTCTCAGGTTCTAGAGGGAGGCACAGATGAGATTCTTCAGACTTTACTCCATCTCAGAAAGGTAAAATGCCTAGTTTGGGGAAAGTTGCCCTGTCCTTGGAGAGGATACTAGAATTTCAGGGGCTTCAAAAGTGCAGAATGTATAGAAGACTCGGAAAAGCTGCCAGAAGGAAGCAGCTTTCTATTTCACGCAAATCTTTACAGTAACAGGAAGGTGGAGAGTGAGTGGGAGAGAAACGAAAGGGGAAAACCACTGACTGGGAGCACAGTTCAGAAAGGTTAGCATAGACATGGCTGCCCCTTCCTGTGTGGTCCTTGTGGTCACATGCTTCTCAATTACATATAACCTTTTAATCAAAATGCTAAGAAGGGGAAGAGTGTGGGTTTGTCAACATTAAAAGTACAGGTAGACTTTGGAGATATTACAGATGTGGGTCCAGACCATCCTAACACAGCAAGTATTGCAATAAAATAAACCCCATGAATTTTTGGTTTTCCAGTGCACCTAAAAGCTATGTTTGGTCTATGCTGTAGCCCAGTAAGTGCACAGCAGCATTATGTCTAAAAAAAAAAAAAGCAATATACTTAACACTAACTAAAACATACTTTAGTGCTAAAAATGCTAATTATCCCCTGAACCTTCGAGTCATAATCTTTTTGCAATAGTAACATCAAAGATCACTGATCACAGATCATCATAACAAATAGAACAATAGTAAAAATTTAAATATTGCTAGAATTACCAAAATATGACATAGAGACAGGGAATGAGCAAATTCTGATGGAAAAATGCTGCTGAGAGACCTGGTGGATGTAGAGTTGCCACAAACCTTCAGTTTTGTAAAAAATGCAATATCTGGGAAGCAGAGTAAAGTGAAGTGCAATAAAACAATGGTGGCGTTAGTGGTAAAGAATCTGCCTGCCAATGCGGGAGACGTGGGTTTGATCCTTGGTTTGGGAAGATTCTCTAGAGTAGTAGCGGCAACCCGCTCTAGTATTCTTAACTGGAAAATTCCACAGACAGTGGAGCCTGGTGGGCTGCGGTCCATGGTGTCGCAAAGAATTGGACATGACTGAGCAACTGAGCAAACGCACACACAAGCCTGTATCCTGCTGTCGACATCAGACGAGAAGAACCCTATTCAAGAGACTTATGGTGATATGGCAACCGTGGGAATCTGCTTGGTTGTACAAACTGGGGTGAGATTGAATAGTATTGAAAGAGACCCAGATCTCAATGAACAGAATAATGTCCTATAAAAAAAATAATCCAGAGAACCAGTACTTTTTGCCCAAGAATATCATCCACCCCCTTCAGCATTGCATTGAATGCAGTCTATGTGTTCGCATGCGTGTGTAGCAATAACTAAACCAGCCTTTCTTCGTGTGAAGATTATTTGGGGATCGGGTAAATGGAAATAAATAATGTCTCATGTGTAGAACCCCCTATGTGTGCTGTCTTTTCAAAATATTGATTTCCTTTTATTCCATTCAAAAAGGAGACCCATGAGGCGCAGAGAGAGGAGGGCGCTGTCTCCGTGTGAATACTAATAGGGGAATCAAGGGAACAGAGGCTCTTCAAGTTTCATCTTTCCGTTTCCTAGAGGCGCAGACTCTGCAACTTGTCACCTTGGTGTATTGAGTGTCTTTTGAAGCACTAGACTCCTCCAGAGAGAATGTCAGCCCCAGCCCTGGGCAGTTTTGACAAACAGAGTATATATTGATACATGATAAAGTATGCTAGAAATCACCCCAGCGCTAAGGGCTACTATAGTTTTAATATCATCATTTGAATTAACAAGCATTCTGTGGAGAAATAATGAGCTTTCATTATTCAGAACATCATCCTTACCCGGGGAACTCAGAAACCATTAGCTCTTGAGAACTTAATGAAAAGATGATAAAGAATGTTTTAGATAAAAGTTTGAACGAGCACACTTGATAACTGAGGTAAAATATTAATGTTTGCTTGGATGATGTATTAGGGTGGCTGAGCTGGGCTCAGTGAAGCCACGGTGCCAAGTGTGTAGTGGGCCTGGGGGGCCGCTGGACCAGCCCAAGGCACGGCGCTGGAGCTGTCTTTCCCAACATCACCACACTGGTTTCTTTTAGACTTACAGACAAGAGGGGATTCTGGTGGTTAGGAAAAAGAAGGAATATAGATAAAGTGTGATCAACAGGTATTGATGGACCGATTCAGAACTGGCTTCTCAAGTACTTTTTTTATTGGAGTAAAATTGCTTTATAATGCTGTGCTAGTTTCTGCTGTACAACAAAGTGAATCAGTTATATGTATACACATATCCCCTCCCTTGTAGACCCCCCCCACGCCCCCTCATCCCACCCCGCTAGGTCATCACGGAGCACCAAGCTGAGCTCCCTGTGCTATACAGCAGCTTCCCACTAGCTATCTATTTTTTCTTTTTAGGTCTCTAATATTTTAATTATAGACAAAATACTTGAGTTTATGTGGTCAGTATTTTGTTTCTCATGTCTTAGTCTGATTAAAAGACTAGGAAATTTTAGGTTAGCCTTTCAGTTCTGCATTTTAAACAAATCTGCATTGGGAAGGGGAAGAAAAAAGAATTGAAAAACAAGCGAAAAAGGGATTATATCTTTAACACTTCAACATCAGTGTGAATGGTCTCTGAACTGGTAGATGAAACTTGATCAATGTACACATGAAATAAGAAGAAAGCTTACAGTTGATCTCTTGGAAAATGCAGAAGGTAGAAGACAAACAAGCGCCATTCACTTGTTTCACTGTACAAAGATCACCCTTGGTAATACTTTAAGCCTTTTTTTTTTTTTTGCAGGGTTTAGATTATTTACATGACAACGACCATGTAGCATATGCAGAATTATGTATGTTGTCATTTTTAGAGAATGTTTCTGGTTATAAAAATAATATAGGATTATCTAAAACTGGAAGGTACTGGAGATTATTAAAACTTTTGTCCATGAAGATCACCCTGGAGAGCTTATTAAAAGCACAGTCTCCTGGACCCCACCTCAGAACTACTGAATAAAATATCCAGCGAAGAGGCAGTCTTGGGGGTAGAACTGTCCAGGTTAGACTCTTTTGGTTTCATCACTTAGCAGTATGTTGCCTTGAGCGTATTTTTTCACCTCTTGAAGCTGCAGTTCTCTCATTTATAAATTAAGGCTAAAAAGAGTACATACTTTAGGGCTGTTATAAGGATTAAATGCATAATGCCCGTGAAACACATAAAATGTTGGTCAGCACATAGCGTGAAATCAAATGTTAGCAATTAATATTATTATTAATATTATTACTATTGTAACCCTTCTTCTCAGTTACAAGCAGCTCTAATGGACCATTAGAATCATGATGTGTCCTTAGTCTTTTTTACCTTGTATTTAAGAGTACAGTTAGGATTGTATCAGTGTGGATAGACTGATTTGCACTCAGTATCCTTTCCAAACTTATTCCAGTGTGTATTCTTGTACATTTCTCCCTTGTGTCTAAGATTCTGAATATAATTAGGGTCCAGAAAGTAGCTGAATTAGATGCACTCACCTAAGATTCTGAGGGCTTCCCAGGTGGCTCAGTGGTAAAGAGCCTGCTTGCCAATGTAGGAGATGTGGGTTTGGTCCCTGGGTTGGGAACATCCTCTGGAAAAGGACATGGCAAACCCCCCAGTATTCTTGCCTGAAGAATCCCATGGACAGAGGAGCCTGGTGAGCCACAGTCCATGGGTTCACAAAGAGTCGGATGTGACTGAGTACACACACACACACAGATATGCAAGATGTTGAAAGTGGAAGTGAGGTAGATGCTGTATTTCTGCAGCTTAATTTTCCTAGTAAGTGCGGATGGGTGGGAAATTGGTTTTTCTGCTAGAGCATCAGCAGGAGTCTTTTATACAGGGTGCTTGGGGCTGGTGCACCGGGATGACCCAGAGGGATGGGATGGGGTGGGAGGTGGGAGGGGAGTTCTGGAAGGGGAAAACATGTACACCCATGGTGGATTCATGTCAATGTATGGCAAAACAAATACAATATTGTAAAGTTGAAAAATAGATAAATAAACTAATTTTAAAAAATATTTGTTTGGCTGCCTCGGGTCTCATTTGCTGCCCAAGGGCTCTTTCATTGCAGCGAGCAGGCTTAGTTGCTCTGTGGCAGGTGGGATATTTGTTCCTGGATCAAGGATCGAACCCATGTCCCCTACATTGCAAGGTGGATTCGTAACCACTGGACTACCAGGAAAGTCCTATAGGAGTCTTAATAGCTGTTGAAATGCAGAGCTGGGGGTGGGTGGAGAGCGGGCCCATTTGCTAGTGGATATCATAACAAGCGTCTTGGCTGGCATGGTGCTGGTGAACTTCAGGAGGCGGTTCCTTCCTCCTTTGGGACCAGCCTTCCTCATCACCGAAGAGGCTCCTTTGGTGGTTGTTTTGTGACTTTGAAAGTTATTCCAGAATTCTAATCCAGAGGCTGTTTCCTCAGGCTTTCCAGCAGCCCAGGAACCCACTTAAAGCTTATAGTAAACTGGCTTCTGCTAAACCAGCCAGACTGGAGTATGTTTTTTGCAAAGGAAACCTTACAATACATTGAATATACTGTTTCAAAATCATAATTTAGTAAAAGTATTCTCGAGTCTTAGAAGGAAGAAGGTAATAGAGAGGAATTTGTGTCACATGAAATACATGATAGGCTAGTTTATTGGTCTTTACCAATCATAAAACCGTGCTTAAGTTTCTCAATAGACATTTTATTTTTTTTCTCTTTATACATTATAAAGATGCAGGGAAAAAAATCAATATTCAAGAAACTTGGTAATGAAAATGGCCTTTGTGTTGGTGTTGGTGGTTCTGCTTTTGTGCAGGGCAAAAAGAGTACTTTTGTATCAGCCATGTGAAAAGTTTGGTCATTGTTAGTAAATGCTGGCACAGGACAGCAATATTTCTTGCTATAAGTGATTATCAAAGAAGTCAAGAATTTAGAGCATGTGGCTTAGAGAGCATTTCTGATGTTGGGAACTTAACAGCTTCAGAAGTAGCAAAGGGAATAGTTGGGTGAAAAACTGCAGAGAAAAGCTCTGTTCTTTGGCTGCAGAAGCAATTCAAAAACAACATTCTTGGGTAATGATTTTTCCTGCGTCTTTAAAATGTATATTGAAAAAGCAAAGTTATAGTTTTGTTTAATTAGCAAAGAACAATAAACTGCCCCATGAAAGAGGTTCTTTCTGTTGCCTTCTGTCATCAAATAAAACTTGGCAGGGATAAATTCAAGGATCATAGGTTGGTTTTTTTGTTTTTGTATCTCTCTCTCTCAAAATTGTGTAAGCAATGTTTAAGCAGAATACAAAATTCTGTAATCTAGCATTTAGGGCAAAAGGGAAGAAATCTTATGACAGTTTGGTTTTTATTCCATTGCAGATGATGTTTCTGCCTTTATATTTTGTCTATACATTTAGAGAATCTAACTAAAAACAAAACAAATGAAAATAGTGAAGGCAGTTGGGAAGACTTGGAGAGGTACATTGCATATTGGGAGATGTAGTCCTTACCAGGTATAGTAGTACATTCTGGGAAACGGAATCATATATTTCTTTGGCCCAGGTAAACTTTGGGGGAGGAGGGGTTAGAATAAAGACAAGATGTATCTTTTTATGAAAATGAGAAAACATAAACATACCAACAAGAGGCTTATGGAAAAATATTGTAAAATTAGGAGGAGGAATATTACTCAGCCATTCAAAAGAATACATTTGAATCAGTTCTATTGAGATGGATGAAACTGGAGCCTATTATACAGAGTGAAGTAAGCCAGAAAGAAAAATACCAATACAGTATACTAATGCATATATATGGAATTTGAAAGATGGTAATGATAACCCTATATGCGAGACAGAATAAGAGACACAGATGCATAGAACAGTCTTATGGACTCTGAGGGAGAAGGTGAGGGTGGGACGTTCTGAGAGAATAGCATCGAAACATGTATATTATCATATGTGAAACAGAACACCATTCCAGGTTCGATGCATGAGACGAATGCTCAGGGCTGGGGCAATGGGATGACCCAGAGGGATGGGATGGGGAGGGAGGTGGGAGAGGGGTTCAGGATGGGGAACACATGTAAACCCATGGCTGATTCATGTCAATGTATGGCAAAAACCACTACAATATTGTAAAGTAATTAGCCCCCAACTAAAATAAATAAATTCATTAAAAAAAAAAAATTAGGGGGAAAATCATCACCTTAAAGTCTCAGAGAAATACAAAGTATTACATACTTCAGTTCAGTCGTTCAGTCATGTCTGACTCGTTGTGACTCCATGACTGCAGCACAACTGGCTTCCCTGTCCATCACCAACTTCCAGAGACTACTCAAACTCATGTCGATTGCATCGGTGATGCCATCCAACTATCTCATCCTCTGTCGTCCCCTTCTCCTCCTGCCTTCAATCTTTCCCAGTATCAGGGTCTTTTCCAATGAGTCAGTTCTTCCCATCAGGTGATCAAGTATTGGAGTTTCAGCTTTAGCATCAGTCCTTCCAATGAATATTCAGGGCTGATTTCCTTTAGGATGGACTGGTTGGATCTCCTTGCAGTCCAAGGGACTCTCAAGAGTCTTCTCCAACACCACAGTTCAAAAGCATCAATTCTTCGGCGCTCAGCTTTCTTTATAGCCCAACTCTTACACCCATACATGACTACTGGAAAAACCATAGCTTTGACTAGATGGATCTTTGTTGGTAAAGTAATGTCTCTGCTTTTCAATATGCTGTCTAGGTTGGTCATAGCTTCTCTTCCAAGGAGCAAGCATCTTTTAATTTCATGGTGGCAATCAGCATCTGCAGTGATTTTGGAGCCCCACCCCCCAAAAAAAAGTCTCTCGCTGTTTCCATTGTTTCCCCATCTATTTGCCATGAAGTAATGAGACCAGATGTCATGATCTTAGTTCTTTGAATGTTGAGTTTTAAGCCAATTTTTTCACTCTCCTTTCACTTTCATCAAGAGGCTCTTTAGTTCTTCACTTTCTGCCATAAGGGTGGTGTCATCTGCTTATCTGAGGTTATCGATATTTCTCCTGGCAATCTTGATTCCAGCTTGTGCTTCATCCAGCTCAGCGTTTCTCATGATGTACTCTGCATATTAGTTAAATAAGCAGGGTGACAATATACAGCCTTGACGTACTCCTTTCCTGATTTGAAACCAATCTGTAGTTCCATGTCCAGTTCTAACTGTTGCTTCTTGATCTGCATACAGATTTCTCAGAAGGCAGGTCAGGTGGTCTGGTATTCCCATCTCTTTATGAATTTCCCACAGCTTGTTGTGACCACACAGTCAAGACTTTGGTGCAGTCAATAAAGCAACAGTAGATACTTCAGGTAACAAGAAAAAAAAATTAGAAATGGCTTGGCATTCTCCATGGATACAAACACTATGGCTAGACCTTACTTCTTGGGTAAGAATATGCAATGGAAGGTCAGGTAGGGCAGTATTGGTCAGATTCCTGAGATGGAACATGTGTAACCTACTGATTGCTTATTCTCAAACTGCTCCATTATCCTCATAGTATGTGCTATTTCCTTCCAGATTCTAGGAATCAAATGTCTAGTGATCTTAGATTTCAACGTTGTTATAGACTAAATTATGTTCCCCAATATTCATATGATGAAAGTCTAACCCTCAGTAGCTCACAATATGACTGGACCTAGGTGTTTTTAAAAAGGTAATTTAGGTTAAATGAAGTTACAGGGGAGGATTGCAATACAGTATGACTAGTATCCGTATAAGAAGAAGAAATCTGGACACACCAAAACTCTAATTGGAAAAGAGACACACACGAATGTTCATAGCTGCACTGTTTGCAGTAACTGAGTCATGGAAGCAACCTAGGTGTCCACTGAAAGACAAATGGGTAAAGAGGATATGGTGTATATATATAATGGGATGTATATACCACATATACAAAATGGAATATTACCTAGTCATAATAGAGAACAAAACATTGCTATTTGCAGCAACATGGATGGACCTGAGAACATTATAATAAGTGAATTAAGTCAGATAAGAACATTATATGATATCACGTATATGTGGAATCTAAAAAAAATGATGCGACTGAATTTATTTATAAAAGAGAAACGTAGTCACAGACATAGAAAACAAACTTTTGGTTACAAAAGGGGAAAGGGATTGGGAGAAGGATAAATTAGGAATAGAGATTAACAGACACTGCTTGCTATAAATTAAATGATAAACAGCAAGGGTTTACTGCATAGTACAGGGAACTATATTCAATATTTTCTAATAACCTATAACCGAAAAGAATTTGAAGCTGTATACCTGAAACTGACACAATATTGTAAGCCGACTATAGTTAAAAAATGGTAAAACAATAGAAATGATTTGTTTTAGAGCACCTTAGTTTGTTCAGGCAGCTGTAACAGAATACCATTGTCTAGGTGGCATAAACAACAGAATTGATTTCTCATGGTTCTGGAAGCTGGGAACTCCACAGTCAAGATGCTGGCATGTTTGATGTCTGGTGAGAGCTGACTTATGGGTCATGGAAAGCTGTCTTCTTACTGTAACTTCATGTGGCAAAGGACAAAGGGAGCTGGCTCTCCAGGGTCTCTTTTAGAAGGGCACTGGTCCCACTCACGAAGGCTCGTCCTCATGACCTATTTACCTCCCAAAGGCCCCACCTCTTAAGACCGTTGCCTCGGGGGTTAGGATTTAACCTGTGAGTTTTGGGAGGACACAAATGTTCAGTTTATAGCAGAGAGGTTCTTTTATAAATTCTAGATATGAAGCCATCGGGTTATATGGGTTTCATCCCAGTCTGCAATATCTCTTTTTACTTGTCTTTGATGCAGAGAATTTTTGTTTTCCTAGTGCTATTTAAGCAGGCTACCAGCAGGGTGCTATAAACTCTGAGCAAAGCCATTTTCTTCACTCAGACAGCTTTTATTTTCTAATATACAAATTGGTAAGTGCCTTTAAAGTGGACTATTTTTTGTCTCAGTTTTCTTAACACTTAGATTAAGGTAAACCCTGGCTAACAATTGTGAAAAGTATAATTTATCTATAAGAAAATTACTTGTAAAGATTATATTTGTATATTTAATATAAAAAATAATTAAAATTTTTTTAAATTTTATATTGGAGTATAGTTGATTTCCCATTGACTCAGTGGTAAAAAGAATCTGCAATGCAGGAGACACAGGAGATGTGAGTTTGATCCCTGGGTCTGGAAGATCCCCTGGAAAAGGAAATGGCAACCCATTCCAGTATTCTTGCCTGGAGAATCCCACGGACAGAGGAAACTCGTGAGTTACAGTACATGGGGTTGCAGAGTCAGACATGACTGAGCAACTAAGCGCGCACACACACAGTTGATGTACAATGTTGTGTTAGTTTCAGGTGTACAATAAAATGATTTAGTTATACATATTCATTTATCTCTTCTTTTTCAGATTTTTATTAATAGCCTTATTGTCCTAGGGGACAACTTCACTTTTTGAGAATTAAATGCTTTTTTTCTCTAGGACCAGGAACACTTGATTTTTCCACATGATGTCAATAATTATCTATTCATTTGTTTAGCTTGTATGTAAATAATACTGAGGATTCATTAGGATCTCAAGCACATTAAGCTTCATGGTATTTTAAAGCAACTCATAATTAATTAGTGAATGTATGTGAACCAGTTGCATTTCATATTTACTTTACATTGAACCCAGTTGCATATTTAGTCTACTTTGTTTCTTTAACATTAGGCTGAATATAAACAGACGTGTATATTTCTATTGTTAAGCTTCCTCGAAGAATATATTTTCAATTAAGTTACCCAAACTGTGATTGTCTGATGGACTTTGCCATGGCTCAGAAGAACGTTTATCCATATTATAAAAAGCGAATGATAAGATTATCAACAAAGAAATTTTTTATTATCAAAAAAGTGAAACTCACAAAACCCAAACCGTAATACTGTAAATGACTGACAGATTTTACAAAGTTAATTTTATTTCTAAAAGTTTGCTACTACTTTAATAACAATAATCTTTCCCTACTAACCCATTTTTTAAAAAGTTCACGTGAAAAATGCAGTGTTTCAAAGTGTATTTGAAAACCCTTCATTAAGATTTTTCTTGGCACCAGGGCATACTAAGAGGCTGCTTCTAAATGTAGATTTTATCTCTGTGTAGACTTGTAGCTTTGTGGGAAAGTTTTTAGTTCAAAACTGGTTTTTTGAATATCCTTAAAGTATATAAATTGATATCATGTTTCAAATAAAATGTAAGTTGTTTAAAGAATTTACACATTCTTTTGGCTTGGACAAATGTTTATTTACTGAAGAACATATAGGAGGAGATGTATCTTTTTAGCTATATGGCCTCTCTGCTATGGACCACGTGTTCTGGCGGATACGATTGTGGTGAGGGTGATGGCGGGGGACAGGGTTTAAGATCTAAAGAGAACAAAGGATGGAGCATTTCAGGAGAAAGAGAGAAAAATAAGCAGATTGGTTTGAAGTTGGACAGATTTGAGGTGTTGAGGGAAAATGGCAGTTTCTACTCTTCAAAATTCCATCTGGGTGGTTTCCTATGTGTCTGCAATAAAACTCTTGCACAATAAATGAAGAAAAATATATAAACGTTTAAATTTTATTGGGTGTAAAGCTCTTAAAGAGAGGCTGCTCACCAAGAGTATAAGGCTGCCTGGGTTTGACGGGGTGGACCCCGGCTAAAAGGCTGTGCGTCCACTGTTCCCTCCCCTGCGCTACAGCGGGGTGTTGTCTTCCTTGATGACAGACCCTTGGTACGGTGGCTCACCACCAGCGAGGAGCAGAAATTTACCTGCCTGGACAAGGAAGGAAAGGATGTACTAGAACCTGAACATCAATTTCACTCCGTGAGAACTGCTATCCACTGGAAATGGGAATGATAGAACGCAGCAGACAAATGGGAATCAACTCTGACATAAACACGCTTGTCAGTGCTGGTTGCTAACAGATGCGTTTAGGTAAATGCTGTTACCTCAAGAAGTGTTATCTTCTGGGGAGCCTTATCATAATTTTATTTTAAATCCGAACAGCTGTTGTTTAACTACCACAGACCACAATTTATCTACAGCTCGGGGCCATAAAGTTAGCTTTAATGCACTCTGCTTCTTTTTCCCCCTTGTATTTGATTTAATTTCCATGCATCTGACACTCACATGCTATATACTATTTGCATATTTCAATATGTACTTTTGCAGATCCCATAAGTACTCAGGTGCTAAAAGAGGAAAATAAATAAAAATGGAAGTTCCCAGTGACAAATTATATATAAAAAAAGGAAGAACAGCACTCAGAGTTCACTTACATGTAAAATATTCTGAACAATAATAGCTCCTTGAGGACAAGAAAGCAGGTTTTTCTGAGGGTGGTTGGTTTATGATGACTGTAGACAAAAACGGATGTTTTTGTTGGCAGTGAAACACAGCACACTTATCTGAATTGAGCCCTAGGGTTTACCATACAGTAATGGAGAGAGAACTTTAGCTTTATTTAAGAAATCAACAAATGTGGCCACTTCCATAAGCCCAAATCTTTCTAAAATAAATATTCATCGTTTTTCATTCATGAGATTATGAAAAATGAGGCTGCAGTTTCAAACAAAAGAACATTCTGGGGTAGATAGAAAAAGAGTATAGTCACTCTTGGGGAAACTTTAAAAAAAAAAGGGCCCCCCTGGGTTATGGCACCATATTTGGCAAAGGCGCTTGGTGAGACAGGGCATGAGCTAACCAGAGCTTGAGCGGCTGCTGGATGGAAAATCAATTTTGGTCAGGGTTAGATGGGCCCAAGATAGTTCTTTGGTCTTTACTACAGCATCTGAGAACTTCCAAGCAGAGGGCAGAGGACTCAAAAAGTGTTTTCTTCTCTCACTCTTTCAGCCTGATTCACAGACTCCTGCAAGTCTCAGAACCTCAGCTTCCATCTCTCCTTCCATTTTCTGAGGTTCCAGTCATATGTTGGCAGGTGTGTTTGGCTTTCAGACCTATTGCAGGTGACTCTTAAGCTCTCGTCCTTTTTGGATCCTTGCTTCTTATAATCTAGTTTCAAAAGGAAGTGAGATGTGACCCTTACTGCCACAGAATGAGGCAGGCTCTGGAGCTCACTGACTCTGGGGCTTATTAATTTGATGGTCAGTTTTGTGGCAGCAAACAGTTGTTTTCAAAATGGTGACTTCACAGATGCCCTAACACACATCGGGTCTTCCCTGGTGGCTCAGACAGTAAAGAATCTGCCTGCAATGCAGAAGACCTGGGTTCTATCCCTGGGTTGGGAAGATTTCCCTGGAGAAAGGAATGCCTATCCCCTCCAGTATTCTTGCCTGGAGAATTCCACACACAGAGGAGCCTGGTGTGCTACAGTCCATGGGGCCGCAAAGAGTCAAACACGACTGAGCAACAAACACACACACACACACATCAGTAAAATCAACAAGGGCAAGAAAAGTACCCTCACTGGAATGATGAACAATATGAAAAAGATAGTCACACACCTGTCCTAGAGGTGTAACTGAAAAGTGGAATCACAGGGTATGTTTTATTTCTGAACCATTATTGCTTATGGAAATGGAAACAGTCTAAGTAGAAACAAAGGGACAACGAGAAGGTGGGAAGGATTTGCAGGGCCTAATCTGGGGATGTGATAGTTGCTCCTGGAAAGGAAAGCTATGACCAACCTAGACATCATATTTAAAAACAGAGGCATCACTTTGCTGTCAAAGGTCCATCTAGTCAAAGCTATGGTTTTCCAGTAGTCATGTATGGATATGAGAAGGCTGAGCACCGAAGAATTGATGCTTTTGAATTGTGGTGTTGGAGAAGACTCTTGAGAGTCTCTTGGACTGCAAGGAGATCCAACCAGTCAATCCTAAAGGAAATCAGTCCTGAATATTCATTGGAAGGACTGATGCTGAAGTTGAACCTCCAATACTTTGGCCACCTGATATGAAGAGCCGACTCATTGGAAAAGTCTCTGATGCTGGGAAAGACTGAAGGCAGGAGGAGAAGGGGACGACAGAAGATGAGATGGTTGGATGGCATCACTGACTCATTGGACATGAATTTGAGTAAACTCTGGGAGATGGTGGAGGACAGAGGAGCCTGGTGTGCTGCAGTCCATGGCGTCACAAAGAGTTGAACTTCACTGAGCGACTGAACGACAACAACAAATGGTGTCACTATTATAAGGTCTGTCTGCTGAGAACATTTTCAGCTTCAATTTTTTGTTGCCTGTGCTTCCAATAGAACACAGAATTGGATATCATTGGAGAAGGGACTAAATATTTTTAAGGAAAGTGGCTTGGTGCCCCAGATTTCATGGGAATCTTTGATCCTGTGAAAATTCTAAGTTTATTTATGAACCAAAGAGAGTTAGATAAGTGACAGTAATCATCACCTGGCACTTCAGTGGCAACTTTCATCTGAAGGCTTCAGAGAACCTGACAAATCTTTACTAAGGAAGCCTCACAATGCCCCAGACTTCCCTGGTGGCTCAGCAGTAAAGAATCCTCCTGAAGTGCAAGAGCCACAGGAGACGTGGGTTCGAGCCCTGGGCCAGAAGGATCCCCTGGAGAGGGCATGGCAACTCACTCCACTATTCTTGCCTGGAGAATCCCATGGACAGATGAGCCTGGTGGGCTATATATAGTCTATGGGGTTGCACAGAGTCAGATATGACTGGAGCTACTTAGCTTGCACGAATGGACATTGGGGAGAATATGATAAATTTGGCTTGAGATAAAAAAAACAAGCCCTTGAAAATGAACTTGTTGGAAAGCTGAAGTGATCTTTTAATGCACTTGGACTTGATTATGTGGTACAATGAAAATCACATGTCAAGAAAAGTCTAAAGGATTGAGACAAAAATTCAGGATCATCTTACTAAGTATGAAGTAAAGTGAAAGTGAAAGTCTCTCGGCCCTGTCCAACTCTTTGCGACCCCATGGACTATACTGTCCTTGGGATTCTCTAGACCAGAATACTGGTGTAGGTAGCCTTTCCCTTCTCCAGCAGATCTTCCCAACCTAGGAATTGAACTGGGGTCTCCTGTATTGCAGGCAGATTCTTTAGCAACTGAGCTATTAAGGAAGCCTAAGTTTGGGTGGTCATAATCACCACCCTGGTTTCATTTGGCTACCAATATACTTAAGGGCATGTGAGAGTTGGACCATAAAGAAGGCTGAGCACCAAAGAATTGATGCTTTCGAACTGTGGTGTTGGAGAAGACTCTTGAGAGTCTCTTGGACTGCAAGGAGATCAAACCAGTCAATCCTAAAGGAAATCAACTCTGAATATTCATTGGAGGGACTGATGCTAAAGCTGAAGCTCCAAAACTTTGGCCACCTGATGTGAAGAGATGATTCATTGGAAAAGACCCTGATGCTGGGAAAGACTGAAGGCAGGAGGAGAAGGGGACAACAGAGGATGAGATGGTTGGATGGCATCACTGATTCAATGGACATGAGTTTGAGCAAACTTCGGGAGATGGTGAAGGACAGGGATGCCTGACATGCTGCAGTCCATGGGGTCGGAAAGAGTCAGACACGACTGAGTGACTGAACAACAACAATACTTAAGGGCCTCCTTGGTCACTCAGACCATAAAGAATCTGTCTGCAATGCAGGAGACCCAGGTTCGATCCCTGGGTCAGAAAAATCCCCTGAAGAAGAAAAAGGCAACCCACTCCAGTATTCTTGCCTGGAAAATTCTATGCACAGAGGAGCCTGGTGGGCTATGGTCATGGGGTCACAAAGAGTCAGACACAGTTGAGGAACTATCACTTTTTTTTCCCCCCACATCACATACTTAAAAAAAAAAAATAAGAAACCTAAATTAGGATTGATAAAAACTGGATTGTCTCCATATCTTTAAGTCCTAAAAAATCTAATTATATATTACAGTTCATTCAGGTAGGCAGAGGTCATCTTTAAAGACTGAAAGTTTACAATGGAAGGTGTAGGTCTTAATTTTTAAACCCAGTAACTACATAAATGAAATATATACACATAAGCTTTTCTTGCTTAAGGTGAACTGTCCTGTATGTTTTTTCATAATTTGAACTTGGTTGGGCAAATGTAACAGGAAAGAAGATATACCTACATCTGCTGAGCAGAGGCATAGCTCAGATTTGATCCATGCACTGTTCCTTTAAGATGATCCTCCTTCTAAAGAGTATGTCGTCACTGGGAAGCACTAGAATAATTTTTGTTCCCACTGCAATTTTTCTGGTTTTGCTTCACAGAGTCAAGTTTTCATGATACTTATTTTCCATTCCAAGAATGTAAACATATAATTAAAGTAGCTGTCATATGATCCCTGGACGCTTGGACTCACCTACCAGGGAAGAGGGAAGGTGTGAGAGAGAGAGAGAAACAGACAGACCTTAGAATGCCTTCCTGCCCAGTCTTCAGTGTAGAGGTCGACAAGATGACTTTATTAAAAGAACGAGCACTCACTCGCTGTCTTTTATATGCTTAGTTCTTTCATCTTCAACAAAACTCCATTTATTGTTATTCTCAATTTATAGATTAGGAAATTGAGGCTCACCAAGGTTTAAGAACCTGCCTCCAGCCGGAAAGTTATAATGACAACATTTCACCCACAAATTTTCACCACAACAGCGTGAATTCCTTTCTGTCTTGGTTTCATAAAATGGTACATTTTCTTTTTATAAGCATAGGCTGAAAAAAAATATGCCACCTAATTAGCTTCACAAATGGTGACCCTGTTGTTTTCCATGTATTTTGGGGGTAGATCTGATCTATATTTATTCAGTCCTGAGTCTGGCAGCACTAATGACCGGATGTGACCTCATTCAGCCTCTCGCCAGTATGTGACTGTTAGGCACATGCCAAGGTTGGAGACCTGAAAATGAAAGGACAGATGGGAAGGCAGGAGGGAAAAAGTCAACTTACATCTTTGTTTAAAATGCTTTCATAAAAATATGTTACTTTAAATTGTTTTTTCATAATGAGAACATAAGCTTTATCCTAAGACCAATATGCTGAGGTCGTAATGTAAACTGGAAAGATGATTGACACCTTGACTGCAGCTTGGGAATGATTCTGAAGTCGAGGGCTCAGCTAAGACACACCCAGATCCCAGACCCACAGAACCTGTGGGACAATCAATGATAACGGCTCAAGCCACTAGGGCTTCCCTGGGGGCTCAGTGGGAAGGAATCCTCCCGCAATGCAGGGGATTCAGGTTCGATCCTTGGGTCAACAAGATCCCCTGGAGAAGCAAATGGCAACCCACTCTAGTATTTGTGCTTGGGAAATCCCATCGACAGAGGAACCTGGTGGGCTACAGTCCCTGGGGTCATAAAAGAGTTGGACACGACTTAGGGACTGAACGATGACAAAGCCACAAATTTTAGAGGTAACATGTCACACAGCAGTAGATAACCAATACACATGGTAGTTGGTTTTTCCTTTCAGGCAGGACCACTTGCCTTGAAGAACTGTGCCTGTTGTTGGTCTTGCTCAAGATCTGTAGCCAAGGGCATTCTCTCCCAAGGGCTTGACCTTCTTTGCATTTGGTATCTCATCCTGATACACTGGGAGTTAGTATTTAAAGAGAGCATTTAGAGTTGTATTACAACTCTAAATGATTTATTGAAGAAATAGTTTAGAGTTGCTTTTCTACTTATTGTTTTGGGGTAACTTCCCTCCTAACATTATAAAGACAAAAGTACAGGTTTGACTTGTGCATTTCATTTTCTATCTACCTCCAGAGGCTCCTGGGATGATGATACGTTAGAAACTTAACAAACTCTTGCCCAGTGAGTTAGTAAAAGCATCAAACTAGCTTTATGCTGGTTCCCTGATCCAACATCCATCTTCCACATTTCTAGTGTCATTTGTTCAGCCCAGGAGGTGGTGTGTGTGGGCTCTGATGGCTGATTATCTGTGTTTTCACCCTAGCTCTGCCATTTAGTACTGTGGGACCCTTTCTAAATCTTATTTCCTTAATCTCTAAATGATTTATAGTATTGAGAACTAATCTTGATAGTCTTGTGAGCCTGGTGAAATAAAATAATTCATGCTAAGTGTTTAACATAGTACCTACCAGATAGCAAGCCCTTAATAAATGCTGAATATAGAAAACATATATTTATTGAAGTGAAAATGAAAGCTGCTCAGTCGTGTCCCACTCTTTGCAATCCCATGGACTGTGTATACAGTCCACGGAATTCTCTAGGCCAGAATACTGGAGTGGGTAGCCTGTCCCTTCTCCAGCAGATCTTCCTGACCCTGGGGTCTCTTGCATTGCAGGCGGATTTTTTACTAGCTGAGCTACCAGGGAGGCATATTAATTGCCTGACATTGTGCTAGGTTATGTGAGTATAATTTGGTTCCTTTTCTCAAGGAAATCACAGTCTTAGAAGTGAAATAGTAATGAATGTTTGTATAACATTGTTGATTACAAACATTATCATGTACCTGACTTAAATGATCCTGATAAATTCACCTATTTGGTATTATTCCTGAATTCCTGGCTTCTTGCCTAGTATCAATTACTCTGAAATCAGAAAACTTCTTATATCCCTAGTTTCTCCCAGAGGCCAGCCAAATGAAAACTGTCAATCTGACCTCACTTCTGGAATCTGTTTAGGTTATTCTCTGACATGTCTATATATTTTACAAAATTGTGAGGATGAAGCTTTTGGTTGTAGCTGGTGGTGGTTTAGTTGCTCAGTCATGTTCGACTCTTTTCGATCGCATGGGCTTAGCCTGCCAGGCTCCTCTGTTCATGGGATTTCCCAGGCAAGAAGACTGGAGTGGGTTTCCATTTCCTGCTCCAGGGGATCTTCCTGACCCAGGATTGGACCCGTGTCTCCTGCCTTGCAGGCAGATTTCTCTTCCACTGAGCTACCAGGGAAGGTTAGGGGGAGCATTTAAATAAAGCAGTCAGGGAGCATGAAGGAAACTGCTACCACTGTTAATCTGTTCTGACCTCTGACTGGCCAGAGCCAGTACTTCAACTTCTGCAGCCCTCTCCATTTGGCTACAATTCTGGCCCCAAACCCGGATCCGGGATCAGTCCCTGGAGAGTCATCTGATGACAGCATCCTTGCTCCTTACCACATCTCCCCACATCTGAATATTAGGGAAGAGGAGTAGAATGGAAAGGCAAGCAGAAGGTTAGTGAGATGCAGGCAGACATAAGATCCAGTTATCATGGAGAGGTGGGTAGTCAAGTGATTATCCACTGCAACTTTTATCAAGAATCGTGGGGAGAGATTGGCATGAGCGCTAAGGGAGCTGCTTTGGCATAAATAACAAAACCACCAGGGAAATCCCTTCCTTATACACCCATTCAGTTTGCCTGGCAGATACATTTTCTAAAATAAAACCATTTGGACCACCATCCTGCCAAAACCCCAAAATATAAACTATGTTCCCCTCTGTTTAGGGCACATAGCAGAACTATTCAGACCAAACAAATAAATAAACAAACCAAACAAAGCAAAACCCCCAGTCATGCCCAGTTCTGTTGGGCAGGCATAGCTGAGAGCTTCAAGCAAGAAACAGGAAAGAGCTGGTGAAATTTCTAGGAGGTCCTGGCCAAAGAAGGGAGAGCAGACAGCCGTGGCTCACTTCACTAGTGTTAATCTGTGATGCCTTTGGTGTTGTCAAACATATTTCATTAGTGTTTTCCCCTTATTAAATATGAAAATCATGTCAAAGGTAAGTGTCAGGGGGCTGTAAAATTACCCTTCTTATCTTCTGTACATTTATCAGTTGATAAATGGAAAGACACTGCTGCCAAAATAACTGAATGAATAATTTATAAATGACTGATGCATCTTGTATGTTGTTTCGGGCACGAAACAGTAGGACATCAATAATCAAAAGAAGGTGGATTAATTTAGCAGTATTTTGCTGTTGATATTTTTATCTAAAGGCTGCAGTCTAGGCTTCTGTGACCAGAGAAACTTCTTTCTGTTGTTTCAGTCTTTTAGCAATTTGAGGGTAGAAAGGCAGAAAAGGAGGGTACCCCACCTCTTACCCCAGAGCTCCCTTTCTGATAATAAGTGCTGTTAACATTGATGTAATGAGATTTGATGTATTCATGCCCTCTCCCTTCATGGATTGGCCTACAATACTTAGACCAAGAATGTTTAAAAAAGAAAAAATCTTAATCTAGATTTAAAAGGGGAATGCGCATCAATTTTAGCCTTTCCTAGAGGGCTTCCCTGGTGGCTCAGATGGTAAAGACTCTGCCTGCAGTGCAGATGCAGAAGACCCAGTTTCAATCCTTGGGTGGGGAAGATCCCTGGAGAAGGGAATGGCTACTTACTCCAGTTTCTGGAGAAGGGAATGGTTACACACCCAAGTATTCTTGCCTGGAGAATCTCATGCACAGAGGAGACTGGTGGACTACAGTCCATGGGGCCTCAAAGAGTCAGACACAACTGAGCCACCTTCAGAAGTCATTTTATTCCCCTTAATTTACATTAAAGCAGTGTTATCTTGGAAATGTTAGTCTCTTTAGCTAAATCTTCTTAAATGTATTTACAGTTCTCTGACATTGCGAGCTTGGTCACCCTACAGGGCTCTCTAACACACTGGTAGAGAAGGGACAGAGCAGAACTGGATTCTACTGGGCTTAGGGACAGCGCCCACCAGCCCCAACCAGAGAGAATGCCTGGGAGCAGAGGGCTCAACCCAGATTCTTCCTGAAAAAGGCAAAACGCAGGCAGACCAACATTCTGCAGAGAAAATTTGCTGTCTTTGTCAGTTTCAACTTGGAACGCCTTTCCCCTGAAGGTTGAGCAGACACATAGGGTTTATACTCACAGGGGAAAGGGTCTTGGAATTAACATCATGATTTATTCCGACAGGACTCTAGAAGAGGGGCCACTTGATGATTTTTTTTTTTTTTTAAAAGATTCCACCCTGTGGCTTTCTCCACCTGGCCCAGGGGTCTGTTTTATTTATTTATTTTCGTCAGCCCCTTATCTGAACGGTCTTGCCTCGTCCCCAGGCCCCACTGCCCATTAACAAGAGCCGCTTCCAAGGAACAGGACGTCCATCCCAGCACGGTAATTGGGCTGGCTCTCCCGGCCGGTTCCTGCCCGGCTCCATCCCCACGGCGAGGGAGAGACCCCAGTCCTCCCGGGGGCTCCCCAGAGGCTGCCGTGTCCGCCCGCCCCAGGGTCAGCGGACCGCGGCGACTGATGGAGACGGAGGCTCAGCGTTGGGCGGAAGACAGCGACGCGGTCCTCCCGGCGCGGAGCCGAGTCCCGGAACTGGGCCGGACCCTGCAGCTCCGCAGACGCCGCCGCAGAACGCGCGGGGCCCTCTTGCTTGGGCCTTTATTACCCAGAGCGGAATGCGGAGAGAGGGTTGATGATGAAGTACTGGACTAATTCCGTGTGGTCCAGCTGGCTGAGCCAGAGGGGTTGGCTGCCGACGGAGGCCCAGGCGCTGGAGAGCTCACTGCTGGCCGGTTTCCCTTGGCACCTGGGAAGCCGAAACAAAGGAGTTCAGAGATCAAAAGAGCGCAGAGGCGTCAATAATTTAGAAGCAGGGGAGCCCTGGAGAGGAGGAAAGGGTATGCGGGTGCGCGCCGCACTCCTTCGCGAGAAAGTTGTGTTTTGCTCATTTCATTTCCGAATGAATCGCTTTTTCTAAAACTTCACGTGCTAAATCTAAATCACATTCTAAATTCTAAATCTAACCAGCCTTTTGATTATCACTGACACCAGGTTATTTACTTTTTTTTCCCTCTTCCTTTTTAAACTTGCGCATTTGCCAGTGAATTCTGGCAAATCAAAAAGAGACTACACGCACAGGAAGCGCTTCTGGTCCAACAGCTTTGTGACTAGGAAGCTAATGTGACAAGAAGACACCTTTCTCTCAGGCTGCATAGAGGCCACCCGCCTGTGCGATGTTCCCGTCCTTCCGTACCTGCTAGTGGTCCACGCTAAGTTTCTCCTCTGTTCGCCATCTCCTGCAATAAATAATGGATCGTGCGTGTTCAAATGTGCTTAAACACTTTGAGGACCATCTGCTTACCAATGCAATAAATAGAACGCTGGGATGACTGCCTTTAGCACTGGATGGATTGTAATTATCTTTTAAAAATAGACCCAGCAGTTCATCCTGAGTTTTAAGGGCTAATTCTAATAGTCCTATGGGTACACTGGGCCTCATACTCAGGATAAAAGGGGGTGCCCTTGACAGCCTTTGACTATATGGATCACAACAAACTGTGGAAAATTCTTCAAGAGATGGGAATACCAGACCACCTTACCTGCCTCTTGAGAAATCTCTATGCAGGTCAAGAAGCAACAGCTAGAACCGGACATGGAACAACCGACTGGTTCCAAATTGGGGAAGGAGTACATCAAGGCTATATATTGTCACCCTGCTTATTTAACTTATTTGCAGAGTACATCATGAGAAATACCAGGCTGGATGAGGCACAAGCTAGAATCATGATTGCAGGAAGAAATATCAATAACCTCAGATATGCAGATGACACCACCCTTATGACAGAAAGTGAAGAGGAACTGAAGAACCTCTTGATGAAAGTGAAAGAGGAGAGTGAAAAAGCTGGCTTAAAACTCAACATTCAAAAAATGAAGATCATGGTATCCAGTCCCATCACTTCACGGCAAATAGATGGGGAAACAATGGAAACAGTGAGATACTTTATTTTTTTGGGCTCCAAAATCACTGCAGATGGTGACTGCAGCCATGAAATTAAAAGACGCTTGCTCTTTGGAAGAAAAGCTATGACAAAGCTACACAGCATATTGAAAAGCAGAGACATTACTTTATCAACAAAGAAAGGTCCGTATAGTCTAAGTTATGGTTTTTCCAGTAGTCCTGTATGGATATGAGAGTTAGACCATAAAGAAAGCTGAGTATCAAAGAATTGATGCTTTTTAACTGTGGTGTTGGAGAAGACTCTTGAGAGTCCCTTGGACTGCAAGGAGATCCAACCAGTCAATCCTAAAGGAAATCAGTCCTGAATATTCATTGGAAGGACTGATGCTGAAGCTGAAACTCCATTACTTTGGCCACCTGATGTAACTACTGACTCACTGGAAAAGACCCCGATGCTGGCAAAGAATGAAGGCAGGAGGAGAAGGGGACGACACAGGATGAGATGACTGGATGGCATTACCAACTCAATGGACATGAGTTTGTGCAAACTCTGGGAGTTGGTGATGGACAGGGAAGCCTAGCATGCTGCAGTCCCTGGGGGTGCAAAGAGTCAGACATGACTGAGCTGAACTTGACAGCCAGAAACAATGCAACAGATGAGCTTAGGTCAGAAGAGTAGGTAGATGAGGGAAATGGGAGGTGGTTCCACCAAATGCGAGCTTGATTTATAGACCAATCAAGTCAAAGGTTTATTCATAACAAGCAGGAGCAAAGTGAAAGTTTCTGCTAATAGTTAGTCTTTACCTGAAACTAACAAGTTCTGGTTTTAGAAACTACAATAAGGTATGAGGTCAGCTCCCTAATCTTCCCCCTGTTTTCTACTCTGAACTGTTTTCATTCCACTTCTTTCTGGGAGCCCTCATGCTGTTTCTCCTTTGCCCTCAGCAGAAACGCTCCTTTAATCTTACTAAAGTGTGAATGACTACCTGAACTTCAAGAATTAAGTCTTTCTCTTGTCTCTGGTCTATTTGAATTGAAAGAAACAAGTTGTTTTGAAGGATGAAGCTATGGGTTTTGAGGCATTAAACTTTAGGGTAGAGATATTTTTGTGTGTGGCTGAAGACCCTTCATTTTCCCCCCAAACATCACATAGGTTAGACAGACAGACACCTGTATCATCCACATATTGGGACCAATTCATACGCCATCACCCCTGAAATTCAGTGATCTGCAGATATTTTAAAGAATTGAGCATGTGTTAATTATATCGAACATTTTGATTTCCCTATTTTGCCATGAGAAAGAAATAGCAGGAAAAAATGTTCATTTTGATTTTTTAAACCTTTGCTATTGTTTAGTCGCTAAGTTGTATCTGACTCTTTGTGACCCTATGGACTGTAGCCAGCCAGGCTCCTGTGTCCAAGAGATTTTTCTAGGCAAGAATACTGGAGTGGGTTGCCATTTCTTTCTCTATACTGAGTGCTGGGCTCTGTAATTTATTCTATATATTGCTTTAACTCAGTTGAATTATCACATAGTTAGATTGTGTGTATTCTACCCTTATGTAAGAGTCTTCATTTTGTGATGTTTCTAATGCCGCTCAAGTAAATTCAGGAAAATGATTCATCTGGTGTTAACCTTAAAGGGTTAATGGAACTTTCCTGCAAGATGTATCATCCATTCTTTATACAATGCTTCTGTGTAATCCATCCCTCTATTATATGCTTCCAGTCACCAAATAATAGTTTGCTCATATTTATAATGGGCCAGTTTAGATAGAGACAGTTCTAAACTTAACCCTTACCTGTGGACAAAGTTAGATCCAGTGAGATAAAACGCTTTGTTAGGAGTTTTCACAGGTTAGTGTCAAACCAGCATTTCTGACTGTCACATCAAAGCAGCAACTGGCCGCCTTGAAGAATGCTTTGAACAAGTACACATTGTATCCTCCGTGGCAGTTGCAGAATCTTACCCTTTGTTCTGTGACCTCTTTTAGAATACAAGTCCAGGGAATGTTGGTTAAGAAAAGTAGCTCGGAGCCCATCCGCTCAGATAGCTCAGACACTGTTTGCTGGGAACAGAAGGAAAGGCGTGGGAGACGGACTATTTGGATAACACAAAAACTAAGAAGGTGGCACACGGGGCTCCCTCTCTAAGGATCATATAGTCACAGATCAGTGAAGCAGCACCAGGAAGCCAAAATGTGGTCCAGTGGTGGCTCAAGGGCTGGACAGACTGTGGCCGTGGGGCCACTGGACAGAAGGGAGTCTGAAGTTGGAAGGCCAGTAGATCTGGGAAGTTTGTCAATGATATTGGATACGCACAAGGCACCTTATAGATTGGTGGAACATGAATTAGATTGGAACCAAAAGCAATATTCAAGGTCCGTTAGAATAGACACCCAGCAGAAAGGTGGATATGGGCTCTGGAGGCTTCACGTGTGTGTGTGTGTGTCTGTGTGCACGTGTGTGCTGTGCTCAGTTGTGTCAAACTCTTTGCAACCCTGTGGACCATAGCCTGGCTCCTCTGTCCATGGGATTTTCCAGGCAGGGATACTGGAGCGGGTTACCATTTCCTTCTCCAGGGGATCTTCCTGACCCCGGAATCTGGCATTGCAAGCCAGTCCTTTCAGGGTATCACTAACCCAATCAGTTGTCTTAGAATGTCTACACATTTCATGGTTGTCATAGTGGCTGGTGAGACATCACCTCTTTGGTGATTTTGGGGTCATGTCAATTCATAATATTCAGTATTATGACAATTGGTAATCAGTTAAACACTGTTTGATAGAACCTAATTTAATCTATATCATATAGCATGACCTTAACTGTTGAAAGAGTTGGACACGGCTGAGCGACTTTCACTTACTCACTCACTAGCTGTTGAAATAGGTTAAAAAATGTACATAAAAAATAAGTGTATGTCTTAGCGACATTTTATTCCCTAAATAAAGTATGCTACCTGGACCACATGTGTTAACGTCGTTCAGTTTAAGTGGCCAACACACTTAAGTGCGACCCCATAGACGGCAGCCCACCAGGCTCCCCCGTCCCTGGGATTCTCCAGGCAAGAACACTGGAGTGGGTTGCCATCTCCTCCTCCAATGCGTGAAAGTGAAGTCACTCAGTCGTGCCGGACTCTTCGCGACCCCATGGACTACAGCCTACCAGACTCCTCTGTCCATGGGATTTTCCAGGCAAGAGTACTGGAGTGGGTTGCCATTGCCTTCTCTGCACTTTTACTGAGCACGTACTATATTTTACTGAGCATTTAATATATGCTAAGAAGTTCTGAGAAAGGCAATAGAGCTGTCTCTTAAGGCTTCAGTTCAGTTCAGTTCAGTTCAATTGCTCAGTCGTGTCCGACTCTCTGCAACCCCATGGACTGTAGCACGCCAGGCTTCCCTGTCCATCACCAACTCCCAGAGCTTGCTCAAACTCATGTCCATCGAGTCAGTGATGCCATCCAACTATCTCATCCTCTGTCGTCCCCTTCTCCTCCTGCCTTCAATCTTTCCCAGTATCAGGGTCTTTTCCAGTGAGTCAGTTCTTCACATCAGGTGGCCAAAGTATTGGAGTTTCAGCTTCAGCATCAGTCCTTCCAATGAATATTCAGGATTGATCTCCTTTAGGATGGACTGGTTGGATCTCCTTGCAGTCCAAGGGACTCTCAAGAGTCTTCTCCAACACCACAGTTCAAAAGCATCAATTCTTCAGCGCTCAGCTTTCTTCACAGTCTAACTCTCACATCCATACATGACCACTGGAAAAACCATAGCTTTGACTAGATGGACCTTTGTTGGCAAAGTAATGTCTCTACTTTTTAATATGCTGCCTAGTTTTGTCATAGCTTTTCTTCCAAAGAGCAAGTGTCTTTTAATTTCATGGCTGCAATCACCATCTGCAGTGATTTTGGAGCCCCCAAAATTACAGTCTCTCACTGTTTTCATTGTTTCCCCATCTATTTGCCATGAAGTGATGGGACCGGATGCCATGATCTTAGTTTTCTGAAAGTTGAGTTTTAAGCCAATTTTTTAAGCCCTCAAAGCTTATCGTTCTACTAACAGAGAAAGTAAACCCAAGGCTTGCAAACACAATCGATGCAAAATTTTGTACACTCTTCAGAAAGCAAACTGTTGTGAAAAAACAGATTGTGGTCATTTAAATTGATCTTGGATGGAGGTTCTGTTTCTACCTATCTAAATTAGAAAGCTTTGCTGGAATGTGTTTTGAGGTTGTGCTTTGTAAGACTTAACGAATGTTAAGTAGTAATTGTAAGTTTATTGTATTTGATGATAACAACAATAGTAATAATGATGATAAGAAAAGACAGTCGTCATCAGTATTTGTGGCTGTGCAAAAATGGTGTCTGGTGCCAGGAAAGTGTGATCCAGCAGCAGGTGAATTAAGCGGCCCGTCTAGCCCCTTCTCACCAGTATGGCGTCCAGGATGTAGTCACAGAAGTAATTTCAGAGGACACTGTGAAAACAGGAATCGGGACTGCTTTGTTCCCTGGGTCCTAAGACCCAGCCTGAGCTAAACTAGGACCTCACACATTCATATAGACTTGTAAACAAAAGACAGAAGAATTATAAAGCTTCAAGAAAACAAGTGTGTTCAGCATCCCTCAAAACCCTTTATCTTACGCTCTCTGTTCCCTGACAGTCAGTAAGATGCAAAACCTATTTTCAACAAATCTTTTGCCCATTGGATCTTGTGCTGAAAACATTAGAAGTGAGAGAGTGAAATCTCTCCAAAGAAGTTCTATTAAAAGGATATTAACCTGTATCTATAAAATGCCTCTCTCACAGTATTTTTTTTTACAAGTATTCTTCATGATATGGTCGGAGCATAAACAGCAGTGAAAAGAAAGACCACTATTAATATAGACCCCAGTGAAAGTCAAACTCAGTCTATCAGGGCATTGAACTGAGGTCAGTTCCCAGTGTAGGCTCCATAGTTTTATGTTGTTTGGTGGCTCAGTCATATCCAACTCTTTGTGACCCCATGGACTGTAACCCGCCAGGCTCCTCTGTCCATGGGATTTCCCAGGCAAGAATACTGGGGTGGGTTTCCGTTTCCTTCTCCAGGGGATCTTCTCAACCCAGGGATTGAAACTGTGTGTCTGCTTGGCAGTCCGATTCTTTACTGCTGAGCCGTTTGGGAAGCCCCTATAATTTTGTGACCCAGGACAAATTCTTTACTACAGAACATGAGAAAATCCTTTGTCTGAGTAAAAAGTTGCCAGGTCATTAAAGAAAACACTAGGTGATGACATAATTTTTCCCTACTTCTTACCTCATAACTAAGCCTTTGAGGATTCCTCTCTGAGTAGAAGCTGCGGATTAATTTTAAAAAGTTGGGGCCATGTCCATATTGCTCCTCATTAAATTGTTACTAAATTGGAGGCTTGTACACATTTCAGGCACCCCAGTCACAAAACCCTGTGATTCTGGGGGCCTCCCAAGAGCCAACTTGACTACAGAACAGCCACCACTAAACCCGTCGGATAAATGTCTTTCTTGGACTCCCTGCGGATGACTCCTCTGCTTATCTACTTTCTGGGGCTGTTAAGAGGATTAATTAATGCTTCTGAAGAGCTATAATCACCTTGGATGAAAGGAGCAGGAGGGAAGTAATGACACTTCAGAGTAACTTGGCACCTTTCATCTGAGGATCTCAAAGTACTTCACAAGTTTGAATTAATTAAGCCAGGGTAATTGCAAGGTATAACGACAATCACAATAATGATTGTAATTATCCTCAACATTATCCTTAAGAACCTGATTTGAAATCAATTCCTGACACTATCTCGGCCTTGGTGCTGGTCAGCCTCTTGCTCTCCTGGGTCTATAGCAGTAATGGCAGGTGCCCTGTCTTCCCTCCTCACCAGCAGTGCCCATGACCTCTGCCCTCACCATGGGGTGAATGTGGGTTTCATGGAAGGAGAGAGGAGGGGACCAGCATTTGGATGAGTGCTGACTTTAGGACCTGTTGGAATATGACATTGAAAGGAATGCTTACCATGTATTCAGTGATTGTCCCTCAAAATATTTTGGACGAATACTTCCTTACTTATAATTTTTAGTGCTAATAGTTTATGCTTATATAGCATTTACTGTTGTAAGTGCTTCTTATATGTTATTTTATTTGACCCTCACACTGACTCTGTGAGGGCGGTACCATTATCATTATTTCCATTTTACGGATGAGGAAATTGAGGCACAGAACAGTTAAGTACCTTACTCAGGTCACAGAGTGTATTATGGCCAGGTCATAGGGCTGGTAAGTGGCAGTGGGAATTTATGGCATGAACAATATGCTGACAGAATTTGCACTTTAAACCACTGCATTTTACTGTCTTTATAAAGAGGAAATAGAATTATAATTTTTACACAAGAAAAGATCAGTACATTCTGTTTCCGCATTTTCCAGACCTCTCTCTCAGAGTAGCTGAAAGCATGGTTTTGGAACTGGGTTATCTAGATTCAAACTCCCCTTCTGCTACTTATGACCTGTGGAACCTTATAAAAATGCTTAGCTTTTTAATGCCTCGATTGACTCATCTGTAAGATGGGGATAATATAGTTCTTTCCTCGTAGAATTGTATGATTATTATACGACCTGCTTATATAATGGACATGAGTTTGGGTAAACTCCGGGAGTTGGTGATGGACAGGGAGGCCTGGCGTGCTGCGGTCCATGGGGTCACAAAGAGTTGGACACAACTGAGCGACTGAACTGAACTCAATTGATATGAGCTCTGCTTGTGTAAAGGACTAAGAGTCATGACTAGCACATAGAAAATGCTCAATAAATAATAGCTATCATTATTGAGTAATAAATATCATTGGTGGTGGTGATTTAGTCACTTCGTCATGTCCAACTCTTGTGACCCCAGGGACTGTGGCTCACCAGGCTTCTCTGTTCGTGGGATTTCCCAGGCAAGAATACTGGAGTGGGTTGCCATTTCCTTTTCCGGGGGCATGTCTTCCTGATACAGGGATTTAACCCTTATCTCCTGCATTGCAGGTGGATTTTTTACTACTGAGCCACAAGAGATTCCCAATAAATATTATTACCCATTCTTTAATAGATAGCAGATAATATAGAAAGTCAATGGCTAAGAGACCTTAACATTATTTGTTTCATTAAGATATAAATGAAGAATTTTATAAGGTATTCAGATTAATTTTTGTGGAGTCTTGTTGTAAACATTGAACATTTTCCTTAAGACATCAAGTTTCCATTCTGTGAAAAAGAAGATTTAGAAAAGTCATTGTTCTTAGTAGGTTTAGCTACCCTCCTAGGGAAGAGAGGCTTCGCCAAGCTAATTTTCTGTCTCACCAATGGGCAATGTGTGTTTGCAAGCAGGAAATCCATGGTCTACTCCTGCTCCATAGGAAACAATACTAATGTGGTTCTTCTATGAGGACATTTTTTTTTTCTCCCTGATGCTGCTCTGGAAATCTCCCATCTAAGCTACCACATCATCTTACACTGTTCTGTGCTCAGCCTCTCAGTCATGCCTGACTCTTTGCGACCCCAGGGACTGTAGCCCTCCAGGCTCCTCTGTCCATGGGATTCTCCAGGCAAGAATACTGGAGTGGGTTGCCATGCCCTCCTCCAAGGGATCTTCCCAACCCAGGGATCAAACCCAGGTCTCCCGCATGACAGGCAGATTTTTTATCATCTGAGCCACCAGGGAAGCCCAAGAATACTAATGGGTAACCTATCACTTCTCCTCCGGCTTCCCTGGTGACTCAGACATTATCTTATAGCAGTGGCTAGTACTGGTGCTTTGGAAAAGCAAAATTTCTGCTGCTCTTTTTTTTTTTTTTTTAAGCTTAGAATTTTATTTTTTAAATGTTTATTTATTTAATTTTAAAAATTTAAATTTTTAACCCACTCCAGTATTCTTGCCTGGAGAACCCCAGGGACGGTGGAGCCTGGTGGGCTGCCATCTATGGGGTCGCACAGAGTCGGACACGACTGAAGCGACTTAGCAGCAGCAGCAGAGTACAAAGGCCAAGGGTGAGAAAATGTTCCAGAACTGAGCAATCTTAGAAGATGGTATCTGGATTCTATTCACTGGGAGATACTTCTAGATAATGTCCAGAAGCAAAATAACCATAATTAAGGGAAGAGAGTTAAGTATATTTTTTAAATATTAAAACACACAAACACATGAAAAAAAATCGTGGAAGCTCATATAGTAAAGTAGTAAGAGTGGGTTGGGGATTTCCTAGCAGTCTAGTGGTTAGGACTTTGCGCTTTCACTGTCGTAGCCCAGGTTCAATCCCTGGTTGGGAAACTAAGATCCTGCAAGCCATGCAGTGCGGCCAAAAAAAAAAAAAAGGTTAACACTGAATGTAAGTTATGAATAATACTGTTTCTTTTTGTGCCTAAATGATTATATAACTAAAAAGGAAACATGTAAATGTTTCTCTTCTTTAAAAGGTAAGTGTTAATGATAGTCAAAAGCACAGTATCTTCCTTGGAGGAAGCAAAATAATGCAAACTGCATCCACAGTTTATTACAGAAACTGAGATAGGTTAGATATTATTGTATAGAAACCAAAGCACACAATAGACAGACTTTGGCAGATAGGGAACACAACACAATCTGTCAAGACTTATGAAAGAGCAAGATGAGGTTGGATAAGACAACATCTAAGTCCCTTTCAGTCAGAAGTTCCTGTGATTTTATATTATTAGTCCCCAACATCCTGACTGAGTTGGGCTATAAGACCAATTCTGAAATCAGTCATTAAATTTTATATATTTATTGTGTGCCTACTCAGTGTAAAACATTGTTAATTTTCTGAGGATGAAAGGTAAATTGTCTCATGATTGAGATATATATACAAGGAAGAATGGTGCTCATATTGACACTCCTAATTTTTATGGTGAATTTGTTTATAAGATTGTAAATTCCTTAAAGGTATAAATCACATCTTACACATCTTTGTATAATCTAGACAGTGCTGGATTAGGCAGATGAGTAACTATGGAGCACCTTGGATGAGGCAAAGGATACGTCATAAGGAAAGCATCAGAACTTACCTCTGTCTGCCCTGGTTTCACAGTTGCATGACAAGCAATCATGAGTGTGCTGTTAGGAAAGGGCCAATGCTGGGATGCAGAGTAATGCAGTCTGTCCACCTCCAATCCCACCTCTTCTGCAATTTCTCGCCGGACAGTCTCTTCCAGACTTTCACCTATAAGTACTCAGATTAATTCAGGACAGCCCTGTAGCAGGAAGGGGGTACAGATGCCCATTTTCGAAAGAAGCATAAAAGTGGCTTCAAAGTAAAGGAAATATTCTTGGGAAAGGCCTAAATCTCTGAGTCTTTACACTAGGAATCAAATCTGGAGTTGGGTATCGAACTGCCAGTTCTTGAACCTGCTATGTTCGTTACACAAAATAAGAGTTGGAAAGGGTACTGCTGTCCTCAGCTTTTTAATAAAATTCAAATGCCACATGTAAAAAAAAAAAAAAAAAAAAAAAATTTAAATTTTTATACAACTTTAAAGGTTATTTTCCTTTTACAGTTACTCTAAAATACTGGCTATATTCCCCACGTTGTACAATATATCCTTTAGCCTATCTTACACCCAATAGTTTGTACCTCTTGTTCCCCTAACCCTGTGTTGCCCTATCCCCACCCCCTCATTGATAACCATTAGTTTGCTGTCTAAATCTGTGACTCTTCTTCTTCTTTGTTTTATTCGTTAGGTTGTTGTAGTTTGTAGGTTTCACATAAAGTGATATTGTACAGTATTTCACTTAGCATCATGCCTTCCAGGTCCATCTATGTTGCTGCAAATGGCAAAATGTCATTCTTTTTTATGGCTGAGTAGTAGTCCATTATATGCACATACCACATCTTCTTTACCCATAGAATTTTATTTTTTAAAAAATTAAATGCATTTTAATGTAATAAAAAAAAAATTCCTCATTCAACCATCCTTGTGGAGCCTTGTCTGTGTCTCTCACGAAGGTCATTTATGTTAATGGGGTACAAAGAAGAAGGAGCCCAAGTTTGCAGGTGTAAATAACAGAAAATAAAAGACCTTTTGTCTCCAGCAGTGGGTAGATGAAAGGCTAGGCTGGGCAAGGGCAGAGTGGCAAGAGCCCAGATAATACAGATAGAGACTTAATTATTAATACTTAAATGAACCTTGGGCCTGTCCATGATGAGCTCATGTACAAAGTTTTCACATTGTGTTTGTATGTGAGTAAGGTTAGAGTAAGGTTAGATGGGGCTTCCCTCCTAGCTCAGTCGGTAAAGAATCTGCCTGCAGTGTAGGAGACATGGGTTTGATTCCTGGGTCGGGAAGATCCCCTGGAGAAGGAAATGGCAACCCACTCCAGTATTCTTGCCTGGAGAATCCCATGGACAGAGGAACCAGGCGGGCTACAGTCCGTGGGGTTGAAAGAGTCGGACACAAATGAATGACTTTCACTACTACTACTACTAAGGTTAGATTAATTTGACATTGGCTAGAGTTGATTTTTAACCAGTTTCACTTTGCGAGGAGACCATTTCTGCAGTCAGGGAAGGTTGGCGGCTGCCAGGAGGTGAGGTGGGCCAGGATGCCGAGGTTGACCTGCTCCCCGGGGAGGAGGAGTCTCCTCCGAGCCCTTTGGAAGCTGCCTGGCAGTTGATGCTGAACCCACTTAGAGGTAATGAATGAGCACTGTGATCTCTTGCACTTTTTTTTCCCCATCTCTCCTTTTCCCTCCTCATCCCTGCCAACAGAGCCCTGGAGTCAAAGGGGATTTGGATGCAAGAGAGGAGAGAACAGAGAAGGTTCC
Source organism: Giraffa tippelskirchi (assembly GCF_054371585.1). Taxonomy (NCBI): domain Eukaryota; kingdom Metazoa; phylum Chordata; class Mammalia; order Artiodactyla; family Giraffidae; genus Giraffa; species Giraffa tippelskirchi. The sequence continues at coordinate 158,500,364 of NC_137282.1, forward strand.
TGTAGGGTCAGTCAGAAGCTGAAGTGGGGAGATGGAGGAGAGCAGGGGTGAAAGGTCAATTTATCTTTTCCTTCCTTGTGGGCTCTTGAGGTCTTCCCTGTGGGCTTGTGACTTGGGATGTCCCCCATGCCTGAGGAGGGCTTTGCTTGTTTCTCAAAGCAGAGTCCTTTCTCAGCCCCCTCACCATATGCTTGGAGGTCAAAGCCTACACAGCATGAGGTAGATGTTAAGAAAGAATCTGGACACACACACACACACACACAAATTTATATATATATGTATATGTTTTTAAGCAACAATGAAATTGAAAGAGAAAGAAGGTGAGAAAGTCTTTTCTTTCCTTATCAAACAGAAATATTTGCCTAGGGAGACAGATTTTAGTTTCTTCTCGAAGATTTCAGCAAAAGAATAACAGTGATATAAAAACCCTTTGTGAAACTTATGAAAAAATCTTTCTGTAGCATATTTGGGAAGGAAGTTATAGTTCATACAAAACATATTGATTTCCACTCCTTTCTAAATTTCTGAAAGAATGATGGAATTAAAAAGGGAGATTTACTCAAGAAGTAAAGTGGACCTGAATTTCTAGCTTAAAATGGAAAAAGAATAGAAATGTCAGCAATAGTGAAATGAGAAAAATAGTTCATGCATCCCAGTCACTAAAAAGAAAGGAACATGTTTCTTTCCCCTTATTGTTTTGTTTGGAAGCTGCAGAGATCAGAGTTTTGAATAAACTTCCTTAAGATACATTACCCCAAAAGATGTCCATACAAAGAAGGGCATTTTTTTTTTTTTAAGAGAAAGGCATAAAAAGTAAAGAAAAGATTGATATGGGAAAATGTCTTCTAATGGTATATTTAAAAAGCCTGAGATGAGATCACCTCTCATCCCAGGATTCTGAGGAAATTAGTCTTCCAGAGAGGTGAGCACCGTGGGTGGAAGTTACCCTTGCCACCCACCTGCACGTGAAGAAGGGACAACCACTTCCCTAACACATCTGCACTGACGCCCCGCCCTGGACACGGAAGCAGGCCTTTCATTTAAATTTTACCGTCTGTCATGATCAACAGGTGCCCCGGAGTCTGTTGTGAAAAGCGTATTATTTACATGATCCTCAAGTAGACCAGGTGAAATTAAAGTGTTAGTCGCTCAGTTGTGTCCGACTCTTTGTGGCCCCATGGACTGTAACCCACCAGGCTCCTCTGTCCATGGAATTCTCCAGGCGAGAATACCGGAGTGGGTAGACATTCCCTTCTCCAGGGAAATCTTGCCCCGGATCTTCCGCATTTCAGGCACATTTTTTTACCATCTGAGCCACCAGGGAATCCCAAAATAGACTAAATGAATACAAAATAAATATGAAATAGAAGCATCCCAGTCTATTCCACCTTTCTTAGACAAGAAAAAGTGAACACACTTTAGGATTACTTTATAGCCATGACCTTTGGTCATGTCTTGTGTAAAGACAGGACATAAAGAAAGCATTCTTCCTCTTTTGTTCTGAAAAGTACCCAAGATTTGTTGATGTCCTCTGCAAATACAGAGAGTGACCCACGTCTGGAGACCTCAGGTAAGTCAAGTGACATCTTCCAAGGGAGACTCAGGGAAAGAAAACCCTTATCCTTTCTCCCTGTCCTTTTCTTGATGTCTCACTGGTGGTTGTGTAGCAAGGATTGTCTTACATTGGTGTCAATTTTATTTTATTAACCATCATTTTGACGCTATGAAGGAGCTGTTCACAGAGATTGGTACAGAAAGCAGTTTGTTTAACTGTTTTGTGTTGACCCTGTTATTGTAGTTGTTCAGTCATTCAATTGTGTCTGAATCTTTGCGACCCCCTGGACTGCAGCACGCCAGGCTCCCCTGTCCTTCACCATCTCCTGGAGCCTGCTCAAACTCATGTGCATCGAGTCAGTGATGGCATCCAACCATCTCATCCTCTGTCGCCCCCTTCTCCTCCTGCCCTCAGTCTTTCTCAGCATCAGAGTCTTTTCCAATGAGTCGGCTCTTCACATCAGGTGGCCAAAATATTGGAGCTTCACCTTCATCATCAGTCCTTCCAATGAATATTCAGAGTTGATTCCCTTTAGGATTGACTGGTTTGATCTGGATTTTTTTCCATTTTGACTGGAAAAATGGTTTGATCTTAGGATTGACTGGTTGACTCTGGGGTAATTGTATTTCGCTGGAGTCTCTTCTATGTGCCCTGTTTGCCCTGATTCGGTCTGATGCCAGCAACTCTGTTCTGCTTTGACTCTGGGAGCTGCCTGTTTCTCTGCAGTTCTGTAGCCTTCAGCCCCTGTCTATGAATGGTGAGGTTTGTTGACAAGCTATGCCAAAAAGAAGCTGTGAAAAAGAATACTTATGGAGCACTTTGGGCAACTTGGAAGAGAGATGCCACATACGGTCTAGGGAGCCTTAGCGCGGAACTGGTCTCTGAGCGCCGTTCAGCCTTTGCATAGAATTTTATCTCCCTATGTAGGGCTTCCTTGGTGGCTCAGATGGTAAGGAAACTGCCTGCAATGCGGGAGACCCAAGTTTGATCCCTGGGTTGGAAAGATCCCCTGGAGAAGGAAATGGCAACCCATTCCACTATTCTTGCCTGGAGAATTCCGTGAACAACAATTCCCTGGCAGGCTACGTACAGTCCACGACGTTGCAAAGAGTCGGACACGACTGTGCAATTAACACTTTCATGTAGGATGGAGAGCATGGTAGACTGGTGAAAAACAGTTTCTGGGCTGCATATTCCAGATTGCATGTGTGTCTTATTGTGCAGAAGGGTGTGTCTCCAGGTAGGGCCTCCATGCCTTAGTCATGGACAGCCTCATAGAGGAAGCGAGCTCCAGGAAGGCTTCTAAAAATAAGGAGAGAAAGGTACAGTGAATACAGGGCAGAAGAGAAGCTTTGGGAATGTAAGGAATGACTTTAAAAACGAGGAGAGGGACTTCCCTGGCAGTCCAGAGGTTAAGACTCCGCCTTCCACGGCAGGGGGCTAAGACCCCGAGTGCCTCGTAGCCAAAAAAACCAAAACATAAAGCAGAAGCACTATTGCAATAAATTCAATGGATACTGTAAAAATGGTCCACAGCAAAGAAAAAAATCGTACAGTCTTCCCTGGCGGTCTAGTGGTTAAGAATCCGCCTTGCCCTTCAGGGGACTTGGGTTCGATCTCTCATCAGGGGACTAAGGTCCACATGCCGCCAAGCAACTAGGCCCTCACATGCAACTCCTGAGTCCACACGCCACAGCTAGAGGGTTCGAGAGCTGCGGCGAAGATCCTGAGTGCTGCAACTAAGACTGGACACAGACATAAAAAAAAAAAATTAAAAAAAAGTCTTCCTTTAAAAAAACGGCGGGGGAGAAACATCATGCGAGGAAGGAATGAGAGTGAACTGTATTCACGCAGGAAGATGCATTTAAAAATCTTTCCAGGAATCCGATCTGGAGAGAGGCTTCTGCTAACTTCATAGCTGTGAAAATTAATGTGATTCCTTTGAGTGACTCTGAAAAGGAAAACCTCAATTAAAAAAAAAATTACAGGCAAGTGTTAGGACAAGTTTGCAATATATTCCAGACAGTTTTTTTTTTTTTTTTCCTTTTAACTTGGAGGATGATAATCAGTTGCTACTTATGGGATATGAGTCATCATAAAATAAAAAGGCAACCCTGACCTATATACTTCTGAACATACTTAACCCTTAGTACGTCTTTGATTAATCAAACAAATTAGTAAGAAATCTAACACAGAGGTTGCTTGACTTGTTCAGTGACAGTGATGATTAAAACATATTAAAGATAACAGAAACATACAAAGTGAAACTGGCATTTCACTTTGCCTCATAAATAATGATTAGTTTATTATTTATCCTGATAAATAATGATAAAAAAAAAAGGAGACAAAGATGGATTAAGAGTATGATGAAAAGCCAAATTTTGTCATGGGTGTGGATACTCTGGGGGTGGAAATCACACCATCCTCTCTGCTGTTAGGCCAGTTTGGTCAATTCCCAGTCCCAAAGGTTGGGGGAGGGGTCTGTCCTGAGCAGAAGCTAGTCTGACCATGCACCGTCTCTAGGCCAAAGAAGCTGGAAAAAGATGGAGCATTTTCAAAACAAAGGTGAAATTTCTCTCTGGAGTCTGAAGAGCTGTGTTTGAAGCCCACAGCCACCACTGACCAGCCCAGGTAACTGGCATTTTTTAAAATTCCCAGTGTCATGTTACACACCTGCAGATAGCAGGTAGTGTCTCACCAGAGTTGTTGTTAGAAACCACACCAAAAATATGTTGGAAAGGGTTTTGAAACCTATGTGCTTATTTTCAAGATTGCTTGGTTCAAAACCACAGGTGAAGTTCCAATCAACCACTTACCTCTTGACACTTCAAGAAAAACCTGTTTTTTTTTTAAAAAAGAAACAATACAAATAGTTGTTTGACTCAGTGATTGGAGGGACAGGCCAGTATTACCATTGCTTTGAGTTCTTTAATATGAAAAAACCAGACGTTATATATTTAAGGTCTGAAAACTAGCTAGAATTAGGAGTCCTTTGAGAGAGAAATCTTTAAATAAAAGGTATCACTCCAGCTATTTTATCAGACTTCTGTAATTTGGGCAGAATGTTGGGTTCAACCCTGGAAAGGCTCTTTCAGCTTTGTCTGAAGTTCTCCCAGTTCCCAGCCATGGTGAAACTGGGCATAACCATCCCATTATGACACACGCTTCCCTGTTCCATTAAAGCAAAAATGAGTTTGCCAAGAAAAAGCAGCTTTTCACAGAGGGTGTAGCTCATATTGTGGGGAAACTAGTCCGGCAGGTTCCACCTCAGCTCAATCTTTCGAGGGCCATTTCTGCTGTCACCTGTACCAAGGACTATTACAGAACCTGCGTTCTAACGCCAGTTCCTCCTTTGGGAACACACACACACACACACACACACACACACACACTTAGAGTCACTGGAAAATTATAAATCAACATAACTTCCTCGATGGTCTGAGGTCTTCAAAGAGGTAGAGGAGTATCAGTCCGATAAAAGCCCGTATGAGTTGCCTATGTTTTAAAATCTTGCAGTCTTGCTTAAATAGCTGGAAGGTCAGCTTCCCACCCCCCTTTTCTTTTTTGCGTGCTGATCAGTCTCATCTGACTTATTTGCGACCCCATGGACGGTGGCCCATTAGGCTCTTCTGTGCACCCAATTTCCCAGCAAGCACATTGGAGTGGGCTGTCATTCCTTCTCCAGGGGATCTTGCTCACATCTCGTGCATTGACTGTGGATTCTTTTCCACTGAGCCCCTGGAGAAGCACTTCTTTTTTAGTGTGCAGCAAAACAAGCTTCGATAGACTGGCCAACTACAACTGTTTTCTTTCTTTCATTTTTTGTTTTTATTTTATTTTATTTCTCACAGTCTGGTCTTGTGCTCTCTCCAGGGTACTGGCAGGGTGTGGTGGAAGGGGGAAAGCTGCATCTGGTCTACCAGCAAGGGGGGGAGCTGGGGCCGAGGCTGGGGGTAAGGGCAGCAGGCTTCACTCCCCAACCCCCTGCTCTGTGCCTGAATGCTGTGAACACAATTTTCAGCACACTTTGTCATTGGAGGAACTTTCTGGAAGCCAGCCAGCTTGCAAGGCCCAAGGTCAAGCAGCCACCATGACTGTCAGTATCCAGGAGAACCTTGGGGAACCCGAGGAGGTGAGGCAGGTGGAGTGGCAGTTAGCAAGCTCCACAGAGCTGTCTGCACGGCGCTGTGGCTTCGTGGATGGCAGGGGCAGCTCTGACTGCTGGGAAGGTCTTATCTACTGATCAACGTGGTGTGCCCGAGGGTTGGGGGAGAGCCCGCTTTGGCAGAAGCTTCCAGTTGTAGCAAGCAACTAAACAGCAGAAGGAAAAGGGAAAAAAGAAAAAAAATCTAACAGCAGACCGGAGGGATCAGGTCCTCAGAGAACACACTCTAGTTGGAGGCCTGGTCTGCTCCACAGCTGCCTGCTGGCAGGAATTACCTCTTATTCCCAGATGCATTTATTCCAAACTACCTTTGGGGTCCAAAGTGCAGGAACAAAATGGCTTGGGTGGAAAGCAATTAACAAACAGGTTATTTGAAATTAGCAGACACTTGGGACTTAACTGGAGGTCCAGTGGTTAAGACTCCAAACTTCCAATGCAAGGGGCATGTGTTTGATCCCTGGTCAGGGAACTAAGATCCCACTTGCTACATATTGTGGTGTGGCCAAGAAAAAAAACAAACAAACAAAAATTAACAGCGAGTGTAAATATCTGGTCCATACCATGGTGGAATTAGCAACACTGTATTTCTGGTGAAGGGATAAGTGGGTTCCTTTCTCTCTAATGATTTACATTAATTTTCAGATTTTAAATATTCAGTTCAGTTCAGTCACTCAGTCGTGTCCGACTCTTTGCAACCCCATGAACCGCAGCACGCCAGGCCTCTCTGTCCATTACCAACTCCCTGAATCCACCCAAACCCATGTCCATTGAGTCGGTGATGCCATCCAACCATCTTATCCTCTGTTGTCCCCTTCTCCTCCTGCCCTCAATCTTTCCCAGCATCAGGGTCTTTTCAAATGAATCAGTTCATCGCATCAAGTGGCCAAAGTATTGGAGTTTCAGCTTCAACATCAGTCCTTCCAATGAACACCCAGGACTGATCTCCTTTAGGATGGACTGGTTGGATCTCCTTGCAGTCCAAGGGACTCTCAAGAGTCTTCTCCAACACCACGGTTCAAAAGCATCAATTCTTTGGCACTCAACTTTCTTTATAGTCCAACTCTCACATCCATATGTGACTATTGGAAAAACCATAGCCTTGACTAGATGGACCTTTGTTGACAAAGTAACGTCTCTGCTTTTTAATATGCTGTCTAGGTTGGTCATAACTTTCCTTCCAAGGAGTAAGTGTCTTTTAATTTCATGGCTGCAATCACCATCTGCAGTGATTTTTAAATATTACATCCAGACATATATATCTGTGAGTCAATAAAACTAAAAGCTTACATAAACCTCTCTCTTAGTCAGCTTTGTTTGTATATAAAATGTTAGAATTTCTATAAATTCATTTTATAGTTAAATTCATTTAACTTGTTTTCAGGTCCCCCCGTAGCCACACTGGGCTTCCCTGGTGGCCTATTGGTAAAGAACCCACCTGCCAATGCAGGAGATGCGAGTTCAATCCCTGGCTCAGGAAGATTCCCAGGAGAAGGAAATGGCAACCCACTCCAGTATTCTCGCCTGGGAAATCCCATGGACAGAGGAGCCTGGTGAGATACAGTTCACGGGGTCACAAAAGAGTCGGACATGATGTAGAGGCTAAACAACAATACATCTCTATAGTACTTGACTTCTTATAGATTTTGAAATATAACCTTTTCCCCTTGTGTTATAGACATAGCTTTTCTCCCCTATGTTGGAAGTAGGCACTCTGTTTTCTATTGCCTTGCATATAGTGGGGGTTTAACAGTGTTGAATGAAAAAAAAAATTGCTTCACAGATTTCAAAATAGGTGATTACAGGAGAAAACCCCAGAATTTTATACGAAATTTCTATAAGTTACTAATATGGTACCCATGACGTCATAGAAGAATTCTCCACAGGATAATAAGTTCCTCAGTAGCATTTAACATTATTTGATTTAAATGCAGCTTTTCAGGAGCACTTAATAATATAAAGTGGGAGAATGCCCACTGGGTTATTGTTGGTGGGAATGACACCTGGGAAGTAGCTGTGTTTTAGTGTCATTTATAGCAGCGGTAAATGCATATTGATTAGAATATATTCACACAGGCAACCTGCTCTTCAATTTATAATTTAGATAGACTGAGTGGAGGTGCTCTTTCTCTCTTTTGTGTGGAGCCCAGAGCACTGTTGACACTCATTAAAAGTTAAGGAGAGTAATGCCTGGCTAGTATGGGATGCAAATTTTCAATTTTACAAGCCATTGAACAGAAATGACTGGGCATGAAATGTTGGGTAAAATGCACAGAGATGTTACAATGTCTTACTCTGATGAATATAGGTGAATAGTTGGTTGAGTTTTCTCAGTGAAGGTTTACTGCTCAGTACTGACCACTTATTATAAAGAATCAGGAGAAAAGACCAAGTCGCATGTTGACATAAACAAGCATCTCTAAAAACTTAAATTCAGGGTTACAAGCTACTTGGCTGTAATGAAAAACTGAGACGCAGAAAATAAGATGTAGTAAGACACTAAAATTGGTTATAATCAAGTTGTTCAACTGGAGCATGATGAATTAGTTATGAATCAATTTCACTATTATCCAATTTGGAATTTTATTTTACTGGTTGGATTCTTACTGGCGGAACAATAGATTCTTTGGGAATTGCATTGACTCTCCCAATCCAGAAAATGGCAAACTGGTGGACAACTTTCTAAAATGAAGGCTGGAGGATGTTTTTACTGATTTACTTTGCTTTTCATGCCTTCCTCTGTAGGTAAACATTCTCTTGCAACGAGACTCTCAGGTTTAAACATCTATGATCCTATTTCACTTTCTACAGAGAAGTCATTTGTGTCTGACCACCAGACCACCAAGATCAACAGCAAAAATAGAGGGACAGTACAGAAATTAGCAGAAAGAGTAGGAGTTAGGAGACCTAACTTCTGTCCTTGTTTCTGCCTATGCTTCATTTTCCATTTTAAAACGTGAAGCAGAGCCCAACCCTTATCTAATTCACCTGGGTGCAGAGAAAAAAAATATAGTTTCCTATTTTTAAAACAACTTTGCACTTTTGAAAAAATGTAACTAATAATACACACACACACACACATATACATTATGGAAAAAAGATACCTAGGTTTTGGTCCTATGGGGCACCTTGTGTTGCAGCTGTTTGCTTCAAAAACACACCAAATCTTATTTAATCGTCCTATGTTTCCCAGAGTATAATACTTTTAAAACTTTAAACTTAGTAAAAAAAAGAATGTCCCCAAATCAGGCTTTGATTTTTATAAGTCACACCAAAAACTTTCCAGTCAGTAATACATGATTGTTTTCGTTGCTTCAGATAAACAGAAAACAAGTACACTGATTGAAATGCAGACAAATAAAATCCACCATTAGTACGAAAATCTTTAATCAGATTTCATTTCAGTGTTTCCATTTGTGTGGCAATGTTATTAAAAAGCATCTTAATGACTTAAACGTACAAGCTGGAATGGTTGTAATATTATGGCTTTTGAAAAGGAATTACATCCTTACGGGTAATTTTCCGCATCCCCCATACTCAAGATACCTGCTGACTTCAGAGCAGCTCTGTTCGATCTCTCACAACGAAGTGAAAAGAGAGCAGAACTCACTGCGATGAAAGAAATGAATCATCAAGTGAGTCATGTTGTACCCAGAGTTATTACTGGGGACACCGAGACAAAATATGTCAATTTCTCAAAGTCAAACCGCTCATGAGGGCCAGTCTTGGAGTTGAATCTCAGCCTACAGAGGCTGGGCTTTTTCCACTGCACCTGCTGGTCCTGATGCAATGATGTTGGCATTGGGAGAGAGAGGGGATGACTAGGGGAAAAGTCAGCACTCGCTGTACTCTACCGATAATCCGTCTCCCAGGCAGACTCTCCCAGCGGGCCTCCAAGTTCTGCAAGTCTGTTTCGCAGACGATGTGCTGTTCCTTTCCACCATTCATCGGCTCCACTGCTACACCCTCACCCATCCTCTTCCAGGTGCACTGTGACTTCGGGAAAGTAAACAAATGACTTCATGCTGAGCCATTTGGAAATTCCTGCTCTGTGTACTTGCGGTCTCTCTGACTATTCTGATCAAGCAGGAAACACATCCTAATATCAGCAAAATCTATCCTAATTTTCCCAAGAACCCTCTCCTCCCTCCAGACCCACCACCATTACTCACCTCTAGGAAACTAATAATAAATAGCCTGGCCTTCCTGTCTTATCTAGTGCTTGTTCTTTACAATAATAAAAATGTTCACTCCCTCCTGCTCTGAAGAGGCAACCACTATAGTAATCTTCCTGTGTCATCCACCAGCCAGGTCCTTGGGAGGCTTGGCCCCACGTTCTAGTCTTGAAGGGACATCTGTCATGCTCTGGGATCCCTGCATTTTCTTAAAAAATGACCTGTCATAAAATATTCTCCTTAAGAAAATCAAGATTTGGAAAAGCAGAAATGTCGAGTCTCTCTTTTTGGCACCTTGAGCAACAGTCCATTTTGTGCAATCAGCTGATTCTACTTAGAGTGTCTAAGTAGAATTTTTCAATTTATGGACCTATCATCTATCTGTTTATTACACGTTAGTGCTTATGATCTTAGTCACTCAGTCGTGTCTGACTCTTTGCTACCCCATGGACTGTAGCCCACCAGGCTCCTCTGTCCATGGGGATTCTCCAGGCAAGAATACTGGAGTGGGTTTCCATGCCTTCCTCCAGGGGATCTTTCCAACCCAGGGATGGAACACAGGTCTCCCACATTGCAGGTTGATTCTTTACCATCTGAGCCACATCAGAGAACTCCAAGAAACCAAACAATTGTCAGAGCTCTAAAAGAATGTCATAAGAAGCAACCATGGAGTAATGTTATAAAAAAATAGAATTCTGAAGTTCTAGTTCAATGTTATTAGTATCAATACTTCTAAACATTCTCCAACATTAGTACATAATGCTAGAATTAGAAGCCCTTGCTTCCCTGTCTGCTCAGGTGGTAAAGAATCTGCCTGCATTGCAGAAGACCCAGGTTTGATCCCTGGGTAAGGAAGAACCCCTGGAGAAGGAAATTCATTTCCTGGACTTCTCTTCAATAAAACACAGTGTTCAAGGGTAGAAAAGTCTAGTAAAAGAAATTTTGGGTTTTGTTGAGATCCTGAAGGCTGTTTTATGAACTTCAACCCAAAGGAAACATTGTGTCATTGAGAAGTAAAAATACGGGGTTCCAGGGTTTAGCCTGAGGACACCTGTTACCAGGAAGTGCCCAGGTGTTTGATTCCAGGACAAACACCTTGGCATGACAGAGTCCAAGGACACTGCTGGTTAGTGTTGAACGTTTTTCACCTCTTACAAAGCAGTGTGTGTGCTCAGTCACGTCTGATTCTTTGTGACTCCAGGGACTGTAGCCCACCAGGCTCCTCGGTCCGTGAAATTTTCCAAGCAGGAATATTGGAGTGGGTTGCTATTTCCTACTCCAGAGGATCTTGCCGACCCAGGGATCAAAACTCCCTAGTGTCTCCTGCATTGACAGGTGGATTCTTTACCAACTGCACCACCTGGGAAGCACCTCTTACAATGCAGTAGTTTCTCTTATTCAGGTATGAATTGATTTGAAGGGAAACACAGAATTTTTGTATAGAAGGGGCTGTAATGCTCACCAGTGGAGCAGTGGTTACTCTTTATGAACTCAGTAACTATGGGGGTAAACCTGGAAGGAGCTTTAAAGGTTGCTATTCTCTATTTTGACCTTTCTGAAAGTAAGTGATAATGGGTTTAACCACTGTAAACTCATCTTGTGGGAATAGAGCTCTCAGAGTAAATAATTATTACTTCTGTGACAACAAACAGAGAAAAAGTCAGAATACAGGGAACTATTTATACTATTTCCTACTTGCAAAGCTCTTTGCCTTCCTACCTTTCCATCCATATATGATCGGACACAGTCAACTTTTATTTTCTATGCTGAAGGAATTGTCCATCCAGTTTTCAGTAACTGTCTCTATTCTCTTGTCTCCAAGTCAGTGAGCGTCTTTTTTTTTTTTTTTAATTTGTGTATGTGTGAGAGTGTGTGTGTGTGTGTGTGTGTGTGTGTGATGTGGACCATTTTTAAAGTCTTTATTGAATTTGCTACAATATTGCTTCTGCTGTTTACGTTCTGGTTTTTTGACTTGCAGGCCTGTGGAATGTTAGCACCCCGACTAGGGATTGAGCCTTGCACCCTCTGCGCTGGAAGGCGAAGCCCCTACAGGGAAGTCCCCGTGCACATCTTAACTCCAACAGCAGGACTTAGAGATGAGAGCCGAGACTGGACACAGGGATTGCTTGGCGATTTCCATTTTAACACTGCTTTTCTGATGGGGCTGCTACAGATAAATACAGGACTGCTCTGTTGGTGGCGTGGAAAACAGAAACATTTATTTGAAAAATGGATATCTGTTATTTATGTGTACCTCAAAGAGTGGACTCATTGGAAAAGACCCGGATGTGCTGGGAAAGATTGAGGGCAAGAGGAGAAGGGGGCGGCAGAGGATGAGGTGGTTAGATAGCGTCATTGACTCAATGCACTTGAGTCTGAGCATACTCTAGGAGACAGTGAAGGACCGGGAAGACTGGCGTGCTGCAGTCCCTGGGATGGCAAAGAGTCAGACACGACTAAGTGACTGAACAACAACAACAAAGTTAACAGAATTTATTACTTATGTCTATCAGATTTACATTTACATGTATGTGACATGTACACACATATATGTATGTTAATTCAAGGCAGAATTTTATTAAGGATTAATTCATTTTTTTTAATGCAATAAAGTGTCCATTGCCTTAATGGCCTAAATTATACATCACTTGTAACTGAATCTGAATACAATTCATCCCAGCTTCATTGAGCTGGGTGCAAAAATTTGCATTTTTCAATTCAGTTTCTTTCTGGTGGGCTAAAGATCTTTAGTTGAGAAAAAGGCAGAAAAAAAGATAAGATCCTCTTTATCAGATTGAACAAACTCTCTCAGAGTCAAGCTGGAAAATGCCTCCCGGTGCTGTCAGAATCAAATGGAAACAAGTGTTACATAAGGGCTAAAAAATCTTCTGAAAATTACTGCAGCATACTCAATGCATTCTTAGATATAGATTGCAGAAACTGTCAGAATCCACAGGTATGGAATAAAAGCTAAAATAGCTCATCAAATGAAATCAAATGAAATATTTAAATATGTATATAAAAATTCAACCTACTGTTTTTTTATCTGCATTCAACTCTAGATGTGACATCTAATCCATGAATTTCATGTTTAGAGGATGGAAATAAAGAGAGACTTTAAGCTCTTTAAGTTTTAAAGTTTGAATTGTGTTTCTTTTTGAAAAATCTTAAAAATCCATCAATTCTTCAAGAGATACAAAGGTATATTATTATGATGGTTAATTTGTATTTTGCAGTAGCTCTGTTCTTTATGAGTGTATTTATTAAAGTGCTTCAAATACATTAATAAGGAAATTGTTTCTAGTCTAACTATTCCTTTAAAAGATACATTTGAAAAAAAGGACATTTGCTCTCTCTCTCTCTCTTATTTTCATCCTATTAGTTTGGTGAGTATATTCCTTTCCTAAATTAACAAAGACAGAGATTGGCATAGGACTTGATAAACTTCTTTGAAAAATAAATTGGGAAACTTCAAAACAGATGTATGTGGAATTCTAACCCATTTTTCTGTTTGCTTTTTCTTTTTTAAAACTTCATTTATTTAAAAAGAATTTTATGCATTAAAAAAAATTCAAGTATTGTTAATTTCTCATGTTGTGTAATCCATGTTTTTAAATTAACACTACCTGGAAGCAGAAAGAGCTTGAAACACACACACTCCCTTCTGATGAACTGAGTATTTTCAGTCTTGCATGTTTCATCTCCTCCCCACCCAAGGAAGCACACTGTTGGCTCACTCCATCAGACCTCTCCTTATTAGGAGCCTCTCTGTCTTTCTGACATTACCTAACTCCATTGTGTGCCCGCGTGAAACGCCTCCGTTCTGTGGAACCAGGAGTGGAGTGGGTGAGAGGGAAGGAGGGGCCCTGGTTTCTCCGTGAGCTGTCTTTCTAAGTTCATTGGCACCTCGCAGCTCGATGACCACATTTATCACTGTGGCCTGTCTTGTTCTGAGTTATTTATGTGTCTGTTCCTTCACCTGGCAGGGTTGTGTTGAGTTGAACTGAAGGCAGTAGTCCTCGCTGGATCTATCTCTGGATCAACTGCTTTCCTTGTCCAGAGTCACTCCCTGAAAGTTGATGAAAACTCATCCCATGCTCAAAACAGACCAGGGAATTCTTGGGCCAATGGGCTTGGGAACTGAGAGTGAGAGAAGCAACCTCCCTGGAAGATGAATTTCTGCTCTAGTTCAGAACACACTAGTTTGAGGATCAGCCATAGCCATAGCCCTTTTCGCCTAGATTTCTTCCTGCAAGAAATCTACCCCTGTAGGCATCCTGACCTTATGTGGATTTCTCAAACCTAATTTAGATCAGGGTGTGAGTAGCAAAGAGAGTTCAAAAGAAGAGGCCCCTGAGGCTTTCGGAAACTTTCTATTTTTAGGATGTCAACTTTGATGTTTCCTGGAGTCTTGAGCCAAGCCAGCCTTGGAACAAGGAGCCAGTGTGGAATGGGGTGAGGGGCAGGCTCAAATGCCAGATCGCGTGCCGACCAGTTGTGTAACCTTGTTGTCTAACTTCTCAGTGCCTCAGTTTCCTTATCTGACATGTGAATATAATACAGTATCCGTCTGGTATGGGCTTCGTAGGTGGTGCAGTGGTAAAGAATCTGCCTGCCAATGCAGGAGTCTCAGGTTTGATCCCTGGGTGGAGAAGATCCCTTGGAGAAGGAAATGGCAACCTGCTCCAGTGTTCTTGCCTGGGAAATCCCATGGACAGAGGAGCCTGGAGGGCTACAGTCCATGGGGTCTCAAAGAGTCTGACATTACTGAGCGCTGAGCACGAGCATCTGTCTGCTAGGGTTGTCATGAGGATTAAATGAGTTAATACACATCGAAAGTGTAAAACAGTGACTGACATCAAAGAAGCATGTGATTTTAATCTAATTGCATCTATTACTCTGAGGGCTTATTTGCTTTCAAAGTTTTTTGACTTTTCCTTCAATTCTAAGAGGTGGATCAAATGCTTAAAGGCCTCCTGCTCCCTTGTTTCTAAGGCAAAAAGATACTAACAAGTCATGAAATGGAAACGAAGGAACCAAACAATATAGTCCCTTCACAACAGTGTGTGTGGGTACCTCTGTTTTTGATGACCTAAGGACACCTTGGTTCTTCCCCTGTCTACTTTGAATTCCTACAAAAAAGCTGAAACAGACTCTCTTCTCAAAATTATTCTGTGGCCGTATTGTGTCTTTGGGAGCTGCATTCAGGGGAAAAATTGAGAAGTTAAGCAGCAGATCATTAAGGAAAACCCCTTTTACATAGCTGGATAATGTAGAAAAAAAACTGAGACTAAGTGTTATTTGTCTTTTCACCTGCCCACCCAAACTGGAGAGTTTAAATAGGGAAAAAAATATCTGTGCATGTACATACCTGTGTAGGTGCGCACACACACATACTTTGAAATGGTAAGGACAATGAGACACTTAAAAGACAGAAGGAAAATTTTCCAAGGATAAGTGAGTCACCAGATGGTCACATTGGAGAGGAAGAAATACACTCAGCCACTTTGATGAATAGTCTCCCAGGTGACTCAGTGGTAAAGACTCTGCCTCCCACAATCAAGGCAGGAGACTCAGGAGACACAGGAGACGCGGGTTTGATCCCTGGGTTGGGAAGATTCCCTGGAGGAGGAAATGGCAACACACTCCAGTATTCTTGCCTGGAGAATCCCATGGAGAGGAGACTGGAGGGCTACAGACCGCGGGGTCACAAAGAGCTGGACATGACTGAGCGACTTAGCATGTACTCGGTTGATTTATCTCCAAATGTATATTTTTCTTTTACAAAATCAGGAGAATCACAGTGAAAGACTCCAAGCAAATTTATTGAACAACCCAGCTTCCTGAATCGTGCTTTTTGAGCGCTCTCAGCAGGCTGGGCCTTCCTGCCAAATCTCTGGGCACCATGGGCTTCATCTGTAGAAGGACACTGTCTTGGGACAATGACATGGGACCAGAAGAGACACTGAATCTGTCCTCAGCTGACGGTATGATCCTGGGCCATGCAAACCTCCTCCCTCTGTGCCTTGCAAACGAATACATTGGGCTAAGCAAACTTAAATGTCCTTCTGCATCTGAGACAGAAATAGGAGAGGCGGGTTTACTTTATGCTGCTGCTAAGTTGCTTCAGTCGTGTCCAACTCTGTGTGACCCCATAGATGGCAGCCCAAAAGGCTCCTCTGTCCCTGGGATTCTCCAGGCAAGAATACTGGAGTGGGTTGCCGTTTCCTTTTCCACTAGTTTAATTTATAGACCTTGGGCAAATCCCACAGGGTAAGATGCTTTTGTGCCTCTGCCCAACTTTCTCTTTTGCTTGTTTTTCATCATCTCTTCATGTTATTCTCTATCTTGTGAGATGGATTAGTCAAGTGGGAGAATGATTGAAAGATCCAAGCCATCATTTGTGTATTTTTCCTCAAGGGTAGCTGTTGGATAGCTCTTATGGGTGAGGGGGTTTATCTGAGTGATGGTTTTTCCAGTAGTCATGTATGGATGTGAGAGTTGGACTATAAAGAAAGCTGAGCGCCGAAGAATTGGTGCTTTTAAACTGTGGTGTTGGAAAAGACTCTTGAGAGTCCCTTGGACGGCAAGGAGATCAAACAAGTCAATCCTAAAGGAAATCAGTTCTGAATATTCATTGGAAGGACTGATGCTGAAGCTGAAACTCCAATACTTTGGCCACCTGATGCGAAAAACTGACTCTTTGCAAAAGACCCTGAAGTTGGGAAAGATTGAGGGCAGGAGAAGGGGATGACAGAGGGTGAGATGGTTGGATGGCATCATCGACTCAATGGACATGAGTTTGGGTAAACTCTGGGAGTTGGTGATGGACAGGGAGGCCTGGCGTGCTGCAGTCCATGGGGTTGCAAAGAGTCAGACACGACTGAGCGACTGATTTGAACTGAACTGGTTATATATTTCCTTCTTTTAGCCTCTCTGAACCCTTTCCCCTTAGCAGTGGAGAATGAAGAATCGCTCATGATTCAAGTTGTATGTGTCTTTTTATTACACAACAAACACATATACTATAAGTACTAAAGATGAACGTAAAGACAGATGATGCTTTTTGAGTTGTTTATATGTATAATAACAGAAGGAAACTGCATATGTGGATAGTATTTTCTTAAATCATCTTCCCCTCCCCTTGTAGGGGAGTATACATATAGTCACCTCCCCATCGTTGCTAATGAATTAAAGCTGAGAAGCAAGTTAAAAGATGAAGTTGTCAGTAAATGATAAATAATTGACTCATGATGACACTGGGCTTCTCGGTTCATAATGGCTATTATTGTTGCAGGAGGGGCTCATTAGTTCCTAGGTGTGGTCTTCCTTCCTGGGCCAGATCAGTTTATCAGGGACGGAATAAATGCAGGTGAAATAATTAGAGATGTGCGAAGAGCCGAGCACCCACTCGTCCCATTTGAAAGAAAAGGACTCACTTTTCTTTGGCAGCCACGCCTTCTAATTACTTGCAAATGTTTAAGACTCATTATCTTCAAAGTTTGGAGAAAGACAGAAAAAAGAGGGGGTGGTCGTCCTCGGAGGTGGGGGACTGCTGATACTGGATCAAAGGCCCTGGTTCGCCAGCGGCTGCCTTTGTTTTGGGCGACTCAGAGCCTCAAGGCGGAGTGGATGAGTTGACAGCTCTTTCGCAATCCGGGCAGCCTGGAGAAGGCAGCCTGTGTTCAGCCCCACTGCCTGCGACCTGCCCTTTACCCATCTCCTTGGACGTGCCATGCTGAGCAAGAGGTGGTGATGGTGGTGCGGTTGGGGAGAGAAACCTCGAGTTTTCTAGAACCGAGGTGGTTAAATACTGCCACCTTGCTTTCCTTCCATCACCTCTGGTCTGGCTCACCTTCTGGTAGGGTTGAGACCAACTCCTTTCTCTTCAGACCTTCTCCCTGTGAGTCCCTTTGGGCCCAAAGTCCTTGCTACAGGGTCTCAAGCCCGCTAGTGTGTGTGCGAGCTCACTTGATAAGTTGTGTCCGACTCTTTGCAACCTCATGGACTGTAGCCTGCCAGGCTCCTCTGTCCACAGGATTTCCCAGGCAAGAATTCTGGAGTGGGTTGCCATTTCTTCCTCCAGGTGATCTTCCCGACGCAGGGATCAAATTCGCGTTTCCCGTAGCTCCTACATTGGCAAGTGGATTCTTTACCGCTAAGCCACCAGGGAATACCCCAAGCCCATTAGAGCCACTGAGAATTTTTGCTCACACTGCTGAAAGACCCAGGGCCTCCTTATGTGTCTGTGTAGGCATTTTATGTAAATTCTGCAAGGGATATGCTCTTCCCAGTGTCTCCTTGTTGAGGGTTCAGCAAACAGGAGACAGATCAAGACTTTAAAAAGGGAGTGTTCAAGCAAGCATGATGAGAAATCACTTAAACCCAGTGACTTTCAGCGTGTCATCTCTATACAACATCAGAACGTTGGTTTTACAATGAGATGGGTTGACATGGTGCACTGAGTCTTTCTCAGATGCACAATCAAGCAGCTGAGACATCAATATTTTTTCTTTATTTTTTCTTTCTTCTATTTCCTCTTCTTCCTGCATCTTGAAAGATTATATTCTTAAGAAGGGGAACTTTTACAGTCTTAGGGATGCACGTATAAATAAGCTAACTTTCTCTTTCCTTCTCCTTGAATGCCACCCTAAAGGTATATCTTTAAATTTCCTTAAAGGATTTTTTGGGGCTTCTCTGGTGCGTCAGTCGGTAAAGAATCTGCCTGCAATTCAGGAGACTCAGGTTTGATCCCTGGGTTGGGAAGATCCCCTGGAGAAGGAAGTGGCAACCCACTCCAGTATTCTTGCCTGGGAAATCCTGTGGACAGAGGAGCCTGGTGGACTACAGTCCATGGGGTCACAAGAATCAACATAACTTAGAGACTAAACCACCACCACCACCAAAGGATTTTGACCTTTGGACAAGGGTATTGTGGATGTTTCTTTGACTCTGGTGGCTCATTTAACCATGGAAACATCTCTGGAGGTTTCATGAATGTATTAAGGCTTCCTAAGATGAAGATGAAGAAAGCAGGCACCCTGGGCTGTGGTTAATTCGATACAGTGCTTCTTTCCTGGCCTTTCCGTTTCTTTGTTTTTCCATTTTTCTTTCCCTCCTTCCCTCCCTCTTTCCTTCCTGTGCTTCCAATACCAAGCATCTCTTTCCACTTATAAATGGTTTAAGGAAATATTTTCTCAGTTGTTCAAATAAATTCTGGTGATGACTCTTCCTACCTCCTATTCTTCAGAAAGAACAATAAGAATTAGAAGACACTGAAAAATTGTGAATTAAGTTAGAAATATTTCCAAGAATTTTCCTCTGTCTCAGGAATTTTTGCGCTCAGGGTTATCCTGTGAAAGCTGCCATGTCCACTCAAGGCTCAGTCGGCCATATCAGCTAGAAGATGCTCTAATTAACCAAACTGTACCTCTATGCCTTTGAATTTTTATGCTACTTTAAATCCTTTAACATGGACTGGATTTTTAAACTTCTTCTCTCTTAAAGTTTAAAAACATTTTTAGTATCTGTTAAGTGTTCATGTTGTGCTCAGCACTTAGCCAGTGCTATAAATGTTGCACTCTATGAGAACCAGATGATACAGACGCTCTGTCAAAGTTTCGGCCTTCAAAAGGACAGCAAGAGACTCAGCTTTTGTGTGTATATAAACACATATATACAATATCATATAGGCTTCCCTGGTAATGGAGTGGTAAAGAATCTGCCTGCCAGTGCAGGAGACGTGAGTTCAATCCCTGGGTTGGGAAGATCCCCTGGAGAAGGAAATGGCAACCCACTCCAGTATTTTTGCCTGGAAAGTCCCAGGGACAGAGGAGCTTGGTGGGCTACAGTCCATGGGGTCACACAGAGTCAGACACGACTGAGTTACTTACATTTTCACTTTATATATATATACATATATGTATATGTATATATATATACACACAAGCACATACCTATATTACCTATATGCTTTAAACCAACTGCACAGGCACGCACACAGGAGACATAGCCACAGTTGTCCTTCCAAATTCTGAAGTCCTTAAGACCATAAGAAAAATATATGGTTGAGGAGCTGAAGTCAAAAGTGACTTTAAAAATGCTATGAATTTCATTAATATAAACAATAAGTACAATAGCAACCGTGACACTGTGATTTATAACAAGTAATAAACATTTGATCTTTGTCCCTGTTTTTCGCACAAGTGAGTGAAAGTTGCTCAGTCATGTCCAACTCTTTGCGACCCCATGGACTATACAGCCCATGGAGTTCTCTAGTCCAGAATGGGAGCGGGTAGCCTTTCCCTTTTCCAGGGGATCCTCCCAATGCAGGGATTAAAGCCAGGTCTCCCGCATTGCAGGCGGATTCTTTACCAGCTGAGCCTCTAGGGAAGCCCTAGTTTTTGGCACAGAACTCCTAAAACCTTTGGAATTTCCTCAACCTTGAGAGAGGTAGGATAAGGGTGTCTTTTTTGTGCTAATAAAAAGGGGTGGGATTGGGGAGAGCACTTGGGTAATCTCTGGAGGGGCTGGTTGCCTGGGGAGCCAACCAGGTGATTAGAAGCTAGAACTTTCAGTCCCTTCCCCAACCTCCTGGGAGGAATTGAGGGCCAGTGGTCAATGACTTAATCAGTCACTCCTATGTAATAAAGGCTTTATAAAAACCCCAAAGGTGAGAGTTCAGAGAGCATCCAGGTTGGTGAACACATGGAGTTTTGGGGAGACTGGTGGGCTTGGAGAAGGCAGGGAAATTCTGTGCCCTTGACCCACACATGTACACTAAGTCGCTTCAGTCATGTGTGAGTCTTTGGGACCCCATGGGCTGTAGCCTGCCAGGCTCCTCTGTCCATGGGACTCTCTAGGCAAGAATATCAGAGTGGGTTGCCATGGCCTCCTCCAGGGGGTCTCCCCTACCCAGAGATTGAACCCACGTCTCTTTCATCTCCTGAAATGGCAGGCAGGTTCTTTACCACTAGCACCACCTGGGAAACACTGACTTTGCCCCATATCTTGCCCCATTTAATTTTTCAGTCAGGCTGTTCCTGAGTTATAGCTTTTTATAATAAACGGGCCATCTAGTGAGTAAAATGTTTCTCTGAGTTCTGTGAGCCACGTTAGCAAATTAATTGAACCCCAGAAGGCGGTTTTGATAACCTCTGACATACAGCCAGTGGGTCAGAAGCATAGGTAATAACCTGAACTTGTAACGGGAATCTAAAGTAGGGGAAGCCTTGTGGGACTGAGGCCTTACAACGTGAAATCTGATGCTACTTCTGAGTAAACAATGTCAGAAGTGAGTTGAATTGTAGGCCACTCACTCAGTAGGTCTTGGAGCATCACCTGCTAGTGTGAGGATCACCTTGTCCCCCAAACATGTTGTAAGAGGTGACCAGAACTTGAGTAACACCAAGAAAATCCCAAAGCAATGGTATTTTATAGTAGGATATATAGTGCTTGTCATTTCATTTGTCATCCTTTGCTCACCTAGAAACTTTTCAGCAACTCTTTTCACTGAATTTTTAATGAATTGCAGCTTAGCAAATCATTTAGCGTTGTTGAAGTCAGACAACTTTTGTCTGGTCCTCCATCCACACGTTCAATGTCTTCCTGATTTTAGGTATCTTGCCTTGGAGCCTCTTTTAGGGTCCTACTGAAACCTCGGGAGATCTCAAATCAAAACTTGAGCCATTTACCCCTCTACATACTTCTCAGCTCTCTATCCCTGAAGTTAAGGAGAGATGCCCATAGCCAAAGTCTTTCCATCTTCTTCTTGATCTTCCCTAAAACTTCATTACGAAATCCAGCACTCCTACTCTGCCCTCTTCATTACTTTCCTGTTGTGACTCCTGCAATTTTTTAGTAATCAGGTCTAACAATATAGCTTCATCACTTCATATACTAAAACCAAGAAGATAAAAAGAAGTCAAAAAAATATTTTTTTTTCGCTAGAACTTTATATGGAAGGACTGTTGTCTTCATTAATTAATGATTGATATTTAGTAAGTTATATGAAACTCTCGGCTTCCCAGGTGGCACAGTGGTCAAGAATCCCCCCGCTAATGCAGGAGACACAAGAGATGTGGGTTCTAGCCCTGGGTTGGGACGATCCCCTGGAGAAGGAAATGGCAACCTCTCTGATATTCTTGCTTGGGAAAGTCCTATGGACAGAGGATCCTGGCGGGCTACAATGGGGTTACAAAGAGTTGGACATGACTTAGTGATTGAGCATGCACACACACACATGAAACTCTTTATGTCATGTTTCGGTGTTTATAAAACATCTTAAGAACCTAAGTATTATCTCAAGTTAATTATTTAGGTAGTTACTTCGTCATTTACCAAATATTTCTTGAAGACCACCTACGTGTCAGACACGCTGAGCACTAAAGGGAGAAGGTGAAAAGACATGGTTCCTCCTACGTGAAGCTGTGTGTCAGGCCCCATGCTAAATGCTTTGGGCACATCCTCCTTTTATCCTCGTAACGACAGTCTGCCCACTTACTAAGGGAGGACACTGAGGCCAAGAGGCAATCTTACGAGTCAAGCTGAAAGAAGTCTGACTGATGCCAAAGTCATTTACTTTAAGCATTAAATGGTACCGCTCTCACCTCTCTAGGTAGGTAAGCTCTTGCCACTGGGTATGTGGGAAAGAGTTAGGATGACCCCAGAGGTAACCACAGAAGGGCAGTCGTTGGACTGACCATATGGTAGTCAGGCCTGTAAAGAGTCCCCTGATAATCACCACCTGTATACACCTTGTGTGATTCCCTCCCCTTGAGTGGGCATAGAACTCATGAATATGATGAGCTGTCACTCGTGTGATTAGGTTACATTATATGGATGATATGTCAAAAGTGAAGCTATTTTATAAATATCTTCAGTTTTTTGAGTTCATCAGCTGGGTCAGCCTCACCCCATCCATTGAGCCCTTAAGAACAGGGGCTATCTGATGTCAACAGCCATGATATGAAAAAGCATGGGAGCAGGAGGCGTGTAGGAGCTGAAAGCAACCTATGGTCAACAATCAGCAAGGAACTGGAGACCTCAGTCCTGTACCTGCCAGGTGATAAATTCTGCCCACAAGCAGTGAGCTTGGAAGAGGACGCTAGAAGAGAGAAATTCAGATGAGATCTAGCCCCTGTGAACAATTCAATTTTAACCTGATGAAACCACATTTCCAATCCACAGGAATAGTGAGATAATATATTTTTGATGTTTTAAGTTGCTAAGTTGATAATAATTTGTTGCACAACAGAAGGAAATAGAACAGGCAAGAAACACTGAGATGGCATGTAGATCAAAAGTTATCTCAACAAAAATCAGGAAAACTGATTAAACATATATATATTTCAACTCTATTTTCTCTCTCCCTGTCTCTATTTCTTGGAGCTTCCTAGGTGGTATTAGTGGTAAAGAACTCGCCTGCCAATGCAGGCGGGATAAGAGACATGGGTTCAATCCCTGAGTAGGGAAGATCCCTTGGAGGAGGTCATGGAAACCCATTCCAGTATTCTTGCCTTAAAAATTCCATGGACAGAGCAGCTTGGAGGGCTACAGTCCATAAGATCACAGAGTCAGACACAACTAAAGTCATTAGCACACATTCACACTCTCTCTTTCTAAGTCACTGTGATTTATTTCTCCCAAAATATGTTTACTAACTTGGGATTTATTCCTTTGATATCACTTGACATGTTCATTTATTGTGAACTTGGTCCCAATTTGTTTAACTCATTAAAAATCAGCACCGGGAATGAGTTTCTCCAGTGGCTCCATGCCTTTTTGTTGTTGTTGTTCTGTTGCTAAGTCGTGTCTGACTCTTTGCCACCCCATGGACTACAGTATGCTGGGCTCCCCTATCCTCCACTATCTCCCGGAGTTTGCTCAGGATTTTTGTCCGCTGAGTCAGTGATGCTATCCAACCATCTCATCCTCTGTTGTGCCCTTCTCCTCCCGCCTTCAATGTTTCCCAGCATCAGGGGTTCCGATGAGTCAGCTCTGCATCAGGTAGCCAAATTATTGGAGCTTCAGCTTCAGCATCAGTCCTTCCAATGAATATTCAGGGTTGATTTCCTTTAGCGTTGACTGGTTTGGTTTCCTTGCTGTCCAAGGGACTTCTCCAGTACCACAGTTCAAAAGCATCAATTCTTCCCTTCTTTTTAAAGTGATGCAAAATTTGCTAGAATAGAAATTTTACTAGGATGTAAATCCCACAAGGATGTAGGCCTCGTGATGGCAAAGATTCTTGTCTGGCCCATAGTCAGTACTAAATAAATATTTGTTTAACCAAATGATTCATAGAAACCCTTTGCTATACCTGAACCCTCTGTTACCATTTGCTGAAGATTTATTGATCAAATTCTAGTTTCAAAGTCTGAACTCTTTACCTGCCCACCAGCAACCATTTCTGTTTGAAGCATTCCTCCAATCCCTTACTTTTCATAAGTTTTCTAGGTCACACATTCAAAAATCTTTTGCAAAAGACCCCGTCAGCATCCAGTGCTGTAATTTAAAAACACAGAGAATATCTTCATCTTGGCAACCATAATTGACACTTGATCACATTCGGTTGAAGGATTGTTACCTTTTAGTGAGCGTTTCCAGTTTATGAGGTCAAAGAGGAGCTGGAAATATTCAGATATATGCCCTAAACCTGAAAAGAAATACATACACACTGAGTAATAATTAAATGAACCTGGTAGGTTTTATAGTGTTCATAAGAATAGATTATTCAAGTAGTTTGATTGTGCTCTCTCTTTTTTTTCTGTGCTTGATATTTTACAGCAATGTACTCAGTATTGTGCTTTCCACTGGAAGATGTTCCTGCTACTACAAATTACAGAGCACTGGTCCAAATGCTAATTTGACAATACGACTTCTGTTTGTTCCCTAAATATCTAAAACTTCTGTCTGTCCCTCCTCTGAGTGGCTGCCCTGATAGACTGACTCATGGATTCGCAGCGGCTACCTATTTGCCATTGGTGTATCTCTTAACAAGGGGATTTAGCTGGATTCCAAGCTAGCTCAACTCTCTGTCAGTTCTGGTAGGATAATTCTCCCAGAGAAGCAGCAGCTTTGTTGGTTGCTTTGTTTTGGTTTCTGTAACTACGTGGTTATTATGGTTTATTTTCATAACCATAGTATTAGTCATGTGTCAGAAAAGAAATTAAAGAAAAGACCTTCTAGCTTCCTAAATACGTTACTAAAAATTCCAGCCAAAGACACATCAGATATACTTTCTTGTAAATATGTAGGAACCACTGAGCTTCCTTCCAAAATAAAAACCTGATGTGTTTTGTTCCCCAGTGCATGCACGTTGTCGTTCATTGAAACAATATGCGTGCATCAAAAATTTAGTTAGGAGACCTGTTCATGATAAGTTTTCAGCAAATATTGTGCATATAAAGAAATCTATTATCTGAACTCAAAACTCTCGTGGGAGTTTATTGAGCATGGAAGAGTAGATTTTTTACTGTGGATAAAATGGCAAAACAGGCAGCTTTTTAAAAAAAGAGCCTTTCTACCTCTAATCGCTGTGCCTCTCTGGCAGCTATGTCTTTGGAGAAAGCTATCTAATGAACTCTCTTTACCAATCAGATCATTATCATAATGGGTTTATGTCCTAAAGACATTACATTAAAGAAGAAGCAGTAGCTAAGCTCACAGATTTCATGGAATATGAATTTAAACAGTTCTCTGCCTTATACAGCACATTTTAAAATAAAAAGAAGACATCAAGGCATCATGAAAAATGTAGATGTAGATCAAACTTTGTTCATGTAGATCAAACTTCTCATATTTCCTTAATAATCTTACATACACACACACACACGCACGCACACGCACACACTTTTTTTGATCATGTAGTATTTATATGGTCAAAGCTATGTTTTTTCCAGTAGTCACACCTGGCTGTGAGAGTTATAGCTGTGGACCGTAAAGAAGGCTAAACACTGAAGAACTGATACTCGGAGATCAAACCAGTCCTAAAGGAAATCAACCCTAAATATTCATTGGAAGAACTGATGCTGAAGCTGAAGCTGCAGTACCTTGGCCACCTGATGTGAAGAGCTGACTCATCGGAAAAGACCCTGATGCTGGGAAAGATTGGAGAAGCAGGTGGCAGAAGATGAGATGTTTAGATAGCATCACCCACTGGATGGAATTTGAGCAAACTCCAGGAGATAGTGGAGGACAGAGGAGCATGGTGTGCTGGAGTTCATGGGGTGGCAAAGTGTCAGACACAATTTAGTGCCAAAAAACAGCAAAGTATTTACATGAGGCAAGTGAAGTCCTTGTTCTAAATGTCTCTAAATCATTATCGTTTCTTAACCCACAAATGATTCAACTTGAAGGAATGCAGAAAAAGTGTAGTCCGGAATCAGAGCTCTGGTTAAGCAGTTTCACGGACATGCACCAGTATGAAATGAGAAGATATGTAGTATTTATTTTGCCTGGGAGGTAGCAGGAATGTGGGTGGGGAATGTTTGGGAGCCTTCCTTGCAACCTTGTGAGAAGGGGGCAGCAAAAACAGGAAGAAATAAGCTTTATCCTTGAGCATCTGCACTTCTCTGTCTAAAACAGACTTGAATTCATCCTACGCCCAGCCACATTTTTTGGATAAATTTGGCAGGTTGAGGCAGCTGACACCTGTCAGTCACAAGAGGAAATATGATCAAAGGTGATGAAGATATGATCAAAGAGGATGAAGAACCATCCTCTCAAAGGCCACTTTACATCTTTATTATACGCCAGCAAGCCGTTCTGGTTCGTAACCTCCTCTCACTGTGATAGACCGATTCGGAGAGTTCATTTTGCTGAATCAGGTTGCTGGAGCACTCAGGGTTTGACACTAAGAAGCTGGTGTTTGCACCTGGAGGAACCAATTCATTCCTTCATGGGACAAAAGCCAACTGTTGTTTTCAATAGATCCTGGGAATTGGAGACATTAGATTATACTACCAGTGGAAAAATAAACACTCACACATGCATGTATACATGCACACTTGCCTGCATGCTCAGTCATACAGTCGTGTCCGACTCTTTGAGACCCCATGGACTTTAGCCCGCCAGGCTCCTCTGTCCATGGAATTTTCCAAGCAAGAATGGTGAAGGGGGTAGTCATTTCCTTCTCCAGGGGATCTTCCTGACCCAGGGATCGAACCCACATCTTCTGCATTTGCAGACAGATTCTTTACCCTCTGGGTCCCCTACATGCATATGTGTATATATACACATATACACATATGCATGCATATATGTATATATACACATATACACATATGCATGCATATATGTATATATACACATATACACATATGCATGCATATATGTATATATACACATATACACATATGCATGCATATATGTATATATACACATATACACATATGCATGCATATATGTATATATACATATATGTACATATGCATGCATATATGTATATATACATATATGTACATATGCATGCATATATGTATAAAGAGCACATACATACCTGTATATATATATACATATATATACACACACATGTCCGTATACATACACAGTTGTTACATACTGATGATTTTGGTTTCAGGACTGATCTAGATCACAAACAAAAAATTTGGTTTCAGTGTAGGAACTTGGCGGAAAGACATTTTCATTCAACGTAAATTTTTTCATCAAAACCTCTTCCCCATAGAGGTGTGTATCCCAAAATGAAATGAAACACCCAAACTTCAAAAAATAATATAATAGGAAGATAATTGGTTTACAATGCTGTGTTGGTTTCTGCCATACAACAGCATGAATCAGTCATAAGTATATATAGGTCCCCTCCCTCTTGAATCTCCCTCTTGAACCTCCCTCTCAACCACCCCCTTCCTATCTCCCCCACCCCCTTCCTATCTCCCCCATCTAGGTTGTCACAGAGTTCTGCATTGAGCTCCTTGTATTTTACAGCAATTTCCCACTAGCTGTCTAGTTTACATATGGTAATATGTATGCTTCAATGCTACTCCTTCGGTTCATCCCACCCTTGCCCCCTGCTGTGTCCACAAGTCTGTTCTCTTTGTCTGTGTCTCTATTCCTGCCCTGCAAATAGGTTTATTAGTGTCATTTTCCTAGATTCCATATATATGAATTGTTATATGATATTTGCTTTACTCAAAATACCCAAACTTTAAAAGCTCATTTTAAAACTCATTTTTGCTCAAGGCCAGTGCCATAGCCATAGGTCTTGGTGCAAGCGAGTTTGTGTATGAAGTCAGCATCATCCACAAAAACAAACTCATCAAAATGTAGGAGGTCCGCAGGACTCAGGAGCCAAGGTTCCAAATTCATAGATTAAAAATTCTTTGCAAATGGATTAAGAGAATCTGAAGAATCTAATGTTGTTGACCCAAATATCTTCCTTTACTTGGACACGTCATAAAGTGATAACATCCACAGGCAAAGAGGGAAGTTAGTGAAGCGTAAACACACTGAGAATTGCAGGGACGATTCAGGACATTCAGCACAACCCAAAGAGATGTTGCAGTTATATAACTGTTTGGTAACATTCCCCATTTAAATCTGCCTGTCCAAACTCAGAACAGTTTACCCTCTATAAATCGTGATTCTCATCAACCTTAACTAACTAAAGTTTCTTTTTCCTCAGGTAGCAAACTTGAAAGAATAGGATTTTGTCATAGCTAAAAATTAGAATGCTGTGTGAACCGTGTACTATTTCTGAATTGGCCCTGTGGGGTTAAAAGAAAATCTACATTTGTATAGCTCTTGCTGTGGACTGAATTGTGTCTCTCCCAAATTTGTAAGTTGAAGCTCTAGCCTCAGATGTGACTGTATTTAGAATAAGTAAGGTTAAATAAGGTTGTATGGATGGAGCCTTGATCCGAGAGAGAGCTGTTGTCTTTGCGGCCCCATGGACTGTAGCTGACCAGGCTCCTCTGCCCATGGAATTTTCCAGGTAAGAATACTGCAGTGAGGTGCCATTCCCTTCTCTAGGGGATCTTCCCGACCCAGGGATCAAACCTACATCCCTTGCGTCTCCTGCATTGGTAGGTGGGTTCCTTATCCCTAGCGCCACCTGGGAAGCCCATGTTGTCCTTTTAAGAAAAGGAAGACACACGAGACTGCTCTCTCTGCCATGGAAGACACAAAGAGAAGGCTGCTGAATGCCAGCCAGGCAGAGAATTCTTGGTGGTGGTTTAATTGCTAAGGCCTGCCTAACTCCTTGTGATCCCATGCACTGTAGCTTGCCAGGCTCCTCTCTCCCTGGGATTTCTCAGGCAAAAATACTGGAATGAGGTTGCCATTTCCTTCTTGCAAGTGGTCTCCTGCACTGCAGGTGGATTCTTTACCGACTGAACCACCAGGGAGAAAGAATCTTAAGAGTGTGATCTTGGACTTTCAGCCTCCAGGTCTGTGAGAGATACATTTCTATTGTTTAAGCTACCACATCTGTAGTATTTTGTTATGACAACCCAAGTGGACTAGGAAGGTTCTCTTTACTCTTCATCGAGGCCTCCAAATGGATCGATTGCCTCTTAGGAGACAGCTGAGACAGTTGCATAGTGAAAGGACAATGGAGGTCATTGGACAACTAGTAAGTGATTGCCCAGGGGGTACAGCGCAGGCGTCTGGAGCCCTCCTTTCAAGTACCCAGGATTCTGAGATTCTGGTGGAAGAGCCTGGTGCTGGGTGGTATCCTTACCCAGCAAATTCCACGGACAGAGGAACCTGGAGGGCTACAGTCCATGCAAAGAGTCAGACCACTGAGCAACTGACACTTTCACTCCATCACTCACTCACCGAGCAGGTAGCGGTGGCCCATCTGCTCTGTCCTACAGCCTTACTGTCTGCGTCATTCGTGGCTGCTAAGAGGTGTCTCCCAGATCCCCTGGGACTCTAGGGCTGGAAAGATCTGTAAGAAGCACCGAGGTATCCTTGGAAGTGTTAGCGCTAGGGCATGTGTCTTGGAAAAGGAAGGGTGCGTCTCGTTTTCTTATGGCTTGAATCCAATAATATGTGCTCAGTGTTGTCACGTCCTCTCACCAACTCCGTTTCTCCACCTTCTCCTTTCTTGATGCCTCAGGGTTGTCATCATGTAGATCAGTTTTTTTTTAAACACATTTATTGGAGTATAGTCATTTACAACGTTGTGTTAGTTTCAGGTATACAGCCAAGTTATTCAGTCATACATATACATGTATGTGCATATATATATATATATATATGTATATATATATATATATCTTTTTCTGATTCTTTACCCATGTAGGTTATTATAGAATGTTGAGTAGAGGTCCCTGTGTAATACCAGGGATTTTAATATAGTAGTGTTATCTATTTTTTTATATAGTAAGTAGTGTTCAGTTTTTATAGAGTTCAGAATTCAGTGATTCCAGAGAAAGAGGTTTGTGGGACCGTTTCTGTACTGAATGGAACCAGACAGCTTTTTGCTGTTGTTTTTATTTTTAACCATACCGGCAATAGGTTTGGAAATTTTAAAGCGCTTTCTTTGTCTTAATTAGATGGCATTATGATACTCATTATAATAGATAATAGTTGACGTTAATCAAAACAACCAACTTTCTAATTGAATTGATAAACCAATCAGTCCCCTAAGGCACTTCATGGCATGCTATGTAGATGGAGACTAATTAGATGTATTTGTACAATATGGTGAAAATTAAAAGTAAAAAAAAATATATGATTTGTAACTGTAATTTAAAGTGTTGGGATTTTTCTTCAATGATAATTATCATCAGTGATTCTCTAGGGGAAATTGCTAGTAAAATTCATTTGGACTTTTACAAACTGAAGCGTTTAAACCCAAAATTAAACAAACAAATATGTGTCTATTTTTTAAAAGAACAATGTGCACATTTGCTTATTCAGTTAAACTGGATTGTCTCTACTCATCTAAGCAGTAGAAAGATGCTGCTGGAGAAGAGTTTTGACCTGCAGTGAACCTACATCTCCTTCTAATGCCCGATATTAGTCTGTTTGATACTTTTAAACATAGTCTTTTGTATCTTGATGTGAACACAGAGTTCTGAGCATGCTGTAATGCAGAAGGTTGGGGGGGTGGGAGTTGTGTAGTTAAGGGAAAAAGTTTGCCACCCTTGGGGAGTTGTGAAGACCGATCCGCCCTCAGGCGTGCCTGGGGTCTCAGGTTACTGCTAGAATACAGTTTCCTGTGGAAGGGAAATGGCTGTAGTGTGAGAAAATTCTCAATCAGAATGCCCTGGAGCACTTCCTGGGCCCCATCCCTGTAGTGTCTGCAGGTCTTGGGTTGGGCTGAGAGTGTGTGTGGCTCTCAAGTGCCTGCACACTGTTGCTGTCAGCTGGCCTGGGGTGCCTTTGAGAACCACTACTCCAGCACTCTGCAATGTGCCTTGATGAAATGTGGAGCTGGGTCCCCTGTATTTGCTGAAGTTAAGTAAAACGATGGTATAGTCAGCTCTTTCGCTAAGTTCAAGAGGCTTGCTTGCCAAAATAGCTTCAAAGACATCATATGAAATCTATGTAAATACAATTCATATGGTCTTAGAATAACACCCTTAAATTTTAAAGCTGTTTGCCTTAAAAAGCTGTATATAGTATATGTGTATGTGTACATGTATATGCGTGTATATATGTCCGTGTGTGAGCGTTTAGTAAATCAGGTGCCTTTCCATCATTTTCTCCTCCTATAAATGATCTGATGTAAACAAATATAGTCTATTAATGCATATATGTAGAATCTAGAAAAACAGTACAGATGAATCTATTTTCAGGGAGGGAACAGAGATCCAGTTGTAGAGAATGGACTTGTGCACATAAGGAGAGGAAAGGGGGCTGGGATAAACTGGGAGATTGGGATTGATATATATATGCTACCATGTGTAAAATAGATAGCTAGTAAGAAGCTGCTGTATAACATTGGGAGCTTGGTGCTCTGTGATGACCTAAAGGAGTGGGATGGGTGGTAAGGTGTGGAGGGTGGGAGACTCAAGAGGAAGGGTATATATATATATATGTTGTTATGCAGCAGAAACCAACACAACGTTGTAAAGCAATTATCAGCTCAGTTTAGTTGCTCAGTCATGTCCAACTCTTTGTGAATCCAAGGACTGCAACACGCCAGGCTTCCCTGTCCGTCACCAACTCCCAGGGCTCGCTCAAACTCATGTCCACCAAGTTAGTGATGCCATCCAACCATCTCATCCTCTGTCGTCCCCTTCTCCTGCCTTCAGTCTTTCCCAGCATCAGGGTCTTTTTCAATGAGTCAGTTTTTTGCATCAGGTGGCCAAAGTATTGGAGTTTCAGCTTCAGTATCACTCCTTCCAATGAATATTCAGGACTGATTTCCTTTAGGATGAACTGGTTGGATCTCCTGGTTGGATCTCCTTGCAGTCCAAGGGACTCTCAAGAGTCTTCTCCAATATCACAGTTCAAAAGCATCAATTCTTCAGTGCTCAGTTTTCCTTATAGTCCAACTCTCACATCCATACAGGACTATTGGAAAAACCATAGCTTTGACTAGACAGACCTTTGTCGGCAAAGTAATGTATCTGCTTTTTAATATATTGTCTAGGTTGGTCATGGGTTTGGGTAGACTCTGGGAGTTGGTGATAGACAGAGAGGCCTGGCGTGCTGCAATTCATAGGGTCACAAAGAGTCGGACATGACTGAGCGACTGAATTGAACTGATGGGACTGGATGCTGTGATCTTAGTTTTCTGAATGTTGAGTTTTAAGCCAACTTTTTCACCCAATATAAAAACAATTATACCCCAAGGCAAAAAAGAATTGTGCTGAGATGAGCCCCCAACATCCCCAGGTCGATGGTTTTTGGTGGAAAACAGTCAAGAAGGCTACAAAGATTATTTTTAAAGTCATGCAGTAAGAGCTTTAAGAACAGAATCTAAATCTTTAAAAATAATTTTATTTACTTTAGTCCCTAAAGTCAAGGATCTTATATGGTGTTTTTGTATGTCTAGGAGGCCCAAAGGTAGACGACGAGATCTTTTTAACATCCCTGAAATCATATGAAATATTGTATATATATATATATATATATATATATATATATATACATATGCGTATTTATATGCATGCATATGTGTGAGTTATACATTTTCCAGAAACAGGGTCTTTTACTTCCAAGAGCTTCTTGCATATAGTGAGATAATAAATATTTTTTAATTTTAGAAATTATACCTATAATATGGAGAAATCTTTATATGCTAATACCATCTGTTTTTAAGATCACCACAGTATTAAAACGACTGACTTAAAATATCCACCTGGATATGATTCTGGGCAGTGTCCTCAAAATAAATCAAAATGTGGTAGTTGCTATCTTGCTTTTAAAAATCAGTTTGAGGGACTTCTTTGGTTGTCTACTGGCTAAGACTTCACGCTCCCAATGCAAGGGGCCTGGGTTCGATCCCTGGTCAGGGAATTAGATCCCATGTGCCACGACTCAGAGTTCACAGGCCTCAACTAAAAGATCCCATATGCCACGACTAAGACCTGGCACAGCTAGATAAATAAATATTAAAAAATATAAAAATCAATTTGAAAAAAAATCCTAGGATTTGCAGTTGACAATATAAACAAAGGCTTAGTTGAAAAGCTTATAAACATCCAGCACATCTACATAAGAGATTTACAGTTATAAAAATACAATGGCACCACTGTATTTTTTGTGATGATTGAAGGGACAGGGGTGTTGATCAGACAGAGTTGCGTTGAGTAGACATCAACACCCTGCTTCCAGTTTGTCAAGATGTCTTCACTGGGACTGTGGGATTTTACTCTTCATTTCTTCTACCCTATAAGTTCTCAGTTTATTTTTGAAAATGGTTCAGAGGATGGTTATGTTAGAAAAACAGATGTTTAAATGTTTCCATTTTGTTCAGTGACATCTTTGATTTAAAGGCTTTCAAATGAAAAACAGGTTGGGAATGAGTTTGAAGTGATGTCAGAACAACGCTCACCTTCATGCAGGGACAGACTGGGAATTGTGTGCCTGAACCTTGCTGCTGTCACATTGTCATCTACAGAACGGAACTCGAATCCAGGTGGTGGGAGAGCTTGCTTATACTCTCAAAGATTCAAAAAGGATATTATTGTAAGGAAGGTGCCCATAAGGCAAGTCACAACATCTAATTTACCTAGGGAGGCAAGCATTTAGTGGATGGGGAGTTTGCCAGGCTTTTAAAAGCCATGAAAAATCTTGGAAGGGTCAGCACAAGAGGCTTGGCCACTGATTCTGTTCAACCATAATAAAATCATCATAAAAAAGTACCATACAGATTCTCCGAATAATGTCTTCAAATGTTAAACCTCTCCAAGGCAATTATCCTCACATTAAAAAAATTGATGAATACAGTGCCTTCTTTTTCCTTTTTGTCTTGTGAATGAACAGCACAGTTACTTTACCATCAGACAAAAGTTGCAGCTCAGACTTCCCTGGTGGTCCAGTGGTTAACAATCCACCTACCAATGCAGGAGACCTGGGTTCGATCCCTGGTCTGGGAAGACCCCACATGCCAGGGGGCAACCAGGCCCATGCACTACAACCACTAAGCCCACCCACCGTAGAGCCCGTGCTCCACAACAAAAGAGCCACTTTCATCAGAAGCCAGTGCACCGCAGCTAGAGAGTAGCCCCCTCTTGTCACAACTCAGCCAAATGAATAAATAAATAAATACAACTTTTAAAAGTTGCAGTTCATCCTACCCCTTACTATAAAAGCAAACTTCTTATGAAAAGAAAAACCTATTTACCCAATCTGAGCCTCAATTTTCTCATAGATGGGTGGGAGGGATTATAATAGGATTTTAAGAATTGAGTAATGCAAAGCATCTGGTATATCATCAACACTCAAAAATATCTGTCCTTTCCTCATTCTTAGGGATTTCAAAGACAGCACTCAAATGAAACTCCTTTGTATTTTAGTCTGGGTCTCACTGTGATGGTACTGATGAGTGAAATAGTCAAATACTTCAATTCCAATATTGTTTCTAATTTCAGGAAATCATCTACTTGTTGGTATTCCACGAATGTGTTACAAAGATAGCTCTATCATAAAGGAGAGATTTTTAAAAAATATATTCTCTCTTTGAGTACTGCAGAAATAATACATTTCAAAAATTAAACAGGAAATAGGTGTCATTGCTTAGTGTTTTCTGGGCTGGGATGTTATTCCTAATTCAAAATCATTGGACTGGGATGTTATTCTCTAGATTGGAGAGCAGCCTCCAGGGGTTATTGTACACTCTGATGTTTGGGAGAATATGTTATTTACCACCTGTAAGTTGCCTATCTTGTTATTTTTGTTGGGAGTAAAGCTGTAGCCTTTACCTCCATTAGGTAGTGGAGTTTGGTTAATGGATGGGTAACAGGAAAGAGTGTAAGGGGAAGCCAATGTTAATGTGAACTCCTGCCGTTTTTATTATAGTGGCACCCGCAATAGTTAAGGTTGAGCAGCTGTTTCCATTATGAACTCCTATTTCAGGGGTTTATAACTGAGCTGTAAAAATTTGCTCTAGGCTAAAACTCAGCTCATCAGGTCTTAGCCTGGGAGAATTTTTCCCCTCTACCATTTTTTTTTTTTTTGAAAAGAAGAAATCAATTTAGCTTTTTAAAATAAATAAAATCACAGAAATTTCAAAAATGTTGAATTTTTATCATGTTAAACCCAGATGTTGAAATGGATGGTAATTACATTCCTGCAACTCTAATGAGAAAAGTGTCTCAAAATTGTACCTTTCAAGTATACTTTTCGAATGTCTGATACAGACTGATGTTGCAATTTAGCAAGATAAGCAATTTCTTAGGCCTTAGAGCTCATCATTATTTGTAAAAAGTTTTACCAATGAACCTCTTTTATTCATAGTATTAATTTACTTATTAATCAGATCTGGCTATAGAAATCAGGGTAACTCTTTGTAGAACTTGTTAAATTACTTTGCATTTTAGTA
The DNA here is from genome assembly GCF_054371585.1 of Giraffa tippelskirchi. NCBI lineage: Eukaryota > Metazoa > Chordata > Mammalia > Artiodactyla > Giraffidae > Giraffa > Giraffa tippelskirchi. The sequence goes on from NC_137282.1 coordinate 158,536,216, forward strand.
GAGCAATAAATCGACAAGTTAAACTAATGAAAGGTTATTGGAGACATTGATGGCATTTTTATTTACATGTTTAGAAGTCCTTGTTAGATATAAAAGGTCTTACCTACCTGGCTGTAGAAAGCTTTGTATACACATGATGATGATAGTAGTAGTCTATATGATACACTAGAAAGACTTTAGGCACTGACATAAAAGTTTGTTTAAAATACAGATTTTGTTATTACTCAGGTACGATGGTCCAACTCTCACATCCATACATGACTACTGGAAAAATTATAGCTTTGACTATATGGACCTCTGTCAGCAAAGCGATGTCTCTGTAGTTCTGGAGAAGACTCTTGAGAGTCCCTTGGATAGCAAGGAGATCAAACCAGTCATTTCTAAAGGAAATTAACCCTGAATATTCATCTTTCTAAAATCTAAATGAAACCTTGCCACTTCCCGGTGAAAACTGTGTAATGACTTTTTATCCTTTACTCGGTGGATACTTGAGTTCTTGCAGCTGACTTGTAAATTCACTTTTCTGACACAATACCTTTTAGAGTCTCCCTGAATTTCAGTCATCCACAATTATCTATGGCTCCATAAGCAGTTAAGGTATTTTAGGTCCACTCTTCTTGGTCATATTGTGTCCTCTTGATACAATGTCATCCTTCAAATTGTATATCTGCCAAATTCTTTTTGGTTTTTCAAATTTACACTTGAAATCTAAATTATTGTAAAGTCACCTCTGATGACTTTCCCAGTCCTACTCCTCTGCTTCTATAACATAAGGATTCTTTTATGTATACGTCTTTTTGTCTACCCATAGATTTTTGTCCCTTAATAGCAGATTTTCAAAATATTTTGAAATCTCTGGCTCCCCTGAATCTAAAGACAACCTAAACATGGCAGGTGCTCAAAAAAATTGATTAACTTGATGATGGTATGAAACCTGTTCCAAAGGATTGGCAAACTTTCATGCTTCTAAACCTGAAAAAATGGATTAAGTAGCAAGTTTACAATGCTAATAACTTTAAAATAATAAACACATTAAAATCAAGAAATACAAGTAAAAGCTGTTATAGTCTAATATCTTTGCATTAAATATAATGCCATCCTCTCAAGACTTTATGCTTGGAACATAAACTTTGTGCCAACAAGGAAATCCTCTGGAAAGGCTAAGGAAGTTTTTTGAACAAGTTGAAAAACAAAATATTTCTCATAATCCATTGCAATATTTATTGTTTTTGATAATCTCGTGGTGATAAATATGTTAAAACAGTGGTTCCCAACCTTTTTGGCACCAGGAACAAGTTTCATGGAAGACAACTTTTCCATGGACCAGAGGAGAGGGGATGTTTTTGGGACGATTCAATGCATTGCATTTATTATACACTTCATTGCACAATAATCAGCTCCACCTCAGATCATCAGGCATTAGATCTGGGAGGCTGGGGACCCCTGTGTTAAAGGACAGAATCAGTTCTCTAGGTTGTGCCACATAAAAAACTGAAACCAGTAGCTGGTTTCTTGGGTATAGTTTCACAATGTGCTCAGTTACATGAATCTGTGTTGATGGCATTCTCTTTCATGTCACATCAAATTAAGCAATTAAATTAAATATTGAAGTTGTTTTGCAAAGAGTTTGCAGAAGGTAAATCTACTGGTGCTTTTTAGTTTGTCCGCAATTGAAAAAAAATTGGTATAGGCTGTCTTCAAAGTTTACTCGTCTTCTGTATCTGAGAAATCATGAATTAGTCTACTATTGGTAATGACTGATGAACCAAAACATTTTCATTCTGACCTGCATAGAAAGAGAAATATGTGTTTTATCGTTCATACATTCCATGCGGGAGGTCAACACTTCAGAGTTTAGAGTGATTGTCAAATTTTCGCACCACAGCACAGATGAGAGGTGACAGTCACATGTCTGACACCTGTGGTCTGTGATGTAGGTAAGCTTTTTTTGTTTCCCCCTGCAAGTCCCTGCAAGCTTACTGTCTCTCCACAGTAAGAAGGCATATTTATATATAACTACAAGGACTGAGTTTAATTGAAAGGATAACCTTGAATGTAAACCCGTTTAACAAAGAATTAACTAGTTTGCACATTTCGTGTATTTTTTAAAAAATTAATTGTGGATTATAGCTGGCCAAACTGGTGGTCTATACATTGGGTCTGAATGAAAAAGAAAAGATCAAAGGCAAAGTTTTACCAAATGTTACAACAAATTACAGACATATTTGAGAAGTTTAAAAGGTATTTTTTTTTTTGCCTTTATAAAAGCAATAATTTTGAAGGAAATTCTGGAAATTTTTGAATAAATTGTGATTATAGGAAAAAGGTTGTAAATTTCACAGGATGTAGGAACTCACCCTTTATAAGGCAGTTACTTCATCTATTAAGTGACCCTACTCTAAAATTAACATTCCACTGGACTAAGGGAAGAGAATAATGGATTAATGCCCCTTAGAGCCTAATTTTTTTAAAGTCTTGATTAAATTATGTTATAAAAGAAAATACTTTATATTAGTGGCTAATGAAAGAGCAGACCCAATATGTTCCTGCTTTAGTATGATTACAAATTTCTTTCTGGAATGTCCTTCAGTCCCCAAATATTAAAATCCTATACATTCTTTAGAAGTCACTTTACAGCTCAAATAACTTTAGCCTTGAACTCGCCTCACAGATCAAATGATTTTGCTCTTGGTCAATGCCGAGAGCTCTTAATGGATATTGAAAGTGAAAGTAATGGATATTAGCCAGGTTATCTACTCTCATCTCCACTTGGTTGTCTCATAGGCAGCTCAAAGTCAGCAGGTTGAAAACCAAGGACATAACCCATCTTCTCCCTCCAAAATCTGGTTCGCTGTCCCTATGGACCATCCATCCAGTTCTTAGCCAGAGTCTCATTCCAAATATCTGATTATCTCCAGCCAGTTTTTCATCACCTTTTACCTGCATCAAAGTATTTTCTTCCTATCTAGTCCCAACATGTAGTCTGATGCCCCCTCTAATTTCTTCTCTGTTTCCCAGCAAGAGGGACTGAGTTGAAGTGCTTGAAGTATGATTGTGTACTACATTGTCTCCAAAGCTACCAAATATAGTGTAATGCACACACACACACACACTCACTCCAGCCCATACGCGAGCACAAAACCTTCCAGTGGCTCTCATATTCTTCTCTGATAAAGACCTGAATCTCCAATACAACAAGCAAGCTGCTGTGTCCTGCCAACCTTGCCTGACCTAACTTTGTGTCATCTCCCCTCAACGCTGTGAACTCCAACCGCACGAACGTTCTCTCGGGCACATCATACTCCAGTAGACCTTGGCCGTCACAGATGCTTGGCCTCCAGTCGTAGTGGTTCCCATTGCTTCTTTTCCCAGCTTCTCTCTTGGGCAACCCTTTGTCTGGTTGACTCCTACTCACCCTTCAGAGCCCAATTCAGATATTATTTTCGTATCTAAGTCTTCCCTGACTCTCTAAATCAGTTTACTCTGTACTGTGTCCTCATATCCTATTCTTAGCTCACCCTGTACAATTAATAGGTACACATTTTGGTTAATTTCTGCTTTGAACATTAAACTGTAAGCTCTGTGAAGGTGAGGACTGTATATATATATAAAACATCACACTGTTCAATATTACCAACCATACTCCAATCATAGGTCTGATTCTAAGAACTACCTTTTCCATTCTATGTTTGATTGAGATATTTTTACTCTTAGAACAGTGTTGATAATTTAACAGCCTCAAGGAATTTTGAATTTGACATCTAGTTTGCTCACTTTTGTTGGAGACAAGCATTGTGAAATTATACTGGAGAAAAGGAGTGAAATTGGGTCATTTGTAGAGACGTGGTTGGATCTAGAGATTGTCATAAAGAGTGAAATAAGTCGTAAGAAGAAAAACAAATATCTTCTATATATGCATGTATGTGGAATCTAGAAAAACGGTATAGATGATCTTATTTGCAAAAACAGAAATAGAGACACAGATGTAGGAAACAAACACATGGACATCAAGATGGGGAGGAGGGGGTGGGATGAACTGGGAGATTGGAATTGACATATATACACTATTGATATTGTGTCTAAAATAGATAACCGATGAGAACCTAGTGTATAGCTCAAGGAAACCTTCATAGAGTTCTGTGGTGACCTAAATGGGAAGGAAATCTGAAAAAGAGGAAACACAGGTAATTCACTTTGCTGTGCAGTAGAAACTACCCAACATCGGAAAGCAGCTATATTACAACAAAAATTAATTAAAAAATGAATAAAAAATAAAACCTGTACTGTGTACAGTATAAGAAAACCTATACAGAATGCTGACATGAACAAAAACAGTATTGGGAGATGGATGCAGTATTTAGAGACCGCCTATTCTCCACTGCTCAGGTAGGAAAAAGTAGGACTCAACTCACCCCAGTGAACAACTATAAATAATAATGGTGGCATTATTCTTTTGTCTTCTCCTTTGCAGCTGCTAATGTGCTTTGACAGTTTAGCTTTGCTCTTTTATGAACTCTCCACCAGCTATAATCAGTCATGGGGAAGTCAGGCAGCAGCATTTGCATGTGCCAGTTCTCACCCTTGCTTTCTAAAAAAAAAAAATGCATTTGAGTGTATAAAGCATTTTTGAATGTGATTTTCTCCCTATGTTCCAACTTATAATTTCATCTTTCAAAATACTATTGTAGGCTGTGACTGTCAAGTTAGTTTCTGCCTCAGAATAAATTGATGACATGCTATTTCTAAGAGAACTAAGGCAACTTTTTAAGAAGTGAAGACATTGCAACATAATGTCAAATAACTGACTTTTGTACACATGTAAAATATGCATGCATACGTGCTAAGTCGCTTCAGTCCTGTCTGATCCTTTGCGACCTTGTGGAAAGTAGCCCACCAGGCTCCTCTGCCCATGGAATTCTCCAGACAAGAATACTGGAGTAGGTTGCTGTGCCTTCTTCCAGGGCATCTTCCCAACCCAGGAATCAAACCCATGTCTTACGTCTCCTGCACTGGCAGGCAGATTGTTAACCAGTAGCACCACCTGAGAAGCCCAAAATATGCACAGAACATTTTAAATATTGTGGGAATGTGTCGGTTACCCTCTCTGCTCACGAGTTCAACCACCTGTGCCTTATCCACGCTCTACCAAGGAACCAAGTAGGAAGACAGTGTTTTAGTGAATGCTGCCAGCACTCTCTCAGGCTCACATTTATTTGCTCTGATGTAAGGTATTAAAACTTGGACAACTAGTGCATTATTTGGAAGTTGATGATGAGAATGGAAGTTTCCTTGAAGAAAAAAGGTATATGGGAAGTCAAGACCTCAACATGACCTCAACTGTAACTATTGCTCTACTGGTTAGTTGAAATTGGAGATCAAAGACCCAATGTGCTCAATGTATTTTGCTGTAAATTGTTTCAAGAACAAGGTGAAAAAGTATTTGATGGCACATTCTTTTTTTAAATTATTTTCAGGGAAAATGCATTTACTCACTTAAAAATACAAGTGTGTTGCATAATAAAGTAATGCTTCATGAAAATGGACTGCTTGGTCTTTTTATTCTTCTTTGTGAGTTAAACTATCTATGTAGATTCTATGAAAATAGATTTTTAGTACAAGTGTTCAGTTTGTATATACCTGAGTTTTTTTAAATTACATTTTGGGTTTATATATATGTATTTATATTTATATATATATATAACATCTATATATAAAATTGTAAAAATTGAAGTATAGTTGATTTACAATATTTAAGATATACAGTGAAATGATTCAGTTGTACATATATATAAATATGTGTATTTATTATTTTTCAGATTCTTTTCCACTATAGATTATTATAAGATATTGACTGTAGCACAATACATATATGTATATGTCTTGTGTGTGTTGTGTGTTAGCGGCTCAGCTGTGTCCAACAACTCTTTGACCCCATAGACTGTAGCCCACCAGACTCCTCTGTCGATGGAATTCCCCAGGCAAGAATACCGGAGTGAGGAGCCATTCCCTTCTCCAGGGGATCTTCTCTACCCAGGGGTTGAACCCGGGTCTCCTGCATTGCAAGCAGATTCTTTACTGCTGAACCACCAGGGAAGTCCATATACATAGGTCTATATATACATATATATATATATATATATATACATATATATGTATATATATATTAAGGACTTCAGATTTGGGAAAAAAGAGGAAAAAGTCTTTTAACAAGTAGCATTTTTTTTCATCTTTTTTTCTCTGTGTCTAGGAAGAACACCCTCCTCCTGTGTGTCCTCTTTACTCTGACACTCACGACCCTTCTGACAACAGACATTTGGGCTTTCTACATATCGAGTAATTCTCTGTGACACCAGCTGGGTGTCCTACCTGGGGCTGGCATCAGATTCCACAAGTTAAAAGTTCAACTGCAGACTGCTCCCACTTCGGATGCCAAATTCAAGTCCTAGGTTATCATCTGTGCCTCTGATGGACCGGTTCCCATGACTCCTTGCTTGGGTTCCACGCTAGAATTTGCTAGAATTGCTCACGGAATTCGAGGAAACATTTACATTTACTGGCTTATCATAAAGGATATGATAGAGGATGCAGAAGACAGCCAGATGAAGAGACACTTAGGGCAACCTACGTGGGAGGTGCTCAGGGATTGAGCCTGAGTCTCTTAGGTCTCCTGCATTGGCAGGTGGGCTCTTACTAACGCCACCTGGGAAGTGGTATTTCTGGTAACCTGCCTACCTTCCAGATGTGCATGTAGTTTTTCTCAATGCATTGTTTTTTGTCTTTATACATTTGCACATTAAAAGAATCCCTCAGGTGTCATGAATGCTTGAATGACAGTGATCATCCTTATCTTGATACTCAGAATCAAAAAGCCAGGTGAGTTGCAGGAACTGTACACTGTGTCTGAGAAAGAACTGTTATCATTCAGGTTACCCGGCTCATTCATCTTTATTTCATAAACTTTATTGTAGTCAGAAGATAATTAGATTAGCAGTCAAAGGATTGGCCTCTGGTCTCTGGTGTGGAGGGAACCCCTAAGCCCTTGGAGCCTCAGTTTTTGCTGTTTTGAATCGAGGGTGGTGGGTGGCATGGAGGGGAATTGGAAATGATGTTGCACGAACATAGAAGGTCTCAAAGGTCTGTTCCAGTCCTAAAATTCTTTAAAATCCTTTCATTTCCTTAGGTGTTCTATAAATAAAGTTTTTAAAGGTTAGCATGTTCATTCTCTTTCCAGTTCTTTGCCTTAAGAGTTTTGATGGAGTGCCATGGTGCCTACCTGGTTCTTTTAACTCTATTTGGTTACACCTGGGCATGGCCAAGAGTGGTGGACTGGAATTCATTGCCTCGGTACCGGCAAGTTCCCCACCAGACTGCGGGCTGCTATAAATCACTTTACTAGGTTCTATTTCCTGAAAATTTCTTTTAGGTAGTGGGGGAAGGGTGGCCACAGAATTCAAAACAGATTTATCGAAAGGCCTTTGAGAATAAACTGCGAGAGATGACCCAGCTGCAGAGCTCAGTGAGGGACTCCCAGCGAAAAAGACTAGTAATTAGTTTCATTTGTAGGTGAAAGAAGGTCTTTGAAGATGTCTGGCATTAATTACAAGGGTGGTCACTGTTGCCATTTCCAAATCCTGCTTTTTAAGATCAGGGACTGTCAGTTTAGAGACGGCTTAGCATCTCCTCTTAGGAGGAAGAGAGTACTTAATGGGGATGTAAGTGGTAAGTTTGACATGCAGAGCATGGGCAAGATTAAATAGCATGTCAAGTCCCATTCTTAGAAAACTAGTTCCCGAAAGTCAAATTACAGGCTCTCCGTTTTTGTGTAACAGGGACTTTTCCTTTGTCCTAAGAAACAGGCCGCCATTCCAAGTGGTCGTAACAGTACAATTGCGCTTCAGCCAGCTCTTATACTTGGGCCGTTGGTCCAACACGTGCTTCGTATCTTACCGCCTTATGGACCTCACGTGCTCCTCCGACCCAAACTCCGCACATCCTTAGTTGCCATTCTGCTCAGTCTATCACTTAAATCACCAGGCAACTCCCGCTCTGCGGGATGAGAAACTCCAGATGCTAACTGGCCGCTGGATTATCTGCATCAGGAAATCTCCAGATCTGACATGTCCTCTGACATGTCCTGGACCCGTGGAGTCTCTGGACCCCATGTGACTCTGCATGCTCCTCTGGGTCCTGAGACTTTATTTTTTTTTAATTTATTTTTATATTTATTTAGCTGCGCTGGGTCTTAGCATGTGGGATCTAGTTCCCTGACCAAGGATTGAATCTAGGCTCCCTGCGTTGGAAGCAATGAGTCTTAGCCACCAGACCATCAGGGAAGTCCCTCCCATGACTTAACTATCTGGTCGGTCCCAGGACCCAACAGCACTCAAAGTGTTACCCTCACCAAGCCTGTTCTTCTTTGCTCTCCTAAATTCTTCTACCGCTACTACTGCCAATGGTAAGAAATAGCATTTATTGAGCCTTCACTATGTATTAGGAACTAAGCTAAGGACTCTGCACACAGAATCGCTTTTAATCCTCACAAGAGGGTCGGAATTTTTTTATTATTATTATCTGCATTTTTCGCACAAGGAAACTGCGGTGTAGGGCTGCAACATACTCGGCCCACATGCTGCTGTACCCCGTCGTGTCCGGCTCTTTGTGACCCTGTGGACTGTAGCCGGCTGGGCTCCTCTGTCCATGGGATTTCCCAGGCAAGAATGCTAAAGTGGGTTGCTGTTTCCTTCTCCAGGGGATCTTCCTGACCCAGGGATCGAACCCACGTCTCTTGGGTCTCCTGCACTGGCAAGCAGATTCCTTACCACTGCGACACGTGGGAAGCCCCCTCTATACAGGTTACACAGCAAACATCAGCATCGGATATTTAACCCAGGAAGTTCTGATTCTGAGGCTTAGCTCTTAACCACAAGCACCAGCAGCCGTGTGGAGCCCCAGGAAACCATGATTAGATGTTCTTTTGCCTTCTGAATTAAAAAAAAAAAAAATCTGCTTCTCTTGGTACTATCCCAGGCTTCAATTACGGGATCCTAGGCCCCTTCTTAATTTATTTGCCCTGTTTCTAAGAATCAAAGGCTCTGACAAGCACTTTGTATTAGTTTTTTATTGCTTCACAACAGCTTATCCTTGAACATAGTGGGTTGCAACAATGAGTATTCATTATCTCCTAGTTTCAGAGGGTCAGGAATTTGAGAGTGGCTTAGTTGGGTGCTTCTGGCTCAGGTTTCTCTGAGGTTGTAGACAGGAAGTCAGTGGAGGCTATGTCGGCGGAAACTTGGACTAGATCTTCTGAGAAGTCTCACTCACACACAGCTGTTGGCGGGAATTCTCAGGTTCTCACCACAAATGCCTCTTCACAGCGATACCTGGGTGTCCTAAGACAAGGCAGTAGGTTTCTCCCAGAGTGAAAGATCAAAGGGAGAACTCTCAAGACAGAAACTGCAGTCTTTTTAAACCTTAATCTCAGAAGTGAAAATTCTGCTATATTCTTTCATTTCTGCTGCATTCTCTGTTTTAGAAGCAAGTCACTAAATTCAGCTGTCTTTCCAGGAGAGGGGGATTAAACTCCACCTCCTGAAGGGAGGAATACCAGATGGTTTATGATTGGACATAGGGAAAGATTGAGGACAGGATGAGAAGGGGGTGACAGAGAATGAGATGGTTGGATGGCATCACTGACTCAACGGACATGAGATTGAGCAAACTCAGGGAGACAGTGAAGGACAGGGAAGCCTGGTGTGCTGCAGTTCATGGGGTCCAAAGTGTGACATGATTTAGCAACTGAACCACCCAACAATAGGTTTTAAACCATCACCTGCTGGTACTTGAGGAGTTACTTCATGCCAGAACTTCCTTACCTCAGTTCTGAACTTCATTGATTAAGGCACCTGTGGTATCAAGAACTTACAGTCAAGCCAGACTGTTCCTATCCTGGCCTTACAGATCTTAGCTGTAGAAGCTTTGGCGAGTGGTTCATTTCCTAAGGTGAAAATGGAGATAATAGTCCTTACTTCATTTTTATGTTATTATAATCATTTATAACTTAGAATTTCTGTGAAAGTGTTGTGGAAAAAGCTATGCAAAGGGAAAGTATTTTTGAATAAGTTTGAATATTAGAAAACTCAACATTGTTTTTTTACCTCCTGGATAATATGGAAATAATATTTTTAGAGCCAGGATTATATCTAAAATTCTCATATTATTCTTTATTTGGCAGAGTATTTATTAAATTGCCAGAGCAACTTTCATGCGACCCACCAGAAAGAAGGAAAAAAATACTACTGAGTGTATAACAAGTCGCACATTGTGATCAAGATAAAAACAAATAAACAGATAGTCATTAAGACAATAAAAATAAGCAAGCTTACAGACAGTGTAGTGGAATATTTGAATCTTCAGAGGAAAGACATGAGTGATAATTAACAAATTATGAAACTCATACAGTTTTAAAGATAATTTTATGACACCTATTTCTTATTATAAGAATATTGCTATCAACAGTTACCAAATACCAATTAAAACTTTCTCCACCCCCTTCTACAAAGTAAAGTCAACAGCAAAAGGAAAAAGTGACTGTAAGGATTTTATTTGGAGTCTCAACACAGTGAAATTTGCATAAATTCTAATAAAGCAAAATTAAAATCCATTAACACTTGTCTCTGGTAATTAACAAAAGCTTGCTGTTTTAAATGACTGTGTTTCAGACATATGGAGGGAAGGAAAGATGGGAGAATGTGGAGCCATGGAAAAATATGAAGATTATAAACTCGGAACGATGTTATTTAGAAAGTCCCCAATTTTAGGAAGGAAATAAAAGTTATTTAGGCTTTTAGGAAGCATTGAAAAATGCTTTCCATTTTATAATGTATAGACTCACTCAAGAATTTCGCCAGATGTTTATTTTACAAGATACATATGACACTTACATTTATGTACATTAATGATAATTTACTACTCAATTCTAATTACTACCCTCTGGAGAGAACAGACATGTTGACAAATATTGATTATTTAAGGCAAACTACAGAAAACCCATACTTTCTGATTTAAAAATGCTGGAGAATTTAAATTTTCTTTTTCATAGATTCCCAAATATTTGGAGAGAAGAGAATTAAGCCATAATGCATTGAAAGTTACTATTTGAAGTTATTGATGCATTATTTTATATTTTGGTGTATTTATTCAAGACAAAATTCATTCTGCTATGATGGAAAGTAAGTTTCTTTGAAAATAACATAAAAAGCTTGCCTTGAAAACATCTTGCCGAGAGTCAATGGTTATAGTTGCACCTATGTTGGAAGCAAAATGTATGAAAACAAAGAAAGAAAGGAAAAAAGAAATGCATCCTAGTATTAGGGTGGTGATGGTTGTAATGATGACAATGATGACCTGAGATTTATTGAGTGCTTACTGGATACCATGCATTGTATTAGTATGGTTTATCTTATTCTCTGTTTATCTTACTGCTACTGTTATCTACCTATACTACTATTAATGAGATAATAGTTACAATTTATTGAATATCTACTATGTGTGAATGTTTGGGCACTGTGCTAGGTACTTCACTCAAATTATTCCTAATTCTTACTGCAGTTCTGTAGGACAAGCATTATGTTTACTGTTTCTTATGTGAAGACATTGAAGCTCAAATAATAGCAGCACAATTTTCTAGTCACACATTTCATAAGTGCACAAACCAAGGTTCATAAACAGATCTGTCTTGCTCCTTAGGCTTTTCTGTTTCACCACTCTGCAGTCTCATGCCACCCTCAACTGATAATAATATTAATAACAACAATGATAGTAATAACACAACCACCATTATCACTGTCTTCACCAATAGAAATTTGTATCTGGCGAGTGCTCTCCAATTTACAACGTCCTTGGGGCAGGCAATTGTGACCTGATAGAACACAGTGTTTATTGATAAAAATTATCTTATAAGTTGACTCACATGGTTCAAAACTGTGTTGTTCAAGAATCAACTGTATTTTATTATTTTTGATACTTCAGTAAGTGGAGTTGTTTCCTTAATTTTGCTTTCAGAGGTTTATTGTTAGTATATAAAAAATGTCACTCATTTTTGAAAAAGGAACCCTCCTACACTCTTGGTGGGACAGTAAATTAGTGTAGCTACTATGGAGAACATTATGAAGTTTCACGAAAAAGCTAAACATAGGCTACCCTATGATCCTACTTCCCAGGTATTGTTTTGGTAAAGAATCCACCTGCCAGTGTAGGAGATCTGTGGGTTGGGAAGTTTCCTTGGAGTAGGAAACAGCAACTCACTCCAGTATTCTTGCCTGAAAACTTCCATGGACAGGGGCACCTGGTGGGCTAAAGTTTATGAGGGTCACAAAGAATCCAACATGACTGAGCATATGCTCCTGCAATCCCACTCCTGGACATATATCTGGAGAAGAAGATAATTAAAAAGTTGCATGTACCCCAATGTTCATTGCAGCACTATTTACAACAGCCGAGACATGGAAGCAACCTAAGTGTCCATCGATAGTTGAACGGATAAAGAATACAATGGAATATTTCTTGGCCATAAAAGAGAATGAAATAATGCTATTTGTAGCAACATGGCTCCCCATAGCTGCACAGCAACATGTGGCTGTGCCTATGAAATCCACAGCAATACTTGATCAGAGCACAGATTCCTGGTATGTGTAGGGCAGGGTCCTAGTTGTACACCCTGCATGTAAACCACCCCAGATATGAGTATAGCTGTTTGCCACTGGACTGGAGTGGGGAGACGGGTAGCTGCTACTCTGCTAAGAGACTAAACTGACTAAAATGAAGCCAAATTACCAATGAAGGCTTCCCCTGGAAGTTACAAAGTCTTCAAACAGACTCCAGAGTTTCAAGGCAGTTGCATCACCACCAACTGTGCTGACAGTTACAATTGCCAGCACAATTGTCTAGTTGATGAGGTGAATTCCTGGTGTTTCTGACTCTGCCATCTTCCCAGAAGATGATGTTTGTTTACTTACTTTTAAATAAGTGTGAGAGAAGAGCTGATTTATAAGTGCAGAAAATTTCCATGTAATACTGGGGGAAATCATCATTTACTAGGTTGGCCAAAAAGTTTGTTTTAATTTTTCCATAACATCTTGGGCTTCCCGGGTGGCACTGTGGTAAAGAAACTGCCTGCCAGTGCAGGAGACCCAGGTTCAATCCCTGGGTTGGGAAGATCCCCTGGAGAAGGAAGTGGCTACCCACTTCCAGTATTCTTTTGCCTGGGGAAACTCATGGACAGAGGAGCCTGGTGGGCTGCAGCCCATGGGGCCTCAAAGACTTGAATACAACTGAGCGGGCACACATAACATGTTACGGTAAAATCTGAATGAAATTTTGGCCAGCCCAATACATAGGCATTACCTGAAATTTAATGATCCAGTGGCTCTACAATAAAAAAAGAGATCTATATTACCGTTTTTGAATGATAAAGAAAAGTGTCCTTCATGAATCAAACGAAGATTCGAAGTTCAGAGTGTCTTGAAAGGGTTGATAACAAATAAGTCTGGGTTCTCAGCTATCTACAAGTTCTTTCTTGGAGGAAAACCAGTTGAAACAAATATCTAAGTCCAGAGCCCAATTCTTAACAGCAGCTGTGCTTCTGGTTAAATGTTTGTGACTGTTCTTGTAGATTTGGACATGTTTAGCTAATGATGGTTGAATTTGTGGCTTTACACTTCAGGATCTCATGGTTCACATTCTACAAATGGTTATTTCTGCACCTGTGGCCAGCTTTAAGATTTTCTTCTGCCTTGCAGGTGGCTTAAGAGTTGGCTTCAAAAGTCACAACAGGCACCAGAGTAATTTTCTTTCCAGAAAGTATACCAGTTGTCTTTTGGACTAGAAATAACATTACAGGAAACACATTTCTATTAGGGTAACTGAAATACAAGAGTCCCTACATGAATACAAAGGAATATTTCAGGCAATATTTAAGAAATAGTCATCTTTTTGAAATGCTATCCAGATAAATAGAAAGCATATCTAGGACATTATAATATGTAGAAAACCATGTATATATATCCTGTGGTTTTTGAAAGCTGTACTTATATCACTCATTCTATTCTTACAATGCCAAACAGTTAGGAATACTTAATACTTCATATAGGGACCAGTCAATGAAATATGCTATCCATACAAAGAAGAACCGAGAAAATTAAGACCTAAAACCATCATGCATATATCAATATGCAGGCTTGCATACACACATATGCACACAATTCATGTGAATTGATTGAATTATTCCAAGTTTTGGGATCTGAAGTATTTGCCAATTTGATTCTCTTTCCATCCAAGGATGGAAGTTAGATTTTATAATATAAAATTAAAGACAATCTATTTGCTTTAAAAACATGTTATAAATTATAGCTTAAATTATAAAAATCTGATTAAACATCAAGGATATTTGGAACTATTCCAGTCACTTATTCCTGATTTTCTGTTTCTTTATGAGATCATTCAGTATAGAAAATCAGTTGCTTAATTCTCAGATGGCTTGCAATGTTCCTTAGTATCTGAGACTAAGTGAGGGGATAAAAAAACAGTTGTCAATCACAAACATCATCTGACTACTGTCTTTGCTCTAGGCACTCTAGGGCCACATTGGGATAAATGTAAGTGTATCTCTTTTAGAGGGGTGGTGGCCAGCAAAGGCCTATTGGAGAAAATGTTTCCTAGGCTGAGACAAGGGCTTCCCTGGTGACTCAGTGGTAAAGAATTCACCTGTAATGTAGGAGACGCAGGAGACATGGGTTCAATCCCTAGGGCAGGAAGATGCCCTGGAAAAGGAATGGCAACCCACTCCAGTATTCTTGCCAGGAGGATACCATGGACAGAGGAGCCCGGTGGGCTGCTTCCATGGAGTCGCAAAGAGTTGGACCTGACTGAAGCGGCTGAGAATATACGCAGGCTGAAATAAACATGAATAGATATTATTGAAACAGGTGATGTGTGTGCTCAGGCACTTCTATCGTGTCTGACTCTTTGCGACCCCATGAACCATCGCCCACCAGGCTCCTCTGTTCATGGAATTTCCCAGGCAAGAATATTGGAGGGCAGTGCCATTCCCTTTTCCAGGGGATCTTCCTGACTCAGGGTTTGAACCTGCATCTCCTGCCTTGGCAGGCAGATTCTTTACTGTCTGAGCCACCAGGGAAGCCCCTTAAGTGAAGTGATGCTCAAATCAAGAAGGGTGGAGAATGTCATTCTGGAGAGGAAAAAGAATCTCAGAAGGCTAGAGTTTTAAATAATCCCACTCTTCCCCTGAAAACAAACTAGTCACCATCTTCCTTCCTTGCCCCTACCCTCCAATAACAACTTGGGAGACTACACATTAGCCCAAACTTTTCTGTTTACCAAGAAGCAGGTGTGAGGCTAAATTCTGGCTCACTGTTTTTCCCACTGACCTTGTTCTCCAATATAACTAACAGAATGGAAATAGCTCCCTATTCCATTATTCACAGGGCTTAATTTTTACCTTCATTCTGTCTAGCTAGCACGGAAAATCAAGTTGTCTCTCGGATGTAAATATAAAGATAGGACTAATTTCTTTTTCCATCTTTGACAATGTTCCCTCTTAGTTTCAGAGGCTGGTTAATTGCATTTTTTCAAGGAGAGGTCCATTTGTTCTGTATCATTTAAAGAATTTAGCTAAATGTTATTTTCAAATATCTGTATGGATTTTTGAATGGTTGAACAAATGCTTTTAAAAAACTTTAAATCTTTGAAGCTGGGCATTCCGTCCCAATATATTGAAAAAGTGAGTATGCCTTTGAGATTTCAGATATTTTTATTGGGTCTTGATTTGTTACCAAAATGTATAATCTTCCTGTCTAATTTTAGTCTCTAATTTTCTGTAAGTTGTTATTATAGCAAAATGCTGTGTCAGTCACTTGGAGGCTACAGAAGACATAAACCAAAATATTTAGGTTGAAATTACTTTATAATAATAAGCTAAACAAACATTTGCTCTAAACCTCAGTCCTTTTATTGTTATAATTGGAAGCAGCTAGGAAAGTCTTCCTTTTGGTTGTTTGCTCTTGGCATGTAATGAAGTTGAAATAGAGCTATTTCTATTTATTAAACCAATAATCCACTTCTCAAAATAAGATAAATTATTTCCATAGAGTTTACATTTTCTCTATAGGAGGCAAGTCTTGATCCTAAACATTTTTTTACCTCTCTTTTACCGTTAAAATCCATTTTAACGGACCAGTTGGTTAACTAGAGATTTCAACAAGCTTAGAAATGAGGAAATAGTTGGTATGGTCACTATTCCGGCAGTTACCTGCCGTCCAGACTGCTTTCTCTCAGAGGACTTGGAAATTTGAGGAAGAAGCATTCAGCTAACAGAAAGCAATGGTAGACATCTCAAAACTATATTCATAGTGAAGATATTACTGGGCTTCCCTGGTGGCTCAGGTGGTAAAGAATCTGCCTGCAATGCAGGAGACCCTGCTGTGATCCCTGGGTTGGGAAGATTTCCCTGGAGAAGTAGGCTACCCACTCCAGTATTCTTGCCTGGGAAATCCCATGAACAAAGGATCCTGGTGGGCTACAGTCGATGGGATCACAAACAGTTGGACACGATTGAGTGACTAAGCAACCCCCCCACCGCCACACACACACCCAAAGGCATGAAATATAACTATCATTTTTGATAGTTCAAATTTTGACATAAGATCCTAAGGTTATAATTAGTTAGATTAATTCAGCTTAGTTAATATATCAAGGTAGCACTAGTGGTAAAGAGTCTGCTTGCCAATGCATGAGACACAGGAGATGTGGGTTTGACCCCTGGGTTGGGAAGATCCTTTGGAGAAGAAAATGACAACCTGATCCAGTATTCTTGAGTGGAAAATTCCACGGACAGAGGGGCCTGGTGGTTTACAGTCATGGGGCCACAAAGAGTCGGATACCACTGAGTGATCCAGCACGCAAGCAGGCAGTTAATATAGCAAACTCCACCAAGTAAGTCTGCTTTATATAGCAGCTCAGACTGTGCACTGCACACCTCCTGGGCACCATCAAAAAGACTGTTGTCTTCAGTAGCACACCACCAAGTGTTTAACCGCTTTGAATAAATTAGTATGAGTTCTTACTATTGTTTCAAGAGTATTTTATTTGTTATGATTTTAACTGTCTACAGGTGTTCCCTGAGGCAACTTCGTAAAGGATAATCTCAAAACTGGCAAAAATAAATATGTGAAATGGCTGAGGATGGGCGGTATGACTCCTATTTCAAATGCTTCCCCTGCTTTGCCTGGATGTTGAGAAAGTTGTTTTGACAGTCTTTAGCTTGGTTTATTCTTCAAGAAATGATGGCTGGAACTTCCCTGGCAGTCCAGTGGTTGAGACTTTGCCTTCCAATGCGGGGGGTGTGGTTCGATCCCTGGTCGGGGAGCTAAAATCCAACATGCCTTATGGCCTAAAATAAACCAAAACATAAAACATAAGCAATATTGTAAAAAAACTCAATAAGGACTAAAAACGGTCCACATTAAAAAAAAATCTTAACAAAAAGGAACTATGTCTGGTGGCGTTTGCTTCATATTTCGAACGATAATACCAGACAATGTATGTCACACATTTTGCCATTCTCGGATAAAATTGAATGCTATCGATATCTTTATCATGTTGTTCAGTCACCAAGTCTTGTCTGACTCTTTGTGACCTCATGGACTGTAGCATGACAGGCTTCTCTGTCCATCACCATCTCCTGGTGATGGATGAGTTCATGTCCATTGAGTCGGTGATGCCATCCAACCATCTCATCCTCTGTCGTCCCCTTCTCTTCCTGCCTTCAATCTTTCCCAGCATCAGGGTCTTTTCCCATGAGTCAGCTCTTCACATCAGGTAGCCAAAGTATTGGAGTTTCAGTTTCAGCATCAGTCCTTGCAATGAATATTCAGGACTGACTTCCTTTAGGATCCACTGGTTTGATCTCCTTGCAGTCCAAGGGACTCTCAAGGGTCTTCTCCAACACCACAGTTCAAAAGTATCATAGCCTTTATATTCACAGAGTTAACACCAGCACATGTCCACTGAGAACTTCAGGAACAATATATATTACCACCATGAGGCATTTCTTTTGTCAGCTGTGCCCCTTAATGAATTCACTGATTCCATGAAAGCAGGGGTCCCCAACCTCTAGGGTCTAATGCCTGATGTTCAGAGATGGAGCTGATGTAGTAATAATAGAAATAAAGTGCACAATCAGTGTAATGTGCTTGAATCATCCCCAAACCATCCCCCCAAGCCTGGTTCACGGGCAAATTGTCTTCCATGAAACTCGTCCCTGGTGCCAAGAAGCTGGGGGACTGCTGCCTTGAAGGCAGGGCTTGGGAAGGATGAGGATCAAGGCTGAAAAGATTTAGCTGAGGTGCTAAACTATCTTACTGTGAGCATCCAGCATTACTGAGGATCCCGTGTTGCTCACTCTGTTCCCTTTTCTAACATAGGACCATAGGAGGTCCTTTGATAGCAAGATGGCTTCATGAAGGTTTGAAGCTCAGAGGGTAGGCGTGATCTGAGGGAAATTAAACAAGTGTACACTATATGGAAATTGGGGATCACTCATGACGCTTCTTTATTTATATGCTTCACCTCACCTGGCTTGGGGTCTTTCACTTAGTCTGAGTTCAAAGGCACCTTTATTAATGTGCCCGTGAACCTGTTTTAGTATTCTACTGACATGGCAGGTTCTTAATAAAGGCTAATAAATTTCATCATGCTTATTATTTAGACCCTTTGCTATAAACCTGAAAGTCAAAAACACCATTCAGGATATATACTGCTGACTTTTTTTTATTTCCTAGAAACTTTATTCTTTCAGGGTGCACAGTATATCGTATTTGCAAGATTCTGTTACCCAAATGAATATATGTGTACGGATGTAAGTATACATCCATCCCTGCTGGCTCAGGGGTAAAGAATTCATCTGCTAAAGCCGGAGATGCAGAAGTCATGGATTCGATCTCTGGGTTGGGAAGATCCCCTGGAGGAGGAAATGGCAACCCACTCCAGTATTCTTGCCTGGAAAATTCCATGGACAGAGGAGCCTGGCGGGCTACAGTCCATGGGCTTGCAGAGTCAGACATGACTGAGTGACTGAGCACACACATTACATATATTACAGTTAATAAGATTTTTCAGAGCCCATGATGAAATTCTAGACAGAGGGGAAAACATGTCCAAAGAATTACCCTTATTTAATTATACTATAAAGCCTCAAAAAGTTTTAAGGATTTAAAATTTTCTCAAGAGGATGCGTGTGTGTATGTGTGTGTGGTTGAATGTGCATACGTATGTGCACAAGTGGTTGACTGGGGTTAAGATATTTCTGCCTGCTCCTCTGAGCTCCATGAAGAATTTGCTTGTAGAAACAGGTCTTCTTGCCATACAATGTTAACAGGTTGTTAAGTCTAATACAAAGGCAATGGCCTTGAATATAATGACAAATCAATCCTAAGCTTCAAATGAGGGCTTTTTAAGGATTTTCCTCTGTCAAAAAAATATCCGGCTTTGCATTAAAATCTGACTCAAAGAAAACAGTGAGAAGGGCACATACCTTCATCCACTAAAATGAACACAGAATGGAACCTTTGTCACACACATCCCATATTTGTCTTTTTCTTTTCAAATGGGCTATTATTTAATATTTGTTGAACCAAATCCGTGCAGTGCATAAACTTCTGTCTGCGATAAGTGAAGGGCTTTTGTTTATGGAATTAATGTGCACCCACAAGAGTGCCCTTTTAGTTACTAAATTACAGGACCTGTGCGTTGTGAGAATTACAGCAGGTACTGCTTTAAGAAAAAACCCGAAAGGGTGAAATCACTTTACACAGAGAGTTTTCTGCTACTGCAAATGTTTTTCTTCCTCTTGCTGTGCTCCCACCCCATTAATTTCCCTGGAAACTTATTTTCTCAATTATTTGATTAACATTCAGAAAATCAGCAGTTTTGCATTGATTTTTTTCGTCACTACCCAAGCCATCGAATCCATAGAGTTGCTTAGAATTTGTTGGCTAAAGCAGTGATTCTCAAGCCTTTATTTCAGCAGTTGTACCTGACAGGTGAGGTGCATTCATGTGTCATATTTCTTAATTCTTTCAGTCTTCTTTGTATTATTTATGACACAGAAAAAAAAAAATAGAGGGGGAGGAGAAGGAAGAAGAATTTTTGTTGGTGTTCCTGATTATTATTCAACTGCAGAACTGCACGCACAAGCATATACTTTTTTTTCCTAGAGATTTAGTACACCACCTGAACTTGTTCAAGTCAGCTGAGATAGAAATGCTAATTTATTTGTTGGACATGATTGGAATTCCTTCTGCCTCTCTCTCTCTCTTTGGATAAGTCACACCCTTAAAGCTTCACTTGTGATTTCCAGCTTACGTTTCTTTGAAGTGGAATGAAATAAGTGCAGAAATTATCTAGATTTTTTTTTCTGATTTTTGTTCTTTTTTTCCCTGTCTTTATAACTTTTTCATCCATATTTCCTTGGACAACAATTTTTCCTGGTGACTAGCCTTTGTTTTAAAAATGTTTTCATCTCAGTTTTCATGGAAAGTACTCTTTCTCTTTTTTGTACCCATACTTAATTTTGTAAATATTTAAATCAGATTACCTAATTATAGGTATATCACATGTGATGTAAGCAGGAGCAGACCTGATTCTTGATGAATCAGCCACTGGCCTGGGGGGTGTGGAGCCCTGTGGATGACTAGAGAGGGGCCAGGGGGTGGAGCCCTGTGGATGACTAGAGAGGGGCCAGGGATATCTTGAAGGTTTAGTATGAAGATCAGTGAAGACAGAACTTGTGTCATATACTTGCGAACAAATGCTCCCCAGAAAGCACTGCTGTTATAATTGAGTGGAATGTTGGGGAGCTTTAGTGCAGTGGTCCCCAAACCTGGATGCATTCAAAATCCCTGGGGATGCTCTTTAAAGTACTGATGTCCAGGCATGATTCAGAAAATTCATTAGACTCTCTGGGCTGGAATCTGGGCATTCATATTTTTGAGAAGCTCCAGTGGGAAGCCTGACATACAAGCTGATTGGATTCTCAGCTTTAGTAAAATTGACTCATTGAAGTTTAAAATGATTTATTTTGCACAATTACCTTAAAGTTTGTTTTTTTTTTTTCCCAAGCAGAGGAAAGGCAGAAGGAATTTTTGTTCTCTGTTGAAGTTTTAGGATAACTGTGGACTAAACTCGATAAGGAGAAGTTGCTTGTCACAAATGGGATCACCTCATAATGCCTAGAAATTAAAGTCAGACCTTGCTAGGTAGAAAGCAGCTGGTAGTTCCTGTGTGTTGTTGGTCTGGGCAGTCTTCTGGCTTTTTCATGACTTTTAGGAAAAAAGCAGTGTCACTCAAGCAAAAAAAAAAGTTGCGAGTTTCTTACTTAGTGCATTTGTTTTTAATGAATATATTTTTATACATGCATTTGGACATAGACTTCCCTGGCTGTATTCATTCTGTTTTTAATTTCTTGTTAAATGCATTATGCTCTTTTCCTAAATGTATTGAATTCAATATACATACAGTGAAGGGTTCAGAAGGGATTCTTGTCCTTGAGGTGTTTCCTTGCATGTATTTTTACGCCCTATATACTCAAATAATGTTTAACAAGCGTACTTTACCTCTTGTCCCCCATTCTCCATACAGTTTTGGATTGTCTATAACTGTGAAGAACTTGTAACTGCTTTGCAATTTAATAAAGGAACTAGATAAAAGTTTAATTATGCATGTAAAATGCTAGAATTAAAATGCAAATTCAGTTCTGGCCTTTTAATGTGACATTGTTGTATTTATATATACATATATATATGCATATGCATGTGGGCATTCTAAGTCACTTCAGTTGTGTCCGATTCTTTGTGATGCCATGGACTGTAGCCTGCCAATCTCCTGCGTCCATGGGATTCTCCAGGCAAGAATACTGGAGTGGGTAACCATTTCCTCCTCCAGGGGATCTTCCCCACCTAGGGATTGAACCTGCATCTCCTGCATTGGCAGATGGATTCTTTAACATTGAGCCACCTAAGAAGCCGAATAGTGTTTCACAGTTTATAAAATACTTTTAGACATACATTTTCCAAATTCTCACAATAAATTTATAGATTTTATCCCCATTTTACAGACCAGAAAATTGAGGCTGAGAAAGAAAATACCCTGCCAAGTCGAGTCTCTGACCCCACAACCAGCTGTTTCCATTACACCAAAGAGAGAGAGAAAACTCATCAACGAGTAGGTCCAAGTTTTGTCAACAGAAACAACACATCCAGACCATTACTTCTCTGTAGGGAATGCGACCGCATGCTTCAGGCATAAAGGTATTTGCAGGACAAGGGGTCCGGGTAAAGGAGGACAGACAATACACAGAGATGATGAGTGAGAGAAGATATACACGCGGTGAGTCCATGTCAGTTTTGATATTTGGTGCTTCCACCTTGTTGTTGTTGCTCAGTAGTGTCTGGCTCTTTGCAACCCAAGGACTGCAGCACGCCAGGCTTCCCTGTCCTTCACTATCTCCTGGGCTTTGCTCAAATTCATGTCCATTGAGTCGATAATATCATCCAACCATTCTCTGTCACCCTCTTCTCCTCCTGCCCTCAATCTTTCCCAGAATCAGGGTCTTTTCCAATGAGTAAAACCTCTGTATTTGTTGTATTAGGCACAGGAGAGAATTCATGAAACCGAATGTTGAAATTTGAAAATAATAACCAGCAAACCCTGCTTCTTACGCTGGTTCCTTAAATTTTCAGTGCTTGTAATCTTGTCTCTTAGTCTTTTACACACACACACACATACACACACCTCTAAAGTAGACCACAAAAGCTGAACCGGCAACACAGCCAACATAAAACAAGCCCTCCTTTTCCTGCTGGGATGGAATGGCTCCCCTTACATGGGGTCTGTTGTCTTTGTATTAGAATGTAAGTGCCCAGTGGGCGGAGACCCTGTCATTCTGGATTAACTCTCCCACAGGCTTAGTGAATCACCACGAGCAGGGGGGTGCTTATTAAACATTACTTGAGTGGCTGATAAGACAAGTAATTGGGCCAGCAGAAATGCTAATTTTAAAATGTCTATAGATTCCTGAATTTCACACATGGGAAGTCCAGTGGAGGGGATGGCTCCTGGGAATTAGTAATCTGATACAGACTCTTTCCCCTTTGTGTCACCTGTTACAATTTGGCCTCCCTGTGCAAGGACTGAAAATCACTACCAGCTGACAGCGCTCCCAAGCCTGGTGTCTGCAACCAAAGTGAAGTGTAGAACGCTGCTGACATGGGGCCAGGAACGACCTAGATTTGTAAATTTGCCTGGATTGCTTAGACAATTCAGGTCATTCTATGGCGATCTGGAAGTCCATATTGATGGCTATTCATCCTGGTAGGTAACAAACTGAGTTTCAAGGGCTTTTGTCTGAGGCAAGGACTGAAAGTGTTCATTCTGCTTTTGTTAATGATACAAAGATGAAGTCTCTATTTTGATTGGCTAGTCTTCTAGGAGAAAAAGGTCTATGTGAGGAGACAGAAGGCGGACTAGTTCCTGGAATGAAAATGTAGTGGGTCCCGAGGAAATCAGAGTATCCCCAGATCATATGCTACACCTTTGGGTAGGACTTGGGAACCACACTGACTCTTTTGGCTGCATTTAAATGATGCTGGCTGAGAGGTATTTCAGTTGCTAAATACAAACAAGACAAAAGTTGAGGTGCGTATTGTTGGACTCCTCCTAAGGTACAGGGCTAAAAATTTTATCTAAATCGAGATACTATGGTGTCATGGAATAAATTCATGATTTGGAATTATAAGAACTGGTTTCGTAAACTAGCTCTACTTTATACATGCTGTGTGATTTGGTCAGTCTGAGCCCATGTGTGTGTGCTAAATTGCTTCAGTCGTGTCTGATTCTTTGTGAGTCAATGGACTGTAGCCCACCAGGCTCCTCTGTCCATGGGATTCTCCAGCACCAATACTAGAGTGGGTTGCCATGCCCTCCTCCAGGGATCTTCCCAAACCAGGGACGGAGCCCACATCTCTCATGTCGCCTGTATTGGCACGTGAGTTCTCTACCACTAGTGCCAGCTGGGAAGCCCAGTCTAAAGCCCAGTCTTCATCAACACAGTTGAAACTTTGGTTTCTCTTTGCCTTTTATACAGTTAGAAATAGCAATATGTGCTTTAAAAGGGATACATTGGGAGACTGGGATCGACAAATACACACTATGTAAAATTAGACAAATTACATAAATAAATGAATAAACTAAACATAGATAAACTAATAAGGACCTACCATACAGCCCAGGGAACTATTCAATATGCTGTGAAGATCTATATGGAAAAAGACTCTAAAAAAGAGTGGACATATGTGTATGTATAACTGATTCACTTTGCTATACAGCACAAACTAACATAACGTTTTAAATCAACTGTACTCCAATATTTTTTAAAGGTGGCTTTCTATGGAAGAATCCCAACTGGCTCCATGTAGACACAACCCTCTTCCAGGACTTGGAGCTTAATTCTTCTTCCTTTAAGTATGGACTGTCCTTAATGACTTGTTTCTAATGAATAGGTTAAAGAAAGAGGAATATTATAACTCTAAAGTGGGGAAAACTGGAAAATATAATCTTAACCAAGTGAGGTGATGTTGATATCACATACCCCTCACATGATTATGTAACGAATTGAGCACTTTACCTCAGTGCTGTTCCTCCCTGAAAAATACAAACTCAGTCTAATCATGAACAAACATCAAACACAATTGAGGGCCATTCTATAAAACACCTGATCTATACTCTTCAAAAGTGCCATGTTGTGAAAAACAAGACAGAGAAATGGTCCAGATCCAAGGAGACAAAGGAGGCGTGATGAATAAATGCCATGTGGGGTTCTGAACTGGATCCTAGAATAGGAAAGGACATTTGTAGAAAAACTGTTGAAATCTGAGCAAAGTGTGTTTAGTTAATAGAACTGTTAAGTGGAAGTTGCTCAGTCAGGTCCGACTCTTTGTAGCCCCATGGACTGTAGCCCGTCAGGCTCCTCTGTCTGTGGGGTTTCCCAGGGAAGAATACTGGAGTGGGTTGCCATTTCCTACTCCAGAGGCTCTTCCCGACCCAGGGACTGAACCTGGTTGTAGGCAGATTCTTTACCATCAGAGCCACCAGAGAAGCCCAACCAACGCTAATTTCTTAGTTTTGACAAATGCACATGAGGAGGTGCTGGGAGAAGGGTCTACGAGGACTCTGTGCTCTCCTGGAGACGTTTGTGCAAATCTAAATTTATTCCAAAATAAAAGAAAAATAAAAGATTATGTTCACTGAGATGATGTACATGACAGGGTTTTGTAGATACACAGGATTATATATAATATTATTATCCGAATAACTACACTTAAAGCTTAACCAGTCACAAGAGCCCTCTGTGAAGTTGTGGGCTGACAATTAGTGTCTAGTTTCTCTCCCCTTCTCCATCTTTAATCTACCAGATTAATTAGTTTTGGGTTAAAGATGACAGTATCACCAAAGTGATGAGTATTTTGAGGAGGAATTAAATTACTACCCGTGTACTATATTTGTAGGCATCTCAGACTGTAATTTGTGCATTAATAATCAAATAATTGATAGAGCACATAAACATGTAAATTTCATTTATACAAACTTGGGTGAAATTGGGCAGTAAATTATAAATTCAAAATCTAGAAGATGCCTGTAAAGATTAAGGTAATATTCCATTTTCTTCAGAATTGGCAGCACTAGCTAAAGGAAGATCAATATTAATTAAGAAACCTAGGGAGAAGGATAATAAATTACTGAAATTGGTTGGTTAACAGAACGTGTTATGTAATTTAGATGTTAGAATTATAGAATTAAGGTTGAAAGGAATTTCAGAGATCGTCCACTCCAATCCTCTTATTTTAAGGTGGGAGTAAGAACTTTTAGTTTGGAGATGTTGAAATTTTTTTTGCAAGATCATTTCACTAGTTAGCAAGGGCAAAATAGAACATGGGTTTTCTGTCTCAATCATATCCCTGTGAGTCAGGGATTTATTTTTGTGAGAGTCCATGAGCTTTAAGGTTCTCTGGAAACTTGAAATTATCCACAAAGGCTTACCTGTGTGCATATTTGAATTTTTCTGAAGAAGATTCATAGCTTTCATCAGAATCTTCAAGGAGCCCTAACCTCTCAAAGAATGAGAACCACTACTTTGGAATTCAAATAATTACTCATTACAGCTGTTCTCAGGACATTGCTAGAATAACTTTGATGCTTGCATCAGATTTTAAAGAGAAAAATGGTAGCTGGGACTAGTCTGTTCCCAGGAGTTACCACATTCTTTGAGAAAATCAAACTACACGCTTTTAGCTTGATAGCTGTAAACATTATCTTTCCTCTGTAAACAAAGGAAGTTTCTGTCTACTAGGTAAAAGATAAACAAAGTATTGAGTACTGACTATGTGCTGATCCCTAACTAATTTAACATCAATACCAATATCCCATTTTAGGAAGGTTTTTGTTTTTGGCTGTACTGAGTCTTCGTTGCGGTGCACAGGCTTCTTGAGTTGTGGTGCCCAGGCTTAGTTGCCCAGGGGCATGTGGGGTCTTAATTTCCAAACCGGGAATTGAACCCACATCCTCTACACTGAAAAGTCGATTCTTTACTGCTGGACCACCAGAGAAGTCCCCCAGTGTCCCACTTAGAAGTGAGGAAAGCAAAGCACAAAGAAGTTTGGTAGCTTGCCTGAAAGTCACATAGCAAATAATTGGTAAAGCCAAAGCTGTAGCTTTTGAAGCCAATCCTAGGGCTGTACCACTCTTTACTTCTTTTTCCCTGATGTATTATTTATTTGTATGGTGCATTGGATAAGAAAATCCATCACTCACCTTCATAGAGGTTTTTAATTTGTAATAGTAGAGGCAAAAAAAAAAGAAAAAGTGGGACAAGAACGTATGGGCTTGGTAGGTAGGATTATATAAATGTGGGTGCTTCTTGTTTCCACCTTCTTCTAGTTCACCTTGGACAAGCAACTTGATCTTGGTTCTCCTAATTTTTTATAAAATGGGTCTAACCACAATATTTATCACATAGAGCTGTTCTGATGATGAAATGAGATAATGCATGTAAAGTGTTTAACATGCTAAATTGTCTCTTCTCTATAAATGCTAGCAATGATTAGTCTAACTGAATATGCTAAATTCACATTTTCTTCATAATATGTTTTCTTCAAAAAATGTAAAAAAGGAGCAAAAAGGTTGGCATACATAATTAAACCTTAACATGCTTCAAAAGAATTCACTAAGATTTCAATGTATACTGATATCAACTTCATGAATTTCTAAAATAGCCAGATAAAAAAAGTTACTGCAGCTGTATACAACTCTGTGGTTATTCTAAAATCCACTGAAGAATACACTTGAAATGGCTGATCTGTATGCTATGTGAATTTTATTTCAGTAAAGCTAATATATCAAAAACAAGTTACTGTGGCCGGTACAAAACAGAGAAAACTTCACTAAATCCAATCAAGCATTTAATGAAGGATAGACGTTTTATTTTTAGAACCAAATGATGTCAAATGCTGGCTCCTCTCCTCGTTTCCCCTTTAGACTCTTCTAGAAGTTGTAGAACTTGTCTTTGCTGTACTACTGGGTTTAATGGCACTCATCAAACAGCATGGAATATAGTTGCAAACATGGCATGTAATACACATTTCTTGTTGTTTTTTAGTCACCAAGCTGTGTCTGACTCTTTTGCAACCCTGTGGACTGTAGTCCTCCAAACTCCTCTGTCTACGAGCTTTTCCAGGCAAGAATATTGGAATAGGTTGCTATTTCCTTCTCCAGGGGATCTTCCTGACCCAGGGGTGGAACTCTAGTCTTCTGCATAGGCAGGCAGATTCTTCACCACTAAGCCACCGGGGAAGTCCAATACATGAATAGGGAGTAATTTAAATGAAGGGAGTAACTGCTTCAGTATGTCCAAAGAAGTAGAGGATATCAACATATGACATTTATTTTATTTATTAAAAATTGTTTATTTATTTATTTGGTTGCACTGGGTCTTAGTTGTGGCATACAGGATCAAGTTCTCTGACCAGGGATTGAACTTGGGCCCCCTACTTTTGGAGTGAGACGTCTTAGCCACTGGACCACAAGGGAAGTCCCAACATGTTACATTTAGATAAATGCTTTGGGTAGCACATTTTTGTTATAAAAATGATAAGCTCTGATACTTCTGTTGCTATGCATTCATATTCTAACATGGTACCCAGTGAACTCATCTGTAAATTGCATGGAAATTCTGATTTATAAAGCACTATTCCTCAGGGCTTCCCTCCACTCACTTTCCTTTCGCTTTCTGGTTACTATAGCACTTTGCAAAGGATCAAAGAAGCATTCACACAGCCTATCAATGCATGTCAGTGGTTTGCATTTGTAGATGTACAGAATAATAGCATCTTGTTAAAAAAAAAAAGGCGTGTCCTCAGGAAAGGTGTTGAAAAGATGTTGAGATCTACTATGTCAGTCTTTTTCTGAATCCAATTGTATTTTGAACAGACAAAAGGCCCTACAACTTTAGAGTCTTCATAGCAGTATTGAAGCTGGGTGATTCCAGTGCCAGAAATCAAAGACTAAAAAGGAGTCATTATGTGACCTAGACAAGTTCTTCTTCATGAATTTCACCGTAATATGCTTCTTTGAGGTGAGATGATGTGCCCAGGTTGAAAGGCTGACTGCTGGAGGGGGGATGGCTTTGGGCCTGGGATCTGCCATTTGATCAAATGCAAAATTTTTGATCTGGATTAGCTGTCAGAATCTCCTCATTTGTGAAATATGAATAAAAAGTGTGTATTTTGGGAGAGAGTGAAACTTCATATTTTGATATAGGACCAACCTCCATTGTCCTGGATCTCCCCGTGCTTTAGAAATCAATGGCACTTGTGGCTCAGACAGTAAAGGATCCAACTATAACGTGGGAGACCCAGGTTCAAGATCCCCTGGAGAAAGGCATGGCAACCCACTCCAGTATTCTTGCCTGGAGAATCCCATGGACAGAGGAGCCTGGTGAGCTATAGTCCATAGGGTCTCAAAGAGTCGGGCACGACTGAGAGACTAACACTTTCACTCTTGTCCTGGGTCTCCCCATGCTTTACAAATTAAGATCAGTTATCCACTGTGTCTGATCAACAGCAGTAGCAGACAAGAGCAACAAAAGAATTTCATCGTGAAAACCCTATTATTGAATCACTGACTCTCATTGAAGTGGAGCTAAAGAAGACATTTGCAATTTGAAATTTTTTGATGTCTAATTTTCCTTTAAAGCATTTGTGAAGATCCTATTCGATCAGGGAAAAGTTCAAGGTACCGCTCACAGTTCTCTCTAGTCTCTGAGTGGACCTCTATAGACACAGAGCTCGTATAAAGCAAATCTTCAGAGTGATCCTTCAGTGCCTAGAGGAATCTGGCCCTCGGCATGGACTTCTGTGAAGGGTCAGGGGTGGGAACTGCCCCTCTAGGGGAAATTGCTGCCTCTTTTCCAATTAGTCAGAAGCTTGATGGCGGAAACAGGATTTCAGAAGCTGTTTGAATGATGGAAACAAGAGAGCTGGCTAAATGCAGTCTGGAGAGCACGCTAAGTGTGAAGCCCCAACTTGGGACAAGACCTGGGGGGACTGGGCACCGTGATCCAATGTTTAAATGTCATAAGAAACACAAAAAAGGAACGAAGGGTTGTGAGAGTGATCTGTAAGTGAAACAGTGCGCTGGGTAGTCTTTGTCATCCACAGGAGACTCTACCCTCCCAGCTCCTAAATTACTCTGTTGTTATTACACTCAAAGCTACAACCACAGTAGTTTTTAAGAATGCTTGAGAACTAGTTTGCATACCGACGTTCTCCAAGAGAAGGGGTGGGATTATTTTTTTTCTTTCATTCAGTCATTCAGCAACTCAGTGAAAGCTAATGAACATTTATTGCGAAGCAGCTACTATGCTAGAGATACAAGAGCAAATGGACCAAGGTCTGGTCCCCTTAGCCCTGTAGGATGTGCTAATAAGAAAGCAGTGATGAGCTTCAGCTACTCAGAGATAACTACCAACCTCAGGAAAGAAAGCCAACCCAGAAAAGAGACACCCTGAGAAGGTGCGAGATAGCATGTCCTTGAAGAACTTAAACGATAAAGAGATGAATCTAGAAGGGTTAGAATTGTGTTTTTTTAAGTAGGATTTGACACATTCACACACACACAGCTGCCAGAACGAGACAGCGGTGTGAATCCAAAAACATTGTGGTTTTATGGCTGGAAAGATGGAACTCTGGTAATATTTTATTATATGTTTGGTGAAGCTGAGCAAAGTGGTGGAATACTGAATAAGGATGAAAAGCATTGTCTTGGATGTTGCAGTTTTTGATACCAGCAAGCTAGAGGGCGCATCATTATGTCTCAGATATTGTTAAAGTAATAGTTAATGGCTATCACTGTCTTATAGCATCTGAATCCAGCTTAAACGACAAAAGGCTTGCAGCTAAATGTGAAAGCACATCACAACCATATGAGATCAAAACCCAAATTTCTGTGACTATTGATAGCCACAGACGACAGAGATGATATTTATTACCACAGACAGCTACATTTCTGTGTATATCAGAGAGAAAAAAATATAATGGAAACTTTTGAGAAGCTAATGTACTGACAGGAAATGCCCGAGTTAAAAACACGTTGGTTAAGAAAAACCTTCATTTTTCACTCTCAAGATGAAACGTGGGCAACCACCTTTGGGGGCTTCCCAGGAGGCTCTAGTGGTAAAGAATCCACCTGCCAAGGCGAGAGATATAAGAGATGTGGGTTCGATCCTTGGGTTGAGAAGACCCCTTGGAGGAGGGCATGGCAACCCACTCCAGTATCCTAGCCTGGAGAATCCCATGGACAGAGGAGCCTAGTGGCCTACAGTCCATGCGGTGGCAAAGAGTCGGACACGACTGAGATGACTGAGCAGCAGCTGTAGCCCCCTTAGGGCCATATTTGTGAGTCCCCCCTCCCCATTTTTAATATCCATTGTTGTGTCATGCTTAATTAAAGTCTACTCATATTTCTAGAGTTCATTATTCTGGGAGCATTACTTATGGAAAATTTCCATAACCAGAAATCTCAATAGCCCTTAACTATTTTTTTTACCTTTTAAAATGTGGAAACTAGTTTAAAAAATATCTGCCATTGATAATTCAGGAGACTAAAGTGAAAGAAAATGCCTAGTTGGAAAAAAATTAATTAGCCTCAACTGAGATTTATGATAATGCAAAACATTAACACTGGATGTTAAGACATTAGGCAGCAGAAAAGAAATTAGAACTTGTTATGATGGATTCTGAGCTTTCCTGGTGACTCAGATGGTAAAGAATCTGCCTGCAGTGTGGGAGACCTGGTTTCGATCCCTGGATTGGGAAGATTCCCTGGAGGAGGGCATGGCAACCCACTCTAGTATTCTTGCCTGGAGAATCCCCATGGACAGAGGAGCCTGGCAGGCTACAGTCCATGGGGTGGCGAACAGTTGGACACGACTGAGCGACTAAGCACCGGACATATGCTGGATTCTATTATGAAGTATCTGCAGAACTTCTGGGACATCATAACATGGCTAACCCTGAGGTTAGGGACCATGCTGCAGTCTTTCTAAGCCCCTTGATACTCCCTGGTAAAAGAGATGCTCAGCACTGTGGAGGGAAATATTTTTAGGGAACAACAAGAAGGAAAGGGAAGGCGCTCAGTCGTGTCCGACTCTTTGCGACCCCGTGGACTGTAGCCTAGCAGGCTCCTCCGTCCATGGGATTCTCTAGGCAAGAATACTGGAGTGGTTTGCCATTTCCTTCTCCAGGGGATCTTCCCTGACCCAGGGATCGAACCCAGGTCTCCCGCATTGGAGGCAGACGCTTTAACCTCTGAGCCACCAGGGAAGTGTGTATGATTAATAATTGGAGTGCACATTAATAATTGGAGGAGAGCCTTGAAGAGGGTCATATGAGAATAGAAGCATGTTTTCATATTGTTCCATAGGCAAGAGGTACATGTATTTGTGACGACTCACTGAAGTCAATAGCATAGCACTTGTGGAGATTCCTAGCTGTCTAAAATTCTTCTTCTTTTTTTTTTTTAAACAAGCCTGCTACTCTTCAAGTCTCAGGGATCTCTGACAAATTCTTCTTTTATTCCTTTTTCAAAAATGATATCAATTGAGAACCTCTAATTTTAGCTAGATGCTGACCTGTGAGGTTTAAATAATTCATACTAACCTGTGAGTAACTAATAGGCAATATTTGCTAATGGTTATTTGTGCCTTAAAAGGTGACTTTGTCAATCAGATCAAATCTCTAATTGGTAGGATCTGTTTGCTATTTTTTTATTTTTCATTGTCAGGGAGCTTATGGTGCTTCCCATGCTCCTTGTTCTCCTAAGTTGTTATCTCTAAAGCCATTTATTTTCCCTTCTTATATAATTAATCAGGAAACAAAATTCTTACAGCAAACGTTTAGCAACAAGAATCGCATATATACTTTTGCTTCCCCCTTGTCAACGATATAATTATGTAAAAAAAATTTTTTTTAAAAAACAGAAAAACATCCTTGTCACTTTTTAACCTCGAGTTTTGAATTTTTTTGGCCACACCTCGCAGAACGTGGACCTTCCCCAATGGGTACTGAGCCTGTGCCACTTGCAGTGGAAGTGTGGAGTCTTAACTACTGGACTGCCAGGAAAGTCTAGTATTTCTAATTATGTGACTTTTCCTCCCCTTTTGGTTCATAGCCATGGACACATTCTGATGTGGTTTCAGCCATAATACAATTTGAGTTACGCTTGAGAAGTCTATGAGGCCATGTGTGCAAAATGACAGTGTTAATAGACATAAAAGCTGGAGAGTATGGAATGACAGGCTCTACTAAATACTTTATTTTGCACTTTAAAATTTAGCCCTCACCATGACGCAGTGAAACAGACAGAATCCTTGTCCTCATTTTCTGTTGAGGAAACTGAGGTGCTGTGAGATTAAGCAACTCGGTCAGGGTTACTCAACCCGCAGGATGTGAAATCAGGCAGCTTGAGGTCAGATCCTCTTAAGGTCTGTTATTTTTATTAATAAGTCAGACCCGTTTTTCCACACCAATGTGGACACTGCACGTCAGCACTGAATATGCAAAGTTAGTAGGTAAAAAAAATGGATCTGAGTCTTAATTTGCAGTTATTACCAATAGCTAACTTTCTGACTCGTATTTTTGATGAATCCTGTTTTTTCACTTGTCTAAATTGTAGGTTTGCAAACATTTGAAGTCTCAAATACGAGCTCAGGAAAGATGGGTGTGATCTTGTGTCGAGTTACCATCAAGGTCAGGTCTTTCCAGGTAGCTCAGTGGTAAAGATTCTGCCTGCAGTGCAGGAGACGCCGGTTCAGTCCCTAGGTGGGGAAGATCACCTGAAGAAGGAAATGGCAACCCACTCCAGTATTCTTGCCTGGAAAATGCCACGGACAGAGGAGCCCAGTGGGCTACAGTCTGTGAGGTCGCAGAAGAGTCACACAGGACTGAGCGACTGAACAACAGCCATCACCATCAGGGTCAGGACAGCAGGTGTGACATTACGTCCTCTTGATGGGTTGATTCCACAGATAGAATTGAAAAGATTCGACCTGAGAGAATTCCAGTCGTCTGATCTGACATGTTCACAGGGGTTTAAAGAGCTACACTGAGCATGGAAAGAGAGACAAAATATGCGGTTTAATTACAATTGCTGCGATGAATTCCGAGTGGATATTGCTTCTCCCACATGCGCTGACCACAGTTTTCAGCCCGGCATTGCCTGAAAGCTTGAGGAATGTATTTCCAGTAATTGCCAGGCCACTTCATTGTTCCTATGTATACATAAACACTGGGCTGGGATCGGAGTGGTCACGCTTGAGCTGTTATCTGAAATTCTCTCTGGCTGTAAGGACTGACTAATCTAGCTTCTCCTGACAGCACTTTCCACTGACTGTATTAGCTTTCTCTCACTTCAGTCAGGCGCGCAGCTCCAGTCAGGAGAGGAGAACAAAAACTGTGCAAAGCAGTAGACGTGCTCCTCATCACAGATCAGATTGCTCAAACATCCCCTTGTCAGTGCCTTCAGGGTCCTTTTTCCTGCGAGTGGAAAGAGAAGGTAAACAACTTCCAGTGGCTGGAGGTCCAGTATGTCCCTGCACGGCACAGGTTAAATGGTGAGGTTGCAAATGAGTGCTTCAGTGGGAAACAGTGTCGGCAGCAAAGCACTTGCCAGAAAGCTGCCTCCTGTCCCCATGCTTCGTCACTCTTCCACAGCCTGGCCTTTCCACCTTTCACCCCTGCCCCGTCATTATCTGCAGATGTTATCTGCCCAGCATATGTTGCAACCTAGAAGATTCTGAGGCTTGTTCCCACCCTCCCACCAGCCCCTCTGCAACTCGGGCACACGGTCCTTCCAAAGGGAGCACTGAGAAGGGCAGACATAGATTGAAATGCAAAAGGGAATGAATGGAAATGTAGCTCTTTTATGTCACTATGAGGTAGAGGCTGTCATCTATGGAACCACTATTTGATGATAGTTGTTTTAGCACAGTTTAAAAAGTAAATATTTATCTTCTGGGTCTGAAGGAATTTGAGTCTATGTAATGGACAGCAAGATAAAATTTTTTCTACCCTGAGTTCTATAAAAGAGACACTTTTAATGAAAGTTGGGACCCGCAGAATAGTCATTTTCCAACTCCTCAGTGTCTACCACAATCAAACCGTTATTGCAGCTAAAAGTTTTCTTAACCACCATTTTTGGGGAAGAATGTAATCTTGTAGCTGCTAAATTAAGTAACGTTGTACTTCATCCTACTCTATTAGGATACAGTAAATATAAACACATTTACTACCTAATAAACGTGTATATTGGTATAAAGCAAAGACAGTAGCCAACAGCAAACAAAAAGGAGTCATTTCACCCCAAATCGAAAGGTGAAAGTTAAAGTGTATAATTTGCACAAGTGAAACTTGGCACTGAAAAAGTAAAATCAAACTGGATGACTGTGAAAGACAAAAGAGGGGATCAATTTGCTATTTTGTGAAAAATATGGATGTATATTTAAGAAGAAAACACTTTAACTCAGTATTTAGTGAGATTGCTAACCTAAAAACTGCTTCATTTTGCTTACTACTTTCATTTATTTCTCCATCTAATTAAGTCTGATTGTTTTATAGTCTTCCTAAACACAGAGAAAAAATGTAAAGCATAAATATTATATATCAAGAGATGCTTTAAAAAAGTCTACATCTTTTGGTGCTGACTTAATCCCCTCTGAGATAATTTCTATGTATAGAAGGAAAGGCATTTTTAAACTCTCAGGAAAGCAGATGGCTCTACCATTACTTATCAGTGATGCTGGGTTTTGCAAACCACTCTCTAAATCTCACTTTCTTTCCATTTTCCCAGCATCTTTTTCATGGGGCAGGTGGGACCGAGGCAGCTTCAGATTCCAGAAGCAACCCCCCCAGAGTCGCTGTAGAGACTGCAATTTGTTCAAAGAAAAATCTAAATTAAATTAATCTGAAATATCATTTTATAGTTTTCTATTTCTTCCAGGCAGCAGCAAGAGTTTTGCTAAAGGCTCATCAAGTACAGAGAACTGTTAAATAATATTCCCTTTGATAAAACAAAATTGTCCTGAGAAATCTTTGGAAATATTTCTACCATATGGCTCCTAGATAAGATCACAAGTGTTAAGTAATGTGGTAACTTTTAGCAGGTTAACAATCACAGCTTAAATTTCATAAGATCTCTGGGTAACCTCCATGACCCAGAATCAAAGTCTTTGGTATTTGCTTTCACATACTTCTAAACAATAAGCTCCATTAGCAATCTTCTCAAATATTCTCAAGTAGTTTCATATTTGCAAGCGATGATCAATTTTGTAAAAACATACATTAGCCATTAAATTGATATTTCCCTTTGGGAAGCATTTTCATAAACATTTACTTTTTCTCAAATAAAAGACTTCAGCTCTTTTAATCATAATATTGTAGAGAGCCATTTATTGTGAAGCAAGAAAAAAAAAGAACGATAGGATTTGGGCTTAAATACGTATAATTTATTGGGATTATTTTGCTTGGTGCAAATAGTGTTTTAAGTGATATTTTGCAAGTTTGTCCCTGTTTATTATTTCTGAATCTAGTTTCTTCTGTATTTTCCCAGCTCTATCACTAACTTGTTATGTGATCCTAGGCATTTAGCTTAATCCTTTGGGGCCTTCGTTCCCTCAACTGTAGACTGCTGTATGTAGGGACTGACTCCTTGGTTGCTAAGATCTTTTCTGGTCTTGAAAACCTGTGACACTATGGTCCCTATCGTGTAGCAGCTCATTTGTTCCTAGTCACAATCAAGAAACAGTTCAAAGGGAACAGTACAAGTGTCACCACCTATAGGTAGAAAATATATTGCAAAAAAGAAAGAATATCCAGGTAAAGAACATAAAAAAAAAAAAAGAATAGAACTTCCTTTAAAGCTTTCCAAATTCCAAACTCCATCCACAACCATATACCTGAATGCTTCTCTTTTCTTTTTCTTCTTCCATTATTACTGCAGGTTTTCATCTATATTATAGCTACACAATTAGGTTTATTTTCCTTATGTGTCTTTTAAAAACTTGGCAGGTTGACCCAGATTTTGAGATTTTATAATATATGAAAAGTTTCATGACTTCAATATTTGTAAATACTTCCTTTAGATACATGGCTCTGCTCTTCATGTTAATCCAAATGTCAGGTTAGATATTCATGAAAAAAAAAATGCGTACAAATCACCTGCAGGAAAGTTTGAGTCATTTTCTAATTGAAGATGTTGTGGCTCTATGGATTCAATTTTTAATGATAGCAAAACAAAACCATTCCAGCATTATTAGCTTTAAGATACGGTAGATAAATTGAAGTTCAGCTTCAGCTCTTCTCTCTGTACAGCTAAGAGGAAATCTTCCCTCAAAGAAAAATGAACAATTAGAAGAAGAAGAAAAAGGACAAAAAAAAAAAAAACCTTGATAAATTAAGAAACCATCTAACAGTTAAACTGACACTCCATATGCAGAGGAAACAATTTCCATGCATGTTATAAAAAAACGTGTTAAATCAACTAACATTGATATAACTTCAAGCAATTAGGGGCACGCTAATAGTGATATGAGTCTTCAGCTGTAAATAATTATGCTGCCCCAAGGCTACGTTTTAATTCTTGGCTTGCTGTATCTATAAACAATAATCAAACTGCAAAGCAAGTTGTGCTGTTTTTGTTCACAGTTTGTGAAATGATTTTTATACCCTACAGTGATGCTGATGGCTATTTTGACCTTCAAGAACTCCGGCCTGTGAGGCTAAGAGCTAATGTGTACTTTCATCGATCTGAGTTGGAGACACACAGCGGGTTATAGTGCCTGTTTTCCATGAGCACAAAAGCTGCTATCGTCAATCAGTGTGTGTTGTGAAAAGGGGGCTTGCTGCTGTGACTCAATAAATGGGGACATTAGGAGGAAATGTTATAATTGCTGCTACCCACATCTTGTTAATGAGTAATGTACAGTTAGACACCATGCAATTGCAGCTAAACTGTTTATACAATTTATTCTTATGTTGCAACTAACATTTAACATAATGAAGTATCATAATTGCAACCATTAAAGTCAAGATTAAGATTTGTTTAATTAGAATTAAGAAAATGTAAAATAGAAAACTACTTCCAAACGCTGGATAGACAGGATGGATTTGGTGGTAGGAAAGAGAAAAACATGTGGGGCTCTGGGGGCAGACGTTGTATACATAAAATTGTGTGTTGGAGGTCTGTTCTTCGGATTTTTTTTTTCATGCTCTTGTCAAAAGTATAGAGAAAACAAAATATAAAAGGCATTAACTTGACCACGTATAAAACTAGACTGTTATTATTCAGATCGTTAGAGTTGTAGCTTTTAAATTTCAGAATTTACATTACCCCTGGGCTAAACAAATAATATCTTAAAACACACAACTCATATTACCATCAATGCAAGTTATCAAATGAATTAAGGAGGAAATAAGCTCCTGACTTTGTATAGGAAATGTCATAACTTTGTAAAGCCAAATGGACATTAAACCTCCACTTTAATTATCTACATGTCCAAACACAGGCACTTATATAATATGATATTTTTACATAAGCGGAGGGACAAAACACAGTTAATGGAATGCTTTGAGGAAATACGGCTTGTCCAAATTCATTAAGTGAAGCCATTTCATTTAGGTCATGTCATGTTTTCCTCCCCTTTTCTGTGTTGCTAAATGCTGAAAAGTTCCAAGGTGCTACCAGCAAATGGAACTGTTTGGGATTTTCTCTTCCTGAGAACTGCTTTTTTACCTTCTAGCACTCTATTTCTGAGTAACTCAAAAACGCCAGTGTTTTTCTCTAGGTCCACGTTCTGTCCTCAACTTTCCTTAGTTTGGATGAGAACATCTTCCCGTTTTCTACTGCATTTGTCAATATTAGACTACACTGTACACAGAGTTCAGAGGAGAGAGTGGTGGGTTTGGACAAAGGAGGTCTGAGTTCTTCAGATCCATGTCCATCTACTTTTATGACTTAAGCTGATCGTCTGAACTCTCTTGCCTTCATTTCTTCTTTAGACCGATGAGGTTATGTATGTCTGTCCTACTCACCCCACAAAAGTTTAGGGAGACTCTAATGCCCAAATACAATTGAAGGCGCTGAAAATTTAATGTGCCAAAGGAAGGGAACTTGTGGTTCAGTTCATTGAGATGGACTCATACTGATTTCATCGATTGCAGACTGTAGCTTGAAATGGGGATAAAAGACAGGGTAATATTTCATCACCCTCAAAAGAAACACAATTATTTTCTTCTTTTCTTATGTCTTATACACACCTTATTGAGAAGGTTTGTGTCAACTTAATATCAAGTCTTTGTTTATAAACTTTAAGCCAGATTTAAACAAGCACTGATGATTACCTCAAACACAGAAATCATGGGTCCCTTCTTAGTTATTCCTCAACCGAGCTGTAAAATACTCTAAATGTAATAAGTAAATGATGATCTGATTTTTGTAGCAATATATAGTCCAAGATAATGGTGTTTGAAAGCTCTATCTGATTGACTTGCTGTTAGAGTGTGGTATGCAATTGTTGATGTCAGATATCTTGGTTTACTATGGAATTTATTTTTATAGCCTTTCCTTCCTCTCCATTATAAATTTAAGATGACAGGCTGTTACTTCTTGTATATACTTAAGACTTTATATAAAATTTGAGTTTATCAACTTACAGAACCACTTAAGAAGAACTTCAGCTTACGAATGCTATTAAATTCATTAAATTCATATATTTAATTATTCTACAATTACTTACTGAGTCCTAATATGCATCCTATGCTAGATACTGGGTAAAAAGCATGCATGAAGAGGACCAGGGTGATTTGAAGAGGAGGGGGTGATTAATGGCTTACACTTTGGACACATGTGGAGCTTCCTGTGAGACTTCCGAAAGAACTGGATCAATTGATAAGATTATCAATTACCATTGTCTGATAGCATGTTAAGATCTAGCAACTTTCAAGAAGGTTTAAAAGGCACACTTTGTGGGACTTCCCGGGCAGTCCGGTGGTTAAGACTCTGCCTTCCAATGCAGGGGGGTATGAGTTTGATCCCTGGGAGGGGAACTACGGTCCCCTACCTTAGGCATGGGGTGTGGCCAAAAAATAAAAAATAAAAATAGAATGTGTATTTTGTGGAAAAATTGACAGTGTTCAAGATACTGATATGATAACTAGTTAGCTCCTGGTATTATATGAATAATTTAAAAATAGTAGACAATTATTTTTAACTTGGTAACAGATAAAAGTTACGGCTGTTTGAGATAGGACATTATTATATATTCTAACCCTAATCCAGTGCTCATTTGAGTGCGGGAATCCGCTCTAACCTGACCTTCCTCCCTCCCTCCCCACCTGCCTCTCCTCTTTCCTTCCTCCTTTTCCCTTGGATGCACCTGTGAGTATTGAGCGCCTGCAATGTGACAAGCATGAGTGAGTTTAAGTTTTATTTAATTTTGGCTGATTTTAACTTAATTTAAAAATCCGAAGCAGTATACAGTATTTTCCACTAAACACAACTTCATTTCTTTGGTAAGACTACATCTCTCTTCAATTATTGAATTGTGAGAGGTATCACTGTTGTATTCTAGAGAACATTTTGGGCATATGTGTTGTTGCTAGTACAACACA
This sequence comes from Giraffa tippelskirchi, assembly GCF_054371585.1. Classification (NCBI taxonomy): domain Eukaryota; kingdom Metazoa; phylum Chordata; class Mammalia; order Artiodactyla; family Giraffidae; genus Giraffa; species Giraffa tippelskirchi. The sequence goes on from NC_137282.1 coordinate 158,576,559, forward strand.
GAAATATATTATTGATCTAGTTGGTGTAAATGGATTGACTTAGTTTGAAATACTTTTTAATTTACCAGAGTAACACTGCAATGTATATATTTGACTATTCTATGAAGATTGCATGAATTACAGTGATAATGATGTAAATTTTAAATGATAATCACATTAATGTACTTATTGTTTTAATTATCTTTTAATCAAGGATATTATAGTTAAAAGTTGGGCTTCCCTTGTAGCTCAGTCAGTAAAGAATCTGCCTGCAATGCAGGAGACCTGGGTTCGATTCCTGGGTCGGGAAGATCCCCTGGAGAAGGAAATGGCAACCCACTCCAATATTCTTGCCTGGAAAATCCCATGGACACAGGAGCCTGGAAGGCTACAGTCTATGGGGTCGCAAGAGTCGGACACAACTGAGCGACCAAACACACATAGTTAAAAGTTAAGTATGGACATATTAAAAAATTCAAGACAAAGGCACGCAGTTGATGCAGAATTGAGTGGAGCTACAAGAGAACTGGAAGAGTAAATGAAAGAAGAGAGTAGAAGATGTCACAGATTTCATTAAGGGTGGCAAATGCAATTTACTGCAGCAGAGTACATCAGAGAAGGTACACTTTGTGTACACAAAGTTTTAAGATGATCAAGTTGATAATGTAAGGAGGTATTTTCTGGAATTCATAGTGAATTTGATAAGAAGTTTCCTCTCGATAGTCAAAAGGAATCAATGAAATGAGATGCATGAAAGCAAAACTGAATGTCCAAAAAACTATTTTTAAGCGATTTCTAATAGAATCTGAGCTTGTAAAATTGACTAGTTTCAAGAGAGTGTGAATTCTTACACACACACACAGAAAACCTCCATTTTTAGCTGGAGAGATGATAAAAGAAATGATTTCACTTCTGGCAATTTTGTGAGAAAATTATGAGGATTAGACTAAACAGTATTTCATACAAAGTAAAAGATCTTTAGTTAAGCTACCATATATTTGCCTGTAGAATAAAAGATCTTATTAACAATATCAGAGATCAATGTACTCAAAATTTTATAAATTTCAAATACTATTTTTAAGCTTTAGATGAATCGCGAGATATAAGACACTGTCCTCTCAATGCCTTGGGTACATTTTTTTTTCTTAAAGGACTTTGAAATTTATGAAGAAATGTTGCCAATTCATGGCTTAAAAAATTGAACCGATGGTGCAAATATCGTTGCATCCTACATCTGCCAAAGAATTTCATCTAGATATAAAAATTTTAGTTTTTATAATAATGGACACTGTTCCAGTTATGTTAAGTAGCAAATCAAGTTTTGCTGGGATTTTGCAACAGAAGACTGATGCTTTTCTTATTTCTTTGTTCCACTGTATAATACAGATTGGAAATATTTGTGCAGGGTTTTCTGAAGCAGATTCTATGAAAAATACTGTGGATATGGTTATTAAAATCATTCCACAGAGGTGTGCAAATGCCATTAATTATCACCAGCTTTTAGAAATGTTGAAAGAAATAGAAGAAAAGAATTTAATGATCTATGTTCTTGTCATTGCTCACTGGAGGGATCATAGAAGAGTTTAACAAAAGTTTACTGTGCTGTTAACTCCAACATAAAGAACGCTCAATATATTCAATGTTCAATAATCAAAGGCAAAAATAACAATGTGATTTATAATTTCTCACCAAAAACACACAGCATATAAATAAGCCCAATTTGAAGCTCTAAAGTAAGGAAATCTTATTTGTGACTTTGGTAGGTGGGTATAAGAATTTATGTTGGAATCAATAATAATGACTTTATGATCAATAATAATGATCATACAAGCATCAACATGCAGAATATTTTAACTGTAATCAACAGCATTATGTACATTGGCTCTTGAAATTACAAAAAACTTGAAAGAAGCTTTGTTAATATTGACAGTTTCTTTTCAGTTTCTATACTATCCTTTTGAATTCAACGTTAATAATACTCAGTTGGCACAAGCATTAGTGGGTTTACTTAACTTGTATAGACATAATTTTGAAATTAATATGCTTTTGTATGAAGTCAAATAAGTCTTTTAAATGAGATGAACCAGCCAGTTTTGTTAATGTGGATACAAACATTATTTTAAAAATAACCTGTTTTTGGCTGGTGGTGGGGGGATGGTTGATTCAGTTATTGGAAAACTATTAAGAATGTTTGGAACAATGTGACTTTTCAACCATAAATGTTATGAAATCTGAATATAGTTCAAGAATTTTCTATGAAAATTAAAATGTGATTTTGAAGACTTTTGTACAAAATAAGAAATTAAATGATTTGCTAATTTTTAATACTTGTTACATTCTGAAATAATAATGCTTTGGAAATATTTGGTAAATTAAATACATTATCAAAATCATTCTGACCTATGACCTATTTCTTTTTACTTTTAAAAGAAGTGACTATTAGAAAATTTAAAGTTACGTTTTGTTTCCATTGGACAACGCCGATCTAAGTAAATCTTGCCATTCTCCCTTTGTCTTCACTTACATTCATATCTAGGATTGGTTTAATGAAAAATTATTCCTGATTTTTCAATGAAGAAGACTTTCCAAGGGTTTTTCCTGAGTTATTTGGGCTGCAAACATTACCTGGTCCATTCTTAATCAGCTTAATGCATATATTGCAACTGCCAACTAAATTCCTATTACCACAATATGTTTCTTGTTCTTCTTTGTTTTGTTCTACTACATCAATGTTTTTAAAGTGAATGAAATTTGCTCAGTCGTGTATGACTCTTTGCAACCCCATGGTCTATACGGTCCATGGAAATCTCCAGGCCAGAATACTGGAGTGGGTAGCCTTTCCCTTTTCCAGGGGATCTTCCCAACCCAGGGATTGAAACCAGGTCTCCTGCATTGCAGGTGGATTCTTTACCAGGTGAGCCACAAGGGAAGCCCTCAATGCTTTTAGGTAAAGATTAAATCTGTAAATGTTTTTTCAGTATTATTTATATATTTGAACACCAAAATGAAACAGATGGTTAAGTGTCGCTGGAGAGTTTGGCCTTTAGTGTGTATATCTAGACTTGGTTTAATATTTGATTTTATTGTTTAAACTCTATTTCCCTCTACTTACTCGGGTATATGAATCACAGCATATTTTCTTCTCTATTACAGTAAATAGAAAGGTTGTTTGTGATTTGAACTAGATACATCTCTACTATGCACTATTTCTAGATTTACCATATAATTATCAACCATTTCACTTTCTGTGTGTCCTCTGCGTAGTGTTAGCTGAGAATAGATGGCAGGCTTGCTTCTAGATCTATGCTCAGTAACCCACAGGTAAGTTCGTAGGTCATTTGTAGTGATTATCTCACTGGGGTTTGGGAAAGTCTTGGAGACACTAGATCTGTGATTGTTTTTTTCTTTGAGTTCAGTCTCTGACTTTGTCATCATTGGAATTACAGAGCTGATTCTGATTAGACAACTTTTGTTGTCCTTGCTTGGTTCTGGATGAACCACAATGAACATCTAGATGGCGTTTCACAAATACGTTTTTTCTTAATGTTTTATATTCTCTGCCTACTCCCTGTAAAAGGAAAACTAGGAGCTTCTGACAGTCACATTTTTTTTTTTTAATGGAGGGAATTAACCAATTGGTGATACGTCTTGATAAAAGGAAAGTATTTAGAATAATAGTGAGGTCAGAGTACCAGATGGGCACAGAGAATCTGCCAATTATAAAGGGGTCAGGATCAGCAAAGGGGAGAAATGACACTGAGCACGAAGCAATGGGAGCACCTACTGTGCAGTGAATTGAATCTTTCATTGAAGGATATGCATTATTTTAGACGTCAAACTGTGGTTGGCTGGGGTTGAGGGACACAACTGCTACAAGAGAAGAAGACAATAGTGGTTGTAGACCACCTGGAGTTATTGATCATTTGTCCATTGATTTTTGGTCATCAGTAAGCAAGTATGAGGTACACAAAAACCTACAAATACAGTAATATTGTGAGTACTCTGATTACTGTGTTTACGCAATGATGGCAGGAGGTATGTAGCAAGAAATGTTTATCCACCTGGAGAATGACATCAACAAGGACTTAATATTTGAATAGAGTCTCAAACAATGTCCAGGAGTTTGCCAAGTATACAACTTGAGTAATTGCAGTCTAGAGAGAAGGAACAATATGGGAAAAGGTTAAAAAATTACAATTATAAAAGGTACAGAATAGCCAGAGCCTTGGATGTGGGAGAGGGTTTCTGTTTAGGCTCTTGGACATACAGGTGCAGGCAGTGGAATTAATTATGGCTGTATTAAGTCTTTAAAACTACCAGGGGTTTGGGTCTCTGAATTTTCTATCCCCATGTATGCTGTCCATGGCTAAGAAAGGTGACAATAAACAGTTAAAGCGAAAAAGAAAACAAAATTATCTGAAATATTGAACCAAGGGTATAGGAACAACGTCTGTAGGAGAGCAATTTTTAAATTCCAGAGGGCAGATGACAACTGACTCGTGCAATTGCTGATCACTAATTAAGCATTTTCTTTTTTAATAGCCTCCTTCAGAGGCAAAACTCTATGGCTGCTGGATCTGAAGCCAGTCTACACCAATCAATATCAATCTGCTGCCAAATGTTATTAAATATCTCTTTGATACCTATTTACAACTCAGAAAATAATTTCACTGCCAAGGGATTGTAAATGTGTGAAAAGAGCCTCTGACAGCTTGCCTCACTCACTGTCTACAGCTCCGCGTCTGGGCGCTCAAGCCAGGAGACTAAGATGAAGGACATAATTAAGGAGACATATGAAGGCGAGCACTGGGCTGGAGATTAATTAGCTCTGCGTCAATAATCTCATCAATATCCGATTAACAAATGACACATTGCCCAATGAAACGTATTGATTCATGCACACTCCTCACTGTTAATAAATTGAAGCTGCTTTGCTAAATGAGAAAGCTGACAAAATAATAGGCTGCTAATACCGTGCTGCTATTGTGATAAAAAACATAAAATTAGCCTGAAGTATACAGTACTTAATTTAGGAGGACTGTCACTCCACTTATGAAGCTTGTTAATGAATGACAAGAAAAGCAAAAGGAATTTTATGGATAAGTTACTCAAAAGGGCTAGGAGAATTTCCTGAGGGCAGACATTTGAAAAGTGGAGTATGCATATAGATGGCCCTAAGCCTGAATATGTTTCTTAGTTGGTGTGTATGAAAGAAGTTTTGTTTACTTGTAAGGATGCATACCAATAACACGAGAAATGTCTTAAATTTTGGAAGTAATCCTTTAATATTTATACATATGAGATTATGTTGATCATATCAAGGCATGCTGTTGTTAATCTCTGTTTTAAGAAATGAAGAGCCAATGATTTTTTTTAAAATTAATTTTTGTACTGTTTTAGAGGTTACACTCCATTTACAGTTATGGCAAAAATTTTGGCTGTATTCCTCATGTTGCATAATACATCCTTGAGCCTGTCTTACACCCAATAGTTTTTATCTCTCCCTCCCTCACCATGGTGACCCTTTCCCCCAGTGGGTTCTCTATGTCTGTGAGTCTGTTTTCTTTTTGCTTTATTCATTCATTTGTTGCATTTTTTAGGTTCTCCATATAAGTGATATCATACGGTCTTTATCTTTCTCTGTCCAACATTGTTTTTCGCTCAGCATCTTGCCCTCCACGTCTGTCCACGAAGAGCAACTGGTGTTAAACAAACCTGATTCCGGAAAGCCTATATGAAGTAGAGTGTGTGTGTGTACTTCTCACCTAAACCATTAGCCGGTAATTGCTTTGTCCACCACGTGACAGCGTCGCAGGGGTCCCCATCTGTAACACACGCCAATGGCGTTCTCCATTCTTACCTGCGCATGCTTGCTCCTCACTGAGCCCATTTTCTGAGTTAAGCAGTTTCCAAACCAGGCCAGCCCGTCATGCTGTTGGGAGGGCGAGAGCAATTATAATTTATTTTTCTCTTTAGCTCATGACAGAGAGGTGGTAATAGGCTTGGACAGGAGGGGAACAAAGTGACGATGGTGAAGGTGAGAGCTCGATATCTATGGACGACCTACTGAGACTGTGGTCGGGAAAAATGAAGGGCCTGCATGTGGCTGAGAAGAGAAGGCTCTGCTAATGAGAGGCTGCTCCTATGTCCCCACGGCTACAGAGACCACAGCTTCTGACCCTGGGACACCACCCCCTGGAGCCCTGGAGTACGAGGATCCCTCTGAGGACAAAGCGGTTAAGATACGGAAACATCTGCTGGCAGAAAAGTTTTTCTCCAAACACATGGTCCCAAGAAAATGAGGCTTCCCCTGTGGCTCAGTGGTAAAGAAGCCACCTGCAATGCAGGAGATGCAGGTTCGATCCCTGCATCAGGAAGATCCCCTGGAGGGGAAGATGGCAACTCACTCTAGTATTCTTGCCAGAAAAATCCCATGGACGCAGGAGACTGGCAGGCTACTGTCCTTGGGCTTGCAAAGAGTTGGACATGACTGAAACAGCTGAGCACCAAGAAAATGCACCAAGGGAAGGAATTAGGAACGCATCAACTCCTATGAGTCATTAGTATGTTACCACTGAGGACCACTTGACTTAATGAGAAACTTACTACCCCAACTCTTCACGTCACTGGATCCCCCTTCCTCTTCTATAGTTTGCACTTTGAGGAGACAGAGATCAAGACGGTAAGTGGCTCTCAGAGACCTATTAGGACTTTAGTGTTAGGATGTAACCTGGGCATTTCAGACTGTTCAATCTCCTGCCAAGTCTGCCCTGCATTCCTAGATGCTCATAATTCAAATCCCTGATTGAGGACCAGAGACGTTTCAACATCAGCAATCTTTAAAGAAAAATCAAGGGACATCCCCGGTGGTCTGGTGGTTAAGACTCTGCACTTCCAGTGCAGGGGGCATGGGTTCGATCCGTGGTCGGGGAACTAAGATCCCACATGCCATATGACGTGGCCAATCCCCCCACTCCCCGCCCAAAACAAACAATAGCCAACCACCCCCCAAAAAACAAACAAACAATAAAACCTCATGTCATTTTAGGCACTAAGTCTGAAAAAAAAATCAAAACAAGAAAGCAATATAAGGAGCCTCAGGAAACTTGAGTTAAAACTATACCTTGCTATGAAGTGGCGGTGGGAGCTTGAACAGTTACTTAACTGTCCCGTGCCTCAGATTCTTTATCTACAAGTGACAGATTGGACTAGATGTTCTCAGATCTCCCTAAGAGCACTAAGATTTATGGAGCACCATCAAGATATACGTCCATATCTGTATGTTAAGCAGGTTGGAATGATTTTTCAATACAACCATTACTGAAAAAATAAAATAGGCTTTCCTGTATCTAAGAATACTCACCAGAATTCTCTGTTCCTAGTAATTCTGGTCTTCAGGGCATGAATATTCAGTATCTTACCAGGGTGTATGGATAAGCACCTGCAACTTCTTCAGTCCAGTTCAGTTGCTCTGTCGTGTCTGACTCTTTGTGACCCCATGGGCTGCAGCACGCCAGGCCTCCCTGTCCATCACCAACTCCCGGAGTTGACTCAAACTCATGCCCATTGTGTCGGTGATGCCATCCAACCATCTCATCCTCTGTCGTCCCCTTCTCCTCCTGCCCTCAATCTTTCCCAGCATCAGGATCTTTCCCAAAGAGTCAGTTCTTTGCATCAGGTGGCCAAAGTATTGAGAGTTTCAGCTTCAGCATCAGTCCTTCCAATGAATATTCAGGACTGATTTCCTTTAGGATGGACTGGTTGGATCTCCTTGCAGTCCAAGGGATTCTCAAGAGTCTTCTCCAACACCACAGTTCAAAAGCATCAATTCTTTGGTGCTCACTTTCTTTATAGTCCAATTCTCACATCCATACATGACTACTGGAAAAATCATAGCTTTGACTAGACGGACCTTTGTTGGCAAAGTAATGTCTCTGCTTTCTAATATGCTGTCTAGGTTGGTCATAACTTTTCTTCCAAGGAGCAAGTGTCTTTTAATTTCATGGCTGTAGTCACCATCTGAAACTTCTTAGGGCGTCCCTATCTCAATAAGTAGTTTGGAGAGGAGCTGGATCATTAAGTTGCATTAACTCTAATTAGTGATCAGAAGGGAATATGAATCAATAAATTTCATTAGACATCCTGAGAAATGCAGAAGCCCATCTTCTCCAAGTCCAAGCTTTTCCTCTTGAACAAGGTAGCATGTATGGGAATGAATTTTTTTTTTTTTTTACTTTCTCGAATGAAAATGCTCATTTTTTTTATCTGGGGTTTTCAGAAGAGAGATTTATATTATGTGAATAAGTTCTTAATAATGAAGTGTTTTCAAAACATAAAATACAGGAACTGCTAATTTTTCAAATTTATGTCAGCAGGGGAGATAGTTTTGCATGAGACCACTTGCTTTTGTCCCTCTGAATTTCTAAAACCAACCTTGACTTTGCAACAATTTTGATGAAAAAAAAATGCCATCTAGTATTAATATCTTACATTGGTGAGCTCTTTCCATATAGCAGGCAGTTTATATCCACTCTATTAATGAACTCACAACAATCCCATGTGTTAAAAATTATATGCAACCTCTGCTGATAAAACTGAAGCTTGGAGAGGTTAAGGAACTTGCTCAGCATCACCCAGAAATAATTGTGAGACTCGAGTCTAGACTGTCTGATTCCAAAGCCTGAAGTTTTAAGCACTATAGGATTCTGCCTTCAGTACAGAATGTTTACCTAGAGCCTGGCAGGAACCTGCCAGCAATAGACACTAACCACAGGTGGTTTAGTGAGATGCCAATCTTTACACTTTCTGAGGATCACACTCTCTCCCGACTAATCTCTTCACGAGGAGCGCGCTCTCTCATTGCTAACGGGATGAGTTAGTCTGTAAGAAGAATAACTCACCTTGCCAATATGATGTCACTAGAGCTACCGTCACGATAAAAATATCTGGGCTCTTGTTCTACTTCTGGCTTCTGAGAAGCTGCGGGGACAAATAAACTAGGGCAATTTGGTGCAGTGCGTGGTGAGAATCAGGGTGACTCGGATCCTTGTAGCATCTGCCAGGTTAACATGGGCCCCCAGTTTCGCCCCACATCAATTTCAGTCACTAGATGAGGGTTATTCATGGGGTTTCGCAGGCAGCTGCTCTGTTGGCCGGCTCCGATAGGACTTGGGCTGGTGAGGCAGATTTCATGCCCAATTAGGATGCAAGGGGAGAACTTCCCTTGTGTAAAGGACACAGCTGCTCTAGAGGAGCAGCTTCAAGATGCTCAGGAGGGGCTCCTGAGTCTGGCTTCCTCCTCCTCCTCTGCAGGCACAGAGGGACAGAAGTAAGGAAGTCTTTACCTCTCGCCTCGAGCTGATGCAATTTTTAATATGTATGGTTTATTTATTTATGTAACCTGATGTGGGTTTTATGCATTTGTATAATTTAATGTATAAAGTTTATATATACACACATATACACATATATTGTTGCTATTCAGCCACTAAGTCGTGTCCGACTTAGTGTGTATATGTATGTAGGGATCCATCTATCTATTAATAGTTGTTTGATTTTTTGCCATGTTCATGAAATTCATACATAGGTTATATATACACATATCACATCTGGAGAAGGCAATGGCACCCCACTCCAGTACTCTTGCCTGGAAAATCCCATGGACAGAGGAGCCTGGTAGGCTACAGTCCATGGGGTTGCTAAGAGTCGGACACGACTGAGCGATTTCACTTTCACTTTTCCCTTTCATGCACTGGAGAAGGAAATGGCAACCCACTCCAGTGTTCTTGCCTGGAGAATCCCGAGGACGGCGGAGCCTTGTGGGCTGCCGTCTATGGGGTCGCACAGAGTCGGACACGACTGAAGCGACTTAGCAGCACACATATCACATAAATATATATAGTCTGTATATATAGTCTCTATATAGGTGTATGTGTCTGTGTATATTTACGTGTTTTCGTGTAAATATGTATGTGTGTATTCTCACCATACTCATGGTGGTGGTGGTTTAGCCACTAAGTGGTATCTGACTCTTGAAACCTCATGGACTGTAGCCCGCCAGGCTCCTCTGTACATGGGATTTCCCAGGCAAGAATACTGGAGTGGGTTGCAATTTCCTTCTTCACGGGATTTTCCTGACCCAGGGATGGAACCTGAGTCTCCTGCATTGCAGGCAGATTCTTTGCCGCTGAGCCACCACCATACTCATGCAACTACATTAAACACCTTCCCCAAGGGGTATGTGAATGGAAGATTAAACTGAGGAGCATTGATCTTGCGAGCCATTCTTGAGATGTTTGACATTCATTTTTACTTTATCTCAAATCCAGAAGCCAAAATATGAAATTTTTCAGATAAAGTACTGCCCTAGCTCATTCTTTCATACTGAAGCTGTGGATAGAAAAGTGTGTTAGTGCCTCAAATTTCTGTGTTACTAATATTGATCAAATTTACTCAATTGCAACTTTACTTTCCATCTAATACAGCCTATGGAGACATGGTCATAATTTTGTTCAAGGTTTCAAGACACTTTTTTTTTCTTTTTTTTACAAAAGCAACATGATTTTTATTTTTTTTTCCTGTTTCTACCACAATACGTAGTTTAAAATTTCCTTCTGTTTCTATTCTTGCTTTTTTCCTATTCTCATTCACTAGTTATTTGAGTGACATTCCGTGATTTCATTTCCATCTTTCCATTGTTTCCACTACCCACATCCAACTGGTTATCAGGTCCTGTCTTTTAGTCCTGTCTGACATGTTTTGAACACTTTGGTTACATGTTTCGCTATCACCATTTCCCTAGTTTAATCACTCACCATCTCCTGCCTGAAGTATTACTATCTATTTCTAGAACACAGTTTCTATCTTCTTCCTCCTTTGAAACAGTCTCTGCACTTGTAGCCAGTTCACATATAAGTATCATTTGCTGAGAACCTACTAATTCAGATTATTTAATCCTCAAAGTCACTTCATGAAATTTAATTTCATGTATGGGGACACTGGCCTCAGGGGAAATGGGTCCCTCGATGCTAAAAGCAGTGTTTTTTCCGCTGTGCAACGTGTTTCTAAAACATGGATCTAGTCCACTTGCCCATGGGATAGACTCTAGCCTCCCTAGAATGGTTTGTGGGTCTCTTTACAATCTGCCCTTGTGGTTCCTTCGGGCCTCATCCTCACCATCACTCACTCTGTGGTCTGAGTGTACTTGTTCCTTGACATCACTTGATGGTACCAAAATGTTCATGTGCTTTTAAGTGTTGATACTTTTGTTCAAGCTATTTTCTTTGCATGCAATGCCCTTGTCTCTCTAGTCTATACATGAAGTCCTTGCCGCCTTTCAGAATCAGCTAACAGGACACCACCTCTTTAAAGCTGTCTTTTATTCTCGCAGATAGAACTATGTGCATCTTTGTCTAGGTTCATCTGATGCTTTGGTTATGTCACAACAATGATTCCATCACATTATTTTTCCATTGCATAATGGGAAAATGGCTAAGTAAACAATTGCGCATTCATTAAATGGTAGGGTGTGTATACATGATCGATCACCCTTGTCTACACAGTCCCTTTACCCTGTTAACTAACTCAACTTCATCTGCGAAGCTTTGCAATCAGACCCAGTGATCAACACTCCATCCCTGAAAGGTATTAACAGGAATTTCAGGGTCATGGACACACAACGTGAGGGCCAAGTATGACCCAGGGGTCATAAATTAAGCTTTCTCCATGCCTAACGATGGCTCCTTTATGTTGTGGAATAACATTGGGCACGTTGGTTATTTTTCCCTAGAGCTCTACAAGGGGAGAGGAAAAACACCCTTCCTTTTTTTTTTTTTTTTAATAAATTTATTTATTTTAGTTTGGGGCTAATTACTTTACAATATTGTAGTGGTTTTTGCCATACATTGACATGAATCAGCCATGGGTTTACATGTGTTCCCCATCCCGAACCCCCCTCCCACCTCCCTCCCCATCCCATCCCTCTGGGTCATCTCATTGCCCCAGCCCTGAGCATTTGTCTCATGCATCGAACCTGGAATGGTGTTCTCTTTCACATATGATAATATACATGTTTCAATGTTATTCCCTCAGAACATTCCACCCTCACCTTCTCCCTCAGAGTCCATAAGACTGTTCTGTGCATCTGTGTCTCTTATTCTGTCTCGCATATAGGGTTATTGTTACCGTCTTTCAAATTCTATATACATGCATTAGTATACTGTATTGGTGTTTTTCTTTCTGGCTTACTTCACTCTGTATAATGGGCTCCAGTTTCATCCATCTCGATAGAACTGATTCAAATGTATTCTTTTTAATGGCTGAGTAATATTCCATTGTGTATATGTACCACAGCTTCTTTATCCATTCGTCTGCTGATGGACATCTAGGTTGCTTCCATGTCCTGGCTATTGTAAACAGTGCTGCGTTGAACATTGGGGTACACGTGTCTCTTTCAATTCTGATTTCCTCGGTGTGTATGTCCAGCAGTGGGATTGCTGGGTCATATGGCAATTCTATTCCCAGTTTTTTAAGGAATCTCCACACTGTTCTCCATAGTAGCTGTACTAGTTTGCATTCCCACCAACAGTGTAAGAGGGTTCCCTTTTCTCCACACCCTCTCCAGCATTTATCGCTTGTAGACTTTTGGATAGCAGCCATTCTGACTGGTGTGAAATGGTACCTCGTTGTGGTTTTGATTTGCATTTCTCTAATAATGAGCGATGGTGAGTATCTTTGCATGTGTTTGTTAGCCATCTGTATGTCTTCTTTGGAGAAATGTCTGTTTAGTTCTTTGGCCCATTTTTTGATTGGGTCGTTTATTTTTCTGGAATTCAGCTGCAGGAGTTGCTTGTATATTTTTGAGATTAATTGTTTGTTTGTTGCTTCGTTTGCTATTATTTTCTCCCATTCTGAAGGCTGTCTTTTCACCTTGCTTATAGTTTCCTTTGTTTTGCAAGACCTTTTAATTTTAATTAGGTCCCATTTGTTTATTTTTGCTTTTATTTCCAATATTCTGGGAGGTGGGTCATGGAGGATCCTGCTGTGATTTATGTTGGAGAGGAAAAACACCCTTCCATTTTCTCTTCCCTTCTCTTTTCTCTCATCCTGTATAAAATGCTTCTCCTTTCTGAGGCTTAGGACAATGCAGGACTTCCCTACTTCTTTGGCATCTTTCTCCAAGAAAGGGAGAGCTTTATCAACGTTTTCACCCAGGTGGACCAGTTTCCTAGGTTGCAGTTTCCTTACACCCCTCCCCCCATCTTTTCTAGTGGCTACGGTTTATTTAAAAATGTTGAATGCTGGGCCAGTTACTCTATTGTGTGAGTGTATGTGTACACATGTGCTCTGTTGTGTCCGACTCTTTGCGATCCCGTGGACCGTAGCCCACCAGGCCCCTCTGTCCATGTGATTCTCCAGGCAAGAATACTGGAATGGGTTGCCATTTCCTTCTCCAGGGGGTCTTCCCAACCCAGGGATCAAGGGCAGGTCTCTTGCATTGCAGGTGGTTTCCTTACTGTCTGAGCCATATTACATTCCCAGTTACTCTGCTAAGCACTTACAAATATTAGTTCATTTAGCTGAGTTCACACAATCCTTCCAACATCCCTATGGGGTAAATAGTATTACTCTTCCTCTACAGAAAAGGACACCAGCACAGAAAGTCAAGTAATGTTCCCAAAGCCGCACATTGGCTCCGTGACAGAGCCGGGACTCAGTCCTCCACGGGCCTGGGGTCCAGGTTTCTTGTCATCACGCCTCACTGACCCTCAAACAAAATAATGGCAGATGTGACCGTGCAGAGAGGAACTGGATTACTGATAAGGAAACAGAAACTTGGAATGACGTCAAAAATATCATATCCATGACATGTTCGTAAGTTTGAATTAGGCTCACTTAGAAAAATAGGTCTGAAAGGAAAAGAAATTACTCAAAGAACTCTTTAGTTAAATAAATATTTTGACTGCCAACAGTCTCTCTAGACTTCAGTTGAAAGAGAAGTGATCTCTATACGTTTATGCTTGAATTACATTATTGTAATGTGCAGGCTTGCTAGTAGCTGTAGTGAAATAATTTTGGTTTTGTATTTTTTTTTTTTGGTAGGGATGTTGGGTAGAAAGTTTGGCTATATATATATATATATATTTTTTTTTTTTATGAAGGTATATAGGATATATTTGTGTGTGGTATTTATCCAATCCATTCCTCCTCAGAAAGACTTGAGTTGAGCATAAAGCCAGACTTCTTTTTTTTTAAATTAATTAAATTTTAAATTAAATTAACTTCTTATTGGTGTGTAGTTGATTTACAATGTTGTGTTAGTTTTTGCTGTACAGCAAAGTGAGTCAGTTACACATGCACATATATCTACTCTTAGTTGGCATATACACATTACTATATATAGCATAGATAACTAAGAAGGAACTGCTGAATAGCACAGGGAACTCAATTCAATCCTCTGTAACGACCTATATGAGTGTATGCCCAGTCATTCAGCCATGTCCAACTGTTCCCAACCCCATGGACTGTGACCCTCCAGGCTCTGTGACCCTCTGTCCATGGGACTTTCTAGGCAAGAATACTGGAGCAGATTGCCATTTTCTTCTCCAGGGTATCTTCCCGACCCAGGGATTGAACCCTCATCTCTTGGACCTCTTGCATTGGCAGGTAGATTCTTTACCACCAGCACCACCAGGGAAGCCCCTTCTAAAATTAGCTGAGATTAAATACAGTGTTTCAGCAAATCCATGTTGATGGTTGATTCCCTTTATACAGTTTGCTTACAAGTTATTTTTCACTATTGATGGCTCACTGTCAGAGTATTTTAGATTTTCAGATATTGTAAGTATATCAAACATGGGTTTATTTCAGTTGTGAAGCTGTGCCTTTGATCTCCCAGAGTTTACATATCTAGTAAAATTTTAATTAAAAACTAGGTCATCAGGATGGTTTCTCATATACTTAGAGAGGAATTTCTTTTACACTTTATTCAGATCTACTAATGGGACTCCAATCACTCCTGAGTACTCAACAGTAGATAATGCAATGCTGTTATAGTTCCTTTGACCTGAGGCATTACTCAAATCTTCATTTTCAGGGCAAACAAGAAGGTGCTCTCATTTTAAAAATGTGTACTCATTATTAATAATGTAAAAGTTTAAAAATCTACATTTATTCCTAATTAAAACATTGCTACCTTACTAGTAATTCTATTACATCACTAAGAGAATAATTTGTTAAATTTGGTTTCCAAATGTACTGTAATCAGTACTGAGAAAACTAACTTCAGCGATTTTCCAGGTAACAATAATATAATCTTTGTTGAAGGTTTATAGCTAGCACTATCATAAGTCCATTGTTATATCTGACTCTGTGCGACCCCCTGGACTGCAGAACACCAGGCTTCTCTGTCTTTCAATATCTACCAGAGTCCATTATATATATTAAATTAATGCATTTAATTTTCCCTACAATGCCATGAAGTAAGTACGTACTATTCTCATTTCACTCCTTTTCTCAAAATCTTTTTTTTTCACTTTTTGGCGACACTCCGCAGCATGTGGGATGTTACTTTCCTGACCAGGAATTAAACCTGAACACCCTGCATTGAGAGCGTGGAGTCTTAACCACTGGACCACCAGGAAAGTCCCCTCACTTTACTCCTGACAAAACCGAGGTACATGGGCTTACGCCAAGGTCACAGAGCCAGAGTCTGAACTCAGGGATTCTGGAACCTTGAAATAATATTTATTTTTAAAACTACAGAATATGGACTCTTCTGTGTTTTCATTAATTTCTTCTTTTTTTGGAGAAGATTATATTGAATCAATATATCTTTTGAATTTCAAGAAGACTCAATTCAGTTTAGTTCAGTCACTCAGTCGTGTCCGACTCTTTGCGACCCCACGGACTGCAGCACGCCAGGCCTTCTGTCCATCACCAGCTCCCAGACTTTACTCAAACTCATGTCCGTCGGTCGGTGATGCCATCCAACCATCTCATCCTCTGTCGTCCCCTTCTCCTTCTGCCCTCAATCTTTCCCAGCATCAGGGTCTTTTCCAATGAGTCAGTTTTTCAAGTCAGGTGGCCAAAGTACTGCAGTTTCAGCTTCAGCATCAGTCCTTCCAATGAACATTCAGGGCTGATTTCCTTTAGGATAAACTGGTTGGATCTCCTTGCAGTCCAAGGGACTCTCAAGAGTCTTCTCCAACACCACAGTTCAAAAGCATCAATTCTTCAGCGCTCAGCTTTCTTTATAGTCCAACTTTCACATCCATACATGACTACTGGAAAAACCACAGCTTTGACTAAATGAACCTTTGTTGATAAAGTAATGTATCTGCTTTTTAAAATGCTGTCTAGGTTGGTCATAGCTTTTCTTCCAAGGAGAAAGCATCTTTTAATTTCATTCACCGCATCACCATCTGCAGTGATTTTGGAGCCCAAGAAAGTAAAGTCTCTTCCTGTTTCCATTGTTCCCCCATTTACTTGCCTTGAAGTGATGGGACCGGATGCCATGATCTTAGTTTTCTGAATGTTGAGTTTTAAGCCAGCTTTTTCACTCTCCTCTTTCACTTTCATCAAGAGGCTCTTTAGTTCTTTTTCACTTTCTGCCATAAGGGTGGTGTCATCTGCGTATCTGAGATTATTGATATTTCTCCCAGCAATCTTAATTCCAGCTTGTGCTTCATCCAGTCCAGCATTTCTCATGATGTACTCTGCATATAAGTTAAATAAGCAGGGAGACAACATACAGCCTTGATGTACTCCTTTCCCGACTTGGAACCAGTCTGTTGTTCCATGTCCAGTTCTAACTGTTGCTTCTTGACTTGCATACAGGTTTCTCAGAAGGCAGGTCAGGTGGTCTGGTATTCCCATCTCTTTAAGGATTTTCCACAATTTGTTGTGATCCACACAGTCAAAGGCTTTGGCATAGTCAACAAGGCAAAAGTAGATGTTTCTCTGGAAGTCTCTTGCTTTTTCCGTGATCCAGAGGATGTTGGCAATTTGACCTCTGGTTCCTCTACCTTTTCTAAATCCAGCTTGAACATCTGGAATTTCATGGTTCACGTACTGTTGAAACCTGGCTTTGAAAATTTTGAGCATTACTTTGCTAGCATGTGACACTGAAAGATGAGCTCCCCAGGTCAGTAGGTGCCCAATATTCTACTAGAGAAGAGTGGAGAAATAACTCCAGAAAGAATGAAGAGACAGAGCCAAAGCAAAAACAACACCCAGTTGTGGATGTGACAGGTGATAGAAGTAAAGTCTCATGCTGTAAAGAGCAATATTGCATAGGAACCTGGAATGTTAGGTCCATGAATCAAAGTAAATTGGAAGTGGTCAAACAGGAGATAGCAAGAATGAACATCAACATTTTAGGAATCAGTGAACTAAAATGGACTGGAATAGGTGAATTTAACTCAGATGACCATTATACTTACTACAGTGGGCAAGAATCCCTTAGAAGAAATGGAGTAGCCATCACAGTCAACAAAAGAATCTGACATGCAGTTCTTGGGTGCCATCTCAAAAACGACAGAATGATCTCTCTTCGTTTCCAAGGCAAACCATTCAATATCACAGTAATCCAAGTCTATGCCCTGACCAGTAATGCTGAAGAACCTGAAGCTGAATGGTTCTATAAAAACCTACAAGACCTTCTAGAACTAACACCCCAAAAAGATGTCCTTTTCATTTTAGGGGACTGGAATGCAAAAGTAGGAAGTCAAGAGATACCTGGAGTAACAGGCAAATTTGGCCTTGGAGTACAGAATGAAGCAGATCATAGCCTAACAGTTTTGTCAAGATAACACACTGTGATAGCAAACACCCTACACCCTCTTCCAACAACACATAAGAAGACTTTACACATGGACATCACCAGATGGTCAATACTGAAATCAGATTAGTTACATTCTTTGCAGCCAAAGATGGAGAAGCTCTATACAGTCAGCAAAAACAAGACTGGGAGCTGACTGTGGCTCAGATCGTGAACACCTTATTGCCAGATTCAGACTTAAATTGAAGAAAGTAGGGAAAACCACTAGACCATTCAGGTATGACCTAAATCAAATCCCTTACGACTACACAGTGGAAGTGAGAAATAGATTCAAGGGATTAGATCTGATAGAGTGCCTGAAGAAATATGGATGGAAGTTCATGACATTGTACAGGAGGCAGTGATCAAGACCATCCCCAAGAAAAAGAAATGCAAAAAGGCAAAATGGTTGTCTGAGGAGGCCTTACAAATAAATATCTGTGAAAAGAAGAGAAGTGAAAGGCAAAGGAAAAAAGGAAAGGTATACCCATTTGAATGTGGAGTTCCAAAGAATAGCAAGGAGAGATAAGAAAGCCTTCCTCAACGATCAATGCAAAGAAATAGAGGAAAACAACAGAATGGGAAAGACTAGAGATCTCTTCAAGAAAATTATAGATACTAAGGGAATATTTCTTGCAAAGATGAGCACAATAAAGGACAGAAATGGTATGGACCTAACAGAAGCAGAAGATATTAAGAAGAGGTAGCAAGAATACACAGAAGAACTAAACAAAAAAGATCTTCATGACCCAGATAACCATGATGGTGTGATCACTCACCTAGAGCCAGACATCCTGGAATGCGAAGTCAAGTGGGCCTTAGGAAGCATCATTACGAACAAAGCTAGTGGAAGTGATGGAATTCCAGTTGAGCTATTTCAAATCCTAAAAGATGATGCTGTGAAAGTGCTACACTCAATATGCCAGCAAATCTGGAAAACTCAGCAGTGGCCACAGGACTGGAAAAGGTTTTGTTTCAAGAAGGCTCTGAGACCTCTACAAATGGTTTGAGTGGTTTTTGTTCTGTTGGATTAAGTTAGAGGCTATTGATAATCTTCCCTGGTGGCTCAGATGGTAAAGAACCTGCCTACCAACACAGGAGACACAAGAGAGAGATGCAGGTTTGATCCCTGGGTAGGGAAAATACCCTGGAGCAAGAAATGGCAACCTACTCCAGTGTTCTCGCCTGGAGAATACCGTGGACAGAAAAGCCTGATGGACTACAGTTCAAGGGGTCACATACAGTCAGACACAACTGAACAACTCACACACACACACACACACACACACACACACACACACACACACACACATTGATAGTCTTCCCTGGTGGTTCAGCTGTTAAAGAATCTGCCTGCAATGCAGGAGACCAGGGTTCGATCCCTTGATCGGGAAGATCCCCTGGAGCAGGAAATGGAAAACCATTCCAGTATTCTTGCCTGGAGAATCCAATGGACAGAGGAGCCCGGTGGGCTACAGTCCATGGGGTTGCAAAGAGTTGGACATGACTGAGCGACTAACACACACAAACACATGCACATTGATAATCTTCAGTGTTTACAATAAACACTCATCCAAGGGGAAACTGTTAGGCCATCTTATTATTTCCTCAGCACACGTGTTATGCCAGCCACTCGGCTGCACCAGTTTTATACTTTATCTCCCCTCACCTTCACTGTGTGTTAAGTCGCTTCAGTTGTGGCTGATTTTTTGCGACCCATGTGGACTGTAGTCCTCAGGGCTCCTCTGTCCATGAGATTCCATCTTTCAAAATAGGTGTTATTATCATTTATAATGTGCCAACAGGCTCCAAATGGCTAACTAGCCTAGAGATAAGAAATGGTCATAGTGTGCTCTTAACTGGGTTTGCCACACTCTTAAACGTTAAGCCAGTGTTCGCAAATCTGTGGTCAGATGTCCAACCGGATGTTAATTTTCTCATAAGTCATCTGTGTGTGGAAATTAATTTAATCTTTTCTATTTTTTCAGCTACAATATCCTGACTTGTGCTTCTTTTAACTGACATGTTATACCCTTAAGAATTATACCCTTTTTCTTTTTCTGAGTGCTAAGATTCTATAAGTAATAGTTGTCACTGATTCACTCAGTTTAAAAAGTAAGGGAAGGAATTGTTGAGGCTGCTGATCATTTAGGAAACTGAGAGATGGCAATTTTCAAATTGAAAGGAGCATAATCCAAAATCACATGCATCTTCTGGCTGTTACTCCAGCCCCCATGGATACCCCCTCCCCATCAAGGGATGATTGCCTGAGCATAAAGCCAGGTACAGTAAAATGCTTCGACTGGGGTATGTAGCAATTATTCTGTGAGTTGCTGAAGTCCTGCCTCACCAGAGAAAGCCAGCTGATGCAATTCTGCCTGAAGGGCTTTTCAGCAGAGCATCTGTTTTTTTGATACACTTTGCCTATTAATTTTTATCTCCAATGTGTTGGAAGTGAGGGAAAAAAAAAAACCCTCCCCTCCCCGATGTCTGTCTCTGCCTACTTCTCATGCAGGTATCACTGACGTTTTAGAAGCACATATTCCCAGGAAGCAGGAAATGATCTTTTTTTTTTCCGACATAGTCTCTTTGCTGAACTGTGTATTTATTAATAGCAGATTAAATAATTTAGAAGATAGCTTCCAACCTTTTGTTTCTCAAATTCTATCATATATATACTATGGGAGACATAAAAAAGATTGCTTAGGTTAAAATAATTTTCATAATATCCTTGCATTCTTTTGCCTTGTTAATTTCATCTTACATTATCTGTATGTGGAATTTACAGATTTTTTTCTCTTTTCTTGCCAGGGAGGGGTTTATTCCTCCAAGAGAAGCATATAAACTTGTATTCAAACACATCCATTGTAAACATTTTTTTTCTAATTTGCTATAATCTATTGCAAATATTTTTTTTCTTCTAATTGCTATAATTGTACTCATTTTCAAAAAGATAAAAAGGAATACTCTTTTCAGAGAGAATCCATCTCTTTAACATCACAGGACTCTGTCGGCCCAAAGAGCCTTGGCACAGTGAAACCACTTCCGGTTCTATTGAATATACCAAGGATCTTCCCACCATGAAACTCAGACACAATTGTCACTATAGAAACCCCAGCAGAGCCAGAGATACAGTTTCAAATGGAAAACGCTTGCCTGGAACTGAAAGACAGGTAGGATTTTCTAAAACTCTTCAGTCACAATTAAACTCTGGTGATAGTGAGGAATTTTTAAGAATAGTTTTGAACCTGCCTAGGGGTAGAAGAAATAAAACTTTGACACTTTCCTGAATTACTTATGTTACATAATTCCCCCAGGGTTTTCAGAAGGGATTATGCTATGTTAGATCTTGTTGAAGATGACATTTTACAAGCCACCAAGATGAGAAAGCAACACAGTGTGTCAAAGTTGAGCATCATTTTTGCATTTTGTATACACGAAATCAGTAACTTAATCATTGGATGTGTATGTTTGAAGGGACTAGTGGTTGTACTTTAAAAATATTTCATACTGGATTGTGTCATAGCTGTCTAATTGTCTTTTTAGTTGTATTTTGACTTTTTTCAGTAATATTTTATTTTGACAAAGCAATGGCAATAATAAGACTTTGAACCTTGAGTAATCTGTTGTATTGTTTATCTATTGTCATGCTTTTAGGTTGGTTCAATATAGTACTGAGGACAGTAAAATAACATCTAGTGTCTTTCTCAAATTAAATGAAATATTGAACTATGAACAGCCTAAGTAAAAGAAAAAATAAAATGATAAAATGCAAGCACCCTCATACTATGCTGCATCATAACCTCATCAAAAATCAGTAGGTATCATTTTTTCTTGTTTTATCAATTTTCTTTTGTTTTATCAACATGGTATTATTGAGCCATCCTAAAAGGGCAGCATTAGATAAACAAAGGCACAGAACAAATTACCTATCATTTGGAGTCTTGTTATTCTCCTTTCTTCCCTCTTTGACTTTATGTATTCAGAATTCAAACAGAAGAGGATGTAATTTACATACTGTTGATACGCAAAAGAATTTTGGCTTCAAACAATTTCCCACATCTCATCCTAGAGTAAATAGTTGATTTATGTATTCATTGAAACTAAATGGACAAAGAAATTATTAATGATTAGTGAGTTATTGTGGAGTATTGCCCAAGGGAAGAGAGAACAGGATCAGAGAACTCTGGTCCCTCCGTTCTACAAGAGCTTCTGAGAGAAAGCTCTTGGCATTGTTGACTATTTATAGCCTTTTTGGGGCTATTCATGCATTTTATTACTAAAAGAAATTGGAAATAGCACAATTTGCAATAAATGGAATTTCAGCATAGCAAAGCCTTGAGCACTGAATTCTGGAGTTAATTTTATTGGTATGAGTCACATTTCTCACTAGGACCCACTTCTAAGAAGCACCACTCCTACAGATCAAATCTTACCTTGGGCTCACTTGACTTTCTGCCATTTCATTGCTCATTACAAACTCTCAATTACAAACACCACAACAGTAAAATCTGGCTTCCATAATGTCTACTAGAGGAATGAAACTGGAATAGTGTTTCTAATTTGGGGTACACGCTTCTTTGAACATTTATGGAATTTTAAATGGTTTGGCGGATATTGGAATAAGGATTGGTCAGAACTGTAAGGAAATATGGAAGAAACTTTTTTGTTCGAGTTCGCTAGGCTGAGCTATCTGATGAATAGGAATAGACTGGCTGGCTTGTTTGGGTCAGATGTGTTCCTGACTGAAAACTGAGGAATTTCAAATAGGCACACATCATCTAGCCCTCATATGTTCCCATGAATGTATGATGTTAAAAACAGCCAAATTCATGAATTGATCTAATCCTTCAATTTCAGCTAGACACAACTCATCAAGTTCTCATATTTTTTCATAATGTATGATGTTTAAAAAATCAAATTTATGAATTAATGCAATTCATTCAATTGACATAATAAAAATAAGAAGCAGTTCTTATTAATTCCTGCAGATCTTCTTATACCAATGAATCTTCTATCAAAACCAATGAGGAAGACACATTGACCGATTTAACTATCTTCAGGAAAACAAACGAAATTAAATAGTTATTGAATGACTAAGCGAATGGTGAAAGGATTAGACCCTTAGTACTTGTAACACAAGGAGCATAAGGAAGATTTGGAAACACACTATACTGCTCTGATAGTTCAGCACTCTCATCTGTAGGTATTCAAATTCAAGTTGCAAACATTTTTTAATATAGTGAGTTGTCGGGTATTGATAATTGCCTATGGCTACCTACTTGTCTCTTCCTTTCACTTGGAAGCCCAGGGCATTTAACACAGTGCCTCAGACAAGTTTTTGGAAAAAACGAGGGAACAAATGAGTAAATAAATGAATATAAATAGGGAAATAAATACCCACGCTGATATTCTTGCTTTCTTCTCAAATCATATCGTCTGGTGAATGTACAGTACCTCTTTCGGAGACGCCACACTCAAATGCACTAGGCAGCTTCTTGAATTCCTTACTTCCTGTGAAATGAGCCTTCCCTTTCAGTCTTGCTTTCTACTGATCTCAGCTGAGCATTTCTTGGCTCATGGTGTCTTCGCTTTTTCAAAGGCAGGCGACATTTCTCAGATACCCTGCGGGCGGGCGCGCTCTGTTACGTCAGTCATATCTGACTCTCAGTGGACGGTAGACCGCCAGGCTCCCCCGTCCCTGGGATTCTCCAGGCAAGAACGTGGAGTGGGTTGCCATTTCCTCCTCCAGGTCACATCCTCTAGGTACTGTGAAAAGATTTAACAGCGGACTCTTAGAAAGAATAAAAGTCTTGGCAGATTATACTCTCTTGGCTAGGAAAAATGTTGGACCAAGTTACTCCAACATAACTTACTAGTTTGAGGAATAGTGGTCACCTGTTGTTCTTGTTCACAGGCAACACGCTTGTGGCATTTTCCTGTCTTGTATCGTTGGCTCTTTCAACTGGGGAAGAATAGACATAGAT
Source organism: Giraffa tippelskirchi (assembly GCF_054371585.1). Lineage (NCBI taxonomy): Eukaryota > Metazoa > Chordata > Mammalia > Artiodactyla > Giraffidae > Giraffa > Giraffa tippelskirchi. Next base: position 158,600,343 of record NC_137282.1, read on the forward strand.
TTTGGACCTCTGCTTAGTCAAAGGACCATGATTACATTTACGCTTAAAACAAGATGGAGCAACCATCATTCTAATTTTCTGAGCTAAGCTAGCAAATTAACTCAGTTGATCTTAAGTTTAGTGCCCATGAAACGCTTAAACCTGAGTTAAGAAAGCGAATTAACTCGGTTGATCTTAAGTGAGTGCCCATGAGGCATTATAGCACATTATGCAAATCCAGCATGCACTGAAAAAAAGCAAGAGACCTGCACAGCCACAACAGACTGTAGAAGTCTCCACGAAAGGAAGTGAAAAGTGATGGAAAATGTTTTTCTTTTCTCAACATGCTATTAATTAAATTATTATACAAAGCGATGCCTTTTGAGTCTCCCATCTTGTTTTTGTTTTCTCTTCAAACAAATGCTGACTTTATTGTCTTAAGGTGTCTGGAAATTGTTTTCTTTGGAATTTGATTTTTATCTCTATAATAATTATAGAAGAAGGAAAATACTGTTTTCTTAGGGACAAAGATATTTGGTGACTAAAAACTGGGAATGGGAAACAGTAGGATGTATTTAATTAATTCTGGCATTACAATTGAGAGAATGATTTTAGATTATTTTTTCTTTTAGCTCCTATTTCTCTATCTGCAAAGTGAAATGACAGATCTTGACATCAAGGAACTTACCTTAGATAGATGTAGCCAAAAGCAGCTAATGCAACCTTAGGTGCATACCACAGACATTCTTTAAATACTGTTGGCTTAATGAAAAACAAAAGTCTTTGACATGCAAAGTGCTTTGGCTTCCTAGAACAGCACAAGCCCAATAGAAATACAATGCAAGCCACATTTGCAATTTCAAATTCTCTAGTAGCCGCATTAAAAAGTAGAAAGTTGAAACTGATTTTAATAATATATTTTACTTAACCTAATACACTCAAAATATTTTCATTTCAGCATGTAGTCAGTGTAAAATTTTTAATGAGATGTTTTATTGTTTTTATGTCCAAGTCTTTCAAATTTGGTATTTGTTTTATGCTCCCAGCACAACTCAATTCTGACTAGTCGCATTTCAAGTGCTCCATGATTACATGTGTCTAGTGGCTGCTGTGTTGAGAAGCATAATGCTAGAAAGTAGATGTGTCCTTCAGATGTAGAGAATAAACCTATGTATGGATACCAAGGGGGATATGGGGGATGGTGGGATGAACTAGGAGACTGTGATTGATGTATATACACTATGGATCCTATGTATAAAATGGATGACTAATGAGAACCTACTGTAGAGCCCAGGGAATTCTACTCAATGCTCTGTGGTGATCTAAATGGGAAGGAAATCTCAGAAAGAGGGGTGTAAATATACACATATAGCTGATTCGCTTTGCTGTACAGTAGAAACTAATACAACATTGTAAAGCAACTATACTCCAATAAAAATTAAAAAAAAAAAGTAGGGGTGTGCTTGCCGTAAATACAGAAATGGCCACTACCTCAGTCTTCCCAAAGACTCTTCAAGGTCACCAAATCTAAGGGTTTATAGCAGAGGTTCTCAGCTGGGGCTATTTGCCTCCCAGGGGACATTTGGAGCTATCTGGGATAATTTTGGTTGCCAAAACTTGGGCGCAGTGGGTACTTCTGTCATCCAGAGGTCAAGAATGTGCTAAACATCCTACAATGCACGGGCTAGTCCCCCCAGAATGAAAAATCATTCAGCCCCAAATATCAGTAGTGTAAACTTGGAGAAACTTTATACAAAACTGACTGTTGGAGAGTAAATTCTGTGACATGAGATTTCTATGGAACTGGATTTATCTTTATTGGAAATCTCTGAAAATATGATGGGTATATACATTCTGTGTTGGTTTATCTGCAGCCTTCTGAAGACCAGAAATATTTGAGATGTTTGATAAATATTATACCTATTTTAAAAAAAGAGAAAAATATTATCCAAGATTGTCCTGCATGGAATCACCAGGTTCAACGCTCTGAGTGGGGAGGGAGCTTGAAAAGAAGGAAGGGTCAAGAAAAGAAGGCTAGGGTGGAAGGAAAGGTGAAGAAAGAGTCATGGGAGGGAGTCAAAACCAGTTAGAGCAAAAGACATGCTCTGGGAGGCGATTCATGGGATGCTCTAGTTCTCTGCATCTTGAGCAATTTAGTCTGATCTACTACTTAAGCTTTTAAAGTTCTATCATTGCTTTTATGCAGGTTCTAAAAATCTCTTGTTTGTTTTAAAGCCCTCTTTTTCGTTTCTTCTCAGATACCCATTACTTCCTGACCTAACCTTTGCTGCTGCTGGTCTGTCATTGTTCTTTGCCATCGTCTCAAGTTGAATTCAGAGCTTCCCCGGCTTTCATGGAGATGCCCTTCCTCAGTTACTGTATCTGTGGTCACAGCTCCGATTCTCTCGCCTTTCTTCTCACAAATTTCAGAGAATGAACTTCATGTCACTTTTTTTTTTTTGAATTCTTAAGCCTTTCTCCTTCATTTGCAGCTGGTAAAATATGATTTTTATCTTTAAGGTTTAAATGTTTGGCAACTAGATGATTTCTTTCTTTTGGAATTATTCTTGGATGGTTTTCTGGGTCCTCTCTGAATCCGTATTTAACTGGCTTTTTGATTTGGGGAAATAGGCTTTAATTTCATTTCAGGTCTGTTCTGCTTCATCTAATATCTCTACTGTTAATCATTTGAATCAAGTGTATTATTGCAGATAATTTAGAATGATTTTCTCAGTTTCCCTCACATGATTACTACCACTATTTGTAAATACCTGTGAAGTAGGCAGGTAGCACTACAACTTCTTCTGCATAACTGATATGTTGCTCCATGCCATTAGTTTTTTTTTCCCATTATAACGCCTAATAAATTCTATAACACTATCTGAAATTTGTTGTATTTACAAATTTTCCTCACTTGGTGCTCAGGGTTCAATCACCATTATCTCATTTAATTCATAGAGTAACAGTCCTTTGGTTTTCTTGTATTATTCTCACTTAACATGGGAAAGTGAAGCGGAGTAGAATTAAATGGCTTGACCAAGATCACAGCTAGAAAATCATAAAGCCAGCTTCCTCCCTTGTCTCATGATGCGTATGTGTGTGACCGTCTGTCCATGGATATGTGTGTGTGTGTTTAAAACGCAGTATGTTCTTTACTGTGGCTCTCATTATCTCTGTTAAAATAAAATTAGGATAAGTTTACATATATCTATTTGAGACCCTTCTCTTGATACTTGTGCCCCTGGCTTTATTTCATGTACTTTCACCTGGAAAACTTGCTTTTTTAAATTTAGATTTTTGTGAAGTTTCATCCTGTTTCTTGTTTGTTTGTATATTATGCTCCTTTTTTCTTTTCTTCTGTTTTGCTTCTCTTGACTCATTTTACTTCCTAAGTGCTAAGCCTCATTCTGGATTACAACATTGTTTGCATCAAGATATTATAATAACTGATCTTGGAGTGAAAAATAAAGTGGGCGCAATGTCTTTAAATATATTTTTTTCATTTTCTTCTGCATTGGCCAGATGGAGCAATGTTCCGTACCTGCAGAAAGAGTTTGCTATTGCATCAGCATCCGTCAGTTCACCCTAAATCCATGTGCTGTCTAACTTGTAACATAATAATATATAATTTACCATTGTCAGAGAGAAACAAAGGAAGGCCAAAATGTTATTGTGAGCCACAGAATTGTAGTTACTTATTTTCTGAGTTCAAAGTTACAGTTCACCTCACTTGGTATTCAAGTCCTATAGATTTCTTTTTTTCTTCAGGAAAAGATGTCCAAAGTGGCCAAATATGGGAAAGGAAATAAATATACTTCTTTGATTGTTAACATAGTCTCTTTGCTGTGACTCAAATAATATGATATGCATTTATTCTTTGACGTAGCTGAGACTTCATCTAAGAGTATACCTGTTTTAGGCCTGGCACATTTACAATGCCAACTTAATAACACTTTGCATCAGTTTGGAGTTTCTGTTCATAAAACATAAAGAACACAGAATTTACCTCATTTGTGCATTTCCAAGATTTAAAAAAATATTTTATTATTATTTTTTAATATTTTTATATTTTGACTGTGCTACGCAGCATGTGGGATCTTAGTTCTATGATCAGGGATCAAACTCATGGTCTCTGCATTGGAAGCGTAGAATCTTAACCACTGGACCACCAAGGAAGTCCCCATTTCCAAGATTTTTAAACTTTTGCTGCGTTTGGTATTTGCTGAAGCATTAATATAATCACCAACTTGAATTGTTCATAAGGTGGAGGTTATACCATTTTGTTTAAATGAGATTAGCTATTTCTTAAATCAAAGGATGACACAAAGATGACAGCTTCAAATAAGGAAAGAATGCACAGGATGGCAGAATGAAACAATTGTGAAACAGCTGGTTCTGCTTCCTAATGGGATTGTGAGGCGAGTGTGTGTGCCTGTGTACATGTGTGCAGGTTTGTGTTATTATATATTCTGGCCTGAAAGGCAAGATGTACTGGTTAGACTGGTTCCAATACACAACTATGTCATGGATTTGGTGTTTATGCAACATACACATTTACCAAAATTGTCTTTAGCAGTTACTTTGGAATAATAGGATTGGAGTTTGAATTTTGTCTTCTATCACCATTTCTACTGGGTAGGTAAAACTTGCATTTTCTTATAACTTGTTCCTTTTTATTCTATTGAGTTATAATTGAATTACAATAAATTACACATATTTAAATTTACAGTCTCAGCAGGTTTGACATATGCATCGAACAATTAAAGTCATAACAATCACAATAGCAAATTTTTCCATCACTGAACAAATTTCCTCTCCATTTCTCCTTCCCCAGGAGTCACCAATTACAGGAAATGCTGACCTGCTTCCCATGACCAGAAATCAGTTTGCGTGTTCTAGAATTTTACATATGCATACACTATGTATAATTTTTTTGGCTGTCCTCTCACTTAAATAATGATTTTGAGATTCACCCATGTAACTGAGTATAGTTCCTTCTTTTTTATTGCCAAGTAGTATTCCACTCTATTTTTGCCTTTTCATACTGCTACAGTCCATGGGGGCGCAAAGAGTCAGACACAACTTAATGAGTGAACAACAAAAGCATCAAAATTCCATTCAATGGCTGTATTATAATTTTGTGTTGTTTTCAGTTTTTGGTGACTATAAATAAAGCTCCTATGGACACTCATGTAAAAGTCTACATTTTTCATTTGTTTCCCATGGACCAATGGCTGGACTGGAATGGCTGCATCATGTGGTGGGTGTACGTGAGTTTCACATTTTAAGAAATGACTGAACTGTTTTCCAAAGTATTTTCCCCGCTTTGCATTCCCATTGGCACCGTATGAGAGTTCTAGTTCCCCTGTATCGTTGCCAGGACTTGGTTCAGTCAGTCCGTCTTTTCAATTTTAGCCAGTCGAATGCACATGTACGGGTATCTCACTGTGGCTCCGAGCACCACATTCCGTATGTTTATCTATTTCACCTACACATGTGTGGGTGACAAAAATTCCCTCTCTATTTAGTATCTTCCAAGTATATCACTATTCACAGCATAACTTTGTGTCATCAGGATACAGCCTAGAGTGACTGTCCCATTGATGGGAGAAGTCAAAGGACAAGAAAGTCACCATCAACAGTAAGATAGTCCTATGGGTGATACTTGTTAAGGCAATTCTTTTAGTGGGGAGAACAATCTTTCTTGAATTTCTTCTACATCTGAAGGAAGTTTGGAACATTTCTCAGTAACATGTTACAATTAAGAAAAAATAAACTTCTTTCAGGCACAGGAAAAAAATATAATACTGTGTCTAAGTCTGTGGTTTTCAGTTGGGGAGGAGGATGACTTAAACCCCCAGGGAGGCCATGCTGGAGACATTCTCAGCTGTCACCATTGGCATCCAGGGGGTAGAGGCCTGGATGCTGGAAAATACCTTATGATGACCCAACATCAAAGAAAAGTCTGGCCCCAAATTGCAATAGTCCCGCTGTTGAGAAACATGGTCTAAGCATCCAAATACTTAGATCCCAAGCTGGCCCAGAAACGATTCCTTTCCTTCCACTGTCTCTAATCTTTAATTGACTAGACACAAGACAGTTTCATGATTTCCTTTGAACTAAATGACAATTGTTCACAAAAAAAAAATCTTTGTCCTTATTTTCACCTATGAGCCTCTGGGGATCATATTTTTAATCTGTCAGTTGTGCTGTTGTGTATGTAAAGAGAGCTAGATTTGGGTTAAAGGACATGGAATTCATTTAGGCCTCCATCACTTCCAAGATGCACTTGATTTAAAATGAGAAGATCTGGTTTCCATTCAGATGGTCTGACATCCTTAGGAAAGGCTCCTTAGGAAAGCCTCTAAACTTTTCTGAGCTTCAAACGGAAATAACTTTAAAAAATTTAAACATTGAAAGAGAATTAAAAATTGAGTTTTAAATGGGAATAATATCATGGACTGTTGTGAAGATTAATTGAGATAAATCATTACCCATAATTCTTTTACGGACTTCTCTTGTAGTTCAGTCAGTAAAGAATCTGCCTGCAATGCAGGTGACCTGGGTTTGATTCCTGGGCTGGGAAGATCCCCTGCAGAAGGAAATGGCAACCCACTCCAGTATTCTTGCCTGGAAAATCCCATGGACACAAGAGCCTGGAAGGTTACAGTCTATGGGGTCGCAAGAGTAGGACACAACTGAGCAACTGAGCACACACATAGTTCTACTATAATAATAATATACATGGTGTGCGTCCCCAGTTGCTTCAGTCGTGTTTGAGTCTTTGTGGCCCCACGGACCATAGCCCACCAAGCTTCTCTATCCATGGGATTCTCCAGGCAAGAATGCTGGAGTGGGTAGCCATGTCCTCCTCCAGGGGATCTTTCCAACACAGGAATTGAACCATACATCTGCTGCGTCTCCTGCATTGCAGGCAGATTCTTTACCACTGAGCCACTGGGGAAGCCCAGTAATATTTATTATTAATACTTAAAAACTTATTCATGTCCGAAACTTGCTTATGAGACCTAGAGAAACTTTTAGGTTTTTCGTGTAATTCCAAGGGACAACATTTTGAGTCAGTTAATAAGACTTCTAAGATGTTTCTTATCTTAAAAGTTGTCCATTTGCTATCAGTTCAGTCAGTTCAGTTGCTCAGTTGTGTCCTACTCTTTGCGACCCCATGGACTGCAGCATGCCAGGCTTCCCTGTCCATCACCAGCTCCATGAGAACAAAAGCCTAGAGCTTTCATAACTTGGAGTTCTTTTCATTTATTTCCAACATCACTAATGTAAGTTAGTGATGAAATAATTCTTAGAAACAGACTAAGAACAGTTGTAATGCTTGGCCACTCTGTAGACACATTTAACTAATTTATTTTGCTCTGGAAAATGTAATTAATTGCCCATGGGAGCAGTCACTTCACTCCTCAGGAACCTAATAAAAATCCTGATTCTGGACCTGAGGTTGGTAATGCTCCAACCTCAGCTTTGGTTCCACTTGTTCTTCTGACTTGGCTCATTCCCTGCTCTCTCCCTCCACTCAGTTAATTCAAGGACTGTGACACTCCAGACTAGTTGATTTAACTTGCAACTCTCAAATACTATTTTTGAAAGCATTCATTTCATGGGGTAATAGCTAGAGAAACTCAGTGAGACAACCAGAATGATCTCTCCAAAGGAAGCATTTTTTTTTAAAAAGTTTATTTTGTATTGGGGTATCGCTGACTAACAATGTTGTGAGAGTGGATTCCAGGTGGATAGTCAAGGCACTCAGCCATACATATACATGTGCCCATTCTCCCCCAAACTCCCCTCCCATCCAAGCTGCCACAAAACCTTGAGCAGAGTTGCCTGTGCTCTACAGGAGGTCCTTGTTGGTTGCCCATTTTAAATATAGCAGCGTGTCCATGTCCATCTCACACTCCCTAACCACCTCTTCTCAACAAGGAGTGCATTTTTATGCAGATATGGTATGTGGCACCAACAAACATTTAAACATTTATTTTTTAAGGTCTTATTATCTGGGGACACAATAGTGGTCTAAGGAACACCCTGAAATGCAGTGCTTTGGGACAGGTGCAGAGGCTAGAGATCTGAGACATTCTAGAGATCATTCTGGCTGCACTAGGTCCCCTCTGTCTCCTTCACTTGTCTGCTCCTCGTTGAAGTCACATCACCACCCTGTGGGTCCCCAGCTGTTCACATTGCAGGTGTGAAGCCTTGGCAGAGAAGGAGGTTAAAATTCCCCCAGAAAGGCATAGCGGGCATTGTGCTAAAGATCCCCAAAGTTCCTTCCTCCTGCCTTTATACCTTCCTTCCAGGTTGCCTCTGGATTATTTTGCTGTACTTTTCTTCATCTCAGTAGGAAACAGCAGAGCTTTAAGAAAGGAAATAAGGACTTTTGTTTATTTTAGTTTACTTAAATTACCTCACAGCTTCCCTGGTGGTTCAGTGGTAAAGAACCCGCCTGCCAGTGCAGGAGACTAGGGTTCGATCCCTGGGTGGGGAAGATCCCCTGGAGAAGGAAATGGCAACCCACTCCAGTATTCTTGCCTGGGAAATCCCATGAACAGAGGAGGCTGGCGGGCTACAGTCCATGGGGTCTCAGAGAGTCAGACATGACTTAGCAACTGAACAACAGCAACAAATAATAGTGATGCAAATTGTATGATACAGAGTTCAAGGTCACAGATACAACAGGAGGCATACACTATGCACTAAGAGGAATTTGAAGGAGCTAATGAGCTAAGATTTTCCCAAGAAGTGGAAGCTGATTAAATACTGAAAGATGACTGGACCACAGGTAACAGAAACTCGGGCAGAGAGAAGAACATGGAGAAAGAAAGTGGTCCCTCTGATTTTCTTCGGCGCGTAGGATTCATATTCTTTGGGAACCAATTGTTTATTGATTCTCTGGGGACTGCTTCTTGCTGTTACCTGAGCAGCGATTTCATTATGGTTGAAGTTCATTTTGCTTCATAGGTTGGCTGCCCATGTTTTCCTCAATGCTATCCTGGTTTTTGCAGTAAGTGCTTCATTTGGTCAGAAAGGGGAGGTTTTGTCCCCTGAACACTTCCTGGCTTTGCTGTCAGCCTTTGATTGCTTCTAAAACCATTCCCTGGGCCTGTAATACATCCATGTCACTTGTCTACAGAAAGTTTAAAAGTAATGGAGTTGATCTAAACATTTTTGTGAACAACTGAGCAGTAAGTACAGTTTCAAAGCTGCAGCAGCTGTTTGTGTCTTTCCTTGCAATCTGGTGTCTTAACTGGATTCCTTTATGTCAGAACATAATCTACTTAAAAAGTTTCCATTTATGTCACGAATAATAAACTTGATGGCTCTTTACAACATCCAAACAGCCCCTTGAAGCTGCCTCTTCAGATGATAGCCCTCTTTCCTCATTGAAGACATTGGAAAAGTAATTTCTTTACATTTCTCATGAAATATTCATTCTTTGGTATGACTGCTAAAAGTGTAATCGGCAAGTTTTGTCTCCACCATCTTCAGAGCATATGGTATTATTAAATATCAAATATGATACTTCAGTTCAGTCACTTACTCGTGTCCAACTCTTTGCGACCCCATGGACTGCAGCGCGCCAGGCTTCCCTGTCCATCACCAACTCTTGGAGCTTGCTCAAACTCATGTCTGTCAAGTCAGTGATGCCATCCAACCATATGATACTAGGGTTATCCTATAGCTTACGTTTAAAATAAATATATTGTGTGTATAAAGTTAGATTTTAAACTGCACATGTATATACCTATCTACATATATACACACAATCAATCTGAAAGGATAAAGAATTCTCTAAGAAAATTAGTGCTTGGCAGTTTTAAGCTTAATGGCTCCATCACACATTTCTTGACAGCAAGCCCCAAGGACTAGGTCAAGGGCTTATCACTCTTTTCACCTCAATTTTCTTCTTATTACTCTTCCACACTGCTTGGCTACATGGACTCCGCATCTCTCACCAGTCTGCTTCAGCATCTTCAAGCACTCATTTGTATCTGGCCAAACCTCACCAACAATCTGCTGCATTTTCCTTTTTCTGCGCTGGATGGGTTTTAGAGAGTCCGAGCCTATTTACCTGTTCAAAGGTGACAGCAGAGTCAAAAGAACTACAAAAACACCAGCAAAAGGCACCTCTTTGATACGGAGACAATAGAATTACCATCAGCATGAGGTGATTAATGCCATTGTCACATGGTGGGTATGCGGTGTTTGTTTTATGTACTTTACGTATGCATGTGTGTGCCAAGTTGCTTCAGTCACGTCCAACTGTTTGCTACCCTATGGACTGTAGCCCGCCAGCTCCTCTGTCCATGGGATTCTCCAGGCAAGAATACTGGAGTGGGTTGCCATGCCCTTCTGCAGGGAATCTTCCCAACCCAGGGATCGAACCCACGTCTCTTACATCTCCTGCACTGGCAGGAGGTTTCTTTATCACTCCCACCACCTGGAGTGTCATACATATAGTGTCATACATAACTGTATTTCTGAAACATTTCATTTTATTTTCAGAATGTCACCTCCAGAGCCACTGGTTTATAATCCTCCTTAGGAATACCCAAGGAAAAAGTCACATAGTCACCACCTAGGTGGAATTGAGTATTCCATGTATGTGGCTGTGATGCCGAAATTGGTCTGAGTTGTTGAGTAATTATACTTAAGCATATGCTTTCACTCTATAAAACGCGGGTGAGTAATATCAATTTAAGGGAGAAGAAGAGCCCTCTGAATTTCCTCACACAGTTGGATATCCAGCTGCTCTGGTTTTCAGACTGCAAGTGCATTTCCTTTGCAAACTTGTTTGCTCCTATACTGTTTGGAGGCTCTGCCTTTGAAAGGCAGGCAGCACTTAAAAACTACAGGACAGAACCTATCTGATTCTATTGCCGTCACCAGCAGCTGGCGCACCCCGCATCCTCTGAGGAGGTGAGGGGCCCTCCAGCCACTGCGGATACTGCAGGAACGCAGCACATCTGCCGGAGTCAGGGGCTCACTGCGCTTGTGCGGCTGTCGGGGCCAACGTGCCGTTCACGTACAGTTTGGCAGCTTCAGAATCCACACGTAAAAACAGCTGTGAAATAGTTTGCTATGCGGTGCATCCCTTTGCATCCAGCCACCTGGTTGATGCTGAGAGGCCCAGTGTGACCATGACTCTTTCATGCGTCGCTTGGTAGCCAGCATCGCCCAAAACTTCTCGGGAGTGTGCAAAAGCCATACTGCGTGTTCTGTTTCTCTGTACAGCTCCCAGAGAACTCTTGGTTGTTTCAGCCTAATTGTATCCTTTAAGTGCCTCTGAATGCTCACCTTCCGTCCCCTCTTACTCTCCTATCCTTTCGCCTCTGCTGTCTCAAGCTCAGTGAAGGGACTCTGATATTATGCCTTCATTCCTTCAACCACTCAATAAATGTTTGTAGAACATCTTAAACCTTAGCTCTCACTTGCAAATCTTAATGTCCCTTTGTTTCATCCTCCCCCTTTTTTTGTATGCTTTTTCTTTTCTGGTGGCTGCAGCGTATGGGGCTTAAGGGTCTGTCCTCCCTGGGTTTATTCTTTATGGCAATATTTTCCAAGCTCTGGTCCACTCCCTTCTTCCCACCTATCCAGCCTCCATCTTTTCTGCTTTGCAGCAGATGCTGTATTCTGTTGCACCCCTTAGTTCCTTGAGGAAGTCTTGAGTGGCAGAAACTAGAATGAAACTCAACTTTTGAAAAACACAGCTCATATAAAGAGCAAGTTTGCCCCTATTACTGTCACCTGTACCTATTACTCTCAAATACAATGATCTGTCTATTAAAAAGGGAAAGGATGATGTCCATTGCAAAGTACTGGATACTTTGAGCTGAAAATATGCACTACATTGCCAAAAGTCTCAAAGGTTGCCCAGTTAGCTAGAACCATAATCTTACATTTTAGTCACATTTGGTGAGTCTAGATAATCGTAGTGGTAGAAGTCTTTCACTGAATAAAATCAGCAATTACTTGAGTTTGTATTATGTGCAAGGCATTACAAGACATACAAAGAGGTTCAGAATGTACTTGCTTCTTTTGAAGAGCTTAAAATTCATGGTAGAGATCTATATATATAAAAGGAAATTACAAAGTGAATGAGTCATTCAAATTTTAAGTGCAGTAGGAAAGCAGAAAAAAGAATCATTACTGGTGGCTAGGATTATCAGAGAAATACAGGGGCAAACTACAAACAAAGCTAGTGGAGGTGATGGAGTTCCACTTGAGCTATCTCAAATCCTAAAAGATGACGCTGTGAAAGTGCTGAACTCAATATGCCAGCAAATATGGAAAACTCAGCAGTGGCCACAGGACTGGGAAAGGTCAGTTTTCATTCCAATCACAAAGAAAGGCAATGCCAAAGAATGCTCAAACTACCGCACAATTACACTCATCTCACACGCTAGTAAAGTAATGCTTAAAATTCTCCAAGCCAGGCTTCAGCAATACATGAACTGTGAACTTCCAGATGTTCAAGCTGGTTTTAGAAAAGGCAGAGGAACCAGAGATCAAATTGCCAACATCCGATGGATCATCGAAAAAGTAAGAGAGTTCCAGAAAAACATCTGTTTCTGCTTTATTGACTATGCCAAAGTCTTTGACTGTGTGGATCACAATAAACTGTGGAAAATTCTGAAAGAGATGGGAATACCAGACCACCTGACCTGCCTCTTGAGACACCTGTATGCAGGTCAGGAAGCAACAGTTAGAACTGGACATGGAACAACAGACTGGTTCCAAATAGGAAAAGGAGTACGTCAAGGCTGTATATTGTCACCCTGCTTATTTAACTTATATGCAGAGTACATCATGAGAAATGCTGGGCTGGAGGAAGCACAAGATAAAATCAAGATTGCCAGGAGAAATATCAATAACCTCAGATATGCAGATGACGCCACCATTATAGCAGAAAGTGAAGAAGAACTAAAGAGCCTCTTGATGAAAGTAAAAGAGGAGAGTGAAAAAATTGGCTTAAAGCTCAACATTCAGAAAACTAACATCATGGCATCCAGTCCCATCACTTCATGGCAGATAGGTGGGGAAAGAGTGGAAACAGTGGCTGACTTTATTTTTTGGGGCTCCAAAATCACTGCAGATGGTGACTGCAGCAATGAAATTAAAAGACGCTTACTCCTTGGAAGGAAAGTTATGACCAACCTAGATAGCATATTAAAAAGCAAAGACACAAAGAAGAAAGAAGAAAAAAAAAAAATAAAAAATAAAAAGCAAAGACATTACTTTGCCAACAAAGGTCCATCTAGTCAAGGCTATGGTTTTTCCAGTAGTCATGTATGGATGTGAGAGTTGGACTATAAAGAAAGCTTAGAGCTGAAGAATTGATGCTTTTGAACTATGGTGTTGGAGAAGACTCTTGAGAGTCCCTTGGACTACAAGGAGATCCAACTAGTCCATCTTAAAGGAGATCAGTCCTGGGTGTTCATTGGAAGGACTGATGTTGAAGCTGAAGGTCCAATACTTAGGTCACCTGATGCGAAGAGCTGACTCACTGGAAAAGACCCTGATGCTGGGAAAGATTGAGGGCAGGAGAAGAAGGGGACAACAGAGGATGAGATGGCTGGATGGCATCACCGCCTCAATGGACATGGGTTTGGGTGGACTTAGGGAGTTAGTGATGGACATGGAGGCCTGGCATGCTGTGATTCATGGGGTCGCAAAGATTCAGACACGACTGAGTGACTGAAGTAAACTGAACAGGGGCAAAGGACATTTTCCCATTTTAAATTAGTTTTTCTGAAGGGAGGTAGGAGAAAGGGATGACAGTGGATGAGGTGGTTGTATGGCCTAACTGACTTGATGGACGTGAGTTTGAGCAAGCTCTGGGAGTTGGTGATCGACAGGGAAGCCTGGTGTGTTGCAGTCCATGGGGTCGCAAAGAGTTGGTTCAGAAAAGACTGAGTGACTGAACTGAATTGAACTGAAGGCAGGTCGGCTTGTTAGTTCTGCAGAACATTAATTCTATAGAAAGAAAACACTTGGATCACTCTATTCACTACTTCTTCATTGTTCAAGATGGGTTTATTTTGTATTATTGTTGGACATTTTCCTCTTTTTGTTTCTCTTAAATTGATTGCACATTTGCCTAATTTAATTGCTCATTTGTTTCCTTGAAAGATTATGTCAATGAAATTTCTTTTTCTAGGAGCCAAATCCTTATTTTGGGTTATGAGATCTTGTTTTATTGTCAATAATGAACTTGGCTCATTGTATGCTGATTAAACCTACTGTAGAAAGGAGTTATTGAATATCAGGGCATTGTAGTGACAAGGCCACAAGTCTTAGGAACAGATAGACTTCCCTAGCAGTTCAGTGGTTAAGACTCTGTGCTCTCGATACAGGAGGCATGAGTTTGACCCCTGATCAGAGAACTAAGATCCCACGTGTGGCAATGTACAGACAAAAAACAAATGTAGAGAGACAACTGGGCTTGGGTTGGAATTCAGCCTCTACTGCTGACCTTGCAACTTGAACTTTATTCACTTATTTAGTCTCGTAGCCTCAATTTCTTTATCTGGAAAATTATGACATATCATTTAGTATTTATTTTGTAGAGTTTATATTATAGCATTACATAAGGTAACACATATGACATTTCTGTTTGGTTCATAGAGGTGTACTATATATACTAGCAACTATTATCATTATTTGTTTCTAATTATCCCAGTTTATTTCACATATGTGAATACCCAAAGGAGTCTGTAACTATAGGAACTATGCTGAGGTCCCTGGATTAAACTAAAGGCTTTTTAAAGTTAATGCTTTCAAAAACTGTACTGGCTAGAGCACGTTGTCTTTTTTTCATGTTGTTTAGATCTTAATGGTACTTCGTGGGTGGTCTGCCAGTTGAATTTCTTGTCTATTTTTTTCAAGAAGAGTGACTATAATTCTTAAAATGGGTATTTTGCCAATTTTCACATGCCTTGTTTTCTCTTCTCAAATCAACATGTCTCCGTATTTATACAATTCAGAGTTCAAACAACATTCATTGCACTGCTGTCACTGTACATAAAGACAATCCAAACTTGTTATGCCTAAATATAAAACACAATCCAACTAAGTGAACAGATGTGTGGCATGAGCAAAGCCTCACCATGCTGTTCCCATTTATTGTCTGCCTTGTTTGGAAGGCGTGCCTGGTGCTGGGAGGTGGTGGATGAAGAGTCTTGCCAATTGCACTTATTTAACAAAACGTTTTCAGTGCATTATGTTCCTCTGTTCTGTTGCATTGCCCTTGGGTGACAGAAGGGTTTTTAGGAAGTTGGGTTAAACTTGTTGAGCCTTGGAAATGATTTTTTAAATGTTCTGTAGTTACAAAAATTATGTTTATTTCAGAAAATAAGACATGCTTTCCTAATTTGGGAGCCAAGATGATAAGCTTGCCAAATGCAGAATGTCCAGTAAAATTCCATCCAGCTTTCAAAATTTATACTTTTAAAAAATACGTACTTATTTTCTACTCCTTTTTGCACCTTTCTCACATTAGTAAAGTGCTAGTCACTCATTAGAGTCCAACTCTGTGACTCCATGGACTGTAGCCCACCAGACCCTGGTGGCTCAGATGGTTAAGAATCTGCTTGCAGTGCAGGAGACCTGGGTTCAATCCTTGGGTTGGGAAGATCTCCTGGAAAAGGGAATGGCTACCCATTCTAGTATTGTCGCCTAGAGAATCCCATGGACAGAGGAACCTGGCAGGCTACAGTCCATGGGGTCGCAAGGGTCGGACATGACTGAGTGACTCTCACTTTCACATTCACAATAATAAGAATGAGAAAAGGCAAGCACTTGTCTGTGGAAAGTAGACCATGCCTCCTCCATCAGACAGACGTCTCCATGGAAATGAAATTCCAAATACAACAGCTATGTTTGTGGGACTGCTCCTTAGGCCCTTTTCTCTGTCAGTATTACTCCTGGGGACCAGAAAAAGGTAGATCAAACGCCCAACAGCACTCAGCCCAAAGGATTCAGGCTGTGTTCCAGCCCCATTTCTTAAGAGTCAGTAGTAATAGTAGTTTAGTCGCTAAGTCGTGTGTGCTAGGCTCTTGTAGGAAACCATCAATTGAGTCTACCTGGCTCAGGTATAAATAATTATTAATACTTAGTAATAAAAAGACTAGCTGGAAATGACTGAAACTTCAGGAAGGAACAAACTACAGATTCAGCATTCCTACAGACTGATTCTGTTGTAAGAAACCATCTCTTCCTTTTTGATTATCAGTTGCGATGTTGCTAGGAAGTACTGTCCCAAATCCCCCTTTTCCCCCATCTCTCTGATTTTTCCATTGGCCTATGGTTTGTTTCTGACTCCATGACGAAAGATGGTTTATCCTCGATATTCGTCCACAGCCAAATGGCGCCACCCCCACGGTGAAGTGCTGAGAACACACACAAGGGATGAACTTTCCTGGCTCGACTTACTGCCTGTGGGGACAGCCAGGCAGGCAAGCTCTCCTGGTGTGTTTCCTTTCCTGTGTGAAGGCGATGCCATTTAGTGCCTTCCTCAAAGGGCTGTGTGTTGGGACAACAGAAAAATTACCAGCTGACTCTGCTCCAGCTACTGGATCTTGCTTAACTTAAAAACCAAAAACTCGGATGCAATGGAAGTTCTAGGTGATGATGAGACAGGCAAAAACCAAAGGGTTTTGGGTGTTTCTTTCAGGGTTCCTATCATACACAGCATTACTCACCTTGACATCAGTCCTCTGGCAAATGTGTGATTCTTTCTCTCTTGGGCAGGAAAAGACCCTTAAGTAGTCACCACCTTGAACTCCGAACTCCTGGTGACAACCAACCATAACTCATCATTTGAGGAAAGATCAGAGCTGAATCTAAACACAGCTTGTTTTCCTGATGCAGAAAACTTCCGGGCAGGGGTTTATTGTTCCCTTTAGCTTAACTCCTTTATCGAACATTAAAAAGCAAGCAAACATAATTTCATGATTTCTAGACAAGGAGATTTTAAGCAAGAGATACTGCAGGTATTTAACATTTGCCCCAGTCTTGGTGGCATTTATCTTTTGATAATAGGACATGCATATCTCCCTTCTCTTTGATTAATAGTTCTCATTGACTAGCTTCATGTGTTGTGTGTCCTGCATGACGATATCAAAGTTTACATAAGATGTTGCTTTTATTGTTAAATGAGATTACACATTCCCAGCAGTTAGCATGGTGCTTGGTCCCTAGCAGACTCAATGAATGTAAATAAAGATCCCTACTCTGGCTCTTCCCACCACATCAGAGCTGCTGTTTAGATGCCAATAGTAGCGGTTTCTCAAGATTTCTATTGCTGGTCCTCCAAGTTTGGTCTGTTAGGAATGCAGGTTATTCAACTATTATTTTTTTATTACAATATTACTTTTTCAATTTGCTATTCCACAAATTGCTGACTAGGCTATAAGAGCCACAGTGTAAATATTTTGTGTATAACACATGCTCCAAACCACCTTGTCTGGGCTGTTGGGGAGAAAGAAGTTTAAAAACCAATTAGGTTTTGGATGAGAACAAAATTTAGCTCAAGAATAACATGTAATACTCTCCCCTGTTTCTAAGACTCTGTTACCCATTAATTCCTTTTCTTTTTTCCCTCCTCACATGCTGTCTAGTTAAAGTCTTCCTGTTTAACCATTTCATGTTTACTTTGATGTGAGCGTATATTAATTATGTAGATCACCAGCCTCGTCACTAGGAAGGATGAACAGATATTTGATTTGGTAAAGGAACCCCAAGACAGCCTCATTGCTGGGCCTCCTTCCACCCTGGAGCAAATGCCAGTTCATAATGAGACTTTCTCTGGACACCAGACTTTCCCCTGAAAGTAATTAAAGCCTGCAGGTCTTAGCCATGAAGCTGGTTGATGCAACATGAGCATTTTGAGTTTACATGATGCTATGTTTGAAATGAAGGAACAGGATTGGCTCTTAGCTTTTTACCGAGATTTGTGTGTGTGTGTGTGTGTGCCTGGTCCTGAAAGTATGCTCACCCTCTGTGTAGATTAGGACAACACTTAGCTGTCTCAGAGAGGCTTGCACTCCCACCTTCTGCTTGTTGAGACACAGCAATGCCTCTTCTGGCTGTTCCAGGTATTTCACTGGGAGCCTGCAGGCAGCGTGTGGCCAGGCCAGGCGGGGACCTCAAGATACACGCTTGTTCTTGACTTGTGGACACAGTAGGAGGAGGAGAGGATGGGATGAATAGAGAGAGTCTCATTGAAACACATGCATTACTGTATATAAAATAGATAGCTGGTGGGAATTTGCTGTATGATGCAGGGAGCTCAACCTGGTGCTCTGTGACAGTCTAGAGGAGTGGGATGGGGTGGGAGGTGAGAGGGAGGTTCAAGAGGGAGGAGTCATATGTATGCCTATGGCTGATTCATGTTGATGTATGGCAGAAACCAACACAACATTCTAAAGCAATTATCCTCGAATTAAAAATAATTAAAAAAAAAGATATTCTTACTCTTTCCATGGGTTACTAGTCTGCATGAAGATCAACTTACTTAGAGAAAGAAAAAAGACTTGATTCTAGCTCTACCCCTGCAACTAGAAAGACAGCTCTTAATTAGACCGATGGCATACTTGGAAAAGTAAATGATGAGTTAAATGAACAGTCATACATTAACGAAATTTTTTGAATCAGAAACCCTAATCTTAGATTAGGCAAGTAAGGCAAAAGGGATTCTGAGTGTTCCTGAGTCATGGTTCTCTAACATTCACTGGGAAGTATTGGGGGAAAGAAATTCAGAAATAGCCAACAATGTTAGAAGAGGAAAATAGGTGCTAATTTAAGAAATCTGTTCATGAATCATTAGATTTCAGCAACTGTGACTGGATAAAGGAAAAGAGACTTAGGATTGCTTTTATACTGACAAAGATTATGTGAAATCTAAAGGAACAGGCTACACATTACTTATTAAACAGTTCTTTTATTATGAGGTAAATGTTAGCTTGGTAGAATTATTCAGATTGCCTATTTATGCTTGTTTACTTTTCTATGTCTGAATTTCTACATTAATCTCACTTGAAAAAAAGTCATATGTAATTCTGAAAATTCATTTTGTTTTTCTTAAATTTTCACTTGGTTACTTATAATGCTTAAGTGTAAAATGGCAATTTAGGTGATAATTGATGGCATTAATTTATCTTTTTATCATATGAAGCCTATTCATCACCAGACTGATAAGAGTTTAATATGGAATTTGTCCTTTTAAATCTACAAAGTGGCTCCTAAAATCAAATTATTTTTGTTTGTGTTTTTGTTCTTTGTGAATAGTTAGAATATTTGCATATAGGATATTGGCATGTATCTCTGGAAACCTAATTAGGGAACTTTCTAAGTATATTAAAATAGAGGATTTGGGGGTTTATTTCCGTGCAATAAGAGATGTGATCCGCCCCCACCCCCCAAATGGGTTAATGATAAGTGCATTTGAACTTTCCATTGAGCCTATTGAGACAAGGTATTTTCAAATACTCACAGCTTAAAATGTAATGCTATATACATTGCATTACACTTAAGCATCACCTTGACAGAAACAATGGAAATCCTTAAGTTGTAAAGTTATAGTCCACTAATCCAGTGACATTTTTTAGCAAAAGAGAGGAACAACAGAGATCTCTCTGTGGAAATACATACCCAATGACTAATTCTCATTGAGGAATCAAATTGGGATTTTTAACCCGTATTTCCTTTTCCTTTCTTTTCTTTATGCCTACTGATTGCTAACTGGGTGAAGCCACATTATCTCTTAAAAATCACCAGGTCAATCAAAACAAACTTCTTCTTGGTAGTTTAGTTTAGTAGTTTGGAGGAAAGCTTATCTTGTTATTTTCTTTTTATATACTTCTCTTTATTTCTTGTTTTCTCTCTCTCGAAGGTCAGTGAATTTCTTCCTCATATTAGTTTCCATCAATTCGGAAATGGTTCATTCATTGGGTATTTATTGAGCACCTGTTATATGCCAGGAACTGTTCTTGATCAATGCGTCAGTGAGACAACAAAGGTCTCCGCCTTTGTGGTCCTCAAGCACTATAAACTTGGTTAGGGGAAGAGAGACGATAGGGAGTAATCATGGTTGAAAGTAAATGACCTGGAGTGGTGGAAGGGAATACATGTCATGGGGGATAAAAAGGAGCAATAAAGGGAATTACTTGTGCAAGTGTGGGTATGTGTGTGGGGGAATGTTGAAGAGTCACTGGCAATTTTTAAATAGTCGGAGTGAGTCACACTGGGGGCAGTGATGTGCGAGCAAAGCCCTGAGGATGAGATGGGACGTGTGTGGTTATGTTCCAGGAATAACAAAGCCAGTGTGATAGGAGAGAGGGAGAGAGAGGAGATGAGTGGTCTTTCTCTCTGAAGGAGACATGGAAACATCGCCCAGCTTACAAGGATGACTCGCTGCCGGCCTGAGAATAGCTAGGGGAGAGGTGGAGAAGGAAGCAGGGAGACCAGGTGGTTTATAGTTTTGGGGGGAAGATGGAAGTGGACTGGACCAGAGGATTAACAGTAGAGGTGGTGAGAGGTTATAGGATCATAGATGTATTTCGAATACATGAGACAACAGGATTTCCTGGTGGACAGAATGTGAGGTAAAAGTGCAAGAGAGAAATCAAGAAAACTTAGGGTTATTAAACTGCTCCTTTGACGCATCTGCAAGCCTGAATTACCCCAGTAGATTCTTCTTATGCTTGTGAAAAACCTTTCCACACCTTCCATACTTCCTATGGCTGTTTTCTGAAATTCTTCTATTATTTTTTTTAACATTCTATTAAAATGTTCGTAATAAGTATGGGAAAACAATTCCCATAAAGATGTTACACAAGGGTAATCAAGAGGAAACTGGTTTCAATTTATGAGAAGTTGGAGAGAGATGAGCACCATGTTCTCTGACAGGTGACTGAAGTGAAGAAAAGGGTCTGATTTTGTTGGAAACTTCAGTTTTCACGGAAACAGCTCGGTATCACTGAGTATCATCAGAAATGATCTCAGGTAGCATCAGCCCTGGGGCTTCCCTGGTGGCTCAGTGGTAAAGAATCCGCCTGCCAATTCAGGAGACAGGGGTTCGATCCCTGGGTTGGGAAAATCGCCTGGGGGAGGAAATGGCAACCCACTCCAGTATTCTTGCCTGGGAAATCCCATGGACAGAGGACCCTGGTGGGCTACAGTCCATGGCATTGCAAAGTGACTTAGTGACTCAACAACAAAGCATCAGCCTTAATGGACACCTGGCTTCAGTGGACCTTCCTCTTAAGGAACCCTCAAGTTCCCCCATATAATAGAAATCATTTCTTAAGCGTATTCAGTTCCACCTAGGAGAGATTATGGGAGATTCACAATATTCCATATCTAACCAAATAGTATTTCCAACAACAAAGCTGTAGTTGTTATCAAAAGTATAGTCATTTTGCCAAACACTTGTTTTGAAAATATGAATGTGAGTGATAAGTCAGGGAATAATTTTAGTAAAATGTGAATTTTGAGTTTGCTTATCCATATTCCGTCCATAAACTGAAACATGTAGAAATACACAAGACACACACAGACACACTGCTGGCATCTCCGGGTAGCGTTATCCTTGAAGGTTGCCTTTTCCTATTTTTCACATTCTTGATTTTTTTACACATTTAAGAAAATCCAAACAAACCTCACCTCATCCAACACCTGAGATGAATCTAAGTGTTCTGGTTTAAGTAGCCAAGCATGTGCAAAAGGAAAGCTCTATCTATATTTAAAGACCTGAAATGGAAATTGCCGAATTCAGCTCCTTTTGGTGCCAGTAGTGACCAGTATAGTAGCTTTAAATGTTGCTAGGATTCCCAAAGCCCTTGAGCGCTGTTGGGCAAAGTTGTGAACAAGGATGAGAAAGTCACCAAAGTATTTCCAGCAGTGATCCAGAAGTGAGTTGAAGAAGGAGGCTACACATTGGACCCAACTGTCAAAATTCAATGGAACAAGTATCTTCTATAAATGCATTCCTTGAAGGGCCTTCATCTCCAAGACAAGAAAATGGGCCCCAGGATTTAAGGCTGCTAAAGATTGGTGAACTTCGACGCTCATGCCAACTCACGACTGAGATCAATGAGTTACATTTGTCCACACCTGCTGCTACAACTCTCTTTTATTTCTAGTCATCTTCCTTCTACTGCTTCGAAGTCTTTCACAACCTGCAGTTCTTCCCAGCCTACGTACAGCAAACTTCCAGTCTTTTTCAAGGTAGAGTGCCATATTTATCGTAGTATTTGTGCATTTCTCAACCGTTGAACATGTTGGAAACCCTGCCACTGATATTGGTTTCTCTCTTTTTTGCCGCTATGAGTCCTTGGTTAGCATTTTCTAGTGTTGTGTCCCTAATCCTATTTTACCAACAAATCATGTTTTTTTTTTTCTTCACAATTTAGCATAATGTGATGATATTTAGGAATTCATAAACGGCATTATTGTTGACATGACAGTATGAGGCAACATCGTATGTTTTGCTTGAAACACAGTGACTGTTTTAGCTCTTAAGAACTGACCTTTCAGATTGTTTGGTATGCATGGTGGAGTGGACTCTATTGTCTGGGTCAGTTACAGAATTATAGAATGATATTGGATTTTCATAAGTTATTTAATTAAAGTATGTTGTTTAACATGGGCTTCCCTAGTGGCTCAGATGGTAAAGCATCTGCCTGCAATGCGGTAGACCTGGGTTTGATCCCTGAGTCGAGAAGATCCCCTGGAGAAGGAAATGGCAACCCACTCCAGTATTCTTGCCTGGAAAATCCCATATACATGTGAAAATCCCATGGATGGAGGTGCCTGGTAGGCTACAGTCCATGGGATCGCGAAGAGTGGGACACGTCTTAATGGAGAAACAGAAGCTAAGATGTCAAATGACTTCCGTAAAGTTACAGAGCAAGACAGACCTAGGATTAGAGTCTGGGTCTGTTGATTCCTAGTTAGTGCTCTTTCTCGTTCAGCTTGGTTTAAGGCTGTGGTTCCCACAGGTTAGTCTTTGAACCAGTAGCATTAGCATCACCTTCAAAATTGTTAGTCGTGTAAACTCAGTGATCTAGGCCCAGCATCCTCTAGGTGATTAGAAAGCATAGTGAAGCTAGAGAGGGGCTTCCCAGGTGGCTCACTGGTAAAGAATCTACCTGCTAATGCAGGAGATGCTGGAGATATAGCCAGTTCCTGGCTCCAGAAGATCCCGTGGAGGAGGAAATGGCAACTCACTCCAACGTTCTTCCTGGGAAATCCCACAGACAGGGGATACCTGGTAGGCTATACAGTCCATGGGGTCACAAAAGAATCAGACACAGCTGAGCAGCTGAGCACGCACACACATAAAGTTTGAGAACCACTGGCCTAGATTACAAACCACCAGTATCTCTGTGACCCAGGAGACAAAAGAGTAATAAAAATTGAATCTAAAAGATTCAGCACAGTTTGCAAAGGTTACTTTACTTTTGTGATTTTCATAGATTCTGAAAGAAGCATTTAAAAAATATAGACAATTCTGAGATCTTAGTTTTACTTATTGATACAAGTATATACAGCACAAAACAAAAAACATCACAATTCTAGATAATAACCTTCCCTTAGATAGTGTTCAGAGGATTGTTGTTGTTTAGTTTTTGCAACCCTATGGACTGTACCCTGCCAGGCTCCTCTGTTCATGGGATTTGCCAGGCAAGAATACTAGAGTGGGTTGCCATTTCCTTCTCCAGGGGATCTTCTCCACCCAGGGGTCAAAACTGTATCTCCGGCATTGGCAGGCAGATTCTTTACCACTGAGCCACCAGGGAAGCCGTTGTTCAGAGGCTAGAAAAGTGAATTTCCCCCTAAACAGCTTGTTAACAGTAAGCCATCAAAAAACCCACATATAAATGTGAAAATCTATATATTGGAAAATCTATTTGTGTGTATGTATAGTTAAAATATTGGTAATAACAAAGTAACAGCCAAAGAAATAGTTTAGTCAGATTGAATATTTTGTAATTTACTGAGAGCTAGAAAGATAGAGTTCAAGAAATTATGAATTGCCTTTCCTGTTTTCCAGTTGACCACTGGAATATGACACGATGTGAAAGCCCAGGAAAATGAAGACATTTTCTTAAGTTCTTTATGATCCATGGAATTTTCAGCACTAGTTTTAGTTTAGCAATTTTAGTGTTCAGGGCCCATTTAGAACTTTAGCTGGGGAACTTAGACACGTGAATATTAGTCAAAATTCAGTTAGGAAGCAATGTAAGAGCTTTTCGCTCTCCCTTAGTTAAAACACACATTTTTCAGACATAATACATTTTTCATTTGCTTTTTCCGACTTACCCCACATGGAACAACTCTAGGCTTTAATGTCTATTGAAGGCTCAAAGTGACAGGTGAGCAACTCAGCTGAGGTCAGCTAAGGCTGTGGTCTGTGCAGCAAAGGAATGCTGCCCGTTGAAACCTGGATCACAGCTTCTTAGGTGGCCTGTCACCTAACGTCTCAGAAATTTCAATGTCCTCATCAACCCACTCCAGTACTCTTGCCTGGAGAATCCCATGGATGGAGGAGCCTGGTAGGCTACAGTCCATGGGGTCGTGAAGAGTCGTACATGACTGAGCGACTTCACTTTCACTTTCATGCATTGGAGAAGGAAATGGCAAACCACTCCACTATTCTTGCGTGGAGAATCCCAGGGACAGGGGGGCCTGGTGGGCTGCCATCTATAGGGTTGCACAGAGTCGGACACGACTGAAGCAACTTAGCAGCAGCAGCAGCATCTGTAAAGTGGGGAAAATGTAGCCCTTCTTAGGGGTTGTAGTGAGGATGAAGTGATATCATATATGTAAAGCCTCAGTCCCTAATTAATTACCATGTTGTTAACACATGTCTGATGAGTTTGAATTTTTTTTTCCACTTCAGTCTAATTTTTTGAGGGCTCTCAGGTTTTGGTCAATTTCTCAATAGTGGTGGTGTCATTTTTGTCTCACTGGTTAAGTCTTTCTTTCTGAAGTTGCTACCCAGGCTGTAGTTCCCTTAGGGACAGGAATCATCATCACCCACTGCACTTGGAACAGTATTTTTCATATACTAGGTTCCCCATAAACATGTGTGGAATGATTGAGAGAATACACAAGTGAATGTGGGCCTTGGGAATGAATACAGAGTATCCCAGCAATTAACCTGCTGATGGAGAACATTCCTGCCTAGAGGCACAGTTCAGGTAGTGGGCCCCCTCAAGAAGTAATAATGTTTGTTTCTTTAGGCAACAAAATTATCCTTTCATGACACTAATTTCCCTTTACTTGTGAATCAACCAAAATTTTGTTCCTGAACACCTGACGAAGAAATGCAAACCCACACCGATGTGCTTATTGATACATTAAGCCTGCGTCAGGTTGAATATGAGGAAAAATGAAGGGTAGAAATGTGACCATATGAACAGATAGCCCTTGTTGCTTCTTTTGAACCCCTATGTGACGCTAATCCAGAAATGCATGCCAGGGGCAGTTGAAATATGCCATGAATTACTAGCAGTGATGTTTCTGGAACTGCACGTGTGGCATGATTTATACTCCGATGTTCTCAATCATAGTCTGCTGCTAAGTTGCTTCAGTCGTGTCCGACTCTGTGCGACCCCATAGACGACAGCCCACCAGGCTCCGCCGTCCCTGGGATTCTCCAGGCAAGAGTACTGGAGTGGGGTGCCATTGCCTTCTCCCAATCATAGTCTAGGGATCAGTTAATCACGATCAATAACAAAGAAACCATGTGTTTTCTCAAGTCTTGCGCTTGCTAAAGGCAATCATTTCCCCCCTATTGGTACTACCTTGTAAATGCAGTTTGGAATTTTTCTTCTATTTGATGCTAGAAACACTGAAAGCTGAATTCTTGCTAGGATAAAGCAGGCTGGGGCTTGTCTTCCCTGATCCCCAGACTTTAATCACAGTCCAGGTCATCAGTGTCAAGCTTTGTGGGCCCTGTTAGCAAAGTTCTTTTCAAGGATGAAAATGGCAAGGCTGAACGGTGGGAGAACAGCTGGGCTGCCCTGAACAGGCAGTGAAAGGACCTTCACTGCTCTGAGGAGGACATATTTTAATGCTCTTTATTTATTTACTTTTTCTATTTTTTGAAGATTGTTTTTTTTTTTTTTTTGATGTGGACCATTTTTAAAGTCTTCTTTGAATTTGTTACAACACTGTTGCTGTGTTATGTTTTGGTTTGTGACTGTGAGATTGAACCCGCACCGTCTGCATCGGAAGACAAAGTCTTAACCTCTGGACTGCCAGGGAAGTTTTCAATGCTCTGTTTAGATTAGCTGGTGAATATAATAGGATCTTTCTATGAGCTTTTGTTCAATATATATACATAGATAGATAGAGATATAGATCTCATATATATACATTCTTATATTTCTCTTGCGTTTTTATTGTAAGGCTAGTAAAAGACTATAAAAGCATGTAGGATGGTAGGGATCTGCAGATAAGAGATGACAATGGATTTCCTAAAAAGGAAATAGCTGAATCAGCACTGGTTGATGAAGTAGGATCAAAAAAGTTGTGACTTGTAGGGAGTGACTGTGGGAGAGGGAGCCAGGAGACCCAGCAAAACTCCAGAGAGTGGGCCAGGAGGAGAGAGTCAAATTGCAAATACAAGCTCCCTTTGCTGTTGCTGTTTAGTCGCTCAGTTGTGTCCGAATGTTTTGTAACTCTGCCAGGCTCCTCTGTCCATGGGATTTCCCAGGCGAGAATACTGGAGTGGGTTGCCATTTCCTTCTCCAGGGGCTCTTTCCAACTCAGGGATCGGACCCATGTCTCCTGCATTGCAGGCGTTCTTTTTACCATCTGAGCCAACAGGGAAGGCTATTTGCTATCAGGCCATTATTTTCTCAGATACTTTTCTACCTTTTTTTTTTCTTCATCTCTTTCCAGGAGTCTCATTTTTATCTGCGTTTTTCCTTTCTCTTCTTCAAACTGGATAATTTCTATTGATCTATCTTTAATATTCTTGATTCTTTCTCAACCATCTCATTTCATGAACTTTTGAACCCATCTGGTGAATTTTTCATTGTAGTCCTTACATCTTTTGATCCTGAAATTTCCATTTGACTGTTTTTATAGTTTCCTTTTTTTGAGATTTTTTATATTTGAGTCTGTTAATATATTTTCCTTACATTTTAAAATCACAATTTCTTAGAATTCTTCAAACATTTTATAAAACCTGCTTTGAAGTCTTTGTCTACTAAATATAACCTCCTTACCCACTCAGAGTTAATTTTTGTTGACAGCTTATTTTCCTGAATATAGGTCATACTTTTCTATTTCTTCACTGTCCTATAAATTTTTGTTGAAAACCTGCATCTTTGATAATATGGTGTAGCAAATGTGATTTTGAGCTTTTGCCTTGAGGACCATTGTTGTTGCCATTTTATTTTGTTGTTTCGCTTGTATTTCATTTGTTTTGTTTTTAGTAACTTGCTTGAATTTAAGCTATCGAATCTGTTTTCCCTGTGATGTGTGGCTGCTGCTGTCTCTCTCAATTTTTTCAAACTTTAATAAAGAGTTTTAGGTTCATTTTACGGAGGCTGCTTTGCGTCTGCAGACCACAGTGGTCAATCTGGGATTGTCCACAGACACCTTGCATCTGTAAGATTTCCCTCCTCTGCTGATGGATCTGTGTGTGGGGCTGGGAACACGTTTAAAATTCAGGTCTACTTTCTGCCAGGTCCTCCTGGGTCTTTTCTGTAGATCTGCACAGCATCCAGGTCAACTGCGGATGTGCACGCAGCTTGGATATTCTCGAGTCTTCCCTGCATATGTGCACAGACTCCTGATCAGCACAGATCCATGGGGCACCCATTTATTAATAACCTTTCTTTGGTCTCTCAATTCCAGGACCTCCTGATCAAATATCTGATTAGTTGAGTGATCTACTGTATCCCAAGTGGGACTGAAACTCAGAGTAATAGCGCCATGGGCTTTCTGCTGATTTTGATCCTTTCACAATACAACTGGTAAGAGTTTTCCGTCCTCGTCACCAAAATTCCATGCCAGAGCAGTGGAACTGCTGGGTTTTATTGCCAGTGCTTCCTTGGAAGTACTATTCCACTGGCCCAGCTGGTGTTAGGGGTCACTGCAGATATTGGAGCAACCTCGGGTCAAGGAGGTACCCACAGTACTTATACCAATTTCTGCAGTTTCCCATGAATGCATGTTCCTCCGTTGGTTGTTAGCCTCTGGCCTCTTTCCAGAGACTGAACTTATTGTTTGGATTTTTCTCCCTTCCAGTTTTACACTGTTTCTTGGGGGCTAGGATTTAACAGTCTCTTCTTTCTGCCATACCCACATTCCCTACCATCATTTTTAAAAGGTATTTTTCCCGGCCATAGGATTTTAAAATCGAGTGTTATTTTTCTTTCTGCCCTTTAAAGATGTCTGTCCACGCTCTTCTGGTTTACAGAGTTTTGATGAGAAGTCTTTTATAATTTTTAACTTTGTTCCTCTATGTGTGATATGCCTCTTTCCTCTGGTTACCTTCATGATTTCTTTTTGCTGTTGGTTTTCAATGGTTTGAGCATGATGTGTATATGTGTATGTTTTATCCTACTTGATGTTTTCTGAACTTCTTCGGTCTCTGCTTTGGTGTCAGTCATTAATCCGAGGGAATTTTTAGTCATTATTCCTTTGATGGTTTTTCTGTCTATGTGCTCTGTCTTCATTTCCTATATTCAAAATTACAGGTATGTTAGTCTATTTGGAATTTTTCTATTATTCTCAGATATTCTGATCTTTTTTTTCCCTGCTCTCTTTTTATCTTTCTGTTTTTATTTGGATAATCTCTGTTGCTGATGGACTGAGTTCAACTTATTTTATTCTCAGTTGTACTTAGACTGCTATTGAGCTTGTTGATGGTATTCTGCATTTCCTTTACCATATTGTTCATTTCTACATTTCCATCTGATTCTTTATTATTCTATCCCTTTGTTGAAATTCCTCATATATTATGTTTTCCACTCTTTATATGAGAGCTATTAACACATTAATTACATGTTTTCTTCCAGCTTTGTAGAGCTATAATTGACATATAACACAACGTGTGTTTAAGGTGTACAACATGATGATTGGATATATAAATATTGCAAAGTGATAATCACACTAAGGTTAGCTAATGCATCTATCACTTTGCATACTTGTTTTTTCAGTAATGAGAACTTTCAAGATCTACTCACTTAACAACTTTCAAATAAAAAATATAGTACTATAAATTACAGTTACCATGCTGTAAATGAGATCCCATAACTTATTTATTTTAGAACTGGAAGTTTACCTTCACTCCTTTCCCCCCACATCCTTCTACCCTGGCAATGACAGATCTACTTTCTGCTTCTCTCTGTGTGTTTTTTAAAGATTCCACATATAAGTGAGATCACACAATATTTGTCTAAATTTGCTTCTTCTTTACAGTTGAATAATATTCCATTGCATTTATGTCACATCTTTTTTATCCATTCCTCTACTGATGAACATTAGATTGTTTATATGTCTTGTGTTATGCTTAGTTGCTCAGTTGTGTCTGACTCTTTGCGACCCCGTGGACTGTAGCCCGCCAGCTCCTCTGTCCATGGGGATTCTCTAGGCACAAATACTGGAGTGGGTTGCCATGCCCTCCTCCAGGGGATCTTCCCAACCCAGGGATAGAACTCAGGTCTCTCACATTGCAGGCAGATTCTTTACTGTCTGAGCCACCAAGGAAGCTATTGTAAACAATGCTGCAGTAAGTGTGGGGTCGCAGATGTTTATTTGACATAGTGATTATACCCAGATGGGGGATGGCTGGATCATATGGTAGTTCTGTTTTGTTTTCAAGACCGTTCCCTGCTGTTTTTCATAGTGGTTGTACAATTTATATTCCAACCAACAGTGCCCAAGATTTCCCTTTTCCCCCACAGCCTCACAAGTGCTTGTTATTCCGGTCTTTTTGATAATAGCCAACCCAACAGGTGTGAGGTGATAACTCATTGTGGTTTTGATGTGGAGTTACCTGAGGATTGGCGATTTTGATCCCCCTTTCGGATAACTGTTGGTCATTTGTACATCTTCTTTAGAAAAACGTCTATTCAGGTCCTTTCCCCATATTCTGATCTGATCCTTTTCACGCCTGAGTTATTTGAGTTCCGTATATGACTTGGCTATTAATCCTTATCAGGTATATGACTTCCACACCAGTCAGTGGGTCACTGGCTGTGCTATCTGTCAGGAGTGGTTGCTGATCTGGTTCTCTGGTCAGTGGGGCCTCTTGCTGTACCCACAGTTGGGCTGGCATGGAGGGCGTGCTTTACGGTCAGACGCGGTCTCTGTCTGTGAAACCAAGCTGAGTCACGGGCTATGCTCTGTGACTCCCTGCCTGGCAAAGCCCCCGTCTGTGTCCCACATTCAAGCGGGGCCATTGCTGATCTCCACTTCTGAATAGGATTGTATGCTGGGCTCTGCAGCTGAGCATCATTGTAGACTGGGCTGGATGCTGCTCAGGGTCATCATTCAGGCTGGCCTGGGGGCTATGCTCAATAACTGGGCAAGGCTGCCGGTTTGAGTCTCGACCCAGGACAGGCTATGGGATATGCTCTGTGCTCCCTAGGCATCTGTGGCCAGGCTTCCTGAGGGGAATCATGGCCCCGATGGGGCAGGGCTGGAGGTGATGTGGGAAGTTGGGCGGGACAGCGAGTCTGCACCCTTGCCTGGGGGCCCAGGATGGATTCCGTGGACAGTACGGCTGTTCGGTTTGGGATTCGAATCAGACAGAACTGCCCACCGAGCATCCTGCCCACACGCTCCATATTCTCACACTAGGTCCCTTTCAAGTTTGACTAAGGACTTCAGAAACTCATGAACAATTTTTAGCTGAAGTCTCCCTCCTGGCTTCTACGGGGTTTCATGTCGACGCCAGCAAGCAAGTACTTGCGGCCTGTTACTCCCTGGACCCACTGCTCTTTCCTTAGCTTTTGGGTCAGTTGGTTATTCTGTGACTTCAGCTCCCAGTGGTTTTCAGAAAAGTTATAAATTTACAGACATTCATAATTCTTTTTTTTAATTTTTTTGCTTTGGGACTAGCAGCCTGCCAGCTTTCCATACCCTAAGTGGAAGCTGGACATTTGACATATATAATTTTAAAATTTTCTCAACTCTTATGCAGGGAAATTGGAGACTTTTAGAAGTTAAACAACTTCCCCATGTGCAAGAGACTTTTAAAAAATTTACTGGGATATACTTGCTTTACAATGCTATGTTAGTTTCTGCTGTACAGCATGTGAATCAGCTGTAAGTATACATATATATCCTTCCCCTTGGAGCTCCCTTCCACGTCTCCCTCCAGCCCCATCCCACCCCTCTAGGTCACCACTGAGCACCGAGCTGAGCTCCTTACGCCATATAACAGCTTTCCACTATCTATCTATACGTGGTAGTGTATATATGTCAATCCCAATCTCCCAGCTCATCTCCCCCCAACACACATCCTTTGTCTATGTCTGTATCTCTATTCCTGCCCTGCAAATGGGTTCATCTGTACCATTTTTCTAGATTCCACATATATGCGTAAATATATGATATTTGACCAATGTTTTTCTAGTTGTAAACACAAGTCGATTCCACAGTGTTATTCTGACTCTTTATTTAAGTGATAGTGTGTTACGTTTTTACGGCTTCCCAGGGGGCTCAGTGGTAAAGAATCTACCTGTCATTGCAGGACACAGGGTTTGATTCCTGGGTCGGGAAGATCCCCTGGAGGAGGAAATGGCAACCCACTCCTGTATTCCTGCCTGCAGAATCCCATGGACAGAGGAGCCTGGTGGGCTGTAGTCCATGGGGTGGCAAAGAGTTGGAGATGACTGAGCATGCGTGCACGTGTTAGGTTTAAGTAGTGACTTTCCAAGGTAAATTTTAGAGTCCCCTTTTATTTATTCTCTAATATAGATTTAGATTGTACTACAAAAAACAATTGCGCAGAATGAGAGAGGAAACCTGACAGGCCAGTTTGTTATTAAGGGTGTCTTCCTACTGGCATGTGTTTCCCAGAAACATCAAATTCAGATCCCTATAGAGGCCAGGCCAGAAATAGAACTGAGTGAAGAATTCTGGGTCTGTGATCACAGTCATTTTCCTTGACACTTGTGGCTCTATTTCTGAGAGTGGCAGGGATACAGAGAAATGTTTCTTTATAAGAAAAACAGCAGCTCTAGCAGAATGATGTGTGGGCACTCTGTCTTTCTCTCTGCCTGAGGACTGGCAGAATTGATTTGACCTGCACATTTATTTTATGTTTTTAAATTGAGGCATGTTGTGACAGTCCCTGAGCACTGCCCGTTGTTTTAAAGTCATCCATTAAAGTACCTGTTTGCTCTTGAGATCGTTTCGTGCGGTTGTGTGTGCTCAGTTCCTCAGATGCGTCCGACTCTTTGCAACCCCATGGGCTTTAGCCTGCCTGGTTCCTCTGTCCATGGAATTTTCCCGTCAAGGATGTTGGAGTGGATTGCCATTTCCTTCTTCAGGGGATCTTCCTGATCCAGAGATCAAACCCATGTCTCCTGGGTCTCCTGCATTGGCAGGCAGATTCTTTACCACTATGCCACCTGGGAAGTCCTGAGATCATTCAAAGTTAAATGTCTGCCAAGCACCCACTCCTTCCAGTCTCTGTTCTGGACTCTAAATATGCACTATGAAGTCAGCAAGCCTTGCCTTTCTGGAGCTTATATTTTGGTTTGCGGTCTACAACAGGGATAGCAGGGGCCCTGGACTCTAGCAACACTGCCTACAGAGCATGCTGCCACCACGCCCCACCGATGTCGCCAAATTTTTTAAATTTTCCAGGAGAAGCCAGAAGTCGGATTTTGACAGAATTTTTTTTTATTTTTCAATATTGGCTCAATCTGTTTAAAATCACTGTAGAGGTCAAACAGAACATGTTTGCAGACAGAATCTGGCTTGCGACCTCTGTCTAACACCATCTTTGCCCTTGCTGGTCTGCTTGAGAAGAAAAATGCAATGGAATGACAGCTGTAGTCATGCTAATTCCCTTCTCTGGAAGCAATGAACCCGTACTCAGAGATTTGGCAATGCCAGGATTTAATTTGCAATACAAGGTCAACAATTTCAGTGAAAGCCACTTTAAGATCAGTCTTAAAGCAAACCAAAAAAAAAAAAAAATGACTGTACAAATTAGCTTTTTAGTGATTATTAACCTGGGCTCCACAGGGTATGGTCAACAGGATACTCGCAAGCAGGTTATACTGCAATTACCGACCTGCTTGCAAGTTTGAGACCGACTTTTAAAATGCAATTCCTGTTGTGCTTGCTCAGTCGTGTCCGACTCTTTGTGACCCCGTGGACTGTAGCCCACCAGGCTCCTCTGTCCATGGGATTTCCCAGGCACGAATACTGAAATGGAGTGCTATTTCCTCCTCCAGAGAATCATCCTGACCCAGGGATCGAATCTGCATCTCCTGAATTGGCAGGCAGATTCTTTACCACTGTGCCACCTGGGAAACCCTATTGCAGGCTGCTTGAATTTCAGCAAACATGCCACACTGTGGTCCAAATTTGTAGCCTTAGTGAAAATTTTGCTCATTAGTTCATTAAATCAGGTGTTCCTGAAAGGCCAAATGCAAGGTTTGGGGTAAATTGATAGTGTTAATAACTGTTATTTTCCCTTTTGTTTTTTTAATGAAAGGAAAGCCACTTTGGGCTTTCTTGACAGTATAGGTCATAGAGGTAGTTTGGCAAAAATATCGGTTCTCAGATTGGCTTCATCTTTGGTGAGTTACACAAGTGATAGGTTTTTACGGGGGTGTGGTGACTGTTCATCAATCAGTAACTTGTTAAATTTACTGTTTGCTGATGGATTCTGCTCACTGTTCTGTGAACGTCTCCTTCTCATTTTCATCACCCCTCTGTGCTCATAGGTCTTTTCTGTCCACCTTTTCCTGCTTGTTTCCGGATTCTGCCCACTCCACAGAATCCACTCTGCTGCCCCGGCCTCCAGCTCACCTGTTTGGCTTCTGCAACTGGTCTCACACCTATTTTCTTCATCTATTTGTCACAGCTTTTAGCAACTGGGTCATTTTTAAAGCTTTTTAACACCGCTTTCCCACTTTGGAAGTCTTCAAATTAAAATCCCAGGAATTGCACTGGGAACACACATTCAGGTATCAATGTTTAGGCCAGAACCAATATGTTGCCCATGTCTTTTTATGCCCTACAGCCAGGGAACATGCTCTCTGATCCTTCTCCAGTTCAAGATGGCTCTATTATTCTTTACCAACTCTGTTCAGCGGGCTGTGTCTCAATCATAAGGCTGCTGCTGCTGCTGCTAAGTCGCTTCAGTCGTGTCCGACTCTGTGCGACCCCATAGATGGCAGCCCACCAGGCTCCGCCGTCCCTGGGATTCTCCAGGCAAGGACACTGGAGTGGGGTGCCATTGCCTTCTCCACAATCATAAGGTATCTGACTAGAAACCCCAAATCCCAGCTCATCAAAACCTGGAGATTGACATTCCTTATGGTAAATGATGCTTGATCTAAGCTTCCAGAGATACCAAGGCCAGAGGGACCTTCCGCCATAACTTTTAGTCATGAGACCCAAGAATACTGGATTCTACTTCTCCTTTAGTGATGCCTGCCTTAAAATGACACACCACTTGGTTCTATCAAACCACTCCCTAGATTCAAGGACATGCTTTCTATGAGAGAATGAAGGAATTCTGATCTTATTTCATAACTGTACTCAGTCTTACTGCATGTATATTTCATTCTGAATATGGTGCAGAAAGATATTTAAAATGCAGCCTTCTGTGAAGAGAGAGAAGTGGTCTGCCTTATCTGCAAGTCTCCTGAGCACTAGAATGATGTGAACAGAGCCAACCTGGGCTTTTCGGCTTGCATATTTTAGATTCTATGTCTCCAAATAAATTTATGATGAACGTAAAGTGAGCAACTTTACAAATTACAAACAC
Source organism: Giraffa tippelskirchi (assembly GCF_054371585.1). NCBI lineage: Eukaryota > Metazoa > Chordata > Mammalia > Artiodactyla > Giraffidae > Giraffa > Giraffa tippelskirchi. The sequence goes on from NC_137282.1 coordinate 158,635,333, forward strand.
TTTAAAGACAAATATTAACTATGTATTATGTTAGTCACTCAGTCGTGTCCGACTCTTGCAACCCTGTGGACTGTAGCCCACCAGGCTCCTCTGTCCTTGGGATTCTCCAGGCAACACTGGAGAGGGGTCCCACGCCCTTCTCCAGGGGACCTTCCCAACCTAGGGATTGAACTTGAGTCTCCCACATTGCATGCAGTTTCTTTACCAGCTGAGCCACCAGGGAAGGTCAGCTCCGTATTAGATTGATACCAAATTCAAGGAAGCAAAAGAAAACAGATTTCCGCTCTACGCTTGTTCTCAGAAATAGATGCTTTTGAATTCTTTTTCAGTCACTGTTAAGTGGAAAAAACAAATTGAACTTTGATTTCTCTTACTTGGCTAAAATTTGTTCATTTTAATGTCAGTTTTTTCTTTTAGATAGTTTTACATTTTTCCCCCTTATTTTAGAGGCAATCAACTTGAACCTTTCATGTTTCACTTACATAAAAGAGTTTTAAAATTACCACTAAAAGGACTAAGATCTTCCCTTTTGCCACATTGATTGCCGTGGAAGAGCTCGCTTGCCTTTTGTGAACTGACTTTTTAAAACTATGATTGAGAGCTCTGAATTAAAAAAAAAGTCACATGTGTCATTCATACATGATATACTTTGTTTTACTGCCAAATACTGATAACCATTTCAAGAGGGCAAATTCCAAGTTTAAAAAGCTCCTTTGGTAACTATTTATAGTAATCTAATAAATGCTAGGACAATCCCTCATTTTTGAAATTTCCCACTTATTATAATCATCTGGCCGCAGATTGTATTCTAGTGTAGTATTTTTATCAATTGAAATAAAATCACATGGAATAGCTTATAGATTGAATTGGATAATTAACTGCATGACTCTAAGGATCTTTTATGAGTGCTACAAACACATTTCCTTTCACGAAGTGTGCGTAATCCATATCGTCGTTGGATGATGTTCTCAGAATTTAATCTGCTTGGTACCTAAGTATATGTATTTATCATTAACTTTATCAGCTATGGGGGTTCCCAGGAGGCTCAGTGGTAAAGAACCTGCCTGCCAATGTTGGAGACTTGGCTTCGACCCCTGGGTCAAGAAGATCCCCTGGAGAAGGAAATGGCAACCTGTTCCAGTATTCTTGCCTGGGAAATCCCATGGACAGGGGAGCCTGGTAGGGTACAGTCCATGAGGTCACAAAAGAGTTGGACATGACTTCGTGACTAAACAACATTCTCATTATCTGCTTATAACAGTTGCATAGCTAGATCTTAATATTTAAAAACAGATAAATATAAAATCTACTGAAAGCATGTGAAAGCAAGTTTTTATCATAAACTTCTGTGCAATCTGAAGGGTTTTTTTAGGCATAAAAGAAGGAAATTTAGGTTGTCTACATGAAGTTTGATTTTTTCCTAGAGATTACTTGTGTAAAACATCTTGTGAATATTTGCCAGCTCTCAGTTTGTTAGAAGTCTAGCTAAACAAACAAGAACAACAATAAAAACAAGCTGCCATCTGAATAGCACAGGGGATGATACTAGTATTTTGTAATAACCTAGAAGGGAAAAGAATACGTATATGTATAACTGAGTCACTGTCCTGTACACTGGAAACTAACGTGACACGCATGGTAAATCAACTGTGTGTGTGTGGGTGGGTGTGCATTAGACGCTCAGTTGTGTCTGACTCTTTGCAACCCCATGGATTGTGTAGCCCACCAGGCTCTTCCATCCATCAAAGATACTTCAATAAAATAAAAAATTGGAAAAACCAAGACACCAAATCAAATGCTATTGACTATAAACTGAGATTTGCGGGGACCATTAAGAAGCATCGTAGCTCTATCTCTCCAACCCCAAATTGCTTAATATAGCTTAAGATGGGGCCAATCTATTCTAGTTTTCAAATACGACTTTTCTTTTTCAGAGGAACTTGATTTAAATCTGTGCATTGCCAAGGGCAAGGAGCAGAGAACATGGATCGAGAGGTAAGATTGATGTAACAGGAGCCCCTTTTTGATTTTTATTTTTTCCTTTAAAAGCGGCCTTTTAAGCTTTATTTTTCATAATATTATCCGTAGAGAGAAAGTATAGAAGTGAATGGAAATGCGGTCTCCATTGCAGCACTCACGAGTAAAGAGGATAATTCACGAGTGGAGCAGACAATGTAACCGTGAAAGAGAGTCCCTAGAAGTGAAACAAATTGCCTTCAGAATTTCCAAGGCTTCCCACCATCCATAGTAGGGCTTCACTGTGCCTGTCCACTGTTTCTATTTTTGATTAGATTTATAAACACAGCATCACATATTTTCATGTGGCTTATCGCCCAGGGGCAGAATTAGATTCACTGCACTGAAGCTATGAGGCTTGTGAGTTTTGGGCAAGGGCTGGAGTGAAATAAGTAGCGTAATTGTTTTTGTGGAGTGACCGTGGGACCCCCTCTGTTCTGAATTACACACGGCTCAACCCTTTGACCTAACCAGACTCGGCAGTGGCTGGCGGGGCTCCTGAAGCTGTGCGGAAAGGGCCCATCACTGACAAGCTGGAAGGTTCTCTGTCAGGGAGATGCAGGCCAACGATCGTGTTAAACTAGAGTAATTACCAGCGAGACCACATTTGTGACCACCTCAATTTCACTGAACCCACCACGATTATTTCAGCAGAACTGCCAATGCGAGAAATTTGTGGAATCCAAACGAAGCATGAGCCCTTTGATTAACAGAAGACGCATAAGTATATGAATGTAATTTACTAAAGCTTGGATCATCTTCAAGGAGATTTTACCAAATTATTCAAACATCATTGTAATGATCTAAAAAAAAAATACATAAGGTTTGGGAAAGTGCTATAAGCCATAACAAAAAGTTCTTTCATTGCAATGAGTTCAATTTAAATTCTTCAAAAAATAGATGCCAGTCCCCTGATATAATTCCTCAAAAGAATCAAAGCTAAGCAGGATGCAGGGAACTTCTGGAGAAAGCTGGAGAGAATCATATGTGCTGACATTTTTGCATTTGCTGAAAACTGAGTCTGTGATTCACATGATGATGAGTAAAATCAATGTATCTATGTAAGATTTGGAAGTCAGTCACTTGAGGTTTTATTTTTGATTCAGTTCTTAAATTTTCAAAGGTAATAGAAGCAGAGAACTTTGGTTTACTTCAAGCACTTGACAGTTTTTCCAAAACTAGTCCCATTTCTGAAATTTGTCTAAAATGCTTTTATCTACTTTTTTTTTTTTCATGGCCAGTTTTACAAAGTAAAGGTCTCTATAGGTGTTTTAGGGCCTCCCTAGTGGTTCAAATGGTAAAGAACACGCCTGCAATGCAGGAGACTCAGGTTCAGTCCCTTAGTTGGGAAGGTCCCCTGGAGAAGGGAATGGCTCCCACCCCAGTATTCTTGCCTGGAAAATCCTATGGACAGAGGAGCCTGGTGGGCTATAGTCTGTGGGGTTGCAAAGAGTTGGACAGGACTAAGCGACTAACACTTTCACTTTTTGTAGATGTTTTGTGCTTGCAACAACTTAGAAATTATTTAGCATTTAAATTTTTTCTTTCTCATCAGAGGCAACTCAGGCTGAATATTAATTCAATTCTTAGTTACCTGACATTTAATTTTTAAAAAAGAATATGCAACTTTACAATTTTAGAATGTTATTCTTCTACTCTGGGAACCCTAAAAGATCAGAATAGGGAAGTTCTTATCAGATCATTTACAGAAGAAAAAAAAAACACTATCATGTCCTATAAGGCCCCCAACAAAATTGCACTCAGCCCTACACAGTCTTATTCTCATTAGCAGTGAAGGGTGTGCTCACCACATAATCTAACATGGAGTGCTTAGAGCAGACAGGTGCAAATTGCAAGCTGTTTTACTTTGGCTGTTATTCCTTAAATAGAGAAAGTAATAGACTGGGAGAACAAAAAGAGTTCCTGCTCAAGCTGAATAAATGAAAGCCTTAACAGGGACACACCAGCTGTCTAGGAGAATTCAATGTCGTGAATACCAAATATCAGCTTCATGCCACTTGCCATGGAAGAGGGCGCCAATTACACCCCTGCCTTTTATTATTGAGAGGATGTGGCTTCCAAACCGAACTTTGCTTTAGTGTAAAAGGCAACAGGGTGGCCGAAGTGGGTGAAAACAGAAGCCAAGGTACCAGCTTCCGTGTACCATCACTGCACTCCATCCAGCAATCCAGGCATGACTGGGTTCCTATAAACTGGGCCAGACTATTTCTACCCGTGTCTTTTTTTGAGGGGTCGGGTGGGGAGGCGCTGATCCAAGCAAAGCTCCTGAGCACTGAAGCAACAAAATCAATCACCACCACCCGCTTCTCCCCAACAACGATGACTGTGCCGAGCTAGTCTGCTGAAAAACAACAATGGTTCACCTTAGGACCACCTACGTTAATTTCATGGAAGAGACACGCCAGGCCAGGTTGCTTAGGAATCCGAGACACCCATCTCAGAAAAGGGACCCTGAGTCTGTCACTCCAAAGCTGCTTCTCCCTGTGACTTCCCGGTGAGCCCTGGAACCGCCGTCTGGGAGAAGGAACGTTAACTCCGGCTCTAGGGCCGCTGGCCGGGTCTGACTGCGGGGTCCTGCGCGCACGGGCGGGAGGGCGGCGACCCCGAGCCGGCCTTGTTTACAGCCGGACA